>NC_085844.1:183813684-185303684 GCF_035594765.1 Anolis carolinensis | reverse complement strand
AAAAGTACATTTTAACGCCTTAAATGCTAATCTTGGAAGCTAAGTAGGATCAATTCCAGTAAGTTGTTATCATGGGCAACCGCTGAATTTCAAGTAAGTATTCTTTGTCTGTCTGTCTGTCTGTTTGTCTATCTATATTACGATCAATGACCAGCACCAAAAAATGAACAAATGTCGGAATAAGAACATATACATTTAGGTATTAAGAAACACTGTCAAAAGCAAAGTTCTTTGCCTAAGAAAACCCTATAAAATCCATGGGATTGCCATAAGTCAACAGGCAACTTGAAGACACATACACCTTCAAGGAGACGATAGATCCATAAATTATAATAGGTTAAGGAGTCTGGAGTCTCTCAATAAAGAGAAAACAATGTGCCTCCCCCCAAGTATACATTAATTGCAGTAAGCTTATCTTCAGTATAATAAATATTGCAGATAAATTTAAATGAGCAACATCCAACTGAACCCCAAGTACATCAGTGATGATCTACTAGACTTGTAACATAGTCTACTGCCAGATTTCCAAAAACAGCTGGAAGCATGACATAAGAATTAAGAAAATAGAATATGTCTTATTCACCAGACAGGGTTTACTTTGTTCCTGGTATCTGGTGTTTTTTTTAAAAGGACATAGCGCTCTTTGTCCAAACGCCACATTCCAGATTTTTCTTTACAAAAAGACATAACCCTCAAAAATACCTTCTGAATTCTATTGCAATTAAAATTTAGATTAATGTTCAAAGTAATACTGCTGTTAAGAACTCATTTCTTTCTTCACCCCTAAACATTCAAGCTTCTAGCTGTCATAGAGGTCTATCAGTAAAGAATGCAAATAGAAATAGAAACAGAGAATAGATATACACCATCAGGGTCTTTTCAGCAGTTATCTTAAAGTGATGGATGTAGAAGTTTGATAAACTAGTTCTGAAATCAGCTTCCCAAGAGGGTGCAATAGGCCTTAGGACTTTTAAAAATTAACACAATTATCAAGCTTTCACTTACATGCTGCTTACTAGCTGCTTTGAGTTTTCTTATAGAGAGAAAAAGTGGGATATAAATAAACATCATCATAATAATAGTTCTGAGTCCCACTTTTTATTATTTCCGCTTTATTATTTCTCTGTGTGTTTCATTTATTATGTAACTCATTGCATAAAATGAATCATACTAAAATAAATAAAAATATTGAGATTTTTGTTTTCTTTTTTCTCAGCAACATTTAATAGTAAGGCTTTTCTAGATTGGAATATTATTGTGTCATATATTTATGCACATCTCTGCTCCAAGTTTCTACAGCTGCTGAAGAAATAACATGGGTAAAAATGTCCAAATGTCCTGAGATTGTAGAGGTCTCTACATAGGCTGCCATGAAAAAAGACATGTGTCAAGAATTGTATCAAAAGACATGAATAATAATAATAATAATCATCATCATCATCATCATCATCGTCGTGTGTGGCGAAAGCGACGGAGCGAATCAAATTTAGAACGGGTTAAAGCCCAAAGGAAAACATATTGCAAAGCAATGGCTGCTGTAAAAAAAACCTATTATAGTTCTAGAATTGAGGCAGCCAAAAACCGTCCTGCCGAGCTTTTTAGAACTGTCAGAGGGCTGCTTAACAACACCCCTCAAACTGCGCCCACAGATGATGTGGCAGAGAAATGTGAAGCTTTTTCCCAGTTCTTTTCAAAGAAAATCGCTTTGATTCGTTCCGAGCTTGACGCCACGGTTGATGCAATCTCCGAAGATGTAGCAAGAGCACCTGCTTGTCCTATTTTGATGGATTCATTTCAATCTGTGCAACCCGAGGATGTGGACAAGGTCCTTGGAGAAGCGAGAGCGACCACATGCATCCTAGAACCCTGCCCATCCTGGCTGGTCAAAGAAGCCAGAGGGGGGTTGGTCGAGTGGGTAAGAGTGGTGGTGAACGCCTCCCTCCGGGAAGGCAGACTTCCAACCGGCCTCAAACAAGCCGTAATAAAACCGCTGTTGAAGAAGCCATCACTTGACCCCACTAATTGGAATAACTTTCGGCCTGTTTCCAATCTCCCCTTTTTGGGCAAGGTCTTGGAACGCGTGGTTGCCTCGCAACTCCAGGGATTCTTGGAAGCAACTGATTATCTGGATCCGGCACAGTCTGGCTTCAGACCGGGGCATGGAACTGAGACGGCCTTGGTCTCCTTGGTGGATGATCTCCGCAGACAGCTCGACAGGGGGAGTGTGTCCCTGCTGGTTCTCCTGGATCTCTCAGCGTCCTTCGATACCATAGACCACGGTATCCTTCTGGGTCGCCTCGTGGGAATGGGCCTTTGGGGTACTGCATTGCAGTGGCTCCAGTCCTTCCTTGAGGACCGTACCCAGAAGGTGTTGATAGGGGACAGCTGTTCGGCTCCACAACCGTTGTCTTGTGGAGTCCCACAGGGTTCAGTACTGTCCCCTTTGTTGTTTAACATCTACATGAAGCCGCTGGGTGAGATCATCCGGAGTTTTGGAGTTCGGTGTCATCTGTACGCAGATGATGTCCAACTCTATCACTCCTTTTCTCCAGCTTCCAAGGAGGCCGTCCAGATCCTGAACCGGTGCCTGGCTGCTGTGTCGGACTGGATGAGGGTGAACAAATTGAAGTTGAATCCAGACAAGACAGAGGTCCTCCTGGTCAGTCGTAAGGCCGAACAGGGTATAGGGTTACAGCCTGAGCTGGATGGGGTCGCACTCCCCCTGAAGGCGCAGGTTCGCAGTTTGGGTGTCCTCCTGGACTCATCGCTGAGCCTGGAACCCCAGGTTTCGGCGGTGGCCAGGGGGGCCTTCGCACAACTCAAACTTGTGCGCCAACTGCGCCCATACCTTGGGAAGCCTGACATGGCCACGGTGGTCCACGCTCTGGTTACATCTCGTTTGGACTATTGCAATGCGCTCTACGTGGGGTTGCCTTCAAAGACTGTTCGGAAGCTGGAACTAGTCCAACGTTCCGCAGCCAGGTTATTAACTGGAGCGCCGTACAGGGAGCATACAACTCCTCTGTTGAAGCAGCTCCACTGGCTGCCTGTTAGCTTCTGGGCACAATTTAAAGTGCTGGCTTTGGCCTACAAAACCTTAAACGGCTCTGGTCCAACTTACCTCTCCGAACGTATCTCCCCCTATGAGCCGCCCCGAAGATTAAGATCTTCCAGTGAGGCCCTGCTCTCGGTCCCGCCGCCGTCACAGGTGCATTTGGCTGGAACGAGGGACAGGGCTTTTTCGGTGGTGGCTCCGCGGCTGTGGAACTCCTTGCCAAGGGAGATTAGGGAAGCCCCCTCACTCATGTCTTTTAGGAAGCAGCTGAAGACCTGGATGTGGGACCAAGCTTTTGGCCCATCCTAAGATACGGTCGATATAATCTGATGTATTCGCTGGATTAATGTGTAATTGAATACAGACTGGCTCTGACTTTTGGCCCAATGCTACTGGCCCTGTTGTAATGGCCACACAGTGCTTTACTGTTTTAAATGGGGTATGATATTGGTTTGTAAGTGTGTTTTTACGATCGTTTGCTTTACTATATTTTGTATTATATGTGGCATTAATCTTGCCATTATGTAAGACCGCTCTGGGTCCCCCTGGGGGAGAAGAGCGGTATATAAAAATAAATAAATAAATAAATAAATAAATCATCATCATCTATAGCTCTCTTAAATGACTGCCTCTCCCTACTGCAGAAATGCATCATTTTAGTCAGGTCGCTAGTATTCTATATGGAAATATATCAGCTGCTGCACATTTGAACTTGGAAGTTGGACAGTTTTTCCAGACCAGTAGAAAAGTCCTGTGATTTTTTAAAGTGATATTTTAAAGACTACTATAAACAGTAGTCCAATAAGAGTTTCTACCTGACCCACCTTGTCAGTCTCTTGCTTGCATCCTGGGACTAATATGGCTGTGATCAGCTATTAAAAACACTCCAAGTTCATTATCTTGCACAGACCAGCTAGGACATGGGGCAGTGAGGCTTAAACCAATTAACAGAATGCTCTAGTTTTAAGCAAGAAGGAGCTGTGAGTCAGGCCTTCAAGAGAGGGATGTCAGTGCAACAGGAAGAAACATGTCACGGGTCACAGCAACTCCGAACAGAGGGACCTGTTAGATCTTAATGATAGTTGGGAAAAGCTGATCAGCTTAGGTCAGACAGCACTGTTTCCACATATGGGCTCTGCTGTGGAGTGCTCCAAAGAAACAAAACTTCATCAGTTTCCAAGAGTAGTACAGAACTAAGCTGGGACTCCCTGAAAACAAGGCACCAGGTCCGTATGAATAAGCAAGCTCCTATCACAGTGCTCAAACCCAAAAAGCTTGTCCAAGTCCTAATGTACAATATGCAATGTGCATAAATAGGAATTTCATCCTGAGGTTATTATAACATTATAAATGGGAGGGCATAGAAATTCATTTGTTCTGAACATAATTAGAGAGTCATAGAGTTGGAAGAGACCTCACAGACCATCCAGTCCAACCCCCCGCCAAAAAGCAGGAAAATCGCATTCAAAGCACCTCCGACAGATGGCCATCCAGCCTCTGCTTAAAAGCCTCCAAAGAAGGAGCCTCCACCACACTCCGGGGGAGAGAGTTCCAGTGCCAAACAGCTCTCACAGTGAGGAAGTTCCTCCTAATGTTCAGGTGGAATCTCCTGAAGTTTGAAGCCATTGTTCCGTGTCCTAGTGTCCAGGGCAGCAGAAAACAAGCTTGCTCCCTCCTCCCTATGACTTCCCCTCACATATTTATGCATGGCTATCATGTATAAATATGATAAACATTTAAGAAAAAAGTGTTTAACTTTGTAAAGCCTCTTTATTAAAAAAAGTGTTGCAAAAGAAAAGCTACCAACAACATATACTTTTTTATGTGTTGTCGAAGGATTTCATGGACAGAATCACTGGGTTGCTGTGAATTTTCCAGGCTGTATGGTCATGTTCCAGAAGCATTATCTCCTGACATTTCACCCACATCTATGGCAGGAATCCTCAGAGGTTATGAGGTCTGTTGGAAACTAGGCAAGTGGGGTTTATATATCTGTGGAATGTCCTGGGTGGGAGAAAGAACTTTTGTCTGTTGGAGGTAATGTGAATATTGTAATTGACCACCTTGATTAGCATTGAATAACTTTGCAGCTTCAAAACCTGACTGCTTCTTGCCTGGGGGAATTCTTGTTAGGAGGTATTAACTGACACTGATTTTTATGTAGGAATCTCATGTTTATGAAACAATTGAAATATGTTCTGATCTTATAATATGTTCTGTAAGGAAAACAAGGTGGTGGACTAAGGCTCAGATAGTGGCTATCTGAAAGCATCCTAACTAAAGTCTTTTTGTCTCTCAGCAATAATACCACTTCTTACAATAACAAATTCAAATTGAAGGGACAGCAAGAAGAAAAAGGAAGTTAGATTGAGCTATGAACTCCAAAAGGTGTATTTGTCTCTAAAGCGCAACTACCCTCTTTGGTTCACTCAAAAGCAAAGGGGCAAAGAGGGACAAGGATACCCACTGGCTATCTGGATCTCATACCCTTAATATATTCATAAATGAAAACCCATCTATACACAGATCAGCATAAACACAGCTAGACTCCCAAAGAAGCAGAACTCGAGAGTACAGAGACGGGCAGGGTGATGAGTTTTCCATAGGAACCATTTTGGTTTTAAAGTATAAAACATGTTGGTGACTGCCAATCTGCCTCCAGTTGGAAAGTCCTTATAACTCGCTCCAAACAGAGCAAACAAAACCAAGATCCACTTGGCACAGTGGCCATGGTTAAGTCAACAGCCCATTATTAAGGTGACAATAGCTTCCCATTAGAGAAATAGCTTTAGACAAGAGAGGGGTATTTAAAAGATCACACTATACCTCACACATGCTGGGCAGCTAGACATCCCCACTGCCCCCCCCTCCCCAAGAGAACAGGAAGCTTCTTTAAAAGCTCCATTTCTCTTCTTTTTTGCTAGAGAAAAGGGGGAGGGATAGTAGGAAGTTAAAGAGAATTGTCTTGCTACTCAAAGCCTTTAACAACTATTTTTAATATCAGGCTGAGGAACAAGATTTTTGAAATGAAACAGTCAGCTTCCCTTTGATGCAAGAACTACAGATCTTGAAACAAGGTCCATTCCCTCCTCCTTCACTAACTAACAGCCATATTTCTCTCATTAAAAGACAATCTGACTGTATTTTCAAACTTCTTAACAAGGCGATCTCTGTAAATTGAGGTTTCTATTATCCCTGTTCTTATTTTAGTTGGTTCGGGAAGCAGTGTGCTCTTTTGGGGCTGGGGGCAGTCACTACCCTTTTTCTTTCTTTCTTTCTTTCTTTCTCTCTCTCTCTCTCTCTCTCTCTCTCTCTCTCTCTCTCTCTCTCTCTCTCCCTCCCTCCCTCCCTCCCTCCCTCCCTCCCTCCCTCCCTCCCTCCCTCCCGTCCTTCCTTTCTTCTTTCTTTTCTTCTCAAACTATCACCAGTAATAATGATGACCTGTGAATATTGATTAAACAAGATGGAGGAAGGTTTTTCCTGCTGTTGTTCCGGAAAGAAAGACATAATTACAAATAAAATAAAAGCTAAATCAAATGAAGTTTATCTATCTACCATTTGGAGTTGGTCCTTATGCTTCCTGAAGACACACATTAATCAGGTGTGCCCCTTTTCCCATCCTGTCACTCCCAATCTACCACCCCTCTACCCCTACTCAAATGCGGGCGGCCAGAGCTCCAAAGCCCCTCTCTGGATCCCTCTCTGCCTGCCCAGCACCCTCACTCCTCTGGAGCTGGCTCTGCCACATGGATGCAATTTGCATAATATCTCCGGCAGAGGCTGCAGGATCAACAGGGGTCAGGCTCTGACATCTCCAGCACAGTCTATCTCCGAGTGCTAATTTGGACTGCATTGATCTCTCTTTCTGATTTCTTTGTCATTTACGTCTGCGGCAGTTTGACAGGAGATATGGAGACCGGGGGGGGGGGGGGGGAGGAAAGTGGAGAGAGGCACGGAGAGAAACAAAGATTGTAGTTACAGATGTCTTTAAGGAAAGGAAAAGATTAAGCCAAGGACTCAGCTGAGGGTCGCTGCTCAGAGACATCGTAATTACCTTGTTCTTAGGGATTCTTGTACAGGCTTAGATGGGGGTCTTGTCATGGACCTCACAGGAAAGAAAACCTGTTAAATTGCTATGGAGGGCCTTCAGTTGGCTGCTATTTCCCCACCAACATCAAGCCCCCTACCACACCTCTCAATGGTTTCTCATTAGGTGAATGGCAGGCTGCTAGAAGGCTCCACTGGCAGATTCTCATTAAGGACAAAAATCAGGACACTCCATAATGTACCCAGGTGCCAGCTCAAAAAGCTGGCAATGAGCAATCTTACAGGTACACTCCCATGGTTTGGAATATAATGGAAAAGTCCAGCCCCTTCTCCTTGGGCTTCTTCAACAGCCAGCCATTATATAAGAGAGCAGAAGTCCCTTCCCATCAGACAAGACTGACCACTTGTATTTTAGAATGATTTTGTTTACCACAATGAATTTTTCTGCAGAAAAAGGAAAAGAGAGAAAAACAGCATAAAGAAACTGAATTGTTCTGCTCAGATGGATTTTTTTATTATTAAAGAAAAAAAATCAGTTTAATTTGGTGTGAACTATTTGGAAGGTCCCATTAGATTAGAGATGAGAAGATCAGGGCATGACATGGCGTTATTTAATTCAATAAGGGACATTATTTAGTTATTTGATTCGGAATATTCCATTTACGTTATTTTCATCCATTAATCAATTTCTTCTTCTTCCTCTCAACAGGTGATAGGGAGCATTCAGAAGTGGTAAAGGTCTCTTCCTGATTCTGACCCACCACCAAAATATAACATGTCTCCTTCCTTGGACACCTCTACACACTGGGAAAACCAGAGCACCAAGAGAGGGTGACCTCATCTTGTCTAAAGTACCTCAATCCTGGTAGTGAGACCTTCTCCAACATTCAGAGGCACTGATATGCAGCATTGTGGGCACATGTACACATTCAAGGAAAGCTTGAATAAAAATCAAGTAATGAACTTTAGCTTGAACCAGTAAAACTGCTACTATTTTCCACCAGAGAGCTTTACTGAGATTTGTTGGTAAGTGAAAGGGTACTAGTACAATATGGAGCCATATACACAGTAAAAGACAACTCTAATGGGAACAGACCATCTACTGTGCATTTGTAGGGGTAAGCCTAAGGATAAAATCATGTGGTTCTTCCATAACGATACAGGATAACAGCAGCACAAAAAAGTGAGAATAAGCTATACTCACTTATTTACCAAGCACTCAGAATAAGGATGGAAGAATGCCATGTTACACAACTATTAGGGCTATAAAAGGTAAGGCTGAGGAATAACATTTTCATTTAAATCTCTTTAACTGAAGTAAAAATTTAAAAGGAAACATGGATTTATATCAATTTATAGTTTTGTATGGTTGCCATACATTTACTCCCTTTTGAACTAAAAAAATCCTCTTAAACATCTGACAATCTATATGCACTTTCTGCACACACCATTTCTGAGAACTCTTCCCCAGTGGGTTTACAGAAATGTACTGCATTAGTAACAGCATGCAGCAAAAAAGTATATGACCTGGATGACATCACCAGTATTCAGCTAAGATGGCTACTATGCCCCACTTGGCAGGTAAAATCATGCACAGCATATAGTGTCTTTTGAGTCCAATGCATCACCTTTGTCATGATTGTGAAAAGCATGTAACTGCAAATCACATCCAACATAAAAAAACAAGTAGTCAACACAAATACCCAATCATGGTGATATTCCCCACCATCACCACTACCCTACCTCACCCACAGGCTTTCTTTGTTAACCATAGGAAACAGTTGAAAGACCTTGAGTTCTCCATTGTAACACAGAGAGGAATACAGCAGCAGTGACAAGAACATACCCCCTGCTGCTGCCAGGAAAAAGGAAGCGCCAAAACTTTGCTAAAAAGGGCTGAATGCTGGCAAGAGTGTTCTGTCACTTTTGCGCACAGTAATCCACTGCGCCACCGAGTCCCATCAGAGAGATTTTGAAAACTTAAATGACTGAAAGCACAAGAGCACCAGCTCAAGGTTCCCAGCCGGCCCAGACATCCTAATTAGCTTTACACACACTCCCACTCGGAGGGGAGAGAGCGCACACACAAAAAGGACTGTCACTTTGCTTTTTTCTCTTTCTAAAAGCGTGTCTGCGCTTACTGCCTTTCCCACTGTGACACCTCTCACGGTAGTTAATTAGAATCATGTCACCACGTTAATGTGCTCTGACTGGACGTTGACAGACGTTCAGCCCGTCTCTTGTCACAACCCCCTCCTCCTCCCAGACCAGCGCTACCTATGCAAAGCACCTCCATTCCCTAAAACCTGTCCTCGTGTCCTGGGCCGAAAGAGCCTCATCTCATCTACCCGCTCACGAGTCGCTGCTCCCCCTTGCCAGAAATACTTGCCATATTGCCTCACTCACGGAGCATCCGCTCCACCTGTTTTGAGCTGCCTGACCTTTACCAGCACTAATTCAAAATGACACTGCTCATTTGATGACATTTCTGTTGATTTTTATTTTAGTCTATTTTAATTATTTAACTCTGAGTCTTTGGTCCTTAGGCTCTAAGGGAGTTGCCCTTCGCCACAAAACTGGTCAAGGGCCACACCTCAGTCTTGCCCGATCTCTGCCAATCTGGAGTGAGCAAAGGGCACCATAACAAAGCAAACCAAAGCAAACCAAAGCAAACCAAAGCAAAAGGAGACCAGGGTGCTCATTTTCAATGCTGGAAATGTCACAATAGTGGAGCCGCAAGGCACTGCACAGACAGTTTGGAGTTGATATGCTGAACTCCACTCCACAACTTCAGATATCTGTGATCTATCACTTCCATACAAACTATATATTTAGTCAAACAAACACATGGAGGCAGCTTCTCTTGTCCAACATCTTAAATCTGCCCTAGTGCAGAGGTCAAGATATTGTCATACTTCGTGACAAGTGAATCACCAATAGTTGCAACTGAAGGCACAAACTCATCTTCACATAGTTTTTTTTAAAAAAAATTCCACCTGGTCATGATGTTCCAAGTTGTGAAAAATTTGAAAAGATCTATCCCAGGAAGCAGAAGAAATGCTCTGTAGGATAGTAGACTTTATTACAGTAAACCACAGCTTGTCATTTGGTGCCAAGAGAAGACATAAGAAGAACAAAAGAACCTGGAATAAGTTGCAAATGTGACATGAGACTTGGCAGAATGTGACATGAGACTTGGCAGAATATAACGACACCATGCAAACTTCCTAATGAAGCAAGGTGAATTGAGAAGGAACTAACTGAACAACTTTAATAATTGTGTGTTTGTAAAGGAATTGAAATCACTTCTGTGTAGGGCTAAACCCAGTATGACTCTTTACAGCTTGGTTGAAATACCCTCCTAGGACTTATCATCCCAAACAAAGCAACAACTCACTTGAAAATCTTCCTTTTGATGTTGCTTTATACAACTGCCAGGAAGAAGAAAAGAAAAGGAGGCTAGGCCGGGGCCCTTCCACCAGCCAGAGTGTCCTTTGGGATTTAAGCCAGGTTATAGTTAAAAGGGACTGTTCCTACTTTTTATTCATAGGTTTTAATTGTATTTTAAAACCTAATTACATATTTAAGTATATCTGTTTTTATTTAAATTTTATTACTGTTGGCTGTCTTGTGCCTCATTCCCAGAAGAAAGTCGGGATACAAAAGAAGCAACAATAAACAATAAGGCAATGGAAAAGTATGGAGAAAAGTAATGCAATTTACCAAAAGCAAACGGTAACTCCAGCCACATGAATTTTTGCCAGATCCTCTCCTTATACCTCGCTAACTTTTGGGTTCTGGTACATTTTGTTCCTCTGATTCAAATTCATATGGAAACCCTGGAACTTGAACTGACCTAGCAAAGCAGATTCATTCATTTGGTCACACCTACCAGCCCCAAGACAGTCATATGATGTCTGTGAACCAACGACTAATTACTAAGAAGTCAAGATTTCCTCCACAACTATGACAGCTAACAAGCCACCCCTTTTTAAATACACGCAGACTCTGGACTATCAAGGATACCTCCCAGATTCTCTAATAAAGCACAATTCTGAATAATGCAATGTGATAAAGATGGTCATGCAGAAATCTTGACATCTCAAGTCACTTCTGTTTGTTTAAAACAACAGGAAGGAATTTATCTAGACGATAAATCTTCCTCCATATTGAGATATGTTTGGGGGCTAGGAAGGTAGTGGATCCAGCAGGTCCACATACTTTCACCCCCATTCATCACCACAACTCCAATTCTTCTCTTCCTCCTCCTCCACCATCACCACCACCACCACCACCAATGAGGCTGGCATTCAGAGGCTGCATTTTTTCAGATGAGCCACCACTGAAATATCTACATCTGTCACGTTCTACACTACATTCAAGCATTATGATTTTAAATTTCCACATAGAGCTCTGGATTTGTATGAATATAACATTTATGCTGTGTGCTACATATCGGTTCAAAAGCTTTGATGTATTGGAAATGCATTTCAAGATACACAATGGTACTATATTACTTTATTTGTACCCTGCCTTCTTCCCAAAGCTAAGACTCAAAATGGCTTGTAAGAAGAAATACAAGGAAAAAGACATGCCAATGAAAATATAAAAACATTATGTCTAAAATTATATTAAACTGTGTATAAAATTTAAAACATTTAAAATAACTTGACGTTCATATTTGTACAGCATGTAAAATTAATATGGCATTTTCAAAGCAGTTCTGTTTATTAAACATGAGTAAAATAGACATGCTAAATTTGATGACAATCAGCAATATTGCTGGCTGATAACCAAGACAAGTAATATAGAGGGGAGTGCAGAGCCTGCATTAATGAAGGGCTGGGAGAGTGCAAAGGAATGTGAATAATAAAGATTCACATTCCTAGAAGAGGGTCAAAGTGAACTGAAGAAGCTACAATGGACTTACTCACTACATCTTAGCTCCCAATGCTCTATGTCAGGGGTCCCCAAACTAAGGCCCGGGGGCCGGATGTGGCCCTCCAAGGTCATTTACCTGGCCCCCGCCCTCAGTTTTATAATATAATATTATTATATCAGTTTTAACAATATAATATATTGTATATTATTTATTTATTTATTTATTTGCGACATATTATTATATCATTAAATTGATACAGGAGACATGGATTCTGGTCCAGAATGGCAGTTAGACGTTGCGGGGGGGGGGGGGGGATATTACATATAATATAATAATAAAATAATAATATATTATTATTAGATGTAATATAATATTATATTATAATAATATAATATTATGTTACATATAATATTGATAAAAATATTATAATGTTATACAATATAATACTAATAATAATACCATGTAATAATATTAATTATATGTTATATATTACATATAATATTACAGTAGAGGTTATATAGGGTTCAATATAGTAATATATAATGCTAATATTGTGCTATGCTAATAATATAATATATTATATGTACATACAGCTGCTCTGAGTCCCCTTCTGGGTGAGAAGGGCGGGATATAAATGTAGTAAATAAATGCAGTAAATAAATAATTAATTTTAGATTTAGGCTCGGCCAAAGTCTGAAATGACTTGAAGGCACACAACAACAACAATCCTAATTAACTTGACTATCTCATTGGCCAGAAGCAGGACCACACTTCCCATTGAAATCCTGATAGGTTTATGTTGGTTAAAATTGTTTTCATTTTTAAATATTGTATTGTTCTTTCGTTGTTGTTGTTGTTGCACTACAAATAAGACATGTGCAGTGTGCATAGGAATTTGTTTGTATTTTTTTTTTCAAATGATAATTCGGCCCCTCAACAGTCTAAAGGATTGTGGACCGGCCCTCTGCTTTAAAGGTTTGAGGACCCCTGCTCTATGTGCTAAGGCAATATCACCTCCATGTCCCAGCCTACCACACATAGTATTTGCACAAATACTACCATGCATCCACAAATAGACCTGGTCGTTAACGTTAGTCATGAAAGCAAGTCACTATCACAAAAACAAATCTTATGTTCAGAATGAAGCACTTGTGAGGATGAGAACTGTACTATGGCAGATCCCAATGGGGTGGGGGTGGGGGTGTTGGTGTGAGTTAATTAGAATCTTGTCACTAAGTGAATGTGCCCTGCTTGGACTCTGACAGATGCTCCCCTCTGACACTGGGGGCCAGGAGACAATCCACATCAAGCTACTGCAGGATGACCCTTTTAACACAAAGAGTAAACTCACTGAACAGCAAGTTGAAGCTCATTAAAACTGTCTACTCTGTGAGCATCCCATTAACCTCTCTGTTAAAAACACACAATCCCTCTTCTTCTCTTGCAGGCCTAATTAATGCTCAGGATCAGGAACAATATAACACCCTAACCTTCCTAGATTTCCAATCAGTAAATGAAAAGAGAGAGGGGGAGCTAGAAAGATACAGATGCATCACCTACATCTCATGCCATATTGGTGGTTGACCCTTTCAAATAGGTAGGCATTCCCATGAGGCTAACGCAAGCTAAGGGAGATTGCCTGTGCGTAGCTGGGCAATGTAATCAGGCTGCCATTTGCACTACATGCTTTGGTTGATCAGCTCTGTAAAACTTTCTATTTCCAAACCTGATTTGCATACTAGGAATGGTTAGTGAAAATATGTGTACCCTGGAAAAGGTCCTGGGATGGAAGAGGGGAAAGTCTCTTGATTCCCATCATTTCTCCCCAAACTCCAAATAGTCTAATAGGCAGTGGATATGCACATGCCTCCCTCTCTAAAGAAGATCTGCATTGATTAGACTAGTGCTGCAGTCACCAGCATACTGCATTTAAAAACCTCTGTTCCCACCAGGTTCTTCAAACTTCCAGCTTCTCTCTATTTTTTTTAAATTAGAAAACAAGGATGCTGGAATTCTGTGAACTTCTGTTCACTACTAGCATCTTCCTTATTTCTAAAAAAATAAAAGCGGCAGGTAGCTTAGCTTACAATTTCATTTTAAAGTACATCGAGCTATCCTAAAAGAAAAAGGGCAGCCTGTGGGTGAGAGCATCATGGAAGCTGAGAATCAAAGCAAGTTGTTTTTCCTCTGCAGTGTGCCTCACCTGCTTTTTCTTGTATTTGATGTGGTATGTGTTTCATTGTTCCAAAGTGGTTTATTCTGTTTGGTTTTTTTGGTGGTGGGATGGGGGGAGGAGAGATATGCATTCGGTGATGGTGGCTTTGTTTAGGCTTTATGAGAAAGGGATAGTGTGACTTTGTGTGTTTCTCCGAGTATCATTACTTTGCCTTCTGTGAAATTGGCAATTCATTGTCTTTGTGTGTGTGATTTGACCTTTACAACTGTTATCTGGGCAAAATATTTGTCTCTGAACTTCACTGGTTCAATGCCTGTGGAACAGGTATTTGAACATTTCTGCTTTTTGTTCAGGTTCTTGGACAAATTACTTGGTTTTCGGCCTTAACTTTTCACCTTCTGAAAAATGTATATTCAGAATGGTCACTTTCACTATAGCAGCCATTTTGTAAATGCATCAACAACACTCTCTCAGAATTACAAACATATCCACCAACCCCAAAATGATGAGAATTTCTGAGCTACTGCAAATATGCTAACTACAAAGTGACTGAAAAAGGATTCAAATAACCAGCTTTCTCCCACCTAGATATCCTCTAGATGTGTTGGTTGAGGGCCATGCTAGCTGTGAATGATGAAGTTGTGGTCAAAGTATAGTTTAGATTGAAAATGAAAGAATACACAGCAGACTTACTTCACACAGATTGTTAAGTACAGATGAATGGTCAGTGCTCAGCAGCTGCTGAACACAAATGGCCAGGAGACCAAATCTTCCTTAGGGTGTACTCTCTAAACACTATATGAGTAGAGCAAAGAAAATATCTGATGCCATTGCTGCTTGCTTATTTCAGTCCTGAAGTTCATGATCAGCCAGATGTGTCAACTATGATCACAGGGTCCCTTAACAAGGGTTCTTCTCAGGAAAAGCAAACAGAGAAACTCAATGCTGCTGGGTAAGCCAGAATCCTGGAAAGCTTAATGTGACTTGTACGGGAGAAGGTGTTTTTAATGCCATCTAAGTTTGGATTGCCACCACTTCAATGGTCCATGCCATTAATGTAAGAATCGTTACTCTCTTTCAAACAGATTTATTGGTTCCTCTTGCTATTGTCACAACACGACGAGATTTCTTTGACACTCTTTTGTTGTGATAATATTATATCTCATATGCAAGCCTTATTTAACTGATATAACTCAAGTATGAAAATTACATGGACAAGTTTCACCACAGTAAAAGCAAAAAAGGGGGAAGCACAGACCGCCATCTATTTTAAAAATTTAAACATGAAAAGGATTGGGGAGCTCCCATCTTTATTTTCCAAGCAAAATACATATCCAGAGAACATTCAATTCAACCTTATCTAGAATTGCCCATTTAGTTAGGATGAGAATCAATATAATACAGGTGAGTTCACATTACACACAGGCACTTACATATCACAGAAGACTGCCATGGTGCTGTCCTATGGAATTCTGGGGTTTGTAGTTTCATATGACAGAATTATCAATTACACTCCTTTGAACTACGGTACAGTCCTTTCTTATGAAACTACACATTCCAGAATTTCATAGGCTGGGGAAATGATAGTTGAAGTGTTATAATGGTGCAGTTAGGGTATGTTCACAGTGTGTGAAATGCTTAATTCCACCCCCGCCCGCATCATCATAAGAACGTTGTCTAAGTGCTCCCTCATGTCACAAAGTCATATGGAAAATGACCACATCTGTGAGATAACTAGATTAGAATTTTTCTTCAACACAAAATAAATGCTAACAGAAGCATTTGATGTATATGAGCCTATTTCCAAACACTGAAATATATGTTCCTTGCCTTCTGATAGAAGATGAGATCCCTTTCCTTCAAATATGTCTGTATTTTTGTTGTTGTTGAGCCCTCATCATACTCATAAGAGCTATGAGTTTCACATTCCCACTGTGGACAATACTTTAGGCTCCACTGCTAATTAATCCCATCAAGCACTGTGAGAAACAGCAAGGTTGAACAGCTGCCAAATAAATACCTTTAAATATATATATATAAACACAGTGAAGGAATGGAGGGGTAGGGGGCCACTAACTGTGGAAAGCTGTCAAAATGCAATCATTCCTCCGCGGGATCAGAATAAAAGAGTGGAAGAATAGCTAAAATGCTTTCCTCATCAAAGGACACCTGGCTTGTCACTAGGCTAAAGAGTGCTGTTTCTCCTTCTCCATAATTCTCCCCCTGGAATCTGACTTCTCATTCTCCTTTTTCTAAACTCACCAGCACAACTGTCCTTTATAGTCAAGACTACACATGTTGTGCTGTCTCAGAAGAAATTCTCTCCCAGCCCCAAAATGCCTCATGGCTGCCATTAGCTGCCCCTCGCATTCACAACAGGAGCCAACATGACCCCATCCCAAGGATTCTCTAAGAATAGGCTTCATTTCAAGTGTGCCCACTGAGCCTTCAATAGGCACTCTATGAGTTCCTCAGTCACACAACTAAAGTGCTTGGTTTTTAACAGAAACATTCTGGACCCAGTATGTATTATGCTCCCCTGTTTTGGGCATGTGGCATTTCCATAATTTACCACTGATCACTGGCTAATCTTACATAATAAACATATTTTTACGTATTAATCATATAATAGCTAAACGGAGACAGTGTTTAAAATAACAGAAACAGAATAACCTTTGAGTTCAAAAGAGACTTTTGCTTAACAGTCAGATTGACTCATTTTGTTGCAGCATGCAATTGTTATCTTCTAACTTCTCATGACAAGTGATAGGGAAATACGCGAAGTTCTAATTTCATTCAGATGCTGTTTTCATTTTTATTTCTTTATGTCTTGTTTCTACATGGAATTGCAAAATTACATGTACTTATTTTATATGTGTGCCTTTTCTTATAAATAACATATTTAAATGAATCCATTTTGCTGGCACATCTGTAAATATAAAAACAATAAAAAGCCATTTTCTCATGTAGCATTTTTTAAGTACTGCACATGCATTTTGCACACATTTTTAAAAAGCATGTGTGCTTTTATTTTCACAACTTTCACTGCAGGTTTTGGACTCTAGAACTGGATGGGTTACAATGAGCAGAACTAAATTCATTTTTAGGATCGGGAACTACAACTGTAGGAAGTTCATATTAAAATGTGAACTGAAGAATTTCACACGAATCCCTACCCATGACAAGATGGTGAGAATCACAAGTTTCACAGTGGCTTAATCGTTCTGGAAAATGAGATGTTTTGTCAGACACGTCTGTCACAATAATGATATAATAACGGATCTATTCCTCATTAAAATGAGAAGGACTGGACACTCTTGCTAAAGAGTTAAATGCTGGGCTCACAGTAAAAAAAGGGGCAATGTTGAACGGCAGGTTCTGCACCCAGAGGTAATAATATAAATGCTTCATACCACAAACAGAAGCAGTAGCGGCAACATATTCTCCCACCTTGAGGGTGTTTGGCTGTAATGAAGAAGTAAAACCCCTGGAAAGAAAATTCAGTCAAGAAGATTGGGGAAAATAAACCACCACTGTGTTCAGCTATTCAGCAGGGCAAAGCCAGCTAATGGCACTCCGATAGATGTACAAGGTAATTAAAGGCAGTGACAAATGATATATTCTGGGGATGTTTGTTGCTCTAGCGTGGTAAAAAGAAACACTATAAACATTCCTATAATGGTTCTAAGGGGTCTCTAGCAACAAAATGAAACAAGGGTCTCAGCAGCTCCCAGCCCACCCCCAATACTTTTCCTGAACATAGACACATTCCTGTACTAAACTTACACCCAGGCAAAGAAGTAAAATTTGAAAGCTACATCCTGTCAATGATGCAACTAGATCCATAGTTCAAAAGGAGCTTGCTAATTAAAAGCGGGTGAGCTTTAAATAATTCATCCCCTTAACTCATATTGATTTGGTAGTTTAGTGGTGAGGATCTTGAAACAATATTAAACAGCTTCCTTCAGGGTTGGGTGGTGGGTGACTTTTTCATCTAAGTCTCTCGGCCTAGCAAACTTAAATATACAGCAGTAGGGGGAGACAATACAAATAAGGGGCATTCTTGGCAGTAAACACTTTCAGACAGTGGGATGAAGAAATCAAGCATTTGAAGGGTTTCTGTACAGAACATGCATAACAGAGCATATTTTTCTAAAGCTGACACTACATGTCATTCACTATAGGACATACCAAATGACTACCTGGTTGTCAGTATTTCTGACATCCAGGAATATTCCAAACATGTATACCGGCTGTGACTGTCCCATAAAAAAATTAATACATATTTGCAAAAACTGTACAGCACACAAACACATGGCACAAAAACAAGAAAACCTGAACTCCCAGAGCTGTCAAATTCACAAAGTGATTAAACACACACATTTAAGCATCAAAACAGATTTAAAAATTAGGGGCAAGTTAAGGGGCAGTCTGGCACCATTTTAGGAGAAGGTATGGCATGGCATGCTATTATGTTCTTCCAAAGCTTCACTCTCTAACATTCATACTCAGCAATAGGGAGAAAAATTGTTTTTAAAACCTTATGAAGAGTTGGTAGATATGCATGGTGGACTAAAATGAACGTGAAGGCTATTGAGAGCATAATTCCACATATTATACCTTGCTGTTTCCAGCACCTAGTCCCCCAAATGGATATTGTGATGCCCCCTGTATTCAAGTAGCAATGACAATCCTAACCCCGTGTACTCAACAGTTTGCCTATCCATGAAATAGCAACATCACAAGCTGGTCCATGCCAGCAAGGAGCTTTGCATCCTTGTAACCAAAATTGTGAAAGAGCAAATCATTCTTCCATTATATCAACCTTGCCAACTCTCATTGACTATACTGGCTGATGACACCTACAGCTCAACACATTACAGATTGGGGAACATTTAACTATGCTATGAACAGGCAACTTCCAGTGGGAACCACAGTCATCACTAAGATCTTGGGGGAATGATTCCCCCTTTGGGTACCTGCCCATGATCCTGAGAAAAACTGACCTCCCAACAGCCAGTCATATGTTATAGAGGTAATTTGGCCATTTCACAAATGAAAATAGGAATCAATTTTAGGTCCACAGAACCATTTTTTTAAATTATTGGTCAAGTTTTGAAACTGGGGCTACAACAGATCTGGGAGAATGCTTTTTGAAAAATGTGAAATTGAGGGTGCATTTGAGAACATGTTGGAGTGCAATTGTCCATTTGAGTGGAGAATATTGGACGTGCAAGATGCAAAGGGCACCATAGCAGTGCTGAAAAAACATACCAGAGTAGCAAGTTGCTGTTTGCCATTATGACACACGAGAAACAGAAAAGAGGTGGGGTAATAGAGAAAAGAGACATGTTACTAACCTATCCCACTGTGAGGCCTTCCTATGTGCTGTAAGTTCAGGCCTTTGTTCATGTCTAAGAGTCCATTCTTCGGCCAGCTTCCCATGGCAAAGCTGTATGCCTGGAAAAGAAAAAGAAATATATATTACAATATACATAATTGTACACCAAGATGATAATTTAACATCCCAAGAAAAGAGCTGACAGGCATTCCAAGTTATACAACACTTTGAAGCCCGCTCTAGCAGAAGTTGGGATGATTTCTCAGAAAACCCAATTTTTCTCTCTTCTCTGTAGCAATATTGTTTAGAGGCTTTGGACATGATGTGGACAATGACCTTCATTTATTGCAGATTCTATAATGCAGGATGCCAAATTCTCTACATTTGCTGTAAACAGAATGACAAAATGGCATTATGCAAATATTAGCTGACTACTTCCACTAGCAAGCAATCAGATTTGATTTATGGTACACAAATTGTACACAAATGCCATTCACCATCAGCAGTATTGTCAGTAACTCATTCACAAACATGCCACCCATGCAGGGCAAAGTACTCCATCTAGAGTGGATGCAAATGGGAACACAAGAGATAATACATATACAGTAGAGCCTCACTTATCCAAGCTAAACAGGCCGGCAGAAGCTTGGATAAGCAAATATCTTGGATAATAAGGAGGGATTAAGGAAAAGCCTATTAAACATCAAATTAGGTTATGATTTAACAAATTAAGTGCCAAAACATCATGTTATACAAAAAAATTGACAGAAAAAGTAGTTCAATACACAATAATGTTATGTTGTAATTACTGTATTTACGAATTTAGCACCAAAATATCACGATATATTGAAAACATTGATTACAAAAATGGCTTGGATTATCCAGAAGCTTGGATAAGCAGGTCTTGGATAAGATTAGCACACACTGGGCTCATAAAAACAGAATATGTTCTATGGAAAGAGTGAAGAAACCACGCTCCTCATCCTTATTAGCCACATCCCTCAAAGCCCAATAGTACTGAAGTTTTTATCAGGCACCTTTATCTTTTCAGATTTTTGTCCACAACATGAGGGCTATTATACATGTTTATATTAAATCTTAACTTCTATCTTCCATACTTTTCTTTCCTTTCTTCAGTTCCAAAGTAAAAATTTAATTTTAAAACAATTTTCTTTGTTCTACCAAAAGAAATGTACCCCATAATCTATGTTACTTCAGATGCTTTTTGTTATTTTTGTTGTGTGTTCTTTATGTTAATATGCAGAGACAATTTCCTTTGCAGCTCTGGCCTAGCCTGATCACTTCTGAAACAGATGATTATACAGTATAAAGATATTTTACATAGTTCCATTTCAACAACAATTTGGCCTCGGACTAGACAATATCATTATAGGAAGCTCCAGTATACACTGTCCGCAATTTTGAAAAAAGGTTATATAGCAACAAAATTAAAACAATGGACCCTGGAACTCATCAACACTGTTAATTAAGCTTTTTGTATTCCACTCTGAGCTGTACATCTGTTAAGGGAAATGAAGTCATTGCTTAAACAAAGTTTCCTTTTCTATTTGCTTGATTCTCTCGAATATATATATTTATTGGGTGAGAAGCGTGTAGTAATTAATGTTATTTGTTATGCCTGTACGATATTTACTTGGACCTAAGATGCATCAGCCAGTGATGGGTCCCATAATAGAGTGAATTCACTCTAGGTTTCAATCTGAATTTCTAAGGTGTTGAACTATTTTGAGAACAGTATCTAACACCTTAGACAATCCCTGTAAATTTTAGACTAACATATGAACTGGATTTAGCATGACACTGACATGGAAGCCTCTAGCTGCCACAGATCAAATTCTGTTTATGCGTGTCAAAGCTTTAGATGCTCATAAAGCTGGCTTTCTCATACAATATCCTGATACGGATTGTAATATTATGTTTGTATTTATGTATTTATTTATTTATGTATTGATTGACTGCAGACAAGGCTCAAGTATGACATCTCATGAGCACACCTTAAGTTTAGTTTAGTCCATTTCATATCTCATCCATCCCATACCAGAACAGAGGTAGTTTTATTTTGGACAGTTAATTCTGTGACAGTTCTTCCTTTCCACTCAACCTCAAGCTCTCAGAGTGTCCCTTCTTCAGGACCCAGCAGAAAATGTTGCAGTTTGCCTCCTGCTGCTTCAAGAATCCTTCAAATCTTATGTTTCAAGGAGAAGAAAAGAAAGCGAAACCATTTGCTTCACAACTGTTAGATTAGGCTACAAGTTCTTCTACAGCCATGTCCTTGAACTGCCCAGGAACACTTTGAAAACTATGAGTTCCTCCCAAGCCCCAGTTTGGCCATACCAACAAAAAAGAGCAAATGTCTGAGCAAAGAGAACACTTCTGTGGAAGGCACTTGTCCTTCTTATCAATTGAGATAAATTAGGATTCTAGACTAGTGCAGAGAAGGACGCATGAAGGGAAAGGCAAGTTAATTTAATTGTGTAATATAGGGCAGCGGCACTAACCTGGAAACAGCTGGATAAAGCTTCAGAGCCCCCAAATACTGTAACAATTATGATCTGACAGCAGCCTATCTTCTCCATCAAAAGGTATTGCAACAGCTGTGCCATTGTGTGACATAAATGGCGCAAGGCTTAGCAATACTTAGGAGTTAGGCTGTCATACAATCCATTGTTCCCAGATGAGATCATGTCAATCCAGAGGAGAATATATAGCAGCCAGGTCCCTTACATGCCTATGATGCCAGAAACAAACAGAACGGGATTTTAGAGCCGGCAACCATAATTTTTGCTGTCCAGTCAACAAAAGCATGGAAACATTAAAAGCCAAGGTGGTATGTGAGCATTGTTACATTGGAAGAGAACATTAAGACAAGTTTTGGCCATAAATATTAAGCCCAATGAGCCTGTGAGGACTTCAGTCATGTTCCCAATGATACAAAGACCTATCTTACATGAACACACATTTCCCTCGCAATGCAAGGCTCAGGCAAAATCACCAAAACTTTCCAAACCAGCTTTGGACACTATGAGCACTTAGCCAAAGGCTTCCTTTCTTCTTAACTCCTTATCATTAAGAACCACCGGGAAAGCCTGTGGCCAAGAACAACTTGCCACAAATGGGATACAGGACTCCTTGATTATTCCCTGCATCTTCCAAAAGGGGGAATATGACAATATGCTGAGCAAACTGCTACTGAAATCACTGCAGCATTTATTTGGGGGCACACCCCTATTTCCCTTTTATTTGTGATTGTAAATTATTCACTAGAGAATTTTAAAATAATACAAGTTTTCATGTTCCTCCTTTTGACTAATAATGCAAACACACCCACAACATCCGCATCTCTGGTGCACTGAATGCCATCTTCCTCTAGGACAGAATCAGAACAAGTACATTTTACAAAAGATTTGGGTTAACAAGCTCTCTGTACAGCATGTACTATATTTCATCGTCTTCCATTGTCTCTTCCCTTCTCCTTCAAACAAGCTTTTGATCCAAACAAACGTTACAATGTGCCATTAAAAAAATCACCCTACCAGAGAATGGGAAAATACCAAATTTAACACATTAAAAGGAAAAGGGGAAGGAGTTCAATAAATTTGGTGGGCAACAGGTCAAATCAACAGTTGTTACTCATGACAGCTTAATGGGATTCACATGTTTGCAAGCATATTCCATGCATTTCAGACTGCTGCCCAGAAAAAGTATGATTGGACAACAGTTCCCAAAATTCTCCAACCAGCCTGACCATTGGAAGTTCTACCCAAAGAAGTAATCTTCCCAACTTCTGCCGAGATCACACAGACTGAACGCTTCTTAAGAGGTTTTTGGCTGGCCACTGTTGCAAGCAGGACACTAGCCTAGATTGCCCTTTGTGTGATCCAACATGATTTGTGCTTTTAACAATATTTCTAAAGAACAAATGTTGAGAACTACCTAATGAAACCCTGAAAACAGCTTTTTTTCCTTTGAGGTCTATCTATCTTATACCAAAGATATATGTTTGAGTTTTCTGTTTGTTTTCCATACTCTTTAGGTTTAGATATACCACATATACTCGAGTATAAGCTGACCCAAATATAGGCCGAGGCACCTAATTTTACCACACAAAACTGGGAAAACTTATTGACTCGAGTATAAGCCGATGGTGGGAAATGCAGCAGCTACTGGTAAATTTCAAAAATAAAAAAGATAGCAATAAAATTATATTAATTGAGGCATCAGTAGGTTAAATGTTAGGTTAATCTAACTATGATTAAATCATTATTCTAACCTTCTTCAATATAAATATGCTTATGTATCCTTCCAATAATAATAGAGTAAAATAATAAATGTAATAAAAGAATAATAACAATAATGATAAATGTAATAAGAATAATAAATAAAAATAACAAATGTAATAATAACAGAGTAAAATAATAAATGTAATAATAACAACCATAATAAATAGAGTAAAATAATAAATGTAACAACAACAATAATAATCCAACAATCACCATAGTTTATTTTAATTACAGTATACATTTTGGGGGAAATGCTGTGTGTATATGGGTAAGGAAAAGTAGGAAAGACTGGCTTGGGAAAGAGGTGGGAAAGAAGAACTGGAAATGGAAAAAGGTTGGAATGGGAAGAGGTAGTTAAAAAGTAGGAAAATAAGGTGGAAAAGGGGTGGCTGGAAAAGTAGGACAGATTGGGGTGGGAAGGGGCAACGAGGGAAGGAGAAATGATTGGGGTGTGAAAGGGGGGTTGGAAAAAGTTGGGATGGAAAGGGGGGCTGGAAAAGTAGGAAAGACCCCAGTCTAGAGTATGAAGGGGGGATTGGGAAAAGCTGGGGAAATTGGGATGGAAAAGAGAGGAAGGTGGAAAAGATTGCGGTGGGGAAAGGAAGATTGCAAAATGAGCAAGGCTGGGATGCAAAAGAGGGGTTGGAAAGGTGGAAAGATTGGGAAGGGGGCAAGTGAAGAAGTGGGAACAATTGAGGTGGGAAAGAGGGCTGGGAACATGGGAAACTGTGGTGGGAAAAGGGGCAAGACTGAAATAGGAAGGAGAGGCTGGAACCTGGAAAAGACTGTGATGGAAAGAGGGCTGGAATGAAAAGTGGAGAGAGAGGGGCTGGGGATAGTAAAGACTGGGGTAGGAAGGGAGAGGGTGTTGGAAAAGTAGGGGAGAAGGTGGGAAGGGAGGAAGTGGGAAGGACTGCGGAGAGGAAGTCACGCACCCTCTCTTCCCCTCTCAGCACAGTGACCCAGCTGCAAGAGCGAGAGGAGAGGAAGGAGAGCCCCAAGAGAGGCTCAGCACAGGCATACGCCCTCTCCACACAGCAACTACACACACCTTCCTCTCCTCTTTCTCTCTCCCAGCTGGGTAGCTGTGCTGAGAGGGCACACAAGAGAGGGAGAGAAAGGAAAACGCGAGAAAGAAGGGAAGTAGTAACCAGGCCTAACCTGTTTAGCCTCTAAGATCAGACATGATCTCTGTGCCTTCAAAATATTTAGGCTTGCTAAAAACAAGCAATTACAGAATTAAAAACCAAACCTCTTTTTCTGTTGCCACACCCATGACATAAATGACTTGGCAGTTCAATATCCACAAGATCTTTATTCCAAAGAGGTTCAATCTACAAATGTAAAAACCACCTCAATGGATCAGACCAAAGGCCTTTTTTGTATATATGGTGAACAAATCATTGCCAATGATAATCCAACAAGGAAGAAATCATAGCACATTCCTATTCTGATCCACAACTATAGACAAAGACAAAATGTCTCTGGTATTCCAGTCTATATAAACTCAACATGGCTGGCATTCACTAGTAACCTTCATCCTCCAGGGATTTGTCCAGTGCCCAGTTACAAGTTATCTAAGCTGGTGGCCATCACTTCTTGTGGTAGAGAATTCCATAGTTTATTACATGCTGTGTGAAGAATTTGTTTCTTTTATCTGCCCTGAATCTCTCGTTATTCACAAACACAATGAGGTTCATGAAAGAACATCCTTTCTGAGGTAACCATTTCCAGGAAGAACAAGGAAAGGATATCCAAACACACAGTTGCCACACAGTGACACAGCCTGGGGACTCTTACAAATACCACCTGAAGCCTTCCTGCATAGCAAACTCTCCATTTTCACAACCAGCGTATTGAAGGTCCCTCCCCACCGATCAGTGCCACTCTTGAGTTGTCCCTGGAGTTCCATCAAGGGGTTTTGGGTAGTTAATTTACTGCCACGTATGTAGCCATTTATGCTGCTTTGTTACTCCTGCCTTAGCAAAACACAGGGGCTCCACAGGTAATTAATAGACAACATTGCTAATCCTATTGGGAGATGATTAGCAATTAAAACCCCTAATTAAGTCTATGCATAATTCACTGAAATTACATCGCTGTGTACACAACGGAGAGGTTTCCCTCGCCTTTGACAAATACACAGTGATATCTTTATTACTCATTCAAGTCACTGCAGCCTAGGATCTGGTCTATTGCCCACAAGGGATGCTGAACTTTGGATTTTATTCCTCTTGTGTGAGCTTCATCCTGCCACTCCCTGCCATAACAAGAAACTTGCTGCCTTGGAGGGAGCAGTTCTACTAAAACGCCTGGAGTAAAAGCAACACTATTTTGAAACAGGCACAGCGGTGCCCCCTCCTGGCTTGAATTTATATTTGGAAGGTGCCAGAAGATAATTTAATGCAAACAATTTACCAAAAATTTAGGAAAATCCCACTCAACACCATGCCAATTAGGGTCAAAAGATAGTACTTTCTCAGGCTCATCCCAGACACAGCTGAAGAAATTAAACATCACTTGCAAGTGACTATATAGATCTTAAAACAAAAATCAAACACCTGAATTTTACATGTTACACCTTGCTTAGACAGGCACAGGTACTGTCTGGAAACAGAATGTATAACTTTTATAAACTATAATGCATAAAAGTACACATTTCTCTGTGCAATCTCTCCATGTGTGTTCATCCCAAACAGACATGAAAATGTTTTGTGATACTTATTCCTACACAAAATTAAGATGCATGATTAAAAAGTGTGGGTGGCCCTAAATTTGTGTTGTATGGACTTTACTGGACTAAGCCCTGTATATGCATTAAGTGGCATCATCTCTTCATACGCTGCCCTCTTGTGGTGTCCAACTGCTATATTATAGTGAAAGATCATGCTCATCTGCTGGTGGCTGATCTATGCACGCAACAAATTATGGTTGCTATGAGGAAGGAAAGAGTAGTCATACAAGAGCATTCAAAAAGGTGGATCAATATTTTTTTAAATACTATAAGCAGGAAATCAGCAATCAAGAAATGCCTTTCCTCATAATCTGCTAGTTTCTCTTCTCCTTTTTTTGGCTTGTTTGATGGTGGTGAAATCACATTAAACATGAGCCAAAATGGCATCTGCCCCAGAAAACCTCATAGTTCATTCTACTACCTCAGAATCCTATTGTCTCATTCTACTGCACATATAACTTAAACCTATGCACATGCTCACGCACATTACTATGAGAGAAGAGAAACAAGTTCATGAAAATCTTAAGGAAAAGAACTTGTATCTGGGGAAAACTCATTCCGGCACCTGTTAGCAGCATTTCATTAAGCCCTCAGGTAGAACCTTTCTCAGGATTGCTATCAAAAGTCACCTAGCTGGACCCTTGATGCCACATACTACATATCCAATGGAAGTGTCCAATGTGGGAACTGTCTTTGAATATGGGATCAGTTTCTGTTTTTGCAACCTGAAAAGAGGTATTTGTATTTAAATGCTTGGGCAGTCAAGTAGTCTCTTGCCCCTCTTGGGTTCTATTAGTTTTGGCTGGTAGGATAGTCATACTCTAAAAACCAACTCTAGAGGACTGCGTAATCCTCTGGAGTAGGTTTCCTGAGCTATGGAAACTAGATGGGGAGATCTGCCTCTACCAATAGAAATAGTGGAATCTATCTAAAGTACTAGATCTTGGCCTAGGTGTTTGTACTATCAGACCTTGAGTCTCACACAGATCCAGTGACTTGATTTTGGAACTGCTTTCTTGCCTTGAGTGAGATTTTGGCCTGTAATCTGTCTATAGCCACTTCAGCTGAAGTAGTGTTAGTTGTTATGCTAACACTTTCTATACGTCTTTTGTGTGGTCTTTTGTTAAGTATTTATTTATTGTGATATATCAATCAGATATTAGGAGCCATGGTGGCGCAATGGTTAAACCTTTGTGCAGGTTGAACTGCTAACCTGAAGGTTGAGTTGCTGACCTGAAGGTTGCTGGTTCGAATATGTGATACAGGATGAGTTCCTATCTGTCAGCTTTAGCTTGCAGGGACATGAGAGAAGCCTTCCAGCAGGATGGTAATACATCTGGGCGTCCCCTGGGCAACGGCTCTGTAGACAGCCAATTCTCTCACACCAGAAGTGACTTTCAGTATGTTATCAAGTCGCTTCTGACACAATAAAAAAACCTCATATATTGGTAATGTAAGCAGTTCATACATATTATTGAATGGACAAAGATTAGGTCTACAGGCCTGAACATAATAAAGAAGCTAAGAATGAGAGACAAAAAGCAAAACATGCCAACTGAGAAGGAGACACTGTTCTTCACATTCTCTTCCATCACTGTATTGGGAAGGGGCATTGGCTCTTGTACCAAAACGGGCCCCTGGACTGCTAAATCGGGATCGGGACCACCAATGGGCTTTTCTTCACATTGCATTCTGCTTTGCTCATCAAGGTCGTTGCGAACAGTAGAAATACCTGAGCAAACTTGTTAAAGAGGCAGCGTGGAAGGTGGCCTGAGCACTGAAGGTCAAGTGTGCCCTTATGCATATTCACAGCTGCCTGCAGGATCGATTGGGTTTTAATTGTTTTTCCTGGGGTTTTGGAAGGAAGTGCCAGGGGCATTGATCAGCCCTTGACGAAGCCACTCACACTCGGGGTCTCACACAGACTGTCACTTTGGTACAGGCAGACGGAAACGAAGGAGCTAAGAATGAGAGACAGAAAGCAAAACATGCCACTTGAGAAGGAGCGGCTGCCCCAGCCTGTGCAGAGAGGAAAGCTGGGAGGGGAGGAATGAGCTGTACTCGGAGACGTGTGACCAGTGAATTGTATTTGAAAATAAAGTTTTTAATTAAAATGGGCAATTCTGAGCCGCCTGCTGGCAGCGGCCAAGCAATCAGGAAACAGGAGCATGGCTGTTTAATATTTAAACACAGCGTTTAATCTTTAAACAGGAAAGTTCTTCTTCTGACTGTTAAAGCCTCTATTAAAACAGGATGGAAAGGGCTTCAGAGCAGCTGCCATCGGGGCTTCCTAGACCATCTAGGGGTAAGACTGATGAAAGGGGAACATGTAAAAAGGAAAAAGGTCTGTCCAACTACACATCCCATTGCAGGAAATCTCATGGACCATGGATAGGGGAGGGACTCCATAACCAGGTTGCATAAAAGGGACCGGGGCCATTCAGAAATGAACACACCTGCCCCGAGGCCCCTGGCTTGCTTTAGACAAGAGAACTGGGATGTCACGAAAAGGTTGCAAATGGTTATTCAATCTGTTAGTAGTGTGCTTTTACTGCTAGAGATGGAAGAAATCATTCAGGCAGCTTTTTGTCTCCTGTTTCAAATAAGGCTTTTTGTCTTCTGTGTTGGTTTTGGATATAAGGCACATCAATATGTGTGAATGAGGGATGACATTTGCGTCTCAGCCTCAGACAGCAAAATATCTTGAACCCGGATAACAGAAACCACTAATAATAAGTAAGATTTCAGATCTAAGTGAGAGCAACTCTCAAAATTATACTATAAATCTGAAAATATATTCTCTCTCTCTATGTCTCCAAACACCCCCCCCCACACACACACACACACACACATACAAAACACACATGCGTATATAGATAAATCTCTCTTCCTGCTGCTCTACAGACACATGATCATACCCAAAATTACTCATGCTTGTAGGGAAAAACTATCATAGAGATATGAGGAAAGCCTTAAAAATACCACAGGAAAAGGCAGACTGGCCTGATTTCCATTTAAACTCCATTTCTACTACGTAATAGTGTAGAAGAGTGTACACGGATGTTCAGCAAATACAAGACATGTCTCTTCATTCCAGTTCTGTTTCATAAACACTTCTATCAGCATTATATTTCAAGTGGAAAAGTCTCTACCCTACCATTCACAAAGTCATTTATCCATTACATAATCCTACAAAGATGAAATGTAACAGATTGTGATGCAGAACACATCATGCGATGTATGGAGCTTGAAGAATCCAAGGCTGGAATTAAAATTTCTGGAAGAAACATTAACAACCTTAGGTATGCAGATGAGGCCACTCTGATGGCTGAAAGTGAGGAGGAGCTGAGGAGCCTTATCACCAAGGTGAAAGAAGAAAGTGCAAAAGCCGGGATGCGGTTAAACATCAAGAAAACCAAGATCATGGCAACCAGACCAATTGACAACTGGCAAATAGAGGGAGAAAATGTGGAGGCAGTGACAGACTTTATATTTCTAGGTGCGAAGATCACTGCAGATGCAGACTGCAACCAGGAAATCAGAAGACATCTACTTCTTGGGAGGAGAGCAATGGCCAACCTCGATAAAATACTAAAAAGCAGAGACATCACACTGGCAACGAAGGTCCGCATAGTGAAAGCAATGGTATTCCCCATAGTAACCTATGGCTGCGAGAGCTGGACCATGAGGAAGGCTGAGCGAAGGAAGATAGATGCTTTTGAACTTCGGTGCTGGAGAAAAATCCTGAGAGTGCCTTGGACCGCAAAAAGACCCAACCAGTCCATCCTCCAGGAAATAATGCCTGACTGCTCACTGGAGGGAAGGATACTAGAGGCAAAGCTGAAGTATTTTGGCCACATCATGAGAAGACAGGAAAGCTTGGAGAAGATCATGATGCTGGGAAAAATGGAAGGAAGAAGGAAGAGAGGCCAACCAAGGGCGAGATGGATGTACGGTATCCTTGAAGTGACTGGCTCGACCTTGAAGAAGCTGGGGGCAGCGACAGCCGACAGGGAGCTCTGGGGTGGACTGGTCCATGAAGTCACGAAGTCGAAAATGACTGAACGAGTAAAGAAGAAGAAGAACAGATTGCCCCACTGCCTACCATGTCAGTAAAGCACCATGATGTTCCACTAACTCTTCCACCAAATCACTTTTCCTCTACATGAATTTTATTTTGCCTTAATCTGTTGTCCTTTCTGTGGTTCCAAGCATAGGTATGAGGGTGATGCTATGTGGATACTGTGCTTAACAAGCTACTTTTCCCACAAACCATTTTTGTTTCAGTAGAAGGAATAGATACCCAGATTTGCAATGCCACATTTGCATGCCATGATGGCTTTTTTTAAAAGTATGTGATTGTGGCCCCTGTCCAGAAAAGGGGAAATCAGTCATTGTGATTGTGTACTGTAGTGACAACAGGAAAGTTCTTCTGTACATTCATTAGTCATTGCCCAATACTTTCTCAGCAGCTCTGGGAGGCAGCATAGCCTCACCAAACACTCTACACAATGAGCATTTGGGTTTAGTCTTCAGCAATACATGAATAACTCAGCCACAAAGATGTTTTAAGAGGAATTTAATGTCAAATAGGCATTTTGGTTTGCCTAGGTAATATACTTGTAGATCATCAATACAAAATCTTTAAGAACAACCACAAAGTGGCGGACTGCTATTATTTATATCACCAGTATTCAAATTGATAGTCTAGGAACCAGTTCCATACATGAAATCTCTGTTGCGAGTTCATAGTAGGTTTAAACAATTGTTTGGACACCCATATGCTGGTTCTTCTGTGTGTGCGTGCTTGTATATCCCTTCAAATAAACTGTGAACCTATGGTAATTCCATGGATTTCACAGGGTTTCCACAGGCAAAGAATACTCAGGTGTTTTTTCTAGTTCCTTCTTCTGAAATATAGCCAAAAACATCTGGCATTTGTTGGTGACTCTTCACCCAGCACTAACCTTGCCTAGATTCCAAGAACAGCAAGTATTTAGAATCCTACTAGAAAATTGGGGGGGAGGGGGGTAATCATGCTGCCATTTATATCATCCAAACATCCTGCACTGTTATGACAATAGTATTTCCAAATGACATCCCTGCACATCTCTTCAAGTACCTGTTTTTTTTTAAGAATGATATAATTTCTCTTTAATGCTAGCTATAGAATTAAAACTATCTGGATGCAATACAGCAGTATCAGATACAGTATGTGTATGTGCTTTGTGTATATCACATGCAATTTGTTGCATTTCTTCATTATTGCGGGGTGAGGATCAGAGCTTCTTCCACACTGTCAATGACTAAATTGAAAATAGATTGATGCAAGGTAGACCATGCACGAGTATTCATGGAAATCAAAGACTGCTCACCATTTTTCTAAAGAGAACTTAAAATAACATTATCCTAATTCACGCTGTGATTGTAAGAGGAAATAAATGCTAAACTGTTAAATCCAGAATGAAAAGAGCTCACAGTAAAAACAAACACCATGGTCTCACCACTGTTTTGCCTCTCTGGTACTCCTCACACTGTTATATCCAGGGAGTACACCTCTCTAGCTTCCATTCTACATTCCTAATCGAAATGGGACAACCATCCACATGATTTGGCCAATACCGTCTACTGAGCCATCAGATGTTTAGTTTATTCAATAGCAGATACACTGGAAGGCACCTCAAAGCCATGTAATCAAACCTGCTGTCCCATGAGGAGATCACCACTTCCTTCAGAACACAGCATGGCATAGAGTAGAAGATACATCAAAGAAAAGTATATGCACAGCAAACAGCTGCAAATAAAGAGAGGGAAATAAACTGCATGAACAGAGAAGAGCAACCCCTACATTTCTGTAGTTTTGCCAGCCAATATGACTTAGAAGAAAATATCTCCCATGGTTTAAACCAAATTTTTGCTAAAAGCAGAGCTTCCACAAGAAACCTACCAGTACCACTCAAGAGGCTCACACAGTACACTGTCAGCACTACAAAAAGAAGCACATTAGTTCCAGGATGAAAAGTTGACTAATGGTACCAGTAGACATTTATTAGACCAAGAATTGGATCCCTTAAAAATGACAGAACTATCTCACCATATTTTAAATTTAGTGCAGCAATATAAATTACCATGTAATTTGGGACATTAGACTATCAACTACAGAATCTAAAATTACATAATTACACAATCACAGTTTACTTAGGGATCCCAGCAATACAGATAAAAATGACCTTGTCCTTGACTCTGAATAGGTAATAGTTGAAGTATGCCAACAATAAAAAAACTGCTGAACAGAGAATGCCCAAACCTTGCAAGCCTATGGATATGTTTAGAAAGATGAAGAAGCCAATGACAGCACTTGCACAAGGCAGGAGTAGTGTCTGAGAACCCCAATATAAACCCTGCTTCCTTGAACTCATAGTTTTTTTTCTTTCAACTGAATATCCACTTCAAAATAGGCAAGCCATTTAATTTTCCCAAATTATCACTAATTATATTTTACTAAAATTAACTTTATCTTCCCAAATTAATAGGAAGATCGCCCCCAATCAATTTATCCTAAATTGATATCCAAATCAATTCAACTGCATTTAATTCTCCATCCATTCATTTCCCAACTGCTACATGACATATACTGACTCCTTTTTGCTCTTTTGCTCTTGCTGGCAGCCAACCCATCCAAAGGAAAGCCAAGACCATTTTATAGCATGATATTTTGCTTCCCTTCCCAGTTACTATCTCTTTCTTGGAATTATCGCATGCACATCCCACCTTTTCCTCCTATTCTCTCAAACAACCTCCATAGTTATAAAGTGCAGAGGAGATGTCCTCATGTTTAATTTTCTACATCTCTTTACACCACGCAGTAGGGTGTGCTGCAAAGCAAAATGTGAGTTACCAGAAGTGAAATATCGTATTTCCTAAGAATGCATTTGGAGAAAGCAAAGATTGCAGAAAGTTCAAAGTTTCTGTTTCTGGTGCATCAAGCCACTTGTTCAAAGACATCAAAATCTGGAAGGGGCAGGCAATCTCATGGGTATGGCAGGAGGGCACAACACTGAGGAAAGCAAATAAGATGAAACACCACGAAATCACTTCATTATGTTGTGACCAATGGTTTAAAAATATATCGTTGGTACAATTTTAGCTCTGCTAAACATGTAATAAATGGACCGGGTGGCCTTCAGATTACAGTAATCCTATGTGACTCTACATTTCTACAGAACTGATTCTCCATTGTAAGGACACATATCCTACTAGATACTAAATTTAGGGTCATCTAAGCCATGTAAATATTTGTGGGAAAGTTTCCAGGCTTTCCTTAAAAATTATCAAGTTCTCCTTCATTTGATTCTCTTTAATTTGTGCCCAATTATAGCACGTATCATTCTCAGCCAAGATGGAAAAATGGCTGTGATGGCCCACAATGATAGGACTTAAAACAACATATACAGAAAGCACCATCTTGGGTAAATGTAACCTATCATCCTGGTATAACAGCCTTACAGCAAGTACTGTTCTTTCAGTTGAAGCCAACATTACAGATAATTTGTCACCTATGCACAAAAGAAAATCTATAAGATGGACTATACCAAAATGAGCTAGTGGAACATTGTCATAAATGTTTTAAATAAAGTTCAATTATTTTATTTGAGATAAGGGCCCTACTCATTCTGGATTTGTCTTCTAAATCTTTCACAAAGGAAGCTGAATCTAAACTGGAACTACGGGGGATGAACTCTTCTCTTGCAACGAATACTTCTTCTGAACATGTTTTTCAGAACTAGTACCAAACTAGAAGAGATAAATAGTAATTAACAGCCTTAAGGTATGATGTACAGGATTAGACAATTACAGTAGACTAACATTCTCTTGACTGAGAAATTCTGAAGCTATGTTTTTAACCAGCAAAAAAAGCAGACAATGTGACAACATTAAAAAAAATCAGTAACAACCTCACTGCCCACTTTCTGGGATGGTGGCGAACTTTATGCCTATAACAGGATTTTTCACACAATCAACCCATCTGAAAAGGTAGATACAACCATCGATGCCCAGAGTTGTATCATGTCCTTTTTAAGCAATTTAGGCAGAGGTGCTCTTATATTCACGGCCTTTCAAGTATTTTTAAATCACTTACAAAAGCAGGATTAAACTATCAGAAATTTCATTTAATAGGACAAATAAAGAAATAACAATACACTCTATCAGAGCCAAGAAGGCAGGTTTGATTTTTTTTTAAAAAAAGGATAGGAAAAAAGGAAGAGAGGGATAAAAAAAGGATAATGTGTGTTTGCTCAAGCAAAGAAAAAAATATTTAAGTGATGTAGGGGAGAAGATTGCAGTAACTAGTGAAGAATAACATCGTCTGCTTTGCTGTCAAATCACACAAAAATTTCAGTAATAGATTCTCATTCTGACACTCAATTCAATTCGAAGGTGATCCTGCTTTATCCCAACACATCAAATATTAAACACTCGTATTAGCCAGGGTGCTGTCGCCTTCCCCGGCTTAGAGACACAGCATAGGAGGAGGAGGAGGAGGGAAAAGGGGGGGAAACCTTCTTTCCTTCACTCACTATAATATTCTCAATGTTATCTAAACATGCCTTCATACACTAGGCTTCTTATCAATTCTATTTGGGGGAGGCAGGGGTACTTAAAATGGTATTAGTTGTGGGGGGCTGTATTATTCTGATTTCCAAAAGCTTTTCAATTTTGTGTGGAAAAAGCTTAAGAGGAAGTGGGGAAGGGAGGGGAAAGGGGGGCAGGGAGGAGAGCTGGAGCAGGAGAGCGAGAGAAAGTCTAAGAAAGGGAAAACGCAGCCAGCAGCTCTCGTTTGACGGATGCCTTTCAACAAGGGCAGTCTAGCTTGTCAAAGCCCAGGCTGGAGATGAATTGGCATATCTATTCAGCCTGCCTCTGGATGTCATGCAATACAGTTTCATATTCCAAGATAAGGCATGATAAGCAATTGCTGTCCTGACACCAGCTCCATCCGTCCCTTGCCTTCCTGAGCACATGAGTGTATGCCACATCCCGCCGCTCAGCTGCTAATAAGCGGCACTCCACTCAGATCAAATGCTTTGGCAAAAGGTACCTGAGAACACCCCACAGAAACGCTGGACACACAATAAAATACTATTAAACTGCTAATGTTTAATTACTTACTTTCACGGGTATAGATAATGCTAATCATGTATATGATGCACATGTAAAAATACTGTTGGTAACTGTTCCACTCAATGTAGTGCAGAAATTCATGTTATCACTCTGAATGGAGATGCAAGTTAATTCAAGGTGCAAGCATTCAATAGAATTGGACATTCCATGCTCAGATTATGTCCCAAATGGATTGAAAAGGTTAAAACAGAAATTCTGGAATACAACAGGAATAGTGATAAAGGACAAGGACGTATCTTGACTAGAATTCCTAAGGCAGCTATTGCAAAGAGAGAAATTGATGACAGGCTTGTAAGTAGCAGTTAGGAAATGAAAACACCAGTAGGATTGGGTCTCTCACATTAAAAAGTTAAACCATGTATGGTCAAGAAGAGTTTGGATTGAAAATGTGATTGTTTTGTGAGGAGCGAAACCTTCACTTGCTATAGAACTGTGCCATGTTTAAATTGCCTCAGAGGTACTATTTGTCCCAGGGGAAGAAATATATACAAATTAGGTATTCCTAAATGCTTAGGACCAGAAGGGTTTCATATTTTACTTTAGAATACTTGAATATAGTATTCTAAATATTCAAAAATACAGGTGCTATATATATGTTATATATGAAGCCTAAACCAATGTTGTGTTTATATCTGGATCCTATCTCCAATATATCTTACTATATAATAATATAGTAATATCCAAATATAAACACAAAATTGGTTTAGGCTTCATATATAACATATATACAAAATATTTTAATTGTGTGCATGAAACCATCGGTAAACAAACTATCTCAGTTTCCCATGTTAACAATTTCAGATTACACTGAATATTGGAATTCCAGATAAGCGATATTCAACCTGTATGAATGCATCTCATACCTGTTTTGCTTTATAGCATAAATATCAAGTTGCAATTTATATCAGGCAATCAACAGGAGGGAAAGGGTTAACGGCCTCACTCAAAGATTCTCTCCCACATAAGTATTTTTAACTTTTTTTGAGACATGCAGATTTCAGCTTTTAATGCTTTAACCAGCAATATCATTTCTCCAACAGAAAAGAGCTAGTACCCAGACCAAGGGTCATTAAAAAAACAATCCACCTGGTTACTGTGATAAGGGGAAAAGATCTTTGTGTGACCAGTGGACAGAACCATATAAGTAGCTTTCTTTCCACAGTATAACTTTATGTGTAAAAAACACTGCAGCTGGGACTGTCTCTATTTTGCCTCAACTCAAATAGCCTGTAGCTTTGTGTCTGGAAAGGAGACAGAAAACTCCTGTGGAAGGAACTCTACCTTCCATGGTATACTCTTGTTTAAAACCAATGAAAGGAAGGAAAAACACAAATATCCTGATTTTTTTTTAAAAAAAAATTATGAGGCTGACTGTATAAGTGGCTTTCAAAGTTCCAGCCTAACGGTACAGTTGCATTTACTAACATCATCTGCTTCATATGAAATGTTGAGAAAAATCTTCATATAGATGACAACAAATTGGTCACTCTTTAGTATCTTCCTATTGCACTGGATATATGAAAAAATACATCTTAAAAAATAAGAGAGAAAACTTTTAAGTGTCTAATACTTCCACTGCTACTGGGGGTTATCAATTCATTAAGATTTAAAAGTACAAAATATTTAAAAGTGCCATTCTTTCTTTCTCTCCTGAATTCTAAGGGCATGTTTTCAGACTTCTCTTCATAGCTCACTCTCTCTTATGGAAAGAAATGAGCATTTCATATAATCTTAAAACTCCAGAGGCAAAAAAAATGTAAATTCAGACAAACAAACACGAAGAGAAGGTTAAGAATTGTTTCACCATGTTATTTTAAGTATCTACCTGGAAAATGCCAGTGTTCATGTATATGGGATTGAATTAATTGCCATATGTGCTATTAAAAGGAGACAATTGCAGGGTTTTAAAAAGAGCATATACTTTTAACAGCCTGCAATTAAATTGCTACATTAGAATATTAAGAACACCGTTGACCCAATGTGTAAACTGATTCATGTGATTTGTATAAGTACACCTAGCCTGAAGAACCACAGGACAGATTGCTAAGAAAGGGAGACCCTGTCATGTAATTTAGGCATTGCCAGGGCAATATATCTGATTGAAACACACTACATAGAGCATTCTCTCCGGGGCTATGGGTTCTCAACAGTTCATTGAATTTGAATCACTCTTTATTAGGAGTGAGCTGATGATCTAGACTAATACACTGAGCCTGAGAACTGTTTCAGGTCACTAGAAAAAATGCAAGTCTGGTTACTGATCTAGAACACTGGCTACCTGCAACTTGTTAGCTATAAAATATTGCTTTTGATCAGAAACTCTTGACTTTCTATCAAAGCAGTAAGAACTCTATTTGATTATTTTTATCCACAGGATTCAAATCATTTATGTTACAATTAAAGATTTTAAACATGTAGGCTCTTTATGCTAAAGTTTTGAACAACAAAGCAGAATGTGCCTAAAACTTTCACTGGTACAGGATGCACTTACAACCCACAGTATACTGTCTCCACATAATAAAGGTAAAGGTTTCCCCTGACGTTAAGTCCAGTCATGTCTGACTCTGGGGGTTGGTGGTCATCTCCATTTCTAAGCCGAAGAGCTGGCGTTGTCCGTAGACACCTCCAAGGTCATGTGGCTGGCATGACTGCATGGAGCACCGTTACCTTCCCGCCGGAGAGGTACCTATTGATCTACTCACATTTGCATGTTTTCGAACTGCTAGTTTGGCAGAAGCTGGAGCTTAACAGCAGGCGCTCACTTCGCTCCCCGGATTTGAACCTGGGACCAGGCATTTTCTTCTAGTCACGCTAAAGCCTACCCCACTTTGCACTACTCATATTTTCATTTCCTATAGAATTACCATGCACAGAGAGCAACAGTGCTCAAATTTCACGCACCTCCCCACATATGAATGGAGAGCCATAGGGCCCCACCACCATCACCACTCGTATCTTCAACTCCCATAGGATTGCCATGCATGGAGAGCTAATTGTGTGCTAAAATTCTATGTACCCTCAACACCATACGCATGGGGAGCTGTTGAGCCCCACCACCATAAGGATTCTGCCTTTGCCAAACAATTCCCAGGAAGTGTTCTGGGAAACATGACATGTAGGGAGCATGCACCTTCTTTCCTAGCAAAAATCTTACACTTGTCAGTCGACTACAAGCAGAATACCCTTGTTTCTCAACAAAATCACTAAGATTTTTGTGGCAGTGGAAACTTCAGTGGTGACAACATGCAATCTCCAATGGGTTCTTGCAACTAAAGGAGCAATGTAGTTCCTGAACCCCCAAAGGCTGCCAAGGACTTACAAAGACTTTCTTGTGATTTTGTATTTAGGATTTGCCAAGAAACCAGCACATTAGAGAGACAGATTCAGCACAACATTCCCCTCAGTGAACTTCTTAGTTACATCCAGTTTTACAAGTATTAAAACTATCATCTGTAGTTTAAAAAGGTACAGTCTTGAATGGTCTCGACTCATTCTGAGCAAAGTCCGGAATGGTTTCAAAAGAGAGGGTATTATCTGCTAGACTCTTTTTTGAAACTTAATACAGTGTTTAAAAGTTTTTTTCGAGATGTAACAATACATACTTCTTGAGAAATCCAAAATTCTCAGCCTAAGAAGGAGAATCTCAATGGAAGTTACTTTGATGATCCTGCTGCAAATGAATATTTATTTATTTATTTTTATTTGCAGTATTTATATTCTGCCCTTCTCACCCCGAAGGGGACTCAGGGCGGGTCACATTATACACACATAAGGCAAACATTCAATGACCATAAACACATCAAACAGAGACCGAGACAGACAGACGCAGAGGCAATTTAACCTTCTTCTGAGGGGATGTTCGATTCTGGCCGCAGGGGGGAGCAGCTGCTTCATCATCCACTCTGATGGCACTTCCTCATTCCAGGTCGTAAATTAGTTAAACTTGCCTCTCACTTTTATAAGTGGTACCTTATTTCCTACTTGATAAATGCAACTATCTTTCGGGTTGCTAGGTCAGCAACGAGCAGGGGCTATTTTTTATTTTAATTGACGGGTGCTCACCCCGCCACGGGCTGGCCTCAAACTCATGACCTCATGGTCAGAGTGATTTATTGCTGCTGCTCAACAGCCTGCACCACAGCCCGAATTTTATTGTCTGTTTTATTACTGCCTTTTATCTAACTAGCAACAGAAGTAACATATGAGACCCCTTTCCGCAGCTGCGCAGCGTTGCCAAAACGCTGCGTTGCCGCTTGGTTGAGGACGCTACCATTAGCCCAGAAATTAGCCCACGCCACTTCCCAAAAAGAGCTTGATTATTGGGGGGACAGGGCTGAGATGAGAAGATGGGCAAAGCCCAGAAGAGGCTGAGGCCCTGCACCTTCAGAGGCCAATCCCCACGTGGGGCCCCTCCCTCCAGAGCCTCCCATTTGCCTTTCCAGTCCTGGCGTGGTCCAAGGAAGAAGAAGATCCATTTGGTTGGGGCAATCCCTCCAGCCCCTCCGTCCTGCGTGCCTCCTCCACGCTGCCTGATCTTTGTCACAGGAGCCACGTGGGGCGGTGGGAGGAAGGGGGCCAGGTCCATCTGAGGCAAAGAACAGGCAGTGAGGAGGAGGTGCGCAGTTGGGCCGATCCCTCCCTCCCCCCTGTCCTGCGCGCCTCCTCCACACCGCATTTAAAAAAATGTTTTTATGCTTTCCATAAAAAACAGGGCTCTATTTTGCAAAGAGGCCTGGATCCAGCAGAGCTTTCCTGATAGTGAAGAGTGGAATGTCCACTTATGCCCTCTTTCTCCTGCAGCCCACTGTGTCACCCATTCATCCACTATTTGGGAAAGACCCTCCCCCCAAAAAAAGCATTTTTAGGGGAACACAGAAGCTCTTGACACTACAGAATTGGCAACGTTACAGTTGCATCCTAAATACAATCGGCACTCCTCTATACCCATCCCCAGATTCAACTCATTGTCTAGAAGAGAAGTGGAGATACTTCTCTAGCATGTCCATTTTCTTCAACAAAATCAACCAAAACTAGATGTGAAAGACAAAGCAAGGGGGATTGCAATTTCCCAGTTAAAGAGTACAGTAATCATAGAAAACCATTACCATATCATAGACAAGTATTAACAATAACAAATATCAGCTTTGAAACATACCCAGCACCTCCTGAACAAGAGAAAACTTCTAGAGGGTAGTTATATCTTTTTGTCTTATGCCACAATACACTCATAATCTTACAATGCATGAAAGACAAATGGATTTACTGTTATATAAGCTTCAATACTGTAGCATAAGGCTCATACACATGACGTGGGCTGTTGTCCACAAAACATCATACCACAACATCGTCTTCAAAGCATCATAAGATTCTTTGTTGTCTTCACATTTTATCATTCAGATGTGTCCTCTCCCAAAGTGCACATGCACATACGTATTAAGTCAATTAATTCCTGTTAAGAAAAAGGTTGCTATCAAAAGGTTGAATCCTCCAGCTAAGTTATATTTTACAACACAGAAAGAACACACATATATGCACACCCTTTTTAATTTTCATGTGCAAGGGAAGCAGGTGCCCACATTCCTGTAAGTACTCCCATCTCTCATTTTCCCCTTGCCTCCACCACCTTCCTTGGATCCTGCCCCATTAGTTTAGTGCCCAGCCATCTGCGACGTCTCCTGTAATGCTCTCCCCCTTGTGTATCAGGGAGCTTTTCCATTAGCGCCTTTAATATTCTGACACCTTAGCACAGGCTGCTATTACATTCAAACACGGATCGCCCTGTGAAATTACATTGCCAGGCTTGCTAAAATGGAATTGGGTATAATCAGGCTGCTCCATGCGCTGTCAGTCCCATCACAAATGCAACGCAAAGCAGGCTTATGGATGGGCTTAGCAGCTGCTACAAGTGTATTTTTTAATAGATGAAGTATCCCTTATTTAAAAGCATTTCCTTAAGAAGGGGGAAGATACGCATACACATTGTGGAAAAGACAAATCAAAAGCTGCGTCGGCATGCTACCAATACCTCTGGTCTCTTAAAAAACTGTTATTTACTACAGGGCTATCTGTTTATCTATAACTATATCACATACACAGCAAGAGGGAGGGAGAGATAAAGGTAGTTAAATAGACAGCTAGTGAGATATGTGCCACCAGGAATTAATAGCTAAATAAAAAGCCCCATTATTTACTCCAGGGAGGAGGGAGTCTAGGGCGATCTTACAGGTGTCTCACTCATGTGCTGCTTCTTTATGAGAATCCAGTTAGTAATAGCAACTTGGTATAGCCTACAAATAATACTACTGCAGATTTGCAAGCTGCAGGGTTCACACAACCAGGTTAACCAAATGAACAAGCCAATATTATTTTCTTTATAAAAAGATCTACCACCATGTGATTCAAGCAGAAGCTTAGATCAGGCAGACTCAGGATATTCTGGTTGCAAATGGCCAACTAGAATTCAGGCAGTAGGCATTCAAGATCAAGAATAAAACGTAAAAAATAACCTCTTCATCAGCAAAGAAGTTCAAAAAATGAACTGAAATTCTACTGTAGTAAAACAAAACAAAAGTAGCATCTAGGGCAGTGTTTCTCAAACTGTGCCCTCCAGGTGTTTTGGAGTTCAGCTCCCAGAAATCCCAGCCAGCTTACCAGCTGTTTGGAATTGTGGGAGCTGAAGTCCAAAACATCTGGAAGAACACAGTTTGAGAAACTCTGATCTAGGGAATTACCTAAGAAAAGGGTGGATAACTGCTGAGGGATGGGGAGCTGCACTACCCTTGCTGTGTCCGTTTGTTTTTCAAATAACAGTAAAAAAAGTCTAGTCGTCGTCCCCTGCACTTGGTCAGGGACAATTAAAGACAATTTTGCAATGTTTTCATTCTTACAGTAAGAGATTCCCTTTTTTCAAGCAGGAAATAAACTGGAAGTAAATTTTTTTACTTCAGTCCAAGAAAGCATACTGCAATTGTATGAAGCCAAGAAACGGCATTTTCCACACCTCTGGCTTCAAACAATTTGGTCATCTCTTTGTCTATGACTGCTAGTTAAATGTTGACTTCTATAGAAACAGCAATGCTCTCTTTGTCTAAGATGTTAAATTCCAACAAAGACTATGGAAGATCAATGGGGCAAGACCAATGGGGCAAAAACTGATATAGCAGACAGCATACAAACAAAATTCTATCACCTAAAACAGGGAAAGTCAGTTGTTGGTCTATACCATGGAACCCAATACCAGGGTACTTCTTGGTGACCCTCTTAGGCCTCGTGTATATACTGTAAATTCAGAAGTGGCTTGTTTTGTCCTACTATAATGCGTCATTTTTAAAGTTTGGAGTGATTCTCAAAAGAGAACAGTCCTCTCACCATCTGCTCAGAAAGCAGAAAAAGAAGCCAAGATACTTTTACACCTTATAATATTTTTCTGTACACTCAGCATTGCACTGAAGTTGTTGTTCCGACTTATGGTGACCCTAAGGCAAACCCACCCCTGTTCTAAAATGTATAAATGGCAGTTTCATATATCTTTCTAAACATCAGTTGGTTGTTATGTACAATAATTCTTATATACTATTTGTAACAGAAAAAAAAAATCTGATTTGAATGTTAATACATGCCATGATCTCATTATTTTTGTTGTTCTTATTTGCCATTAAGTCACCTTCAACCTACAGCAACTCTATGAATGAAAGATCATGAGATCCCTGGTTATTAATAATTTGGATCAGATCTTGTGATCTTGTGAACACGACCCAACTGCTAAATCAGTTCTTCCCACCCCAGTCCCCTGACCTGAAGGCTGCCAGGTTCAAATCCCACCCGGGGAGAGCGCGGATGAGCTCCCTCTATCAGCTCAAGCTCCATGCGGGGACATGAGAGAAGCCTCCCACAAGGATGGTAACCCCCCCCCCCAAAAAAACCAAACACCCGAGCGTCCCCTGGGCAACGTCCTTGCAGACGGCCAATTCTCTCACACCAGAAGCGACTCAGGTTGCTCCTGACACACACAAAAAAAAGCCGTCCCCTAGACTTGTGCCCTGAATGCTCCTACCCCTCCATCAATCTTTCTCCTCTCTATCTCTTTTTAGTCCAATCCCTTTTCTAAAGAGTTTTTTGTTTTAGCCTTCAACATACCATTGCTTTTTAGCCTTTTAGATTTTATGTACATGCTTTTATGAGACTGTGCCGCACTTATACTGGTTTATGACTGTAATAAAAATTTTGATTTTGATTTTACTTGTGAACACAGGACAATGGCTTCTTGGATTGAATCACACCACCTGTAAGGCTGTCCATTGTTCCCAGTGCCTTCCACTTTACCAAGCATTAAGGTATTTCCAATCAGTCAAAGTCATCTCACGATAAATCCAAAAAAATATAGCCTCAGTTTAATCATATTTGGGCTTGATGTCATCTCAGACCCATTTATTGGTCTTTTTGGCAGTCCATGATATCTGCAGAACTCTCCTCCAGCACAATATTTCAGAAGAATCTATTTTCTTCCAATCAAGATTTCTTCACTGTCCAATCTTCTCCATACCTTCCTAAATCCCACAAGGTAGTTGTCTTATCAACTTACCAGAATAGAATAATACAAAGGCCATCCATTTAGGACCTGACTTCCCTAGATATTTACATTTCGTTTTTTCTGACTATACAGTAGGCTTCTTGTTCCATGTTGGCATACATCAGTGTTTAGTGTTATTAATCTCTCAAGCTTATTTATCCTAATTTTAATTTGAGTAAAAATCCTAGAAAAGTACATTGTAAGATGGCTCAGCACTTTCCCATTTGGTTTGACCTTTGGGGAATTGAAAACAGCAAAAATTTTGTGACACCTTACAGACGGACAATTTTTGTTTAGAACAAGCTTTCATGGACTGCTCTCTTTTTGCTACTAGAGACTAACAAAGGTATCTAACTTCTTTGTACATTTTCTAGCTATTTCTTGTTACCTGACCTCAAGGGTGCATAAAAACTTCACAGGAATCCCTGTTTTGATTTTTGGAGTGGAGTTTATTTACTTGATTTCCCACATCTTTCTTTCTCTTGTTTCAAATGTTGGCAATATTAATAGATTCAATCTTTGAGTAAGTCTGAATTTGCATGTGTTCGGTGTGAAGTAAAATAATTCAAATTTAGGACTAAATGTACTATCTTGCACATCTACAGTAGTTCATTTCCCCCTCCTAAAACGAGAGCTGTATTTTCATCCTGTTTTATATTCAATACAAAACTTGTTAACTGAATTTCTGCCTTCAAATGCCTCAATCCACCCTGCTTCAAAATGACCAAGTTATAATTGCCATGTTCAAAGTTCAGGGCACTAAGAACGTTTTGAAGCAGTTTATGTTCTGACATCCCCATCCCTTCTTTTCATTGGTAGTACATGATGTCACTTTTTGACCAAATACACTTTTTGTGCAATTTTTCACATGTCTTCTGCAACTCATCTAGTTTATGTTGTCCTCTCTCTGGTTAACCTCAGCCATCACTATTTTGGTGCTTATTCTGTTATCTACTAAATCCGTTGACTAGAAGATGCCTCACTAAATACTGATGTTGACATGTGTGATAGATGGAATGATTGAGATGGTGATGTGACAGGGAGGAATCCTGTTATCCCACCGCTGCCACCAAATTGTGATATATAATGATGATGGTCTGAGGCAGGGAGGAATCCTTTTCGATCCCTCTAGATTATATATCTATCACCTTTATATGAGGGGAAGGATTACAGGGGGTGATCTTTATTCCAAGATCCCAGCCTCTGTCTCTGTAGTTAGGGATTTCTGTGTTGTGGTTCCCTTTCTGAGGTAAATGTGACTATTACTCTTCCCCAATTAGGTGATTTATTAAGGTAACTGCCACCAACGTGAGGCTTTTGAATTATTACCGATGAAACTTGGCTCCATAGACGCAGATAAGATGAAATGAGCCAGTTGTTAACAAAGAATAACAAGTTTATTGCGTACAAAGCTTATGGTTGCAGGTTGATTGATTTACTTATGGGACTTTAGATAAACAAGTGGTTTAATAACTCTTATAACCACCCAACAGTAGTCTCTGGTGTAAATCCTATCTCACTCTCCTACTGATGATATAAATTGTAGCGAACTCTAACCTCAGCTGAGTTCCTTAGTGAACAATGTTCCAACTACAATAAAATCTTTCAATTTGATCTACTACCGATCAAATCCCTGATCACTAGTCTTTTCTCAACTAGAGATCTTAACTAGGCTCCCTTTAGTCTGCCCTGACTAAAGATTTTTGGCCAGGCCTGTCTCCTCAGCCCTTCTTGACTGAAAAGCCTCCAGCCACGCACTCACACACACACTCTCCCCTCTCTTTTTTAAAACTCCTCTTTTTTTTCCTTTTCTTGGCTCTGCCCACTTCTCCCTCTGATGAGCTAGCCAGCTTCGTCTCCTTGGTAACCGCACTACTGTGGATTGAAACAAGATGGCTTCTGTTTCAGCTACTGTGTCAAATGAACACAAATACTTTCTCCAACAGTCAAAATTAAACACAATAACTATGACTTCTCCACAACATGGATTCCAGGAGAGCCTCCTTCAATATCTCTGTACCTGGATCCTAAGATCATTCCTCTTCTGAGTGCTGTTGACAAATGAAGACAGGTGAACACCTATAAAAGAAAAAGTCTTGGCAGCACCCTATTTCTGGAATGTTTTCACCAGATAAACTTTCATTTTATTGTTAGATATTTCAAAAACCATTTTGATGTTTCTATATGTACTCTTATTTTTCTGCTTTTTTACTTTAGGTTCAAATGCTACAGTGTTTTTATGCTTTGCTGGTTCTTTTTTTTTTAAGGAAAATATTTGTTTGTATTTTATGTACAACAACCAGAACTATGATTATGAATGGTAAGAGTAGAATTGATTATACAAGGTGTTTGAAAAAGAACTCCCCAATTTTAATGTGTTTTAACTTAAAACTATGGAGTTCTTTTTCAAACACCCTGTATATAAACAAATACACACACACACACACACAAGAAAGACAAGAAAAGTTAAAATTCATTGTGTATTTCTTCCTTTCTTAGTCAACTTGTGGCCCCCAAATTAATGTCTGTGGTTCCCAAGGGACATTTTTAAAATGATTTTATTCGCCACCAAATGGTTGTGCAGAGCTTTTTCACCATGTTTTTGACCCCAGGATATTTAGGCCCAGGAGGTGCCACAGGATTCCAACGTATCACCCATTTTGTTCAATATCTGGATAAAGCTACTGGGGGAGGTCATTAAAATGTGGGGGTTGTGTACCATTTAATATGCTGATGAGATCTAATAATAATAATAATAATAATAATAATAATAATAATAATAATAAGTTTATTTATACCCTGCCTCCATCTCCCCCGAAGGGGACTCGGGGCAGCTAACAGATAGTATCAGATAAAAACAGTGACAATATACAATACATCAGTAAACAAAAACATATACCAACTATAAAAATTTAAACATTAACCTATGAAAATAAAAACATACTTAATAAAACACGGAATTAAAAACAGCGAAGTTGAGTAATAAACTAGCTAAAGTGCACTTTGTTAAAGTTGTAAACACAAGATAACAGATAAAGTGCTACAAATTCATTGGAGGTCAATTTGGGATGGGAAGGACCCTAAGCTAATATCAAGTTAACCAGGAGAAGTGCAACCGATGCAGGAAAGGTCAAGGAACATAATTAATTTTGGGGGTGGGTGGTCTTTAACCGAAGGCCTGTGTGAAAAGCCAGGTTTTCAGGCTCTTCCGAAATGCCATCAAGGTGGGGGCTTGCCTGATCTCCCTGGGGAGCGAGTTCCAGAGCCGGGGGGCCACTACAGAGAAGGCCCTATCTCTCGTCCCCACCAGCCGCGCTTGTGACGGTGGCGGAAGCAAGAGGAGGGCCTCCCCCGACGAACGAAGAGACTGTGCAGGTTCGTAGGGGGAGAGATGATCACAAAGGTAAGAGGGTCCCAAACCATTCAGGGCTTTGTAGGTGATCACCTGCACCTTGAATTGGGTCTGGAAAGTGAATGGCAGCCAGTGGAGCTCCTTAAACAGGAGAGTTGACCGCTCTCTGTATCAGGCTCGTTAGAAGCAAGGCTGCCGAGCGTTGGACTAGTTGAAGTTTCCAGGCCATCTTCAAGGGCAGCCCCACGTAGAGCGTATTGCAATAATCCAATCTAGAGGTAACTAAGGCGTGGACCACCATGGCCAGATCAGACTTCATGAGGTATGGTTGTAGCTGGCGCACAAGTTTTAATTGTGCAAAGGCCCTCGCGGCCACCACCAACACCTGAGCATCAAGTGTCAGTGATGAGACCAGGAGGACCCCCAAGCTGCGGACCTGCGTCTTCAGGGGCAGTGCGATCCCGTCAAGCACAGGTTGCCACCCAATACCCCGATCAGACATACGACTGACCTGGAGGACCTCTGTCTTGTCAGGATTAAGCTTCAGCTTATTCACCCTCATCCAGCCCATTACAGCCGCCAAGCACTGGTCCAGTATCTGAGGGGCTTCCTTGGAGTTTGGTGGAAAAGAGTAGTAGAGTTGGGTGTCATCTGCGTAGAGATGACACCGCACTCCAAAACTCAGGATGACCTCTCCCAGAGCTTTCATGTAGATGTTAAAAAGCATGGGGGACAGAATGGAACCTTGAGTGACCTCACAGGTCAATGGCCAGGGGTCCGAGCAGGTGTCCCCCAGCTTCACCAACTGGGAATGGCCCTCCAGGAAGGACTGGAGCCACTGCAAAGCAGTACCCCCAAGGCCCATCCCGGCGCGCTGACCCAGAAGTATACCATGGTCGATGGTATCGAAAGCCGCTGAGATGTCCAAGAGAACCAGCAGGGTCACACTCCCCCTGTCCAGATCCCTGCGGAGGGCATCCACCAAAGCCGTCTCAGTACTAGGATCAGGTCTAAAGCTGGTGTCATCCAGGAAACCCTGGAGCTGCGAGGCAACCACCCGCTCCAGGACCTTGCCCAACAAAGGTAGGTTTGAGATTGGTCTGTAATTGCTCAATGTGGTCATATCAAGGGAGGCTTTCTTCAGAATAGGCCTCACTATGGCCTGTTTAAGGGCAGATGGAAATTTACCTTGAGCCAATAAGGAGTTAATTCTCTTCACAAACCAACCTCCCAACCCTCCTCTGGCTAATTTAATTAGCCAAGAGAGGCAAGGATCCACGGCACCTCTACTTCTGCTTAGCAGTGTTAACAGCTAGGGCTGTTAAGGTGCTGGAGTAGTGCCTGGATGCTGTAACGGGCTAGCTGATGGCCAGTAAACTGAAGCTGAATCCCAATAAAATGTAGGCTTTCTGGATAGGTGATTCCTGTATCTGGGAATTGGGTAAGTTATCTGTCCTGGATGGGGCTGTCCTTTCTTCAAAGGATCAGGTACATAGCTTGGGAAGGCTCCTAGATCCATCTTTGTCACTATAAGTCTAGGTGGACTCCATAGCTCAAAGTAACTGGTTTTCTAGCTATGACCTTTCTTGGATAGGCATACCTTCATCACAGTAGTCCACACACTAGTAACTTCCTGATTAGTCTACTCTACACGGGGCTGTCCTTGAAGACAACTCAGTGCAAAATTCAGCAGCTAAAGTCTTGACTGAAACATTATTCAGAAAACATTGAATATCAGTTTTAAAGGAAATGAACTGTTTGCCAATGATCTTTCAGTCTGAATTCAAGATGCCGATGATAACATTTAAAACCTTAAAGAGCTTGGAACCTCAACATTTGAGGAATCACCTCTTTATATTAATTGAATACCCCTTACCCAAAATGCTTGGGATCAAAGGTGTTTTAGATTTCAGATTTTAAAAAATATGTCTGTGTGTGTGTTTGTGTGTGTGTGTAAAATGAGATATCTTGGAGATGTAACCCAAGTTTAAACGTAAAATTAATTTGTATTTCATACCGTATAATAATAATAATAATAATAATAATAATAATAATAATAATAATAATAATCTTTATTTATATCCTGCCCTATCTCGCCAAAAGGACTCAGAGCAGCTTACAGCATAGATAAATATAATGAATAATATATGCAAAATAAATGTCAAGTCATTATAAAAAGGAAAACAGAATAAAACAAAATAGACAGATTAAACAATAAACAGTATAAAACATTAGTTAAAACACAATGATTCCAATAAATTAAATAGATTAAATAGAAGCCAAAAATACCCGAGTCAAAATATATCCATTAAACAATAAAACAAATACCTCATCCACATTAAAAGATATAAACTAATCATTTTCAAAGGCCTGTCTAAATAGCCAGCTCTTCAAGTCCTTCTTAAAAGTCGTGAGGGTAGTTAATTGTCTAATCTCCCTGGGGAGTGTGATCCGGAGCCGAGGGGCCACTATTGAGAAGGCCCTCTCCCTCATCCCCACCAGCCTCGCATGTAATAGGAGCAGGATCAAGAGGAGGGCATCCCCAGCTGAACTTAAAGCTCAGATAGGTTCATAAAGAAAGATGCGGTGGTGTAAATAAGCAGAACCCGAGCTGTATAGGTAATAACCTGCATCATTTGTGCATAGCCTGCATTATTTTATACAATACTAGCTGTGCCCGGCCACGCGTTGCTGTGGCAAAGTCTGGTGGTATGGGAAATAAAGTATTGAGGAATTGGTGGTAGTTAAGGTAAAGGGTCAAGGTTTTCCCCTGACGTTAAATCCAGTCGTGTCCGACTCTGGGGGTTGGTGCTCATCTCCATATCTAAGCCGAAGAGCCGGCGTTGTCTGTAGACTCCTCCAAGGTCATGTGGGATGACTGCATGGAGCGGCGTTACCTTCCCGTCGGAGCAGTACCTATTGATGCACTCACATTTGCATGTTTTTGAACTTCTGGGTTGGCAGAAGCTGGGGCTAACAGTGAGGGCTCTCTCCGCTCCCCCAATTCAAACTTGCGGCCTTTCGGTCCAGAAGTTCAGCAGCTCAGCACTTTAACACGCTGCGCCTTCAGGGGATATTATTTCCTAATGGTTGTGAATATACAATATTTCTGATTGGTTTTTTTTTTGTCTGTTGGAGGCAAGTATGAATGCTGCAATTAGGAAAAATGATTAGGATGTAATGACCTTGCAGCTTTAAAGCCTGGCTATTTCCTCCCCGAGTAAATTTTTTGTTGGGAGGTGTTAGCTGGCCCTGATTGTCTCCTGTCTGGAATTCCCTTGTTTTCAGAGTGGTGTTGTTTGTGATATTTTATGTGCTTCTACTGAGAAAACAGAGAATTTGCCAGACTTTGATGATGGGAATATTTTGTTGGGAGGTGTTAGCTGGCCCTGATTGTTTCCTGTGTGGAATTCCCCTGTTTTCAGAGTGTTGTTCTTTATTTAGTGTTCTGATTTTAGAGATTGTATTGTTCTGTTTTATTATACCACATTAATTTTTATATATTCTGATTTTAGTGTTTTTGAATACTTGGAACCAGATTGTATTCATTTTCACGGTTGACCGCAACACAATAATAATAATAATAATGATAGTAATAATAATGACTTTGGTAATACACAGTGCTTCACTCCCTTCTCAGCTTCCTTTCTGGAAGAATCCTTTCTTGGGAGGTGTTAGCTGGCCCTGATTGTTTCCTTTGTGGAATTTCCAATTTCCCTGCTTTCAGACTGTTGGTCTTTATTTACTGTCCTGGATTTAGAGATTATATTGTTCTGCATTATTCTACCCCAGTAATTATTTCATATTACAGTAGAATCTCACTTATCCAACATTCGCTTATACAATGTTCTGGATTATCCAACGCAGTCTGCCTTTTCATAAGCAATGTTTTTGTAGTCAGTGTTTTAAATTCATTGTGATATTTTAGTGGTAAATTTGTAAATACAGTGCAGTAGAGTCTCACTTATCCAACATAAATGGGCCGGCAGAATGTTGGATAAGCGAATATGTTGGATAATAAGGAGGCATTAAGGAAAAGCCTATTAAACATCAAACTAGGTTATGATTTTACAAATGAAGCACCAAAACATCATGTTAGACAACAAATTTGGTAGAAAAAGTAGTTCAATACGCAGTAATGCTATGTAGTAATTACTGTATTTATGAATTTAGCACCAAAATATCACGATATATTGAAAACAGTGACTACAAAAATGTGTTGGATAATCCAGAACATTGGATAAGCGAGTGTTGGATAAGTGAGACTCTACTGTAATTACAACATAGCATTACTGAGCATTGAACTACGTTTTCTGTCAAATTTGTTGTATAATATGATGTTTTGATGCTTAATTTGTATAACGATTACCTAATTTGATGTTTAATTGGCTTTTCCTAAATCCCTTCTTATTATCCAACATATTCACTTATCCTGCCGGCCTGTTTTTGTTGGATAAGTGAGACTCTACTGCATATTGATAATCTTATATTATCTGCTTAGAACTGGATTATATGAGGCCCCTTCTTCACAGCTGTATAAAATGCACACTGAAGTGGATTATATGGTAGTGTGGACTCAAGATAATCCAGTGCAAAGCAGATAAGATTATAAATGGGTTATAAAGCTGTGTGGAAGGGCCTTGAGTCTACACTGCCATATAATCCATGCAAATTAGATAATCTGTGGAAGAGACCTAAGTGAGGCCTAAGTCTGCCTGTCCCCTAACTGAACCCTGGCTGTCCCTTGGCTGAATTGGTTGCTAGGAGACAAAGTAGGCAGAGATTAGCCCTCTAAACTGGCAGCAATTGGATAAAAACAATTATTGCTTCCCTCTAATTAGGACTTTATTTTTCTTTTCCTTTTGTTGTATCTTACTGGAGCCATGGATGATGGGTTGTGTTGTCAAATTTTGAGGTTGGGCGGCCTGTAGTTTTGTTGTTTTGTGGGTTGCCCTAATGTCATCACTCTTTTATATATATAGATTTATATAAAGTTGTGAATGAAATAAAGCTGGTATATACAGAACCTTCAGAAAACAAAAATGCCACTATCTCAATCACTCATGAGGACAGTTTTAAATTTCAGAATACAGTAGAGTCTCACTTATCCAAGCTAAACGGGCCGGCAGAAGCTTGGATAAGCGAATATCTTGGACAATAAGGAGAGATTAAGGAAAAGCCTATTAAACATCAAATTAAGTTATGAGTTTACAAATTAAGCACCAAAACATCATGTTATACAACAAATTTGACAGAAAAAGTAGTTCAATACGCAGTAATGTTATGTTGTAATTACTGTATTTACAAATTTGGCACCAAAATATCACAATATATTGAAAACATTGACTACAAAAATGCCTTGGATAATCCAGAACTTTGGATATTCCAGAGGCTTGGATAAGCGAGGCTTGGATAAGTGAGACTCTACTGTATTTTGGATTTCAAAATTCCAAATAAGGAAGACTTAAGCTCTATACGGCTATATGAGAATTATCGTATATTAGAGGAACCACCTCTCTGTCCCATCAATAAGAATAATATATTACGGGAGAACATAGAGGGCCTTTTCTGCAGTGGCAATGCAGTTGTGGAATATTCTCACCTCGGAGGCCTAATGGGCAGCAACATTTGTATCATTTTGGCATCAAGTCAAAACATGGCCTTTTATTAAATCCTTCAGCACTGATTTTAATTTCTTTTTCAAAAAACTATTATATTAAAAAAAATTATAAAGGCAAATTAAATCATTATCTTTACAAATCTCACCTAAAACAGAAACAAGTTACTGAGAGGACAAAAAAATTGAACTACAGTAGAGTCTCACTTATCCAACATAAACGGGCCGGCAGAATGTTGGATAAGCGAATATGTTGGATAATAAGGAGGCATTAAGGAAAAGCCTATTAAACATCAAATTAGGTTATGATTTTACAAATTAAGCACCAAATCATCATGTTAGACAACAAATTTGACAGAAAAAGTAGTTCAATACGCAGTAATGCTACGTAGTAATTACTGTATTTATGAATTTAGCACCAAAATATCACGATGTATTGAAAACATTGACTACAAAAATGCGTTGGATAATCCAGAACACTGGATAAGCGAGTGTTGGATAAGTGAGATTCTACTGTATAACTTTCTAAGTAAGGGTTCTAGGATTACTCAAAAAGTTCTTAACAGGAGTGTTGACTGGCTTATCAGCAGCCTCAGTCTTTTTTTCTTTTAAAGAAGGTGCTTTGGACCTAAAACCAAAAGAAATCAGTAAACTTCCTGGGGCAAACAGTGAAGGCATGAATGGAGAAGCTATTCCTGGTAGTTTTAGACTTAAGAGATTTGAAAAAAAGAGCGTAACATGTATGAATGTGAAGTGAAAAGCAACTCTCAAACAATGGGCACATAAGACTATAAAACTGTAAGCAACAGTAAAAGCATTTGACACTACAATAACCAAGAACAGAGAAACAATAAGCAAATGACACAGAACAAACAGCAAAAAGTGCTAAAAATAAGGAACCACTGTTTAAGTAGGCAAATGCTCATTATGTGTTTGCAGAGACACTGAATCACACAAGAAAGAGAGAGAAACTAGCTCAAAGGCGCAACAAGATGTAGGGGGTTAGAGCACTTGAAGACTCCAGTTTTTAAAATGTGAACAAAGAAAGCAAAGGACATGTAATGAAAGGTGTTAGAGGCAACAGAAGAGTGAGAGAAGACCAAGTAACACAGCTGTGGCATGCCAAGTTCCTCACATAAATCCACAACACTGGGTAACAAACCATGGAGGCCTTCCCTGCAGCTTGGGGAAGCGGGCAAATGAGCCTGCAGCCAATCTGTTCCTTGTAACTAGAAGAAGTCTTTCTGTGTATGTGTGCATGCACACACACAAACACATTCATGTTCCGCTTGAGCTGAAGCCTGGTGTTAAATTCAATGCCTTGAGTATTGATTTCCTCACACATGCAGAACTTTGTTAAAGGGTTTGTTGTGAACCGAGATCAAAGGGAGGTTAACTCACTTCTTATAAGTGATAAAACAGACCTCAAGAAAAATTCTGCCATTTGGCCTATCCTCTGAGGAAAGCTAGCTAGTGTTGTTAGTTACTCTTGTGTCACCATTACAAGAAGGCAGCAAGATGTGAAACTTCTGAATAAAGCTGGGGGAAATGAGCCCAGCAACTCACAGTGCCTTTATAAATCATGATGTGGAAATTTTGGAGTCATTTCCATTGTTCTCTCCCTGATGTCTCGTCTCCAGAGAGTGAGCAAGGAGTTCTTCAGATCATTTATGGGAGTACACAAAGAAGAGACATACTCCTGTAAGGAAGGGCTTTAAAACTGCAATTATATATACTGGAAACTCGAAAATATTTATCACACAACCTGTGGTAGTAGTCAGAAAAAAACCCAGAAAGGGAAAAAATGTTTTGTTAGTACATCTTTGCTACTACTGATGCATGCCATGTAGCCATGACTACATGGCATGTACGGCATTTTATACAGTTTCATATACAGTAGAGTCTCACTTATCCAACACTCGCTTATCCAACGTTCTGGATTATCCAACGCACTTTTGTAGTCAATGTTTTCAATACATCATGATATTTTGGTGCTAAATTCGTAAATACAGTAATTACTACTTAGCATTACTGCGTATTGAACTACTTTTTCTGTCAAATTTGTTGTCTAACATGATGTTTTGGTGCTTAATTTGTAAAATCATAGCCTAATTTGATGTTTAATAGGCTTTTTCTTAATCTCTCCTTATTATCCAACATATTTGCTTATCCAACATTCTGCTGGCCCGTTTACGTTGGATAAGCGAGACTCTACTGTATTAAAATTCCGCCCCCCAGTCCAGTCAGCACCCCCACCCCACCCCACCCCCACCCCCATGGGACAGTCTGAACTATTTAAACCAGTGGTTTTCACTACAGGAAAGGAGATTCCACCTGAACATCAGGAAGAACTTCCTCATTGTGAGAGCTGTTCGACAGTGGCAGAGGCTGGATGGCCATATGTCGGGGGTGCTTTGAATGCGATTTCCTGCTTCTTAGCGGGGGGTTGGACTGGATGGCCCATGAGGTCTCTTCCAACTCTACTATTCTATGATTCTATGATTCTTAACCTGTGTTTTGGACTTCAGCTTCCACCATTTCTAACAGCTGGTAAATTGGCTGGGATTTCTGGGCGATGAAGTCCAAAACACCTGGAGGCCCAAAGGTTGAGAACCACTGGTTTAAATAATCGAAATTTAGTTTTCATCACAGCCCTGCACAGAAAGTCTTGTGAGGAGACATAACACCCTCAGTCTGAAGAGTTGACCACTCCAAGAGAACAAAGTAGGGAGAACAAGCCTCTAAAGCCATGTTTCTCAATCTCTGCTTCTCCAAATGTTTAGCCCCCACAATTACTAACAACTTATAAACTGGCTGGGATTTCTGGAAGCTGAAGTATAAAACACCTGGAGGAGCAGAGTTTTAGAAACACTGCTCTAAAGTGTTAAAACCATAAAGTAATAATAAAACAAACAGTTTATAAAATTGTGAAGGGACACAAGAAAAAAATATTCAGGGAGATTTGTTGCCCTGGCCTTTTGTCTTTCACTTCTAAAAGCTGGATAATCGTCTCAACATTGTAATTGCAAATTAGAAGTCTTTTTTTTAAGTTCAACAAATGGCACGGCAAAGTTGTATCACTCATTATCATCCAGACCTTAAACAATACTTAGCAATTGCCAACAACACTTGCATAATCACATTTCAGGCAGCTATTGCATAAGCAATGGCTGGTTTACTTTAATCATAATGTATGCTTTATTTTCATATGTACAAAAATCAATTTCCAATGCTTGGAAGGTATAGGGGAAATCTAGATCCTGCATGACAAATAAGAAAGAAATTCTGATTTACTGCATAAAATAATGCAGCACAGCTGTAAGTGGGATTCAAAACAGAGCCCTCCAGGTTTAAGATCTCAGTTGCCCCACCTTGTGTTGCCAACCAGCTCCTGCCTCTGTAGTTGATCTGAATCAAATGCCAGCAGTGTTTATAGAGCAATTGCTATGTGTTCTCCACTGGCGGAGTGATGAAGATTTCACTTAAACTCTCAACATCTGCACATTTCAACTAAATTAGGCTATTTGCTATAAAAGAACACAATGACAGTAATGGAATAATAACAGCATTAATAAAACACAACAATCCTTGGATGAAAAGCAAAGGCACTCACAAGCTTCACAGACAGGGGGGCGAGGAAGAAAATGGGGCTGTTTAAAAAGTCATACAAAACCCATTTAGAGCTGTGGGGAAGCATCAAAGACAGCGAAAGGCAGAGTCATAAGGGAGTTATGTTTTCAACCTTAGGAGAAACTCTTCCTGTTTTTTGGAAATTCAATTCTCAATAACATTAGAGGTTTTTCCAGGAAAAACAGAGTTTATAATGGACATCCAAGGAAACCTCCTCTACCTGTGGTACATGTAACCATATTGATAGAGGTTGTGTAACTGCAAAGCACCTACCATCCACCCGAAGGTACGGCACTATACATTCTACCAGCTAAAAGTGATTGTCAACCAAAAGAAAATCTAAAAAAGCATTTTACTATAATCCGTAAGCAGTAATAAAAACTCAGGTGTGGGCAAGAGGTGTTGAACAACACATCCAAAATGAGTAAACATTTTGGTGAAATAACAGGCTCAGGCAGGTAGTACCAAAAATAAGCATGGAATCTCAGCTAGAACTCTGATTCAGACTGAAATACGTAACTTTTTGGCAAGGATTGAAGATAACACAGTTTAAGAAGTCACAAAATAAATAGCTGGTAGGTAGATATTACCACTCTCTAAATGAGAACAAAGTTAACCTCCTTTCATAGAACTGACTAAGCGAGGCTGAAAAACATTGCGCATGCTGCTGCTCTCCAGGGAACAAAGCTATTCCCTGACTGAAAACAAGAATCCAGTTTCTGTTGTAATGATCACATGAGCCAGATGGAACCCACATGAACAAAACTAGGACCATAACCAGGCTAGAACAGCACATCTGATAAATGATACTCCCCACAGGAAACCCTGGTTCTGAGTATAAATAATCCCAGGAGGTGGAAAGAGAGAAATGGTGGTCTAAAAGTCTTAAAATGTGCAAGAAAATAGGAAGAATTGCCTGTGGCCAGTATATGTAGTATATGCAGAGCTTTCAGATACTTTACTTGAATCACTGGCTGAGGGTACATTTACACTGCAGAATTGTTCCTACTTTAGCTGCCATTTTATTTTATTTACAGTATTTATATTCCGCCCTTCTCACCCCGAAGGGGACTCAGGGCAGATCACATTATACACACATAGGGCAAACATTCAATGCCCATAAACACATCAAACAGAGACTGAGACAAACAGACGCAGAGGCAATTTAACCTTCTCCTGAGGGGATGTTCGATTCTGGCCACAGGGGGGAGCAGCTGCTTCATCATCCACTCTGATGGCACTTCCTCATTCCAAGTCGTAAATTAGTTAAACTTGCCTCCCACTTTTATAAGTGGTACCTTATTTCCTACTTGATAGATGCAACTATCTTTCGGGTTGCTAGGTCAGCAACGAGCAGGGGCTATTTTTTATTTTTTATTGACGGATGCTCATCCCGTCACAGGCTGGCCTCGAACTCATCACCTCATGGTCAGAGTGATTTATTGCAGCTGCTCAACAGCCTGCGCCACAGCCCGGCCCCGTGGTTCAATAGGAGCTATAGTTTTATCAAACATCATCAAACTACAAATCTCATCATTCCATAATATAGAAGCATGGCAAATAAAGTGATGTCAAAAATGCATTAATTCTACAACATAAATGCACTGTTTTGAACTTATGCAAATTGGTGCTCAAACTTCTGGACTGCACCATATTGGCTATCCTACATGAATCAGTAACATAATTTTTTCTCTCGTTTTCCGTCACTAGCCAATGTTCCACAAATAATATTCGTTTGTTCTACCACAGCACATTTGGTCATTGAGTCACAATATCTAACCAAGAAAGGTTCACGCTGTTATAAATGGTTTTTCTCATTCCTCAATAGAATATCCCCAAAATAACTGCCAAGCAACATTTACAATTTAATTTGCCCAATTTGTTTTGCACTTTCTCAGTTGACCTGTTGAATTAGAATTTTGAATTCCAATCAACTAGATTTCTTGACTAAGCCTCACCAGCCTTGAATTGTTGTCAACTGTTAGCCGCTCTGAGTCCCTCTTCAAAGGAGAGAGGGCAAGATATAAAACAAAGTAAATAAATAAGTTACATTATGATTTATTCATTTCTCTGTAGCAAAAATGGCCCACAAATCAGAGGACTCAGTTCTCCAAACTACAACTTGAAGAAGAAAGTGAATAATGCTATGACAGTATCTATATAAGGAATGTACAGATAAAGCTTTAATTATTTTGAATAACTACAGTCAACCATATTACCTAGAAGTGAATGTGAGGCTGAAAGATGTTTTTATATCATGCTTGAATGTTTTAAATCAGTCTGAATTTTCTTGGAATTGAACAGAACATGGAGCACATTATTTCAACACAAACCACTTTCCTTAGGAATACTCCAATGGCAGGAAAAGGTACAAAATTCTCTATTGAGGAAATAATCTATTTCATCTCTCAAATAAAACAATGTTAACATATCTGACACATTTGAGTTAATTATTAACAGATGTCAAAATACATGGCAATTTAGTCCCAGTTGGCCACTGCAATCTAAAAGACTACAGTGAACTATTTCTATTACAATTTAATAATGCAGTCAGCTTGATAGAATTATTAACACATGCAGTTAAAAACTGTGCTGGCCAGGTGTCTATCATTTATGCCAAACATGCATTCTGAGATGTTAACATTGGTCATTTTGAAGAGCTCTTAAATTATCTTGTGTCTCTATAAAAGCAAAGAATTGTTACCTTGACGCGGTGCTCGGGCTTGGGCACCTCGATGATACCATGAGCTAAACCATCAAGGGGCATCCAAGATGGGAAGGTCATGGCAGAGAGGTCAGACTAAATACATTCCCTGGGGAAGGTAATGGCAACCCACCCCAGTATTGTTGCCATGAAAACTAAATGGATCAGTACAATCAGAGATATGTCGGTATACCATTGGAAGATGGGACTCCCAGGTAGGAAGATGGTCAAAATGCTACTAGGGAGAAACAGAGGATAAGCTCTACTAGCCCCATATGTGATGACGCAGTTAGCTCAAAGCCGAAAGGAAGGCTAACGGCCGACGGTGCTGGAGGTGAATGACGAATTCGATGTTCTAAAGATCAACACACTATAGGAACCTGGAATGTAAGATCTATGAGCCAGCGAAAACTGGGCGTGGTTATTGGTGAGATGTCAAGATTAAAGATAGACATTCTGGGAGTCAGTGAATTGAAATGGACTGGAATGGGCCACTTCACAACAGTTGACCACCGGATCTACTACTGTGGACAAGAGGAACAGTGAAGAAATGGAGTAGCCTTCATAATTAATAATAAAGTTGCTAAAGTAGTGCTTGGATACAACCCAAAAAATGATAGAATGATCTCAATTCGAGTTCAAGGTAAGCTATTTAACATCACAGTGATCCAAATATACGCCTCAACCACAGCTGCTGCTGAAGAAGAATTAGATCAGTTCTATGAGGATCTGCAGCACCTATTGTATAATACACCAAAAAGAGACAATATTTTCATTCCAGGAGATTGGAATGCTAAGGTGGGCAGTCAAATGACAACCGGGATCACAGGCAAGCATGGTTTTGGACAACAAAATGAAGCAAGGACGTAGGCTGATAGAATTTTGTCAGGAAAACTCACTGTGCATAACAAACAATCTCTTCCAACAACCTAAAAGACGGCTTTATACATGGACTTCACCAGATGGTCAACACCGAAATCAGACTGACTACATCCTTTGCAGCCAAAGCTGGCAGACATCCATCCAGTCGATGAAAACAAGACCTGGAGCTGATTGTAGTTCAGATCACAAACTTCTTATTGCACAATTTAGAATCAGACTAAAGAGATTGGGGAATATACACAGACCAGTTAGATATGATCTCACAAATAGTCCTAGTGAATATGCAGTGGAGGTGAAGAATAGATTTCAGGGACTAGATTTAATAAATAGAGTCCCAGAAGAACTATGGACAGAAGTTCACAACATTGTTCAGGAGGCGGCAACAAAGTACATCCCAAAGAAAAAGAAAACCAAGAAGGCAAGATGGTTGTCTGCTGAGACACAGGAAGTAAGAAAGAAGGAAGGCAAAAGGAAACAGGGATAGGGGGAGATATGCCCAATTAAATGCACAATTCCAGAGATTAGCTAGAAGAGACAAGGAACTATTTTTAAACAAGCAATGCATGGAAGTGGAAGAAGACAATAGAATAGGAAGGACAAGAGATCTCTTCCAGAAAATCAGAAACATCGGAGATAAATTTCAGGCAAAAATGGGCATGATCAAAAACAAAGATGGCAAGGACCTAACAGAAGCTGAAGAGATCAAGAAAAGGTGGCGAGAATATACAGAAGATCTGTATAGGAAAGATAATAATATAGAGGATAGCTTTGAAGGTGTGGTGAATGAATTAGAACAAGACATTCTGAGGAGTGAGGTTGAATGGGCCTTAAGAAGCATTGTTAATAACAAGGCAGCAGGAGACGCTGGGATCCCAGCTAAATCGTTTAAAATCTTGAAAGATGATGCGGTCAAGGTGATGCATGCCATATGCCAGCACAAATGGAAAACACAAGAATGGCAATCAGATTGGAAAAATCAATTTATATCCCCATACCAAAAAAGGGAAACGCTAAAGAATGCTCAAACTTTCATACAGTGGCACTTATTTCATATGCCAGGAGACAGACAAGGTGACTTGGTATCCACATACCACCAAGAACATGCCACAATTTATTATGATCCACGCGGTCGAAGGCTTTAGAATAGTCGATAAAGCAGAAAAACATCTATTTCTGCTTTATCGACTATTCTAAAGCCTTCGACTGTGTGGATCATAATAAATTGTGGCATGTTCTTGATAGTATAGGGATACCAAGTCACCTTGTCTGTCTCCTGAGAAATCTGTATAACGACCAAGTAGCCACAGTAAGAACAGACCATGGAACAACAAACTGGTTCAAGATTGGGAAAGGAGTACGGCAGGGGTGTATACTTTCACCCTACCTATTCAACTTGTACGCAGAGCACATCATGCGACGTGCGGGGCTTGATGAATCCAAGGCTGGAGTTAAAATTGCTGGAAGAAACATTAACAACCTTAGATATGCAGATGATACCCCTCTGATGGTACCCCTCAGATATATAAATCTCACTAGTCTAGTTTCCAATATACCTCACAACCTCTGAGGATGCCTGCAATAGATGTGGGCAAAACGTCAGGAGATAATGGTTCTGGAACATGACCATACAGCCAAGAAAACTCACAGCAACTCAGAACTTGATGGCATTGCAAAGGAAAGAAATTAGATATTGGTATTGATCGGTAGGTACATATGTAGGTAGCTACGTACTGGTAGTAGGTAGTGGTTTTTCTGATACTGCAGCTTTCTGGAATTCTTATTTATAATAATATTTTTAAAGTATTTTCTGAAGGAGGGGAGGGAGAAGAAAATAGCCACCTTAGTATTTTTAAAGAAAAATACTCACCCGCTCAAGAGATGTTCGTTGCTGAGCCTGGAACCCCAGGTCTCGGCAGTGGCCAGGGGAGCATTCACACAACTAAGACTTGTGCGCCAGCTGCACCCGCACCTTGGGAGGTCTGACTTGGCCACGGTGGTCCACACTCTGGTTACATCCCGTTTGGACTACTGCAACGCGCTCTACGTGGGGCTGCCTTTGAAGACGGCCCAGAAGCTCCAACTAGTACAACGGGCGGCAGTCAGATTAATAACCGGAGTGACTTACAGGGAGCGCACTACTCCCTTGTTAAGCCAGCTCCACTGGCTGCCGATATGCTACCGAGCCCAATTCAAAGTGCTGATTTTGACCTACAAAGCCCTAAACAGTTCTGGCGCATCTTACCTGTCCAAACGTATCTCCCCTATGAGCCTTCTAGAACTCTTAGATCATCGGGGGAGGCCCTGCTCTCGGTCCTATCAGCCTCGCAGGTACGGCTGGTGGGAGCGAGGGACAGGGCCTTCTCGGTGGTGGCTCCTCAACTGTGGAACACCTTCCCCAGCAACATACGGCAGATACCAACTCTCCTAGGCTTCAGGAAAGCCTTAAAGACATGGTTGTGCACACAAGCTTTTAATGAATGAGAACATGGACTTTACATGACCTGTACCAAGACTTATGTTGAGGATTCTGGATGAATGGATTTTAATCTTGGTTATGTTTAAAATTTTATATAATGTGATTTTATTTTGTAATGGTATCTGTTTTTATATGAATTGTTGTTTTGTACACTGTTTTTATGCATTGAATTTTTGCCTATTTATTGTAAGCCGCCTTGAGTCCCCCCAGGGAGAAAGGCGGGGTAAAAATGATGTAAATAAATAAATAAATAAATTTATCCCAAGTCCCCAAATGTGCACCCACCCAGTCCCACTAAGTAAAGAATCAAGAAAATAAAGGAAAAAATGAAAATCAAATAATAAAATTAGATTCAAAGATATAGATTTGATTGGCTCAACAGGCAGGGTTCACGGAGAAACCCCATGCAAGCATGTGGCAGCTTCTCCGCACTCCGTGTGTTCTCAAATAGAAACCAAAAGTAACCGCCATCAGCAGCCTCATGGTCTGTTTTGGATTTTAAAAGATGGCAGCGGAGCCCTTGCCATTATAGGCGCCTGAATAAGCCGAATCAACAGAACCAGCCAAAGGCCATTTTTTAAAATGGATCCATGCACAACCATATTAGTATCTACCCTGATGACTGAACTGTGCTTTGTACAAGTGGGAGTGAGTGCCATATAAAGAATCAATTCAGAGACAGCTCACCTAAATGTATAGGTTGAACATGTCACTTTTTTGGTCACAATTTCCTAACAGAAATAAGAAAGACTTGGGGGCAGAGTGATGAAGGACCAGAGAAGCAGGATACAAACAAGTTTGCAAATGTCTTTTCTGCCATTACAATTTTTTTCCTCCACTGCATATTTTTAGCCATTTCTGTTCTACCCCAACCCCCCTGAGGTGTCCACAGTGATTCAATGAAATACAACCCTCGACTCCAATAAGTGTATTTCAATTACATCTGTCACCATGTAACGATGTAATGATATATCATGTGATATTAAATCCATGGTAATCATATCAGTGATTTTTTTAATAGTGTGCTAATCACGTTATTACATCTTGATAATTAACAACAGAAGAACTGGAAATCTCTGTTACCAAGCCCTTTGTCTCTCATAGTGCATACTAAAACATTACTTGCTGCTAGGAGGGCAGTAACTAGCCATTTCAGGATCCTGTGGCAACTGTCAAGCAATGAGTAGCAAGTATAAGAAAACAGAGCACAGCAAAATGGTGGTGATTACTTTTGCTCTTTGTATCTTCTAGAATGAAGACAGATAAATCAGTTACAAGATAGAAGATAAAGACAGCAGAAAATGGTTTCACAGTGCATCTTAGATCTTAACCCAGGTCAGAACTAACTATAGTTCAGTGTTAAGATCTGTACAAGGTGAAAGATGGGAGCATCAGACAACGGAGACAATATTGTGCCTCTCAAGCAGCCTGGTTCTATTCAGCAGCTGTGTTCTTCTCTATAAACAACAATAACATGCTTATAGAAACATAAAAGATCACTTCTTTTCTACTCACACGTGAACAAAGAGGAAAAATATGAACCACTGCTGGCTACTTTAGAACAACTGAGTATAGGCAAACTTAAGGTTAAAAACAAGATAGGTTATGTAGGTTTGTTCTAAAGTTTGATTTGTATATAAGTCAGAACAGGCACATTCTTAAAATGTAACTTCGGCCTTTTTAAAGTTTTGAATAGCATAGGGAAGGGTTAACACCTCTTTACCCTTTGTTTTACTATCTGTGCCCCTGTTCAGAAGTTTTCACCTCACTTTCTATCCCTGCGACAATTGGATTTTGAAAATTTTGGGTTGTTGTGTAAACAAGAATTGTTGATAAAACTTCAGTGCAGACACCTTTTCCCCATCATAACTCTTACAGGAGTGATTTTTCCCCCTAGCGCTAGATTTCCTTTCACTTCCTGTTGCCTCATCGCCATTTGGAACTAGAAGTCATATGAATGTAACTTGGAGACTGCCTGCATTTTTCATAGCACACTGGCAGTCATATTTTTGTTTAGAGGAACTGCAAACTTCAGCTCTAATTTATTCCAGTTAAGTGCTTTTTGCAACCACTACAAACAGCCTCAAACTATCTGAAATTTCAAAGTTGCAATAACTTTAAATTTTATTCTATCTACTATGTTAGATTTGTATATAAACTGAACATATTAATTTCTTGTTTTTGACTTCAGAACAAAAAAACTGCAGCAGAAAATGTATGTTATAAATGAGGAACTAATGATCAATGAAAAATTAACCTACTCAATGGGGCATATGTCAAGAGGGGAGAAGGGAACAGGGACAAGGAGTCAATTGCCACCACAGAGGAGTGAGCAAAGGAAGAAAAGACCTTTGTTTTCTATGCATTGGTAAGCACTACATTATCAAATCTGCCCAATAATCATGAGAGGGTAGAGACTTGATTTGTTTTTTGTCATTCAATGTAAGTTTCATATAAACATGAGATAATGCAAAGCTGCAGAAGAACTGAAATGCATTCATAGAACATTTTCTCAATGAACTAATGCATGCATAACCTTGGATCCCATCTTGGGAGGAAGGCGGGGTATAAATTCAATAAACAAATAAATAAATAAAATAAATCCCCTCACCACCACTACCCAATCTTCCTTTGCTATCAACAGTTGTTTTCTTGATTGCTCAGGAAATGAGGGAATAGAAGTGTCACAGCCAATCCATATGCCTGCCCATCATATGCAATGAAAGACAACAACCTACTGCCTTCAGCCAGCAAAAACAAGCAAATAATTCATTCTTTAGGATCCAATTCACATGGAGTCTGCTCTATTTACCAATATACCGAGTTTGTAGGCAGGAAATAAGAATCTTGCAAAGAAAGCTGGTTGCTCAGATTTAAAATTCTTATAGTCAAATTGGCTGGCTACGCAAAGAGAGATAAAGGAATGTGTTTCCAAACCAGATTCTTTTCGTGAGGAAACTAAGGTGAATGGTGTCATGTGGGGTAGTCTAATCCTAGCTTCATCTTGAAGAAATGGTGTCAAGGATAAGGTATTCAAACATTACCTGGGGAGAGCAGACTATCCTCTGGCTGCAACAGAGCTTTCATACTTATCCCATTTACAGCCTGATCAATCTAGCAGTTTCTACTCATGAGCTGATCTGAGAGAGCCTCATTACCTGCCTTAAAGTTTCAGCCATGCACTTAGCTCTTAAAGATGGGATTTCAGAAATATCTGACTGATTATTTCTCTCATTTATTTCAGCTGCCCTGAACCAATTCAACCTGCATTGAAAGAGGGAGAATAAGTTGGAACATATTTGCAGAGCACCTGCTACACAGTGCACTCAACTTCCTGCATCTACTTTTAAATCACCCCTATGGGATCCAATCTTGGAAGGTGTGAGGGCTATGTCTATGTTGCTACTGAGACAACGGCAAAAAAAACAAAAAAAACAGGATGTCCTACTTCAAGGCCATGGAAGGGAACAGAATAATCTCTGGGAAGCCACTGGGTCATTATACCCAAAAAACCTTTTAAGCTTGTGTAAGCACACAAGTGTGTTTTGGCATAAGACTGAAGGCTAGTTCCTACTTGAAAGCTAAGTATAGATATAGCTGGCCACCTTCTTTAGCTAAAGTTCTTGAAACCAATTTTGGCCCTTATCCAACTGATTCTAACCTCATAAATATTCATTAATAAATCTACAATGTTATTAAGCATTGTTTACTTATTAAATATCAGATTTTTCTAGATGATTTTTTGTATCATGTTCTTGAAATACCCACTAAATAAATCAGTCATTCCCTTTCATGATTGGAATTCTATTAAATCCTGAGGATTTATTAGCACAGGAAATACCATGATTTCAGAGATCACAAAAAACTCTTTGCTAAAACTCATCCTGGCCATATGTGTGTACAGTCCACTTCACTAAACCATCTCAAATATGTGCATGGATAAGGAAAAGCTGAAAGTATTCATATGCAGAGAAAACTGATAGTACAAACTTGGTCAATGTGGGAAATACTTCATTACTTTCCTCATCAATTTAAAATGGGCGGGAGGGAGATTTTTCTCTAACCCTTACAAATCTTGACATCTCAGCTCTTACACACACACAAATGCTGCAGCAATTGACATATTTCAAACTATCTCCAGCCAGAGCTTGACATATCAAGCTACTGAGGATTTTATTTCTTTTTCATAACATTTTGTCCCATTGAGGCTCTATCTTTTAACAGGGGGCAATTTCACTAATTTGATGCAACTGAGAAGAAGAAATCCCACTGCTAGCAGCTACAGCAAAACTCTAAGGGATGGCCCTGTGAGGAACAGCTTTCGTTTTCTTGAAGCCCGTCATCATTCACTTCCGCCATAAACTACTTTCTCACAGGAGCAGAAAGAGTGACAAGGTCCAAGGTGGGAGTTATACACAGAAATTTTTAATTTTTACAAAATGGTACACCTGTTCAGAATACCATCAGTTTTCTTCTATAACTTGCAGAAAGGGAGCATCAGTAGGGAATGGCATATCTTCAGTTGTTCACACAGGCAAGCACCATGTACTGCTCTTATGTTATTAAGGGTAATAAGGCAAGAAACTAAGCAAACCATGAACTCAAGTCAGATTAGAGGGGCGTCATATATGGTTCTTCCTTTAACATTTTAGAGGGGCTATTTCTCTTAAGTATTCAAATGTATATATCTATCCCACTGTTAGCAACTATAGCGAAACTCTCAGGGATGGCCCTGTGAGGAACAGCTTTCCTTTCTCTTAAGCCCGTCATCATTCACTTTTGCCCTAAACTATAGCACCTAACAGCATCCACCCAAACATCCAATTCACCATGGAAAAAGAAAAGAAAGAAAAACTGCCATTTCTAGATGTTCTGGTCACCCGCAAACCCAATCAATAATTGGGCCATACAGTTTACAGAAAACCTACACACAGAGATAGATACCTTCATAAAAACTCCAATAATCACCCAAGTCAAAAAAGAAGCACAATCAAAGCCCTGACAGACCATGCACAAAGAATCTGCGAACCTCATCTCCTCCAAGGTGAACTAAACCACCTAAACTGGGCTCTACAGGCCAAAGGATATTCCACCACAGACATCAGAAGAGCTGCAAGGCCAAGAACGAGCCATGAGAGTCAAGACAAAGATCCACCCAGAGGAAAGGTGTTCTTACCATACTTCAAGGGAACCACTGACCGCATAGGCAAACTGATGAAGAAGCACAACCTACAAACTATCTACAGACCCACAAAGAAAATCCAACAAATGCTACGTTCAGCGAAAGACAAGAGGGATCCTCTCTCCTCTGCAGGAGTCTACTGGATACCATGCAGCTGTGGACAAGTATACATAGGGAGGGACCACCAAACGCAGAAACCAGTGCAGGTGGTCCCGGTGGTGATGGGCACAGTGGGTGCCGTACCAAAAGATCTCAGCCGGCATTTGGTAACAACAGACATTGACAAAATTACGATCTGTCAACTGCAAAAGGCTACCCTACTGGGATCTGCACGCATCATCCGAAAATACCTCACACAGTCCTAGACACTTGGGAAGTGTTCGACTTGTGATTTTGTGATATGAAATCCAGCATGTCTATCTTGTTTGCTGTGTCATACAATAAAATAATAATAATAATAATAATAATAATAATAATAATAATAATAATAATAATAATAAGGCAGTGTAGACCCATATAACACAACCCAATGAAATGCAGTGCAAGAATCAACACAGCCAACTTGGTATAGTAGCAGGGTTTGGAGATGAATTTGCTATCCAGGAGTTGTACTTCACCCGTATCCAGAGAGAACTGAAGATAGCCAACGTCAGATCTAGACCAAACTTGGCACACAGACTCAACATGCCCACCTGTGAATACTGGCATGATTTTGGGATCTGGGAATTGTAGTTCACTTGTATTCAGAGAACACTGAACCCAACAAGTGATAGATCTCGACCAAACTTGGCACACATGGCCAACTGTGAATATTGGGGAAGTTTTGGGGGAATTGACCCAAGACTTTTTTGAAAGTGTAGTCCACCCACATCCTTCATATTATTACTAAATATCATTGCTATTGATTACAGCAGCCTGGGGGAGGCATGAGGCACTGAGCCCTGTCTTCTGCTGGTCCTTCTTCAACTCCCTGGACAGGAAGGGAGGGTGTTCAATCAGGGCCACCTGGCACCTCCAAACAAAGGATTTGCCCAGGGAGGAGGCAGCCAGGCTTTGAAGCTGCAAGGCCATTACATGCTAATCAAGGTGACTAATAACAGCATGCATACCTGCCACACCAAGACTATTCAGTGTATTCCAGATCACCAAACTAGGATTACAATAGAAAAAAAACAGCCACACTTTGCGGCTGCAAGGCTATTCACTGCTAATCCACCTAGCCAACAAACAAATCCAAAAAGCCACAGCAACGTGTGGCCGGGCACAGCTAGTACATCTATATAGTATATACAGTAGAGTCTCACTTATCCAACATTCTGGATTATCCAACGCATTATTGTAGTCAATGTTTTCAATACATCGTGATATTTTGCTGCTAAATTCATAAATACAGTAATTACTATATAGCATTACTGTGTATTGAACTACTTTTTTCTGTCAAATATGTTGTATAACATGATGTTTTGGTGCTTAATTTATAAAATCATAACCTAATTTGATGTTTAATACGTTTTTCCTTAATCTCTCCTTATTATCCAACAAATTCGCTTATCCAACATTCTGACGGCCCGTTTACGTTGGATAAGTGAGACTCTACTGTATATACAAATTTAATGTTCTGTTTTACTATGGAGTAAACAACAATTTGGTGTGAACCAAATCACACCAAATTTGACCACAAAAGACATAGTCATTCAGTCTTATGTCTTTCAAACAAAAAAACCTAGAAAAATAAAGCCCAAACTAGAGGACGAGAAAGAGCCGTTTTCCCCCTTTAGAAACGGCTAAGAATGGTAGGCCCTGCCCCCTTTAGGCCCCCGCCCACTTCATATCCTAGCAATTCCCTCCGCCAAAATGGTGCCCAGGGCATAGGCAGAGCATACTTAGGCCTGATCCACACTGCCTATGAAATACAGATTATCTGATTTGAACTGGATTATATGGCAGTGTAGACTCAAGTCCCTTCCACACAGCTATATAACCCAGAATGCCAAGGCACATAATCCACAGTATCTGCTTTGAACTGGATTATCTTGAGTCCACACTGCCATATAACCCAGTTCAGTGTGGATTTTGTACAGCTGTGTAGAAGGGGCCTCATATAATCTAGTTCTAAGTAGATGATATAAGATTATAAATATAATTATAATATTTACTATGGTATAATAATACAGAACAATATAATCTCTAAAATCAGGACAGCAAATAAAGAACAACACTCTGAAAACAGGGAAATTCCAGACAGGAAACAATCAGGGCCAGCTAACACCTCCCAACAAACGATTCCACCAGGCAGCAAGTATCCAGGCTTTGAAGCTGCAAGGCCATTAAATGCTAATCAAGGTGACTAACTGCAGCATTCATACTTGCCGCACCAAGACTATTAATTGCTATTCAACCTGGGCAAACAAGGATTCCACAAGGTAGAAAGCAGCCAGGCTTTTAAGCTGCAAGACTAGTCAGTGCAATTCAAGCTGGCCAAACAATGATTTCCCTACAAAGCAAGTAGCCAGACCTCAAAGCAGCTCTTTGATTGAGGGTGCTACTCCAGCTCGCCAAACAAGGATTCCCCTAGCTATAACACAGCCAGGCACTGAAGCTGCAAGGTTATTCAGTGCAATTTAATCAGACCAACAAAGGATTAACCTTGATAGAAGGCAGTCAGGCTTTGAAGCAGCGATACTACTCTGTGCTATTGAAGCTGACCAACCAAAGATTCCAATAGATAGCAAGCAGCCAGGCTTTGAAGCAGCGAGGCTATTCATTGCAATTCCAGCAGCCCAAAAAGACATTCCCCTAGAATAAAATTCCTAGCCTCCTAAGCAGCAAGCATATTTCATTGTATTTCAGCTCACCAAACAGGGATTCCCATAAGAAGAAAACTGCCAGGCTTTGAGGCTGCAAAGCTATTCACTGCTATTCCGCCTGGCCAACAAATGATTCCCATCAGCCACAGCAACGTGTGGCCAGGCACAGCTAGTTTATATAGAAAACACAAAGAGGCTGATTCTACTGACTGTCTTTTCTGCCAGTTCCAGAGCACACCATTTTCATATACCACATTTCATCTCATAATTGTCGCGCCCCCCCCCCCCCCAAAAAAAAGCAAATTAGGGGAAAAGGGGGTTGCGGCTATTATGGGGGAAATAAGAGTGTGCAGCATCAGTAGGGCCTACATGGTCTCCTTTGACTGGGTGAAAGGTCCCCCACTTGGTGTTCTTGAAAACTCGTCCTATTTGATTTTGATTTTCAGCCCTCAAGCATAACTGGGGAAGGTGATACAATGCATGTATCTCTTTCACCAGACTTGTAGTAAGAAAACAATTAGGTGATAGTCATTCACAAAATCTGCCCCACTCATGTGTGAAATATGGACAAGATCCTTGGAGAGGCGAGACTAACCACATGCATCCTAGACCCCTGCCTGGCTGGTGAGGGAAGCCAGAGGGGGTTTGGCCGAGAGGGTGAAAGTGGAAGTGAATGCCTCCCTCCAGGAAGGCAGGTTTCCAGCGAGCCTAAAAATGGCTCTGATCAAACCGCTGTTGAAGAAGCCTTCACTGGACCCCACTTAATTCGGTAACGTTCGGCCTATTTGCAATCTCCTCTTTCGCCGGGAGCTGGACGGGGGAGTGTGTCCCTGCTGGTTCTGCTGGACCTTCCAGCGGCCTTTGATACCGTTGACCACAGTATCCTTCTGGGACACCTCACGGGGATGGGGCTTGGAGGTACTGTCTTGCAGTGGCTTCACTCATTTCTGGAGGGTCGGTCCCAGACGGTGTCACTGGGGGACTCCTGCTCGGCCCCACAACCATTGTCTTGTGGGGTCCCGCAGGCCTCTGTATTGTCCCCCATGTTGGTTAACATTTACATGAAGCTGCTAGGAGAGATCATCAGGAGTTTCGGAGTACGGTGTCATCTCTATGCAGATGATGTCCAACTCTGTCACTCCTTTCCACCTGTCACTAAGGAGGCTGTCCAGGTCCTGAACCAGTGCTTGGCAGCTGTGTCGGACTGGATGAGGGCCAACAAATTGAAACTGAATCCAGACAAGACAGAGGTCCTCCTGGTCAGACGGAAGGCCGAACAGGGCATAGGGTTACAGCCTGTGCTGGATGGGGTCACAGTCCCCCTGAAGGTGCAGGTTTGCAGTCATTGTTGAGCCTGGAGCCCCAGGTCTCAGCGGTGGCTAGGGGAGCCTTCGCACAGCTAAAACTTGTGCGCCAGCTGCGCCCATACCTTGGGAAGCTGGACTTGGCCACGGTGGTCCATGCTCTTGTTACATCTCAATTAGACTACTCTACGCACTCTACGTGGGGCTACCTTTGAAGACTGTTCAGAAGCTTCACTTAGTCCAACGGGAGGCAGCCAGGTTGTTAACTGGAATGGCGTACAGGGAGCGCACTACTCCTCTGTTACGTCAGATCCACTGGCTACCGATTAGCTACCGAGCACGATTCAAAGTGCTGGCTTTAGCCTATAAAGCTCTAAACAGTTCCAGCCCAGCTTACTTGTCTGAACGTGTCTCTCGCTATGAACTACCACGTAATTTAAGATCTTCAGGGGAGGTCCTGCTCTAGGTCACACCAGCCTCACTGGTGCGGCTGGCGGGGATGAGAGACAGGGTCTTCTCAATGGTGGCTCCTTGGCTGTGGAACTCCCTCCCTTGTGACACCCAGCAGGCTCCATCCCTTTTGAGTTTTAGAAAGAAAGTGAAGACCTGGCTATGCGAGCAAGCGTTCAAAGAATTTGTTGGCTTCGACTCGGTCTGGACTAAGGTTTATGTACAAGGTTTTATGGATGAATGGCTCAAGTATTTTGTATTGTTTTAAATCTGTATTTAACTGCTTATGTCTTATTCTTTTGGACTGTTGTGTATTGGCATCGAATTCTGCCAGTTTTGTAAGCCGCCCTGAGTCCCTTCGGGTGAGAAGGGCGGGATAGAAATGATGGAAATAAATAAATATCACATACATATATCAACAATTTCAAATGACACTATTGAACAGCAAGCATGAAAAGAACTAAAGGCTCAATCAAATTATCTTTTGTGTCTTCAGAACTTAGAGCCATGGCTAAAATAGGGACAAAAAGAAATCCTGGTTTAAAGGTATTTTTAGAAAGCATTGTTTCCACAAGCAGTTCAACACTGACTATCATTCCCATAGAAAACGTACAATACTGCAATCTGGGGGCCTAGGGAAAGTAATACAGTAGAGTCTCGCTTATCCAACATAAACAGGCCAGCAGAACATTTGGATAAGCAAAAATATTGGTTAATAAGGAGGGATTAAGGAAAAGCCTATTAAACATCAAATTATATTTTACAAATTAAGCATCAAAACATCATGTTTTATGAGACTCTACTGTAACAGTGAACAGAAGAAGAAAAATAATTTTGCACCTGTAAGCCAATGCAAGCATGTAATAGTTAAAAAGCTTTGCACCAGAAAAGCTGCAGTAGATTGAAGCAGAGCTCTTTTGCATGTGTACTCCTTCAGAATGCACTGTCATGTGCAATTGTTAGCAGAATAGCCAATACAAAACTAGCACTAAGATGGTATATAACACAATTTAAAGAAGCAATCTGACACATAAAGGTTCAAAAAGGTCCAATGCTTTCCAAAACTATTTGAAAGCTGAACATGCTGCTTCAACTGAAAATCCTCAACATAGTCAAAACAGAGGTGTCTTTGGTTTATTCCCACTGCTCGGAACACACAACACAAGTATCAAGTGACTTCTGGCAGTCTTTCCAGTGCAGCACATGAAGCTGGGGCAGCCATGGCCCAAGCTACAATCCTAGGAAGGATCCTACCAATGCACAAGGCTGTCCAAGAACTTGACAGGACTCTGTTTGAAAAAGCTGTTGAAAGAAATGATCTCTTTAAGTGCAATGGGGAGATATTTGTCTCTGATTTACCCTTGGCTTTTTGCTCTGGTTCAGGTAGGAGCGGTGTGGGATGGCTGGCAGATCTGAGAGCATGGCACGCCCCAGCGGGCAAAGCGCGCAGTGCGGAGGAATGCGAGAGTCAGTTTGGAGTGCTCCCCATTTATCAAACTCATGCAGCCCGCCAGCAGAGCGAGTCTTTCTATCATTACACCTCTCAAAATCCGATTCATACCACTAATCCTGCCTTCATTCCCCCAGATTAATAACATCTCTTTCAACCTTCACAGTGTGATAAATAGACAAAGAGAGAACAAAAGGAGAAACAGAAGTGAGGGAGAGAGCCAGAGCAACTCCAGATAATAAAGAGAACCAAGAAAGGGGAAAGGAGAAAAAAAGAAGAAAGAAGCAGGAAAGGAAAGAAAAGATATCTGACCTGACTCTGCCATTTACCTTAACAGAACCTCGAAGAGAGAGCCGCTCAACAGAGCTTTAGAGAATGTAAAACATTGCTCAAAAGAGAGGGCTCGTTAGCAGCTCCTGCCAGCCGGGTGTTTGGTTAAAATCCTTTTCACTCCCAGTGTTAGTTTGGGTCATGAGTGATAACAAGTTTGTTGGTTTCTCATGCAGCTTCTCTATCTGTGCTCTCTTTAAAGAGAAACTTCCACTGCATGTTCACTTTTTCCTTTCACACCAATAGCCATCCTTGGCCTTGCAGTAGCCAAGTAAGAGATACTGCAGGTCAGGGTGAGGATGTACCAGAAATCCAAAGCCAGAGTAGCAGAAGATGCTACGGGTTCACTTTTTCTCTCTGGTGGCAAAGGACCAGAGTAGCAGGGGGTGCTGAGGGTCAGCATGAAAGGGCACTGGCAGAGAAGAGAATGCCCAACCAGCTGCAGTTAGAACTATTACATCTTCTAATTCATCACTACTGGTTATTGCTTTCCTCCCTCTATGTTGTGTTAGAAAAGGGCACTCCAAAACTGACAGCATATTGAAAAGCGTATTCCAAGCAGCAAAGCTGTGAAAAATAGTACCTCCGTTTTGTACTGAATTCCAACACAATGAATAAGGCGCATCCTAAGAAGCAGCAAAACAATGCAACTGTTGGGGCTCAGTGTGGAATTGAGAGTATACCCCATGTTGGGTATTATTCGGATACAGGCTCAATTGTGTTCAAACACAATGGGCCATGCCAGCCTTGAAATTAGCTGCATGGAGCAAATAACAATTTCCAGGAAAGTAGGCAGGGTCTCATGTATTCCATCATCTTCACTCACAAACAGAAAAATTATTATGTAGATCATTCCGTTTGCTTTTCCTATAAAGAAGCTCAGAATAATATTTCAGTCCTCAAAAGATCTCTGTAAGTATCCAACTCCTACCCAATTCAGATCTCTCCAGAGGACGACAGTTCAGATTCCACTGAAAAATAATCTGTTCCCACAAAAGTCAGATTACCAGATCAAAGGTAGCTGAAAAGCTATGTGTTTAATCTGCAACATTCCTCAGGTATTGCTTCAGTCGCCACAATGTAATTGGCAGCAGTCATGGTAGGAATGCTAAGAGCACATTCACCAGTCCACCCAGAAGGTTTTATTGCCAAGGTCTACTCAGAAAGAGAGGAAACGCAAATGGTAAACCTATAGAAGACCAGGAAGAAGCTGCAGTGAGGCTGGAAGCTCTGTCATTTTTGGACCACTGCTGGGCCTACAGCTCTCTTTTGAGCTCATTCAGCTGGCATTCTGCCAACCCAGCCCCATTCCAACTATAGCTCTCACAACAGGCATTAGTTATATGGGATAATCAAAAGAGGGAGAGGGGGAGAGAAAGAATAACATATTGACATTCAGGACCCATTTCCATATCCCGCTCTCTCCTCTTATCTCCTCTTCCCTAAGGTTATGAAGATTGGTTAGAAAAATCTGTGAAAAAAGCAAGCAATATTTCCAATGATCAGCAGATGAGTCTTATATGTCCTAAATAAATGTGACACCCCCTCCCCGCAAACCATGACTTTAAAAAGGAGAATATAACTCCATCTGCATGTCTTATACAAGGCATTGAATATCATTTTCTATGACAAAGAATTTGGGGTGGAGGTAGTACGCTTTCTCACATCTCCTTGCTACTTATAGATATTTGAATAGCAAAAAACCTTGTAGACTAGTTAATTTATCATACTGATCTGCAAGGCTGAATGACAAACCATACAGTTTTACGGTAGGCAACACAAGATTGATTGGCACTCCTGATCCATTTTAAGAAGAACTCTGGATTTGTTTTCTGGTATTAGTGGCAGTCTTTATGGCTCCCAGTGAGTGCCAGGGCATTAAACCGGCTCACAGAAACACTGCAAGTTGCTCACCTGTGCTGTAGATCCTCTGGACCTAACATCTACTAGATTTGAGGTTTATACAACTAAATCTATCAGCTAAAATCAACATACTATCAAGCAAGCAACTATCATTGCTGTGCTTACCTTGTTATGCTTATGACATGTGAGAGAAAACAATAGAAGTATCAATGTTATTTAGGTGATGAGTGCTGCAAGGAGTGCATTCAAAATGGGTTAGTATGAACATTAAGAAAATATCAGTACAAACATCTAAAAACCTAAGAGGACCGCTTCCCCAAATAGTCAAATGCGTACCATGAAAAACAGATGACCTACTGGAAAATCACAATCAACTAGTAGTGGGGAAGGAAGAGTGGAATGCTCAGTCAGAAGAGCATGGCTGGCCAGAATCCTGAATAGCAGCACTTCTTTTCATAGGGTGGATATACAGTACGGCCCCTTTATGCATGGGGGATACATTTCCAGACTTTCTGTGGATACACAAAACCATGGATAATAGTGAATCCAACTGAAATAAAGGACATCTGGCCCAAGAATGCCATAGATCAGTGGTTCTCAAATGTGGGTCCCCAGGTGTTTTGGCCTACAACTTCCAGAAATCCCAGCCAGTTTACCAGCTGTCAGGATTCCTGGGAGTTGAAAGCCAAAACATCTGAGGACCCACAGGTTGAGAACCACTGCCATGGAGTCACACTGGTGAACCAAGAAAATCCCTAGAGAGACTATATTTCATTGGCAGTGGGTAAATGAAGCCCTGGTCTTGTGGATATGGGAGTCGTATTGTATTCAAATAGGCAGTAGGATCTTGGATCTCTCTCACTTTAGTTACATTTATTCAAATCAGGCAGATAGGTGTAGGAGGGTAGAAAATAACAAGATACGGTCTCAAATTTAATATAAAGAAAAATTAAGATTATATAGTGTTACTTGCAAATTGCAATCAAGGCACATGCAAACAACTGCCATTAAATGTTTAGTTCTGTTTCTACTCTTTTTCTCTCTTAATTAAAATGATTTAGCTATTAAGAAAACACCTGAACCCCTTACCCCCCTGGGAAAAAGCTTGAAACTACTGACATTTACTCTAGGCAATAAACTATGTTATATGCCTACTCTAAAGCATTTGTAACTGGACATTGTTAGAAATAATTCAGCTATAATATTAGGCTAGATGGACCATTGGTTTGACCCCCAAAATATTGCTCAGATATCATGTGCTGCTCCACTGATATTTTAATAGCCTTTCATATCTCATCCCATTAACCATCTTGTCCCAACTTAAATCCCTCAAAAAGCTTTGTCTCAATCTTGTGCCTTGCCTCCTTCAGTCTACAAGGACCTTGGGTGTAGATTGCCTCTTACTCCACATGCCACTGAACTAGCACAGCATGCACCAAACTAACACTCACTACAGATAGATTTTTATGTCATGCTAAATGTTGAGGCAGGATGCTGCCCCTTTCTAATATTGTTGCATCCAAAAATCCCCCACAGCCAAGAGAAGGCTGGGGTGGCTTTTTTAAAAAACACGGTTCTATATCACTTCAGGCTTTGAAGTAGAGAATAGCAACACTCTCATGCAGGTTTTTTCTAATGCTGCCTTTATCAGAATAAATCTTTTCCTCCTCTGTATCACTGGAGATAGATAATCAAGTCAAAAAAGAAAGTCTCTTCTAACAATAGATATCCTTTTTCTTCTGAACTTCAAATAGGAAACTCTTATCTCCAGCCACAGTTGACCAAGAGAAAAAAAGAAAAGAACACACAGACACACACACCAAACCTTCCATTTACTCCAAAGGCCACGCTAACTCTATGCACCCGCACTACCTCCCCCCTGCTTCACAGAGAGAGGCATTCAGAACATTTTTATAGAATGTATTTACTCACTAGAAACACTCTTGAAACAGAAATGCTCCCTTTCACTCAGAAGAGGAACTTTGGTCTCTAAAACGGTATCTCGCCAGGTAAGTAAAGCTGCTGCAGGCATGAGAGAATTTCAAAGACATCACCCCACATCTGATAGTTGCCAACCAGCATTGAGAGTTTTCCAAGGGATCTGTGTCCTGCTCTTGAAAGTTTCCCAATTCTTTCTATCCTTTGCTGCCAAGATTTACCTAAGGGTAGGCAAAGTGTGCCCCTATAGATGTTGTAGGATGGTAATTTCCATCAGTCCAAGCCATCAGAGTCAATAGTGAGCAATTCTGGGAACTGTAGCCCATTATATACCCACTGTAGTCCACATTTTGCTCACTTTCCTTTGCTTCCATACAAAACAAGTTTGGATGTTTCCTCTAAGTATGCATTACAGGGTTGCAACTCTATTTTGGACAATAACCAGATCCATAGGATACTCCACCCATGCAGGTACTGCTTTAGTTGACCTTCTGGTAAAGTAACTAAAACTAATGACAAACCACATTTTCTCCAAGGAAAATGAGTCTGGTAATCAGCAGCTCGCTAGCCTACTGCCCATTCCTACTTTATCAACAGCAGTAAGTTTTAAAAACTGCAAAGCCTTATCTCTGTGTGTAGTCAGTGAAGGGTAACTACATACTACCATTAACAAATATAGAACGTGTACTAGAAAAAGGACATTTGACTTTCTTTTATAATTTACTCCAGTCATTAAAAGGTACATTGGGGGGAAGGGGGTGTCTTGCGTTAGAGAAAGATCTCCAGTGAATGAGGCCATCATCTCAAAAGCCTCCCTCTTAAAGAGTCACATGGCATGATCCATCACACAAGGTACCCTCACTTCAAGCAGCCTGATAACTGATGTTCCAATACCAGCACATTGGGATTGGCTGAGCACCCAGACAAATGTTTTATAATTCCCTTTTCCTCTCCTTCTTTGCCAATGTCTCCCTTGAGAGATATGATGATAGACGATGACATAACTGACTGTATCCAATCAAGGTAATGTAACTAATGACAGCTGACGTGATTCCTGGAACGTGTTTCCAGCTGTTTGCCTATCTGCTTTGCCTACTATAGCAGAACCAAGGCAGCCTATAAGGAAGAAAGAGCAAATGGGTGGCAGACAGGGAGAGAAAACAGCCTTAGCATAAGTATGAAGAAAAACTAGTGAGTCTACCTTGGCTAGCTACTAAAAACTTGGCTGAAAACCTGTACCAGAAAGGCACTGTTAAAAAATAATCTGCCTCAGGGAAGAGGGAGATTTCTTTCATACTTTGTCCAAGCGGCCACATTATACAAAGATGGAGACACAGACACCTGTCACTTGAAAACCTCCACTTTCAGAACTGTTGTATATTTTCTCTCTCACACACACACACTTCACACATGGCAGGCTGAGGTAGCTTTGTCACTTCTAGTTTTGATTCAGCTTTACTATCAGTGGATTTTCTTTCACGTCATGGGATGTGGGTATAGAAAGGAAATAAAGCTTTCCTGGGGTGCCTAGGGTCATTTTTCAGGTGATTGTTTTTCTTTAAAAATGGAAGAATGGGACATTCAGAGACTTTGGGATTGTCAGATAGCTGAGGAACACAAAAACCACTGTGTTATAGAAAGGGGCACCATCAGGAAAGCAATTATGCACAGAATTTATGTCCTACTGCCACAAACTCAGAATTCCATAAACTATCGCATCCCAATCCACTTCCTTGGCCACACAGAAATGGACTAAAGTAGTGATCAGTCTCTCATTTAGGTTTAGATGGGAGAATCTGCAAAATTGGTAAAAATTATCTTCCCTTAGCCTAAGTGTGACACCTCAGGCAGCGTGAGCACTGGGAATCAGACACGAAGGCCAATAAACAATCTAATATCATTATTAAGGAAATAAAGGAGGCAATAAAAAATAAGCAGAGTATATAGTCCAGCAGTAGACCTTTCAGGAAAGGTCAAATATAGTCCAGTAATATGTAAGCAGATATCCAGTATTAGAGTTCAAAGTTCTAAATCCATTAACCAAAACACACTCAAACCTGCAGGCTGTTTGAGTGGGGAATTAAGGCAAGAGCTGTCCAGACTTCCAGGGCTCAATCTGAGGCTAGGATGCAAAGCAAGGCAAAGTTAGTCATGGTAAAGCTGAATCACTGTCCAGGCTTGACAGGAAGGCGAGAGGCAGCCGGTCTACTCGAGAGTAGCGCACTGCAGAACTAGAGTCGATGTGATCCCTCAACTGACACGTTGAACACCGCAAGATCTATTTGGTGCCCAGAACTTTTATGAGACTTTGCTCTCATCCTCAGCCAGGTGTCCGAGCTCTTTCCCAAGGGAAAATGACCCAAGACAACAACTTTGCCAGATGCAGTCCTCCCTGAAAACTCTCAAGGGAACCAGCCTAATTAACGCTGGCTTTTTCTGCTAAACGAGTGCTCCTTCTCAAAATCTGTTTTTCCGCGCACAAAGCCTCCCAAAATAATCAGCGGTCAAAACTAACATTTTCTGGAGAACCGGGCTGAGAGCCAAGGCCCTTTCTTGTGAACTGTGGGCTAGAATTGTCAACAGTGGGCACCTGGAAAAGGACGGAATCAAGCGGAAATGGCGGAAACCCCATCTCTTCTTCGGTCTGCTCCGTAATAGCGACGGGGTCATGACTCGGGGGTCTCTGAGACACTACACTAAGATTGAGGGAAGAGGCTGTTGGATTATGGTTGTATGTGTATGAAATGTAAATCAAATGTTTTCTGCTGTTAGGCAAGAGTGTGTGTTTCAGTAATGAAACAGTTAACAGCAGGTTAGTTTGGACTGAGAGCCTGCTATGACCTATCGGAGGTCGGAACTTCCTTCGTACTGAGGAATGTGCTTCTTATCTCGGTGTGTGTTGAGCTGGTGCTTGCCGAGGCAAGAGGTTATAAGAGAATGCGAGCTCAGAGCGATGGTTTTTGCTATGCTTTGTAAATATGTTTGTAGATATTGAAATAAATGTTTGGACTTCAGACTACAGATGTGTTTGAGTCTGACATTGAACAGAGGAATTGGTGTGGCAGACGATTGCAACCAATTCATCAGGGTGCTGGAGAAGATGATCGATGGAGCTTGAAAAAACCCACCCAGCACGCACCCCTGACCCCCCGCGCCGATAGAGGCCAATTGTTCACTTATTGACATGCTCTTGGAGCAGTCAGAAACAAACAGAGAGAGGTCTAAATGTCTGTTGCGCATAAAGATATAACTGGACTATGAACAACAATCCAGTAGACTGATAGGATTAATAGTCTAACCAGACAAAGATAAAAAAATCAAGTAAGGACCAGAGGCTATTCGCTCATTCTGCAACACACTAATGTCAAAAGGCAGCAAAGGTTGGCAATTCTAGTTAATTTAGTTTTTTAATGGGTTCAGCATATTCTTTGGGGTCAATGGGACTAGTAAATCAACAAAAACTGAAAGGCCAAATTTTATGGAAACATGCCATCTTGCCTAACACTTGTAGAGAATATTCAAAGAAAATCTATATAATTATCAACAACAAGCTGGTGGCTATGTTATACCTGTTTTGCAACTAGAAAACAGCCTTTCCCACCCACAATGGCAGCTCCTCTAGCAGACTGAAAATTCTAAACAGAAGATAAAAGTCGCTTACTCAATGGATGTAGTGTGTTATGAAAGGCAATCCCCCCCCCCAAAAAAAGAACCACAAATCTTCCCCAAACTGACTCCTTCTAGTAAAGGCAATGTCTAGACCAAAATCTGAATTTTTATTTATTGTTAAGCAATGGGTGCACAAACCATAGATATCTACCTACACAAGAAAAACATAGTCATAAAAAGACCAAAATCAGGTCAGCGAGTACTGCATAATTCTAAACATATGCAAACATAGATCATGATGAAGAAGCTGAAATCTGGTTCAAAATGGATAATTTGAATAGACAATCACAGTTCTCGTGATGGTCAAAGGAAACAGTCTACAGGAATTATTGCTACACCTCAGAAAAGCAAAAGCAAACTGATCACAAGACCTTGGTGAAAAGTTAGGGCTCCTGTAATGTCAAATGTCTGAGTGTTTCCTGACATTCTCCTAAGATAATGCTACATTGCCACATCATGATGTCCAGACTCACTACTGTACATGCGAATTCTGAAAAAACAAAAAACGTATGACGACCAAAATTCAAATTAAACTTACTTTGTACAAATATGCACTATTCATCCATTGTGCAGAGTTTGTATTTTTAGGATGAAAAGAAGAAATTATGATATAACAATCTCCTTCAGAATTCTGCCAAGTCACTCAACTGCCCTAGTTCTTCATAAAAAGACAGATACCAGTAAATATATCTTAATATCTGAGAAGCTTTCTAAGGAAAAGATATACAAAGAAGATTAGGAACAGGCACTAGAGGACGAGTTCTATTCCTATGACCATTATTTACTTAAGTTTCAAAATTATAGTTTTTCATCTCTCCCTCATCTTTCTTGCCATAATGATGCTTTTTACATTACTGAATGCAACATGTTTGGAACTCCTGAATTTGGAAAATCTAAAAGGAAACAAAAAGGTTATATATATTGCTTCACTTCTTTAGGAGAATCTGATTAATAATTAGTTCTGGAATGCAATGCAAATATATATGTGTGTATGTCAGTCAATGAGGTAGCACTAAAGTATTGATACTACAGTAGTAGTTCCAATAAAAATGAATAAAACTGCAAATATCCAGGAAGATATACACATCCTAATATATATCATTAATACACATTAATGGAGCTTAATATCTAAAAGTGAAAACTAACCTGCCGTATTAGTAACAGAATCCAAATATTTACAGGAAACCAACTAAGACAAAACAAAGAAAACTAACTTCACTGCCCTCCAAGTCCTCCACAGGGCTCATTTATGGAAGAGCCATCACGAAGTTGTAATACATTCATAATGTCTCACCTTAAAAAATCCCATGGAATGTGCCATCATTTACCTCTTGCTCTATTGCTCAGCAGACCTAATAAATCTTGCATGAGGAGAGCAGATTGTAATTTTCTAATATGAAAAGGCATTTGGATTGAAGAAGGAAGGGAAAGATAAAAGTGATTGAATCCCCAGTAGCTGAGGGTCAGAGAAAAGGAACATCCCAAGACAAACTCCTGGGAAGTATGGCTTGCTTTCCTTCTGAACTTTGCATACATCAATTTTTCCCAACCACTTATGCATTTTTCTCCTAATCTCCCTTATTGATAGGCCATTGATTTAAATAGTTACGCAAGTAATAATTTTTCCCTTTTGATCAATCTGAATTTTCAGGGCAATTACTCTCTTAATCAATTATTGGCATCAGCAGTCTCTCAGCTTGCTTCTCAGCCAAGCAAAGGGAGTAACAGTTTCAGTTGAGGCAGGTTCGTCTTGCACAGACACACATATCTATTGCAAACGTAAAAAAGCATGAAGGCCACTTCAAGGAATGGCAGATGAAAAGAAATGAGCATGTATAGGAGGAGAACATCAGAGTAGGAAGGCAATACACAGGGATCACCTGAAAGTCAGGCAGAGGACCAGAATGATCACTTGCTAGGACAAGAACCAATGTACAGTAGAGTCCCACTTATCCAACACTCGCTTATCCAACATTCTGGATTATCCAACGCATTTTTGTAGTCAATGTTTTCAATACATCGTGATATTTTGGTGCTAAATTCGTAAATACAGTAATTACTACATAGCATTACTGCGTATTGAACTACTTTTTCTGTCAAATTTGTTGTATAACATGATGTTTTGGTGCTTAATTTGTAAAATCATAACCTAATTTGATGTTTAATAGACTTTTCCTTAATGCCTCCTTATTATCCAACATGTTCGCTTATCCAACATTCTGCCGGCCTGTTTATGTTGGATAAGTGAGACTCTACTGTATATGTATAGAGAGGCTGACTTTAAAACAAACTTTCCACATGATCAAGCACTCCTCTATGCCCAGAAATGTATTAATTAGCAAGTAACACAATTACTTGATACATGGATTCTATGTACTATTTGACATGCCATAAGTCAGTGGTGCACCTGTTTCTGTGCATATCTTGCAACAAAAAGATACTAACCACCCCATCATCCAACCCACATCTGGCCACTTCGTTGACCAGTCCTCTGCAGAGCCAGAGACATCTCAGTCGGAACAGACAGGACTGGGCTAGATGGACTAACCAAAGGCAATGCATAAAATTTTAGCGAATCTATGAAAAGAATGTACAACATAAATATGAGTAAATCAGAAGCAGAAGTATACTCATAAAGCAATTGCTAGGGCAACATGACAACACTGAGGGTAATGCTGCCTTAGAAGTGGCACTACTTTCACCAGTAAGCTAATAGCAAAAGCTACCCTGGGAGACGGAGGAACCTGAAAGGACCAGGATGTCAGCAGACCAGACCCTGGCAAAGCATTTGATAGATGGCCTTGTTCATTGCTAGCTATTTTACATGGAGCATGGCTGATCAAAACTATCCCCACTGTGTACTATAAAGCAATAAAAATAAAAAAAAACCACAGGAAGAATTCCTTAGGCGGGTAATGGGCACTTTATTCCTTTTTATGGCACTAAACATAGGCAGCTGGCATAATTACACTACAATAAAGGCATAATGTGCACCTAGCAGAACGAATGCAAGGCTTCTGATAATTAGGCAGAGCAAACAGTCTGAGATTCATTCACATGGTTTTACTTGGTCTCCAGGGTCTGTTTGAGCCCCAGTTCCCAAAGCAGACCAAGCCTGTCCTCTTCCTCTTATGACATCTTACCCAACTCAAGTCTTTCTTGGCTGGTTTACAGTTATTGCTCATTTCCCCCATTTCACAATATAAGCAGTCATCAGCCCCTGCCCCCTCCCACTCAGCAAAGTGGATGATCGAGTTAGAATCAAAGGATCATAGAAACATAGAGTTGAAAGAAACCATATGGGAAATCTAGTCCAACCCCTTGCCATGCAAGAAAAGCACAAAGTACTGATAGAAGTACAAATTATGCAGAGCCTATAAAATATAGGTGAAGCATTCCTTGCTGGAATTCTAAAACCCAGCTTCATCCACATGGGGGGTTGAGATAGTGATATCTTTGCTTTCTGATGGTTCAGTGTACACTAACTTTTGTTTCATGAACAACATTATTAAATGGGTTTAAATGATAGAGGAAAGCAGATTCCACCTGAACATTAGGAAGAACTTCCTGACCCTAAGAGCTGTTCAACAGTAGAACTCACTGCCTCAGAGTGTGGTGGAGGCTACTTCATTGGAGGCTTTTAAAAAGAGACTGGATGAACATCTGTCAAGGGTACTTTGATTGTGCTTTGATGGCAAGGGTTGAATTGGATGGTCTGTGTGGTCTCTTCCTATTCTATGATTTTATTAAATGTACTGCATAAAATTACTTTCATATATGAAACATAAATTACTTTTGTGTTAGACTTGGGTCCCATCTCCAAGATATCTTATTATGTATATGCAAATACAGGGATTCCAAAATCCTCCCTCCAATCTAAAATAGCTTTGGTTCCAAGCATCTTCCAAGAGAACACCAAGAAGCTGTAAGAAAGAAGAGGCTACCTTTTGCTTGCTGCTACGTACCTTAGACCTTGGCTCCTTCACCAGTGGACTCTTCTCTCTGCAGGACTAAGGCCCTGACCTGCCAGTAGTGCATTCCATCAAGCACAGATACCTTGCCTTCTGCCTGGGACTTAAAAGGAGGATTCCAATGGGGATGGGTCCACTGTGTCGCACCTCAGACTAGTTCACCTTGCTGTAGACACCAGGCAGCACACAGTAGATAGTCTTTTGTAATTTTATTGAGCAAAAGCAGAATATATATAATATCAAAACAGGCAGAAATATAGTTCCAAAGGTAGTTGCAAAATAGAGTCAGTAAATCCAATAATCCATAGACAAGAAGCAATAGTTCATTCCCAAAGATACACAAATCCAAAGGTTACAAGGATTCACGAACAAGAGCATATCCAATGTAGAAGTAGCATGAAGACATAGACCATCCACCCAGATGAAGAGAGAATTTGCTTTGACAAAGATTTGCCCTTTCCGAGAGAGCAGCGGGCCTTCAGACTTGCCCTGACCATCAAGGCCAAACTCCTCATTACCATTATCTTGCACCTGAACCTGAGCCTGAGACAGATCAAGCTCATTATTTCCCATGGGAATGTTTCCTTGGTTCTCATCCATGACAGACTGCATCTGAAACTCATCAAGAGGCTGCACTTCTGAACCAGCCTGTGTCTGAATTCCGTAATTCCCCACAGCATCATCCTGAAACTCATAATGAATCCTATCATCTGACATCTGCATCTGTAATCCAAAATCCCCTTCCTCATCTTCACTCTGGAACTGCTGCTGAGTCACAACACACTGTCAGTGAGGTTGCCCTTGAAGGGGGTTCGCCCCTTTGGGGGAGTCACTTTGCCAGTGGTGAAAGGGCCTGTCCTTTGGCCCAACAAAGACAAAGTTCATGACCTGCCTTTAACATCTCCCTGCTTGACTTGTATATAGGTTTGTTTTTAGTAGCCACCTGTTAGCCTGCCCAATACAGTGGAATATGCATAGCTCTAGAAGGCTCCCTTACTTTTGCAATAAAATCAGCAAATCCTCATCTGACTAAATCTTGTATCAAAGACTTGAAGTTAAAAGTTGGCACAACAGTTTTAAAAGAGGTTTGCCATCTTGAGCATTTGTACAAACCAACTGAGAATTAAAGAAAGAAAATCAAGCAGGGCTTTCCAACAGTCTTTAAAATATTAATCCAGAAAACCAGAAACAGCCTTACATGGTTATATTCAGATCTCAAAGTTTAAGGTCCAGCTCACCTAAGCAATATCCTAGTATAAATAATTGCGGGGGTTTCCCAAATGTATGGAGGAAAAAGCTTTTAGGATGAAAATTCACACATCTGTGCTCTAATTGTAACACTGACTTGCAGCAATGAAAATCAGATTCCTAGGGGAACAGGGCCATATTTCTCACTGTATTGCCAAACCTCTGTAACATCATTTACAAACCTCTTTGCTTCCATAGTTGCTAAACATTTCATGGATTTGTATTAACATATTTCTAAAACATCAAAGAGATGTTAACTGAAACCCTGACCTTGAGACATCCATCAGTGACATATACTGCATTTGTACGTTTGTTTGAGCACAGATAAAATGTTACGGTTCTTTAGTGAAAGTAACTACTGCAATGTCTTCAGCATCTGGAAAAATGACTTTCTTGTAAAGCAAAGAAAGATATGTGCCAGAGGTTAGGAGACTGCATTAGTCCCTCAGAGGACCTTGGAAGGATATGCTCCCTGCTCTATCACCACCACCCTTTAAACTTTTTTTTTCTGATTTATTATATTTGGTTAGTTAAAACATGGCTGAGAGAAGGGGTCAAAGGTAAAGTAAAATTCCCACTATACCTCCTAAGAGGAACAAAGTGCCGGGGACTTCAGAAATAGTCTTGGGTCACATGTACCCTATGATTTTCAATTTCTAACTCCAGATAATGGAAGATATCAAGAGGACCAGAAACATGGCAAACTAGAAGAGAAGGAACATCCCCGGTGAACCTGGTTCATTTTTGTCTTTCTGTGTGGCATGTATTTGTGTTCTGCATTGTATTGCTCTTCCTTTGTGCAGGAAGAACAGAGATTACAGCAAACAGAACAAAGAGGAGGAACTGGTCCCACCCAGTCTGCACCATCATTTACCCAGTGGATCTGGATCCTCCTCCCCTTCCTGTGTGCTGTGTGTTTCTATTCCCTGGTGCTTCTCTTATTGGCCCATATGGAACAGAGTTGCAGACACAGAAGTAAAAAAAAAGAGCCAAATCAACAAGGTCAGGGAAGTGGTGCACAGTTCTAGCCTCTCCTCTTCTGGCATGTTCCAAGTCTCTGTTTCGCCCACAGAAAGGAAGGAAGGTACTGAGCAGAACAGACACACGGCATTCACTTCTTTTGGACAGCTCCACTTCCCACCTCCTGAAGATGGGGCTGCCACGTTCACATTCCATCCCAACACTGGGAGGTGAAGGTATTTCAAACCCACAAATAATCAAAACTGCGAGTGTGAAACTAGCAAAAGTGGAACATATAACTCTACTGTATTTTTAAAACATCTTTATATACTGAAAAATGTTTTTATTTCACAAATTTATTTTTAAATGCTTTATAACACAGATATGAAAAAATATTGTTCTTGTATTCCTTCAGCAAAACAAAAATAACAGGGAAATGAAAATGACTTTTGCACCATTTTTCTACAGAACACATATGTGCATTATTCTATGTCTATTGCAAATTCCTGTCACAATGAACACTGTAGATAAACAGTTTCTGTATAACACAACAAAAGAAACTAAATTTAAAGACTACCTCTTTTTGCTCAGCTTGACAGCACGACCAATTCCATCTATAGTGAGATTAAATTCAAAAACTGTCTTTTTCTGTATTTATTCTCTTGAATCAGCAACCTCTGGTATTCCTAATCATAGTGTTTAAGAGACTGGTCATGGTGCGGACTGACAGGCACTGGACAGCAGATTCCAGAAAGTGGTTCTGAATTGCTATGAACCAGCTAGCTTGGCAATTATACAGAGCTCCATTTTGTTCCCCATATTATTTAACACCAACAAGAAGCAACTGAGCAAGGTCCTTCGGAGATTTGGCATGAAATATCATGAACATGCATATCTTAATCACCATGCAGAACACAGATCAGCAAATTAATAACTGGACCAGCCAATTGTCTAGAGATCACTTAGGCGATCCCTTGTTGTCCAAGGATGATTGCCTTCCAGGTATAGTATTCTGGCAGTGAGTATGTAGGTGACTGTGGAGCCCTATTCTTGACCCACATGTTCTTCCACAGTGAAGACATCGGTTTCTAGATGGAAGGCGGTCCAGGTCAGGGTTGACTTGACGCGCCTTCCTCTTGGCACATTTTTCCCTTTCGCTTTCCATTCGTGCCTCTTCAAATTCCACAGCACTGCTGGTCACAGATGACCTCCAGCTAGAGCGCTCAAGGGCCAGGGCTTCCCAGTTCCCGGTGTCTATGCTGCAGTTTTTAAAGTTTTTATGTTTTTAAGGTTTATCTTTATAGAGATAATCAATAAATGACACAACATATATGCAGTATGTCAAATTAATGAGTGATGTCAGCTTAACTGCCAAAAGGCAGATTCGAGGCCAGGTGCATTTCGCCACTTCCGAAAGGCCACATCAAGACACAAACTGAGTTTGAAGGCTTCAAGAACAGAGATTTATTACTTTCAGGCCCAAAAAGATGTCAGATACAGAGTCTGCACTCTCGAAGAGATAAGCACTGGACCCGTATGAGTGCAGATATAGCTCCCCGCTCTAGAAGATTGTTAGTTTTATTAATAAACATGTGTGTGTAGACCACAAGAATTATGAAATTGACCGTGTGAGTTTTATAAGTGATTATTGGGGATGATGGGTGCTATAGCTTTGAAACTGCAGACAAGCCTTTTCTATTAAAGAGCTTTTTGTTTACACATAAGGAGAGGCTTCAGTCTGGAATTAGTGAGTACGCATTTCCTATTCAGATCCCCAGAGGTGAACTGTTTGTGAAAGGTGAGTTAATCTCTTTTGAAAGTAGTCTGCCAGCCCTTCCAAGTAGGGTTACTGTAAATGAGGCAGAAGACGGGGAGGAGGAATGCTACTTTTTCAGAATTGTGTAACTCTATAAAATGTAAAATTACATAAAATAAATTTCATATTTGACTTTGGAATTCACGTCAAGGCCATCTTTTGGGAAGGGAATCCGATTTTTATCAAAAACAAATCATGCCAGACTAATCTAATCTCTTTTTTTGATAAGAGTTACGAGTTAGGTCGATACAGGGAACGCTGTGGATGTAGCGTACCTGAATTTCAGTAAGGCCTTCGACAAAGTCCCCCACGACCTTCTGGCAAGCAAACTAGTAAAATGTGGGCTAGACAAAACTACGGTCAGGTGGATCTGTAATTAGCTAAGCGAACGAACCCAAAGGGTCTCACCAATGTATCGTCTTCATCTTGGAAAGAAGTGACAAGTGGAGTGCTGCAGGGTTCCGTCCTAGGCTCAGTTCTAGTCAACATCTTTATTAACGACTTAGACAAAGGGTTAGAAGGCACGATCATCATGTTTGCAGATGACACCAAACTGGGAGGGATAGCCAACACTCCAGAAGACAGGAGCAGAATTCAAAATGATCTTGACAAATTTGAGAGATGGGCCGAAGCTAATAAAATGAAGTTCAACAGGGACAAATGCAAGATACTTCACTTTGGCAGAAAACATGGAATGCAAAGATACAGAATGGGGGATGCCTGGCTCGACAGCAGTACGTGTGAAAAAGATCTTGGAGTCCTTGTGGATAACAAGTTAAACATGAGCCAACAATGTGTTGCGGCGGCAAAAATAGCCAACGGGATTCTGGCCTGCATAAATAGGGATATAGCATCTAGATCCAGGGAAGTCACGCTACCCCTCTATTCTGCCTTGGTCAGACCACACCTGGAATACTGTGTCCAATTCTGGGCACTGAAATTGAAGGGAGATGTTGACAAGCTGGAAAGCGTCCAGAGGAGGGCAACTAAAATGATCAAGGGTCTGGAGAACAAGCCCTATGAGGAGCAGCTTAAAGAACTGGGCATATTTAGCCTGCAGAAGAGAAGGCTGAGAGGAGACATGATAGCCATGTACAAATACGTGAAGGGAAGTCATAGGGAGGAGGGAGCAAGCTTGTTTTCTGCTGCCCTGGAGACTAGGACCCGGAACAATGGCTTCAAACTACAGAAAAGGAGATTCCACCTGAACATCAGGAAGAACTTCCTCAGTGTGAGATCTGTTTGGCAGTGGAACTCTCTCCCCCGGTCTGTGGTGGAGGCTCCTTCTTTGGAGGCTGGATGGCCATCTGTCGGGGGTGCTTTGAATGCGATTTCCTGCTTCTTGGCAGGGGGTTGGACTGGATGGCCCATGAGGTCTCTTCCAACTCTACTATTCTATGATTCTATGATTCCATGATATCCAATTATAACATACTTCTACAGGAACAAGGCTGAACTGAATAGGCAAGCACAGAGATTAGTGCAATGCAGATTAGGTCAAAGATATTTATTTAGTTTGTACAAGAAATTAGATAACATGAAGGGCTCTTCTACTAATCAGTGCTTTTATTTTTAGTTGCAACAAGTTTTCTATTATGCTCTGATAACTTTTCTGTATCTAGTCAGTTTGAGGGAAGCAGATGATATTCTAACAGAACAGGTACCAAAGTGACCCCAGTAGCACAGAGGAGAATTTGGCAAGCCTGCAAGTACGGCTAAATTCTTGCTATCTGATGGAAGCTACGCTAAGCACAGCCACTGGTCTTACACCTGCAAGGGCATGAAAATGCAACTGCTTGTGTGGATAGGCAGTGTGCAAGACTGTTCTACCTCCTCTATTTTGCCCTGAGCTGCCAATACTTTAATCTTCAAGAATGTAATTTAACCATCAGCTCTTCTTCCCTCTCCCAAAGGAAAGAAGTGCTGCAAACAGCAGATGGATTCTTTGCATAGCTAGAATTCTTCATGTTCGTCAATAGTGAACGGGAGAGGGGAACAAGAAAGAGGTTTGTGAATGATTTGTCTTCCAACTTCTTGCCTCTGCTTCATTCGTTCACTTTATTTATATCCTGCTTTTTCTTCAAAACCAAGACTTTCAACAATAGAGTGATTACCTTCAGAACACAGCTTCGTTGTTGAGAAGATGCTGTACGGTTTAGCTATAGGTAAGAGATTGAAAACTCTAAAACATCATGCTCTAAAGATTAAAAGAAAATCTAATGAGTAAAAGGCAGAAACACAGCAATATGCCTTTTCCCTTCAGTTTACTGGATTGCCTGCTACCGTTTCCCCATACATGTGGTAACTGACTCTCGATCATCACCTGGCCTAGAATTCAGCCCACGTTGCAAGATTATTGTAAGACATGCCCTGCTTTTAATCCCTTATTCTCCAGTCTTGCTCTAGTATTGACTGTGGGGGAGGAAGGGTCAGGTGTGAGGTCAAGCTTGTCTCTTTCAACTCTGGTATGCGACAAGCATTCTAGCCTCTCGGTTGATATCAAGATACTCTGAAACCCAGCATAACAAGAGCAAGAAAAACAGGGACTTGTGGAAGGGAGTATGGCGTCTGGGAGATGAGAGTGAAACAAAGGTTGTTGGAATCTATCCAAACGTGATTCAACTTCGGGCTAGCATTTCCTGCGAGTCATCAATCTGGTCTGCCCAAGAAAGGTAACATCAATCCAGGACATTATTGGCTCTTAAAACATAACAATTTTCAGTACTTAATATTCACAGGAAAGTTCTACCTCCATAGTTGTGTTTACAGACAACAGTGGCCTCAAAATGTTGAATACAGCACCATGCAAAATCACAGAGTGATAAAGAGCTGAAAATCTATTCACAGCCTTGCGAATGTGAGAAACCTGTTGTTCAGAGGTCTAAAACCATGTACTAAAATATATAACCAGGACACATACTCTTTTTTTATAGTGTAGCTAATTATCTCGCTGAAATTTGGGCTTTACATTCATGAATACAAAGTATCTGACTAGAATAGCAAGAAAAAAGAAAAATGTCATTCAGAGAGTGAGCAGGAACTCGTATATTTGAAAGAAGGTGGAACAGCACATAAGATGAAATCCATCTTCTGACAGTTTCAATTCCAAGCTTTATTTTGAAATACTTTAAGTTACAATATGGAAGACCAAAATATAAAGGTAAAGATTTTCCCCTGACATTAAGTCTAGTCGTGTCCGACTCTGGGGGTTGGTGCTTATCTCCATTCCTAAGCCAAAGAGCCGGCAGCGTCCATAGACGCCTCCAAGGTCATGTAGCCAGGATGACTGCACGGAGCACCGTTACCTTCCAGCCAGAGTGGTACCTATTAATCTACTTACATTTCCTACAAAATATAGGAGCTCCAAAAGGAAATTGCAGGCACCAATTTTTGATCACTAAGGCACATCACACTCTACACCAGGGGTCCCCAAACTAAGGCCCGGGGGCCGGATGCGGCCCTCCAAGGTCATTGACTTGGCCCCCACCCTCAGTTTTAGACTTAGGCTCACCCAAAGTCCAAAATGACTTGAAGACACAACAACAACAATCGTACTTAGCTTGACTATCTCATTGGCCAGAAGCAGGCCCACACTTCCCATTGATAGGTTTACATAGTATGTTGGTTAAAATTATTTTTATTTTCAAATATTGTATTGTTCTTTAATTTACTAATACTGTGTAATCCTAATAATATAATATATTGTGTATACATATAATATTGATAATAATCTTATAATGTAATACAATATATTATTTATTTATTTATTTATTTATTACAGTATTTCTACCCCTCCCTTCTCACCCAATAGGGGACTCAGGGTGGCTAATAATAATAATAATACAATATAATAATATTGTGTAATATAATAATATTAATTGCATAGGTAAAGGTAAAGGTTTCCCCTGACGTTAAGTCCAGTCGTTTCCGTCTCTGGGGGTTGGTGCTCATCTCCATTTCTAGCCAAAGAGCCGGTGTTGTCCGTAGACACCTCCAAGGTCATGTGGCTGGCATGACTGCATGGAACGCCGTTACCTTCCCGCTGGAGCGGTACCTATTGATCTACTCACATTTCAAATTGCTAGGTTGGCAGAAGCTGGAGCTTAACAGCAGGCGCTCACTCCGCTTCGCGGATTTGAACCTGGGACCTTTCAGTATGCAAATTCAGCAGCTCAGCACTTTAACACACTGAGCCACCGGAGGCTCAGTGTGTTAATTGCATATTATATATTAAATGTAATATTACTAATAATATTACAGTACAGTGGTATAGTACAATATAGTAATATATAATGCTAATATTGTGCTATGCTAATAATATAATATATTGTATGTACATACAACTTGTAAGTCACTCTTAGTCCCCTTCGGGGTGAGAGAGGGTGGGGTATAAATGTAGTAAATAAATAAATAAATGTTGTTGTTGTTGTTGGAGGGGTTGCACTACAAATAAGACATGTGCAGTGTGCATTGGAATCTCTTTGTATTTTTTTTTTTTCAAATGATAATTCGGCCCCTCAACAGTCTGAGTGGCCATGAACCGGCCCTCCACTTAAAAAGTTTGGGGACTCCTGCTCTACACCATTCTCCCAAAATGAAAAAAGCTAAAATTCCATTTTCTATTTTGTAAAAGTCCTTTTTGGGTTGGTAGCAAAATTACTAACAATGTAATAAAATTTCCCATGGATATATAGATAGCTTGAACCTTATGTGCCATGTGTATTTTAGAATTCTGGCTGAGACTTTGCAATTACAACCAAATCCACCACAGGAATAAGGAGGCATTTCTGTGCTCTTACTTCTCTTATCTTAATATATATGGCAAAAGTTACAACCACCACCTCACAAATTTGAAAAAGAAATGCTTCTTGACTCCAAATAGATGGTAAATGACTCCAAGGAGCCTGTTATGTCACCAAAACAACGGGGAAAAGGAGTTATTCAGTAACCAGAAGTGTCTTCCATTTCCTTAAGGTCACTTCTGCATAATGCCAGTTATGACACACCAAGAATCCGAGCAGCTAAAAATGGCTTTCCGTCCCTACAGTGTTCCCATCCCTGACTAGTACCACATGGAGAGGCTAACTTCTTATTTGAAAACATTCTAGGCTATTACATCTAAACAAAACCTTTAAAAATGGGTGAGGGTGTTTCAAAAAGTATATATAATTAGCTTTTATTTGAAAAAGTCAGTCTTTCCTTTTCTAATGAACGCTCCCATTAGAATATGCATAAGGATGTGGGTAAATGACAATTCCCGCAATTGTGAGTTAATCCTCCCCAAACCCCGCCTATATTTAAATCCATTGGGTCTGTGTGCCAAGTTAGGTCCAGATCGGTCAGCGGCTGGGTTCAGTGCTCTATGGATGTGGGTGAACTGCAACTCCCAGAATGAAAAGTCAATCACCCCCAAACCATGCAAGTTTTTGACATCGGCCATGTGCGCCAAGTTTGATCCAGATCCGTCATCAGCTGGGTTCAATGCTCTCTGGATGTGGGTGAACTACAACTCCCAGGTCAGTCACCCCCAAACCCCCACCAGTATTCAAAGTTGGCTATGTTATATCTGTGTACCAAGACTGGTCCAAATCCATCTTCAACTGGCTTCAGTGCTCTCTGAATGAAGGTGAACTACAATTCCCACAATGCAAGATCAATCATCCCTAAACCCCACCAGAATCCAAAGTTGCCCACGTTGGGTTTGTGTGTGAAGTTTGGTCCAGATCCATTGTCAGCTGGGCACAGCACTTTCTGGATGAGGGTGAACTACAACTTCCAGAATCTAAGGTCAATTGCCCCCAAACCCCACCAGTATTTGAAGTTGGCCATGTTGCACCTGTGTGCCAAGTTTGGTCCAGACCTGTCAATGACTGGGTTCAGTGCTCTCTAGATGCAAAAGAACTACAACTCCCAGAATCTAAGGTCAGTCCCCCCCCTCAAACCCCACCAGTATTTTCTGTTGGTCATGGGGGTTCTGTGAGCCAAGTGTGGTCCAATTCCATCGTTTGTAGGGTTCAGAATGTTCTTTGATATTTGGGAATTATATACATCTCAGCAACTATAATTGTCCCTCCCCCCCGAAATCCACCAATATTCAAATTTGGGCATATCAGGTATGCGTGCCAAGTTTGGTTCAGTGCTTTGGATGTAAGTGAACTACAAATCTCCCAAATCAAGGTCAATTCTACCAAACTCCTCCAGTATTTTCTGTTGGTCAAAATCCATCATCGGTGGGGGTCACAATGGTCTCTGGAAGTGGGAGCCAATAGGAAATCAGGTGCTAACATGCATAGACTGCCACCCACATAGATACATATGTTCACTTTTATTATATACACCAGCTTGGGTCATTGGGGGGGAGGGGGTCTCTGTGCCAAGATTGATCCAGGTCTATCATTCATGGGGGTTGCAGTGCTCTGTGAATGTCGGAGCTGCAACAGGTCAAAGTACAGAAAATCCCATCATTCGTGGTCCATCCTCTCCCAATCCTTCCAATATGTTATGTTGATCATCTGTGTGCCAGGTTCGGTCCAGGTGCATCATTCGTGGATATTGCAGTGCTCTGTGGAAATCGGAGGCCTGGCCAGAAAAATACATTGCTGCCCCCCTGCCCCCGCCCCCCACACAAACAATGACTTTTATTATATAGATATATAGATAGATATCCCTTAATTTTGGGATGATGTAGAAGCACTCTCCGATGAACACAGCAGGCAGAAGTCAGCATTTATCAATTATCCTAAACAGCAACCCATCAACCATTACAGACAAGTCCAGATGGTAACTAAACACAGAGCAGAAACATTCAGGCATAGCAGGAAAGAATGCAGTCTGAGGGGGGAGGGGGAACCACTGTGGAAAACTCCCTTAGAAAAATTGCATGGGGCTAGCTGGCTGAAACCAGACAAAATATCCAGAGTTTAAGTTTTTTTAAGATACACCAATTATTAGAATCACTTATCAGCACAGTCACTGTTCATGTCAACTGAAGGATTCTGGGAGTCAGAGTCCAAAAACAAATTTCCCAAAATTAAAATAAACTGGATTTGGATGGGGCAAGATTTGGATGAAATCTACACTTTCTTTGCTACACTGCACACCATTTTATTAATGTGGCCAACATTGTAAGGATTTTTCTTTCCCTCGTCTCAATAAATATTCCTAAGTAAGTCACAGATTGGTATGGTTGTAGTGATAAAATCTTCAGGGATGGACTATGTTGTCCATGAAGCATGACATCCAGGAAACCTGATCTACAAATCAGAAGGTTCCAGGTTTTAATAAATATCCCCTCAGTCAGCAATGCTCTTAAATTGCCTTAGACTGACAGAACATACACCCCATCAACATACAAGCATAACAATACTGGCTTAGTCTCCTGAAACATTTGCTATTATAGTTACTTAAAATGTTGCCGTGGTTCTAAAAAATATCTAAGGTGAACAGCAGCTACCCACCCCCTATCAGGCAACAAGGATTCTGGCTAATTCTACATTCTCTTGCAGTTTCTAGGACATCTTATCAGCAAACATCCTTTGAAGTATTTCATAATATCCCCACAGGAAATAACACCTGACATAATTCTGAAGACTGTCACCAGTGTCTTGTTCAGCTGCTATATCACTGAGCTCCTCATCTATGTTCGCCCCAAAAGCTCCATTCATCACCGCTAGAGCCTTCATGCTAGCTTTCAAAAAGCAGTTATTATCAAGATCAGTCCACAACTATTTTCTTAATATGTCCAATACCTACATAATCATTATTTAATTTGATCCAAGAGCTCAAAGGGCTGACAATTGATCTGAACAGTTTAAACAGGCTAGAGGTTTATATAAACTAACAACATAAGCTGACTGCCCCATATAGAGTTATATACAGGGATTTTTGACAATCTAAGAGGAGAGTAGCACAAATCAAATTTCAATTTAAAAAACAAACCATTGGACAATAACTTTTCAAAAGACTGTAAAATGCTTATAAAACTTGTTTGGAGGATTTGGTGACTCTCTCAAATACTGTATCTTCATTTATTAAGTAACCAGGACTCTAATATGGAGGAAACACAAAATCATAGCACTATCCTTGATTCTTCATTCGTGTTGTTTATTTTAAGAAAGTGGAGCAACGAGTCACCAATGGTTAAACAGCAATTTTAGGCAAATGGAGAAATGCACCAAGTTTTGAGTTCAAACCTCGCATTCCCAACCACAAAGACAACTATTATTTGTAAATATGTATTTTAAAAATTTACACATTTTCGGAAGCCCGGTAATCAAATAGACCCTTCACAGTGTGTCCTGCAACAGGACAGAGAGGATTCCATTTCTTTAAGGCTTTTCCTGGATGCCCTTTCTATATCCAATGACTACCCGCAAGCTCTCTCTCTCTTTGATTTAAGAGTTCCTCTCATAGCCCTGACAGTAAGGTATTTCTGTCCCACAGATTATAACTCACTCTGGGCTATTATTCAACTCCCAAGCCCTGGCCCTGCTGCATTTAGTCCAAACATAATATCCTTCATGCATATATTATCTGTCTCCCTATTATCTGGAATCATTTCGGAATTAAATTTCAGTCCTGCAATATTGGCTCGAAGAGCGGCTCGCTTTATGGGCTAGTCAAAGGTTAGAATACCAATCAAAATAACACTGCCGATGCAGCGAGACATTTTAATATTCCAAAACCCGGTAATTGTAAAAGGACATAATATTTTTTCCCTGATTACCCCAAAGGCAACACATGTTAACAAGGGGAGGGAGAGAGTGAAAAGATTTCTAGAGTTCAAGACAGCTGTGTGACAGATTTAAAGGCAAAGTGGTAGAAAGCTGGTCCTAAACAGGCTTCCAGGAGGGGGATAGGAAGCACATCTGCCCCTCTGGACCAGATCAATGCATCCACTCTAGCTCTTTGTGATTGGCCAGTAATGAATATCCTTTGAGCCATAACATGATCACCCGTCTCAACTTCTCAGGTGCTTTGGATAGCTGCTGGGTTGAAGGAGTAGCCATTTTGTAAGAAAAAAAATTCAAAATGACACAGATAATTAAATTGCGAAATTCAATCCTAAAATAATCAAAGTCAAGTCAGACTGGAAGATGGTGAGATCAGGCATATGACAACAATGGGAAGTATCAAGTGACAGCTTCGAGCAACTAACTTATGGTTTTGGTTCCACAGTCTTCTAGTATAGGAGCAGCCTCTAGGTTACACAGTGTTTTAGCTTACCATGCACACGGCAGTTAATTAATGGTGTGGAACATTTTTTGTCTGGCAGTAAATGTATGCAAATCTAATGTCTTTACCTGCTCCCCAAATAGCTACTGAGCAACAACAATAAGGAGGGGGTGTGGGTGTAAAACTGGTGAAGCAACTATAAGAGACAGCTGAAGGACTTAATGCTGTACAGAAGAAGGCAATGGCAAACCATTTCAGATGGCTTTTACCTTGAGAATCCTATGATAAAACAATCCATAGCAGGACAAGAGGGAATCTACATTAAAAGTGTATTGATTCAATCAAGGAAATCTTGGCTCTGGCTTGTAATATATAAGCAAATCAAGGTTTCTAAAGGTCTCTCATTTATTGGGTCAAGTTGAAGTTGACTTGATGGCAAATAACAAAAGCCTTGACCAGGCCAACAATCCCTATAGCACTATGCCCCATTGCTCCTAATAACCAAACTAAAAATCCTCGTGAAAATATACTAAAGTAGTCAATTCCTAGACATCCACTTCCAATCACCAGTTTTAAAGTTTAGAAACACCCTAACCATTAGGATAGATGCCTTGAGCTTCCTAATAAAAAAACTATTGATATTCTTATCTTCCATTAATTTGTCTAGGAGTTTTTATTATTATTGCCTAGCAGCACTGATAGCAGAGTTCCACAAATAAACTGTGGGTTGTGTAAAAATAGTTTATGTGCTTGTTTTAAACCAACTGCTTGTTAATTTCATTGGAGGTTCACTAGTTGCAGTAACTATTTGAAAGGGTAAAAGTCTGTTTCCAGGTTACTTTTTCTACTCCACTCATGATTTTATATACTTCTGCTAAGAAAAGTAATGGAGAAAAGTGTGAGCATTACTGGAGAGTTCCAATTTTTGGACCTTCCTCTTGTGGAAAACCTCTGCACATTACTTGAATGAGTGAATCACACAATTGTGAAGAACATATGGGAATAATAAGTGGCAGCACAGTGTAGTGGTTTGAGCATTAGACTATGACTCTGGAGGCCGAGATTCAAATCCCCACTCAACTATGGAAACTTGGGCAAGTCACACTTGGGCAAGCCCCAGAGAAAAGCAAAGGAAACCTGTTTCTAAACAAATCTTACCAAGAAAACCTTGTGATAAGGTCACCATAAGCACTCAACAACATTATGCGTACAATTCATTAATAACATTAGCTGCAGGGATGGGACTCATCTGGCTCTTCAGATGTTGTTGGATTGGAAATCCTAGCAGCCATATCCAATGGGAAAGAATATCGGGAGTTCTTCCTCTTTCCATGAGTAAAGACAAGAGAAGAATATGCAGCCCTTTTCTTTGTTTGCATGAAACATTATTTTATGTCTTGCTAAGTCTTAATCTAAGCTGCTTTATTATACAGCCTAAGAAGCTGCATCTTACTGTGTGGCAACTACTGCTACCAATCGTTTATATAGCACCATCAATGCTGACGGCACTTTCCAGAACGGATTGAGAGAGATGCATGCATGTTCCAAAGAGTGTAATGCACAAATTTCATATTATGGAATCATTTAGTTGGAAGACACCACATGCACCATCTAGTCCAACCCCATCATGCAGGAAAAGTACAATTAAAGTACCCCTGACAGATGGCCATCTAGCCTCTGTTTAAAAGCTTCCAAGGAAGGAGCTTCCACCACAATCTGAGGCAGAAGCCTAGTTCAGCAGGATAAGAGACTTAACTGACAGACATAGGGATAAAGGCACTTTGGTGTATTCTCATCTATAACTATGACTCAATAATAATAATAATAATAATAATAATAATAATAATAATAATAATAATAATAATAATAATGCCAACTTTATTTTTATATCCCACCACCAAGGGACTCGGGGCGGCTTACATGGGGACCAAGACCAGCATAAAGAAAATTTACAAGCTAATATGTGATTAAAAACATAATAACATATAATATAATGTAAACAATCTACAACAATTGAAATCAGCAGAATATAAAAACATCATAAAATGTATCAAACCAACTCAACAACCAATAACCAAGAATATACTGGGCATGATCAGATTAGAGAGGGCAAAGACTTGTGCAAAACGCAGACTATAGGTCCGGGGCTTGGGGTAAAGTGCTGAATAAACCTTATCAGTAAATTAGGACTGAACCATCACTCAAATGCACACTGGAACATCAAGGTTTTTAAATCCCTGCAGAAGGCGGACAGAGTGGGGGCTAATCTAATCTCATCTCCTTGAAAGTATAGAGAGGACTATCATAAACAGTTTTGTGGATGTAGATCATTAGTTTTGGAACAAAGGTTGAAGAGCATCATACATTTCTCTCTTGAGGCACATATCTTGTAATGTCTCCTCCATCCTGATCTGCAAGCATTGGTTTTTCCAGGCTTGGACATCAATAACCAAGAGAAGCTCCAGCTTTCTTAACATCCATTAATACTAACCCACAGCACCTCTGTTGATCATATGTACAGCTTTTGACAGCAACAGAAAAGAAGCCAATCAATAGTACTCAACAACTATCTCAGTAGCTGCTCACTGAAAGGGTTGAAGGAAAGATCTGATGTAGAAGAACGTTCAAATATAATTCATATCTCCAGCAGCTCTTCTCAGTACAGATCTAGTCAAAGCAAAGAGCAGGATAAACTCTTTGCCCCAAGTCTTCACTAAAGTGACAGTTCACAAAAGGATACAAGATCGCTCAGTGACATTAAAAATGTCAGTGAGAGGCCAATGGGGTTTGGCAGAGAGGAAGCATTGGCAGGCAGAGGAAAGTAAAACTTTTGACAACACATCCAGCTTTAAGCAGGGTTTGTTTTCATTGCTGGTGATTTCTGCCCATCCTAAGGCCTTGCATTTTCCAGCTCTTGCATCCATATATCAGGCTGCTGTTAACCTTTACATGGGGGCAGAGAGTGTTTTTTCACCCACCTCTGTACTAGCTCATAAAGCAAAGGCTAAAAATACCTTACCATTCCTACAGCAATGTCTTTTCTTTCTTACACGCACAATAGGTAACTGAAAGTAACATGGATCTGAAAGATAAGTGTAGAAACACTAGCAGTTCCTCTTGCTACAAGAATCACAAGGACATTCAAAGTTACAAGATACAAATGTTTCCTGAAATACAGATGGCCTAGCTTTTTAAGTAAAACCAGATTTCCCCAACAAAATACAGTTGAAACAGGACCTATTTGGGTTTCTTGAATAAACAACCTGCTCATTTTGTTTTCCACTATGTCTTCTTGTTCATAGTAACTATACGTAACTAGGAGTAACTAACTATATATACTATGCATTATCTATGTCTCCCTACAGACTTTGGTGTAGAACACCTAAGCACCCACATACACATCTGATTTAAACAAAGTATTTGTTTGAAATAAAGCCAAACAGATCTAATTACATGGTTATACCACCAAGTATTCCATCTTTTCTGAACAAGGAAAGATCTAGCTCATCAACAACCAAAGAAGCCAGTTTGTTCCCCTAATGCTGGCTTGTTCTTCTGATCTCCCATCAGCTTTGTTAATCTAGCTGCTATCTCAAACACTTTAGCAACAAAGAATGGTGTGGCTTTGCCAGTTCACCATAGAGTTAATGGTTATGATTGATGATATGTTTCTGCAACTAACTAATAATGGCAAGAGATCTTTCTCCTCCTTCAGCATACCCCAACTCAATCTCCCATTTCTCTAACATAATTCAACAAGACATGCCCCACTGAGATTTTCTGCCATTATTTCTTAGTCCTTTCCTCCGAACTCTCCTGAACAAAAAGACACTCTCACCATAAGACTTCCATCTGCATCCCACATTTCTATGGGCTCTAAAAGATGACTCATTAGCAACAGTGTTCTCTGTTGGACACTCAGCCACCCACCACTGGTGTTAAAGGAAATCTCTCTACCTGCTCTGCCTTTAGTCAATTCTCAGAGGGATGCACATATAATAAAATAAATAAAGTGCAATATTAGGAACGCTAATTCCAGTAACTGCCTAACTTCAAGGAATAAGGGTTCTGGAAACTTTTCACATACAAGGTTTCAGAATTTTTAAGCCTAAAACTAAGAACGTGCTCTTTCCTCTTGGTCATCTGGAAAATGCAACTGTTGTGAACACAATCAAATCCTACTCTCCCCATACAAAGTAAGTTTGTTTCTTTCTGCCATAGCCTAGCATGATTTGCCACAATGTATAAGGAAGAAAAGGAGCAGTTTCAAAATGATAACCTTATCTGTATATGAACTCTGATCTCTACTGATCCACTCTCCTGACCATTTCTGAAACACGGATACATCATGATTTCTTATCAAACAGTTGCACTGTAAAACTGTGCCCTGAAAGAGAAGCAAAATGTCCCTGTCTGCATGTCAAAGTTGATTACACAGAATAAAAGCCAGTTTTCAAATTGGCTGAACCTGATAGTCCAAAATTATGCCCAAAAGACAGAACATATTGTCCCAATGGCCAGAGGTACTAAACTGTCAAGGGTTTCTGCCAGCTAATATCAAAAATCACTACACAGAGCAGATTTGACTTTTCTGTATGTCTATCAATCAGCTGGTTATAGCATTGCTACCCATCCACCAGAAGTTTAGTGAACTTCAAATGGCGATCATTAATGGTCACTGAACTGCACAATGCCCCAATATGCTTTCAGGTTACATTTGCAAAAGCCTGGCAATAATCCAAGATATTTGCTCTGACAGCAGAGAATGAAGGAAACCCTTGTCAAGCTTCAGGAGGAACACGCTGTCAACTTCTTACCTTGTTACATTTATGCCCTACTCTGATTTGACAGAACAGATCATGTTAATTTTTGTTCTGCTGCTGCTCATAAAGTCCCTCATCCTCAATTCTCAAAAATGGATACAACAAAATAGAGGGAAATTATAGGCACATTTCAAGCTTCTATGTAACAAGCAAAATAGCTAAATTCAGTGGCATCATTTGACATAAAGCAGAGGGAACTAAAAAGTCATGGCTTTACCACGCATAGTGCAACTTTTCCTGCATCAGTTCCCACTTTCCAACTGCCTTCTTATGAACACCTAGGGTTTGCTGGAGGATTTATACATAAGAAACACTCATGTCTGTCACAGAGGGCTCTCTTGATACAAGTTGCCTAAGCAGTGTGTCCAAGAGGTATGAATCAACAAAAAAAGGAAAGCATCTATGTCTCAATGATTTTAGTAACATAACCATAGGGAGAGGTGTGATATACACACACATACACACAGTGAATACAACAAGCAGTCTTAAGCAGAATGTTTTTTCTGTTTGTTCCGAAAACTTCCAGAGCTGAGGAACAACTGGCTAATATTTACTTGGGGGGAGGGGAGGAAGAGGGTGTAAAAATAGTGGGAAAAGGGAGCAGGCTTGGATATGCTCCAGCTGACCCAGCCTTTCTCAGAGAAATGCTGAGTTATTATGCATAGAGGTGCTGCATTAGAGTGGCCACAATGGGATTCTCCTCAGCTGCAGACCATATTCCATCAAGTACAGTAAGACTCTATTAGAGGAGATACAATAGGAACTTCGCTTCCCCCAGCCTCTGAGAAAATAACTCCTCATTTCAATGCAAAACAGCAATGCTTATTAAATACCTTCTTGAAGGAAGAGAGGAAGAGAGAATGGGAGAATGGGAGAAGGAAGAGGAAATGAAGAGACGCCGGTGAGGGTGGGCGACAAAGATTTACAATTGAAAATACCTTTTTAAGATTAATCCATTGTTTGAAGTAATCAGCAACTGGAAGTCCTAAATATTGGCATTGTCCAGGTAACCTGTAAGAAAGGAAAGAGTAAGTTGGATTTAGATAGAGCAGCCTGATAAACAAAGTCAGCTTTATTAAACAGTTCTTAATCTAAGAAAGGAGAAATAATAAAAATGCTCTGGTTGGCATTTGACAGAAATCAAATAGTGGTGCTCAGCCTAACACAAGATCATGGATGGAGATCTTGTGGCTCTTGTTGGACTCCAGTTTCCACAAGCATTAGCCATTAGGACCAATGATTAGGGATAGTGAGATTTGTAATCCAGGGAAACTGGATAGTAGAATTCTGATCTACAGAACCACAAGTTTTCTATCTCTGCCCTAGACTAGAATATGGGCAACAGACAAGAACTGCTATGACACCAAACAGTTCTAATGGGAGCTTGTTTAATACAGAGGCATTGTTTTAATACATATAACAGACAGTTCCAAAGGAAACTTGTTTAACAGAAGTGAGATACTGCCTCAATTGCATCATCCTATGTCTTTCACTGATATGTAAAGCTCTTTTCTTCCAAAAAGTAATCCAATTCAACCACCCCCCCCCCCCCAATTTTTTCAGGATATAAAAGAAAACCTGGTTTACTCATGAATTTTAACTGGTTAACCAAATCCTCATGCTAAGTCTATGAGACACAAAACATTAAGAGTCCCTCCAGGCACTATCTCAAGCAGATATTGACAGGTTTGTAGCCGGGGGGGGGGGGGGGTGCTAGGGGTTCAACCCCCCCCCCCCAAATTTCAAAACCCCTCCCGAAATTTTTTTCTGGCTACGGCCCTGATCCAAATTAACACGTTTCATGAGAATATAGCATCATTGAGTTTTGGGTTTTTTTAAGACCACCAAATACAATGAAAATGGATAGAAACAATCATTTAGGAAATAGAAACAATGAGGAAATGACAAAACAACAAAAGATATGTACAGTAGAGTCTCACTTATCCAAGCTAAACGGGCCGGCAGAACCTTGGATAAGCGAATATCTTGGATAATAAGGCAGGATTAAGGAAAAGCCTATTAAACATCAAATTAGGTTATGATTTTACAAATTAAACACTAAAACATCATGTTATACAACAAATTTGAGAGAAAAAGTAGTTCAATGCGCAGTAATGTTATGTTGTAATTACTGTATTTATGAATTTGGCACCAAAATATCATGATATATTGAAAACATTGACTACAAAAATGCCTTGGATAATCCAGAACTTTGGATAAGCGAGTCTTGGATAAGTGAGACTCTACTGTATAATGGAAACAATGAACTACAATGCAGATAATAAAAAGAATATGATGAATATGATCAAAAATGCTATCAATAACCAATTAGGCAAAAATATCAGAATTTTCTTCCCCAAGTGCTAAGGACTGGTACCATATTTGTGTCCATTAAGTATAATATTTACTTTTATTTTCAGTGCACTCAGCTTGCAAATTTTCCAAGATTATCACACAGCGATTATTGGCGTAAAGTACAAGCTTCATAGTTTATGTGCACATCCTGAACACCCAGAGATATTCTTAGGAGGCCAAACAACAACCAGAAGGAAGAGACCTCAATACCCTGGGGAAAGGGAACAGAACAGAGGAAGTAGACCTCCAGCTATAAGAACTTGGGTCTAACAGTCAGCAGTTGGATCATATACTCTCAACACCCCCATCTTGCCCTTTACTACTGGAGGGGCAAAGAATAAGCATCGAATCCTTTATTTTGGAATGTAGATTCATTTGTCTCCAATCAATTTGATTGATATGGGGTAGTTAACAGGTCGCATTGCTTATTAATGCTTTGCTAAAGATTTTTAGCGATGTTCTGTACACTGGATTGGGTATGAATGAGGCAAACTTAGGAACGACCAAAAATTAATTAAATAAGTGATTAATAGATCCATTTACACATGGTAATTACTACAATCCAAGCAATTGGATATGCAAATTAGGCATGCACTTTGGACCCAGCACTTTGTTGCAAACTATTTTCTAAGAGCAGAGATTTCAGAAAAAAAGACACAAGATGGGTCTGGTCTGGCCCATTAATAATGCAACTTGAGGAGAAGGGTTTCACTATAACGTTAATTTTCAGAAACAAAAGGCCTAGGTAATAGCAAGAAACTTGGTATCTTCTACTTGGGATTTTCACTTGCTCAGCTCCTATGGATAAGGAGACACTGATATTTAGAGTTTTTCAAAGACACCTCCCCCCTCCCCCCCCCCAAAAAATTGGTCCCTGGGATGATGAGGAAATAGAAAGCAATAAACAGATGAGATATGCACTGATATGACTAATGATGAAGATGATGAAAATACTGACGACGACTCTGAGAGGGAATCCTTTGTTGACAGGTGTTAGCTGGCTCTGGTTGTTTCCTGTCTGAAATATGTCTAGCTGTCCTCAGCCACGTGTTGGTGTGGCGTAGTCTGTTGTTATGGAAACTAATGTAATGGGAAGCAGCCTGTGTTTGAAGCTGCAAGGATGTTCAGTGCTATTCAAGGTGAGCAACAGAGGATCCCTGTAGGTAGGAAGGAGCCATGCAAGTGTGGTTTATGTATCTGTGGAATAATGTTCAGGGTGGGAGAAATAACTCTTGCCTGCCTGCTCTTGCAATTGGCCCCCTTGATTAGCATGTAATAGCCTTGTAGTTTCATAGCCTTGTTGTTTTCTCACTGGAGGTAGTCTCTGTTGGGAGGTGTTCACTGGCTCTGGTTGCTTCCTGTCTAGTATTCCCGTTTTCAGAGTGTTGTCCTTTATTTACTGTCCTGGTTGTAGAGTTCTGTAATGCTGGGAGCCTGGTTTAGTTCATTTTCATGGTTCATAGCAACTCAATAATAATAGCAATAATAATAATATTAATAATAGTAGTAGTAGTAGTAGTAGTAGTAATAATAATGACTCTGAGGTGGGAGGTGTCCAGAGAAAGAGGGCAACTAAAAGGATGAATAATCCCTCTGAGGAGCATCTTAAAGTGTTGGGTCTGTTTACCTGCCAAAGAGAAGGTTGAAAGGAGACATGAGAGCCATGTATAAATACCGTCCGCTGATCTCCAGGGTGAGGGGAGGTCTTTGAGTTTGTGTGGCTCCGGGTTGGGTGTGGGCTGTTTGCGGAGCCTTGTTGTTGAGGTAGTGGTGGTATTGAATGTCTGTTGTATGGTTGTCTTTATGTTTAGTATGCATTTGGTTGTTTGTGTACTGTGAAAGTGGTGAGGGTAGGGGGGGTCTATGTCCCTGTGTAGTATTGTATAGTATTTATACGTTGTCCATGTGTTGTGAATGCTTGGATTGTGTCCTGCTGCATAGTAGAAAGGGTTGGGCTGGATGGCCCTTAGGGGTCTCTCCAAACTCTTGGATTCTATGCTTCTATTATCATCATCATCATCATCATTATGTAGAGGCTGGATGGCCATCTGTCAGGAGTGCTTGGATTGTGTCCTCCTGCATGGTAGAAGGAAATTGATCTGGATGATCCTTAGGGGTTACTCCAAACCTTAGGATTGTATGATGATGTTGTTGTTATTATTATTATTAGTACTAGTATTAGTATTGAGAGGCTGGGTGGCCATCTGTTGGGAGTGCTTGGATTGTGTCCTGCATGGCAGAATTGGGTTGGACTGGATGGCCTTTAGGGGTGTCTCCTAACTGTCTGATTCTATGATTCGATGTGTATTATTATTGTGCAGATACTGGGTGGCCATCTGTCAGGAGTGGTTGGATTGTGTCCTCCTGCATGATATAAGGAAGTTGAATTGGATGATCCTTAGGGGTATCTGCTAACCTTCGGATTGTATGATATTCTTATTCTTATTGAGAGGCTGGCTGGCCATCTATTGAGAGTGCTTGGATTGTATCGTCCAATGGCAGAGTTGGGTTGGACTGGATGGCCTTTAGGGGTCTCTCCTAACTGTCTGATTCTATGATTCGATTTGTATTATTACTGTGCAGATCTTGGATGGCCATCTGTCAGGAGTGCTTGGTTTGTGTCGTCCTGCATGGTAGAAGGAAGTTGAACAGGATGATCCTTAGGGGTGTCTCCTAACCTTATGATTGTATGATATTATTATTATTATTATTATTATTATTATTATTATTATTGACACAACGACGTTGTATGACACAGCAAACAAGATAGATATGCTGGATTTCGTTTCACAAAATCACAAGTCGAACACTTCCCAAGTGTCTAGGACTGTGTGATGTATTTTCGGATGATGCGTGCAGATCCCAGTAAGGTGGCCTTTTGCAGTTGGCAGATCGTAATTTTGTCAATGTCTATTGTTTCCAAATGCCGGCTGAGATCTTTTGGCACGGCACCCAGTGTGCCCATCACCACTGGGACCACCAGCACTGGTTTCTGCCAGAGTCTTTGAAGTTCAATCTTGAGGTCCTGATAGCGGCTGAGTTTTTCCTGTTGTTTTTCTTCAATGCGACTGTCACCTGGGATGGCAACATCAATGATCCAAACCTTGTTCTTTTCCACAACTGTGATGTCTGGTGTGTTGTGTTCCAGAACTTTGTCAGTCTGGATTCGGAAGTCCCACAGTATCTTTGCGTGTTCATTTTCCAATATTTTTGCAGGTTTGTGATCCCACCAGTTCTTAACTGCAGGGAGGTGATACTTGAGGCATAGGTTCCAATGAATCATTTGGGCCACATAGTTGTGCCTCTGTTTGTAGTCTGTCTGTGCAATTTTCTTACAGCAGCTGAGGATATGATCAATGGTTTCATCGGTTTCCTTATTATTATTATTATTATTATTATTATTATTATTATTATTATTATTATTATTAAGAGGCTGGGCATGCTTGGATTGTGTCCTCCATGGCAGAATTGGGTTGGACTGGATTACCATAATAATTATTTCATATTACAGTAGAATCTCACTTATCCAACATTCGCTTATCCAGTGTTCTGGATTATCCAACGCAGTCTGCCTTTTAGTAGTCAATGTTTTTGTAGTCAATGTTTTAAATTCATTGTGATATTTTGGTGCTAAATTTGTAAATACAGTAATTACAACATAGCATTACTGAAAACTACTTTTTCTGTCCAATTTGTTGTATAACATGATGTTTGGTGCTTAAGTTGTATAATCATTACCTAATTTGATGTTTAATAAGCTTTTGCTGAATCCCTTCTTCTAATCCAACATATTCACTTATCCAACGTTCTGCCGGCCTGTTTATGTTGGATAAGTGAGACTCTACTGTATATTTATAATCTTCTATTATCTGCTTAGAACTGGATTATATGAGGCCCCTTCTACACAGCTGTATAAAATGCATACTGAAGTGAATTATCTGGCAGTGTGGACTCAAGATAATCCAGTTCAAAGCAGATAATATAAGATTATAAATGGGTAATATAGCTGTGTGGAAGGGCCTAGAGTCTACACTGCCATATAATCCAGTTACAATCAGATAATCTGTATCTTATAGGCAGTGTGGAAGAGGCCTGAGGCCTAACTGTACCTGTCCCCTGGGCTGAGTAGGTTGCTAGGAGACCAAGTGGGCAGAGCTTAGCCTTCTGACTGGCAGCAATTGGATAAAAAACAATTATTCCTTTCCCTCTAATTAGGACTTTATTTTTCTTTTCTTTTTGTTGTATGAACGTAGAGGCATGGATGAGGGGTTGTGTTGGCAAGTTTAGTGTTTCTGAGATGTGTAGTTTTGTTGTTTTGTCCTAGGCCAAAATTTATATATATATATATATATATATATATATATATATATATATACACACACACACACACACACACACACACACACACACACACACATACACACTAGCTGTGCCCGGCCACGCGTTGCTGTGGCGAAGTATGGTGGTATGGGAAATAAAGTATTGAGAATTGGTGGTAGTTAAGGTAAAGGGTAAAGGTTTTCCCCTGACATTAAGTCCAGTGTCTGACTCTGGGGCTTGGTGCTCATCTTGAGTCTACACTGCCATATAATCCAGTTGAAATCAGATAATCTGTATTTTATAAGCAGTGTGGAAGAGGCCTGATTGAAGTGGCCCTGGGTTGAGTGGGTTGCTAGGAGACCAAGTGGGTGGAGCTTAGCCTTCTAACTGACAGCAGACCAAGTGGGTGGAGCTTAGCCTTCTAATTGGCAGCAATTGGATAAAAACAATTATTCCTCTCCCTCTAATGAGGACTTTATATTTCTTTTCTTTTTGTTGTATGAATGTAGAGGCATGGATGACGGGTTGTGCTGCCAAGTTTAGTGTTTCTGGGATGTGTAGTTTTGTTGTTTTGTCCTAGGCCGAAATTTCATTACCCTTTTATATATATAGATATATAAAATTCTGTGCAATAGAAACAAAAAACAATTGAAGTAGTCCTGCACCCAAATTCACTGGGACACTGATAGTTTGACCTGTGAAACACATTTTGTTGTAGAGACTCAACAAAAAATAAACCACTGACTAATTATGTAGTAATTATGAAAAATGCAAATTCAACACTAAGGATTAACAGAAAAAGGACTGATCACAACATCATCATTATTACAATGCCTTTATGGGTATCTATATAATGTTAAAATGTAAGTGTAAGGAGTTTCAGGAGGACAGATGAAAGGAGGAACTTTTCCACATGATGCCTATTTAAACTAGAAGGTTTGGTTCTACAATCTATGGCAGTAGAAACCAATTCAGATGGGTTTTAAGAGAAGGATTAGACACAATCATGGATAGTGGGTATATCATTGTCTACTAATTCATGATAGTTTTATGGCACCTCCAGGATCAGAGACAGTAGAGCAATTCTGAACAGCAGATGTTGGGAAGAAAAGCAACAAATGAGTCTTCCCTTCATGCTCTGCTTTGTGCCCTCTCCAAGGGGCATCCACCAAATCTCCAACAACCAAATAAATTAAAAAATTACTCTGTAGTCATAATACCTAGAAACTAAAATTTAAACGATCAAATAAAAGACAATAAAAGTCAAATTTCAAGCTACCTTCATGTGAGAGAGCTTTTAGAACATACTATACACAGCACTCTTGCCACACTGAAAGGCTAGCAAAGAGAAAGGTATGCAAATTGACTTGCTTTCTCCCATTGAAGCCCACTCTCCTTTCTTTCAGAAATGATAGAAAAGCCCAGCTTGGTGGTGATAAACAGCTATGCTTTGGCTATCACTTTCCTTAAGTTGAGGAGAGGCAGCTAATGATGGATGGACAAGAATTTGGTTATCAGGCAAGGCTGTCAGCCAGAGTTGCTGATAACGCACACACATTTAGCAGGGCATAATTATGCAATGGCATGAAGCTAAAATATGGCCAAGGGTATTGAAAGAATGAAAAAACAGGGTTTGGGGGGGTGGGCAACAAATTGAGCAACAATAAAAGAGTGCAAGGCAAGGATGTTATCGTCCCAGTCACACCTTTTATCTCAGCCTGGTTAGTGAGAGAAGGGCACAAATTGGTCCTTCCTCCACCATTGTATCTTCTTGTACAAACAGAAGCAGATAAAATGTGACACTGGTGTGATAGCATATCAATTTAACCCTAATTATCTAGGGGGTCACACTAAGAAATAAGGGTTTCACATTTCAACAGGTCCCTCCATTTCCTCTACAGAGCAGCCACATTAATAAAATGGGAGGAGGGGATAAAAAGAAAGAGAGGGGGGCTGTAATTGAATCCAGTCACTCAGGTGGTCTGAGTGTATAAAAAATTAATGTGCAAGTCTTTCAACTAATCAGACAGTTAATGTCCATCTGCTTCTGGGTTCAGAATGTCAGAATCCCAAGAAAACAGGACAATTTCCAGCTAGATTCATTGCTGCTGAGGTTGCCGTTTTAGAAAAAAATCTTCTCCTTTAGAGAAGGGGAGCATTAAATCTTGAGACTCAAAGGCTTGGTAATGGGCATTAATAGGATCCCATATACTATCTTCTTCTGAAAACATACAGAAAACTGCTGCTTCAGTAAAGGACGCTTCAGACAGGTAGTGCAACAAAGTCATAAAAGGGAGGAGACAAATAGAGTGCTGTACCTCCCTGGTCTGAAGATTTGTTTCAAATAAGTTTATACCATGTTCTAATATTTTTATTTATTTATTATTTTAGAATATTTATGTATCATCCTATAAGCACATAATATTTAATGGAGCCTTGAAGGAAAGGCACCGACTTTCACACCAACTATGTGAAATAAGGATGCTGCAGGTAAAAGAGAAAACAGAATGACACAATCTGTTTTCTACACCTAAGAGAAAAGCCATACATTTCTCCTTCTATTTATGTACTATAAAAGAGAGGGAACAAAAATCATGGCCATGTATGCCTTCAGGCGTACTAGGCTGCTGATCTGTTTGGAAAGTTTAGAAGTTGTAAGTACGTGAGAAGCAGTATCAAAGATTCACTGCTATGCCTTAATCCAAGATTAATTTGCAATCTCAAGACAGGCAGAGCTGTTATTCAAGAACTTAGATTTTTGAAAGAACATGGGAAAACTACCAGTGAGAAAGTCTATAACTTGCTTGGGATAGTTAGGTGATAAATTGTGGGACAAGATATGTCTTTTAAGAAAATGAAGAGAAAGAATCCAGTGTAGGGGAGTGCGACTGCTCAATATAAAGGATTTTACTCTGATATTCATTCCTGTCTGTATTTAGTATGCAAGTAAGCACTAAAGTTTAGGTCTTGATAAACTGATTTCAGCTTTTTCAAGCCTTCATTCCTTGAGAAAATCTAAGATACACAGGTGCAAGATACTCTAAATTATGTTAGAGATGCTCTCCAACAGCCTAGCAGCACTTTTGAAGCTTATTACAAGTCTTCAACTTACTGATAGTGTGGTCAAAGAGCCATCTTATACTCTGCTGACTTGTTTTAAATTAACTGTAGAACTTTACTACAACACTTCCTATCAGGACCACTTCCATTCTCCTCTTTTACCCAATGGTAGGCTTAATTATTTTCCTGGAGTCATCTTAGTAGTCTCCAGCCAACTAGAAGGGACAGCAGTGTTACAAATTATCAAGTTTTTAATTACCAAATTACCAAGTGGAGCCCCCGGTGGCATAGTGGATTAAAGCCTTGTGACTTGAATGTTGGGTTGCTGATCTGCAAGCTGCCAGGTTCGAATCCCACCCGGGGAGAGCACGGATGAGCTCCCTCTATCAGCTCCAGATCCATGCAGGGACATGAGAGAAGCCTCCCACAAGGATGATAAACCATCAAAACATCCGGGCGTCCCCTGGGCAACGTCCTTGCAGACGGCCAATTCTCTCACACCAGAAGCAACTTGCAGTTTCTCAAGTCGCTCCTGACACACACAAAAAATATTACCAAGTGGTTACAAGAGGAAGCAATATGCATGCTGGAAGTCATGGAATTAAAACTGTGCTTCATATTTTCGTACCAACTTATGACAAGTCTTCCTACTCTATGCCTCCCAAATGTCACAGCACAGCCGGATAGTATAGTGCATTTCAGTCTCATACATCCGTATGCATGAATAAACCTCCCAAACAGAGAAAGAAAAGCACAGCTCATGCCGTCTATTAGCTGTCCAGATACTAATGAACTATGGCTTCCAACCCTGAAAATAGTTACAGCTTTTTCCCCAAGATCTACCACTGAATAAGAGTCACTTAAGAAAATGGGTGAGAGAAAAGGACCTGAGAAATTTAATTTTTTATTGTTTTAAATTGGTTTTTTTATTATGAGAAGAGATCTTCAGATATAAAGTGGCATCAAATGGTTGCCTGTTGTGAGGCCGCCTTGAGTCCCCTTTGGGGTGAGAAAGACAGGGTACAAATGTGGGAAATAATAGTAATATCCATATTTTAAATATATAAAACACATACCCTGTTTCCCCTAAAATAAGACATCCCCAGAAAATAAGATCTAGTAGAGGTTTTGCTGAATTGCTAAATAGAAGGCCTCCCCCAAAAGTAAGACCTAGCAAAGTTTGTGTTTGGAAGCATGCCCACCAAACAGAACACCAGAGCTTGCAGGATCGGTAAATGTACATACCACAGATTGTTGTACATGGAAATAATGGTAGTAACAAGAAATTCTTGATAAGATTCACAGTTTGTCTGGTTATTCTGGTTTGTGATGACAACTACTGTACAGTATATAATCAATGTTCTTTTTTTTTTGTTCAACAATAAATGCAAATTCTTCTTCTTGGAAAAATAAGACATCCCCTGAAAATAAGTCCTAGAGCATCTTTGGGAGCAAAAATTATTATAAGACACTGCCTTATTTTTGGGGAAACACGGTAGCTACAATCTGTAGATGAAAGGCCTGCCTTATTTACTCATTATTCAATCTTTTTCTTCCTTTTTAAAAATTAATTTCATTGAAAAAGTTTTTTTAACATCAAAATTAAAAACAGAAAGGGGATAATTTGGGTAGCGGAAAGGTCTAGGTGTTTACAGACCCCAGGAGCAAGACTAAATGATTGGGGGGGGGGGGGGGGGCGAGGTAGAAAAAAGTCCTGGGGGGGGGAGAAAAAAAGGGGGGAGAATAGGGATGTTGAGGGGAAATTGTTGACTTTCGATCTCCTTTGCAGTGGTTCTATTTGTTTCTTCTACATTTTCTTTGTAAACTCTTGCTTCTTCTCTTCTTTGTTTCTTCTCTGGGGGATACTTTTTAAATGTGCTTGGATTGACCTATATTTTTAATCTTTGTTTTTCTTGAGCCATATAATCTTTAAATCATTTTGTTGTTTAACTTCTTTCAGGAGGATTTTTCAAACAAGGTTACCGACTACAACCTCTATGAACTCTGCTATTCTGTGCCATATCCTCCTATACAAATAATGCCTGTAACTCTACATTAGGATCAGAAATGCATCACCCTCTCCCAATCTACACAAACCTCTTTACACAACTCTCTCACTGACTCAATTCCCTATATTTCCACTTCCATAAACATCCATCACATACATCTTTGCTTAAAACCATGGTGGGAAACCACAAAACATGTCCACTCAAAGTATCCCTCTAAAGCTACATTTTCCCCTTATTGTCACACAGAATGAAATTTCATATCACAAAGTTTTTCTTTCCCTCCTTGCTGCTTTTCCTCATCACCTCCAGCAATTCAGGAGCCAACTATGTCCTTCTCCCACACCTTTCCCTATTCATGAGACACCAATAACTATTTCAGAGCTGGGCATCACAAAGCCACAATTTATAATAGCCTTAGTACACAACATGAAGGTAAGTGAAAGTTTTCCCGACAAATGTCAACCTGTCACCGCTAGATATTAATGAGGGCTGACCAGCAGCAAAAATGCAACCATGCTCCATTAGTAACAATACAGAGACTTTGTAATAAGAAAGGGGAAAGCATAGATCATGGCTGAATAACACACTAAACAAATTTTGGGACCACAGGTATTCCGAGGGATTTTTGTGTGCAACCTCAGTCACCTCCTACCATACTATCCAAGAAGGTAAAGAGGTGTTTGCATTGGATGAAGATCTCTGTTTTAGCAATCTTTCAGACAGATATATAATTCAGAGACAGCTTTTAAGCTTGTAATTGTAGTATATTTTCTAATGCTGGATTTACTCCATTTCATATTCCGTGTATTCCATCTATTTGTGAACTACCTAGAGTTCTTATTAAACAAGAATTTCATTATAAAAATATAAAAATAAAGAAAATACAAAAGATACTAGAAGATTTAGACCAGACATGGGCAAACGTTGGTCCTCCAGGTGTTTTGGACTTCAACTCCCACAATTCCCACAATTCTTACCAGCCAACAGTTAGGAATTGTGGGAGTTGAAATCCAAAACACCTGGAGGGCCGACGTTTGCCCATGCCTGATTTAGACTCTAGAACTCCTGTGGCCAGTTCTGCATGTGCAAAAAAAAAAAAACTCCCCCACATCCACATCCAAAACAGGTATTTCTTCCTCAAGTTCCACATTGACAAATAGAATCAAAATCCTTAAAACCACAATCCTGAAATTGCAATTTGACATGTAAATAAAAAGTGCACACAGCAAGGATTTACTTCAAAGTGAAAACAGGAGTTCAACACCACAATCCTCAAAAGAAGTGCATGATTCCAATTTTTTTTTTGGGGGGGGGGGGAGTAATAACGAAGTACCTTAATCCAGAATGTGTACCCACCTCTATAAATTGCTGTAGAGAGTTTATATTTTTTTTTCCATCAAAGGATTTCTGCAACCAAAATAATACCCATGTTTAATGCAGTTCCAGGGGACTGACTAGTGCCCAAGAGATGAAGCTTTTCCCACCAACACCTCACCAAAATGGCTACATCCCTACCAAGTTACAAAGCATGCCGGGGAACTGGACAGTCCGCAAATCACCACCCTGCATCCAAAAATGAAGATTAAAGATCATTTTGATACCATAGTTCACACAAATCAAGTAGAACAGATAATCTCTCCTCAATGAAGAGTCAAGACAGCATTTCCATAAAATGCAGAATGGTGGCAAAGTGCAGAAGAGTTAAGCAGGAAAGCTGCACAGTACCAGTAACACAACAGACAAACCTCCCATGTTGGCAGCACACCACCCGCTCCCATATTCTCAGCAACATATTCCCAGCTGCTGTCAGCAAAACAGACATCTCAACAGCAGCCTTCTTTGACATGTGGATTCCTACAAGCAGATTTGTTTTATTCTTGATATGTAGTAAGAGAAAAAAATAACTATCCTAGAGCTGGCTGACATTAGCATATGTTCTTCCATTGAAAAACCTCCAGAGCAAAGGACAAGTGCAGCAATTAAATTGCAGGGGGGGGGAGGCAGGAGCTGTTTAACTGCACAACCCAGAGGTCACTGCATCTGACTCTTTAACACTTCCATAAATATTACATGAGTTTAGCAAGGGGGAGATTTTTAAACTACCCTGAATGCTTTCCTTTCCTTGACCCTTCCCCTCACTCTTGCATTTGTCATACAGCTCAATGTGTGAGCTACAATACTACTACATGCAAAAGCGAAATAATGGCTTAGGTATATGAAGGGAAATGGAGGAAGGTGTTGCCTATCACAATAAGCTAGGGAACACAGGGATCCAAATCCACACTATTTTTTTCTCTACAATTTCATTTACAATACCCATCATCCGCCCTCACAAGTCAGCCTCATCTAAGCACATAACCCAAGAGAGCTCCTCTTTAAGCCTGCCTTAAAGGGGACTGTAGAGTGCCTACTCCTGAGGAGGTCCTCCCTGGACCCAGAGGCACGTAAAAACAACTGCACTATCACCAATATCCTACTTCTTCAAAATACTTCATGTGTAGTAACAAATTTTCTGAGCCCATTTCAGTCTGATATCAGACCAGGCTAGACTACTGAGACATTATTGGCTGCTCTGGCTAATGATCTAACAGAATGACAGAGGCAATACTACTGCATTGACCTTCCCAGATATCTCAGCAGTATTTCATACGATTGGTCATAGTACCTCATTGGAACAGCTCTAGCAAATAGCAGACTGTTTTACAGTGGTTCCACTCCTATCTGCAAGATCAATTCCACACAGTAGCGTTAGGAGACTCTTGCTCAGCCTTATGGCCATAGAGCTGTGGGGTGCAACATCTTGGCTCCCATAATGTTCAATTATATAAGGCCATTGGGAGAAATCATTGGTACTTTGGGTGTTGGGTGCCATCAATATGCTGATGACACACAGGTCTACTTGTCATTGAAGTCAGCTGGACTGTAGAGGTGTTGGAATGATGCCTAGCTACTGTAATGGGCTAAACAAGAGTGAACAAACTGAAGATGAATTCTGAGGCTCTGTGAATTGATGGGTAACCTGTTGTGAAGGGAATTGCACTCTCCCTGAAGGAGCAGTTGCATAGTCTGAGATGAATCCTAGACTGTTCCTGGCCACTAGAGCCCCACAGAAAATCTGTGGTCCTAACGTAGCCACAATAGTACAGTGAAAACTTCCCAATTTCAATGAGGCTTCCCTAGAAAATGACTTGGCAACAGCAGTAAGTGCAAAATGTTAAACTACTCACTGGGATTCCATTCACATATCATACAATACCAATTCTGAAGGAATTGCACTTGCCACCACCATGTTTCTGATCTAAATTCAGGATACTGGTGAAATGTTGAAAACTTTAAATGGCTTGAGGCTTTGATACATGAGGGAGCCTCTCTCTTGATAAATATCTACTTAAAAACTGAAGTCTGTTGGAGGGGTCAATCTTTGTATCCCATCAGTCAGGCAAACATGTTGTGGAGGGCTACAGGAGATGGCCTTTTCTGAAGTGGCATCCCAGTTGTACAATGTGCCCTCCACCAGAGGTTCAATCAGCACCAATGTTGGAATAATTTCAGTGCCAAACTAAAGCTTTGTTGTTATTAAGGATTTTGGGCAAACTGCAAAAAGGCAGACTGCGTTGGATAATCCAGAACATTGTATAAGCGAATGTTGTATAAGTGAGATTCTACTTTAATATGAAATAATTACTGGGATAGAATAATGCAGAACAATATAATTTCTAAAACCAGGACAGTAAATAAAGACCAACAGTCTGAAAGCAGGGAAATTTGAAATTCCTCAAAGGAAACAATCAGGGCCAGCTAACACCTCCCAAGAAAGGATTCTTCCAGAATGGAAGCTGAGAAGAGAGTGAAGAACTGTGTATTACCAAAGTCATTATTACTATTATGATGATGATGATGATGATGATTATTATTATTATTATTATTATTATTATTATTGTGTTGCGGTCAACCATGAAAATGAATACAACCTGGCTCCAAGTATTCAAAAACACTAAAATCAGAATATATAAAAATTAATGTGGTATAATAAACAGAACAATACAATCTCTAAAATCAGAACACTAAATAAAGAACAACACTCTGAAAACAGGGGAATTCCACACAGGAAACAATCAGGGCCAGCTAACACCTCCCAACAAAGTATTTCCATCATCAAAGTCTGGCAAATCCTCTGTTTTCTCAGGGCCACAGACAGTAGAAGCACATAAAATATCGCAAACAACACTACTCTGAAAACAAGGGAATTCCAGACAGGAAACAATCAGGGCCAGCTAACACCTCCCAACAAAAAATTCACTCAGGGAGGAAACAGCCAGGCTTTAAAGCTGCAAGGCCATTACATCCTAATCATTTTTCCTAATTGCAGCATTCATACTTGCCTCCAACAGACAAAAAAAACCCATCAGAAATATTGTATATTCACAACCTTTAGGAAATAATATCCCCTGATGGCGCAGCATGTTAAAGCGCTAAGCTGCTGAACTTCTGGACCGAAAGGCCGCAGGTTTGAATTGGGGGAGCGGAGAGAGCCCCCAATGTTAGCCCCAGGTTCTGCCAACCCAGAAGTTCAAAAACATGTAAATGTGAGTTCATCAATAGGTACTGCTCCGGCGGGAAGGTAACGCCGCTCCATGCAGTCATCCCACATGACCATGGAGGAGTCTACGGACAACGCCGGCTCTTCAGCTTAGAAATGGAGATGAGCACCAACCCCCAGAGTCAGGGGAAAACGTTTACCCTTTACCTTAACTACCATCAATTCCTCAATACTTTATTTCCCATACCACCATACTTCGCCACAGCAACGCGTGGCCGGGAACAGCTAGTGTTTTATAATTGAGTTATTCAATGTTGTTTTAACTGAGAAACTATGGTATGGAATTTTAATATTTTTACACTTTTGTAATTACAGTAGAGTCTCACTTATCCAACATAAACAGGCCGGAAGAACGCTGGATAAGCGAAAATGTTGGATAATAAGGAGGGATTAAGGAAAAGCCTATTAAATGTCAAATTATGCTATGATCTTACAAATTAAGCACCAAAACATCATGTTTTACAACAAACTGACAGAAAAAGCAGTTCAGTAGATGGTAACGTTATGTAGCAATGACTGTATTTATGAATTTAGCACCAAAACATCACAATATATTAAAAACATTGACTACAAAAACACTGGCTACTAACAAATTGACTACAAATAAAGATAGAATTGCATAAAACAAACTTACAGTAACAATATTGTCATAAATTAAATGAGCAAAAAGTTCAGTCCTGGCTGCCTAGAGAGACATCTGGGGATCCGGGCAGGAGGCAGACTACGCTGGATAATCCAGAACATTGGATAAGCGAATGTTGGATAAGTGAGACTCTACTGTACTGTCTTAAATTTATTTTCAAGTAAATTAGTCAGATTTTTAGATAAAGGGTGTCATATAATTACTCAAATAAATAAATAAACCTGCCTTCACACCCTGTTCATTTCTACACTCTCATAGGTTATATTTTTGCACTCTGTTCACTTTTGCTTAGAAAGCTATAGAAATCACATTTTTATTCCTCCTAGTGATTATACACAGCATTTCTTCAACTCCTGTTCACCAAATGATGCATTCTAAGCCTTTGGTAACTTCTCTGCTTTTTAGTAAACACCAAAAATGCCAAAACAAGATAGTGCAGTCACTTGACAATAGGCTGAACCGGCATGAGCCTATAGCCAATGTATCCTGCTCCCACATGACAATTTCGTAAAGTGATTTGCAATGTTTCTTGTGTACCTCTTAGCTTGCTATCAAGCCCATTTGACCATCTATATTTTTGCCACAGTGGATTTACTGAGAAAGTGGTGGGAAGGTATGGTCTGCAAATATCCCAGAACTGAGACAAAGTACCTCAGCCTCCATGCATCTCCTGCGGTCGTGCTCTAATGCTCCCTGACATACCTCTGAAGATGGTGAGCTGTTTGTAGTCACCACCATGATTTGTTAGTAATTATTTTCACAGTGTCACATTGCTGTCACCCTGTTAACAAAGAGACAGGCAGCCCGAGGCTGCTTACAAGAGACATGGGCTGGGGGGAGGATTGTCAGGCACCCAAAGACTCTCTTTGCTCAACAGAGCTGGAGTCCTTACAACACCCTAAATCAATGGCACCTCAGAAGCAGCAAGCCAGCATTTTCTTGCACTTCAGCCACAGTGGGTGAAAATAATTACTCCCTCCTCACTTCTGCCTGAAACAAGCCCAAAAATTCAGAAGGTTCCATATATGTTTAGATCTCCTTAAAACATTACTATGCTGAAGGCATGAAGCAAAACAGGGAAAACCTTTGAGGTAGTGATGGTTTTAGCTCCTTCAGGCTATAATTTTTAAAAATAAAGGTGTGCTATTCAGTTACTCTTTCTAAGCACTGTGAAATCTATACTGTACCAATTGACTGCAAATAAGCTAGTATATACACACTGACAACATTCTGTATTTCTGCAGTCTAGCCTCATTGGCCATATCAACATATTTTCATTTAATGCATTGCAGTGCCAAGGGATACCAGCAGTCTATATATGCACTTATGCAGTACATAGACTAATGGCTTATACCCCAATTACCTTGCCTCATATCACTATTTTCCCCAAGAATGTCCCATACACTAGATCCAGCCATTCATCTTGCACCTATGACTGTGCTCCTCCAAACTACCTTGTCAGTCAAAGGTAATCATACTTCACCCCACTATCTGTGTTGCCTGCTTGGCCTCCTGAGTGATATCAGAATTTCTGCCTCCTGGTATGTGACACAAAACAAATACAGTTAGAATAAGAGCAAACTGTAGGTTTTTCAGGCAGTTGCCTTTACTCTGCGAACATGGCTTCTTGAGTGATCCTTAATTGGATGACAGTACACTGCAATTAAATCATCTTTTTTCCTGCTGGGTTTATCATCTCACAGGAGCTACTTGCTACTATAACAATTTGGAGAACACAACATCAAACAGTAGAGGATAACCACACCAAAATTGGCTATTTTTAGCAGCTTTTAAGCAGAAAGGTGGAATATAAATGTAATAAATAAATGTATAAATAGTACTGCCAAGTTGTGCAGGCCTGCTGTACAGAGACTGAATGCTGGCAGTCAGAAGGTATCAATACATGATACCTTCTCCTCTCCAAAAAAAACCTGAGCCTGAATTGCCTCTTTCACTTTTAAAAAACACCACTTCAAAATACCAGTAAAAGTTATTGGTCAGATCACAAGAGGTGAAGTCTACAGTCAGTTTATGTCTATCAAAATTCATCTCTAACCTCCCACTTTCACCAACAAATCATGTATACGCAGTCCCCAAGTTATAAACATCCAATGACACAAACTCTCCACAATTGAATTATCACAGGGACAGAAAGTGAAGTGACAATTTCTGAACAGAGGCACAGGCAGCAAAACAAACACCAGAAGCATGTTAACCCTTCCCTATGCTATCCAAAGCTTGCATATACAGTAGAGTCTCACTTATCCAACATAAACGGGCCGGCAGAATGTTGGATAAACGAATATGTTTGATAATAAAGAGGGACTAAGGAAAAGCCTATTAAACATCAAATTAGGTTATGATTTTACAAATTAAGCACCAAAACATCATGTTATACAACAAATTTGACAGAAAAGGTAGTTCAATATGCAGTAATGCTATGTAGTATTTACGAATTTAGCACCAAAATATCACGATGTATTGAAAACATTGACTACAAAAATTTGTTGGATAATCCAGAATGTTGGATAAGCGAGTGTTGGATAAGTGAGACTCTACTGAATATAGCGGGGAAACGGAGTAACATTTTAAAATATACCTATTTCAACTTGCATACAAATTCAACTTAAGAACAAACCTACAGAGCTTATCTTGTTCGTAACTTGGGGACCTCCTATTGCCATTTCATTAGACTTGATACCACTCTGCAAGCCAAAGAATCGAGTCCAAGAATGTTCAGCACTGCACAAAATAGCTAGAATTAAAAGAATTAAAAAGGAACTCCAGGACCATCTGCCTGAAAACCCTGCTAAATCGGACTATGGCTCTATCTATTCCAGCATTCTTTTTTTTCTCCATACCATTAGACAGGATACTTTTGCCAACTAAAAGAGATTTGAGGTTTTTATCCTTCTTTCAAATGGCTAATACCAATATGTATGGGTAAGTGGGCTGCTATATTATCACTGTTCCAAGAAAATAATCATGGTATTTCCTCACATTTGTAGAAGTTAGGGGTGCAGGATCGCCCTTATTATGATAACAGTCCTGGGTGATTTACCTCTTTGCCAGTTCATATTCTTCACTATACACACTTTCTCTGGCCCAGTTCATTTTTATGAGCCAACTCAGATTTTTAACTTTTGTATTTTATTGAATATGTGATTTTAATATGTTTTACTGATTTGTCTTTATATTGTTTTGTCTTTTACATTGTTTGTAACTACCTGGGCTTGGCCCCATGTAAGCCGCCCCGAGTCCCTTCGGGGAGATGGAGGTGGAGTATATAAATAAAATTATTATTATAAGTTAAAGTGGGAAAACTACAGATATAAATAAAAATCACTTTTTAAATCTAAGAAAATTCTTCTTTAGGCATTTCTAGACTCTCCAGAATGATTATATGTTCAACTTATGCCAAAGGCCCAAACTCACACTGGAAGACCTAGAAATGCCTACAGAGGAATTTTTTTGGTCACATATAGGGGCAGCAGCAGCAAATACAGTAATTCACAAATAATCAGATTTGTAATTCCTTAGGCCATAAATGTGGAGGGGCAACTATATGTTCAAACTGACTTACAATAGATGTTATTGGGCAAAGACTTTTCATACACTTGCTTGATAAACCTATGCTACCTTGTGGTGCAACCCCACTGCCAGTCTTTGCTGCCTGTTCTGTTCGGCCTCTAGTACAAGGAAATAGGCAATTGTATCCCAAACATCCGGTCATTCTGATGAGTTCCTAAACCACCACAGGATCTATTTATCTGGCTTGTTTTTCTCCCACCTGAAGGTTTTTTGTCTCTTGAAATACCTCTGTCTGGCTCCATTCCTATGGTCTTAATTTCCAAAGAGCAGACAACTACCTTGCTCTCTCAGCTCAGATTGTGTCAAAGCTCATTATGCTTTCAGCTAACGCACCACAACCCCTTCAGATACAGGGATCAGGTTCATACCCTTTGTGTGTAGAAGATTAGACAAGCTGAGTTTTGCCATCCCTAGCAAGGTAATCCCTACGTGAACAGCTTAGTTACAAGCATTTCACCCAAAACCAATTCCTAGAAACCACACAGCAGGGAGGAGGAGGGAAAGACACTTGGTGGATTCCAGACACATCCTATTATTCTTAAATAATGAAATGGAAAGTAGAAGAAAAGGGAGCTCAGAATACACATACATTATAAAAAAGAAAACAAAGACTTGGAAAGTTAGCGTAATTTTTCTTGTGTCATGAAGGATGTCAGCTTGGGGTAAATTAATACAGAGATTTAGAATATCATTGGAAAAACAACAGCTACATGTGGCAGAACTCAGCATATAGACAGAATCACTGTTATTCCAGAGCATAATCAAGCTGACAGCAATTTCATGGTGAAGCATGCAATCTAGCAACATAAATAGAATGCCTGTTTGAAAAATTTAGGACAGTTGTCTTTACTAAGGTCTCTCAATTAAGAAGAAGCATTTCCAGAGAGTTCTAAAGAGCAGCATTTCAGAAACATACACAGCTCACTTCCTACTGGAAACCTCTATAAACAAATCTCATCTATGGGGAAAATCCATACAATAATGAGATATCTATGCTCTATCATCATCATATGGCAATCTTGCATAAATATTACTCATTGACATCAAACAAATGCTGAATTACGTTAGTTTTGGTGATAACTTTTCTAGAGAAGGAAAAAGTCAGTTACAACCCCAATACAGTGGTTTCCATGGTAGCAACCCCCCTCCTTTTCTCAAGCAAATCAACACAGTAGTTTTCATCCCAGCAATATACATCCCTCCTGGGTCCAGATGTTACTGAAATACAACATCCAGCATTCTTTACAATTGGCAATACTGGCTAACACTACTGGGATTTCCAATTCAATAACATCTGAATGGCTATACAATTTGAACTCTATAGAAACTATGATAAACTTACTATATATGCGCTAGAATGTTGGAAAGGAAAGTCAAGGATAGGACAAGGACTTGTATATATTGAAACCAAAACATGCAAATACAGAATTTGCTTTTCTAAGAAAACAAACATATATTGTTTATTTTGATAGACAATGGTTGTATATTTACTTGGAGAATTTTAACACAGGTTGACATTGGGACTACAGTACTGTTGAGCTCCCATCTATCTCACTTACACTTTTAAGATGTCACCACACATTGTCTATGTACTTTCAAGCTACAAGAGATAAGAACTTGCCATTTTTGAATAAAAAACCAGTTGGGGTTCTTTTCTGATTTTGTATGTTTAATTACCAATATAATTTTTTCATATGGAAACAGCACACACAATCATGTATCTGAAAAAGAGAATAATTTTTATAAAAAGAAACAGAACCATGAAAAGGTTCTGCTGCCATTACCTCTGTATTCTGAGTCTTGACTCATGCTAAACAATTACCAAATTGATATAAACATATTGTCTATCAACCCAGACTTTGGTCTAGTTTCCAAACAAAGTACAAAATGTTGGCTTTGACCTTTAATGTCCTACATGGTTTGGGTCTAGGTTATCTACAAGATCGCCTTCTCCCATACAATCTGCTCCGCACACCTAGGTCTACTGGGGGGGGGGGGAGTGTCTACTCCAGCATGGCAAGATCCGACTAGCAACCATCACCCAGATAACCTTTTCACTGGCTGCCCCAAGACTGTGGAACAACCTGCCGGAAGAGCTACAGTAGTTAAATGAGCCATCAAAATTTAATAACCATCTAAAATAAAGTGCATAGAAAGTTGGGTGAAACATAGAATCCTAGAATCATAGAATCCAGTCCAACCCCCTGCAAGAAGTAGGAAAATCTCATTCAAAGCACCCCTGACAGATGGCCATCCAGCTTCTGCTTAAAAGCCTCCAAAGAAGGAGCCTCCACCACACTCTGGAGCAGAGTTCCACTGCTGAACAGCTCTCACAGTGAGGAAGTTCTTCCTAATGTTCAGGTGGAATCTCCTTTTCTGTGGTATAAAGTCATTGTTCCGTGTCCTAGTCTCCAGGTCGGCAGCAAACAAGCTTGTTCCCTCCTCCCTATGACTTCCCCTCACATATTTATACATGGCTATCATGTCTCCTCTCAGCCTTCTCTTCAGCAGGCTAAACATGCCCAGCTCTTTAAGCTGCTCCTCATAGGGCTTGTTCTCCAGACCCTTAATCATTTTAGTCGCCCTCCTCTGGACGTTTTCCAGCTTGTCAACATCTCCTTTCAACTGCGGCGCACAGAATTAGACACAGTGTGATTCCAGGTGTGGTCTGACCAAGGCAGAATAGAGGGGGTAGCATGACTTCCCTGGATCTAGACGCTATACCCCTATTTATGCAGGCCAAAATCCCATTGGCTCTTTTCGCCACTGCATCACATTGTAGGCTCATGTTTAACTTGTTGTCCACAAGGACTCCAAGGTCTTTTTCACACATACTGATGTCGAGCCAGGCATCGTCCCCCATTCTGTATCTTTGCATTTCATTTTTTCTGCCTAAGTGAAGTATCTTGCATTTGTCCCTGTTGAACTTCATTTTGTTAGTTTCGGACCATCTCTCTAATCTGTCAAGATTGTTTTGAATTCTGCTCCTGTCTTCTGGTGTGTTGGCTATTCCTCCCAACCGTAGTTTTGCCTAGCCCACATTTGACAAGCTTGTTTGCCAGAAGGTCATGGGGGACCTTGTCGAAGGCCTTACTGAAATCCAGATAGGCTACATCCATGGTATTCCCCGCACCTACCCAGCTTGTAACTCTATTGAAAAAAGAGATCAGATTAGTTTGGCATGATTTGTTTTTGGTAAATCTGTGTTAAGTATTAGCAATGACCACATTTGTTTCTAAGTGTTTGCAGACCACTTCCTTAACAATCTTTTCCAGAATCTTGGCTGGTATCGACTTGAGGCTGACCGGATGGTAATTGTTTGTGCCGTCTTTTTTTCCCTTTTTGAAGATAGGGACCACATTCGCCCTCCTCCAATCTGCTGGGACTTCTCCCGTTCTACAAGAACTCTCAAAAATGATTGCTAGTGGTTCCAAAATAACTTCCGCTTGTTCCTTCAATACTCTTGGGTGTAGTTGATCTGGCCCTGGAGACTTGAATTCATTTAGAGCGGCCAGATATTCCTGGACGTCCTGTTTCCCTATTTGGAGTTGGATTTCCCCTAAGCCTTCATCCACTCCATGTTGCTGAGGTTTAGGCTGGCTTTCTTTTTGTGAGAAGACTGAGGCAAAGAAGGCATTAAATAGTTCTGCCTTTTCCCTTTCCCATCAGAATTTCCCCATCATTTCCTCGCAGAGGCCCTATCGCCTCCTTGTTCTTCTTTTTCCTACCGACGTAAGCAAAGAAGCCCTATTATTGTTTTTAATGTCTCTGGCAAGCCTGAGCTCATTTTGCGCTTTAGCCTTGCGAAGCTTTTCTCTACAGGAGTTGGCTATTCATTTGAATTCTTCTTTGATGATTTCTCCCTTTTTTCACTTCTTGTGCATGTCTTTTTTGAGTCTTAGACCAGTTAGAAGTTCTTTGGACATCCATTCTGGCTCCTTTGCACTTGTCTTATTTTTATTCTTTGTAGGCATAAAAACATGTTGAACCGCTGTTCTTTTTTGTGGTATAGGAATCTATCCCTATCCTTTCCACGTTATTTCTACCTTTTGGACCAAAGTTTATGTTAAAGAAGTACAGGAATGAATATGCATTTATCCCCCCACATTTGCAGTTTTGACTTTTGCAGATTTGATTATTTATGGATTTTATTTAAAATGTTCTCTCTAGGAGTATCTCAGTCCTCAAATGCAATTCCATGGTCGGTTCCAGCTTAAGTTGACCATGGAATCATGCTGGAAGAACTAGAAATTCCTAAAAAAGATGTTAGGTTAAAAAAACAGCAATTTTTGTATTTACAATGTTTCACTTTCATGGGGGTCCTGTGAGTCTAACCCCAACAAAAGTGGAGGAATAACTATACTTCATTAGTGGTAAATCTGTATACTTCCCAATTCAAGATCTTGGCCAATGTGTTTACCTAAAGATTTATCAGTACTAACCTGATACCAAACTATATTCAAAGTAACAAGATTGTATGACTATCATCTCATGCCCAGGTTAGGAAGCTAATGCTGGACCTCATCTGTTTAAACAGGGAACATTGCTTGGAAACCTGGGTTCATGCCTCTACTTAAGTGAAATAGTTCATTCTCAAGCCTGCAAAAGAAAACCTCTGCCTTCTTCAACATTCTTGATCTATTCTGAACATGGCACAGCCAAGTCATCTTGTAAAACTTAGACAAGAAATAATTAAAAACACTAAAATCAAATTAAGCAATGGTATAATTCATCACTAAGGGTTCACTAATGTGCAACCCAAGAAACACACCAAGAGCTATAAACATTTCAAGCTACTCTATTGTGGTTTATCACCATCTTAGAAAGCAAGCACTTGCTTTTTACCACTTACCTATCAAAATAAAACTTCTGGGCGAATAGTTGCTGAAAAGAAATGAATTAATCAGGCCTTGTTGCTATGAAAAACATTAGATAAGCATTGCTGCATTTCAAAGGTCCATAGGAATTTACCCTTTTAGTCATGGGCTTGACCCGCTTATCCACCTTGCTCCTAAATTAAACGCAAAAGCCAGCAGAATTCATAACATAGGATTGTTGGATCTGACATATTATTTCCTGTAGTGGTCATCTTCGGTACACATTAACAGACATGCTGAAACATATTGCCTCTAAACTGAGAGGTGCCATCTACCTGTTATGGGTACAGACAATTTGCTCACATGTATGCTTAATATTTCTTCTAAAACAGTGGCCATTGGGGCATATTGCAGAAAGCATATTCCAGGAGTTCAGCAACCATTTTATACTGACTGAATAAAGCAGAATATGTGTCTGATTAGGACTTGGTGACCGGGCATCAGCTGTAACCTGAACAGTTTTTACCAAGCTTTGGATAGTACCCCTGCTCAGTCTGCTCTTGATATGGTCAAGCAAGGCCATAGCCCCAACTGCATCAATTACATATTAATGGGATTAACCTTGACTCAAGCAGATGGGGCATTTTAGTTCCCCAGAGGTACATTTTGGTGAAGAATACACACAGAACTAGACCTACAAGGTATAATGCTTATGGCACTATCACCTGAATACCTCCAGACAACGCCCCCAAGTTTTATTCATCTGGATGTACAGTTTTGTTTTGTTTAACTGAAAAATTGTCCCAACAAAGTACAGATGTACAGTTTTGTTTTGTTTAACTGAAAAATTGTCCCAACAAAGCATTTGCATTTTATTACTTCTTTAAATACTCTGCTCTTGATTAATTTCATTTCTAAACCGATAGCAGAGCTTGGACAGTTACTTTTTAAAGTAATTAGTTACAGCCTCTTTTTACAAAAAGGAGAAAGAAAGGGGGTGGGAAGAAAACAAATGTGGCAGCACCTTTAAGAATGGTTTTTATTTTCACATGAGATTTTTCAGATGCAATACCTTTTGATATCAGTATAGCTATGTTTTTCAAGTAGCACTTTACTTCTTCATTATGCATAACTAACTTACAATTGTTACTGAGACAGTGGGGTTATGCATCGAAATGCTAGAAATTGCTCGTCTGTGGAGTAAAGCCTAATTCAGTAGTGAGTCTGCACAAACCTGTAATTAGAAATATGATTAAAACAGTTACATTACCAAAAAATGAAGTTATCTCTCATTCAGTTAGAACCGTAATACAATGCTACTGTGCACTGGTTACTGGGGGAAAAATACAAGTGATTAATCATTTGCAATCAATTACTACCAAGCAGTGCTAGTTTTGTGTATACCTCTTTGTTTCTGTTGCTGCTTTTAGTCTGTTAATGCGTTTTAATTGTTTGTTATTTTTACGCATGTATGCATCTTTTGAACAACTCAAGAGGAAACCTTTTTGAATAACAAGAAAGCGATAGCACTGTTAATCATAGCTCATATTAAATTGCTTTGTAAATCTAAAATATACCTCTAGTCAATTTCCTGTAGGATCTAGGAGAAGACTATTATGTGTTACGAAATACATGCACAATTTTGCAAGCCCATATGACAAGAATTCCCAGAGATCTGGGGGTTTAAAACACTTCCTTAGGCCTGAGAGGGCCACATCTAGCCCTCCACCTCCAACTATGAGGCATCTTCATACAAGAAGCAAGCATCATGACACTAAGTTCTTGACCAGTATTACTATTTCATCATAAGTTTTGACCAAAGGAAAAATAAACATGGATGGGTTTGAACATCTATTTGAAGAGATTTAGCTTATATTTTGCTATGATTAAACAGGGAAGCTATAATTCAGACAATAGATGGGAAACAGTGGCTGTATTTGGATCAAAGTACTTTTGATCCCTGACCACTACTATGCTACACAGGGTTGATGGATGTTGTATTTAAAAACATTCAGAGAACCACAGCTGCCTATTCATAGTTTAGATTTGGAACAAGGGGTGAAAGCATATGACATACATAAAGCCTTCAAGTCCTCAAGTGTGGACGCTGACTACTCTTTACAACTGTTAAAAAATCTGCCTAATCTAAGCAATGTCCTAAAAAGGCTCCAAGTTCTTCATTTTTGTATATTTCCTTTTCTCACTCACAAAAAATCCGTTTTGGGACTCCAAACAACTTTCCCCCCTAAAAAAAAACCTTGGAAAAGTGGGCAGGTACATCCATTCATTTAAAGTTTCAGAACACAGATAATGAATTTTTAGATCAATACATCATATGTCAAACCTCTTCCTCAGAGTTTCTCATATCAAACAAAACAGGAAACTAAAGTTAACTGGAGACTTCCAGATTTGTTTGCCAGCCCCGCTTAAGCAAGGAGACCGCATTCACATGAAAAGCATCATAGTCTGGTTTGTGAGACCAAGGTACTACCATCTGCATGCAGCCTATACCAGCTTCCATAGAATCCAACACAACTGAGAGACACCTATGCTCTACTTCTAGTTATCCTGGAGCATTACTATGGAGCATGACAAGCTGCCTTTTCATTTAAACTATAGCAGACAAACTAAAATGACTCACAAGATTCTAGAATTCAAAGATATAACCATGTTAGTCTGGAATATCAGTATACAAAGATATATTGTAGCACATTAGAGACCAACTGAGAGAACGAAGTCGGTAGCATAAGCTTCGGTAGAATACATCTATTTGACACATCCCAGGAAGTAGACTATTCTACCAAAGCTTATGCTACCATTTTCATTCCTTCAAGAGCAACCAGATAATTTTGCATATTCACAAGATGCTAGTGCAATTCCCATCCAATATTGTTTGAACAGGAAGGAATCTCCCACTATATTACAGGGTACAATGTAGAACATGAGTGTTCAGAGGCAAACCTGAAGTGAATAACCCCCAAACAATCCTTTTAGCTTGCTCTCCAGAGCAATTAACAGTGCTTTTTAACAAGTATACAGTTCATTGCTCATAATCATGAATGTAAATTGCATTTTGATATAAATCTCTCACTAAATAGATTTCAAAAATGAGCTGCTTACAATAAGTCCAACTCTGACCACACAACTTCTCACTTTCAAGTAGCTACCACCCTTCCACCATGTCAAAGGAATCCCATTTTGGCAAAACTTCTTCTCAAGTCTAAGGTCCCATAAGCTTAACAAGGCTGGATCTCCCCTCATATTTCAGCCTGGCAGGTCTAGTGTTTCTTGAGCTTTAAGAGGTTGTACTTTAATTAAGAAGATTTCTGTATCGATGGAGGGAACTTTACACCCCAGAATGAATGGCCTCTTCTCATTAGATCCACTGCTGTCATGATGTATTCAAGCTGTGGAATATGATTCATCCCTCTTCGGTGCATGGGCTTCTTTCTTTTTCTGAGTGAGGAGAGGCTCAGGAACGAATGACTCATATTTGCCAAAGTTGACATGAGTCTCTGTTGATATGAAATGCCTTTGTCAGGACAAGCCTTAAGAAAGGTGATGTTCCCACTCAGGAGCTTTTCCCTCGTTAAAGAAATTGCATCTTAACAAGGAATGGAAGAGTGAACAGGATAGGAACAGCTGTCTCCCCTTTGCCCACTCTTTTAATTCTGATCAGTAGGAGGCCTGAAGCCAGTTGATCCTCCCATGTATTAGCTAGACACAGAATCAGCATACTGTTTCTGATCCTAGCCTTACATTCAGAGGCTACCACATAACCCATCTCAAATAAACTCATGCTATCACCTTAGACAGAAACCAACACCGCTGGACGTTCATTTATATCTAGATATTTATAACTGCTTTCAACTCCTAATAAGCCGCACAACATATTAGTCAGATAAAACAACATGATGGTAGCAACACTACAACTCTACCTAGAAAAGGACAGTCCATCCATGCCCTAGTAACTTCGTATTTGCACAGTTTGAAAGTTTTGTATTGGCCAGCCTTTGCAAATACAGTAAGCTTTCCACATACACTGAGGTTAAGGGCTCAGGACCCCTGTGAAAATGAAAAATTCTGAATTAAATTTTGTTTTTTTAAGTGGGGAGAACACCTCTTTAAGAATTTGTAAGTCTCCCAGCATGATTCTATGATCATCATGCACTGGAAGCTGGCCACAGAATCACATTGGGGACCTAGAGGTTAATAGAGAGGTGTTCTCTCTAGAAATCTCTTGGTTCTCCAGCATGATAGCATGACACTGACCATAGAGTTATACTGAAGGGCTTGGGAATTCCTAGAGAAAACACTTCTACTCAAATCTGTGAACAATCAAATCCACAAAAGTCAAAATTGAAAATGTAAGGGACTGTAGACTTAAAGAAGAATATAGGTGAAAGTCCTTCAACTGGGATTGGAAGATATGAGCACCACTATACTACTGCTTCAACATCTTCACTGGCTCCCATTTTTGTTTACAAGCCAATTTAAAGCACTAGGTTTGGCTCTTTAAGGCCCATAATTCTTTGGGACAAGATAACCTTAAGAAATGGGGCTACAAAGTGGAGTCCATGACATATGAGTGTGGAGAAGAGCAAATCACAGACCACTTATTACAATGCAGTCTGAGCCCTGCTACATGCACAATGGAGGACCTTCCGATAGCAACACCAGAGCCACTCAAAGTGCCCGGCTTCTGTTCAAAGAAAATTTAGTATAGTGCCAAGTTTTTAACTTTGTTTGTGGGTTTTCTATACATTATAACAGTATTTTCTTCTGACACAAATAAATAAATAAATGTCCTACTCACTGGTAAGTATTTAAGTCATCTTATGATGAATCCTCTATTCGTTACTTCTTAAAAAGTATCTACTGTAGTCATTCTCAAATTTGACAAAAAGAATTAAGAAAACAATCCAGATATGCAATTTTTCAAGTAAATTATGGCAGTTCTAAAACAAAATCCTTGTTAGAACCACAGCTAAAATTTGGGGATTTGTTACTAACACATTAAGGGAGAATGCATAAAAAACACTGCAAGAGAATCACTGACCCATATACTAAGAGTGAACAGAACTACTATTTTGAAAAACCAGGAACCAAAATGTTATTTCACTGATTTTCTTTAATGTCAATTACAGAAAAACATTGGATGGAGTCTGCTTGCATGCATTTCCAAATTAACATCACCTAGTCCCCCTAGCATTTATTTCACATCAAATGTTTAAAACTGTTATCCTTGCCACAGTACTCTTGCAGTCCTAACATTTGGTTCCCTTTTCCCAGACTCAATCTGGATTTGTACCAATCAATTTTCTGCTAAATCATCCATCCGTCTTATAAGGAAACCAACTGGTAATCTTTGAACTAGCAATAGCATCCTGGTTAGCTCCTATCCAGTTTACTCTCCAAATAATATTAAACTATACTGGGGAGTACATTCTAGGAAGTCTGCGCATCCAAGCTACGCTGCCTTCTTTGGTCCTTGAGGCAGCATATCAGTTCTGCACCAACCCTGTCTGAAAAGTTCTCCTTTGATAAATCTTATTTGGCAATGTGTCTAAACACATGCAAACTTAATTAGTTCAGGAGGAGCCTCAGCATTTGTAGTGATGGATAAAAGTAAAGGAGGAAATTAGACGAGTCAGAGCTGGCAGCAAGCGCTCTCTCACTCAAGCTCAAGCCATGTTTTCTGACACACTGCTAATCAGATGTGACACCACCAAGGACACAGCAGCCAATCTCAAGCAGGAAAAAGTGATAGGCTGTTTAGTAACAGGTAGCAGCTGAAAACCCCTACTTCCACGAAACTAGAATCACAAGATCATGTATTTCCCACTAGACACCAACAATGCCCAAGGATCTGCTTAAGCAACAGCTTTGGAGCTTTTGTGTAAAATAAAAAAAAATGGAAGAAGCAAAGGAAATGAGCCATTTACAGCATCTCTTGCAGCTGGGGCTGAGTCTTCTCTCCCCTATGGATGAAAACGCATGTAAAAGAAAAGAATGGCATCAACAGACTCAAAAACATTCTGCACTGACTCCACACAGGTATCATAGTTCAATTTTTTTTTCAAAAGGAGGAAGGATCCTTCATTATGCCTTTCCTTCTATAAAACCACAGAGTTTTAAGTATATTCTTGTCCAAACCTTGCTATAAGAATGTCATAAATATAAACACTATAAGCATGAAGATTTGAGGCTTCCATAGAATAAGGTTGCACATCTCTTCTACTGAGCCAGATGTATTTGGAATCATTTTAAAATAAGGAATTTGTTTCCTGACATCCAACATAAAACAACTACCACTTGAATGGTTGTTTCTTGTTCTGAATTTAATAATTTTGGTCTCTTTTCTTCGTAGTAGACTTTTTTGTTTTCTATTTCCAAATGACAAATAGACTCAAGAAATCCAAAAAGAGCTAGTTTCACTTAGTATTTATACATTCCAAATAGTGACAGTATAGTATAGTAGAAAGCCATTCTGATGTAGTGGTTTGATTGTTGGACTAGTACACTGGGAGACCAGGGTTTGAATCCACACTCAGATCACCCACAAGGTGATCCTGGCCAAGTCACATTCTCTCAGGGTCAGAAGGCAAGGGCAAACCCTCTATGAAAAAAAACTGTCAAAAAAAACTTGTGATAGCCTTAGGGCCATCATAAATCAAAAATGACTTGAAGACATAGAATAATATTTCAAGCCCTAAAGAATTGTATATTGTTTCTTTCAAATCCTTTCCACATTGTTTATAATTTCATTAAAATATTATGATCAAGACTGCCCACACTACCCCAGCTAGTCAATGCTATTGCTATCCTAGGACAAAATTCAATGAACATCAGAAGATAAACTACTTGGAATCTGGAATTTGACAACCAGAACATAGAACTCCAAATTATGGAAAACAGAATGTTACGTAGGTAAGTATCTTGGCTATCCCGGAACCTTTGGGACATGCATACAGAGTTTGATACTTTTTCCCACAATGACTAGGATGCAACTGGAAGTAATAAGGAAATGAATCCATAAGAAGAAAGGATAATAATAAGAAGCAGCAGCAGCAACCAGGGCTGTAGCCAAGGGGGTGGGGGGTTAGTGGTTCAACCCCCCCCCCCCCCCGGAAAAAAATCAGTTTTTTTAAAAAAAAAACCTGGTTTACTCATGAATTTTAACTTGTTAACCAAATCCCCAAGGTGTCCACTGAAATTTATCTGTCTTAAGTGCCCACTGAAATTTATTGAAGGAGTCTGATTTCTAAATTATGGAACTACTCTTCATGATTCACTAAAAAATGATCTCCCCCCCCCCCCCAAATTTTTCTGGCTATGTCCCTGGTAGCAACTATGCCCATTCCTCATTAATCACTAAAAACTATACACACCCAACCTAAGCATCATTTGATTATTTACAGAAACATTAACTTATCTCAAGATCATCTTCCAGATGAGCCACTAACTCTCTATATAGCTGCAGTTCCAGTCCCTGAAATCCAGCATACAGGAGCAAGGCAAACAGATGAGCCCAACAGGGGTGTTTTTCATAAGTGCAACGGAAAAGTAGAATAAGGTGAGCTTGTGTCTGTTTAGTCAAACCTCCCTAGACCCAAAGTCATTTATATTTTGTTTGGTTAAGGCTCCTACCCCAACCCCAATTCCAGGGGTTTCTGGATAGAATGAATCATCTAGATCTATTTCAATACGGGGAAATGACTGGGTGTTGTATCCCAGCCTGCACCTGAGCTGTCAGGTGAGCCTGAGGTTGGGCCTGTTCAGCCTCTGATTGTACCTGCACCTGATCTGTCAGATGAATCTGGGTTGGGGCCTAGGATTCCCATGCAGCCAGAGTTGGATGAAGCTGCTTTTCCTGGACAGCCAGAGTTTGTTCCTGAGGATTCTGGGAGCAAGCATACAATGGTTTCAAGCAGGCAGCTTGAACTGCATTCCTTGGGAAAGTCAAGGTCGAATTATCCCTTGGCAGATGGGCATTCCAGTTGTGATAAGAATAATGAAGTTGACAGAAAGAAATCAATATGTCAACCGAGACAAGAAAGGGAGGTTCTGAGAAGGAGCAGACCGTTGCTAATGAGAAAAGGTTTGAGCTAATGAGAAAAGGTTTTGAGCAAACTTCCCACGGAAAGAGGCCTTGATTTCAGCTTTAAGAGGAACCGCTTCTGAGAGAGATTTTCAGAGAGTGTTGTTCCTGTTCATAGACTCATGTTTCATATAATCCTGTTTCATGTTCCTGTGGACTTTCATGCCAAGTTCATGTAGCCTTGTATCTTGAGTTTTGTTCCAGTTCTTGCTATTATTATTATTATTTTATTATCCAGTCATTGTTCCTGAAAATTTTGCAGTTTGGATCCCTTGTTCCAGTCAAATATCCTGTTCTTTGTTCCAATTTTGTTCCTGCTCCTAGGACTAATTTTGATACCTTGTTGAAGTTTATTCTTGTGCTTGATTTTCATGGACCCTTGCTTCAAGACTCTCAAGTATCTTGTACCTGGTGGACTAAAACCTTGTTTCATTGACTTTGAACTTTGATTTGCTATTGCTTACATATATTCTCAATAAACAACTTGCTCTGTTTATAGTCTGGGGCTCCAGCGTGGTCTTGAGGTGTCTCTGTAGTCTAGGGGTGCAACACAGGGGGAGTGTAACCCTCTTGGTTCTACGGGGTCTCTCAGTGGCTTTCAAAACTGGGCTGCCTCACTGAAATGGGACTTGGAAGTACTGTTTTTTACATTGGCTCTATTCCTTCCTGGAGGGGCAAACCCAGAAGGTATTGCTGGTGAATTCCTGTTCAACTCTCAGGTCACTAGACTGTGGGGTCCCTCAAGGCTTTCCTTTGTCCCCCATGCTATTTAACATATACATGAAACAGTTTAGAGAGGTCATCCATAGTTTGGGTTCAGGTCTGACTATGGGGGATTTGGCTTGGGGGGGGGGGGTTAGAAGCTGCCAGTTCACGATAAAGCTGCAACCCCAGTCCCTGGAGGGAGACACATAGAAGTAAGGCCAAGAGGAATGTTTTGTGTGGGTGTGATGGAAGCATACAGTGAGCTTGTGTCTGTTCCCAGCCCCAGATAATCATTTGGGAAACATTTTTGGGTTACAGCTGTCTTGCCTGTTAGGGTAAGGCTGTTTGTTTGTGTGAGCTGATTGGAGACTTAGTTGTTTATGTGCTCTGTTTCAAGGATTAGAGGCACATACCCCTGAATCTCAGTCACTAGGAATCAAAACACTGGAAGAGCTATATCCTTAATTGTCCTGCCAAAGCACGACAATTTCCACCATGGTCATCTATTTGGTACTATGAGAAAGAGGACTCTACTATTAGACCAGGTTTTTCTTATGTTCTTAATTTTTTCCAAATCAGTGGTGTCAGACATTTGATGCAGTGCAACAATCCAAGATTACAGAAGACTCAACTATAAGTTCCAAAGACACTAAGATTTCAAAAAAAAAAAAAGGGGTGGAGTAAACTCCTCAAATCAGATAAACCTCTGAAGCACTATTCTAGCTAATATCCCAATCCATACGTAAAGTATAGGTATGTCAATTTTACAGATATACCTTTTAATTTAAGATTAACATGCAGAAGCTAGCAACCATTGAGATGGATTACAAAATTCCCACCAAAACACACACAATCACAACTGGAAAGCACTATTTAGGACTAACATCTACCCTATATACATTCCTTCTCGAGCATGAAATGCACTAGTTTCTGATCTTCAACTTAAAACACTCATCATTTTGAAGAAAAATAGTTGTTCAGACTTCAGGCCCACCAGGAATGGCTTTTCTCATTGTGGTATATTTTGTTCATTCACAATCTTAACTATTAAAGGGGAAATGAAGAAAAGTAGAAAAGCATCAAAACCTATAACTTAAATTCTTCTGAGAATGCCCTGGAATTGATATCTTAAATAGCTAGTCCCATATTTTTGCTTCTGAGACGGCCAAATGCTGACATGCAGACAAATGGAGAGTGAGATGGCAAAAGTCAAAAGTGACATGACAACGGTTGGACATGCTTCAGTAATACATTACTTGATGATGTTTTGTTCCAAATACTAATATAGCTATTGGAGAATTAAGATACAGAAAGAGCAATGGCACAAAGCACCCCATAAACTCATAAAAGTAAGCAACAGCATAATATTCTACTATAGAAAGAAGTTTTGTTGATGCAACAATTGTCACATCACAAATGCACAAGCCTCCCTCTGCCACCCTCAATACTTACATTACTTTTAAGTCCCAGTCTCCACAGGTTACAAAAATTGACTTAACGCTGGGATCCAAGAGGCCTTCCTTTGCCATCCACTCATCAACTCTCTGAAAGAAACAGACAGAAAGAAGATGAGCTTTATCAGACATGGAAAAGAGACACAACAGTTAAATGCTGATAAGCTTTACAATCACAAGAGAAGAAAATTGTGATCTTATCCGACATGGCTGCCCCCCTACTCTCATCTCATTCTGTTCCCGTCTTCATCTCTGTGAAAGTATACTTGGACCTTTGAAGATTTCCAATAGAAGGCATCAAGCAGCCAGTGATTATTATCAGGCCTCACAATACTTTGATTATAGAGAAGCCATCAAACATTAATATTGCCCTACCCCACCTCCCAATTCCCCTCAAAACAGAAAACATAGTAAAACTAGTCCTTACAATAGGTCCCATTTCAACAACAGACTCCAAGCAATGCATGGCTTTGAACAAGAACTGACCAGGAGGACTCATTCACATCTCACACACTACTGAAAGGCAACCCAATAAGAATTTTGAAATCACAGGAAAAAATTGCCAATGTATTGTTCCTATTGTAACACATCATGCTGTTTAAAGAGCAATGGTACAAGAAACATTTCTCTACTTTCAGTGGAATAATTAATTTCAAAAATCCAAGTTCCCATTCATATGTCTTAATGCAATACTCATTTAAGAAAAGTTGCCATTTTTATTTTGTTCCCGTGGAAAATTGGTACTTTAGCACTACCTTTCTGTGGTGCTGGGACTGTGTGTTCAAGGTAGATCTCATGAGATAACAACAAAAATGCTTTAGCTAATTCTTGTTAGTACTGTGTAGAAAGTGGCACTGGCAAATCACCTCTGAATGCCTTTTGTCTTGAAAACACTATGGTGAGACAATCCAACAGTAAATCAACACTTGTATAAATTCTATTGGCTGAAATGGTCTAACTGTACTTAGTACTAAAAATTGTACTTAGTCCTTTGTTCCTACCCAAGATACCACACTGATAGGCAGTCATTGAATCACAGAGTTAGAAGAGATCTTGTGAGCCATCTAGTCCAACCCCCTGCCAAGAAGCAGGAAAATCGCATTCAAAGTTAATGCTTTGTGTATCGTTATTTTGCATTTCATGCACAATGGCTGCCAAGTCATACTAGAACACTACAGGCACATTTCAGTTAGCAAGGAAGGAAGCTTCTTTTTATTATTTTTATATCCACCCAGCCACCTTTTTTCTTTTTGTCCTCTGACTTGTTGCATGTTTCCACAGCATTAGCATTGGGAAGATGGTAAAGATGGGCTAGAGAAATATGTATTTTTTGTGCCTGGTTGTAGTAATGTGTCTGTAGCACACAATAAATCTTGATGAGATTCTGCTTGCTTACAGCAGGCAAGGTAAACAGCAGCTGGCTACAGAATCTTTTACTGAGCATGCACAAACTTAAGAGAAAATGAGCAGAGAAGTCTGTATCTCCAGTTACTACCTCTCCCCAGGATATGAAAAAAGCATAAATATATAACTCTAGGAAAAGTTTCAGAAAATACATAAAAGAGTAATATTCACAGAGTCTGATCTCAGAATACAACATATCTAAAATGTTACAGGAATTCACCACGGCTGGTAAAGAACCCTGTGGAAAATCACTGCTAATCTAAACACCAGGAATAGGCAAAACACAGCCCATGACTACCCACTGCCATTTCTGAAGAACCTCACAGCCCTTCAATGTCCCTGCATTGGAAAAATTAAATATACCAGACTTAATCTACCAAAATTATTCAACTTTGATGAACAGTGATGAGCTAGATGAACCAATGTTTTCATTTCATAAAGATGGCCAGTTCCATAAAAAGCAGAGGTTGCTCATGGAGGTGCTGGGATATTTCCAATCTCAGAAAAAGGAATTGTACACCATGTAAATCTAAACTAGAGCTGGGCATCCAGTCATTGACAAATGTGATGTTTTAACAGTTTGAGACAATTAATGAAGTCCACCAAACCTGATTTGGCAAAGTTACCCAAAATGTGGGTCCCGTCCCCAAATGGAAAATTTGGAAATAGTAAAATTTTCTGAATATCAACTAGTGGCTGTTTAAACATTTAAACAAATCTGTTATGCTGTGTATATAGTGAAGAAGATGTGTCAACTGTACTTCATAAAAAGAAAAATCAGTCTGTCTAGCAAGCCTTACAAATACTGGGTTGTTGTATGTCTTTCGGGCTGTGTGGCCATGTTCCAGAAGTATTCTCTCCTGACGTTTCGCCCACATCTATGGCAGGCATCCTCAGAGGTAGTGAGGTATGGATAAACTAAGTAAGGAAAGGAAAGAATATATATCTGTGTATAGTCCAAGGTGTGGCAAGAGTTCTTTGTTCCTGGGAGCCAGCATTAACGTTTCAGTTGATCACCCTAATTAGCATTGGAAATGTTTTGTCCCTTGCCTGAGGGCATCCTTTGTTCAGTCAAGTCCTCATTGTGTTGGTTCCCATCTACTGTTTTGATTTTGGAGTTTTGTAATACTGGTAGCCAGATTTTGTTCATTTTCATGGTTTCTTCCTTTCTGTTGAAGTTGTCCACATGCTTGTGGATTTCAATGGCTTCTCTGTGTAGTCTGACATGATAGTTGTTAGAGTGGTCCAGCATTTTTGTGTTCTCAAATAGTATTCTGTGTCCAGGCTGGTTCATCAAATGCTCTGCTAGGGCTGATTTCTCTGGTTGAATTAGTCTGCAGTGCCTTTCATGTTCTTTGACTCTTGTTTGGGCGTTGCGTTTGGTGGTCCCTATGTAGATCCTCTCTCTTCTGCAGGAGTCTACCGGATACCATGCAGCTGTGGACAAACATTTCTTGGGCAAGAAGGGGTCGCAAATGGAAAAGTTTAAGAAGCCCTGCTCTAAACTAATGAGCTAGATGAATTGATGTTTTGATTTTATAAAAGTCAGTGTTCTAAGTAGGATAATAATAAGGGGGCACAAAATCTATGGTGGAAGTCAAGTTTTCTAGTATCAACATCTCAATGATCTAAGTTTCAAATGGAAGTACTAATTATATTAATTTTATGTTGGACACACTGGAATTCCTTTATCTACCTTATACTGAACTTTGTCAAAAGTATGAATGCCAACTAAATTAACAAACATAAACCTAATTCCAATTGTTAGTCTCAACTAAAGCAGGCTTGTTTTATCAAAGGAACTTAAGTGTTAACTTAGCAAATTCATTCTGATTTGTGGGTCTGCTGTAGCTAAAGCTTATAACTGGATTCAAGGCATAGATCTTTAGAGAACCGTGGATAGCCCTGGCACTAGCAAATGGGGCCCATGGATAGTTGAATTAATCATTAAGGAAAGCAATGTTTGGGGCAAAGAACAAAGTAAGCCTCCTCCCTCAGATGACAGAGCTCCTGATGTAGCATAAATGGAAGTTCACTACGGAATAACATTTCAGGGGTATTTAGCTTTCTATTTCCCCCCAGCTTAAGCTTCCAAGCCATCTCTAAACCAAGAGAGTGCAACTTTAACCTTTAATCTAATTTCCTTACAGAAGCTGTGGATACAATCATTTTGATTAAAATCTATTAGGCACATCCTGGTGGGAGCAATGCATCGAACTGCAGTTAGAATAGGATCTCCCTCCTGGAAGATTCCAAACAACAAAAGCTATTGATTGTGGAAGTACTTTCAGCTAATTAAGCCTTAAATGCTCCAGGATTTCAACATTAAGCAGATGGCACTATTAAAATTATCTCCTACATTCAGTGCCTCATAGATAAGACTTCCAGAGCAACCCTCTTGCTACTTTGGTTTATTACTGAGCATTTAAGTAGCTATGTACATTAATCTACCATCTTTCATGCACTAGTCTTAATGCAACATTGCTGACCCCTGAAGACCATCTTCAATAAGAGAGTTCCCTGTGCACACATCTCCCCTCGCGACTTCTGGCAGCAGTCTGGACAAGTTGTCAGTACCTTTGACATGAACAGCTGGAAATGACAGATCAATGGTTCAATATTCTCAACAGCATGTCACTGATGTGACAGCAAATGTTATTCTAATGAAGCTGTAATCATAGTCAAATTATGTGGTTCGATACACAGGAACAGGAAGGGGGAAGGGAGAGGAGGTGTCAGAGGTCAGGAACTAAAAGGTTATTCAGCTTACCTCAAGCACTTGCTGGAGACTGGGCTGTCCATCCACCATAGCTTGAATAATTCCAGTCAGCTGAAACAAAGGAAATGCAGGGATAAAATAAGTAAAAACATTCAAATCACTGGAAGGAATAATATTTTTCCAAGGTCTAAGTACTCATTGAAACTAGATGAAGTATCTATTCTTCTCCAAAACCAGGAACGGCATTACAAATTTAGGGGAAATTAAATTGGAAATATTTGAAAGAAAATCTGTTAGAAATCAGTCAGTCACTTCATTTGCTTAGAAAATCATTCCAGGTTGAATTAATGGTTGGTCTTAAGAATGGTATTGTATATTAGTAGGCTGGGATTTCACTCACTTGCTTGAAACATTTGTTTATGTTAATTATTTCTTGACTTTTTTTACTCACTATAATCTGTCTAATATAAGCTACCTTCTTGTGGCGCCAAACGGGGAGGAACCTTCTCTTTTACCTTAGGGACTGAGCCAGATGACACCTCTATTCCCCCTCTAGATCTATGCTTCTGGGACTGCCTCTATGTACATGTGACCTTTGTTCTGCTTCCTGAACTCAGACAGAAGTTCAGATGGAAAAGACAGAAAATTCTTTTCAGCTTCAGCATCAGAACTACAGAACAGCCTGCCCAGGATAGGTAATTAGCACAGTTTTTGTCTACATTTAAAACATGTTGAGTTTACCAAAAATATTCTGGCCCCATCCCAGAAAGGTAAGATTGTAGTTTACCATAAGCCATCCTACAAATTCCTGTAGATCCCCAGAATAACCGAGGATAATTTTCGGTAGGTCAATTTTGCTTGTGTACACCCTAGTTTCTTCACAATACAGTGGGAAATGAAAGAGAACAAGCCACAACGCTGCTGTCCATCATAGAAAAGGTATTAAAATGTACAAATACAATAGCCTTAGGAGTGAGGGTCCTACATCAATAGTAACTCCAGATTACCCAATATTTTCCTTAGGAGAGAAAGATCTACACCTCAAGCCCTGCAGTTGATACTCCAGTCTAATAGAATTAATAAAATCCTCCAATTTTAGTGTGCACCTTATTTCAGCGCCATTCCTGCTACATCTCTCATTTACATTTTACAGCCCAAGGTGACTTCAGGCACTCCCATACACTGGTGATTAACACAAGAGAAAAGGGCCATAAACAGATAAATAAAATAAACCACTATGGAAAAGTAAGGTGCTGAGGGCATCAGCAATGCAGCTTTCCAGAGGGAGGAGGAACAAATATCAGAGCATTATGAGAAAAAGCATAAAGCTATGTTTACAATTTTATAGCCATTTTCAACTTCGGTTTGAAAAAAGTCCTTTGCATTTAAAAGCTATTGTATTTTTATTATATATCCCAAAGAGAACGGAGATCATTGTCAGTACTCTTCTGATACTTACATGGGTATTATTTCAAGATCACCCATGCACATATTATTAGACCTAAAGCAAAATGGATCACAGTAACATAAAAATATGACTCAAACACAAGAAGGAAAAATAAAAATGTTTATCAGGGATACTTAACAAATGACAAAAACTACAGAGGGTGGTTTATCTCCATCCTCTGTTCTGAAGTACAAAACCCTGCTTATGAACACGTTAGGAAGATACCCATTAATTAAATCTCCACAAACTCTTCATAATATTTTCTTGTTAATGTGTGGCAATTCCTAAAACATTCTGTATCTACCTCCAGATCAGAATGCTTCTTTATTGTGTAAGAGAGGCCCAATCCCATTCTTTCCCCAAAATGAAGTAACTAGGTAACCACAATCAAATATCTGATAATTAAGTGCTGACAACACTGCATTTGTATTTCTCTTTTGCTATGCACCCATTTTCTTCACTTAAGTAATCAACAGTCTTACTTATCCGCACTGACTCCTTTCAGTTTAATACATTTAAGCACAAACATGTTGTAAAGCTACCTATAGAAATTACTTCATGGGAGTAAACCAATCAAGCCCTTATACTACAGAAAGAGTGATGCTTAGTCTCAGTTTGCTTTTTATGCATCTCAAAGGAACTCCCCAGAAATCCATGTAATAAAGGATAGTATTGCCAGGATTCTCTAAGAGTTGAAGATCTCTTAGGAGAAAGCAGGAGAGTAGAGTTTATTTGGACTGCTGCATGGGTATATAACCACCAGTAATTCAAATTTGTAAATCACTGTCAAAAATATCATTACAGAGAAAAATAAGATATGCTGGTGCCTGCAGCAAAAATTATATCTTAATCACATACACACCCATCTCTGCTATAAGAATAGATGCTATTCTGGAAAAGAAGGACAATTCAAAAAGAACATTGACAAGATGGAACGTGTCCTGAGAAGGGTGACCAAAATGGCCAAATAACTGGAAGCCATGAATCTCTGTGAAGAACAACTTATGGAGCCATATATAGTTAGCCTGGAGAAGAGAAGGTTAAGAAGAGGCATAATAGCCATTGCTAAAATGATAACATATTGAAGATGGGATCAACTTGTGTTCTGCTGTTCCACAGACATGTAGCAATAGATTCATAATGTCAGCCCTCCACTATCATGGATTTCACTTTTGGAAGCAATTGGGCAGGCAGAGAGAGGAAAGGAGGAACCTGCTGCCCCCTTTTTTTCTCTACCTCTCCAATTGCTCGCTGCATTTCTCATGTCTGGAGGAAGGGAGGCAGCAAGCAATCTGGCAGGCAGAGAAAGAAAAGGGCCCCTGGTTCCTCCCTATTTTTTTTCACTCGCCCACTTGCTTATTGCTTTTCTCTACTATTTATGCTATGTATTTTTTCTTAGATCAACACCTTTAAGTGAGACATTTTGTCTAACTTTTTGGTTCTCATCTCTATCTGAAATGCATTCAAAATATAGGATTTCCAAGACAAAAAGATTCACAAGTGGTTTTCCATTGCCTTTGGTACATTAGCTATGGTACTACTGCTGATGTCTTTGAAAGATCCAGTGTCACCCTCCACACTACTGTTTCTGCTCAGTAGCTGTTTAACACATTTGGTCTGGTTCCTCTGCAAAAGCCTGTATAGGAGACCCTACTAGCAGGACTGCTACTATGAGCATAGCCTCTTGCCTAACAGGAGCATGTAATTCCACCACCACCAACACAGAAAGGTAAGTGCCATGGTAGAACAGAGGTAGTACCCAAAGATAAGACTTCAAGGTTAGAAAACACTCATGAGCTATTAGGGAAAAACAGAGGACAGATAAAAGGCTGATTTTTATTCAAGAAACACAAAACAAACAGACACCTTAGGTATAAAAACTACCATGAGTGCACAAGCTACATACTACATGCTCCAAATAAACTAAATAACTATTTTTAAAAAAACTATAAAAAATCTATAAGCTTCCACGACCAATCAGATATTTAAATTTGGATCTCCCTCCACAAAGTCCAATACTCTAAACATTACTTTGTACTGGTGGTCTCATATCAGTTGTAAGCATAATTTTAAAAATAAAAGTTTAAATATATTGGAAGAAAAATACAACAATGTACTGAATTTGTACAATTAGCTTGTAAATTAGAGTGATCTGCATAATTAGAACAATTTCCATAATAGGCAAATTAGCTGTCCAAATCTGAGGAAATGGGATATGCCAGTCCTAACCTTAGTGCTTTTTCTACTTTCAAGTGTGCAGCTTATTAGTGACAATAACTCCACAACACAAAATGATTACGTATTCCCAGGCTATTTTTTTTAAATATCAGAAGTGACTCTGCTTTATTTTATTTACTGTATGTATTAGTAGAAAGAATTATTATCTACCTAATCTGCCATATTTGTTAATCCAATTTCCTCATTTGTATAAATTTTTTAATGGAAGCATGTTGAGAGGAAAGTAGTTACTTGGCAAAGTGATTCCAGTAATGCTGTACACATACTAATTAATAGTAGATAGAAAGCATGATGCAGTACTAGTGAACTAGTTTTCCCACCTGTGTTTCTGTGATTGGTTGGTACTGGTACTTGGTTGGTACTGGTTGGTACTGGCACATTTCCCAGCTCAATTCAAAATGCTGGGGGTTTGGGAGGAGGGTTGGGTGTGAATTTTTATTGTGTTATATGAAGAAAATGTCAATGTAAGATTTGTGTAAGGTGAATGTCTAAATGTAATTTGTGCTGTGCCTGGGATTGCAAAGTGATTGCATCATCTGAAGTGTATGGACGTTGAAAGAGTTAATCAGTAATGAACTGTGATGACCCTGTGAGTGTCTGGAAGGAGGGAGGATCCAGATATAAGAGTTCCTTCCTTCCTCTTGCATCAGCTACCAGCTACCAGCCACCAGTTATCAATCATCAGTCATCGGTTGTTAGTTGTCTGTCTGCCTAGTCTGTATGTGCTGTATTTGCTGCTCTACACAGTAAAACTGTGTGCATTGATTTTACTGACGTCTCCCAGTGTCCATTCTTCTACGCTCCAGAGCTTCCAAGCTCCAAAAGCTTCTTCACCACGCTGACAGAAAAAACATACAATCTAAAAAATTCAACAATCAAGATAAACATATTATTTTCCCCAGTCCCACCACCTCACCCTTCCCACCCATGAACCACCACACCACATCATATGGAACTAGTATCTAAGAAAACTCTATCCTTATAATTACATTAATAAATTCCTCATGCGGCTATTTCAAAATTTATTTTTGTCTTCTTTTTTAAGTACCCAAAGGCAAGTCTCTATTTCTTAACAAACTCTACATTGTTTCTTCTCCTTAAGCCATTGGAGAGCTTGGCCATTTGGATATACTTGACTAATTTTCTTCTCCAATTCTTAATGAGCAGGTTTTTTCCCCCTTCCAAGACTTTGCTATTGTAATTCTTGCAGCCAAGAAACTATATTGGCAAATTTCTATATCATCTTTACTAATTCTCTCTTGAAACAAGCCCAGTAGACACCTTTCTAGGTTTTTCTTGATCTTTTTAGTAATCATTTTATTAGTTTCTTTCATCACCTTTTTCCAAAACTGTTTTACCTACATACACGTCCATCAAGTATGGAAAAAGATGCCTTTCTGCACTTTACATCTCCAGCATTTTCTCTTTGGGTTTTGTCAATTTTGGCCATTAATTCAGGCCTTATGTAACTTCTATAAAATCAAAGTGCTGGTTTTGGCCTACAAAGCCTTATACGGCTCCAGCCCACATTATTTGAAGAACTGTATCTTTTTCTATGAACCTGGTAGACATCTACAATCAAGTGGGGAGGGCCTTCTCTCTGTTCCACCACCTGCTCAAGGGCATTTGACGGGAACACGGGAAGGGCCTTTTCGGTGGCTGCTCCCAGACTGTGGAACTTCCTCCCAAGAGAGACCAAGATGGCCCCATCCCCATTTGCCTTCCGGAAACAGGCAAAGACCTTTCTGTCTCAGCAGGCATTTGGGGAAGGATGAGGGGCACACTGCTGGGGAGGTTGTGAGTGGGATTTTTCGGGGTATTGTGTGTTTAAAATGCATTTTAATTGTATTTATTACCAGACACACAGTACTATTTGTTTTTTTAATTTTGTATTTGCTTTGTTTTAAATTGATCCAAGTGTGTGATTATCAGCTGCCTTGAGTCCCGACAAGGAGAAAGGCAGAGTATAAAGTAAATAAATAAATGAGAAAAAAGACTAAGATCTAATTAAACTGTAATAACATCTAAGTAATTCCAATATACCTGACTAGCTGAAAACAACATCCAGTATGAAAATTACTTTCTCACATAACTTCCACAGAATAGTAATATATACATTTTAGGGGGGAAATTTTAATTTTCAAAAAACAAAGCTCCTTAGTAAGTAACATTTTAAGAAGAAGAACCAAAACTGCACATTCCCTTTTGAAACTATTTTCTTTATTATTATTAATCTGAAGGTTAATTGGGTAATAGAAGCTGCCTATGTCTGAAATGAGAACAACTGTATAGATTAACTGTTCTGTGTCTTGATTTCTTGCTGTTATGAGCTTTTTCTGCTATTACATAGAAAAGCTCATATACAAATAACAATAGTGAAAACAAAGATAGCATGTAACAGCATATAGGCTAGAATCCAAGTCTACTTGTGTATAAGTGGAAACACCCTTTCTCACGCATACAGGGAAAGGAAGGATATTTCCTCCTGGCAACATTTTAAGCCCAATGAGGTATTATGCAGTATAGTACTCCAACCTGCGGAAAGGGATTTTCATGGGGAGGGGGAAATACAGGCAAGCAGAAGCTGAATAAACTAGAATGTATACTCTATGTTGAAAATCTATAGTCTGAAAACAAGTTTAAGCAAGGAATTGGTAATGGACTTTTATCAACTTTCATGGTCCCACCAAGAAGTATAGACCTTTCAACAGATGCCCAGTTATAACAAAGTTGCACATAATCTACACACTGATGTCAGATTATCATAATTTATTTTAACACATCAAGGTATGAAACAGGGATACATTATATTTTCAGACCCCCACCTGGGAGGAAATGGTTGGATAATCAACACACAAAGGCAAATCAAAAAAATGATATCTGGGAATAGGAAACACGTTTTTGCTGATGGATCACCTATCCGCAAGGCATCAATGGAAAAAGTTATCCAAAATTTCAAGGGCTAACAAGCACTACTCTTTAAGTAGCAATGTATTAGTGTTCATCTGATCACACAAAATGAACATATTATTATAACTCAGTTCCAATATTTTATTTCATTATTTGCCCTTTAAGATGAATGATGCTAAATATAAACACAAGTGTGATGGTCACTACTGGGGAACTCTGTCACTACTGCAAATAAGACTTTAACTATCCTTCCGAATACGACACCTCTTTGCATCTTTGGCAGCTGCTAATACAAGCTTCGCTCGATGTATCATAAAAAGGTAGTGACAGAACTGGCTCTATAAAATCCCTCAAATTATATCTGACGATGAAGCCCTACTTCTGCCTGTAATTACTACCAATATAACCTCTTAGCTAAAACTATAGAGGACAAATAGTTTATAAATTTAAATTTCCTTAGATCCAGGTATCAAACAAAAAAAAGAAAAGATCTGCAGCATTCAAAGTTGCCCTACCTGCTATTGAAAACATTCAATAGAAAGTAAGCTTGAAACTTTTTGTCCACTAGTCAATATGGAAGAGTACAATGGTGCATGGTAAAAATATTGCACCAGATCATTCTTGCTTTCCACTGTCTCTTGGCTCCCACCATTACCAAAGCACTTCTAGTCACATGAGTAAATGAAGAAAAATCATGTAACAGAAGAATTAGCATCAGCCTCGCTTTGCAGTTCATATCAGAATAGATTTCTCATGTCTCAAGAAAATTCAAGGATGATATATTTTCCATATAGCTATACAGAAAGGTGAATAAATGTGTGCAGTTAATCAATTTATTGCAATAGCTTTCTCTAGTGGGAATGGCAAAGACGGAAGAGGGCAGCAGAACATACAAGCTTCAGGACAATGTCAACAGCATGGATTTTTCTCTGGAGCTTATCTAGTACACCATCATATTTCTAGTTCAAAACAGTTTGCTGATTATGTAAGTGGTTGTCTATGGCATACGGTCAGATAATCGGACACTGCCTTTCTGTGCAGACAAAGAGAACTATAAAGCTTAGCATTTATAAGGAGAGAAGCAGAAATAAAGCCTTTAGCAAACATTTAGAAAAAGCAAAGCTATTGGAGATGTCTGAACACAGAAGAGATCACTATGAAGTGCTGAGACAAAAGCTTATAATAAGGAATGGTGAGGGGTATGAAAAACATTTCCAGAGGGATAGAGCACACCCAAGGGCTATATTGCTTCCTACCCATACTATCATTCGAACTGCATAGAATTCTTTGATTTTGGCCAGTATTTTTCACAAGATACAACTTTCATTCCTTTAAAATATGAACTGAAGGGACAGCTTGGGTAAGCACACTTTCTTCTTTCATAGTAATACTAGCTGTGGCCGGCCACGCGTTGCTGTGGCTTTTTGGATTTGTTTGTTGGACAGGTGGATTAGCAGTGAATAGCCTTGCAGCTGCAAAGTGTGGCCATTTTCTTCCTATTGTAATTGTAGTTTGGTGAGCTGGAATACACTGAATAGTCTTGGTGTGGCAGATATGCATGCTGTTATTAGTCACCTTGATTAGCATGTAATGGCCTTGCAGCTTCAAAGCCTGGCTGCCTCCTCCCTGGGTGAATCCTTTGTTTGGAGGTGCTAGGTGGCCCTGATTGAACCCCCTCCCTTCCTGTCCAGGGAGTTGAAGAAGGACCAGCAGAAGACAGGGCTCAGTGGAAGCCGCCTCCCCCAGGCTGCTGTAATCAATAGCAATGATATTTAGTAATAATATGAAGGATGTGGGTGGACTACAATTTCCAAAAAATCTTGGGTTAATTCCCCCAAAACTTCCCCAATATTCACAGTTCGCCATGTTGGGTCTGTGTGCCAAGTTTGGTCAAGATCCATCACTTACTGGGTTCAGTGTTCTCTGAATACAAGTGAACTACAATTTCCAGACCCCAAAATCGTGCCAGTATTCACAGTTGGGCATGTTGAGTCTGTGTGCCAAGTTTGGTCCAGATCTGACATTGGCTATCTGCAGTGCTCTCTGGATACGGGTGAAGTACAACTCCTGGATAGCAAATTCAACCATCTACAAACTCCGCTACTATACCAAGTTGGCTGTGTTGGCTCTTGCACTGCATTTCATTGGGTTGTGTTATATGGGTCTACACTGCCTTATTATTATTATTATTATTATTATTATTATTATTATTATTATTATTATTATATAATGCGGTTTGAACGGCCTTGGACTGCTTTACATGGGTCTATGCTGACCATATAATTCAGTTTGAACTGCATTGGTCTTATATTTGCTTTCAATGGCTGCATTTCAATATTAATGTCTAGTCCATACAGGGTTATGTGATGGCATACTATGGGGTATAGCATTAATACAAACTCTCAAGCAACCAGAGACGACTCTCAGTTATCCAGCATCGACCACGTCCCATGGGTGCCGGTTAAATGAGAGTCGACTGTCATAGTATTAATACAAACTCTCAAACAACCAGAGATTACTCTCAGTTATCCGGAATTGACCAGTTCCCATGGGTGCCGGTTAAATGAGAGTCAACTGTCATAGCATTAATACAAACTCTCAGGCAACCAGAGACAACTCTCAGTTATCTGGCATCGACCAATCCCCACGGGTGTCGGTTAAATGAGAGTCGACTGTCATAGCAGTAATACAAACTCTCAAGCAACCAGAGACGACTCTCAGTTATCCGGCATAGATCACTCCCCACGGGTGCCAGTTAAATGAGAGTCAACTGTCATAGCATTAATACAAATTCTCACGCAACCAGAGACGACTCTCAGTTATCCGGCATCAACCACTTCCCCTGGGTGCCGGTTAAATGAGAGTCGACTGTCATAGCATTAATAGAAACTCTCAAGCAGCCAGAGATGACTCTATAATGTTCTGACCATTTCTAATTTAAACTAAACTGCGAAACTGAGGCCCTGGGCTGAGTGGGTTGCTAGGAGACCAAGTGGGCGGAGCTTAGCCTTCTAACTGGCAGCTATTGGATAAAAACAATTATTCATCTCGCTCTAATTAGGACTTTTTTTCTTTTGTTTTTGTTGTCATGTCCTTGAGACATGGATGAGGGGTTGTGCTGTCAATTTTTGAGGTTGTGGAGTGTGTAGTTTTGTTGTTTTGTCCGGTGCCATGATTTCATCACTCTTTTATATATATAGATGCAGTGCCCCTAATATGCATGCCTATTAAAATTCTTCTTTCCATTTCAGTTTTACTTCTTTTGATTCAGAAATGAAATTAATTCTGAGAATCCCAACACCAAAGAGATTTTAAAAGAGATATTTTCTTATAACTATAACTATACAGTAGAATCTCTACATAAGAATGTCCCAATGTAAGAGTTGTAGGCCAAAACACCTAGGGACTCACAGGTTGAGAACCACTGGCCTAGAGTGACATTTTGATATCCAAATGCTGTTTTGATCTACAAACAGTGCAAAAGAGGCCTCTTTGCCCCATGAACCAGTTCTAAGAGTAAGGCTGGGAGAAACAAAACATGGACTGGATTCCTAGCCAGAACAGCTCTGGCTCTTTTTGCAAGGCAGAAACTCCAGCTCCATGTGACTGCTTCCCCTGAACGTTCTGGGAGGTATCCAATCTCGAGTGCAGTCCACCCTGGTGCAGAAGAGCCTTAGGGCCCTTCCACACAGACATTCAACCCAGAATATCAAGGCAGATATTTCACAATATCTGCTTTGAACTGGATTATCTGAGTCCACATTGTCATATAATTCAGTTCAATGTAGATTTTATGCAACTATTGAAAGGGCCTCAGCCTAAACAGCAGTACTGTATGTTTTATGTTTCGCTGGAAGAAGAGAGAAAGGGAGGGAGGGAAGGAGGCTGGAATTAGAGTATGAAGAAAATGGTGCTGTTTTGGCTTGCTGTACACTGGCCAACACATTTTGTGCTTCCTTGCCACAGCGGCTGGATGGAACCAAGCACTGTCTATCTCTGAATATTTTATACATTATTTGTTATTTATAAAGTACATTTTCATATTTTAAAACACATAACAAAAAATTGGGATGGTTTTCGGGTGGCCAGAATGGATTAATAGCATTTCAGTGCATTTCAATAGGAAAATTCACTTTGAAATAATATTTTGACTTAAGAACATGGTCACGAATTTTAGTAAAAACATAGAACGAATTCTCAAGTCAAGGTATCATTATACTAGTAGAACATTCACCCCTTTTTTAAAAATTGGGACAGTATGGAACATGTGTCTTAAGTGAATAGCTCAAGATTCTTGATAAGTGGTTCATATCAAACACCACGACTGGATCTTGCCCTTGCCCACACATCCCCTCCCCTCATTGTTCCATGTATGTTATTCATTCCCTCCTATCCTTGTTTGATTCAAACTATACCAGGGAAGCCAGAATGCCCCCTCCTGCAGTCCTTCCAACAGCAGGCTAAAACCTTCTTATTCAGACAGGCTTTTAAAGATGAAGGTATTTAAGATCTAGTCTGTGGTTCTTAACTTTGAATATGTTTTGATGGATTTTAACTGTGAATTTTTTAGTGCTGTTTGTGTTTAATTCTATTTTTATGTTTGTATAATTGTATATTTTAAATTGTATACCAATGCTTTTATGTCAAGCTGCTTTGAGTCCCCTTTGGGGAGATAAAGTGGGGTAGTAATAACAATAATAATAACAATAATAATAATAATAATAATAATAATAATAATAATAATAATATCTTCACTCTCCTGAATCAAAAATACTTTTCTCTTCCTTTCATCCATATTTTACCCAGGCAAGCTGGTCTAGAAGGACCTCCCCTTGAAGTACCATGCCATGTGCATTTTTTGTATTTGATATTTTTTCTGAACACTTCCTTAACTTATAGTTTGAAAAACAGTTCCAATGGGGAAAAGGGGAAAGTAAGAGATTTTATCAGTGCTCAGCAACTCTATCTTTTGTTGCAACTCTGAATTGCTCAGAATACAATTGTGTATACACAAAAACCAAATTTCTACGATGGCCTCATTGCTAAAGTTGAGGACTTTGGAAGTTATCTTGAGTTTGGACAAGAGAAATCAAAACTCTAGCAACAGACAGTGAGAGCACATCGATATATGGAAATTTCACATTTAACAATGTGCAAATTCTTTACAGCAGAACTGACATGTTTTCCATTAGAGGATGGCAAAGACAGGAAAGCAATGTGGAACTGGAAGTAATATATTGAGCAGGTGGATGGTGTTTTGGCTACGGCTGTGCAAGAGACAAGTCTCATCCTGCTGAAAATTAGAATACCCAACTGGACTTTCTAATTTCCATGTTTTTACTAAAAATAAAAAGCAAAACAAAGAAATGCTTCTCAGGCAACTTAAATGTGATGGTGCAGCTACTTTTCCCCCCAATGAATCAGGACCTCGTACCATATTTGTGCCACATTATTATGCTCACATAGTTTCCTGGTAATTCATAACAAACTGACAGCTGAACTATTATGGATTGTCATCTATCTATGAAACACCACTTTGAGTAGCATTGTTCTAGTGTACTAATTGAAGTAAATATCAGGCTTTTAACACCCATTATGATAAACTAGAAGTGAGTGTCCTAATTGCAGGTAGTCTAGAAGAAGCCAAACTACGTAAAACATTCAACTGCAAGAAAAGTGCTTTACCTCTGTACAGAAGGGTGTGAGCTGTGAGTGGACCACAGGTTGCACGTACATATGGAAGGTGGATTCAATCTCCATTGTCCTGCCATTTAACTTCAGGATGGGGAACTCAATGATCTCCTACAATAAGAAAATAAGGTATTAATCCATCTTTAAAAAAACGTATAAAGACATTGAATGACAAACTGCAACTAAATGGACAAACAGCACTAGTGAAGGTGTGGTTATAGGTGAGAAAGAGCACCAGTTAGAATGGAAATCAAGACTTTGATTTGAAGGGCCCTTCCACACAGCCATATAACCCAGAAGATCAAGGCAGAAAGTCCCACAATATCTGCTTTGAACTGGGTTATCTGAGTTCACACTGCCATATATTCCAGTTCAAGGCAGATGATGTGGAATTTTATTCAGCTGTGTGGACAGGGCTTAAGACTCATACATTGAGTTCTGCTCAGGTAATGTAGCCTTCCTTCTTCCTACCGAGTCCCCAGCATTCCCGGAAAAGCTTCTCAGGGGTCTCATTCAACACACTGCATTGCACTGAAAAGGGGAAATCAGTAATGTATCCACCAGAAGAAAAGATACCATGAGCACAAACCAAATTCCCCCTCCCTCCTGCAGGTTTATCCACTTCTGAAATTGGCCCCTGTAAGTTAAAGGAACCCCCTTGAACCAGATGTGGGGGGCACAGTCCACAATAAAACAACCCTAATTTCTTCAACACTGAATGTTACCTTCAACGACAAAAATAACAAGTATAGTCGAAGAATACTATAAGTGTACTCCTACCCCAGGGCATATTTTCAGTGCTCTTTAAAATCTCACTTTGGGTCTTATTTTTGTGGTGTTGTTTTAATTTCAAAGCCATTCTAGTCTCAGAGGTAAAGTTGCAAATACTAATACAGCATATAAATTAATTGAACAGAAGTTGCAAATTAAAGTATTATTATTGCAAAGTATTCGAATCAAATATATTATAATTATGAACTTATATACAACAACATTTATTACATGTGGCCTTAAAGAGAACCACCTGGACAAGGCTCTTCCCCAAGGGACTTACAATCTAAGAACAGACAGATGGAAAACAGAGGAAAATGTACACATTACATGTTGACAGGCAAATGCATTGTCACTCACATGCCACGATGTTATATCACAATATTGCACACTGAACTTCATTTGCACATATCTAGAACTAACAGTATTTTGGACTTCAGTTTAAATGATTATTGTACAGTCATTCAGGGCACCAATGAAACTCATTTGTGTCCATAACCCTGTGACTATTTTCTACAGCGAAACTATATCGATGAAACCAAGGAGAACATTCCATTTTAAACTATTTAAATAATAAAAAAACAAAAATGTACATAGCCTTGTTAATTTTTTTAAAAAAGCTTTACCAAGCCCCTTTACAAAGGATCTGCCAATGATTAAAATATACACATGGAATTAAAAAAAACATCCAAGGAATAAGAATGATAAAGTCTTTTGTCTCTTTCCTCCCCACTCCACCCCCTCCTGAGTTTAATGTAAGAGAAGTGACAATTTGCTTGGTGTCTTTAAAGGATAATTTGTCTGTGTTATTTAATAGAGAAGCATGATGCTAAAGCTCTGGAGTGCAAATGAGCCTACTGAATGATAGCCAAGCATGGAGTCTCTCAAATCACTTGTGGAGAGAAGAGAGGATAAAAAAAAATTGCTCTTTAATATTCAAAAACAGTTTGCAAAATTTAATCAAAGCACAGCAAAAGCTAACATTTTTACTACTTTGACATTTTTATTAGTGCTTTCATAAATTTTTAAAAAACATGAATAGAATTAGTTTAAAAACAGCAAAAATTGCCTGAAAACATCTGGAAGAGGAAAAATAAGCAAGAAGAAAGACAGAAAATTGTATGCTGAGCAATATTTACATCTTAAGAAGACTTACGGAAGACTCGGCCCCCCTCTGACCTGCGGCCTATCCCCAAGTGCACCTATGACAGGCGACCAGTTTCCTCCCCTCCTACCCTGGTGTTGGTGAATGCTAGGTCCATAAGGAATAAAACTGCTACTATCAGAGATTTTCTTACTGACCAGGGAGCTGACCTAGTGTGTATCACTGAAACCTGGATCCAAGAGGGGGACGAGATCCTACTCCAGGAAATAACATCTCCAGGTTATGTAATCACCCACCAGATGCGGAGTGGGAGGTGGGGGGGTGGGGTGGCTATGCTCTCCCGAGAAAGCTTTTCTCTTAGGGCAGTTCCTGTTGTGGACATCTCTGGCACTGAATGTGTTGGTCTGGTGTGGGATTCCCCTGAGAGCATGGCCTTTCTGCTGGTGTACCGTGCGCCTAGTGCACCAGCAGACAGCCTATCCCAGCTGCTCGAGACTGTGTCGGAGTGGTCCTTGAGGTTCCCCAGACTTGTTGTCCTGGGGGACTTCAATGTCCACGCTGATACGGACTCTTGCTCAGCAGCGGCTATGGACCTAGTGTCTACCATGGAGACACTAGGACTCTTGCTCTGCAGTACTGGGCCCACGCATCAAGCAGGACATACGCTAGACTTGATCTTCAGCGCAGGAATTCAAGTGACCCAAGCCTCTATTTTAGAGGTTCCATGGTCGGATCACTGTGCCCTGAGAGTCAGGCTGGAGCATGCCTACCCACCTGGCAAGGGCGCCGAGCCGATTTGGGCTCGCCCAAGAAGACTTATGGAACCTAGTAGGTTCCAGAATGCTCTGAAGGATCTGGAGCCTGTCAGCGACTCAATCGATGTGCAGGTGGACATGTGGAACATCAGGCTGTCCAATGCACTCGACGAGATCGCCCCTAGACGCCCTCTCCAACCCCGCCGAAATCGGTCTCCTTGGTTCACCGAGGAACTTCGATCGATGAAGCGGGAAAAGAGACGGCTAGAGGGCGTGTGGCGAGAACTTCATGACAGAGCTTCGAGATCAGCTTACAGGGCATTTATGGAGTCCTATGAGCATGCTACCATCGAAGCAAAGAGAGTATACTATGCCTCTTTGATAGAGTCCGCCAGCTCACGCCCGGCAAAATTGTTCAAAATAATTAGATCTCTAACGACGGTTCCTACCAACCCAAAAAGTGATGATCAGACCCCTTCAGCCGAGGCTTTTCAAAGCTATTTTGCTGACAAGATCTCACTACTACGCCGGGACCTCCCCGCCACAACTGATACAATGAGAGAACTTGAGACTCCGTGGCCACTTGCTGGGCCCACCCTCGACCAGTTCATCCCACTGGACGCAGAGGGTCTCGATAGGCTCATAGCTGCAGCTAGACCGACCACTTGCTCCCTTGATCCGTGTCCCTCTTGGTTAGTAAAATCCTGCTTGGAGGGATTACGTGACCCGCTGCTGAAGATAATAAACAGCTCCCTTGAGCAAGGAGTCTTTCCAGAGGGATTAAAAGAGGCAGTGGTCTCTCCTCTGCTGAAAAAACCAGATTTAGATCGTTTGGTTCCCTCCAGCTACCGCCCAGTTTCGAATCTTTCATTTCTGGGCAAGGTGATTGAGAGGGCAGTAGCGGTGCAGCTGCAGCAGTTCCTAGACGACACAGCCGGACTGGATCCTTTCCAGTCTGGCTTCCGTGCGGGGCATGGGACAGAGACTGTATTGGTTTCCATCACAGATCATCTCCGATGCCAGCTTGACCGGGGCGGGTCGGTGTTGCTTGTGTTATTGGATCTCACAGCAGCATTTGACACAGTCGATCACAATCTTCTGACCCACCGCCTTGCCGTTGCTGGAGTTAGGGGGACAGCTTTAAATTGGCTGGCCTCCTTTCTTCACAACCGTGGACAGCGAGTGGAGAGGGGGGCCTGGTCTCTGAGAGGTCCCCTCTACATTGTGGGGTTCCTCAGGGGGCCATTCTCTCCCCTCTGTTGTTTAACATCTATATGCAACCACTTGCTCAGCTGGTCCGAGATTTCGGGCTCGAGTGTTATCAATATGCTGATGACACTCAGCTTGTGTTAAAGATGGAAGGCCAACCGGAGTCTGTACCCGACAGTTTTCACCAGTGCCTCGAGGCCATTATTGGATGGTTGCGTTCCAGTAGTTTGAGGGTGAATCCAGCAAAGACGGAGTTCCTATGGCTGGGCCGACCGGGCAGTGGGGATATCCAGTTGCCAACCCTGGATGGTGAAGTGCTACGCCCGTCTTCACTAGTAAAGAGTCTGGGAGTCCTCTTGGACCCTTCACTGACGATGCAGGCCCAGGTCTCCGCCGTTACCAAAACTGCCTTTTTTCATCTTCGGCAGGCTAGACGGCTAGCCCCCTATCTATCTAGGGACAACCTGGCTACAGTGATCCAGGATACAGTCATCTCAAGACTGGATTACTGTAATGCCCTTTACATTGGCCTTCCTGTGTCGGTGATCCGGAAGCTCAAATTGGTGCAAAATGCAGCTGCCCGGCTCCTTGCGGGAGTCCCCATAAGATGCCACATAACACCAATCTTACGGCAGCTGCACTGGTTACCAATTGAGCACCGGATCACTTTCAAAGTGATGGTGCTTACCTTCAAGGCCTTACATGGTCCAGGGCCGATGTACCTGAGGGACCGCCTCACCCCTTACAAACCCCAGAGATCCCTCCGTTCTGAGGACCAAGACCTGCTGGAAGTCCCCAGTTTTAAGACCTTGCGTCTAACTGCAACTAGACGCAGAGCCTTTTCAGTAGTGGCGCCATCTCTGTGGAACACCTTGCCACCTGAAGTTCGTGCCTTGCGGGACTTGTTGGCCTTCCGCAGGGCATGTAAGACACACCTGTTTCGGCAGGCTTTTGAGTTCTGTTGCTGATGTTTTAAAAGGTGCTTTTAGGATGTTTTAAAGATTTTTTTTAAATGATGTTTTTAAAATGTTTTTTAAATTGTTGATTTTAGCCGGTTCTTGTAAGCCGCTCCGAGCCCTAGGGGAGTGGCGGCATATAAGTTTGGAAAATAAATAAATAAATAAATAAATAAATGCCTACTGAAGAGGGAAATAAATTAAGCTTCTGGGCCACAACCATAACACTGCTATCCAACACACTGAGACCACAACTGGAGTGCACAGTATTGTATTACAGTAAGATGAAATGAATAAAGTATTTTAGAAACTTGTAAATAGTCACTCATAAGGTTGTCTGGTGGGCAGCAACTTAATGTAACATACGATATGGGAAATTCAGTGCTCCAACCTTGAAAACTATGTACAATAAAAATTCACTATCACGGCAATGTTACTTTTGATCATCAGAATTTGAATGGACTTGAATGAAAAAGATATATATCTATATATATAAAAATGTAATATTCGTTTTACTACGGAGTAAACAACAAAACCACTGAACCAAATCACACCAAATTTGGCCACAAAAGACATAGTCATCCAAAATATGTATTTCAATAAAAAAAAAAACCTAGAAAAATAGTCCAAATTACAGAGGATGAGGAAGAGCCTTTCTCCCCTTATTGTCAGTTAGAAAGGTAGGCTCTGCTGCCTTTAGCCCCCCCCCCCCTTGCTGACTTTAAGCCCCGTGCCTTTCGTATCCTAGCAACTCCCTCAGCCAAAATGGCACCCAGGGCACGGGCAGAGTTAGGCCTGATCCACACTGCCTATAAATACAGATTATCTGATTTAAACTTGATTATATGGCAGTATAGATTCAAGGTCCTTCCACACAGCTATAAGACCCATTTATAATCTTATATTATCTGCTTTGGACTGGATTATCTTGAGTCCACACTGCCATATAATCCAGTTCAGTGTGTATTTTATACAGCTGTGTAGAAGAGGCCTCATATAATCCACTTCTAAGCACATAATATAAGATTACAAATATAATATGAAATAATTACTGTGGTATAATAATATAGAACAATATAATCTCTAAAATCAGGACAGTAAATAAAGAGCAACACTCTGAAAGCAGGGAAATTGGGAATTCCAGAAAGGAAACAATCAGGGCCAGCTCACACTTCCCAACAAAGGATTCCCCCAGGCAGGAAGCAGCCAGGCTTTGAAGCTGCAAGGCCATTAAATGCTAATCAAGGTGCCTAATTGCAGCATTCATACCTGCCACACCGAGACTATTAATTGCTATTCAACCTGACCAACCAAGGATTCCTCAAAGTAGAAAGTGGCCAGGCTTGCAAGCAGCAAGGCTATTCAGTGCTATTCAACCTGGCCAACCAAGATTTCCCCTAGGTGAAAAATCTCCAAGCTTTGAAGCCACAAGGCTACTCCGTCCCATTCAACCTGGCCTAGCAAGCATGCCCTATGTAGAAAGCAGCCAGGCTTTTAAGCTGCAAGACTATTCAGTGCAATTCAATCTGGCCAAACAATGATTCCCTACAAAGGAAGTAGCCAGGCTTCAAAGCGGCTCTTTGATTGAGGGTGTTACTCCAGTTATTCCAGAAAACGGCCAGGCTTTGAGGCTGCAAGGCTATTCACTGCTATTCCACCTGGCCAACAAATGAATCCCATAAGCCACAGCAACTCTTGGCCGGGCAAAGCTAGGATAGATAGATAGATAGATAGATAGATAGATAGATAGATAGTTTATCATAAATATATAGACATATTTAAGTAACATGTAGCATATGCACAACTCCTTCCCTACAATGTAAAGAAAACACCTTAATGTAGACCATTGTCAATACTTACTCCTACCAAGAAGGCTCTAATATTCTATCATCACAAAGCACAAAAAGTCTATAATTCATCAAATAAGAAACCATTTGTCACACTGAAATGATATTTGGATTAGAAAATTTCCTTTATTATATTGAACAAGTTGTCCCAATTTATGTTAAAATTAGATTAAAACAGTTGAGTTACAGTGACTGGATACTCAACTGTCAACAGGAACTCAACTGGTAATCTGGAGTTTTCTTATTGCTGATAATGGTGTTTAAATTTTACCGTTCTTTGTTTCATTCCCCACATGGCCAAGGAAAGGAAGCAGCCTCTGACTGCATTGAGATCTCTCCATGCCAACTGAACTACAATAGAAACAACACCTGTGACTTTAACATCATCTTTTCTTCTCCTGGATGACTTCTTGATGTCTTTAGCCTGATAAAAAAGCAGTGACGCTTCAAAAGCTTGCATGGTATATTTTGTGCATTTCAGTCGGTCAATAAAGTTATTGCTCTTTTACATTTGGAGTGATTTTCACCATTTCCAACATTTTTGCAAATAAATAATATATGTATAAAGAATTGCATTTATGCATACTGAAATGTGATGTGAAACACAGCAACACATATGCATAGCTTATTGTGTGTGTGTATATATGTGTATATATGTGTGTGTGTGTGTGTATATATATATATTCTATTTAGTGTTTACATAAAGGTTAGCAGTATTAGAGAATGTAGAATTCAGTGCATTAAAAAAATGAAACCTTTAGGATTAGAAAATATTCTGTTTAAGTGCAACAGATATTCTAATAGCATTCATTCATTCATGTCATTACTAATACTACCCAGTTATCTATCTAGCTGAAAACATTTTGAAATAAAATAAAGAACACAATCAACTGAGAACAATCCATATCTTTAAAAGCAATACAGAAAGAACCAATAAGCCAACAAAAATTGAAAAAATCAACAACATAAAAACAGCACTAAAATCCAGCAGAACAGCCATTTCCATCCCATCTTTGGCTATACAAGCCACAATTGATAGAAGCAGTGATCTGATCAAAACTGGAAGACAGCAAGTAGCCCTCCAGAATATATACATTATTGGACTTTACAAGAAGCTGGACAAATTTGAAAGTCTACATTGTATAGCATACATTTCACTAAACATTAATTTACCCTTACGCCAACTTCAGTATTGCCTCCAGCCTACAGAAAAATAGGGTTGAGGCTGAAACTAGGGGCTTCACAGAGTAATTGGAATTAGCATCCACACTTGGAACAACCTGTTTCTTTGCCTGGTTCTCAAGCTTTAATAACATTGTCTGTTCTTAACCCCTGAAAGAAAATAATTGTAACTAATCAACGTTTGACTTTAGGACTTTATCATCCAAGTAAAACAGACATTATTAAAAGGCATGCACATTTTAATATTTTCTTTCCCTTTAGAAAACACACATATTGCTCAGTAAGACCAATAACACTTTCTTTGTTTGTTAAAGTATGGCAACACTCTATGGTAACGCAATAGCTAAGCTTCAGTTCTAAAACACTTAAAAATAATGGGTTCTATTACAAGACAGTAGCTTCTGATAAGCTCTCATTTGGGCTTTTAAACAATGGAGAAATATAGTTTGTGAACAATGACAATAAAGGAAGAGACAAAATGAAAGTAGTGAAAGCAGAATTAGAACAAGATGCTGTTGAGACTCCTGTTCACTTAAACATCAGGCAACATGGTTAACAATCAAGGGTGATCGAAACTGTGATCCAACATCCATAGGAGTATAGGCTCCATTGAACTGGAAACTCACAACAGGCACTGTTTTTTGTTGTAGTTCGGGTAACATTCCCCAACAGGAAGAAGATACATCGGATACATCTATCCCCATCACAAAGCCTCTCCCCGACACTTCCTCACTACTCTCAAGTGTCACACGTAAGACAACTCAAGAGGTATTTATATTTCTCCATTGTACTGCTGCTAAGCAGTTTTCCATTAGGAGGACAGACGACCTCCAAACATAAAAAAGACTATAAGACAAACAACACACATCGAGGCAGGCTATATTAAAACAGCTGGAAGAAATAAAATACTGAAAACACCACAGCTGAAATTTAATGATTGTCCAAACTATGGTCTATTTATGAAAACTACAACACTACAAAAAGATTTACTAAGAAATCTGATGCCCTGGGGAAAAGATCAATGTCTTTATTTTCCCACCCACTCATTTTTTTTCTTGCCTTCCTTGTGAAACAAAACAGAAAATTCCTACTAAAAAGCTTGCTATTCCAGTGTTCCCAGGAGGGGGAGGTAGCAACCCCCACTAAACAATGTTTTCTCCACTGGTATCTACAGCAACAGATACCAGTCCTATGATATCAGCACTAGTGCTCACTAACAATGTTAGCTAGCCTTGCAATGAAATGTAACCAGTGACGCTCTTTGGTACTTTCCATTTAAACTTCCATTTGGAGAGCAGCACCATTTGGGGAGCCTGCCGTCCGTCCTGCTAATAAAGACAAGTGTTGGGACCTTTAAAGCTGCCATTCATCTTATGCCTTTATTAAATTCAATTTTCCTAAACCCATGATACATCATGAAATTAGGGGCTGACATTCCTGCGGAAACAAAAATATCTATCAAACATAAAAAGGGGGGAAAGCGCTCCATTACTCAGAATTTATGGCTTAAAGCCGATCTGTTTCCACTTTTTTACAAGCATATGGTTTGTTTTAGATATCCAAAATGTTATTACAGATCTAGAATTTCATTAGAAGCTATTATGAAATGGTAAGCACTTACACACACAACTGAGTAGGCTGGTTTTCTGAGCACACAGACTCAAATTGGCAACTTAGCCAGCATTAAAAACACTATATTACATTCATATTGTCAATCGAATTCAAAGAATGAATGGCAGAGAATTAAAATAAGAGAAAGAGAGATCGATGCTAGAGGTCTACCTATAGTTAAACTGACTTTAAGTTCAGTCCTATGCTATGATGGTCTCACTAGGCAATGGGGGTCAATTAAGAACATTTTTGCTGAAGAAATCTGAAGATCCAAACACAATGCACAAAGAGTTTAAGACGTCACCATTCTACTTATACGCTTCCATTTATTTTTTTACTTAAAAAACCCAATACACAAAGACTGTCTTGTTGCCAAACTACCTCTGTTATGAACTCTGTATAATGCTCCCTCTCTGCTCAGTTGCACTTTTTTAACCATAACCAACTACTGGCAACTCCACAATCCACTCTTTGGCATATAATCTAGTCTAAGGAACCATACATGAACGTGGGACCAAAGTCATATCATTGACTAGATGCACTATGATCTAATTGTGCTATTTCAGCTTCCCAGTTACCACTTCTGTTTACACCCTAAAGCTTTTAGAATTTTGTAAAAGATAGACTACTATAAAAACAATTGAAAGAGTATTTATATTTATGACTAAGATTATAAACCCAGGTGATCCTGTTTCTTCTGCTAAAACACACTGACACAGCAATTTGTACCAAAAAGAGAAAGAGAGAGCTTGAGGATTCAAATTGCTACTGATGAAGTAATATAGTTTGAAATAACATCATTGTTATAAACACTAAACACCGATTTGTTCTGAAGCATTCTACACATAGCTCTAACTCAACACCGCAGGTATTTGCATTTATATATCAGGATTTCCCATAGTTTTAATCTGTGAAAAACTACTCAAAAGCAGCAAAACACACAGAAAGAAAATATTTAAATTATAGAACACCCTTAGCTAACAAGCCTGTTTCAAATCAGCTCGCTTATAAGAATCTACAGTATTTACATTCTAAAGATTTGGCAGCCCATTAAGAGCTTCTGACCCACCATCCACAAAGGAAAATGCACATACAAATACAGCCTGCAGCCATCTTGTGTAACTTGCCTACCCCACCAAAATCATCAAAAATAGATGAGGGGCTGAATCTCAATTGGTCTGTTGAAAGTTTAAAAAAGCTTCCCTTTCCATGCGATGAAGGAAAGTCATGAGGCTCTGTGATTTCAGCACTACACATTCAATCTATTTTACACACCCTCCAAAACAAAACAAAAATAGCATATTGAGAAGAGAGGAAAGAAAAACACACTGAAGAAAACAGAATTATGAAGTTCTCACTAAAAGGAAGAGCTGCAACTAAGCCAATTCGAAGAAATCCTAATTTGGGAACCACAAAACATATTCACACAAAAGCACAATCCTGGACACAGTGCTAATTAGATTACAGAAATGATTTCCCCAAAAACACATTCAGGCTCTCCAATGTCTAACTGGGTGGTGAGTAATAAACTCTTTTAAAAAGTATATATGTATTGGTCATTGATAAGATTACATCCTTTTTTTATTAAAAAAAAGAAACCCTGTAATAAAGAATTTATTTTGCCCATGCTTACAAACAAATTAATAAATATAAATAATGAAAGCTGCCACAAGAAAATCAACACTGTCTGTTCTCATTGAAATAAAAAAGCCTGCTGCTGTTGATAGTAAGAGATGTTTCTGATAAGAGAACGAAGGATGTTAAAAGACAGCCTGCTTATGCCTCTAAGAATGGAAGACAGGAATTCAATGGAAGCATCTCATTTTAATCAACAGTTTTTCTTCTTTTCTTTTGCAAAGGGGGGGGGGGAGTCATTTTATGTACAAGAAGCTTGTTTCTTAAACAAACACTTGTGTTTTTGATTTACACCACAGGCTGCTCCTAAATAATTTATGGCGGGTTAAATTTATTGCACAGCCCTGGCCGGCTGCAAATTCGAATTGCCAAATAATTAGATTTTAGGGCAATGCTTATAAATTATCGGCCGATTTGTCCGGACTTGTTTGTCAGTCGCTTTGTGCTCCAGGTCATCTTTGGCATTTCGCTGTTTGTGTTTTAATTGCTGATTTACACTTTGACAGATGAGAGTTGATGCCTCCAAGTTTGGGGGAGGGAGACATAGACAAGTCAAGAGATCGTAGGCGGCTGGGGTTCCTTCCCTCCTCTTTTTTCCAAGGCAATTAGATGAAGGGACAGCATGTGGACAGTAAGGGCCCAGTGAGTTTTTAATTATTATTTTAATGAGAGCTGGCTGAGTTGAGCAGTCCTGCACTGGCCTCCAGGGGTAATGGACAACATGACTGAACAGCCGGCCACCCATCCCCAAATCCAGGCTCAAAGATTCAGCAAAACTGACCACTCAGGACAACTGCAGAAAGAAAAAAATTAAGAGCTTCACTAAATTGATGAAGAAGAGCCAACCATTCTTGCACACATTTGCACACAATTTCATCATTCCAGTTCACAATATCTCTCTTGAATGTTCAGGCTGGTGTGTTAATCAGGTACACCAAAGAGACTTTTCAAGTCAGCATTTTAACACCAAATTACCTTTATCACAGTTATTTGGAGAAAACAAAATATATATGCAGTTGGCAATTCAATTAAACATATACATGAGAAGGGAAACACATAAAAAGCCAATGATAAGACACTGCACATTCCCATAGATGAACATGGAGAAGACAGTGAAGTGTCAAGTGATAAAGACAATTAGATGCTAATTTCTGCTGTTACAGTTTAAACTCATATGGCTTTCTTCTTTATTTTTTTCAAAACATATCCTGTCATTTCACAGATGTAGAATGATTTTTCCTTTTAGTCATCTGAAATGCATCTCCAAAATCACACTTAGAGAATGTCCTATAAAATCTAATCCCACAAGATATACACTACTTAAGTCTCCTTGTATTCATTCTAACAAACCTATTCTATCTGTGCTTTTTTATCCAAAATCACAACCACAAAAAATAAAATCTCCAAATGCAATTTTTCTATGCATCCATGGAGGTCACTGTTGAATCACACACCATATGTAGACCTCTCTGAAACCAACCATTTCAAAATGAACCATTTCACTGACCTAGAACAGGGACCAGTACAATGTACTGGTTTGAGTGTTGGACTAGGACTCTCAGCCACAGAAACTAACTAGGTGATCTTGGTCAATTCACATTCGTGGCCTCAGAAAATGCAAAGGCAAATCCCCTGTGAACATATCTTGCCAAGAATATCATGTGATAGGGTCACCATAAGTCAGATACGACTTGAAGACACACAACAACACTCTCTCTCTCTCTCTCTCTCTCTCTCTCTCTCTCTCTCTCTCTCTCTCTCTCTCTCTATCTATCTATCTATCTATATATATATATATATATATATATATCTGAATGAATGTTTGAATGTGTAGGTATATATGTCCGTCACCAATTGTATAATGTCTGTCACCACTTAAGTCTATTAAAGGTTGGAATACACACGTCGCAGTTTTTATTTCAGCAGAATTTTATCGTATTTCCCAAGGTGCTTCCTTTCTTATAATAGACCTAGACACACCCTTGTGTGTAACTCACTTTAGGAAATTTACAGAGTTAGTATGGCGATTCTTCCGCAAACAGATCAAGTTCTTCTTCTGCTAACAGGCATTTGGGGAAGGGGGAAAGGCAGCCTCTGGGGAGGTTGGGTGAGATGGAGGGTATATGAGTTTTAAACGCCTTTTTTGTTACTGTATTTTAATTCTGTTTTTACCACACTGTTACTATTTAATTGTTTTTTTAACTTTTATATTGCTCTTTTTAAACTTGTCTAGTGTGGATTGTTAGCCGCCTTGAGTCCCCACGGGGAGAAAGATGGGGTATAAAGATAATAATAATAATAATAATAATAATAATAATAATAATAAACCACCACCACCCCACCCCCGCAGGTGCCACCTTGACGTGGTGGTGGGGGGGGGCTTAACTGCTCCAGTGATGACTGAGGGCTGTGCTGGCGGTAGTGTAACTACCGGCAGGTCCAACCAAGCCAGAGAGGCCTCAGCTGAGGAGCAGAACTAAGAGCACCTAACCCATTAACATTATGGAGAATCAAACCAAAACGAAGTCTATACTAGCTCGGTTGTCGCCCAGGATAAAAAGGTGGATGCTGCTGATTCTGGACATCCATCGACAAGTCGGCTACGGAATCCAAATACGAATGAACAGTCACAGAAGCGGCAGAAATATACAATGCCAGAAAACCGCACAGTTATGAAATGATATTACAACTCTGAACCTCAAAAGCGCGGCTACCAAAAAAAGGATGCATCAACCATGGAAACAAGAGTACCCTGACTCACAGATAACAGAACCCCGACTGGCTGACCAACGAAGATTCATAATCAGAAACAAAGTGTTCAGTGAAGTTGAACTCGAAGAAATCCAGAAAATCTGCAAAGCAAATTACCATCAGACCACAGCACAGACAGCAGCAGAGACTTCAGCAACACTTGGAATGGTGGAACAGATTGAACCAGAAGAAAGTGTGGCGCTTTTGCAAGAATTTGAAGAACCAGCACTTGAAACACCTGTTGAACCACCAGGAACCTTGACAGCAAGACAACAAGAGCTCAAGGATAAGATCATGGCTCATGCTGCAGCAAATGCAATAAGAAAGCAGTTCCCAGCTCTAAAAACAGTGCCCAAGAGACACCTGGCGCCTCTCATGAAAGATATGAATGCAGTACTCTCCACTGTCCAAATAACATCAATTGAACAAACAAACCAGTTTACCTACAGTGCAGCAGTGATAGTAACAGAAGAGCTTGGGCTCCTACAACCAAGGCAGCCCCAAAGAAAATCGACTAGAAAACCAAAGTGGAAGGTCAGGCTAGAGTTGAAAATCAAGAAACTAAGATCAGATGCAAGTAACCTGAAAAATATGAAAGAGAAGAAACTGAAGAATGACAAAATCAAGCAATACCTGATCAGAAAGTACTGGCTGAACACCAGAAAAATTGAAGAAGCTTTGGAAATCGTGAAAGAACAAATTACAGCAACAGCTAGAAAAATTGAAAGATATGAAGCCAGAATCATTCAGTACAGACAAAATCAATTATTTCAATCAGACCAAAGACGGTTCTACCAGAGCCTTAACCAAACAACAGACACAGTAACCATAAAGCCAGAGAAAACTACTACAACAAAGTTCTGGAAAGAACTTTGAGAACATAATAAGAACTACAACAAAAATGCTGGGTGGATAAAGGAGTTTGAAGGAAAATTCTCACAGAACAAAATGGAACAGATGGAAATAACAACTGAAATGATCAGCAAACGAGCACAAAAAGTCAAAAACTGGACATCGCCTGGTAGTGATCAACTTCATGGATTTTGGCTCAAACATCTGATTAGTTTACATGGAAAAATGGCCCAACAATTCAATGAGATGCTGCAGAAAGGAAGTATCAGTGAATGGCTAACAACTGGAAGAACATACCTGATACAAAATGATCCTGCAAAAAGAGCATCACCAGGAAACTACAGGCCAATAACATGTCTGCCCACTATGTTTAAACTACTGACTGACATCATAGCTGACAGAATTCAAGACTATCTTGAAGAACTATCTTGTGAGAGCTGTTCGGCAGTGGAACTCTCTACCCCGGGCTGTGGTGGAGGCTCCTTCTTTGGAGGCTTTTAAGCAGAGGCTGGATGGCCATCTGTCGGGGGTGCTTTGAATGCGATTTCCTGCTTCTGGATGGCCCATGAGGTCTCTTCCAACTCTACTATGCTATGATTCTATGATTCTATAAAAAAAAATCTTGTCAGATGAACAGAAAGGCAACAAACAGAAAAGCAGGGGCACAAAATACCAGTTATTGAATGACAAAATGATTCTGGAGAACTGTAAAAGCCGAAAAGCTAATCTTCACATGACGTGGATTGACTACAAAAAGGCCTTTGACTCACTCCCACACAGCTGGATCATCAAGTGCCTGGATGCCATCGGGATTTGTAAAAACATTGGCACCTTTATTGAAAACATGATGGAGCACTGGAAAACCGAACTGTTTGTTGGAAATGAAAGCTATGGACTTGTCAACATCAGAAGAGGAATTTTCCGGGGAGATTCATTGTCCCCTCTGCTTTTCATTATTGCCATGATCCCTCTGTCAACAATCTTACAAAAAACAAATCTCAGCTATCAAACATCTAAGAAATCTCACAAAATTTCACATCTGATGTACATGGATAACCTAAAGCTGTATGGGAAAATGGAAACTGAAATCCAGTCTCTGACCAACACTGTCCGAATTTTTAGTAGTGATATCAGCATGGAGTTTGGTTTGGACAAATGTTCGACAGTGGCATTGAAGAAGGGAAAAATCATTGAAAGTGAGGGCATAAATATGCCTAATGGCCAAACAATAAAGTGTCACCAGCCAGAGGCCTATAAATATCTGGGCATATTACAGCTGGACAACATCAAGCATGAACATGTGAAAACTGTGGTCAGTAAAGAATACACACAAAGGGTCAGAAAAATTCTCAAAAGCAAGCTCAATGGAGGCAACACCATCAAGGCCAAAAACACCTGGGCCATACCTGTCATAAGATATACTGCTGGGATCATAAACTAGACACAGGCGGAACTGGACAACTTGGACAGAAAAACAAGAAAACTCATGACCATTCATCATTCACTGCACCCTCGCAGTGATGTTGACCGGCTATATCTGCCTAGAAGATCAGGGGGCACAGGACTCTTACAAGTAAAACAAGCAGTCAAAGAAGAAGAACATGCCCTGGCAGAATATGTAAAGCAAAGTGAAGAACCTGCTTTGATTGAAGTCAAAAATCAGAAACTCCTCAAAGCACAGCAGACAAAAAATCAGTACAAGAAAACCGCACTACAAACTAGAGCTGACAGCTGGCACAACAAAACATTGCATGGAAAGTTCCTTGACAAAATTGAAGGAAAAGCTGATAAGGAGAAGACCTGGCTATGGCTCACGAATGGGACCCTGAAGAAGGAGACAGAAGGCCTGATCCTTGCAGCCCAGGAGCAAGCCATCAGGACAAATGCAATTAAGGCCAAGATCGAAAAATCAGCTGATGACCCAGAATGCAGACTCTGCAAGGAAACCGACGAAACCATTGATCATATCCTCAGCTGCTGTAAGAAAATCGCACAGACAGACTATAAACAGAGGCACAACTATGTGGCCCAAATGATTCATTGGAACTTATGCCTCAAGTACCACCTCCCAGCAGTAAAGAACTGGTGGGATCACAAACCTGCAAAAGTATTGGAAAATGAGCACGCAAAGATACTGTGGGACTTCTGAATCCAGACTGACAAAGTTCTGGAACACAACACACCAGACATCACAGTTGTGGAAAAGAAAAAGGGTTGGATCATTGATGTTGCCATCCCAGGTGACAGTCGAATTGACGAAAAACAACAGGAAAAACTCAGCCGATATCAGGACCTCAAGATTGAACTTCAAAGACTCTGGCAGAAACCAGTGCAGGTGGTCCTGGTGGTGATGGGCACACTGGGTGCCGTGCCAAAAGATCTCAGCCGGCATTTGGAAACAATAGACATTGACAAAATTACAATCTGTCAACTGCAAAAGGCCACCCTGCTTGGATCTGCACACATCATCCGAAAATACATCACACAGTCCTAGACACTTGGGAAGTGTTCAACTTGTGATTTTGTGAAACAAAATCCAGCATATCTATCTTGTTTGTTGTGTTATACAATAAAATAAATAATAATAATAATAATAATAATAATAATAATAATAATAATTTGCTCTTTAACCTGTCCTTGTTCCAGTGATCTAAAATCCACCCCTCTAATTCTTATACTATTTCAAGACTCTAGATTCACATTAAATGCACACGAGTAAAGAAATATAACTTCAACATAAGAAACAAGATTTCTTTTTTCGTTATGGTATTTTTTATTGAAGTATCTTTAGTGCCTCTGCAGATTTCTACAAAGCAACAACACGATGGCCCTGGACACAGAAATGAATTGTACAGGTGAGCCCCAACACAGTAGATGAAAAGCTTCAATTGAATAACGTCCAGCCTTAATGCACTATTTTCCCTGAAAAATATATAGCCAAAGTGCAACAGCACATATTGTTACATTCCACAGCAAGGACTTGGGGGGGACAGCTCCTTAAAGTTGTTGTAATCATATTCTACTCATGCTCCATTTTTACTGCTGGCTGTAAACTAGCTCTACATGCATCATGGTTTGCATCAAAATGCACACACACCAAGCCCATATCCAAAGAGAAATGGCAGAGTCAATTTACGGTTTTGACAGGTCATACTCCTGAGGCTGGGCACACCAGAAATAGTCAGGAAAAAAATGACATCGCTTATAAAAACCAATGGCACCCTCCAAACAGATTGCCAAGACTATAGGAGTGGCAGATTGGATTGGTTTCTTAATTCAGATTAGTTTTCTCAACAAGATAATGCAAATGGAGACACATCTTCAAGACAATGAACACCAGACTGTGGCCCAGATTTATGGACATCCTTTGAACCAAATTACTTCAGTCCGCCTGTGGTCTGATTTGCAGAAGGAGGCTTTGTCTCAGCACTATCACCATCCCAGGTGCCTCTGGTAAGGACATACAAGAGTCTTCTTCATAGCTGCTTCCAAGTAATGGGACTCTCAGATAAATATTTTTTGATGTGAGGAAGCTTTTGATTTTTAATGCATACAGCAGATAAGCCGTTTAACTGAGAGTGTAGGGGTTTTGTTGCATTAAATTTTAAAGTGTCTTGTAATGCTGATTTAATCTGAGTTTTTAAAATAGAAATGTAGCTTAACTATATTTTAACTTTTTTATTAATTGTTTAACTGGATTGGATCTTGGTTTCTATACTGGGGAAAAGGCAAGATATAAATAAATAAATAAATAATCAAATAAAATTATTTAGGGCTACAAACTCACCCACCCCACACCCACACTCTAGAAACATACTTAGAAAGGAGAATATCACAAAAGACAATGAGTTCAGCTCCTTCCAGAAACCCATCCACCTAAGCATGGGTTAGGCGGATTTAACGAGTAATATGATAACGTCGACATGGTCCGATTGAAGGCTGAAGCATGAGGTTTTTAGACAAATGGAGCTAATTTACATATGTTTTAATTTTTATAATGTATTTTAATGATGTATTTTTATAGTTTTAATTGATTGTGTGTACTGTTTTTGTTTTACTGTTGTGTTCTTGGCATTGAATGTTGCCAACTGTGTAAGCCGCCCTGAGTCCCCCGGGGTGAGAAGGGCGGGGTATAAATTCTGGAAATAAATAAATAAATAAGCATCATTCTCACACAATAGATCTTAAAATATTTAGGAGAAGATGAACTAAAATTGTTTTGATTTTTAATACATATGCGGGAATGGGGGAATGTTTACTTTTCAACTCAAGGAAGTGCCTGACTTATTCATATTGGCTCACAAATTCTAGAGTCTAAACTCTGAATTAAGACAGGCATGTTTACAGGACTCCTCAGAAATCCAAAATTCGGAATGTTCAATACTATGGTGACCTAGAGATTCATTTTTATTTAGCAACCCATTCTAATTTCAAAATCTAAACAGTGAGACAGAAGATCTCTACAGTCACAAAAATCTAAGCTGCACAATACATAATTGCATATGTAATATTCTGGAAATCTCCCCTTTCATTTTTAAATTAATACTCTTGGCCTGCTAAACTGTGAAGAAGCTGGAAAATGACAAGGCGTTATCCACATATAGAAGAGGAAAGAGAACCAAAGAAAAGTGTATACAATTGCATTTTATCATTGTGAAGGAATGATTTTCATAGGAGCTAAAATACATCCCTAAATATGCTTGCACTCCCAATGTGTCCCAACATTTCAGATGTCTCATTGCTTTCCAGCATACAACCTTCCACTAACCAAAATCATTTCCCTAAAAACTACAAATAGTTTTTAAAAGAATGAATCAATAAAATCAACCAAAACACTGCATATTTATTCTTTCTGAACATTGTCAAAAATTCTTCAGCTAAACAAAAACAAAGCAGAGTAAAAACCTAGAACCAAAAATCTAAACCCAATACATAAATCACTTAAACAACAGAATTTAAGAAATGTTTGTCCAAGAGGTTTCTACATTAGCAGTTCCAAGGCAATTTCAGCAAAGGCAACTATGAAATCAACAACCATGGACAGGCCCACAACAGCTGGAAGTTACATTTAGACCAATACAACTATCATTAGGTTTCTAAATTACCAGCTAAGTCAGGGCTTCCCAAACATTTCATGATTGTGACACGCCTCTTTTAAGGGGTTAAACCAACCCCTTATAAGAGATACAGACACATACATAAATTGTAATAACAAAATGTGTGGGGGACACAATATATCGCATGAAAACCTTTTATTTATATTTGTTTAAAAATTTCACATAGACTCAAAGGGTTTTTGTTCCATTTGTGCGACACCCCTACACATTGTAGCTGACACATTAATGTGTTGTGACACACAATTTAGAAAGCTCTGAGCTAAGTGAAAGAAGGTACAAAGGGAATTTAACACATTGAAGTGATATAATCCCAGTTTTTCTACATAATCCAATGAAAAGGATTGTATATTCACACACAATGATTACTCACTTGCATGCTACGCTCATTAAAAAGTGAATGCTTTTTTAAAAAACAGGGAATTAATTATCAATTATTACCTGGGGATGGATCTGTGGCTTGTCACATGTGGCCTCAAAATCCAGCACTAGGAAGTAGTGATATCTCTGGGGGGGAAAGGATGACATTGCTGCCATGGAAGCAAAGCCGTGGGACGCCAGTTTCCCGGTTGTAGTGGAACCGCACCCCTGGGAAACTCCAAACAACAGAAAGAAGTGCAGGGTATTTCTTGATCTTTGGAGTAACCAGAGGCGAAGCCTTGTTGCTGTGGTAGAGAAAAGTGCTACCATTGAATACCTTGCAGCATCTGCAACTTTGGAGAAAAAGGAAAAGAAGCAAGTGTTATTTTACAAACACATAATTCCCTTTACTCTCATGATGGAAATACAAGTTCCACTTTAAATATGGGTGGAGAACTGGAAAGAGTTCTTACTAACCAAACACTCAAGTTTAAAACATGTGTATTCTGCCTTTCAAAGCATCTGAGAAGCTAACAAAAGTACCCTAAAATAGTAACACAATAAATGAGATGACTAAAATGCCAAATAAACAGCCAGAATAAAAACTGCATCTGAATGGGAGAATGAAATACTTGAAACATATCCATCATTTCCCACAAAAACAACAAACAAACCTATTTCAACACCAAAAAGAGAAGGGAATTATGTTAGGACACAAGAAGACCATGATTACAAGTCTGATAGTTGATTGCATGTCAAGTCACCCCATAGGCTTTCAGTGATTTAGACAGATAGTTAAAATTCACAGTATATAGAAAGTCCCCATGTTCTCACCAGGTGTACCTGTGAGGATGGCAGGACAGACAGAAGGTCCACCACAGATCCACCAAAACCAGGGCAGATTTGTATGGGAGGATACAATCCTTCAAATAACCTGGATCTGAACTGTATATGGCTTTTCAGGTCATATCCAGCACTGTGAATTGTGTCAAGAAACAGAAGCGCAGCCAATGAACATCTCCAGCAGGTGGCTATGTAGCCCAGACACAGGAAAATTTCCAACAATTCCTAACAGATGGTAAGCTAGCTGGGATTTCTGGTATTTGAAGTCCAAAACACCTAGAAGCTAAAGTGTGCCCATGCCTGGTCTAGCCTCTTTTTGGAGTGTATTTAGAAAAAGAAACCTTGCCACCTCTCTAGATAATTGGTTCCACTGTCCAACAGCTATTATCATTAAGAAGTTCCTTTAATGGTCAATCAAAATCTACTCTTCTGTTACTTAAAACCATTAAACTTGGTCCTACTCTATGGGTAGAAGAGAACAGCCTGCATCCTCCTTTCTGTGACAGCCCTTGACGTATTTATAGAGGACACCTCTCAGTCTTTTAATCAAACAGAACATGCCCAACTCCCAAGACATCTCATATGTTTTGATTTCCATTTCTCGTATCATCCTTGTTGCTTCTCTGGACCTGTTCCAACTTATCTTTATCCTTCCTAAAATGAGTTGACCAAAGCTGGATCCAGTCAGACCTCCAGAAGAGATGTGACTGGTATAAAGTATAATGTGAGACTATTATTTCCTTATCTTGAAAAATACAGGATAATATCTTCGCTTCTGGGCTAAGTTTCCTAGGTTGCTCTATAGTTTCCAGTTATGTTATTCAATGGAATACTGAGCACAAACTAGAAGAATCCTTGTATTCATTACATCCCATGTTGAGACACCACTAATACTTTTAACATACTAAGGACTGTATGGTGGATTACCCAACACATTTTTATTTTGGACTATGCACACATTAACCATAAACAGATGATACATTCAATGCCCTACAGTAGTGCGTTATCTATACTATACATCACATGCTAGATATCAAAATTCACAGCTTGTCATTCGATTTTATCTTGCCATAAATATAATCCGAAAGGGGAGAAAAGTATAAATCCAACAGTCACTCTCAACTCCAGTGTGCTCTTTGAGACACCTGAAGTTAAATGTTGCCTTAGCAAGTTCCCATAAATTCAGTGGGACCATTAGACATAGGTCAGAGTGATCTGATGACTAACTGCAAGCCTTTTCCCCCAGGCTATGCTGACAGAAATTAGCTACAGCAATGCAATAGTCCATGGGCTGGCACAAGTTAGCAGGCAATTGGCTGTTGGTCTATGCAGTTTCCAAGAAAGAAAGAAATAGGGTCAATGAGTACAAATATTATGCTGGTTCATAACCTATTTGGGGGGGGGGGGGGGTCCCCTGTCAATCTCTGCCATCAAACTGCTATACTCTACAGAATTGCATAGCCCCAGATCTACCTTTTGTTGGCATATACGTTACTAACCCTTTCCTGCAGTAAAAAAGAGGAACAAGCACCCTGCCATTGCAAAGAGTAGAAAACATATACAGTAGAGTCTCACTTATCCAACATAAACAGGCCGGCAGAACGTTGGATAAGCAAATATGTTGGATAATAAGGAGACATTAAGGAGAAGCCTATTAAACATCAAATTGGGTTATGATTTTACAAATTAAGCACCAAAAACTTCATGTTATACAAGAAATTTGACAGAAGAAGTAATTCAATACGCAGTAATGTTATGTTGTAATTACTGTATTTACGAATTTAGCACCAAAATATTACGATATATTGAAAACATTGACTACAAAAATGGCTTGGATTATCCAGAGGCTTGGATAAGTGAGTGTTGGATAAGTGAGACTCTACTGTATACCAAAACAGAAAGACAGGCAAGACCAATTGTCTGTGAACACAAAAGATATTTAACTGCTCTTCTGTATCTATTTGTCCAATCAGGTAAATCACGTATATGCCAAAACATATACTTAATGAGGTAAATAATATATCCTGGTGAACAGTTAAGGCTATATTTATCTGAGAGAGGAGCAAGGAAGATAACTGGAGATAAGCAGGTCAGGTAAATAACCTCTGCATAGAAAGTTGTTTGGGTTTGGGGGGGGGGTGTTTTGGGTTTTTTTATAGAATAGGCCAGTTGGTACTCTTCTATTATTCGGGCGGAGGCCACTAGGGGCATTTTTTTTATAGAATAGGCCAGTTGGTACTCTTCTATTATTCGGGCGGAGGCCACTAGGGGCATTAGAGAGAGAAGGATAGTCCATTTTATGGGAGGAGAGTTGAAGGAGGAAAACCATTTCCCCCTATTTTGCTGGTTATCCCCCGCTCCCCCCTTCCCATATCATAAATGACAGGAACATAGGTGGGAGGGAGGCACAGGGGAAAAGGTTTTCCTCTTTTCACCTTCCACCCTGATAAAATGGACTATCCTTCTCTCTCTAGCACACCCTAGTGGCCTCCAACCGGATAATAGAACAGTACCGGCCAGTTCAACACACAGGACAAAGAGGGAAGACAAATAGCATAACTGTGATGATTGCAGAACCTTGGTAGAAATTAAATTCACTCACAAGGAAATCTTGGAAATTACTTTAATACTAGGTTACTACTCTACAGCAAAGTAGATTCCTCAGATTCCGAAAGATCCTCCATCCAGCCTCCAGGTCTTCCAGTCTGAACCAGTTCATGTTATCAGTCTCCTTCCCACTCAGGGACCCAGATGTTTTTACTCCTTGACCTTGGCTATGAAACTCGTGGTATGCAGGTGTTCTAGTGTCTTCAACACACCAGATACTGATCCATTATAATAACTGAAACATCTTACAGTAGAATCTCACTTATCCAACATAAATGGGCCGGCAGAACATTGGATAAGCGAAAATGTTGGATAATAAGGAGGGATTAAGAAAAAAGCCTATTAAACATAAAATTACATTGTTATTTTACAAATTAAGCATCAAAACATCATGTTTTACAACAAATTGACAGAAAAAGCAGTTCAATACACAGTAATGTTATGTAGTAATTAATGTATTTATGAATTTAGCACCAAACATTGCAACATTTACTACAAAAAACATTGACTACTAAAAGGAAGACTGCATTGGGTAATACAGAACATTGGATAAGTGAAGCTGAGATAAGTGAGACTCTACTGTACTTCCATAAAGTAACAGGTAAAGCCTTGGAAGCTGGAAAACCAAGCTAAAATATAATAAACAACCGCCCTTATAGCCTAACACTGTATTTATCAGAGAGATTTCTCATCATAACACCTGTCTTTCCATCTAGTGTTTTTTATTGTCATTAATAAATGCATTACAGCCAAATAGAAGTTAGTAACAGTCACGTCCAACCCATCATGGAGTAACATGTATTTGAAAGAGATGTCTTCTAAATCTTCAAACCTGCCAAGCTATGTAGATATAGGCCTATCAGGCAGATGAAATGATCTCAAATAAAACAGGCTTCTGTAATATTTTACCATAGCAAAAACCATGCCACACCAACTGTACAGAAAAGTACACAAGAAAGAAAAAGGCACAACTATATCAGAATACTATCAATAAATGCACCAAAATCCATCAATTCATGCACATATTAACTCTGCTATTATATTTTCAACAGCAAACTCCCCTAATTTTGACATCTTGCCCTGAAACATGAGAATTGCCTCCTACAGTCCTTCAAATATTAATAAGATTAATTGCAACAATTTTAATATCTGCACGGAACTGAAGTTGCCATCAACACACATTCATGTTTTCAGAAACCTCACACTAGAATCATAGAATCATAGAATAGTAGAGTTGGAAGAGACCTCATGGGCCATCCAGTCCAACCCCCTGCCAAGAAGCAGGAAATCGCATTTAAAGCACCCCCGACAGATGGCCATCCAGCCTCTGTTTAAAAGCCTCCAAAGAAGGAGCCTCCACCACAGTCCGGGGCAGAGAGTTCCACTGCCGAACAGCTCTCACAGTCAGGAAGTTTTTCCTGATGTTCAGGTGGAATCTCCTTTCCTATAGTTTGAAGCCATTGTTCCGCGTCCTAGTCTGCAGGGCAGCAGAAAACAAGCTTGCTCCCTTTTCCCTATGACTTCCCCTCACATATTTGTACATGGCTATCATGTCTCCTCTTAGCCTTCTCTTCTGCAGGCTAAACATGCCCAGTTCTTTAAGCCTCTCCTCATAGGGCTTGTTCTCCAGACCTTTGATCATTTTATCAATGATACAGTGATCATTTTGATCACTAGCATTTCTGGACATGGAAAAATCAAATCTAGTGAAAAGAGTTACTGTACATATTCATGTATCAATCCAGAAATTTTAATTAAAAAATTACCCCCAAAAACTAGCTAACTTATCACAGGTCAATGTAAGTACTGTACCTTAACTCTTAAAAAAAGCAGAATGACTTCTGAGTAAAGTGATGAAAAGTGAGAAATTTGTCTTGAAAAAACCTAAAACAATCACCAGTCCTTTTGACTCCCTTTACTGTTGTGCCGCTTCTGGCATTTCTGAATACCTGGATGGGAAAATGCCAGTGGCCATGAGTGGCTGCCCAATGAGGTGGTGCAATCTCCTTCGCCTCTCAGCAATATGACCGCCAAGTTATCCACAGATCATATCAAAAGCTATAATTTTGTTCCCAAAACCTGCCCTCAATTTATACATGAGATCGACTTATACACAAGTTAGTACACAAGTATATACAGGCAGTCCCTGAGTTACAAATATCCAACTTACAAACAGCTCATAGTTAAGAACGGGGGTGGGACAACAGGAAGTGAGAGAAATCTACCCCTAGGAAGGGAAATTCACTCCTGGAAGAGTTATCATAGGGAAAAGGTGTCTCCACTAAAACTTTATCCCCAATCCTTGTTTCCACAACAAGCCAATTTTTTTCAAAATCCAATTATTGCAGGGACAGGGGCAGAAACAGAACAGCAACACAAACAGAACAGGGATGTTAAACCTTCTCTAGGCTATTCAAAGCTGACCACGCGTTGCTGTGGCTTATGGGAATCATTTGTTGTCTAAGTGGAATAGCAGTGAATAGCCTTGCAGCCTCAAAGCCTGGCCGTTTTCTGGAGTAGTTGGAGTAACACCCTCAATCAAAGAGCCGCTTTGAAGCCTGGCTACTTCCTTTGTAGGGGAATCATTGTTTGGCCAGATTGAATTACACTAAATAGTCTTGCAGCTTAAAAGCCTGGCTGCTTTCTATATAGGGCATGCTTGCTAGGCCAGGCTGAATGGGACAGAGTAGCCTCATGGCTTCAAAGCCTGAGGATGTTTCACCTAAGGGAAATCTTGGTTAGCCAGGTTGAATAGCACTGAATAGCCTTGCTGCATGCAAGCCTGGCCGCTTTCTACTTTGAGGAATCCTTGGTTGGCCAGGTTGAATAGCAATTAATAGTCTCGGTGTGGCAGGTATGAATGCTGCAATTAGGCACCTTGATTAGCATTTAATGTCCTTGCAGCTTCAAAGCCTGGCTGCTTCCTGCCTGGGGGAATCCTTTGTTGGGAAGTGTGAGCTGGCCCTGATTGTTTCCTTTCTGGAATTCCCAATTTCCCTGCTTTCAGAGTGTTGCTCTTTATTTACTGTCCTGATTTTAGAGATTATATTGTTCTGTATTATTATACCACAGTAATTGAATCTACACTGCCATATAATCCAGTTCAAATCAGATTATCTGTATTTTATAGTCAGTGTGGATCAGGCCTAACTGAGTGGACACTGAGAGGACGGGGCCTAAAGGCAGCAAGGGGGAGGGGGGGGCTAAAGGCAGCAGAGCCTACCTTTTTAATTGGCAGTTAGGGCTCTTCCTCATCCTCTGTAATTTGGACTATTTTTCTAGGTTTATTTGATTAAAAGACATATTTTGGATGACTATGTCTTTTGTGGCCAAATTTGGTGTGATTTGGTTCAGTGATTTTATTGTTTACTCGACAGTAAAACAAACATTACATTTATCTATATATATAATAAAAGAGTAAAAAACTGGGGGCCGTGAGGTAAGCAACAAAACCACACATCCCAGAAACACCAAACTTGCCAGCACCATCCAACGACCTTGCCGCCACGTTTTGTACAACAAAAAAACACAGCAGGAACCTAAAAGGGGGCTAAAAAACCCCCAAAATGGCAACAAACCATCTGCGCCTGTGCCAAGCCCGCCCACAGACAGAACAACCTCCACCCCACCCCTCAACGGCCGCACCCGTGCGCACACCTTTTCCCGCCCCCGATGCCACCGCCATCTTGGCGAACAGCCCCGAGCCACCACGCGCCAGGAGTAGGAAAGGGTCAGCCCACAGAGCCGGCCGCTCCACCTAGACGAGCCCGGGGATTCCGTGGAGGCCTAGAGGGGCGGGTTTACTCACAACAACTCGGGCTGGTGGCAATGGAGGATGGCACAGAAGGCGACCCTGTCGCGAAGGAGCTGCTGAGGACCCGGACCTCGACGCCGGGGTAGCCCTCGCACTGGCAGCAGCACCAGGCCTGCAGGGCACTGCACGGGCCCAACAGGGGCTCAAGCCTCCGAGATGCCTCTCCTAGCTCTCCTCCTCTTCTCGCCTTGCCTCGCCGCTACTCCCAGAGGGAGGCTCCTTCTCCTCCTACCCAGGAAGGGCGTTGTGGGGCTGTGCTCAGACCTGTCCCGCCGGCGGGCACGGAGCCTCCCTCTCCGCCCATCACCACCAGCAGCCTCAGTGGCGGCGGAGGAGCGCTCCTCTGCGGAGGCTTAGTCAGGGCCAGCTAACACCTACCAACAAATTATTCCCATCACCGAAGTCTGGCAAATCCTGTTTTCTGAGGGCCACAGACACTAGAAACACATAAAATAACACAAATAACACCACTCTCAAAACAAGGGAATTCCAGACAGGAAACAATCAGGGCCAACAAACACCTCCCAACTAAAAAATTCCCTCAGGGAGGAAGCAGCCAGGCTTTAAAGCTGCAAGGCCATTACATGCTAATCATTTTCCCTAATGGCAGCATTCATACTTCCCTCCAACAAAACAAAACAAAACAAAAACCGAACAGAAATATTGTATATTCACAAACTTTAGGAAATAATATCCCCTGACAGCACAGCGTATAAAACCACGGGGGGAACGGAGTAAGCCCTCACTGTTAGCCCCAGCTTCTGCCAACCCAGAATTTTGAAAACATGCAAATGTGGGTAGATCAACTGCTCCGGTGGGAAGGTAACATGCATTCATGCCACATGACCTTGGAGGAGTCTACAATGCCAGCTCTTCACCTTAGAAATGTTGATAACCACCAACCCCCCCAAGTCAGATACATAATAATAACTCCGGTATCATAATAAAGAACAATATAATCTCTAAAATCTGGACAGCAAATAAAATACAACACTCAGAAGACAGGGGAATTCCACAAAGGAAACAACCAGGGCCAGCTAACACCTCCCAACAAACGATTCCCCCAGACAGGAAACAGCCAGACTTTAAACCTCCAAGGCCACTACATGCTCATCAAGGTAACTAATTGCAGCATTCACACCTACCACACAGAGACTATTAATTGCTATTCAACCTGCCCAACCAAGAATTCTGCAAGGTAGAAAGCGGCCAGGCTTTCAAACAGCAAGGCTATTCACTCCTATTCAACCTGGCCAACCAAGATTTCCTCTAGATAGAAAACACTCATTTTCACGCTTCGAGGCTACTCCATCCCATTCAACCTGGCCTAGCAAGTATAGCCCTATATAAAAGCGGCCAGGCTTAGAAGCAGCGAGGCTATTCAGTGCAATTCAAATTGGCCACAGCAACGCATGGCAGGGCACAGCTAATATATAGCAGGCACGGACAAACTAAGGCCCGTAGGCGGGATGCAGCGCTTTGGGCTCTTCCCTCCAGCCCCAGAGTCAGCCACATGTCATACACTCCTCTCAGCAGGAGTACACAGCAGCTCGTACAGTCACACGTGACTGAGCTGGGCTCTCCCAAGAGCCCTGAATTTTTTTGAGCTTGTAACTTGGGGACTGCCTATATATGTGTGTGTGTGTAGCTGAACTTACATTTTAAAAATATACCTGTTCGGACTTACAAATATATTGAACTGAAGAACAAACCTACAGAATTTACCTTGTTTGTAACTTGGAGAATGCCTGTACTGTATATATGTTAATTACAACTGGTATGGATTACTATAATATGCCCTATGTGGGGCTGCCTTAGAAGAGTGTTTGGAAACTTCAGTTGGAGCACACAAGTTCCATGTTACAACAGATCCACTGGCTGCTAGTCTGCATATAGACACAATTCAAAGTATTGACTATGACCTACTGTATGCAACTCAGGTGCAGGTTATCTATGGACTATATCTCCCTATTTAAGCCTGTCTATGTTTTAAAATGTTCTCCCTATCCTACTAGCCTCACAGGGAACATGGGAGAGGGCCTTCTCCAGACTCTGCGACTCCCTTTTTGGAGAGGTTAGGTTGGCATTTCCCTTGCTATGTTTTGAAAGACAAGTGTTTTTTGTTTTGGAAAACCTTTGGTGGTTGGCTATCTAGAGTAAAGTGTTATGTTATCTATATTGTTTTTGTTTTTTTAATTAATTAAATTAAATTAATGTAATTAATATTTTAAATTAACAGCTTTTAATTTTCTGATAGTTTAATTAGACGTTTAAAATTTTGTATGAAACATTTTCAAAGCTTTATGTGTTTTAACTTTGGTATGCTGCCTTGTACACCAGACAAGGAAAAAAAACATGATATAAATAGAGGAGGAGGAGGAGGACCCATCTCTACCATTTCTTGCCCTACAACATAAACAGCAAATATAAAAAGCAGGGGGTAAGCAATAATTGTATTAAGTTTTTCTGATTGTTCCATAAAAACACATTTTATACAAACTTTAAAAAAATAGACTTTTTTAAAGTTTAACAGAAACTTACAAATAATCAAAAAATAACATGTCAGCGAGTTGGACTGGATGGTACATGTTGTCTCTTCCAACTCTACAACTCTATGAAATATAACTGCTCCAGACATTGAAAAGATATTTCTGCTGAAAGCCAGCGATATCCTACTTTAAAAATGTCTATTGTGTGCATGAATACTCTCATGCACATAAGCAATGTTGATCCCTAGACACTATTTTGAATTTTTAAAGTTGCTGTGGAACCAAAAAAAGAAAGCCATATTCTAGGCTAGCGGATTGATCCCATATTCAAGCAGTGCCAGTCCGTTGTATATATTGTTCTACAATCAATATAGAGCAATATTGATTTGTTCTGCAGTGTGCATAAGTTGAGGGTTTTTTCTTTCTGCCTGTCTTTCTTTCTTTCTTTCTTTCTTTTTTTTAGCCACAATAAATACAACTGGGAAAAAGGATGAACAAAGCTAAGCTCTTAAATCCAGTTCTTGGGCCAATGGAAATCTAGCTTGAAACACCCCAAAGTACCAACTCAAAAACTTAACATCATGATCATCAAAAGTCCTTCTTCACTGTTCTCCATCTGAGGGAAGGGTATTTCTGACTATGGTACTCTAGTTGTGGAATGCATGTTCTATGAAGGCATATCTACTGCCTTCTCTATTCTCTTTTCTCTTATCTTGTTATATGCTCTGACTTTTAAAATCTGAGCACCTTTAATCCATCCAATTTTAGATCTGAAGTGAACTTTTACTGATGGTTTTATTGTCTGTCACAATTTATGTTACATTTTATAATTTTATTGATTTTCACTATATTTCAATCTTTTATTGTTTGTAAGCCCTCCTGGGAACACGGTTACTGGGTGTCGTGCTTATACTGTCAATAAATGTTTAGCTTCCATAACTCTACTAGTTATTACCATATACTTTCAAATACATTCTTTGCACATACTAAAATGTTTTCCATTAAATAAATATAAGCTGGAGCATTCAGGTTTCACAACAACATAAGGAAAATGAAGTATCCAACATATGCATAAAGTGACAGAATGAAGGAATCTAGCTACAAATACAACTGATATACAAAATATTTATTTTACATGTTTAGGGACAGATAACAGCCACTCACACAGTACAAGCCAGGTCAACATTCACTTTAACGAACAACCACTACTCCTCGTTACTGTAAAATATAAGCAGACACCATGAAACATTTGAACATATTCAGCAATGTTACACAGAAAGACACACAATATCTGAACTTATAGCAGTCAGGATTTCAGGAAAGAGCAACCTAGAGAAGGAAAAGATAAGACAGACACAATGCAATCCTGTGCACATTTAACCCACTGAATTCTATCCAACTAAAGCTTTTGTGTACAAGACAAGATTCTATTTGTGCCTTACCCATGACTTAATCTGTTGCAACTAGGATTTTTTTTCTACTCTAAGACCCAATCAAAAAAGTTCAATGAAGCTTCATCTTAGATTAATTTTAGTCTTTTATCAGGCCTAAGAGAGTACTAGAGTCCAGAGGCCTAAATATTCTAAGGCACCAGAACCCATCTGCTCCCTAGTTTGTTCTTGGATGGGAGAATGCCAATGAATATTAGGCACTAGCAAAACTACCTATGGGTATTCTTTGTCTAAAAAAACAGTATGAAATTCATAAGGTAACCATACATCAACAGGAGACATGAAGGCGTGTGTGTGTACACACCAGAGTCCATCTGATCTTGAAAACTAAGCAGGATCATCCCTGTTTAGTACATTGGTGGGTAACTGATAAGGAATACCAGGCTAGTAGACTAAATTTCAGAAGAAAGCAGTGACAAACAAACTCTCGAGTATTCCATGCCTAGGAAAAACTATAAAATTCATAGGCTCATCACACATTAACAAGTGGTATATAAATATACAATATAATTTTTGACATCATCTTTGATAGTGATAAACTGAACTCCTTTGTTCTGTATTCTTCCTTTCTGCATTTAGTATTTGAAACCACCATGCAGATTGAAGATAAGGCACAATACCTAGCTACCATAAGCATTCTAGACCACTGGAAAAAAGACAAAGAGGGATATTGAAATAAATAGTAAGCATGACTTTCAAATGTAGAAGATCATGTCAAGACATGTTCAATATCCCTCTATCACAGGATCAATACCGAACTGAACAGGAGGTTTACATGAGTTCTTTTCAACAGAGATCTCAATTCAAATGTATTAATATCGCATTCCAAATGGTCTCTGGCACAAAATAAAGCTGTGGGTCTAAATTTTGATAATCATATTTTGAGTTAGATAGCATGAGACACTGGAAGTAACCCAAGAAAGAAGGAAGGCGAAAGGAAACAGCGATAGGAGGAGATACACCCAATTAAATGCACAATTCCAGAAGTTAGCCAGGAGAGACAAGGAACTATTTTTAAACAAGCAATGCATGGAAGTGGAAGAAGACAACAGAATAGGAAGGACAAGAGATCTCTTCCAGAAAATCAGAAACATTGGAGGCAAATTTCAGGCAAAAATGGGCATGATCAAAAACAAAGATGGCAGGGACCTAACAGAAGCTGAAGAGATCAAGAATAGGTGGCGAGAATATACAGAAGATCTGTATAGGAAGGATAATAATATAGAGGACAGCTTTGACGGTGTGGTGAGTGAATTAGAACCAGACATCCTGAGGAGTGAGGTTGAATGGGCCTTAAGAAGCATTGCTTTCAACAAGGCAGCAGGAGATGACAGGATCCCAGCTGAGCTGTTTAAAATCTTGGAAGGTGATGCTGTCAAGGTGATGCCATATGCCAGCAAATATGGAAAACACAAGATTGGCCATCAGATTGGAAAAAATCCATTTATATCCCCATACCAAAAAAAGGAAATGCTAAAGAATGCTCAAACTTCCGTAAAGTGGCACTTATCTCCCATGCCAGTAAGGTAATGCTCATTTCCTACAAGGCAGACTCCAGCAATACATGGAGCGAGAGTTGCCAGATGTCCAAGCTGGGTTTAGAAAAGGCAGATGAACCAGAGACCAAATTGCCAATATCCGCTGGATAATGGAGGAAGCCAGGGAGTTTCAGAAAAACATCTACTTCTGCTTTATTGACTATTCTAAAGCCTTCAACTGTGTGGATCATAATAAACTATGGCATGTTCTTGGTGGTATGGGGATACCAAGTCACCTTGTCTGTCTCCTGAGAAATCTGTATAAAGACCAAGTAGCCACAGTAAGAACAGATCACGGAACAACAGACTGGTTCAAGATTGGGAAAGGAGTATGGCAGGGCTGCATACTTTCACCCTCCCTATTCAACTTGTACACAGAACACATCATGCGACATGCAGGGCTTGAGGAATCCAAGGCTGGAGTTAAAATTGCTGGAAGAAACATTAACAACCTTAGATATGCAGACGATACCACTCTGACGGCCAAAAGTGTGGAAGAGCTGAGGAGCCTTATCACCAAGATGAAAGAAGAAAGTGCAAAAGCTGGGCTGCAGTTAAACGTCAAGAAAACCAAGATCATGGCAACTACACCTATTGATAATTGGCAAATAGAGGGAGAAAACGTGGAGGCAGTGACAGACTTTATATTTCTAGGTGCGAAGATCACTGCAGATGCAGACTGCAGCCAGGAAGTCAGAAGACGTTTACTTCTTGGGAGGAGAGCAATGGCCAACCTTGATAAAATAGTGAAGAGCAGAGACATCACACTGGCAACAAAGGTCCGCATAGTCAAAGCAATGGTATTCCCCATAGTAACCTATGGATGCGAGAGCTGGACCATAAGGAAGGCTGAGCGAAGCAAGATAGACGCTTTTGAACTCTGGTGCTGGAGGAAAATCCTGAGAGTGCCTTGGACCGCAAGAAGATCCAACCAGTCCATCCTCCAGGAAATAATGCCCAGCTGCTCACTGGAGGGAAGGATATTAGAGGCAAAGCTGAAGTGTTTTGGCCACATCATGAGGAGACAGGAAAGCTTGGAAAAGATCATGATGCTGGGGAAAATGGAAGGAAAAAGGAAGAGAGGCCGACCAAGGGCAATATGGATGGACGGTATCCTTGAAGTGACTGGGTTGACCTTGAAGGAACTGGGGGCGGTGACGGCCGACAGGGAGCTCTGGCGTGGACTGGTCCATGAGGTCACGAAGAGTCGGAGACAACTAAACGACTGAGCAGCAGCAGCAGAATGTCCAGTATGGTAATTGTGTTGTACTGAATTACAGTCACAACTGCATAAAACTGTATACCAAGGGCATACTAAAAAGATGTATCAAGAAACTTGCCACACAATTTAGATCTGTATGAGTCTGAAGAAAGAGAAGATGAAGTAGTATGTGTGCGAGAGAAAGACGGGGAGAGAGAGCAGACAGACACGTGCATATATGCACATAAAAAGGAAAAAAAAGGAAGATAAAGGCAAACAATAACGGGGGAAGGAGAAGCCAAGACACTTTAAGTAACTAATAGCAAAATAAAACGTGAGCCTATACCTGTCTCAAGGGAAATATACAACAGTTGCCTCCAATTACAATCAAACAAATGAAGGATATTCGGGCTTCCAACTTTTATAAAAAGAGAGACAAAGCATCCTATGAATCTTATCTTTATGGGAATTTGTGCATAATGCTAATATTTAAATTTTACAAGCAACTGTAATTAAAACAAATCAAACCTATACATAGGCATAAATGAGACAGTTGGATTATTCCAATAGCTTGCTTTCACCAAAAAGGGCATAAATTCATAAAGCAATAAATTGTTAGGATTTTTGATTACATCTTTCTGCAGTCTATTATCACAAGGAGCTGGGGGGGGGGGACGTCTTAAAGATATACATATTTCAAGTTACCTTGCACACTTTATAACCCAGTCACAACTGTCAGTACAGGTCAAATGAAAAAATATATTTAGATCATCAGAGCAGACATGAATCCAAAAACACCACCCCATACTTGTAACACAAGATCTCTGTAGAGTAGTGTTCCCTCACTACTTTGCGGTTCACTTTTCGCGGATTCGCTGTTTTGCGGTATTTCAATAAACTCTAAAAGACTATAGAAATCATAAAAATTTACAATTTACAGACTAAGGGAGGGAGGAAGGAGAAGCCAAAGGGAGAGAAAATGAGCCCAAGCGGAAGAGGAGGAGGAGGCGATTTATCAACACACAATTGGTTGATAAAGACTTAAAATAGTGTATAACTACTAAAATAATGTATAAATATTAAAATAAATATAGTGTCCCTACTTCGCGGATTTTAACTTATTGCGGGTGGTCCTGGAACCTAACCCCAGCAATAAGTGAGGGAACACTGTACATCATACAAATTTGTGGCTTTGGACATGACCAACGAAATAAAAGATTTTGGGAATACACTGACAGCTTGACTGCAAAAATTTTAAAGAGGATAGCCATCCTTTTGGCATAACAAGGGAAGAAAAAAGTTACACTTCAAATACAATATAATATTGAGGTATTTTGTGTCTTTGAGGAGTCTTTCAGTAACTTTTTCAAACAAGTGTTAAGGACATTCAAGGGAATTCAAAAATTTGCATGCCATTCCTTCATCACAGATTTTCCTCCCAAAGCAAGCAACGGGAAGAGATTTTCAAACTAATTTTAGGGATATTGAAGAGAAATTTAAGGAATTCTTCACTATTCGCCTTCATACAACATATGCAGCCAAAAGTAAAAGAAAATTAACAGACAGAACATAGATTGCCTATGCTACAAAGTAATAAGTAATGAAGAAAACCACTTTTTAACCGTAAATAATTAGTGGTAATGGAATAGTTTTAAAAACTCCCTGATTTAGAAAAACCTGCAATACACAATAGAAAAATCTACAGAAATTCATTTACAAGCTCAAGCCCTCTGTGACAGTATTCAAAGGACTGTGGCTCTTTGTTTCACCCACTGATTTCTGCTGAACTTTTTGCCTGAATTTTTATAATGGAAAGGAGATAGGATATTCACATTCATATAATAGGGCCACCAAAATAGGGTTGTTGTATGTATGGCTGTATGGCCATGTTCCAGAAGTATTCTCTCCTGATGTTTCGCCCACATCTATGGCAGGCATCCTCAGAGGTTGTGAGGCATGGAGAAACTAGGCAAGGAAGGTTAATATATATCTGTGGGAAGTCCAGGGTATGAGAAGAGTTCTTTGTCAGTTGGAATGTTGTGTGAATGTTGTAGTTAATCACTCCAATTAGCATTGGAAAGGTTCGTCTCTTGCCTGGGGGGCATCCTTTGTTCAGAGTCATTAGTCATCCCTGGAACTCCTCTGCCCTCATAGTGTTGCTTCCCATCTACTGTTCTGATTTTTGAGTTTTTTAATACTGGTAACCAGATTTTGTTCATTTTCATGGTTTCCTCCTTTCTGTTGAAGTTGTCCACATGCTTGTGGATTTCAATGACTTCTCTGTGTAGTCTGACATGATAGTTGTTGGAGTGGCCAAGCATTTCTGTGTTCTCAAATAATATACTGTGTCCAGGTTGGTTCATCAAGTGCTCTGCTATGGCTGATTTCTCTGGTTGAGTTAGTCTGCAGTGTCCTTCATGTTCTTTGATTCGTGTTTGGGCGCTGCGTTTGGTGGTCCCTATGTAGACTTGTCCACAGCTGCATGGTATCTGGTAGACTCCTGCAGAGGAGAGAGGATCCCTCTTGTCCTTCGCTGACTGTAGCATTTGTTGGATTTTCTTTGTGGGTCTGTAGATAGTTTGTAGGTTGTGCTTCTTCATCAGTTTGCCTATGCGGTCAGTGGTTCCCTTGATGTATGGTAAGAACACCTTTCCTCTGGGTGGATCTTTGTCTTGACTCTCATGGCTTGTTCTTGGCCTTGCAGCTCTTCTGATGTCTGTGGTGGAGTATCCATTGGCCTATAGAGCCCAGTTTAGGTGGTTTAGTTCACCTTGGAGGAGATGAGGTTCGCAGATTCTTTGTGCATGGTCTGTCAGGGCTTTGATTGTGCTTCTTTTTTGACTTGGGTGATGGTTGGAGTATTTATGAAGGTATCTATCTGTGTGTGTAGGTTTTCTGTAGACTGTGTGGCCCAATTGTTGATTGGATTTGCGGATGACCAGAACATCTAGAAATGGCAGTTTTCCTTCCTTTTCTTTTTCCATGGTGAATTGGATGTTTGGGTGGATGCTGTTGAGGTGGTCCACCAAAATAATTTGTATCCCCAGACCTGAAGCCAGACTGAAATGGATACACACAATCCATTTTACTTAGAAGTTCTTGTAGTAGGGTTGCCACTAAACATTCATAGCCAAGTAGTAATTATTCAATAATTATTCATTTCAGTGACACCCAAAGAAGTCCTCTTTAATATAGGACACTGCAATTTTTAGGCAGGATAAAACAGAATTCTCACATGAAAAACTGACAATTTTTACTACGCAATCTGCCAACTACTTCTTGACAATTTAGAGCCTTTACAGGTTAGGATGGGCAAAAGCAATGTGTTACAGTCAGCCCTCCACGCTCTGAGGGGTTAGAGACACAGGATTCTCACAGAAATAAAACTCCATGAACAACTCTAGCAATACCTCCCCACACCATAGAGTCTCTTTTTGCCTGGCCAGTCACTCCCTTTCTCTGATATATCAGCCTGAATGTAAAGGCCTTCTCTGACCACCCACTTCTTCCCCACTCCTCCTCCTTTTCCTGCCTCTATGTCCTCTCCCACCCACTAGAACACCTCAGCCTGAAATTAAGGTGATGGGGGGCCAGTGGAGGTAAAGGCGATTTAACAGGGGCTTTCAATTCAGACTGAGACTTTGTGCACGGATGATAGCCAATGGAGTGTGGGGAAGAGAGAAATAAAGAAAGAGGTTTCAAATCTTGATGAAGCTTCAGTGGGAATGGGAGCAATGGAGGAAGAAATTTTAAACCTAGGTGTTGCTTTGATGGGAAGGTAAAGAAGTACAAGAGCAATAGAGGAAGCAAGGTATTATTTTGATGGGAAGGCGAAGAAGGAGCAATGGAAAGAAGAGTTTCAAACATAGATGTTGTGTCAATGGGAAATGGAAGGAGAGCAATGGAGGAAAGAGTTTAACATCTTGATGAGGCTTGATGGTGAAGTGTGGGAGTGACAGGCTGTTGCTTTTTGAAAGAATGGCAGTGAGCTGAGGCAGCAGGAAGATTGGGGTGAGGAGGTGGAACTAGTTAAACAGTAGCTATGAACTTGCAAATAATCAATTTCGCAGAAGAGAAACATGTGAAAGTGCTGACTGTATTTTTGAATGACTTTACTGATCCAAGGATGTTGTCCTGATCACTGGGTTACATAAACTAAAAGGAATCCTGGTCACTAGCTAACCATCAATACTCTTCATTCAGAATATCATAAAAAGATAATTAGGAGGAAGAAAGCAAATGATAGGGGGGGAAAGCGCTCAGAAGGCCATTTCCAAAACAGAATCAATGACAACAGTGCTGCTGGGAGTCCTTTCTGCTTTCTGCTGTGTCAGAAAGTATGCACCTCTCTTCAAAGCTAAAACTCAAGTAAAAATTAGAGTGGATCTATGTTCATTAAATTGGATTATAACATCTTCATTTCTATGCTAAATATCTCAAAATCGCATGCCAGTATCATGTCTGTAAACAACAAACCAAGTGTTTGAACAATGTACAGTAGAGTCTCACTTATCCAACATAAACGGGCCGGCAGAATGTTGGATAAGCAAATATGTTGGATAATAAGGAGGCATTAAGGAAAAGCCTATTAAACATCAAATTAGGTTATGATTTTACAAATTAAGCACCAAAACATCATGTTAGACAACAAATTTGGCAGAAAAAGTAGTTCAATACGCAGTAATGCTATGTAGTAATTACTACATAGTATGTAGTATTTATGAATTTAGCACCAAAATATCACGATATATTGAAAACCTTGACTCCAAAAATGCGTTGGATAATCCAGAACGTTGGATAAGTGAATGTTGGATAAGTGAGACTCTACTGTATTAAGTAATGCACACTATAGGAGTATTAAAAGGAAGAAGGGGAAAGAGAAGTGTGCCTTAACATACTAGAAGAGTAGGAAACATATATACATCAAAGTTTAACCTATGTAACATGCTACTTTAAAATGTCAAAATCCAAACAACATAAGCTGTGGGGCACAACTTTGACTCTGGAGTTGCTTCTTATATTAACTTTGTGTTATGCCCCCCATCCAGAATCTAATTATTTATTTATTTGCAACATTTATATCCCGTCCTTCTCACCCCGATATCAAAGAGAGGCTGATATCACACTAGAGCTGAAAGAGTATGCATCCCATCTGAAATTCTGTGGCTGCCTCCTGAAGAATTCTAGGCTTACAGTTTAGGAGAGATGCCTTTAAAATGCTCAGCCAGAGAGGTCCTGTTCCTCACTAAACTATAAATGCCAGAATTCTGCAAGAGGTAGTCACAGGATTTCAAATGGGATACATAATCTTTGCCTACTCTTTTACCTCTAGTGTGATAACACACACCACTGTGACTAGAAGATTGCTCTTCTCTACTTCAGGCTTTTTCATTATAGAATGCTTGATGGCCAAGAAAATTTGTTTATCTAACTGGCTTGAAGAAAATCAGCCCTTTTTCATGGACACTGTAATGATTTAAAAATCAAATACTAAAGAATTGCAAAGTATAGTAATAATATTACTACATTCTCCATTCAGCACAGTCAGTCTGGTCAATAGCCAATGTGTCAGCATCTTGGGAAATCACTTCAGACAAATCCTGTGATTTAAATAGAATACATCTTAATGGTTAAAGATCAAACTACTGATACTAATGAAAGTTTTGGTGTGTCATTACACTGAAGAACCATAATATAGTAGAGTCTCACATATCCAAGCTAAATGGGCCGGCAGAAGCTTGGATAAGCGAATATCTTGGATAATAAGAAGGAATTAAGGAAAAGCCTATTAAACATCAAATTAGGTTATGATTTTACAAATTAAGCACCAAAACATCATGTTTTACAACAAATTTGACAGAAAAAAGTAGTTCAATACACAGTAATGTTATGTTGTAATTACTGTATTTATGAATTTAGCACCAAAATAGCACAATATATTGAAAACATTGACTACAAAAATGGCTTGGATAATCCAGAAACTTGGATAAGTGAGACTCTACTGTACCACATTCTAAAAAAGGATGTGCAATGCACAACTCTTAGCCTCTGCTCAAGTGCTCCTTAGTTTAATTTCAAAAGCCTTCTGAATATGACTGGTTGAAATCTTTGCGCCTGCTAGGTGGGAAGGAAAAGAAAGAGGAGTAGAAAAGGCAGAGAGAGAACATATTCCTGATAACTTGGGTACAGCTCTACCTTATCTTCAGTCCTCTCTTATCACAATTATAAAGTGACAATTACCTTCAATCCTCTCTTATTAGTATACAGTTCCCAAGGTAATGTGATTCTCAACAGAAAAATGGGGGGGGGGGCCTCCATTCTGGGCCAAAATTGTCTCAAACAAACATGAAGAGACTATAAATCCCTTCATTTCCAATAAGAACCAATTTCCACTTCTATCATCTCAAAAACATATAGTATAATTCTAACATGGCGGACTCACAGTACTAATTTTTAATTATGACTTTCTCCCCTCCTGTATGGAACATAAACCCTAGAAGATAATATCATAAACTTGCACATTAATTTTTACACATTTTATTTATTTTGGCACATGTGATAATATAACTTCCACAAAGATGTGGATGAAGTCATATTCATGCTTTTATATTATGTGATGACCTAGCACTTGCTTATTACTCAGTTCCAGTATCCAAAACAATAGTCCTAAATAAGAGTAAAACAGCCAATTCGTATATTAAGCTTATAGTGTATATAATTTATTTATTTATTTACAGTATTTATATTCCGCCCTTCTCACCCCGAAGGGGACTCAGGGTGGATCACATTATACACACATAGGGCAAACATTCAATGCCCATAAACACATCAAACAGAGACCAGGACAGACAGACGCAGAGGCAATTTAACCTTCTCCTGAGGGGATGTTTGATTCTGGCCACAGGGGGGAGCAGCTGCTTCATCATCCACTCTGATGGCACTTCCTCATTCCAGGTCGTAAATTAGTTAAACTTGCCGCCCCACTTTTTTTTATAAGTGGTACCTTATTTCCTACTTGATAGATGCAACTATATTTCGGGTTGCCAGGTCAGCAACAAGCAGGGGCTATTTTTTATTTTTAATTGACGGGTGCTCACCCTGTCACGGGCTGGCCTCGAACTCATGACCTCATGGTCAGAGTAATTTATTGCAGCTGCGCCACAGCCTGCGCCACAGCCCGGCCCCAATATCACTTTCCTATATGAAGCATCTTCCACTATCAGTAAGGCAATTGTTGTGCAGCACAGAATATTTTTTTCCTACAAGAAGTGTCTATTTTTAAGATGTATTGTATGCTATAATTAATCACTATAATCATAAATGGTCAGACAAAGTGGTTGGTTTCAAAGTCACAATTATCTTTCTCTCCCTTTAATTTTAATTTTATTTTATGTTACTTTATTCAAAGTAACATAATGCTGTGATCCAAAATATGGACTAAGTGTCCAAATTCGCAAATACAAAAGTCATATTTTAAAAAGGCTGGAAGCCAATGAATTTATGATAATATCACACAAAAGTAACTAACTTAAATCAAGAACAGCAAAGATGAAGGGGAACAAAATTATTACTGCACATGATACAAAAAAGCATTGTCTCTTCTTTCTAGAAATGCTGGCACTAAAAGTTTGAATAGTAAGAGCCATGACTTGCATAAAGATGACACAGGTATGAAGCAGATCACAAGATGCACTATTAATATTGCAGCTCCGTAAACCTCAGGAATTTTCCTGAAGAACATATCTGCCAGCAAATCAAATTCCTTCTAAGTCTCTAAAGTGCTGGTCAGGGAACAGTTAGTAGGAGAACAAATAGTAGAGGAATAAAGAAGTTCATATTATGAAAGACCTATTGTACCTATATAAATACTTTGGCAAGTTAACTGCAATGCCAACTTGCATCTCTTGATCAGTTTTGATTTGGGAAAAACAGTTGATGTTTCCTTTAAAAAAAAAAAACAGTACACACTGTGAAGCCAAACACTGACAGAGTGATCCTCCTAGCAATGTTTATACAAATAATGAATCCCTTTGAATTCAGTGGGTGACCTCCTGGGAAATTATTCAGTCTAAATAGTTGGTGACAATCTCCTAATTGCCAGTGTTTTTCCAGAATCAAAATTTTCCCCAAACATAATGTGGCTGCTACTATCAATCACAATATTTGACTTCTGCCTATATACCTGTTTCCCAACTATCTAGATGACAGGCAGGATTAACTTCATCCCCTAGGACTCCATGGAACACCTGTGTCTCATGGATACTCCATTCTTGTACACTCATTGTATTTACTTAAACATCTGCTTCAATGATGGGCAGGATTAACTTCATTCCATCCTAGGATTCCATGATACACCTGTAGCTCTTAGAAACTTTTTGTCTCTTGCATACCCATTTTCATGAAGTTTAATGACAATTGCTCATCTCCTATTATTTCTACTTTGAGATTTTTTATTCACCCTTGAGTTCAGAATGTTTGATTCTCAATATGTGTACACCAAATGAGTCGTACCACTTCTGGTCGAAGTGTGATTTCTTCCCTGGAACATTCCCTTACCCACTAACTCCCAACCTGAGTTGGAGAGTTTCCTTGGCCCATCAAAACCCTTAACACCTTGCTTCCAACCATTGCAACCTTCTCCAAGTCGGGATAATCTTGCGTCTCAACATATCAAAATAGTCAAAGAAGCCAAGTCCTATGAGGAGTGGCTTAGGCAGCTGGGTATGTTTAGCTTGGAGAAAAGAAGGCTGAAAGGAAACATGTTTAGATATCTCAAATGATGTCACATTGAAGAGAGGGTAAGGTAGTTTTCTGCTGCTCTGGAGACTAGGATATGGAGCAATGGATTCAAATTGCAGGAAAAGAGTCCACCTAAACATTAGGAAGAACCTTCTGACAGTATAAGGTGTTCAGCAATGGAATATGTTGCCTCAGAGAATGATGCAGTCCCTCAAAGATTTTAAATAGAGGCTGGATGTTGGGAGCGCTTTGGTTAGGTGTTCCTGCATGGCATAATGGAGTTGGACTGGATGGCCCTCAATAAACTCTAGATTTCTATGGATGGCAATCTGTCAAGGGCTTTGATTGCATGTCCTGCCTGACAGAATGGGGTTGGTCCAAATAGGCCTCCTGGTTTCTAGTTTCTATGGCAATCTGTCAGGAATGCTTAGAGTGGGTATTCATGCCTTTAAGAATGGGGTTGGACTGGATGGCCCTTGTCATCTCGTTCCACTCTATTATTCTATGGATAGCCATCTGTCAGGAGTGCTTTGATTGTATATCCCTGCCTGGTAGAATGTGATTGGACTGGATGGCCTTCATGGTCTCCTCCCACTCTAGGATTCCATGTATATTACCATACATTGAATCATAGAGTGGGAGGAGACTATGAAGGCCATCCAGTCCAATCCCATTCTACCAGGCAGGGATACACAATCAAAGCACTCCTGTCAGGAGTGCTTTGATTCTGTGTCCCTGTCTGGCAGAATGAGGTTGAACTGGATGGCCCTTGTGTCTCCTCCAACTCTATTATTCAATGGATGGCCCTATGTCAAGAGTGCTTTGATTTTGTGACCCTGCGTGGCAGAATGAGGTTGGACTGGATGGCCCTCGTGTCTTCTCCCAACTTAGGGGTCAGTGAATGGCCATCTGTCAGGAGTGCATTGATTCTGTGTCCCTGTTTGGCAGAAGGAGGTTGGAACTGGATGGTCCTCGTGGGCTCCTCCCATTCTAGGATTCAATGGATGGCCATCTGACAAGAGTGCTTTGATTCTGTGTCCCTGTCTGGCAGAATGAGGTTGGACTGAATGGCCCTCGTGGTCTCTTCCCACTGGATGGCCATCTGAGTGCTTTGATGGTGTCTTTCCCTGAGTGCTTTTGATGGGTCTCCTCCAACTCTATTATTAAATGGATGGTCATCTGTCAGGACTGCTTTGACTGTGTCCCTGCCTGGCATAATGAAGTTGGACTGGATGGCCCTTATGGTCTCTTCCAGCTATATGTTTCTATGGATGACCATCTGTCAAGTGCTTTGATTGCTTGTCCTGCCTGCTTGGACCAAATACCCCTCGTGGTATCTTCCAACTCTAGGTTTCTATGGATGGCCATCTGTCAGGAATGCTTAGAATGGGTATTCATGCTTTGAAGAATAGTGTTGGACTAGATAGCCCTTATGGTCTCCTCCAACTCTAGGATTCCATGGATGGCCATCTGTTTGGAGTGCTTTGATTGTGTGTCCCTGCCTGGCAGAATGGGGCTGGACTAAATGGCCCTCATGGTCTCCTCAAAATCTATTATTCTATGGATGGCCATCTGTCAGGAGTGCTTTGAATATGTGTCCCTGCCTGACAGAATGAGATTGGACTGGATAGCCCTTCTGGTCTCCTCCCACTCCAGAGATGCTGTCTCCTTCTCTGGAGGCTTTCAAACAGAGGCTGGATGTTGGGAGCGCTTTGATTGTGTGTTCCTGCCTGGCAGAATGAAGTGTACTGGATGGGCCTCATAGTCTTTTCCAGCTATAAGTTTCTATGGATGACCATCGGTCAAATGCTTTGACTGCATGTCCTGCCTGGCAAAATGGAGTTGGACGGAATAGCCCTCGTGGTATCTTCCAACTCTAGGTTTCTATAGATGGCCATCTGTCAAGAATACTTGCTTTGAAAAATGGTGTTGGACTGGATAGGCCTTATGGACTTTTCCAACTGTAGGATTCTATGGATAGTCATCTGTCAGGAGTGCTTTGATGGTGTGTCCCTTGCTGGCAGAATAGGGTTGGACTGGATAGCCCTCGTGGTCTCCTCCCACTGGATGGCCATCTGTAAGGAGTGATTTGATTCTGTGTCCCTGCCTGGCAAAATGAAGTTGGACTGGATGGCCTTCGTGGTCTCCTGCAACTTTAGGATTCAATGGATGGTCATCTCTCAGGAGTGCTTTGATTCTGTGTCCCTGCCTGGCAGAATGAGGTTGGACTGGATGGCCCTCCTGGTCTCCTCCCACTAGATGGCCATCTGTCAGGAGTGCTTTGATTGTGTTCCTGCCTGGCAGAATAACGTTGGACAGGATGGCCCTGATGGTCTCCTCCCACTAGGATTCCCTGATAGCCATTCACTGGCACACAAAATCTTGCCGCAAATGCATCAAGACCCCTCCCTCAAACCACAGCCATCCTATTCCCGGCCTACAGCTTCCAGTGCTCCCTTCCTCCAAAAACGGAGGCGACCCGAGCAAGCCTATGTGCCTCCTGGCAAGCAGGCCTGGCGGAACCGCGCAGCCCAACCCTGCCCGCAACCCAGGCCGCCCTGGGCTCTTCCCCAGCGTCGCGCCCCGCTGTGGCCTCAGGGCCCTTACAGGCCGGGCCTGCGCGTCCCTCAGGCCCCGGGCCCCCCACACGCCAAACCCCGCCAGACCGCGGGCCCCCCGCCCCCCTCCGCGGCCCGGGACACCCCATCCCTCCGCACCACGAGTCCCCACAGCAACCACTCACCTCCGCGCCCTCTGACCCTCGAACTCGCTCTGAGTGACGAGCCTCCCAGCCAACCACAGCGCCGGTGGCCGCCCGAAGAGGCGGGTGTTTCCGGGAGGGGCGCGTGCGCGCTGCCACCTCCCCGCGCGCCGCTGCTTTCCGTGGCATTGTGGGAAGCGTAGTTTTCGGGGGCCCATTTGAGGAGGCGGGGATGCCTCCAGCCTTTCTCATAGGTCAGACAGAAGAATGACAGAAGATGCCCTTACAATCGTTCATAGATGGATAATTGATAAAGGCTTTCAGCTCCAAAGAAATAAGGGAAACTATTGCTTTCTATTTCAATGCACTTCTTTGCTCATTTTAATTTCAGTATTACAGTTTTGTTTAACCAAGACTTTCACTCTTTTGAACTTTCACATTCCTTATTACTCAGGGTGCATCTACACCATGGGCAAAGTTGGCATGGGCAAAGTTGAGCCCCCCAGATGTTTTGGACTTCAACTCCTCCCACCATTCCTAACAACCTCAGGCCCCTTCCTTTCCCCCCTCGGCCGCTTAAGCCGCTTAATGACACTTGATGCCACTTTAACTGCAGTTGTAGTTTGATGCACCAGCACTAACTAGCAGAGAAGGCTGAAGGACCTATTAAACTTCAACTCCCAGGATTCCATAGCATGGAGCCACTGAATTTAAAATGACACCAAGCTGCATTAATTCCACGGTGAACATATAATGCAGTTTCAAATTATTATATGACAGTGTAGATGGAGCCAAAGACAAAGCATTAATTGAGGCATTATAGTCTGCTCACATATTCACGCCAACTGCAGCTCAAAAATAGATGTTTAAATTGCTATGGCAGTATCAGGCTTTTAAATAATTCTCATGTGGTCATCAAGATTTCCTTAATGCTGAAAATTTCAGATTTGATTTAGGAAACAGAGTTTTTTCCCCAGGCAAAGTGAAATTCTGAGCCTGTGTCAACATCAGTGTCAACATCAGGTGGAATGGTAAACCATCTTCTTTCTATAAAAAAGAGAGAGAGAGAGACTCCCTGTGCCAGCATAGTATCTTTGGCTGAGTACGAATATTGTGACAATATCTTTAATACCCATAAGTATTATTCTTGTATTATAGTATGTACTCTTTAACAAATTAATAATGTGCCAGTCCAAATCATTCAGCTTCAAGGGAACTAATTAACCAATTTGGATACATATTTAGGAGAATACTGATATTCCTAATGAACATTTTTATATTCATGTCGTTTCTTGCAACCATGGATCCACTGCAGTATATTTGGCTGAGACTTTGTGTATATAGGAAAGTGAAGAATTACAGATGAATAGAAGCAATAGGGAGATGTACAAGGTTGTTCGTTTCATATTAAGTAGTCTACACTGAACCCAAAGCTTCTCTCATATTTTTTAAGGCTAAACGGATTGAATAAAAATGCATCAGAGAATTGGTCCATGGTTCCACATTAAATGTTAAACAGATACCAAAATATGCTGTACATCCATAATTGTGTAGTAAGAGAAAAATACACTGTTATCAGGTTGATCATTCTGAATTTCAATTTAAGAGGAAATGGAAATATAATAACTAATCCCGGCTTCTGCTTATAGTTATCAAGACTTGTTTCTTCCCTAAATGAATCATATTTTTAGAATCGTAGAATCGTAGATTTGGAAGAGACCTCGCAGGCCATCCAGTCCAACCCCCTGCAAGAAGCAGGAAAATCTCATTCAAAGCACCCCCAACAGATGGCCATCCAGCCTCTGCTTAAAAGCCTCCAAAGAAGGAGCCTCCACCATGGTCCGGGGGAGAAAGTTCCACTGCCGAACAGCTCTCACAATGAGGAAGTTCTTCCTGATGTTCAGGTGGAATCTCCTTTCCTGTAGTTTGAAGCCATTGTTCCGGGTCCTAGTCTCCAGGGCAGCAGAAAACAAGCTTGCTCCCTCCGTCCTCACATATTTTACATGGCTATCATGTCTCCTCTCAGCCTTCTCTTCTGCAGGCTAAACATGCCCAGTTCTTTAAGCTGTTCCTCGTAGGGCTTGTTCTCCAGACCCTTGATCAGTTTAGTCGCCCTCCTCTGAACGCTTTCCAGCTTGTCAACATCTCCCTTCAACTGCGATGACCAGAATAGTGGGGTAGCATGACTTCCCTGGATCTAGACGCTATACCCCTATTTATGCAAGCCAAAATCCCATTGGCTTTTTTTGCCGCCGCATCACATTGTAGGCTCATGTTTAATTTGTTGTCCACAAGGACTCCAAGGTCTTTTTCACACATACTGCTGTCAAGCCAGGCATCGTCCCCCATTCTGTATCTTTGCATTTCATTTTTTCTGCCTAAGTGGAGTATCTTGCATTTGTCCCTGTTGAACTTCATTTTGTTAGTTTCTTTCGGCCCATCTCTCTAATCTGTCAAGATCGTTTTGAATTCTACTCCTGTCTTCTGGAGTGTTAGCTATCCCTCCCAATTTGGTGTCATCTGCAAACTTGATGATCGTGCCTTCTAACCCTTCATCTAAGTTGTTAATAAAGACGTTGAACAGAACCGGGCCCAGGACGGAACCCTGTGGCACTCCACTAGTGACTTCTTTCCAAGAGGAAGAAAATGCATTGGTGAGCATCAATTTTAGAAGGGTTGTTGTGATTCTGAAAATGCTGTGGCACATACACAAAAAACAAAATGGGGGTTGCATAAACAAGATGGGGGATTGCATGACACATTTCACCCTCCTTACCCATTTCCTTTTCATGCCACTATCCCCTATAAAACATATTGGGATCAGTTCTCATGATCACAATAGCTATCAGATATCTAGATTTAATAAAATATGGCATCTAACTTGTACCAGTGTTAAAATTATCTTCTATTTCACCAAACTTGCTGTCTAGAGTATTTGTAATAAAAAGGCTCCAAGGGACCCATTTATAACACTACTAATGTATTAAGTTAGCCTAGGACTGATGCTGAACCCATATAAAACAAAACATTTGCATATGAGAAGGAATTTCAGAAATATTATAACAATATGATAAATAATGTTATGAACAAAACAGCTATATGGTCATATAAGGTTGCTATCCTGGTAATCTCATTGGAAACAAGGCTTTGTTATGCAGCATCATTCCATTATGGCTGGGAATACTAACTTCAACCCATAGATACAAGGAAACACCTAGTAGAATATAGAAGGTCTGTCTTGGACTATCCCAAAGGTCTGCTTGCAAATAACAGTTTGAACCTTGATTTAAAAATGAAGCTCACAGATCCATCTTGAAGAAACTGGGAAGCATATGACAAAACAAAAACGGATCAGGAGTGTGACCCAAGTAGCTAGGACATGCCATTGGGTTCCATCATTAACAAAGCTGCTTTCAGTGGTTGTAGAAGAGTGGAAGGTAGTGTTTTCTATGTTTCAGCTTGAATGTTAAAGGAACTGTCCAAGATGCTGAACCTGACAAGACTGGGCTCACTCACTTAGCAAGCCAATTGACATGAAAGCTGTCAGTTATCACGGATTTGCAACCTTGTTTGTTTATTTGTTGATTACTTAGCTATTATGAATCCATGGAAGGTTATGAAACAGGAAAGAGGATAGAGTGACCTTCAGCCTCAATACAGTACTCAAAGCTTCTTCTTCCCATGTAATGGTTTCAACATTATGTTCACTTGCAAGGAATTAAAATGAAATGTGAGTTCAGTTATAAATAATATTTCATGTTATATATTATATTTATTGCTTTTAATTTTGAAAAATGCCTATACCCTTTTTTCTTCACTGAGGACCTCAAATTGTATTTCCTACATTAGCCATTGCAGTGTAAGAAACAAGGCTTGATATCACATGATAATCGCTAAAGTTGCTCTTCATTTTACTTTTTGGCTGTTACTGATTCTAGATTCAAATAATTGGCATTTATGGTAATAGAGTCTAACTAGGTGTAAGCTACTCATGGATTTCGATAGCTGAGTTTTATTTATGGTCATTCTTTCTCTGTCTATTTTATGGTGATCAGTTCAAGAAGCTTTTTCTGATTTTCAAATTTACCTTATCTGAATAGGGTTGTTGTGTAGCATTCACACTTGCCTCCAACAGACAAGTTTTTTCTTCCACCCTGGACCTTCCACAGATATATAAACCTCACTGACCCAGTTTCCAATATACCTCACAACTTTTGAGGATGACTGCCATAGTTGTGGGTGAAATGTCAAGACAGAATGGTTCTAGAACATGCCACACATCCCAGAAAACTCACAGCAACCTGCTGTGGAATTGTTTACCATAGTTTGTTCATACACATACAGAAACTATACAATTTGGAAGTTTATTAGTAGCCTGAATTAAATTTTGAAGGCAAGTTCCAGAAAAGTTACTACTTCAGATTTCCTACTTACCTACTAGAAGGGCAAATAGTTAGACTGGCAGAACACGTGTCTTTCTATGATACATTTCAAGTCAAACAAATACTGTATAATCAGCAAATAATTCTCTCTCTCTCTCTCTCTCTGTATATATATGCCACCCGCACATCTCAAATGTGCTTAAAACCGTTCTCACATAAATATTAGAAGACAAATAATGTGATTTCAGAGTTGCTCACTTTAACATTACACATCTTGTGTACGTATGTGCTTCATATGTTCTGGCTATGCCTGAGTACAGTTCTCCGTAGTTATAAAAGTCTGATTAGTAAAAGGCTATGAAAGCCTGTTCACTCTCAGAAAAAGTTCTGTTTGTGCACCAAGGCGTACAGTCTCTACATTACTGTATGGAGAAGTACCCTGTTTCCCCGAAAATAAGACATCTCCTGAAAGTAAGACCCAGTAAAGGTTTTGCTGAATTGCTAAATATAAGGCCTCCCCTGAAAGTAAGACCTAGCAAAGTTTTTGATTGGAAGCATGCTCGCCAAACATAACACCAGAGCATGCAGGATTGGTAAATGTACATACCATAGAGTATTGTACATGGAAATAATGGTAGTAACAAGACATTCTTGAAAGGATTCATAGTTGGTCTGGTTATGCTGGTTTGTGATGACAACTACTGTACTCCATATAATAAATGTTCTTTTTTTTGTTCAACAATAAATGTGAATTATTCTTCATGGAAAAATAAGGCATCCTCTGAAAATAAGACCTAGCACATCTTTGGGAGCAAAAATTAATATAAGACACTGTCTTATTTTTGGGGATACACAGTATGTAGTCTCTGCCTTTTGAATCTGACCAGCCTTTCAGTAACATGTACAACCAGCACCCCACATTTGCACAGGATACCTGTGAAAGTGAAAAACCATGAAAGAAAATTGCTATTTTTAAAAATCTGAGAGAACATATGTTTAGGAGTTTCTAAGGCCCCTTCTACACTGACATATAATCCAGATTATCAAATTAGATAATCAATATTATCTGATTTGATCTGAATTATATGAGTCTACACTGCCATATAGTCCAGTTCAAAGCAGATAATCTGGATTGCATATGGCAGTGTAGAAGGGGCCTAAATCTTCCATCATGAATCTCTAGCTGTATTTCATCGGAAGCTGAGCATGGAATCACACTGAAGGACCTAGAGATTCCTAGAGAGGTGTTCTCTCTAGGAATCGCTTGGTCTTCTAGCATGACTGGGGCCCTTCTACTGGGGCCCTATATCCCAAAATCTAATCTCAGGTTAACTTCTTATCCCAGATTATCTGGCAGTGGAGACTCATATAATCCAGTTTAAAGCAAATAATCAGGGATCCTGAGATATAGGGGCAGTGTAGAAGGGTCTGTAGAACCACAATGGAGGATCTAGAGATTCCTAAAGAGAGAACGTTTTAATCAAATCAGTAACTAATTAAATCCACAAAAGTCAAAAACGCAGATGTGGAGGGGTGACTGTATACCACCTAAATTTCAGAGTTCCATAATTGTAAGTAACCTTCCCACTGTTGAAAAAGCAATAAGGACTTTGTCCTTTCAATTCTAGTTTTCTTCTAGTAGTCTGATAGAAGTTGCAGAAGTATTGAAGTGGTCACTGGAAAAAATCCTGTTCCTATTTCAGCCCCTTGGACACGCTTCAGAGAAATAAATCCCATGCCTTCATGACTGACTTCATTCAGCAGGATTTACTGTACACCACTGCGATGCCTTGAGAGGTGGTCTGGATAGGAAGAACAGGGCTGGGGCTGCGGGAGCATTCCTTGCCCATGAAACATTTCCATTTGTACTGCTGTCAAAGTGGACAGGTCTTTGCTCTGCACTCAGGAGTGTTGTTGGCTGTCTGCCGTTCAGGGATGACCCCTGAATCTCAAAAAACCATATTATTATGACCTGCAACTGAACTAGGAAACTGATGTCCCTGACTTGAGAAGGCCAGTATAGTAATGTGATACTTTATCCCTCATGCCACCAACTTGGGTCTATTTAATTTTCCCTTTGATTTTAATACAGATTTATTGAAAATTTCAGTTATCAAAACAAACTGCAGCAGCAAATTGGTGTTCGTCTGCAGCCCTACAAGCACCTATAAACCTGCCATGGCATGAAATAAATTGCACTATATTGGAGGTCAGTTATTGCAGTAGTCATTCCCTTGGGATTTCCACTGTGCAGTTTAATATTTTTCTTATTACCCTCTTTCTTCACTGCTATTTATGTCTTCCCTTTTACATTCCAAATAACATACCACTGGCCACATCAATAGCCAGAAAGTCACCTCAGTTAAATACGTGAATGATGTACAGCCATCAGTCCCCAGCAAATTTGGAGAGGGAATGGCACATAAGATCTGAAGGAAAAAAACTTTAATGTCCTCAGTTTCTGGGCCTGCCATGTAATACTGATGCGATCTTCAAAACCTTTCCTCTTACCATTCACTCACTGTAGGAAGAAAGGTGACATGTCTGTAGCAACCCTAAATCCTATTTGTCTGCTAGAACTGAATGTATTAATGAATTATCCCTCTTCCAGCCTCATCATACCATCCTCCCTCCACGAGTTTCTGCTCTACTTCCCACCTCACAGTCGCCAATCTTTGGCCAATGAGCTCTTAGCCTTCATTGAGTTATAGATTTAGTAGCATTTCCTCTCTTCTCTTGAGATAGGGTGAGCAGGGGAAATACATCTGCACGTCTACAAACTTTAGGATTTATTTATTTATTTTATTTACCCTATTTATAACCTGCCTTTCTCTACCCCAAAGGAGACTCAAGGCAACTTACATATGGCAATTATTTGATGCCTTAAATACATACAAGACATTAAGCTTAAAATAAATTGAATTAAAATTAATACATATTAAACATTTAAAAACATTACATTCAATATTAAAATCACACCATCAGAAATTGTAGTCTACGGACGTTCCGTAGTCATTGCACATATTCCAGATCTATTATTGCACTGTGCTATTTTTTGAAAGCCTGATCCCAGAGCCAGGTTTTTACTTTCCTTCTGAAGGCTAGGAGGGAGGGGGCTAATCTAATGTCGCTAGGGAGGGAGTTCCACAGCTGAGGGGCCACCACTGAGAAGGCCCTGTCTCTCGTCCCCACCAGTTACGCATGCAAAGCAGGCAGGACCGAGAGCAGGGTTTCCCCAGATGATCTTAATCTCCGAGGTGATTCATAGGGGAAGATAAGTTCAGACAGGTAAGATGGGCCGGAACTGTTTAGGGCTTTCTAGGCTAAAGCCAGCACTTTGAATTGTGTTCGGTAGCAGACAGGCAGCTAGTGGAGCTTATGCAACAGGAGAAGTATGGTGTTGTAATTTTATACACTTTTTAGGAATCTTTGTACTAGGCTGGAGAAAGGCAGGATATTAATTAGCTAGTTAGTTAATATCTGGAGGTATCATTTTGAAGAAGCCTAGCATACATCAGCCAGAGATGCCAGTAATACCCACTTAACTGTCACTAAGGGAACCATCATATTGCTGGGATTATATTCTGTGGCAAAAGAGGGATGAGCTGTTGTGAATGTGAAGACAAAGACTTGGAGGAAAAACAATTTTGTGTGCAGTCAGATGATTCACCTGCGCACATAAAGAGGTTTCTTTATTTTTTTACAGCTCTTGTTAGACATTTTCTCACCATGGCACCAGACATATTAAAGCCCACAATAAATTACATTACTACCCACCTTGAGCTCAAGTACACTCATAGGGAAGGTTGTCCACTGAGTTTCCTAACTTGTGGACAATGCAATGGTCAAATGGTTTGGTGTCTTGAATTTCTCTTATCTACTTATGCTGTTGATAAATTGACTAATCACTAATACATAATATTGAGTCCAGGGTCTGGGTGGATGTCCAGCTGACATAGGATTTAGATTTGGTTTGGATATTGTTATTCCGATACATGATGTGAACAGAGGTGCAAATCATCCCTGATATAAATTCATCCTCTGAAAGCTCTTCAGATAAACCAAATACTCTATAACTTCCCTTGATTACTCATCAGTTGTGTATCTTTTGTGCTCCTTAAAGCACGTGTGTACTTTACGTAATTCTTTTCAGGTGTACTTTACGTAATTCTTTAGAAAGCATTATTTTGCCAAGCACCCTCGCAAATTGCAAGGAAAAAGTCTACATAAGTCGAATGGCAACAAAAGGTGCAATCGTTATGACCCAAACTAATTTCCCATAATCCCACAGAAATTAGGAATGGGAATGTAAAAAATGTTGATCCTATGTGAACGAGGTCAAATTAAATCACATTTCCAGACTAGGGAAATTACTTTTGCCTGCAGCACAAGAGAATGGCACACCGCACAAATTAAGGCAAAGAGCCTAAAGTCCCTGGGCTGGTGGCACTTGTATCCACTTAATTCACATAGGATGGAATCTGTAATTAGTGCATTGCAATAGATCTATGTCTGCTAGAAGGTAACTTTGGAAAGGGAACTGGAAATGAGATCTGACAGAAATCTTTCTCCCTGTGTGGATGAGAGATGCCTTGTCTATCTTGGGACCTTTCACATTATATAGTTATAATACTATTCCACTTTATCTGCAGTGATGGCATCCTGAGATCCTGGGGTTTGACAGGGCACTAGACCTCTCTGGCTGAGAATCCTGACTATTCTTCCCTAAACTACAAATCCTAGGGTTCAACAGAACATTGCAATGGCAGTTAAAGTGAGATCATAGCTTTATAACTGTAGTATAAAAGGAGTGTGGTTCTTATTTAGAATTTAGCCAGAAGCCAATCGACCCTGTTTTCAGTGCCAGAGGTCAGTGTTTGGAGAGGTTCAGAATACCTTTTCTCATGTTATTATTTGTTTGTTTGTTTATTTCATTTCATTTCTGTCCTGCTTTTCTCCCCATCGGGACTTATGGCAGCTAACATCAACATGACACAACCCAACAAAATTTAAAAACAAGGCAAATACAAAATGTATAAAAACAATTAAAGATTTGTGTCATGGATACAAAAGTTATAATACAGTTAAAGTACAATTAAAATTACTTTTAAAAGCTAAACATCTTCTCTCAATCCAACCCACAACCTCTCCAGCAGCCTGCCCCTCATCATCCCTGAAATGCCTGATGGCAGAGATATGTCTTCATCTGCCTGCAAGAAGCAAGCAGAGATGGGGCCATCCTGGCCTCTCGTGGGGGGGGGGGGGGGCTCCAAAATTTGGGAGCAGGTACTGAAAAGGTCCTCTCCCATGTTCCCCCCAAATACACTTGAACAGGAAGTGAGTCAGAGAAAAACCCCTCCCCAGATGATCATAGATTTCTAACAGGCTGACAGAGATAAGGTCCTTCAAATAACCTGGGTCCAAACTGTATAAGGCTTTATGAGTTGACACCATCACTTTGAATTGTGCCTGGAAATGGATGGGCAGCCAGTGGAGCTGTTTCACCAGAGGAGCCCTTCTCTCTTTATTGGTTAACTGCTAGCACAGGAAGCATAGACAACTAAATCTCAGCAGAGGAGATTTACCAAAATATATATGACAGGACCTTTCTATAACTCATTTTACTCTTTTTCTCTATTTTTTAATTTGAACGTTTAGATTGTATCTACTACTACTACATATTTGAACTAGGTTCTATTTTAACTGACCTATCATATAACTGCTGAAATATAAGGCCATTTTATATTTGTTGATACAGAACTTTATTCAGGACTAAAGTCCTGAAAAGGAGCTGAAATATATTCATTATATTTTGCATGTTAAAAGTCCCATTTTAAATTATTGAAAGCGCTAGTCAAGAGTGCTACCCCTAAATCTCAGTGAGCCACTTCCAGCTGGTTTGGGGACAACAAAGGTTGGATTTGCACTGTCATAGAATCCAAGTTATCAGCTTTGAACTGGAATATATGAGTCTACACTGCCATATAATTCAGTTCAAAGCAGATAAACTGGATTTTATACGGCAGTGTAGATGGGTCCTGAAATGGAATCCAGGTATCTGACCTGCTGTAAAACAGCTTTCTATGGTCCCTTTTTTCTATATTCCTTGTCCCCAGTCACCTGAGAATAATGTGGCACCACTAGAAAAATACATGTGGTTCAAAGAAAAGGCAGAATGTGAAAAGATAGCAGTTTGGACAGAATTATAAGCCCCATAATTCCCTAGCCAGCATGTCCAAGCAGATTGAAGACTAACATCATTACAGGATTCATTCTCAGACTCTAAGCAGGATAGAATCCTGAGTCGCTCCCCATTTATGGACAGCTGACTAGGGCATCGCAATGAGAGCTCTATCCTGCCTGTCGCCCTGGGGGGAGTGGACCGGAGCCTGGGGGAGACCATTGAGGTCGTGTGGGGGAGGAGGAGGAGTGGTCACCTTTATCCCAGGGATAAGCGCAACAGAGTTCTTGCGACCCTGGAGAAGGATAGGAGTGGTAGCCTCCATGACAGTCCCCTCCGTTTGAAGGTCCTGCTATTTAATGCCAGATCCGTCAATGGTAAATCAGCTATCATCCAGGATTTGATCCTGGATGAAGCGGCGGATCTGGCTTGCATCACCGAGACCTGGTTGGATGAGCCCGGCGGGGTAAATCTCGCCCAGCTGTGTCCTCCAGGTTTCGGGGTGCAACAGCAGGCCAGAGCCGGGGGGCGGGGAGGTGGGGTTGCGGTGGTCTTTCGGCAGACAATCTCCCTGGTCAGGTGCGCCATCCCGCAATCTGCAGGTTTTGAGTGTGTCCATCTTAAGGTGGGTACCCGGGACAGTTTGGGGATTCTGCTGGTGTACCGTCCACCCCGCGACACGGCAGTCTCCCTGCCCAAGCTGGCAGAGGTGATCTCTGGTGCGGCGTTGGTCTCTCAGCGGCTGGTAGTGCTGGGGGACTTTAACATTCATGCCGAGGCCACATTAACTGGTGCAGCTGAAGACTTCATGGCCGCCATGACGACCATGGGACTGTCCCAAGTGATATCTGGTCCCACTCATCAAGCTGGACACACACTTGACCTGGTTTTTGTTGCGGCAGGTGGTGAGGTCGGAGCGGAAGAGCAAAATATTCTTCCGTTGTCATGGTCCGATCACCACCTGATCAGTTTAAGACTCACTGTGACCTCAAACCTCCGCAGGGGTGGTGGACCCATTAAGATGGTCCGCCCCAGGAGACTGATGGATCCAGATGGATTCTTGAGGTCTCTTGGGGATCTTCCTGTCATGGAGGCTGACGATCCTGTCGATGCCTTGGTAGATCGCTACAATAGCGAGATGTCCAGGGCAATTGACATGATCGCCCCCGAACGTCCCCTCTCATTGCGAAGAGTCACTTCGGCTCCCTGGTTCACGGAGGAGCTGGCAGTGATGAAGCGCTCGAGGAGGGGACTAGAGTGCCACTGGCGGAAAACTCGTAGCGTTTCTGACCGAGCACGGGCTAGAGCCGCTATTAGGGCCTACTCCGCGGCTTTGCGGGCAGCCAGGAAGACCTTCACGACTGCCCGCATAGCGTCTGCAACTAACAGACCATCGGAGTTGTTTCGGGTCGTCAGGGAGCTCCTTCACCCTCCTGAGGGGGGAGGGGCACCCGAAGACTCGGCAACTCGGTGCAGCGAGTTCGCGCACCACTTTGCAGACAAAGTCGCTCAGACTCGCTTCGACTTGGATGCTAGTTTTGTTGCAATGCCAAAGGAGGTAACTGAGGCACCTGTCTGTTCGAACTTGTGGGATTCGTTTCAGCTTGTTCGCCCGGATGACGTGGACAGGATCCTTGGGGCGGTGAGAGCGACCACTTGCTCTGCAGACCCTTGCCCCTCGTGGCTAATTAAATCGGCCAGAGGAGGGTTGGTAGAGTGGTTTGTGATGATAATTAATGCCTCTTTGGATCAAGGCAAATTTCCATCTGTCCTCAAACAGGCCATAGTGAGGCCTATATTGAAGAAGGCCTCCCTTGATTCGGCCATTCTAAACAACTACAGACCAATCTCGAACCTCCCTTTCTTGGGCAAGGTCCTGGAGCGGGTGGTTGCCTCGCAGCTCCAGGGTTTCCTGGATGACACCGATTTTCTGGACCCATCGCAGTCTGGCTTTAGACCTGGGCACAGTACTGAGACGGCTTTGGTCGCCTTGGTGGATGACCTCCGCAGGGAGCTGGACGGGGGAGTGTGACCCTGCTGGTTCTCTTGGACATCTCAGCGGCTTTCGATACCATCGACCATGGTATCCTTCTGGGACGGCTCTCCGGGATGGGCCTTGGGGGCATGGCTCTGTCGTGGCTTCAGTCCTTCCTGGAGGGCCGTTCCCAGTTGGTGAAGCTGGGGGACACCTGCTCAGACCCCTGGCCTTTGACCTGTGGGGTCCCGCAAGGTTCCATTCTGTCCCCCATGCTTTTTAACATCTACATGAAACCGCTGGGAGAGGTCATCCGGAGTTTTGGAGTTCGGTGCCATCTCTACGCAGATGACACTCAACTCTACTACTCCTTTCCACCGAACTCCAAGGAAGCCCCCCAGATACTGAACCAGTGCTTGGCAGCTGTGATGGGCTGGATGAGGGCGAATAAGCTGAAGCTTAATCCCGACAAGACAGAGGTCCTCCAGGTCAGTCGTATGTCCGATCGGGGTATTGGGTGGCTACCTGTGCTTGACGGGGTCGCACTCCCCCTGAAGGCGCAGGTCCGCAGTTTGGGGGTCCTCCTGGACTCAGCACTGACGCTTGATGCTCAGGTGTCGGCCGTGGCCGGGAGGGCCTTTGCACAATTGAAACTTGTGCGCCAACTGCGACCTTACCTCGTGAAGTCTGATCTGGCCACGGTGGTCCATGCCTTAGTTACCTCTAGACTGGACTATTGCAATGCACTCTACGTGGGGCTGCCCTTGAAGACGGCCCGGAAACTCCAACTAGTTCAACGTTCGGCAGCCTTGCTTCTAACTGGAGCAAATTATAGGGAGCGGTCAACCCTCCTGCTTAAGGAGCTCCACTGGCTGCCGTTCACCTTCCGGACCCAATTCAAGGTGCACGTGATCACCTACAAAGCCCTGAACGGTTTGGGACCCTCCTACCTTAGTGATCGCCTCTCGCCCTACGAACCTGCACGATCTCTTCGTTCGTCGGGGGAGGCCCTCCTCTCGCTCCCACCTCCGTCACAAGCACGGTTGGTGGGGACGAGAGAGAGGGCCTTCTCCGTGGTGGCCCCCCGGCTCTGGAACTCGCTCCCCAGGGAAATCAGGCAAGCCCCCACCCTGGTAGCATTCAGAAAGAGCTTGAAAACCTGGCTCTTCACTCAGTCCTTTAGATAAAGATTGCTCATCCAGAAGCAACCTGTATCTGTGACCATTCTTGTACCGGTTTGCACCTTTTACCTTTGTCAACTCGATATAGACACAGGGTCTATTCCCATCCCAATTTGCACTTCCAGAATTTGCAGCACTTTATCAGTCACCTCGTGTCTACAATATTTATATGGTGCACCTTACCCAGTCTACTTTTACAATCTCTCAGTTTTAATCCATGTTTTTATTAGTTCTTGTTTTTTATTGGCTAATGTTTTATTTTATTTTTTTTATTTTTTTATTGTGCAAGTTGTTGTCTATTGCTGTGTTTTATACTGCTACTGTTTTTATTCGGGCTTGGCCCCATGTAAGCCGCCCTGAGTCCCCTTCGGGGAGATAGAGGCGGGGTATAAAAATAAAGTTATTATTATTATTATTATTATTAATGAGCACTGTAGTCTAAAAGTAATGTTTCTAAGCTCTGCACTTGTTTTCATAATAATAATAATAATAATAATAATAATAATAATAATAATAATTTTATTTCTTATCTGTCTGTCCTCATGGCTTGAGGAGGCTACTGCATAATTAATTTTGTGTGACCTTTGCCTTTTACATGTCAGCATGATAAGATAGAAAGAAGTGAATGTTAAAATGAGGTATCTAGCACATCAGCAATGCAGTTAATCCTTGATATCAGCCCTTCCTGCTTTAGCATTCAAAGTACTGGTCCTCCGCCTATGATGTCCATGTATCTGAATTAGAAATTAGAGCTCTCCAGAGAGGGTCCGCGAGCAATAAAATGAAGTGCTGGTTGCCAGTTAGGGTTTCTTTATAGCAATCAGAAGGCTCCTGATATTACTTTAATAGTTGTGTAGAACAAAAAGGGAAATTCAGTTGGTGCAAGATCTCTGTCCTCCTTTGTATGTGGCCACCATATTTCCAGCTTGGAACATGCCTGCTTTGCTAAAACCTGAATTCATATGGAATTTATTATTATATCAATCAACAAGTGGATAAATTAATTAGGACATTTATATACTGCCTTTCAGCCAACTGTCCATTGCAGAGTAACAAGAATTACAGTCACACAATTGATGGTTGATGGATATAGATGTATTTAAAACAGTATTTAAAAGTGAACCAGAATATTCAGTGTACTAAATGAACAATACCAAATCCGGATTGCAGATACAAGTGAGGACATGTAGAAAGGTCTTTGTCACCAAAATGACACCAGAGTTGTCACATAAAATCTTCTTTATCTACACTTATCTAGAGACATCCCACCAGTGGAATGCAATTTAAAGGTCTCTATAAATCAACACCCATCTTTTTTCAGGTGGCAGAAAGGGTGAAGAAACATAAAGAACAGCCTCTAGAACTACTTAGATATGATATATTTCTTTGTCCTCCTTCAAATGTTCCCATAATGCCTATGAAAAAGAGCATAATGCCAAGTGGACCAGAAAATAAGGAATATCACCAGTTTCCCTGATGAAACAAGGCCTAAAACTAGAATGAAATCAAAGTAGACTGTATATTTAGTGCTAATTTTTATCTTAATCTATGGCAGCCATGTATATACTAGACCTGGCTCGAAGGGAATTACTAGCAACATCCAGCCTTTACTGTAATTTGCAGTGGTATGCCAAAACTTAAACTCATGTGAGTATGGAAGCAAATATATATTGTAAAACTAGCATAGCCAGAAGTCACATGTGTAAAGTTTTGAGCATATATATATATATATATAATGGATATATTCAAATGATACTTTTCCATATGAAGGCAAAAGGCTCTGATTATTTTGAGAATAAATACTAAGGCAATTTGTCAATTCGGATAAGTTTATTAATTTTAATTTAATACTTTGTGCAGAATCTAGTACAGATCAGATTCTGTGGCTGTCATTCCCAAACATTTTCTAAAAATTGACGAATCATACCGGCTATCAAAATTAAATCACAAGACTTCTTTTATTGAAGCATTTCTTTGTCCTCCTTCAAATGTTCCTGTGACGCCTGTATAAAAATGGACAAAGATTGGGTGACAGGTCAAAAGGGATCACTGATGGCTTGTATTGCTCCACTCCTTCCTCAGATTAACTGTAATTTTTTCCCACCTGCTTTTCTTTTCCTGTATTTAGGTTTCAAGCAGGGCTACATTTTATCCTCTGTACAATGTCTGATGCAATTGTGCCCGGGTCAATGGCTGGGATTCCTAAAGGATTATAGCTTTGCTTTAACTAAAAGTTAATAGTTTTATTTCTTTTGTGCTTTTCAAACCTCAGTGTTATATCATATTTGATTTTCAAACTATTCCTTGCCACATGGAAGAGTAAACCTGGACTTGTTCTCAGTAAGGTAGTGTTCCTCAATTTTTTGAACTTGCCCCCTCTTCTAAACTTACTCTACCCTTTGCCAGAACCAAGTACCTCTTTATTGGGTGACTGTACAAAGGTGGTTTCACACAGTTGCATGCATGCATTTTGCAGTGGTATACAATAAGATGGGTAACAAGACAAGAGATTATAAAAATAATATTGTCACAGTACTGACACTACATATAACAGAGGTTATCTGTTATCTATAGTCATGTAGGTTGTTTTCCTTCTATGCCTCATGATGTATATTATTACTCAAAAGTACCCATATTTCTGGCCCTATTTGAGTGTGGGGATATAATCTGTTTATATCAGTATGCATCTCATTTTTTCTGATTGCATGGTGTTTACCCCATCACACCCAAATACAATTTTACCTTCAGAAAAGACTCTGCTTTGACTCATCATATCGTGGAAGCAGAGGTGGTCCAACAATGAGGCGAATTAGGCAGTCGCCTGTGGCGCAAAACATACGGGGGCGCAGTCGAGACTGCTTTTTCTGTTGATTTGTTGTAAAACATGATGTTTTGGTGCTTAGTTTGTAAAATCGTGATGTAATTTGATGTTTAATAAGCTTTCCCTTAATCCCTCCTTATTATCCAACATTTTCGCTTATCCAACGCTTTTATTTTTCAGTGATTAGTTTGGGGGGGGGGCACGCCAAAATTGTGTTTGCCTACACTTTAAAAATACCTAGGGCCGGCTCTGCATGGAAGGCTGGTTTCTCCTAATCCATTCGGAAAGCTCCCTACATCATTCTACGACCTTTAAAAAAAGTCTAACACTCTGCAGTGATGTAGCCTTGAAATCTCAAACTACTGCTCTCGTGTGATTTGAAAACGTTCTTGTGTCTGCACAGAAAATGAGTTTGCCTGATTGCTACTTTTTGGTGTGAAATAAAGAGTTCTCGGGAATCTAATAAGAAGTTCTGGGGAATCTAATCTTATAGGATTTCTAAATGATATATTATTGATTCATTAGATATGGCTCTTTCTCCTTCAACATCCCAAACAGAAATGGTCCCCGCTTCCATCATGAAGAGTTCAGGGTCACAAGACTCCACCCTTCAACATGCCCCCGAATTTCAAGTATTATTGTTGCTGACAGGGCGCATACTAATTTCCTGATCACACACAAAAACAGTGCCTCAGCAAAAGAAAACTTCATAGTATTTAAATATAACTATTAGTATCCCATTTTGCAGATAATCCTTTTTTGCGATGCTTCGCAGATGGATTTTGACAGATTACTGATGGGACAGGACGAACGTTATGTGATGGGACCCGTTCAAAATCATTTTCAAACTGTATCAAAAATGGAGTATTTCTTAATGTGATGAGGTCCTTGGACGATTACCCTAGAGACAAGGGTTTTAATCCCTGCTAGGCTATGGAAACCCAAATGGGATTCCCAATTAGAACAGTCATCATTCTAGCTGGAGGAATTATATAATCCGTGTAATATTTTTTCTAATTCCTGCTGGTATTATAAACAAGTAACTAGAACTAGCTTTGGTATATAAGTTAAAGATATAAAAAATAATGTCCTTGTGGAAGAACTAATACCACATTTATTTGTCTTAAGAGTATAGTGTGGGACTTTCCAACTGATCATACACAAATACATCCTACTAAATTAAATGGGTCTCTTGAAATTAAATTTGAAGTAGTTATTGGGAATAGCATTTCTTCTTTTGGGAGTACTATATTTCCTTCTGCAATTTAAATTGTAGCAGGGAAACAAGACAGCGGATATAGGCTATGGATGAAGAAAGGATTTATTCTAAGAACATATGGAAGTAAAATTTGGGAGGGCTCTGATAAAAGAAAAAACAGGGCTGCTATATTGGACTGGCACTATTCTTAACCAACAGAAATTTATAAATGCAAACAAAATAACTCAGATGGGTAGCTGTACTAATCTGCTGCATCTTAAAGATTAACACATTTGATTTGCATAAGCTTTTGTGGAGTACAACCCACAACATCAGATGCATGAAGTGTTGCCTCAGTTGACAGCTTATTAAACACATGGGTGGGTAGAAAAGTGTATTTGGTGTGATCAATCAATCAATCAAACAAACTTTATTTATATCCCGCCCCATCTCCCCATGGGGACTCAGGGCAACTTACAACATAAAAGGCAATCATTCAATGTCACAAAAATACACAATAAATTTTTTAAAATACAGATAAATAGTATAAACATTCAATCATCACCAAAACATAATAAAAGACCAATAAAACACATTTTACAGTAACAATAAAAAACAAAGTTAAAAGCCAGATCCATTGATTAAAAAACCATACCCAGTGTTAAAAGCCATATCCATAGACATAGACCATTCTTTGTTTGGTAACTATAAGCATTTATCATTACTTGATGCTAAACAGTAATAAACAGATATTCTAATATACATGAGCTGATCAACATATATAGTGATGAATATGTTTAATATAACAAAGAAAGGTAAAGAAGACTATTTCCTATTTATAATAAAATGCTTAATCTGTCTTAGAAAAAATGACTTTTCCTTTTCCTCAAATTACTGCTGTTTGTCTTAACTTGAGATATCTTATCTAGAAATGCCCTTCTACATTTTCTCCCATGATTTATGTACAGTCTCATGAATTTGTTGTTATTGTTCTGAGTAAAAACCTGATTGGGGGGAAATGACACAGTAACCAGAAGAGAATACTACTGAAAGTGTTTCTGCATTATTATTATTATTATTATTATTATTATTATTATTATTATTATTATTATTATTGAATTCTTACAAGAACCCTATAAGGCCAGTTTGTTGAGAATTTGCTAAATACCCTAAGTATCATCCTGTCTGATCTTGGAAGCTAATCAGGGTCAGATCTGGTTAGTTCTTGGATGGAAACCTCCAAGAAATACTACATTTTGTGTGCTATATTCCAGCAGAAAGAACTGGCAAAAATGTCTCTGAGTATTCCTTGTCTATGAAATGTATGGGGTCATTATAAGTCAACAGGTGACTTAAAGGCACATAGACAAAGTAAGTTCCGTGTCAAGGCAGGGATTTTAATGTGGGTCTCGCTATTCCAAGATTTTAAACATTAGACTGTAGTGGCTCTTTAAGGGCAATGGCCCTTCTAAAATGGAAACAAGGCTGAAACAGTGGAAGAAAAATTCATTTTGATTTGCGTATTATGCAAATTAGAACATACAAATTGGATACCCGAATTTAGCAACCAGAATAAGACAGCCTTGCTTGAACTCTGCCACTTTTATTACAAAGGGTCATAGATTCATAGAATATAAGAAATGTTTCTCATTTCGAAATGTTAAGTCTTTGTATCATCTGTTATATTCAAAATTTTAGAATAGGTAACCCTAGTTCCTAAATTCATATTCTTTCCAGCAGAGGGCATGGAGCAGACATACTATTTTGGTGAGTAGTGATCTTTAACTCTCTCCATTAAAGTTTGGCACCAGAATCTGCAACTTCTGTTTGTAGCTCTGTCTAGTTGCGAAAGGCAAGGGATAATTACTGCATGTTCATTCTGTCAGAAAAGAAGCTACTTTGTGTTCTGCTCACACCTTTTCCAAAAGACAGTATTTCTCCTACCTTTCATTGCTATTCCTAATCCTGCATACTTGAAAAAACTTATTTATTTAAGTGGGAATTTTCTGTCAGATAAATATACCTTGTTTAGCCATTTTAAACATATGTGGAACAAATAATTCCTGTATTACACACTGTTTCCAACACAGATTTTCACATCAACAAATAATTTTAATAGCTACAAAGCAGAAGAAGGTACTTCCAAGCATAAATTAAACCAAACTCAGTGGTGTGAACTTTTTGGAAGTCAAGGTCACATGCTGTAACATGACAATTGGCTATATAACGTACTGATCTAGACTATCTTAAGATGTTTGACCTAACAGTGAAAATATCATATTTGGTTCAGTTGCGAGTCTTGTAACTGCAACTGTAAATGTTGATTATTATATTATTATTTTATTGTATGACACAGCAAACAAAATAGACATGCTGGATTTCATATCACAAAATCACAAGTCGAACACTTCCCAAGTGTCTAGGACTGTGTGATGTATTTTCGGATGATGCGTGCAGATCCCAGTAGGGTGGCCTTTTGCAGTTGACAGATCGTAATTTTGTCAATGTCTATTGTTTCCAAATGCCAGCTGAGATCTTTTGGCACAGCACCCAGTGTGCCCATCACCACCGGGACCACCTGCACTGGTTTCTGCACTGGAGTCTTTGAAGTTCAATCTTGAGGTCCTGATAGCGGCTGAGTTTTTCCTGTTGTTTTTCGTCAATGCGACTGTCACCTGGGATGGCGACATCAATGATCCAACCCTTTTTCTTTTCCACAACTGTGATGTCTGGTGTGTTGTGTTCCAGAACTTTGTCAGTCTGGATTCGGAAGTCCCACAGTATCTTTGTGTGTTCATTTTCCACGACCTTTGCAGGTTTGTGATCCCACCAGTTCTTTACTGCAGGGAGGTGGTACTTGAGGCATAAGTTCCAATGAATCATTTGGGTCACATGGTTGTGCCTCTGTTTATAGTCTGTCTGTGCGATTTTCTTACAGCAGCTGAGGATATGATCAGTGGCTTCGTCGGTTTCCTTGCACAGTCTGCATTTTGGGTCATCAGCTGATTTTTCAATCTTGGCCTTAATTGCATTTGTTCTGATGGCTTGCTCCTGGGCTGCAAGGATCAGGCCTTCTGTCTCCTTCTTCAGTGTCCCATTTGTGAGCCAGAGCCAGGTCTTCTCCTTATCAGCTTTTCCTTCAATTTTGTCAAGAAACTTTCCATGCAATGTTTTGTTGTGACAGCTGTCAGCTCTAATTTGTAGTGCGGTTTTCTTGTACTGGTTTTTTGTCTGCTGTGCTTTGAGGAATTTCTGATTTTTGACTCCAATCAAAGCAGGTTCTTCACTTTGCTTTACATATTCTGCCAGGGCATGTTCTTCTTCTTTGACTGCTTGTTTGACTTGTAAGAGTCCTCTGCCACCTGATCTTCTAGGCAGATATAGCCGGTTAACATCACTGCAAAGGTGCAGTGAATGATGAATGGTCATGAATTTTCTTGTTTTTCTGTCCAAATTGTCCAGTTCCGCCTGTGTCCATTATTATTATTATTATTATTATTATTATTATTATTATTATTATTATTATTATTATTAATGTCTTATCTAGAATGCTTGTGGTATTCTGACTGGTTAATAGCTTTCTCTTTCTGATGATGGGAGCAACATTTTTTGACCTCTTTCAATGTGCTGGTGCCTCTACTGATCTGAAAAAATTCTCAAAGATGACTGACATTGGCTTTAAGATCACACCTTCAAGTCCCTTTGGTACACTTGAATGCAGTTAATTTAGCCCTGAAGACACGGATTCATTTACAGTAGATAGGTATTCCTTTACTACCCCTATAGCTATTCTGGGGTATAGATCTCTTACTGCATGATTTATTATATTTTTAAACAGAGCACTGTTTTCTTTTGTGAGAAGACCAGGGCAAACACTATGGCCTTTTCTCTTACCCTGTTAGCATCTTCTCTTCTCTATGGCTATGGGACCAAGCTTTTGGAGAATAACTGCAGTGCAATAAATGAACGTAGAATCCGTGCAATGACAATTGGAATGGCCCTGGATTACGACTTTGGATTATGTGATTTCAATAACTGATGTAATTATTTTTAGATGTTTTAATTATCTGGTTTTTTAATGCAGATGTTTACCAATTGTATATTATTTTAAGGCATTGAATTGTTGCTGATATGTGAGGCCACTCTGAGTCTCCCTCAGGGTTGAGAAGGGCGGGGTACAAATAGGGTAAATAAAGAAATAATAAATATGCAGTGGTTATTTCCTTGTTCTTCCTCTGAACATTATATAGCGTGTTTGAAAACGAACTCCCTAGTTTTAAGTTAACACATATTAAAACTAGGGAGTTATTTTTCAAACACCCTGTATTTAAACCATTAAGCAAGCCTGAACCTATTCTGAGCTTCTCTTTTCTGACTTTCACTCTACAAATATTAGCTATCTGTTTGCATCCTTCTTTGCTGACTTCCTCCTTCTTTGATTTTTTTAATACAAGTCTCTCTTAAATCTCTGAAATCTCAGAAACTGAGGTATTTCTACCATGGTTTCTTTAGATACCTCCATTTTTCTTCTTCATTTCTATCCCACAGTTAAGAAAATAATCATGCATTGTTAACTCTCTTCCCTTGGACCACTTCTGAATACGTGATTACAGACGATATTTCCCTCAGCTTATTTTGATCCCACTTTAACATCAATGGGAATATTTGGATTTTCAGTTTGGGAAGGGACTTTGTCTGAGGGCTCTATGCTATACCTGAGTGGAGATTGCCAAGAAATTCTATGTACCTCTCCAAACTATAGATCCCAGGATGTCACAGGATGGAGCTATGGCTGTTAAAGTGGTATCAAACTACTATAATTGCATTGTACGAATGCACCAAATATTAACGTGACTGCATGAATCTACTTCCATCTGAACTCATTATGTTTTTCTGCCTCCTCTTTCCCTCCAGAAATAACAGAACTATAGAGTCAGTCTGGTAAGTGCTATGACATATTAAGAAAATTCCTTGGCTTCTTTGCCTGTAAAACAGAAAAGACCAAAAGACCACATCTCTGTATGCACCTCTTGTCTTGCCTTCAAAATTATTGCTATATCATGTTTTAATTTCATTGATATCCAAAGTATCTTCTTAATCACCTTTGTTTTTATCTTGCTAGTGGGTGAGAGTATGCCCATACACACCCCTTGGTACATTTATTTATTACTAACATTTATTAGTCACTCTATATCTTAGGTCAATGTACAATTAAAATAGAAATAAAATTCACATGAAGTGGAATCATAAAACAACCCTAAATGCAGATAGCGACAAAATTGCTATAGTCATAGAGTTATGTTCTCCTTAAGCTTTAGCCTGAATACCCCAAGTCCTGAAACCTAATCTTGTTTCCTAATAAAATACACATATACATGCAGTATTTATAGTCTGAATTCACTGTTAAGTTCTTGTTAAGTCTCTTGCCAATTTTGGTTTGATAACAAGACTATTGAAGAATAAAATTACTCAGCTGGTGCAGTGTTCTTCCCACAAGTAGCCACCATAAATATGACATGACATGCAGTGTTTGAAGCAAGAGTTAGTGATTAAACTCCTTAGTGATTAAAAAAAAATCCAGTGGATGTCCCCCATCCGCCCTCCATTTTATCCCGACATAAGGGCTGTGAGGATGCCGTGGAAGAAAGCTTGGGACCCGCATTTTGGCTCTGTCTGGAAATGCCCAAGGAGGACCTTTTTGAAACAGTATTTCCCACTGTTGCTGCGATTGAGCTTGCATTTAATGCAAGCATTATCTGACCATCCCCCTTTTTAACCCATTCTCTGTGTGGAAGGGCCCTCCGTTTAAATGCAGAGGAGGCTTTCTTGGCTGGGGAACCTCATTATGGACTGTTCTCTCTAGAGACTCTCACCAGATGTCTTCCTTCCCTTAAGACCATTCATTTTCCTAGCATTTTCTATTGTAATCCTGACTCAAATGCAAAAAGAGTTGTTGGATTAAGAAGAACATTGAGATATGTCACCCAACATATGCCACTATATGTTGCTTGGTTGGCTGAAATAAAATGTCAGGAGAGCTAAAAGAAAGACAGGGGAATGGACTGAGAGAGGAACTAACCACAGATTATATTCTTAAAGCACAATCCAAAGTAGCCAAGAATGAACACATCTAAAGAGGTTTCGTATCCAAATCAATCCAAGTCAGGGTTGAGGGGACAGTGTTGAAGGTTACTCAGAATTATCCTTGCCATTGCTTAATGTTGCAACAGGATAATAGTTGTAACAATGGTCTAGAGAAGGTTTGAATACATTTTCTTCCTCTCTCATCCCATCCTTCTGTTACCTTTTTGGCTCTTCTGCTGGCAGATCTTAACCATAAAGAACTCTCCAAGTTCTGCCAGTCAACAAAGCTTGTGGCTAATCCTACCCTGCTGTCATCGTTGCAGCTTGGATCCCATTGCTCATTTATAGTGAAATGTTTTCAATGCTCCTATTTTTATTGTTCTCTTTTACTTCCTATGTAAGTTTACTTGTCATTTCTTGTAACACTATATTTTTGTTAAATATACAGGTTTTTGGGCCATCGTGAGATCCTTTCCTCTATTAACAAAAATAAATAAAATATGCATTGCTGTCTTTTGTCTATTGACTACAATACTGTATATCATTTATTCAAAGACACCACTGATTCTAAGATGCATTCTAATTCCAGTACCACCAACAGAAATCTATATGTGTGTGTGTATAAATATATAAGCACTCATAATTCTTTAGAATTTGTCAAAATAAAATGACAAATTAAAAGATACCAAAAAAATCCCAGACAAATGTTTTCTGAGAATACAAAACTGTAACTTTGCACATTATATAGGTCATTCCAAGAGCCCTTCCACACAGACCTATATCCCAGAATATCAAGGCAGAAAATCCCACAATATCTGCTTTGAACTGGATTATCTGAATCCATACTGAGATAAGGTGGGATTTTCTACCTTGATATTCTGGGATATAGGGTTGTGTGGAAGGGCCCCAAGATTTATAATGAGTTCCATCCACTCTAAGAGACATATCCCATTTGAACGAAAGAAAGAAAGAAAGAAAGAAAGAAAGAAAGAAAGAAAGAAAGAAAGAAAGAAAGAAAGAAAGAAAGAAAGAAAGAAAGAAGAGGAGGGAGAGAGGGAGGGAGGGAGGGAGGGAGGGAGGAAGGAAGGAAGGAAGGAAGGAAGGAAGGAAGGAAGGAAGGAAGGAAGGAAGGAAGGAAGGAAGGAAGGAAGGATCAGATGCTCCCAAAGCCACATACTGGGAGATTTTCAATCAGCCATGGCTGACCTCTATAAGTGAAAATTGAGCTTCAGAAACTGAGACAATCCTTCAGGGGTTAAACTAAATCCACCAATTTAGCATGGATTAAGTACCTGCCTTCCTGATTACAAGTGACAAAGATTGGCTAGCAAAAATTAGTGTGAGCATCAGTAAATGGATAGCATTAAGTACAAATGGAAATCAAAGAGTAGGGCTATTTTAAGTTTCATGATGCAGATATAGCAGATGGGAGTCCATGTAGATACTTCAGTGCATCACATGTGGAATTCGGTGCCATCTCTACGCAGATGACACCCAACTCTACTACTCTTTTCCACCGAAATCCGAGGAAGCCCCTTGGATACTGGACCAGTGCTTGGCCGCTGTGATGGGCTGGATGAGGGTGAATAAGCTGAGGCTTAATCCTGACAAGACAGAGGTCCTCCAGGTCAGTCGCATGTCCGATCTGGGTATTGGGTGGCAACCTGTGCTTGACGGGGTCGCACTCCTCCTGAAGGCGCAGGTCCGCAGCTTGGGGGTCCTTCTGGACTCAACACTGACACTTGATGCTCAGGTGTCGGCGGTGGCTGGGCGGGCCTTTGCACAATTAAAACTTGTGCACCAGCTGCGACCTTACCTTGTGAAGTCTGATCTGGCTACGGTGGTCCATGCCTTGGTTACCTCAAGGTTGGATTATTGTAATGCACTCTACGTGGGGCTGCCCTTGAAAACGGCCCGGAAACTTCAGTTAGTCCAGCGTTCGGCAGCCAGGCTTCTAATTGGAGCAAATTACAGGGAGCGGTCTACCCCCCTGTTTAAGAAGCTCCACTGGCTGCCATTTATTTTCCGGACCCAATTCAAGGTGCAGGTGATGGCCTACAAAGCCCTGAACAGTTTGGGACCCACCTACCTTTGTGACCGCATTTTCCCCTATGAACCCACACGATCTCTTCGTTCGTCGGGGGAGGCCCTCCTCTTGTTTCCGCCACCGTCACAAGCGCGGTTGGTGGGGACGAGGGAGAGAGCCTTCTCCGTGGTGGCCCTCCGGCTCTGGAACGCACTCCCAAGGGAAATTCGGCTAGCTGCCACTTTGGAAGGGTTTAGGAAAAGCCTGAAAACCTGGCTGTTCACACAGGCTTTTGAATAAGTACCACCCTCTTGAATGCTAAATTCTTGTACAAATGGTTATCCTTGATCGGTTGCATCCGCATGAGTAATTTAACCTCAGGGTTCAACTCACTTTTGGGTTCTCCCCCATGTTCTTATAGCACTTTTAACTTCCTCCATATTTATAAGTCTCACTTAGTGCACTTTGATCAGCACATCCTTATGTTTTTATTGATGTGTTTTAACTTTGTCTTAATGGTTTGATTTTAATTGTATGTTTTAATTTTTCATTTGTGCGTTTTTGGTATTTGATGTTTTTATATGTATACTCTTTTGCATTTGTAAGCTGCCCTGAGTCCCTGCGGGGAGATAGAGGCGGGGTACAAGAATAAAATTATTATTATTATTATTATTATTATTATTATTATTATTATTATTATTATTCCATCTGGTTTTCCCTGAAGATTTTAAATATGCAGTATATCACAGGCTGTATTCTGTAGTTTGCATGGATTGGACTAAAACATGCTGTAGATTCCCGTCAAGTGTTTCTTGAAAGGGCTGAGACTAGAATTTCAGCTGCAGTTAGAAGTCAGGGCTTGTATGTCTAGTGTTGGCACCAAGTTGGGGATGTGGCTGGCATCCTTGCAGAGTGCCAAGGAGAAGGAGGATTGAGTACAAAACAGGTACAAAATGAACATCATGATGAAGTCCATAGCATCTGCTGGTGATTCTTGGGCCTTAGAAATCTGAGAAGCTTTGACCAAATTGGAGTCACTGTTAGTAGCAGTATAAATGATCTTGTTATCACTTTGGAACTGTACCTGCAGTGCATTTGAAAGGCTAATTTATGAGTGGTGACCCTTAGGATGTTTGAAAATTCAAAAATAGTTGATTCAATGAGCTGTTACCACATAAACCTTTTCTTGCCATTGATATTACATACCTTGGTTACTTTGTTGTCTACTCAGAGTATTGACACATAGATTATTCCTGTAATGAGGTCTCCTCCAGTGAAATTCACAAACGCATTTTTAAACTGGAGAAGCAGTGTTTCTGTCTCAAGTGTAATACCTCTTCTGTCAACACCTGCCTAGTTTACAGTTGGCTTCCAGTGTCTCCCGTTCGGCAAAATGTATCTGCTTCTTCCTTGAAGTCTCATAATCACTCTGTATACTGAGATTATAATGTCTTTACACCTTTTCCTCTAATGACATTCATGATTACAAACATGTGTATATGCACACACACATATACAAACATTTAATTTAATGATAACCAAAACAATTCTGTTCCTTAAGGAAAGAGTATATTTTCAAACTTCCACTTTGGGCATAAAAATGGAGGGTTGAGAAACTTTGGCAAATGGAGAAACTTCAGGGGAAAAAACCTTATCACCCGGATCACTAGTCCAGCATCAGACTAGGTCCCTAATCTCTTATGAAATGCAAAATGATGCTTACATAGTAGATTTTACAGTCTCACTTCTTCCATCTCATACATCTCTCATTCATTCCTTCGCCTTAATTTTCTCCTTATATTTCCCACATATATCTCTGTACCGTGCAGGCAGCATTCCACAAACATCCTTATCCTGTGTTTCCCTCTCTCTCTTTTTGTTGTTGTTGTTGCCCATTGGACATTGAACACTGCTTGCTGATGCTGCCTGCCTAGTCTCCAACTAGGATGGAGAAAAAGATTTTTAAGGAGAAGGAAGAACCTAGCAAATAAATACTACTTCCGTCTTATTAATTTTGTACCAATAAGGGGTATTTTACATTATGATGAGCAATAGTCCTAATTTTTCTTAATAAATGAGTTCCTATAGCATGTGTGTGTGTGTGTGTGTGTGTGTGTGTGTGTGTGTGTGTGTGTGTGTGTGTGAGAGAGAGAGAGAGAGAGAGAGAGAGAGAGAGAGAGAGAGAGAGAGAGAGAGAGAATAATTCTGTGGTGACCTTGGGCTTTGTGTCTGTGGGTATTTGTTTTGTTATGATTGCTTAGACATTTTATGCCACCACAAAAAATAGCTGTTCCAGGAGCTGAGTAAAGGATTGTAGATTGTTTATGAGACAGCTATGTTGTACATCAGATTTACTTTATGGTTAACTGATGTAGTTCTCATTCATCTTGGTGTGTCTGATTCTTGAGTTCCCTTCCTTTTTGGTTTGCCATCACACTGATTGATCCAGATTCTCTAGACTTCAACAGATTCACTTCTATTTTGTTACTGTGTGCTTACATTTTCATTAACCTCTCTCTTCTGGTAGCTGCTCCTTTTTATAAAGCTCAAATTTATGGCTATAAATAAAATATGCCTTAATAAGACTGGTGAAATCTCTTGATGAGGTGCAAATGAGTGACCATATCTAAGGATATGGTTATTTTTACACGTCTTAGTGCTTTGTGGAGTACCATGGATTTTTACATCTTACAATTTAATAGCATTTAAATGCACAAAGTGCTTTACAATTTCTCTCTCTTTTTGTCCTCAGGGCAGCCCCCTGTGAAGTAGGCCAATATTCAACTCATTTCACAAGTGACAAATCAAGGCTGAGAGAAAATTACTTACCTAAGGCGTTTCCAATAATTTTTCTTCCCAGAAAATTACTACTTTACAAATGTAGTAATGTGCATACAGTTAAAAATAATGTTTCCTAAAGACAAACTGGATTTATTTTACTTACCCTATTTTAAGTCAGGAAGGTCTTAACCATCCAAAGTCTAAATCGGCCACATTTACACTGTGTGCAGGTTACTAAAGCAAGGGCAATTTCACAAACTAGGCCAACATGTTGGACTCAAACTCAGAGACTCTACCAAAGAGTAAGAAGGCAGGTAACGGTGATCCATGAAACAAATGGTCTTTTTAATGTAAAGGCTTCAAACTAAATAGAGATGAAGCAAAGATAACCATATAACAGGATCAAAACCAAGTGTCTAGGAAAAACTCACAAGATCTTGAACCAAATACAAACATTTTTTTCCAGTGGCCTCCCTGAAGCATTTTTAAATGATTTGCCTGGGCCCCAGCCAGGACTCAACTGTAGACACTTCAACATAACGTCTCCCTAAGAAAGAGGGATCTCCTATTCAGAAGTTCTCTGCACTCAGAATGCCTTTACCTATACCCAGAAATATAATTTAATTCCCTCTAGTATCAGTCTCTTGGGTTGGAAGGAAATTTTGTCTCATCCTCTGACTCGAAGAAACTGTATTCCTTGAGAGGGAAGTCCTCTTTTCCATGTGTCTAGGATTTTCTGCTCTTCTGTATTATAACTCACCTGGAAAAATCAGAGTCAGAGAAATTAAGCCTCTTGCACCAGTCCCTCTGTGTCTGTCTACCTATTTATTCAACCTGTTTTTCTCCCGGATGGGAACCGCTATGCTCCTGCTCAGAACCTGGTTAGCCACCAGCAGAGATGATCAGCTTTTCTGCAAGATGAGCCCCTGCCTCAGCCAAAGCAGATGGCTACTGAGAAAATGCCACTTCCATTTGCTGAAGCACAACAAGACAAGCATCAGTGTAGACCTCTTGCACAAGTTTACATTGGAAACTTAATAATTAATCACCTAGCATGGCAAATTCAAGCAGCTATAACTTTTTCAGTAAATGGTGGAGTTCTGGTTGCAAAAAATGTCCAAAGGGTGATGTATGTTCTCTTTCCAGATTACTTGAATCCCTTGACTCTTGTCTTCTCCTTTCTGTATCTTTGTTCATTGTGACTACTTGCTTATAGTAACTGCTTTTAGAACATATGAAATCTTGCTATTATGCTTCCCTTCATTTTCAAATAACTTTCTAGATGACATTTGATTTGCCTGTACTGGCTTGACTTTCCTGTAACTTCTCCAGCTGTTTCTAGACACAAGACATTTAGTGCCATCTGCCGCTGGAATATCCTTCCAGCAAAGTCATGTTAACTTCAGATCAGAATAATAATTCTCAATGGAGGTTACCTGCACTAAGCATACCTGTTGTCTATTTCAGGTAACTAGTCTAAGTCAGCACAGCAATCATAAAAGAGCCCAATGAGGTCTTAAGGTGTAATAGAGACACATCTCCATTGATGGAGAGGAGATTTGACAGTAGAGGTAATGTCCTACCCAAAAGCCCCCATTGTACTCATAGAAAGATCTGTGGGTATAAATCTATCATGATTAGAAGCCTTTGGGATCATCTAGGAGCAAAGAAGACTTTGAACCCAATAATTTTTGAGCTCATAGAAATAGGATCTGGATTAATAATTCTGATAAAACCTCATCTTCTGAACCAGTGTTGGTTGATGAAGCTATAGAAGAGGCAAGCAATCTGTCACTCCCCCGCCCCCCACTTTTCCAGCAATTTTTAAAGACTGAATCACAGCAATAGTGTATCAATGCTTTCATTTTGAGTTAGTAACAGAGAATGATAAATGTTTTCTGATTTTCAATAGGAGCAGATACAGCTTCTTATGGAGAATCATAGAATCATAGAATCATAGAATAGTAGAGTTGGAAGAGACCTCATGGGCCATCCAGTCCAACCCCCTGCCAAAAAGCAGGAAATCGCATTCAAAGCACCCCCGACAGATGGCCATCCAGCCTCTGCTTAAAAGCCTCCAAAGAAGGAACCTCCATCACGGCCCGGGGGAGAGAGTTCCACTGTTGAACAGCTCTCACAGTGAGGAAGTTCTTCCTGATGTTCAGGTGGAATCTCCTTTCCTATAGTTTGAAGCCATTGTTCCGTGTCCTAGTCTGCAGGGCAGCAGAAAACAAGCTTGCTCCCTCCTCCCTATGACTTCCCTTCACGTATTTGTACATGGCTATCATGTCTCCTCTCAGCCTTCTCTTCTGCAGGCTAAACATGCCCAGCTCTTTAAGCCGCTCCTCATAGGGCTTGTTCTCCAGACCCTTAATCATTTTAGTCGCCCTCCTCTGGACGCTTTCCAGCTTGTCAATATCTCCCTTCAAGTGCGGTGCCCAAAATTGGACACAGTATTCCAGGTGTGGTCTGACCAAGGCAGAATAGAGGGGGAGCATGACTTCCCTGGATCTAGACGCTATACCCCTATTGATGCAGGCCAGAATCCCGTTGGCTTTTTTAGCTGCCGCATCACATTGTTGGCTCATGTTTAACTTGTTGTCCACGACGACTCCAAGGTCTTTTTCACACATCTAAATGTAGACCCCAAAATTACATTTTGCAATCGTAATTGTAACAAGAATTCTATCTTTCAATGGGGACTTTGGAGAATGATACCCTCCAACTATTAACCTATGTCAATAATTCTTATATTATTAATTTAACATGATGATGATGATATCTTGGTATCAATACTGATTATCCATCAATTTGAAAAGTGTACTCTCTCAAGACTTTTTTCTAAGGCTAAAATTGGAAAACACATCCAGTACAAACCAGCTGAATCAAGTATTACTACATCTCTTGATTCTTCTAGATGACCACCTGTTGTTTCATATTTGAATGGTTTAATTATTCAGAATAGAGTATAGGATCAGCTCATTTAGGCTATAGATTTGGATAGCAGGATAACTCTTGAAGAATCTTTACCTGTTGCTCATAGATGTTTACAACATCTATCTTAAAAGTATTATAAGGCCCATATAGCATCCCCAACTGGCAACCATTACACAGGAAACCTTTTAATTGGCCACCCCAAGACTGTGGAATGACCTGCTGGAAGAGCTTCAATGGCTAAATCAGATGTCAGAGTTCAAGATGCAATTGAAGACCTATCTCTGCTGGCAGGTCTACCCAGTCAATTTTAATCTACATTTTACTGGTGTTCTTGTGTTATGTGCATTTTAATAGTGTGGTGTTTTATCGTTCTGTTTTTAAGCCTATTGTATCCTACCTTGAGCCACAAGGAGATGCAGATTATTATCTTCGTCTTCCTCCTCCTCCTAAGGACAACAGAATGATAAATGTTTGGATGTGTGATTTCCCCCATTCCTGTAAATATTATGACTGTAGGTGCCCAGCAGAATGTTTCTACTAAGCTTGTAATGACTACAGAACTTTGACATTTCTGAGTACAAAAGCTTATTCTCTTAGAAGCTAATAATTCAGAATTGTAATATTTAATTCTTTCAAATTATTTGTCATCACTGTAATACATGATCAAAGCACCTTATCCCAAGAGCACTTAAACATATGTTCAGCTTTGCTTAAAAGGGATCATTAATTTGGATAAGATTGCACATATGTTTTAAATATCTGAAGGATTTACCAATGGTCTTTTCTCCTTTGGATTTGGAAAATACTGCTTTTAAATTTTATCCTGACTAGTGTACAAACACACTCTGGTGGCACTCCTAAACACTTTTAATATCAAGGCATGTTCCATATAAATTTAAATGAGCTTTCTTTTCAACTGAATATGCTTAGGTTTGACAAATATAATGCACTATTATATAAGAAATAATTCTTTGCCAATAAATGGATTTACAATGATATGCAGGAGTTCCAACTAAGGAAAGCAAGAGTCATCAGCTTTTATCCCTCCAGATGTTTTGGGCATCAAGTCTTAAAAGCCCAATCCAACATGGTCAATTGTTAAGAGATGATGGGAGCTCTAATTCAAAATATCTTGAGGGTCAAATGTTCCCACTTCTTGTACTTAGCTCTAATGCTAACATCTATAAGAAAGGGAACCACTTTTCTGAGAGGCACTGTCTTACAGTGACTCTGAGCCTTCCTGGAGGATCATACCCGAAGATGATGCTGGGGGACTCCTGCTTGAATCCCCAGCCGTTGGCCTGTGGGGTTTCTCAGGGTTCCATTTTTCCCCATGTTGTCTGACATATACATAAAACCACTGGGAGAGGTCATCCGGAGTTTTGGAGTACAATGCCACCTATATGCAGATGACACCCAACTCTACTACTCTTTCCATCTTATGCCAAGGAAGCTGTCTTAACCCTAAACCAGTGCCTGTCATTAGTAATAAACTGGATGAGGGCAAACTAATTGAAACTTAATCCAGACAAGACAGAGATATTTCTGGTTAGTCAGAAGGCAGGTTAGGGAATAGGGATTCAGCCTGTGCTGGATGGGGTTACACTTCCCTGTGTCTCTATAGAAGTTGTGAAGTATGGATAAACTAGGAAAGGAAAATATATATCTGTGGAGAGTCCAGGGTGTGGCAAGAGTCCTTTGTCACTGGGAAGCCAGCATAAATGTTTCAGTTAATCACCCTAGGGTGATTAACTGAGGATGCCTGCCATAGATGTGGGCGAAACGTCAGGAGAGAATACTTCTGGAACATGGTCACACAGCCCGAAAGACATACAACAACCCTGGAAGATAGACACTTTTGAACTGTGGTGTTGGAGGAAAATTCTGAGAGTGCCTTGGACCGCAAGAAGACCCAACCAGTTCATACTCCAGGAAATAATGTCTGACTGCTCACTGGAGGGAAGGATATTAGAGGCAAAGATGAATTACTTTGGTCACATCATCAGAAGACAGGAAAGCTTGGAAAAGATCATGATGCTTGGGAAAATGGAAGGAAAAAGGAAGAGAAGCCGACCAAGGGGGAGATGGATGGATGGTATCCTAGAAGTGACTGGCTTGACCTTGAAGAAACTGGGGGCAGTGACGGCTGACAGGAAGCTTTGGCGTGGGCTGGTCCATGAGGTCACGAAGAGTCGGAAGCGACTGAATGAATAAACAACAACTACAACAACAACAACAACATGATTCTATGACTCTTGGAATACACAAAACCTCAAAACCAACATTACCTACACTTTGTCATTATTTGACAACTACAGTGCTCCTAATATTTTGATACCATGGGTATGCAATCCATGTATCTTTGTGTTAATTGAAGTGTCTTGTAAGTATGAGTTCACCAATCTAGGTTCATAATTATTGTTATGTATTGGTATCAATATGTTGGACTGAGTCTGCAATCCTTTGTCTACTTATCTGGAAGTGAGTAAACTGAATGTAACATACATTTTAATAGATAGATATAGAGTTGCATTCCAAGGCCCCTTCTATACTGCCATATAATCCAGATTATCAAATCAGATAATCCACATTATCTGTGATCATATGAGTCTATACAGCCATATAATCCAGTTCACATCAGATAATCTTGATTTTATATGGCAGTGTAGAAAGGCCCTAAAGCTGCAGACTTATGCAACTGAATGTTTGAAGAGGTTTTCTTAGGGTCCTTCTACACTGTCCTTATATCCCAGGATCTGATCCCAGATAATCTGCTTTGAACTGGATTATATGAGTCTCCACTGCCAGCTAATCTTGGATAAGAAGATAATCTGGGATCAGATTCTAGGATATAGGACAGTGTAGAAGGAGCCTGAATCTCTCTGATATGGGGGACTGGCAGGGACCAGGGACTGGCGCCATATTTGTGCCCATTGGCTACAATTGTTTTTTCTTTCTTTCCTGGAAGCTCTCCAGGGACAGGCAGCAGATGGTTCGGGGACCAGCACTAGTCCACTTTGAGTAACACTGGCTTAGACAAGCCCTGCTGAACACAATGGCTGTTAGAAGTGAAGCCAATTGAATACAAAGAAGACTATTTAATTGAACAAAAGTAAATAATAATATTCTCTGATGTAACAAGGGCTTCACAGAAAAAAATGGGAGGGGAGTGAAAGTCAAATCAAATGAGCACCATGTTTCTTATTCATTGTTATAGGCAGATTTACAACAAATTCAAAAGTAGAATGTGTCAATTTATTATCAGTTTTATTATTAATAATATTAATATTAATAATTAGATGAAATATAACTAACTCCCTATTTAAACAATACAGATAAAAAAACTATGCAAAACATTCAATAAAAGTATAAATAACTACTGTAGCTGTGCCCAGCCATGCATTGCTGTGGCAAAGTGTGGTGGTATGGGAAATAAAGTATTGAGGAATTGGTGGTAGTATATGTTATTTCCTAAAGCTTGTGAATATACAATATTTCTGGTTGTTCCTTTTTTTGTCTGTTTGAGACACGTATGAATGCTGCAATTAGCCAGAATGATTAGCATGTAATGGCTTTTCAGCTTCAAAGCCTGGCTACTTCCTCTCTGGGGGAATCTTTTGTTGGGAGGTGTTAGCTGGCCCTAATTGTTTCCTGTCTGGAATTCCCCTGTTTTCAGAGTGTTGTTCTTTATTTACTGTTCTGGTTGTAGAGTGTTTTAATACTTGGAACCAGACTGTGTTCATTTTCATGGTTCATAGCAACACAATAATAATAATAGTAATAATAATAGTAATAATAATGACTCTGATAATACACACTACTTTTCTCTCTCCTCAGCTTCCTGCCTGGGGGAATTCTTTGTTGGGGGGGGGGGTGTTAGCTGGCCCTGATTGTTTCCTGTCTGGAATTCCCCTGTTTTCAGGGTGTGGTTCTTTATTTACTGTCCTCAGTTTACAGATTATATTGTTCTGTTTTATTATACCACAGTAATTCTTATATATTATATTTATAATCTTATATTATTTGCTTTGAACTGGATTATATGAGGCCCTTTCTACACAACTGTAAAAAAATCCACATTGAACTGGATTTTATGGCAGTGTGGACTCAAGATAATCCAGTTCAAAACAGATACTGTAGATTATGTGCCTTGGCATTCTGGGTTATATAGCTGTGTGGAAGGGCCTTGAATCTACACTGCCATATAATCCAGTTCAAATCAGATAATCTGTATTTTATAGGCAGTGTGGAAGAGGCCTAAGTGAACCCTCAGCCATTGTGGCTGAGGTGGTTGCTAGGACATGAAGTGCGCGAGGCCTAAAGGGGGCCTACCCTTCTGACTGGCAGCCAAGGGTAGAACAGCTGTTCCTCATCTTCTGTAATTTGGACTGTATTTTTCTAGGGTTTTTTTTTCTTGAAAGACATAGATGGGATGACTATGTCTTTTGTGACCAAATTTGGTGCGATTTAGTTCAGTAGTTTTGTTGTTTACTCCATGGGGAAAACGCACATTACATTTTCATGTATATAGATTATTTTAAAATAGTTTATAAAGTGAAAAGCATTAAACACTAGAACATTAAAATATATTTAAAAGGTACAGTACTGTACACACAAACTGTGTTTTGTATTTCGAAACTCCAGTCTGGAGGAGAAAACTAAAGGTAACATTGTTTTAAAATATTTCTTTTTGTGGCTGGCCCCATTATTTACATGATGAAAATGAAAATAAATATATTGGATGTGCCATTTGCTGGGTCCAGTGTTCTCTCTTGTTGCAAAAATCCTGAAGTAATTGGATCAATGTACATATGTAATTTTCCCACAGAAAATCCTACCGTCCTTTACTTCCTGCCCTCTAGCACACACATATTGAAAACTCTGGCTTGTTACATGGAAAGACATTTTCAGTACTTCTCTTTGAGCTGCTTCTTTGAGTCATGTTGCCAATACTCAGACTCTGGCCATAACTCGGCCATTTGGAAGGGCGCAGCAGCTGCTGTTGTTAACAAGGAAGAAGGAAAGTGCCTGAAAATACCTTCCCCCACCTCCCTAGCCACAAACGTCTCACTGATTTCAGAGGCTTGGAATGTTGTAGCATATTTTATTTTGGAATATTATATGTAAAAAAGAAGGCCTATTGCTTCACTCCTTTTATTCCCATTATCCTCAAGTTTAATAACACACAGGGTAGGGAGAAAGGATGATGATGAGTTATGACGTCTGTCCCTGAGGTGATATAAAATGGGTGTTTTGCCTCAGCCCTGGTGATGTGCAAAACCAATGGAAAATTTGCTGATGAGAATCTTTCTAGCAACTGTACATTAAAGATCCTGTTTGGTTTCATACATTTGTTTAGGCCGGTGGAACTCAAAGTCACTATTGCTGATCAGGGTGGAATCTATACTTGAATGAATTTATTTGACAAGGCAATTATTATATTAATTTCAGAAAGCAGTTTGATAATCTAAGATAATAAATTATGGTTTCTTTGGGTTGCATCTAGGATTGGATGTCTACTTTATTTATCATCTCAGAAGCGAACCAAGGGTGCAAATTGTAATGTATTTGAAAACATGAAGTTAAAGAAAACTTGGCATTATACTAAATGTCCTTTGGCCACTTAGAGTGCCTCTGGTGTTGCTGTAAGAAGATCATCCATTGTGCATGTGGCAGGGCTCAGACTGCATTGTAATAGGTGGTCTGTGGTTTGCTCTTCTCCACACTCACCCGTTGTGGACTCCACTTCATAGCCCCATTTCTTAAGGTTGTCTCTGCATCTCGTGGTGCCAGAGCACAGTCTGTTCAGCACCTTCCAAGTCACCCCATCTTCTGTGTACCCAGGAGGGGGTCTCTCATCTGGCATCAGCCACTGATTGAGGTTCCAGATTTTAGTCTGCCACTTTTGGACTTTCGCTTACTGAGGTGTTCCTGCGAGTATCTCTGTAGATCTTAGGAAACTATTTATTGATTTAAGGTGTTGACGTGCTGGCTGATATCTGAACGGGGATGGGCCAGAGATGTCAATGCCTTGGGTCTTTCATTGCTGGCTGCAACTTCAGGTGATGCAATGTCAGCTAAACAGTATAATTTCTCTAGTGGTGTGGGGCGTAGAAATCCTGTGATAATGTGGCATGTCTCATTAAGAGCCACATCCACTGTTTTAAAGTGATGAGATGTGTTCCACACTGCGCATGCATATTTATGTGGATGTCTACTAATAATATAACATAACATAGTATAGGAGGAGATAATCTCTTGAACACCCCCAAAAACTGTCCCAATGTGCTGGAGAAACCAGGTCATTTTTCCCCTAGTGGCTGATAGGACTTGAAGTGGGAATAGAAGAGGAAGAAGTTCTATGATGTGTGTGCAAGTGTCACATTAGATTCAAGCCTTTAATCATGAATGCCATGATGGCATTGGAGGGCCATGGGTCAGGCCTTTCAGGAAAGTGACCTAAAGATCTAAAGCTCTACAGCAGGAGTGGGAGTCACGTGGTGCTTCAAAGGTTGATAGACTACAGTTCACAAATTTTTTAGCCAGGGTCGTAGCCAGAAAAATTTTTCGGGGGGGGGGGGTTGAAACCCTAACACACACACACCAGCTACAGGCCTGTTAATATTTGCTTGAGATAGTACTTGCAGTTCTGGAGGGACTCTTAATTTTTTGCATCTCATAGACTTAGCATGGGGATTTGGTTAACCAGATAAAATTCATGAGTAAACCAGGTGTTTTTTTTTAACCTGAAATTTTTTTGGGGGGGGGGAGAGTTGAACCCCTAACCCCCCCCCCCCCCCACACACACACACCAGCTTGAAAGTTGCCGCCTATCAACACCTGGAGGCCCGCATGATTCTTACTGTTGTTCTAAAAATTTGGAGCAGGTTAGATCCAGACTATCTGAAAGACCGTATCTCACTATACGAACCTTTCTGAATCCTAAGATCTACAGGAGAAGGCTTCCTTTCGGTCCCATCACCATCACGGGCTCCCTTGGCGAGGACACGAGAGAGAACCTTCTCAGTGACTATTCCCAGGCTATGGAATTCCCTCCCACAGAAAGCTCAGTTGGCCTCCTTCCTGCTTTCCTTTCACTAACAAGCAAAGATATTTCTGTTCAGACAGGATTTTAATATGTAATTACTTTCAGGGTGAGAATTGAGATGCCTACTCTGTTTTTATGTTTTTAACTTTCATATCTTTTTGAAACAATTTTATATTTATTTTACAAATTGGATTATTTTAATTAATTTTACCTGTGAGTGGACTTGGTTCCCATTTTTGGAGAAAAGCACCATATAAAATAAATAATATATATATATTTAAAAATTGTAAGTTAAAAGATATTTAAATGAACTTCCAGAGGAGATGTTTAAAGTGAAACTGTTGTTCATTATTCACACACCTTTTATGGGACATCCATAAAATGCTGTAACCTAATCACTATTAGCTTGTACATTATCTGTGGTTTTTCCATGTTTACTAACACTTAATAGAGTCTAGACTTAATAAAGTCTTATTTCAAAAGAACAAAAGAATAGGGGTTTATCATGTTATACGTTATGTCAAGTTCCAGATGTATTTGTTGGGCACCATTTTATGACTCTAATTATTTCTTTTTGAACTTAATTTTGAATTAATATTAAAATTACTTTCTAGCTAGTTTTTTAATTAAAGAGAGATGCTGAGCTATAATTTAAAAATGCTATGATATTAAATTGTTTAAAATAACAATTTCCAGTTAACTGTGTTGCAACAGTTAACCAGGTTGACAGAACAGTCATGATCTGGATATGTTTTGAAAAATGTGTTTATTAGCACTATTGTATTATAGCAGAAATGTCTATCCTTTCAAATATTGTGGTACTACAACTCCCAACAGCCTTAGGCAGCATAGCCAATGGTGACGAATGCTGGGAGTTACAGTTCAACAAACATTTGACAAGCTATAGCATCCCCAACAGGCACCACAGTATATTTTTGTATATTACAGAAATTAACAAGAGTACAATAGAATGTTACCAAAATATGTTATTTAATTTTTCAAACTATAAAAGTACTTTAGCAGTGATTGATTTAAAAAGCAAACAGGACTGTAAAATTATGCCCACTACAAAGTTTATAATGTATATATATCGAACGTCAAGTTGACCCTGCCCACCACACAGCAGTTTAGTTTTCTTTGAAATTGACTGAGCATCCCTTATCCAAAATCCTCACGGCCAGAAGTGTTTGGATTTGGGATTTTCTCCTGGATATGCACATCTTGGAGATGGAAATGCATTTGTGTTTCGTGTGTGTGTGTGTGTGTATTTCATATACACCTTATACACATAGCTTGAAGCTAATATTATATACCATAATTTAAATAATTGTGTGCACAAAACAAAGTTTGTTTACATTAATTTATCAGAAAGCAAAAGGTTTCACCAATGTGGAAATTTTTGGAGTATTTGGTATTTTGAAATTCTGTGTACTGCAGTGGTTCTCAACCTGTGGTCCCCAGATGCTTTGGCCTTCAACTCCCAGAAATCCTAACAGCTGGTAAACTGGCTGGGATTTCTAGGAGTTATAAGCCAAAACACCTGGGGACCCACAAGCTGAGAACAACTGGTATACAAGATGCATGGCCTGTACTTTCAATAATGTGCAAAGTCAATGGAAATTCTCTGTGTAGTCTAAAATGGAAGTGTGGTTATTGGTAGTGATGCTGGGAGCCACTTGCCTGAAAGCAGCCCAAGAAGCAGGGTCCAACCATTAAGTTGGGGACACTGAATAGGTCAATAGATGAGGAATAGGCAGCAGGACCATATTCACTAAGAGAAAAACCACAAAAGTAGGAAGCAGAATGAAAAGCAGATAGGGACAAACAGTGGATACTATCTCTGGGTAACACATATGCACACCACATCTGCTTAAAGGAAGCAAAACCTGCATAGGAACAGGAAAGGGAAGAAAGTAATTACAAATTGTGATTACAGTATTCTTCTCTTCCTACTCCAGAAAGCAAGGCAACATTAAGACCCATTATGATTGTAAATAAATGAGTGATAACGTCTCTCTATGGGTAGTTTTCGTTTTCTTTTTTATATGTATAGTGTATGTAACCTTGCTGGATGGTGAAAGAGGAATATCACAACGCTGGATTAGTCAAACTTAAAACTGGAAAAGGCTCTTTTAATAGTTGTGTAAAAGTGGTAATTTCAGCAGGAGTTACTTGTTACATTAAAGAAAGTTGGAAGATTAAGAAGTAATTCCCAAAATTTTAACTGTAATGACAACAAATTGAGAGTCAGGGGCTTGAAACAATAACTGTAACAATTTTTTTAAAAACTCCCGAGATTGTTGGAGAAAAGCAAAGGGTTGGTGAAAGTAATAGGATGTGTGCAAAGTTTGCCTGATTGCCCTTAAAATGATTCATGGCCTAAAAAATGTTGATTCTTTTCAAAAGAGAAAAGATCCCTGCTAGAAAAATGGACAGGCTGTATAGTAAAAGGACTGCATTTGACTTCAAACTGTTTTGCTAAAATGCAGCCTTTCCCAAAAACATGAAAGGAACTTTATTTCCTTAACTAAAAACAATAAAATGTGCATACAGCTGTGTTCACTAATAAATATGCATGCTTCCATTAAACATTACAAGTAACACGATATTTTCACTTGACAAAAATTGAGACTCAGAAAGTATTGGGCAAACAATGAATTGGACTTGAACTCAGTCATATTTAGAAATCAATAAGGCTTATATTGCATCCTATTGATTTGTGGAGGTCTACTCTAAATGTGACTAAATATGAATCCAGCTCAATAAAAACACTGATAATTAGGACTATGGTCCATATCCAAAATGATTTATCTAGAAATGCTAGGCGTTAAAAGCAGAACTGATAACAACTACATCAGTTGACTATGCATTGCCTTGTAATTTTGGTATTTGATTGTAATTTTCATATTTGTAATTTATTTGATTATTTTATATTTAATCATTGTTATTTTAATATTTGATTGACCCAAAACATTACAGACAGGAAAGTTAATCGCTTAAATAGATGGGATCAATTCGCAGCTCAAACTTGCTAGGTGTTACATGCAATACCGACTTCCCTTGCGGTTGTACATGCGATTAGTCCTTATTTCAGTGATGTTCTCCATAGAAAGGGTATATATATATATATATATAATTGGCAGAGACACCTTTTTAAGCACCAATTTGCAATTATTTTTAATTTCTTACTAATACTGCGGATATAACATAGAACATGTGAGTGATTTTAAAACTAATAATAAATGTGTTGATCGGCAGCTTTACTGATCAGTGGCAGCTGATTATTTTCTTGGTGATTTTTAATAGAACATTCTCCTTTTTGTCAGTCACTATGAGAATATATTCTTAAATTAAAGAGCATAAATACATTTATAAAGCAAAGCAAACCTTATACATGTTATCAAAATACTTGCCTCCTGTATGTCATCTGTTTAACTCATCAGATAATATTCAAAGGTTTTGCCTTTCCCTTATAAAATAAAATTTAAATGAGGCCATAACTTGGTATACAGAAATGGCTCTTAACTTTTTCAGATCAAGTGCCGATCCAGTAAAACAGCTCTAGTGCGGCAATAACTTGGCATTCTCGTCATTTCCTTACACAGCTTTGAATACACAGCCATCTATTAATTGCATTATATGCAACTTTCCACTAAAAAAAACTTGATTCAAAAGATGTAAGATAACTTTCTAGGACTACAGCCTCAAAATATCTTGGAAAATAGGATCCACTGAAAGAGGAAAATGGTTAGGATTGGTCCTCAGAGATCAAAACTTTAACTCTTATTTACATTAGAAATTTTAAAAAATACAGTATGTACTTTATACAATTTTCCACAGTATATAATTTATGTAATTTACCAATTTTCTCACTGGTCTCCCATCACTTCCTCTTCTTCACTCTCCAGAGCAGGCATGGACAAACGTGGGCCCTCCAGGTGTTTTGGACTTCAACTCCCACAATTCCTAACAGCCTCATGATAATAATAAAACTTTATTTATATACTCAGGGGACTCAGGGCAGTTTCCAACATGATAAAAACATGCCTTTGATTTTTTTCTAAAACACAATTCAGCAACTTCATAAACTTAACTATTGTATTTTAGACAAGAGGGCAATTTGCAACCCATGTGGCACATACATCTCTCAGGAACTTAAAATTTTTTTTAACCCTTGACAACCTTGACAATGTCCCTAGCCCTTGAACACCCCAAAATATTGTTTGCCGGTAAAAAAAAAAAAAAAAACCACCAAATTTAACCACCTGCCCGATCTTCTCATCAAGCACTAAAAATATCAAAAAAAAGGGGTCAAAATCAACAACTGAAAGTCACATTCAGTTTTGTCTTCAGATCCTTGCAGGCTGATTTTCAGAAGAGACAAGCCTATTGGGGTGGGAGGGTGCCACTGTGTCCTCTACAGTTGCCCACTCGTGTTTTAAGGCTTCTCTTGTTTCTTTTCTACTTTAGTTCAGCCAGAAGAGTAGGACTTGGAAGGCAGCTACGAAGGAACTAGAGAAGATCCTGAAATGTAAAGATACATAATTGAATAATGCAGTTAGGATTGTTCATGCCATCATATTTCCTATTTCTATGAATGGTTGTGAAAGGTGAGGAAGAAAGCTAATAGGAAGAAATCCAACAGATATTTTGTGGTTCCTGGGGACAGCTAGAAAGACAAACAAATGGGTTCAAGAGCAAATTTTTTTGTGTTTGGAGCAACTTGAGAAACTGTAAGATGCTTCTGATGTGAGAAAATTGGCCGTCTGCAAGGACATTGCCCAGGAGATGCCCAGATATTTTGATGTTTTTACCATTCTTGTGGGAGGCTTCTCTTATGTCTCCACATGGAGCTGGAGCTGATAGAGGGAGCTCATTCACACTCTCCCTGGGTTGGATTTGAACTGGCAGCCTTCAGGTCAGCAACCCATGCTTCAAGTCATCTGTCCTGCCAGCACAAGGGTTTAACCCACTGAACCATTGGGGAGCAAATCAAATCAAGCCTGAACTCTTCCTAGAAGCCAATATGACTAACTGACATTGTTGTTTTTTGGCCATATCATGAGAAGACATAACTCACTACAAAAGACAATAATGCTTGATAAGGTTGAAGGCAGGAAGAAAGGAGGAAGACAGCATTCCAGATGGAGAGACTCAATCGAGGAAGCCACGGCTTTGAGTCTTTAAGATGTGAACAAGGCTGCTGAAGATAGAGTGTGTTGGAGGTCTCTCCTTTATGGAATCATCATCAGTTGAAGTTGACTTGATGGTAGTTAATAATGACAAACGCATGCATTAATTGATTTTAAACTTAGTGTTTGACATGGAAGTATTTTCCATGATCACACTGGTGTGAGTAGATTTGTACTTACTGCTCAGAGCAGGAAAAGCATTCAGCATATATTCGAATGAGTATTCATGGGCACAGAACCTACTTCAGCCCAAGAGCCAACTTCAGATTCAGACAAGTTCTCAGGGCTTAGATTCCAATGGTGAGTTGAGTCAAAGAATTGGTTCAAAATTACAGAACTGTTTCAGTCGTTCAAAAATTGAAAAATTTCAACTGGCTTTAAATGATTCTACCTACTATGGAGTTGAGCTTTATAAATTAAAACAGGTTAGAAGGCTCATAGTGCATCTCAGCTGCAATATAAGTTTTAATATAAAACATGAATTCAAACAGAAAAGGGAGTTTGTACTTTGTCCCACTAAACATGTCTGTATGAGTTTTAATTACATATTAGATACAACCGATCACTATTCTGGATGTATGTGGAAAAGATGGGGAAGTAATTGAAACTATTCCTTTGTACCTTAACAGAAGATTTTATCTGCATATGATAGCATACCGCACGCAGTGTTTTGTACTGTCACTGATTTCTACATAAAAATAAAGACCACCATGAGCTGCCTTCTTGATTCTCTATTCTTCCTTATTCCCTGGTAATGACATGAAACATTAGGTATTATTTAGATTTTATTATTTGTTCATTAACTTATTACATTTATATCCTAGATTTATGCTCCAAAAAGTGTTCAGGGCTAATATTTTGTGGTGTTGTGGAACACATTTTCATCAAACAGCATAGAAGTGTTTTGGAAAGCATGTGTTTCAATGAAGCTTGTGGACAGCCTCACAGAAGGGTGCTTAATAAAGATTTATTGTTAAATGTCTCAGGTGGTGCCTCAGTGGTGAATCCCTACACAAGAAAAGGATGATTGAACCTGGATATGTTATTAGACCAATGGCCACCAAACAGTGTCAGCTTATATGTACAGAAGATGCTAAACAGTGGAAGAGCCCTCAGTACAGTGACAGATAAATTACTTCTAGGTAGACTGGGTTGCTGTGGGTTTTCCGAGCTGTATGTTCATGTTCCAGAAGCATTCTCTCCTGACATTTTGCCCACCTCTATGGCAAGCATCCTCAGAGGTTGTGAGGTCTGCTGGAAACTAGGCAAGTGGGGTTTATATACCTGTGGAATGTCTAGAGTGGGGAAAGAACTCTTGTCTACCTGATTGGCCACCTTTATTAGCATTTAATGACCTTTCAGCTTCAAAGCCTGGCTGCTTCTAGCCTGGGGAAATCCTTTGTTGGGAGGTGTCAGTTGGCCTTGATTGTTTCATGCCAGGAATTCCCCTGCTAATACCTCCCAAGAAAGGATTCCACCTGGCAGGAAGCAGCCAGGCTTTGAAGCTGAAAGGCCATTCAATGTTAATAAAGGTGGCCAATTGCAAACATTCACACTTGCCTCAAACAGACCAGAGTTCTTTCTCCCACCCTGGACCTTCCACGGATATATAAGCCCCACTTGCTTAGTTTTCAACAGACCTCACGACATCTGAGGATGCCTACTATAGATGTGGGCGAAATGTCAGGAGAGAATGCTTCTGGAACATGGACATACAGTCCAGAAAATTCACAGCAACCCAGTGATTCTGGTCATGAAAGCCTTCGACAACACAACATGTAGATTGCCTATCTAGGAGTACAAATACATTCTCTTACACTAGCATTCTCAAAGAAAAATCCCACTGAGATCAATGGTTCTTACTCCCCATAGGATTGCAGCATTCACAACTGGCATTAACTCTATTTCTAGCATGATCTAATGTCATCCTGAATACAAGGTTCTTGGACTGCACGCATTAGCTGATAGCCATTTACTACCCCATTACCCTTGTTAAGCATTACTGCATCTGACAGCAGTGATTTTCAGAATCTAGCTGAGGCCTGTACTCAGAAATATTTTTGCTCACTTACTATCTGCTGTGTGTACATTCCATAAGATCTTTGTGGTCCTGATACTATCAAATGAAAGCACTATGTGGATGATACTAGCAAGTCCTCACATGTATTTTCCTCATCCCATCCCACCTTGCCCCCAAAACATGCACAACATGCATTGTTAAAGGCTTTCATGGCCGGAATCACTGGGTTGCTGTGAGTTTTCCTGCCATGTTCCAGAAGCTTTCTCACCTGATGTTTCGACCACATCTATAACAGGCATCCTCACAGGTTGTAAGGTCTATTAGAAACTAGGCAAGTGGGGTTTATATACCTGTGAAATGTCCAGGGTGGGAGAAAGAACTCTTGTCTGCCTGAGGCAAGTGTAAATGTTGCAATTTGCCAGCTTGATTAGCACTGAATAGCCTTGCAGTTTCAAAACCTAGTTGCTTCCTGCCTGGGGGAATCCTTTGTTGAGAGGTGTTAACTGGTCATGGTTTTTTTTGTTATATTCACCTTTCACCATATATTTTTCCCATAATGCTTAAATTCTTCTCATATGAACAAAAATAATAAGAGCCTAGAAGTTTCTTTCTTCAAAAAACCTCCTAAACCCCACACCTAGCATGGTTTTTATACTGATCAGGAGAATTTCTAAATGCAATCTGAACAACCAACTGTTTCCAAGATAACTGCTCTTTTCTTTCATTGTATTGTTCTTAGTCCTCTTTCTTTCTGTAGTTTTGACAGCAGGACTTGAGGGATTGATGTATTTTTCATCATTCCATATAGTTAGCAAATGCAATTGAAAGCTGTATGAAAATAGAATTAGTATAATACAGAATATGGTAAATTAAGGTTGCCACATTGAAAACTGGAAGGGGCTCTTGTACCTTTAATGGTTGTGTAGACAAGGGCATTTCAGAAGGCATTGTTTATCATCTCATTGCTGAAATTCTCTCTGTTGGAATCACAGGAGAGATAAAAGTAACACGAGGTACAAGGCAAGGATGTCCTATGTCGCCTATACTATTTGCAATAGTAATGGAATTACTAGCTAATGTAATAAGAAAAGACAAGGAATTAGATAGCATAGGAACAAAGTTAGGAAAAATTAGCTTATTTGCGGATGACACATTGATAACAATTAAGGAGATAATGAAGAAAATGGAAATAATTAAGAAACATTTAACAGAATTTGAATGGGCAACTGGATTGAAGATAAATTGGAATAAATCAGAAGCAATGTTATTTAATTATACCAAGCAGGAGGAAGAGGAGTTTAAAAAGCAGATGGATATAAAAGACATGAGAATAAGCGTAAAAGAAAATATAAAATACCTTGGAATAATCATAACCAAAGATCTAAAATCCATAGAAAGGAAAAATCTAGAAGAATTAAGAAAACACATGGAGGTGAAGTTAAAGGATTATAATAATCTGCGATTATCATGGTTCGGCAGAATAGCCCTAGTAAAAATGAAAGTCTTACCCAAAATAAATTTCTTGTTCAGAATGATACCATTAATGATTTCAGAAAAGGAAATAAATAACTGGCAACAAATGATAAACAAATATTGCAATAATGGTAAAAAGAACAGATTAAACAAACAAATTTGGTACAAGCCCCAAAAAGAAGGAGGATTGGGCCTTCCGAATATAAAAAAATATTATGAGGCAAACCAATTAAGATATGTAGTAGAGAAGATGATGGATGGAGAAGGTTTGGAATGGATGGAATCAGGGAATAAGGCAATTGAGTGGAGGAAGGATAACATATTCTTTAAGGAAATCTCAAAGAAAGAGATAAAACAAATTGGAAATATATCATTAAGAAATATAATGGAAATATGGAATAAATATAAAGGACAATTAATTAATAAGAATTCAGTTTTAACGCCAATAATAATGGAAAAAGATTTCCCAAAGGAACTAAAAGGAACGCTAGATAAAGAATTAGAAAAAAGGAAACTAAAAAGGGTAGGAAATTGGATAGAACAAAAAATGGAAAAGGTAAAAATGAGAGAAGAATTGAGAGGAATAAATATTTCTTGGATTCATTGGATTCAATTAGAAAAATGGAATGAAAACTGGTGGGCCCGAAATAAAACTGGAAAACAAATAACGCAATTTGAGGAATTAATAATAAAAGCATTAAAAAGAGGAAATAGTGAGCCATTAAAAGGAACAACAAGTAAAATATATAAAATACTAATTAAAGACATAGAAAAAAAGAAAAGACTAACATTAAGAGAATCATGGGAGGAGGAATTAGGAACAAAGATAACGGAAAAAGAATGGGAGGAGATATGGAAAACAAGACAATTAAAAAACATGTCAATTAGAATAAAAGAAAATTATTACAAACTAATTTGGAAGTGGTATTTAACACCAAGAAGGTTAAATATTATGAATAAGAATAATAATGAAAAATGCTGGCGAGGGTGCCAGGAAATTGGAACCTACATGCATATGTGGTGGGATTGTAAACATGTAAAAGGTTTTTGGGAATTAATCATAAGGGAAATAGAAAATATTATAAATATAAAAATTAGCAGGAATCCAGTGGAAGTATTACTTTTAATTAAAAAAGAGGATGAGAAAGATAAGAAGGAAAAAAATTTAATAGACATGCTATTAACAGCAGCTAGATTATTAATTGCAAAATATTGGAAAGGAGAAATGAAAATACAAATTAATGAATGGTATAAAGAAGTTTGGCGAATGGCACTGAATGACAAGCTAACATCAAATTTAAAAGTAAAGAAGGGATTATGGAAAAAAAATGATTTTGAAAGTATTTGGAGAAAATTTCTAGAAAAATTATTGGAAAAAGAAGATGGGAATTTACCTCCAAATGAAGAATTGAACTTTTGGTGGGACTTCAGAAGAAGAGATGGCTCTGGGGAAGGGGAGCACAGGGGTGAATGTAAATAAAAGAGGGGAAAATGTATAGAATATGTTTATATAATTGTAACTTTTTCTCAATAATAACAATAAAAATATTTTAAAAAAATGAAATTCTCTCTGTTACACAATCATGAAAAGTACAGGAGCCTTCTCCAATTTCCTTTTTGACAAACCCTTATTGAAATACCATAGACTTCTCTTAACATTAACATTCAGGTTTGCCACAAGTGACCCTCAGGCAGCAGTACTAAAAATACTTGCTAGGGAACAAGTCTGATAGTCCTTGGTGGATCTTACTCCAGAACTCAGAAGCTTAGGCCCTTTCTACGCTGCAGATTATCAAAGCAGATAATCCACATCATCTGCTCTGAACTGGGATTATATGTCTATACTGCCATGTAATCCAGTTCAAAGCAGACAATCTGGATCTTATATGGCAGTGTAGAAGGGACCTGGGAGGATGCCACTCTAAGAACATCTTACATTCTACAATATCCCTAGACATTACAAAACATTGCTAGACCTTAACTGTGAGGCTGGATCTACACAGCCCTATATCCCAGGGCTGATATCTCAGATTATCTGCTTTGAACTGGATTACATTAGTCTCCACTGCCATATAATCTGGGACAAGCAGATAATTTGGAATCAAATTCTGGGCTATACAGAACTGAAGGGGCCTGAGACATGTATACAATTCCATAGAGTTGCCAGAGTGAAAACTGGGAGTGTAGGGCCTTGCACCTTTAGCGATTGCGATTGCGTAGAAGAGGGAGTTTCTGAAAATATTGCTTGTGTAGAGAAAAGGTAGACAACACCTTTTTCAACACAATTGCTAAACGTAGAGGAACTCTCTCCATTCTGGCAACTGGAACTAATGAAAGCATATTGCTCATGCAGGGTTGCAAATGAATGGCAAAATTCACCTAATTTACCTTCTACCCTTTGGGTTGCTGTGAGTTTTCTGGGCTGTATGGCCATGTTCCAGAAGAATTCTTTCCTGACATTTTGCCTGTATCTATGGCAGGCATCCTTAGGGGTTGTGAGTTCTGCTGGAAACTAGGCAAGTGGGGTTTATATATCTGTGAAAAGTCCAGGGTGGGAGAAAGAACTCTTGTCTGTTTGAAGCAGGTGTGAATGTTTCAATTGGCCACCTTGAATAGCATTGATTAACCTTTCAGCTTCAAGGTCTGGCTGCTTCCTGCCTGGGGAAATCCTTTGTTGGGAGTGTTAGCTGGCCCTGATTGATGTATGTCTGGAATTCCTCTGTTTTCAGAGTGGTATTCTTTATTTACTCTCCTGATTTTAGAGTTTTTAAAAATCTGGTAGCCAGATTTTGTTCATTTTCATGGTATCCTCCTTTCTGTTGCAATGGTTCACATGTGGCTTCTCTGTGTAGTCTGACATGGTGGTTGTTGGAGTGGTCCAGCATTTCTGTGTTCTCAAATAATATGCTGTGTCCAGGTTGGTTCATCAGGTGCTCTGCTATGGCTGACTTCTCTGGCTGAATCAGTCTGCAGTGCCTTTCATGTTCCTTGAGTCGTGTTTAGGCAATGCTGCATTTGGAGGTCTCTTGTCCACAGCTGCACGGTATATGGCAGACTCCTGCAGAGGTGAGAGGATCCCTCATGTCCAGTGATTCTCAACCTGTGGGTCCCCAGATGCTTTGGCCTTCAACTCCCAGAAATCCAAACAGCTGGTAAACTGGCTGGGATTTCTGGGAGTTATAAGCCAAAACACCTGGGGACCCATAGGTTGAGAAAAACTGGTATACAAGATGCATGGCCTGTACTTTCAATAATGTGCAAAGTCAATGGAAATTATCTATGTACTCTAAAATGGAAGCGTGATTATTGGTAGTGATGCTGGGAGCCACTTGCCTGAAAGCAGCCCAAGAAGGAGGGTCCAACCATTAAGTTGGGGAGACTGAATAGGTCAATAGATGAGGAATAGGCAGCAGGGCCATATTCACTAAGAGAAAAACCACTGCTCTTGTCCTTTGCTGAACGGCGCATTTGTTGGATTAACTTGGTGGGTCTGTAGATAGTTTGTAGGTTGTGTTTATTCATCAGCTTCCTTAGGAAAGGGTGCTTCTGGAACATGGCCATACAGCCCTGAAAATTCACAGCAACCCTGTGATTCCAGACATGAAGGCATTGGGCAACACTTCTTCTCTTTGCATACGAAGTAGCAGGCTAGGTCTTTGAACTCTACAATGGGGATGGATTGTATAGAAGACACCCCAAACCTGAGTTTGTCTTGCTGATGGTTACTTGTGAATACTTGGGAGTCTCTTTTAACGATGATGGTGCTGTAAACACAGGCCATACATACACATCGGTTGAGCGGCAAGGCCATGTTTGGGCCCAGTCCCAGCATCCCAAGGCCCAGGTGCCCCCGAATGCGACCCAATCTAGCCTGGTGTCCCTCGGTTCCTGGACGGCACTGGGCTGTAAGGGAGGAAAGGGGCACCCGGGGCAGGACCTTTTCACCAGCCTCGTCCCTTCTCGCCCATCCCCGAGCAGCGGGGCGCCCCGGCTGCGGACTCCATTTCCCAGGCACCCTCCCGGCCCTAATATATTCCGTCCTGGGGCCGGCTTGATGCTTCTCTGTGAGTGTGTGTGGGTGTGAGTGTGTGGATGCGATGCGAGCGGGGCTGGGAGTCCCTGGGCGAGCGGCGCGGCGCATTGGCTGATTCGCGGCAGCTCCGAGCGGCAGCGCTGTGCCTCGCTTGGCTCCCGGCAGCCGCGTCAGGCTCTCTCTCTCTCTCTCTTTCTCTCAATCTCTCTCTCTCCTTCCTCCTTTCTTTCCATGCTGGCCCAAAGCGCTCTCCCACACGCGCCGGGGTCAGCCACGTCCGGCTCTTTCTCAGGGTCTCTCTCTGCTCCAAGGGGGACGCCCGAGCCCAGCCATTGCCACGGTGAGTCCCTCGGAGGGGCGAAGTAACACAGGGTGGGTGGGTGCGAGGGTGGGTGGATGCGTGGGAGTTTGGGCATGCCTCCGGCTCGGTCGGGGCTCTCTCTTGCCAAGTCCGTGCTCAACTTTCCCGTCCCGCTCTTTCCAAACTACTTCCCGGACGCGGACAGTGGAGGAAGGCAAAACTTTTGCAATGCCAGGCAAGTTCGCCTCTCCCTTTCCTCCGCCTTTTTCTTCCCTCCCTGGAAAGTTGGACGGGCGGCGGAGGCTTCTCTTGGGCTGGAGCCACAGGGCGTTCAACGGGTCAACTGGCGTTACATTACCGGTGTAATGGGTCTACACTGACCATATAATGCGGGCTCAAACTGCATTACACGGCCGTGTAGATCCAGCTTTGGGTTCGGGAGGAAGTGTATTTAGTTGTGTCAAAAAGGTGAGGCGTTTTGGATCAATAGGGTGCCTCCTCTTTCCCCACGAAGGGTGCGCTCTGGTCCCAGGATCTTTTTCTTCTTCTTCTTCCCCTTCTTCCATCCTCTTCTCTTTCTTCCTCTTTCTCCTCCTTGTTATCCTTCTTCTCTCCTCCTTCTCCTTTTTCCTTCCCTTTCCTCTTCTCTTTCTTCCTCCTTCTCCTTTTTCTCCTCCTCCTTCTTTCTTCCCTTTCCTCCTCTTTCTCCTCCTTGTTATACTTCTTCTTCTCTCCTCCTTCTCCTTTTTCCTTCCCTTTCCTCTTCTCTTTCTTACTTTCTCCACCTTTTTATCCTTCTCTCCTCCTTTTCCTTCTTCCTTCCCTTTCCTCTTCTTTCTTCCTCCTCCTTCTTTTTCTCTTCTTCTCTTCTTCCCCTTCTTCCTTCCTCTTCCTCTTCTCTTTCTGTCTCTTCTTTCTTCTGCTTTCTTCTTCCCCGTCTTCCTCCCTCTTCCTCTTCTCCTTCTTCCTCCTTCTTTTTATCCTCCCTCTTCTCTTATCCTTCTCTTTCTACTTCTTCCCCTTTTCCTCTTCGTCTTCTCTTTCTTCCTTTTCCTCCTCCTTCTCTATTTCTTCTTCTTTCTCTTCTTCTTTCTATCCTCCTCCTTCTCTTCCTTCTTCCTCCTCCTTCTCCTCCTCTTTCTGTTGCTTTCCAATTGAAAATTTGGGCATGGGGTGGTGTTAGGTTACCGGGGGAAGGAGCACCCTTGCAAAAAAACAACAACAACAGCAACAACAACCCCAAAATGTGGTCTCTCCCCTTCTTCTCTCGGGCGGCAAACCCCACGGGGAAAGGGAGGTCCTGCCCGGCTTTCCAGTTGCAACGAGGCAAGTTTTGGGGGAGAGAGCGAGGGCTTTGCGGAGGGGAGCGAGTCGAAGTGTCTCCCACAGAGGTTGGCTCGACGCTGCCGTATAAAGCAGTTCGAATCTGCATTATATGCTCAGTGCAGAGCATGCAATGCAATTAGTTCAATTCCGCGTAGATTAACCCAGAGTTAAGGCAATCTGTGTACACTTTAAATAAAACCCCAATCATATAGAACCCTTGTATGCCTTGAATCACCTTCGCTGTAATTGTGCTGTCGAAGGCTTTCATGGCCGGAATCACTGGGTTGTTGTGAGTTTTCCGGGCTGTATGGCGATGTTCCAGAAGCATTCTCTCCTGACGTTTCGCCTGCATCTTGGCTGTAATTAGGGCGCGCGTGGAGGAACTTGGGGCAGTTTGGAACTGCGTGAAACGCTCAGTGTAGACCCCCGAGCATGCAGTTTCGGTTTATACGGCAGCGGGGACTCCTACAATCCAGTTCTAGGTGCATTTTAGGGGGATCCACACTGCAAGGGAGATCCAGACGGATGGATTCGAAATAAACCCCGCGTTTATTCAGCGCGACTTTTGCGCCTCTTTTGTCCCGAGAGTTTCTTTCCTTGGCCGCGCAAGGGGGGAAATATCCTCTCATTGGGACAAAAGGTGGAAGTCCTGTTTTGTGAGGGGGGGAAACAAGACCAGAAACAAAGTCCTGCATATTTATTGTTGTTGTTGTTATTTTAGCGATGCAAACTTCTGAACCGTTCGCCTCTTTGCCACGATCCCTCCCGGGAAACTGCGGCAGGATCTACACGGCTATGAACTGTTAGTGCGGACTCATATCAATCTGAAGCTCTATTATTTGGCATTGTAGATCCAGGCTGGAAAAGCGAGGTTGCGCCTCAAAAGGGCGAAGGGAAAAAAACAAACCAAGGGAAGGTGGGCTCTTTGGAGCAAACTTTTCTGCCCGTCTCTCTGTGTGTCTCTCTCTCTTTCCGAAGCCAAAGCGAAAGCCAAGCCCCGGCCGGAAAGAGGTCTCGAGGAAGGAGGAAGGAAGGGGAAACCATTCCTCTCCTCGCAGACCCAGAGGCAGAAAAACCATCTGTTTGGGGCACAATGCAATCCACGCCGGTCGCGGCGCTGAAGGCTTTCGCCTCCCAGACAGGAAATGTGCCGGGAAGGGGACGACGGGTGGCCATACATCCAAACAGCACGTTTGATGAGCTTTGTTTGGTCATTTTTTTTAAAGGGGGGGGGGGTTAAAAAGAGCTTTGGAGGGACAATTGGACTCGGGATGGACCCCCCACCTCCCTCCTCCAGGCGCCCGCACACGTTTCCTGAAAGGAGAGGGAAATTCGTTGACTTTTGAATAGTGGAAGGTATTTCGTACTTCGATATATCTACCTCTCTGGCCCTTCCACGCAGCCCTATATCCCAGAATATTAAGGCAGAAAAGCCCACAATATCTGCTTTGAACTGGGTTGAGTCCACACTCGGATAACGTGGGATTTTCTGCCTCGATATTCTGGGATATAGAGCTGTGTGGAAGGGCCCTCGATCTATTGGATAGATAGAAAGATAGATATAGCGGGGAATTATTTTCCGTAACCTTTGGAGAGCTTCTTTCTTCTTTCTCCCACTTTCGTTATGACCAAGAGGTTGAAACGTCTCTTTCTTTTCCCCGCTTCGAAATCGTCTAAAATCCGTTTCCTCTTGAGTTGCGGAAGGAGGGAGACAGTCGGGACAGACAGACAGACAGACAGACACCTGTTTCCAGGCGCAGCTGCAGAAAAGTGAGAGAAGTGCGGGCTTGGAAAATGAGAATTGGGGCCCCTGCCACGCTGCTGAATAAAATCCCACATTTTCTGTTTTGAACTGGAATATATGGCAGTGTGGACTCAGATAATCCAGTTCAGAACAGATATTGTGGGATTTTCTGCCTTGATATTCTGGATTATATGACTGTGTGGGTTTGTTTTCTGCTTTGGCTGAGAGCCGGAGATTGCTGGGATTCAGGGAGAGACGCTGCGGATCCAGATCAATAATCCTGTGTTTTCCCAAAACAGAAAAGCAAAGTTGGGAGAGATGTCTTTCGGTTTCCCTCTTCTAAAACGGTGGGAAAGATTTGGGGCACTTCCACACAGCCCTATATCCCAGAATATCAAGGCAGAAAATCCCACATGATCTGAGTGTGGACTCAGTGTGGGATTTTCTGCCTGGATATTCTGGGATATAGGGCTGTGTGGAAAAGCCCCCACTAATACGTGTAGAAGGAGCTGGTGACTTCGCTTGTGTGGGCTTCGGCTTTTCCAAAGTTGGGAAGAGACGAGCGATGGGGTTTTGTGTGGCTTCGAGGGACAGAAATGTGTGCGCATTTTTCAGTCTCTAACTAAGAATCCTAACTTCCACGCAGCCATATAACCCAGAATATCAAGGCAAAAAAATCCCACCATATCTGCACTGGGTTATCTGAGTCCACACTGCCATATATTCCAGCTCAAAGCAGATAACGTGGGATTTTATTCAGCTGTGTGGAAGGGACCTAAAATTAAAATGTCTTTCTTTCCTCCACCGGATCCCCGTCGTTTAGTTTTTATTTGCCTGTGAGGTTTTTTTTTTTTTAAAGAGTTGCAAACCGAACTGAGGCGAGGCGAAGCGGCTGCTTTGTTCTTGGACCGTGGGACCCGATCCCCCCTTCCTTCCTCCCTCCTTTCCTTCATGTAAATGGATCTCCATACCTTCCGAAGTGGGCTTCCTTGGTCCTGAGACCTTTCTCCTCCTCCTCCTCCTCCCCACCTCTCGCTTGTTTCCCTCTTTGGGTTTCAACTCTTGCCCCAGATGTTTCCCAAACCCACGGAGGCCCCCACTTTGGTCCGGAGACCTTCTCCTGGCTCCATTCGATCATCCCATTTGTTTGGACTCTTCCCCACCAAAATCCCGTTTAGTTCAGAACCCTAATCCACTTGAGCGCTTTTAATCCCTTCCAAACATCTGGGACGGTTTTTGTTTTTTATCATATCAGTGTCTCACCACCAGGAAGACCTCCAGAAATTTCGGTTTCGAAAATGATGGCATTACACAGCAACAACCTGTAGTTGTTGCTTTGTAATCTCAGCCTCTTTTCCCAGGGAGCGCACGCTTTTATTGAAGCAAACTTCACCTACTTTGTTAGTTTTCAATGGTTTCCTTTCATTTCCTTGTGAATCGGCAAAAGAATCACGTGTATGCCTTTATTTTAATTCTTTTTTTATTATTTTAATTCTTGGCATCTTGATGTTGGCCAGTGCTGGGACATCACAGAAATGCAACCTGTTATAGTGGTCTGGAAAGCAGATTTTGTTTGTTACAGTTAAGAATGGAAATGTGAGATATATATATATATATATATATATATATATATATATATATATATATATATATATATTTTACAAGGAAACACTCTATTGTTTGGAATTAAGACAAATATTATATACTCAGTAACAAGTGAGTTTTGCATTTTCATCTTGGGAAGAGCTCCATTTTTAATCACTTTCAGGATGTGGCCAAAATGATGGGTGGTAGATTCTGCTGTATTTTAGCTTAGTTTCTTTTTAGCAATTGGTTAGATAGCTTTTTAAAAGCAAAATAATTAATAAAACAAGTTCTAAAATGAGTTGGGCGTGCACTTTTATTCTAGAATTTGATTTGTTATGGATGATAATCATCATCATCATAACTTTATTTTTATACCCCACCACCAAGCCCAGAGCATACAACAATATTTACCAGCTAAAACACACATAAAAACATAGAATATAACATATAATAGTTCTAATTAAAACAATTAAAAACAGCAGGGTATAAAAAGCACCGTAAAAGTATATCAAAGCAACCTCCACAACCAATAACCAGGACTATGGTGGGCATGATCAAACTAGGAGGGCTGGGCATGGGCTTGTGCAAAAAGCAGGCTATAGGGCCAGAGCTGGGGGTAAAGTGCTGAGTGCAACCTTATCAGTAAATTGGGGCTGGGCATTCATGAACAGGGACTAACCTTCATTGATCCAGGCTGAAACTTGGGATTCGGATTCTCTTCATTCTTCCACTTCAGTATACATTTAATTGGTGCAAATGACAAATGGTTTAAAAAATATTTTTATCTATAACATGGTAATTTTGAAAATATAAATGACCAGAAAGTATACACACACAACACATATAGCTCTGCTCATTTAATCCAAATACCCAGTGGACAGTTTATGAACCTTCATAGATTTATCTCCACCCCCTTGGCCTCCTCCACTCCTTGTTTAGTTAATTTAGCAAAGACTTTTTGCAATCTGTTTGGAGTTTGTCTGATGCCATGGAAAAGTATCTGCTGATTTATTTGGTTGCTTTTCGATTTCTGTCGCTGGACCGTCTTTTCTCTTCCTTTCAGCTAGGATGTCAGCTGTTATTACTTCCTATTGATCCCTTTGCAAAGTGAGAAGTGAACTAAAATTAATGTCAATTCCACTGCTTGGATCAATAGCTGGAGTTATTTTAATCTGGATTTGCACAGGGTGCTAAATTAAAAAAAATCAGCATAGAGGCAGAAAAGTAACAGTTCCTGGCTCTGCTGTGCACTCTCCCTTTCCAGCCCCCCGAATGCTTCATCAGACTGGTTAACCTGCGATCCATATTTTTTTAATTAAGCAGGTCAGTTAGTTTTCTTATTTTGGGTTCCATATTTAAAAACCAATGACATTTTGACATTGGGAGTGTATTAACTATAGATTTTCATAATGACTGGCCTTGCCGCAGCCTCATCTGTACATGCCCCTAATGGCGGTGGTGATGGGAAATAAAAATGTGGGGCAAAGCCAAAGGTATGGTGGAAGGAGCTAAAAGACAAGGAGAAAGTAAAAAAAAAAAAGAAGGCAGGAGTTAAAAAAAATTAAACTTGGCCTGGTGCAATATGGCAATCTGTTGATTTATTCTCTGCGTAATGAAGTTTGCAAACGAATAAGGCCGTTGGAGTGATTCACAGTATCCTACAAGGAGTGTCAAGTGTGGCTTCCAGATTACTAATTTATGAAATACATTTAACGTTATGAGGTGACAGTGCAAGTAAAAATAGAAAAGCAGGCACAGAGGCATTAGCAGTACGCTCTCACCCTTCATTCCCCCCTCCTTTTACTTAAATCCTAGACATTATGGTTTTCCATCAGTCTCTCAGGTCAATTTATATTTAATAGTGTATTTATCTCAGTGGGTATCTACTTGCCTTAAAATAACAGAAAATAAATATTCCGATTCCCCCAACTCACTAGGCATTGCTTTGTTTTAAAAAATTATATTTGTTTGCTTGATTTCTTTTATAACCTGACTGTATATAAAGCAAGAAGAGACCCTTAGGAAGGGTGACTAGGCTGTCTTTTGCATCCATCTGTCCACAGCCAGAACTTCAACAAAGTTTTATTTTAAAATTTGGAGGGAACCAAACCTTGTTAATACAGGGTCTCTTGTAATTTAGCACTGATCTGTAATGGGTAGAAAGCCCAAATGAAGAAGTGGTGTGATGATATCCAGTCATGATCACATTTATTAACAGTCGCAGAATATGTGGGTACTGGATGGGAGAAAGGAAGTGTTCTTGTGAACTGCATGAAAGGCAAAGCCAAGATGCCATAGAGTTTGTTAACCTAAACCCACTCATTCACAGAATACAAAAGCCCACTCCATTAGAAAAAAAGATTCTTTCACTAAGTTTTATTTGCTATGTCTGACCTTCTGGAACTAGCAGACATATTCTGTAACAGCTTTTTATTATATGATTTTTTTGGTGGCCTTTTGAGTGCCGCAAGGCTAGTATATTGTTTAAAGTAATAGTCCACGTATATTAAAGTACATTGTGGCATTATGAATGGGTGGCAGTAGAAGCTTACACGTTCACACGTGTGATTCTCACTTGGTTATAAATAAGATTGTAGTATCAGATAACTAGAAAGTGCTAAAAGGAAAGTTCATTTCATTATTTATACATTCATACCACTTCACATACATGGAAAGGGAAGTTTGTCTTGTATTGTTAGTTTACTTTTTAACATTTCAAAGTACAGTAGTTTCAAATAAAAAGCAAACTTATAAATGTTTTTAAGACTTGTTTTATAAATATTAATGACAACAGTTTATAGATCTATTCAAGCATAAACACATTAGGAAGTAAAATTTTGATCATTATGTACTGTCTTCAATCCAAAAGGCAGATGTTTGCAAGAGATCAGATAACACTGGCACCAGTTATGATTTTAAATATTGCTAGAGATGCCAAACACTTTTATTGCTGAAGTCACTGCTGGTTTCCTCTGAAATGGGAAAAAAGCATAATGGGAGATTACAGGATATTTTGTTTGTTCCCACATGTAACATTGAAGATAATGTAAAATCCATAATGTGTGTGTGTGTGTGTTAGCACAGGTACATTTGCACGCTTGCCTCTGTAACAGAGAATAGACTCCCTGGCCACACTATTTATGCATTAATGGATTGTTTAAATACATGTACATGCGTTCATTTGTAAATTGTGAATAATTAATGCATTATTTATTTCATTTTTCATGTGCAGCCCCCTAGATTTTAAGGAATAGTTGACAAAAAAACCTATCATATGCTTTCATGTTATAAGATTTTTTTCTGGATTTTTAAAACCTGGCAGGAGTCAGGTAATATGTCTTTTATATGCTCATCTGAGACATTATTTTCCAAAATATGTGGCCAGAATCGAACATCCCCTCAGGAGAAGGTTAAATTGCATCTGCGTCTGTCTGTCTCGGTCTCTGATGTGTTTATGGGCATTGAATGTTTGCCCTATGTGTGTATAATGTGATCCGCCCTGAGTCCCCTTCGGGGTGAGAAGGGCGGAATATAAATACTGTAAACAAATAAATAAATAAATAAATAAATAAATAAATATCTCTTTGTTGGACTCAGAGGCACTTGTCCAGGACATTCATTATACACAAACCAGATCTGGCTTGATCTGAACTTCCTCTGTCCCCTTGCCCTGCAGTATGGCAAAAGGAGAGGACTGTTAAATTGAAGATTGATGTACAGTCTGTATGACCCACAGAATACCATCACTTTGGGTGTGTGTTGTTTTATCTACCTCCAGAATTTGTCACCTGAATATCAAGTTAGGTTCTGGAGCTGTGAATTGGGAGGAGGAAAGAGACTTGTATGCACACACCCTTAGAGGGAGTTAGAGGCCCTTCCAGTTCTTTGTGAACTTGCCTGATGGGTTTCTAAAGGAGAGCACATGGAGGTTTTGTTCTGACTCATGCAATTTTCCTGCTGCATGAAGAGCAGCCAATTGCCAAAAACTGACTGACAATTAACTCCCCCTGTCTTTCTCCTTCTTTTTTCTCCCTCTACAGCTTTGGGATAGTGATGAGGCCCCAGTGAATCACACTCTCTCCAACTCTATACTTAGACATCACTTTGTTTTCCATCCAGGGAAGAACATTTTCCTTGCGGCCCTGTCAAAGAAAGACGATCCGATGGACTTACACCGGGCAGCCTTCAAGATGGAAAACTCCTCCTACCTTCCCAATCCTCTGGCATCTCCAGCCCTGATGGTTCTTGCTTCTACCGCTGAAGCTAGCCGCGATGCTTCCATCCCTTGCCAGCAGCCAAGGCCCTTTGGCGTCCCTGTGTCGGTGGACAAGGATGTGCACATCCCGTTCACCAATGGCTCCTACACGTTTGCCTCGATGTATCATCGGCAAGGCGGGGTGCCAGGAGCATTCACTAACCGTGATTTCCCACCTTCCTTGCTGCATCTCCACCCCCAGTTTGCTCCCCCCAACCTGGACTGCACCCCAATAAGCATGCTGAACCACAGTGGGGTTGGGGCCTTCCGCCCCTTTGCCTCCACTGAGGATAGGGAGAGCTACCAGTCGGCTTTTACACCTGCCAAGCGCCTGAAGAACTGCCATGAGACTGACTCTCCCCACCTTCGCTTCTCAGATGCTGATGGCAAGGAGTATGAGTTTGGAGCCCAGCTCCCATCTGGCTCTCCCAGCTCTCTCAAAGTTGATGAGACAGGGAAAAAGATCTTTGCTGTCTCTGGCCTCATTTCCGACCGGGAGACCTCATCCAGCCCTGAGGACCGAAATGAGAGATGTAAGTACCTCAACTTTGTTTGAGCTGGGTCTCTGAAATGCTCTACAGGTGTATTTTGTAATGTCAGGAGGCGCGAAAGAGGCAGATGTGTGGTCCTGTTTCTGTTTAAATAGATGGTGAAGAATTAGAGAGGGAGGTGGGTTGAAAGAGGTCACGTAAGACTGAGGCCCTGAGCCACAGAAAATAGCCAGCAAACCAGAAAAGGGGAGGAGATTCTATGTTGTGAGCATCTTGGGAGCACACTCCCTTGTAGGTACGCACAAACATGGACTTTGAGAAATACGCCTTTTCTATTAAAATGGTTACCTGCTTTTTATAAAAGCATACACTTTCTTCCACTTTCTGACCCTTTTCTCACATACTTGCTGGCTGCTATAACTAGGTACTGCACTCTTCATATCAGTGTAAAAAGTGTATTTATTGGCTGCAAAAGACAAGCTGACAGAAGCAAGAGAGATGGTGACATTCAACACAATTTGAACACACTGCCCTAATAATCTTTAAATAGGTAAGAGGTATATTCTGAAGTTCCTTTTGCAAATCTGAAAGTGAAATTATTTTGCACAGACCAGCAGCCAAGCTGAAGCCAACCTGCATAAGATTCACTAGAGGAGCAATGCCTGTTGCTGTATTTCTCTCCCACAGCAGATCACTTGTTCATTAAGTGCCACAAGCTGCCCTGCTGTGGGAAAAGAAGTAGTATTCCGTCTAAGAAATGGAAGATAAGGCAATGTTTGGTTTGTGCTGATCTTTAAATCCAGATACACAGCTTAGATGCTGAGCAGAGTACCTGGCATCACGGGGGTCCCTTTGTTCTTTCTTAGGTTGCTCTGTCCCCTCCCCTTTTCCTCTTTTGCTTTTTGGGTGGGTCGATGTAGGAGAAGAAGCTGTGCTTTAAAAAAAAAAAGAATTAACATAGTATAGCCTCCCAGATCTCCGTTAGATACCATTTTTCTTATCCTCCTTTATGATGCCGAGGAGAGTAATAGAGACATTGTTGCGCTCTCTCCCCTGTCGGTGCTGCTTCCTCGGGCTGTCTCCTTGAATTAGGCGCTGTGTTAACTTCCCAGTGCTGCGAGGCATCTGCCGAAGGCCCACGTACCTTGTCAATAAAAGTCACCATAAAATCAACCTGCCTTGTAAATCCATCGCTCTTTGGTTTTGAAATATGCCATGAGTGTGTCTTTTATGTCAACGTTTGCAAGTGTGGAATGATCCCCTCTTAAAGACAGAAGCTATATGTTGCACCACAGATGTGCGCACGCTCTTCCCCCTAGTGTGGCTTAAAGTGTGTTAGAACTGCTTGCATGTGGGTTTGTTTTATTGTCTTTGATATTTGACTGCAACAACTGTGTGCGCAAGAGAAATAGAGAACATTAATAACAGTTGAAAGAAGAGGAGAGAACTTTGCCACTAGTAAGGATAACTTACCATTTGGAATGGTAAATATTGCCAGTTGTAAGTATCTCCTGTCCATGGATATGAAGCTCACTCATGTCACACACAGATGGAAAACCTGGGCCATCAATGAGATATATTTAATGTTGGTTTTTGCTAACCTGCTCTGTTTAGAAAGTGGGGGGGGGGGACCCTCATGTCAATAATTGAATGATATGTAAAAAGAGGTTAGGATGGTAGGCATATATATGTTTCCTACGTAGCACATATTTTATTCCACCTTCCTTGCTGCACCTTCTTTTCACTGACTTTGCTATTAGAGGTTTCAGTGAATTCTTGAATAGCAAATGGGCAAATCACATTAAAGTATGGTATCTAAAGAATAAGAACGGCTTATGTAAGATATGACAGAAACAGAAAGTTAGAATAAAATTTTGTAGATTGGTCTAAAAGGTGGCAGTGTGCATAAAGTTTTCTTTTTGGTTTTTTCCTCTTTTCATTGCCATGAATAATAAATAGAAATTTATTTGAATTTATAATACTTTCATGAGAGTAAAACCAAAACTGACTTTGTGCCCAATAGGGCTAGGTAAAGTGTAAATTATTGGAGGCAGTCAGCCCCAAGCCTACATCTCTCCTGTTTTCTTTAGTTAAAACTTTATTATTGAAGGGTTTAATTTTTATTTTAAAATGCGATGATATGTGTATGAGAGAGAGTGAAAGCAAGTGAGCGAGAGCATAGTTACCTGTAGTTATGACCTTCAAATATCCTTCTCATGTGTAGATGATTTCATTGAACATTCCTGGCCATGGCACTACCCCGGACAAGATGATCTTCTCCTTTGTATGCCTTGACATGCACCATGTGAGAAAGATTCTTTGTTGGCAGTTTCTAGAATTTGTCTGAAGACTGATAGAGCTTTCTAATGTTCCATGGTTCTGGAAAAAAGCAGAGGAATGCATGCATATTTACATGTATGTAAATGTGACCTTAAGGGCCTTTATAGATACTAAGTCATTGACCCCTAAAAAGCTGTCTCAGTTTTCTTGCACAAATAGTATATACAAACCTCCCTGTGAAACAAGGATTCTTTTCACCACCACCCTAACTACATTGCCGAGAAATAGTTATGTAGACAGACTAGTCGGCAAAATGTATTGACGGAGGTAGTAAAAGCCATCAGATCAGCAAACTCTTTATGCCTCCAATAGATACCCTACAGAATTACTGGACTCTACTGTTTATTTGTATTCTTCCAAATACTGCAACGGAATCAGACCACATGACGGATGAATAACTTTAATTGCAACACGTAACGTTCCTTTTGCCACCACCAACTATAGTCTTACTTCTTTTCCATCTCCTCCTCTTTTCCCTTCTTTTTGCTTTTGCTTGCAATTTCAACATTGGGTTTCTTTCAAACTGATTCATTTGTTGTTGGGTCTTTTGCCTTTTTAAAATAAAGATTGCAACACAGAGAGGCTAAAGCTCCTGGAAAACAGAGTTGTAAGATGTGGAATTAAAAAAAATGCTGTCCAAGGTATACTGCAAATCAAACGGCTGCAAAGAGAATTGCAGGGGGAAAGTATGTCTCTATAAACAAGTGGATGGGGGTATCTCAATGTTACTAATTAGATACTAACTAAGAATGATACTTTGTGTGTTTAAATTCCCATGAGGCTAGAGTCTTATCTCTGTTAATTAGTGATATAAATCTGAATTGATTCCCATATCCACTTGAAAAGCAGTTAGGATTGGCATGGTTGTAACAGAATTTTTGGTTCAGCATGTTTTTTCCCTGAAGAAATTTTGTAATATATTGGGTTGAAACACAGATTTTACCATTTTTAGATGCCCAATTCTATCCCAAGTTAGTGACAGAAATTAATGAGAGGTGTCACATGTAATGATTACTGCATTTTGTAGTCTGCTTCCTGGAGACAGTTTATCAGTACTTCTTTCTTTTTGAGTCCTATGGTTCCAGGAAAGTCAAAGTCCAACCTGCAAGAGGCGTGCACAAATGATATCCACGGATTGCTTGTTACAACAGACATTTTATCCATGTAGTGCTTTTTAGATTTTCATTGGAAACACTAATTTTTGGAACACTGATTACATCACATGGGAATTGGCCAGGCATCTATGGACGCATTCTGAGCTGATCGTCAAATAAATGTACCTTCATTGGCATGGAAGTTTGCAGCAGGAGTGCTTATAAATGCTCGAACCCTGTGTGACAGATATCTGTAACTTTTAAAAATTCATTCTTTTCTATAATAAATTGTTTGGACTGCTGCTCTCCACGGACTATGATGTTTTCTCTTAGCAGAACGAATAGGTAGAGTTTTCCACAGCAGCATCTTGACCACGCAGAACAATTATTTTCTAATGCACAAATCCAGCGTTGTTGTTTTCTGTTCTGTTTATTGAGGCAGACTCCGTAATATGTTTGTTTTCTACATATCCAGAGTTAAACCTGCAATACCTAGCCTTCATACTGAATCCACAGTAGATGCTTATTTCTAATTCTTTGTATCCTTTTTGTTGTTTGTTGCAGCTGTCTCCTTAAAGTTCAGGTTTTTTCCCTAAAAAACAAGGCTTTGATGGTCAAAGCTGAATATCTCTCTGATCCTTGTTTGTCACATCTGCGATGTGGATCACAGTAGTATTCCCATCATTAATTCTAAGAAGAATGTGAATCAATTTCTAGGGGTTGTTCTGAAACCTCCGTTTCTTCTCTAGCAATTTGACAACAGCAGGGTTATTTTTAGAAGCCACTGCTGTAAAACATGTAAACATTAAAAAAAAACATGCTCAGTTTAGGTGAACACTTCAGTTTTTCCCCATAATTTTACATCACAGTAGGGAATGAACGTGTTGTTTGGCCTTAGAACTTGTATTGCTTTTGAAAATCACTTGAGCAACTTGTAGCTTTGAAACTAATGAATGGAAACATCTGAGAACAAGTCAAAGCACTGTTCTGTATAAGTGCCAAACAGGAATTATTAATAATGCATTAATTCCCCTTTTTTCTTTTTCTTTTAGCATATTATAGCAACAGGCTTAAGCTTTCTCTTAGCTCTGGCTTCCTCTGCAGAGCACATGTTGTCCAGGTGTTTACACACTGGGGCCTATATGATGATGGTGGCATTCTGTAATGATTCCACATGCAAAATATCAACATGAGGGTTATTTATTTTTATTTACCACCAAATGCTGAAAACTGGAATCAAAATAAAACTGTTACGGACACAAATGAACCTTCCCCCAGGGGGTTCCAGGAGCTGTTTAAAGGAGGATTATATAATACTCAAAGAATGAAAAATGTTACGGACACAATTTTTAAACAAAATTCTCATACAATATCTGACACTTGTAAATTTATACGCATGGTTGAAATAATACAAGAGGAAGGAATGGCTACATTTCTACAGAGTGCATACACATGTTTGTGTGTTAGAGATTGTATCTTTGATGACTTGCAGATGAATGAACCTAGATTACCAACATCGAGAAGGACAGCCTTGAGTGATTTATTGCTCAGAACTTCTGAAAATTTGCAAATTGCTTTATAAATTTGAAAATAAGAACGTGAGCTTTTAAAAATGTGAATATGAGAAAAAGTTAAAAGTGATACATTTATGTTTAAGTTTCCATTTCCTAAAAGTTTGGCTGTTTATCCCTGTCCATTCAACTATGTTTGTGATGACGAGTTAAGGTTGCCATCTCTTTTTCCTTCCTTCTAAGAGGCTCCTCATAACTTCAAGAGCAACAAGGTAGGCAGGTACAATGTGATTCTCTTAATCCTGGGATATAGCTGAACATTTTGTTTAGTTCATATTTGGTAACAACATTTGCATTCTCTCCTGAAATTGAATGAAAAGAACTTGAGATGTTGAAAGTACCAGTGTGGGAGAAAGCTAAAGAGACAGATTGTTTAGTCATAATCCTCATAAGTCAGATTCTAGTATCTGTTACAACACTGGATTCAGTAGAGTCATTCCAGGGTTTCCCTTCCTAATTTGTCATCAAACTCCTATGGAGGATGCTGACAAACCTTCCCCTCCACCCCTGCATTTTTGGCTATCCCTTTCCTTTCCCCTTCCTTAGTTAACTGTTGCCGAGACTCCTTGTCATGTTGCTCTGTTTAATTGTCATGTTGGAATAAAGAAATGTTTGAGCCATTAAAAGTGGCGGAGAGCTGGGTATGAGCTGCTCCAGTTCTGCCGGCTGCAGGACCATCTGGCCCTGGCTCACATCCGCTGGTCTCCAGCTTCTCTTTCTCTTTATGTTAGCTGGGGCTATCTTGCACACTTGGAATGCCTAATCACCATGGTGAGAGGATGGGCCTGGTTGCCTGCCCCTTCCCGTCAATTGTCATGCAGAACTGATCAGGAGGGCCGTTTTCTTTGCGGCAGTCGCTTGCCTGCCTTTGCCTGGTTCTTGGCAGAAGGACGGCTTTTAATTGATCATTTGTGGGGGAGGGCTGGGTTGTTTGAGCCTCTCAATGTTTCCCCACACAGCCTCTACCGCACAGCCAGATTTCTCATTTGTTGGAAAATGCTAGTGATTTAGCTGTTGCTTCAGCTTTCTTTTTTGACTTCTGCTTGTTGTTGTTTTTATGGGGAACTCGGAGGGCTTGTAACTGTTGGCTCCAAGGAGCACTGAGCAAGATATAAACACTGTGTTTATCTGTCCACAACTGGGAAGGGGGCACATATGGGCATTAAATGTTTATTGTCCTTCTTTCCACTGTGTATTCATGTTTGTGTTTGCATGAACGCTTATGGATTTATTATCTGTGGCAGGATGGACTCTTGATTTCTTATGCTTTATGGAAAACATGCACCATTTTTCACCGGTGTGAATATCCAAGCCCTAAGAATATGCCATCAAGCCTGGTGGTCAAAACCTGCTTTTTGACAGTTTTAAATAAATGCTGAGCTCGACCGAAATCTTTTCTTAGAAGACATAATAATTTTTGGATTAAAAGAAGTACAGTTTTTGTAGAACTACAGAGCAATGAGAATTCTATATTCTTCTCATAGCTTACGTCTTTGCATAAATTTTAATATCTTAGTTTCTTTATGCATTAAAGTAGGAAAAATGACACCCAACACTTGTCAATAGGACCAGACATATAGTTAGGTAAGGTGAGGCCCTCAGACAACATGATTTTGAGTAATGTTAAAGGACAGGAAACATCTATTGTATTATTTATTTATTACTACAATGCTTGAAGCAACAGAGGTACTTTTGGTGATCACTTCAAATACTTTATGATTGGCCAGAAAAGTATATCTAATTTTGTGTTGGTAAAATTATATTATGAACTGCTATAAATCGTGAAAACAAAGGATAGAGTAAGCTGCTAAAATGAGATGGTGGACTGATTATCTGATGATATTTCAAAAACTTCTTTTTAGCCTTGATATCTAAGGTTTCTAAGGATGTAATTAGATATTATTGTGTCATGTGTTCCAGAAATTGCAGATATGTTGCAAATTACACAAATGAACAGATCAGTTAAGAAATACTATTGTCTTTGGTAGCCCCATTCTGCAGGTCATCTCTTTACGTATTTGTTTTTATTTACTAAAATGAATAAAAATAAGTATGGGCAAGTTAGTTATTTTGGAGCCCACCCATGTTCTGCATTATTATAATTTTAATATTTTTGTAATAAATTAAGTAATGTTTAACAAAATCTGTAGTAATGGTAAGACGGCTGAATTAATTAATTAACATCCAAATGCTGTTGGCTAGTATAATAGTATACAACTTGTTTAAAAGTGGTGACTGCAACAAATAAGGCAGAAGGTATTTCAAGAAGATTAGTTACCAGTACAATAAATGTACACTTGTTTTTCATTTGTTTCAGAAGGCATGGATGTCTTTCCTGAAGTTAACAGTTCTGTGTGAGTGTTTTACATATCCTGAATGCTTACAATTTTAGGTTTGTTTTAGAAGAAAGCAAAACAGTATGTTATCAAAGATGCCTGAAAGATGGAAGGGTCTGTGCTGTAGTGGTGAAAGTAATCCACTTCACATACTAGACATGAAATGTAAATACAGGACAGGATCGACAATGGGTTCCTTTTAGCTCCATTTGTTTTTAGCTTTACTTATGGTTTTGATCAATCTTGAAGGAATTAGAGTTATATGAATGGCTAATCCCCAGAGCACCATTTTGGCCCCCAGTTTTTCCCCACACAACATGGCTTCTTATTTTATAAACTAGCATCAATATTTACTGTATTAACTCGAACTGAATGTGGCATCAAATGTAATCCGCACTCCAAGTTTCAAAATCCAGAAACTAAAAATAGTATTTGCTGCTGAATGTGATGCGCAGCGGCAAAAAGTGTATTCTTTGTATGTTGACCAAAAAAAAAGTGCATTACAGTTGCTGCCTGCTTAGGATTCCTTCTTTCAAAACAAAAGTGTCAGGACACCTAAGCTTCCATGCAATGGAAAGGAAAAACTTGCAGTGCAAGTGTAGAATAAATCCACTTTGGTTCAATGCTATGGAATCCTGGGGACTGTAGTTCCACTAGTTCTTGAGTCTTCTCTACCAAAGAGGGCTGATGCCTCACCAAACTAAAAATCCCAGGATAGCATAACATTGAGCCATGGTCATTAAATTAGAGGTGACATCCCTCAAATAGTGCTCCTGAAGCAGCTTCCCCTTTTGCTTTGGCTCAGCACTAAGATTACTGTATTACATGAATCTAATGCACATCCTAATTTTGAGGTGGGAATTTAACAAAAAAAGGTGAGCATTAGATTCGAGTAGATAGGATACTTTATGTTAGAGGTAGGAATCCTATGGTCACCATAGGAGTTTCCATCAGCTCCAGTATGACCAATGGTCTGGGATGCTAAGACTTGTGATCTAGTATTTGGAAAATCACAGGTTTCTTCAACCACTGCCCCTGGATTTTCATGTAAAATGAAGAGTTTCACCCAGAGATGCTAAGTAGAGAAGTATCTTAGCTAGTTTCTTAAGAAATAAAAATAATATTTATGAATATACATAAAAATATTTGCACAAGCACAAAGTTAGCAATATTTAGAAGGATCATCAGTATCATGTTCAATCTTATACTTTTCTAAATCAGTTATAGGTATATAGAGTATTAATAATGTTGAATTAAAGATAATAATAATAATAATAAACTTTGTTTATATCCCACCACCATCTCCCCGAAGGGACTCGGGGCAGCTTACAAAGGCACTCCAGGGTGCATATATAACATAAAAATGTTATAGGGAAAAATGGTACATAAGTATAAAACAAGTTACATAAAATTATAACAACAACAGAAGATAGTTCTTCTGCCTTAAAATTCTGTTTTGGAATTGCCCTAGTCCAATTAAACAAACATGGTTTTTCATTAAAAGTTTTTAAGGATGAGTAGTAAAGTAAAAAAATAACTATTATTTTCTGAGTGTTTTCCAGTTACACAGTGATGATTGGTGATATCTGGATGTCCCAGTCAACTCCTTGAATGGGTTGAAGCCTTGGATGGTGAACAACTATTATCTTAACACAGATTCTACATTCCCTACTTTTCCCCTGCTTCTCTGCAAACCCCACTTTTATTTAGATGTGCATTTATTTATGTATGCAAGTACAGTATCCTTGGCAGGCATCCAGTTTCTACTATGCTTATGTTAAATACATAAAAGGATACATAATAATAACCAATAATTGATATTGACTATGAGAAGAAACCATAAAATCTGTTAATGAAATATAGTGTGTGTCTAGTAAAACTTAAATATTGCTTTGTTTCCTGAGGGCAGAAAGTGTGATTTATAACTATTAGAAATAAATAGCAAATAAATAATAGATGCATGTGGGAACTAAAAAATTATCTCTTGATGGGTGACTTTCCCTGCCCTGCACATGCAGTGTAAGGAAGTATGAGTTAATGCAGAAGCAACATTTTGTGTGTGATTTTTTTTGGATAGACTGTTAATGCAGCAATTATATGCACACTTGTTTTTGGGAGCAAGTAACATTTAACGTGGCAGCATGCATGGCACAGAACCATCCAGTAATTTTTTTCTTGAGGCCAAAGGTTAACTTTTCCCTCTGTTGATATTTCAGTGGAAAACAGGAAGTGATAGCAAGTGTTACTCTGATTCCACACTCCTTGCTGTTTTTGTTCATGTCATTGGTAATGAATTTCCCTTCTATATTCATCAGAAAAAGTCACTTGAAAACTGTTTCCCCAGACTGAAATTTCTGAAGGTTCAATTTCTAATTATATCAATTTTTAATTGTAACATTATTCTACCGGTATGAAATGCCAGCGTCAGAATTGTATATTTGCTATGAAAGAAAAATGTATGTTAAATAGATCTGTCCCTAGATATTAATATTAGAAAAGCACTCTGATCCAGGCCCCATCTACATTGCCATATAATGCAATTTGAAACTGCATTATATGATCTGTGTTGACACATATAATGCAGTTCAGTGCAGCTAAACTGCATTATATGAGTCTATAGTGCATTAAATGGCAGTGTAGATGGGACTGAAGATTACCATTTTCCTATAGAGTATTAGTGTAGATGGCAAAAACCTTTAATGAGAATGTACTAATGTGAATGTTTTTTGGATTGGAAGTATTTGCTACTTTCATATTAATAGCCAAGTTTAGTTCTCTATACTGCACAGCGGGCTGGTGCTCGCTGTTGTTGCTTAAGGGCTGAATATTTTACTCACATGAGCACAATTACATTAATTTGGTATCTTAATCAGAGGTTTTAAAATGAATAAACAGACTGGCCTGCAGTCCTAATAACTGCTGGAATGTTTCTATGGTGGGATTTGCCCGGTTTTGATTGTTGACAAATGTTGATGACTTGTGTGAAAGGTAAGCAATGATCTAAACGTTGTTTGCCTCTTTGCTGGACCTTGTTCTAATACAGTGCCCTTAAATGGAAGGGGAGGAAAAGGAATAAGTCCCAACAGGCAGTTCACATTATTTTTGGCTTTTCACATCTGTGTGATAATAACTTACTAGCTGACCCAGATGAAGCATGTTAAAATTCTTTCAATGTTCATTTGTTTAGAGATAGCCTTCCTATCATTTTCTGTTGCAGAAAACACTTCTCTCCCCAGGGAGTCCAGATGCTGTTTCTCCCTGGCAAAATTCCAACTGGCAGCTGATACTGCACTGCCTTAAAATCATGACATTTCACAGGGGCAGAAAATTTAATATTTAGATTACTTGGTTCCCATTTTTAAAATACAAGTGATTGATAGAATCATAGAGTTTTAAGAAGGTCATCTAATCTCACCCCTTGCTTATTGTAGTATTTCCAAGTGTAATATTGTTGGCAGGTGCTAAAACCTTTCCATCAAGAAATTCAAAAAGAACATGGCTAAGCTGTACAATATCAGTAAGATGTCATCTGAAAAGCTGTAGTGGAAAAGACCTGATAATAACAACAACAACAACAACAACAACAACAACTACAACATTTATTTATATCCCGTCCCTCCCCGCAAAATACATAAAATGGAATAAACAATAACACATCTAATCAATATAAAACACAAAATATGGCTACAAGCAAGTAACAAAATTAACAGTAAAAATTATGAACATTAGATTAAATGTGGCTGCCCCAGTGGCGCAGCGTGTTAAAGCGCTGAGCTGCTGAACTTACGGACCAAAAGGTCGAAGGTTCAAATCCGGGGAGTGGAGTGAGCACCCACTGTTAGCCTCAGCTTCTGCCAACCTAGCAGTTCAAAAACATGCAAATGTGAGTAGATCAATAGATATCGTTCCGGAGGGAAGGTAACGGTGCTCCATGCAGTCATACCGGCCACGTGACCTTGGAGGCATCTACAGACAACGGCAGCTCTTCAGCTTAGAAATGGAGATGAGCACTGACCCCCAGAGTCGGACACAACTAGACTTAATGTCAGGGGAAAACCTTTACCTTTACCTTACTAGAGTAAATTGATGATCCGATGATTTAATTTAAATGTAGATTTGGGCATCTTGGAAACAAACGTTGCTGATAAAAATATAGGTGTATGATTGTATGCATGGTTACTATCATTCTATAGTTTATTTTCAGCATTATGGACACAAGGAGTGACTTTTGTAAACTACATTTCCTTCATTGGCAATCTACAAAAAGAAAATTCCAGTATCCATCTTGGGCACACATACATTCCTCAAAACTAGTTAGGGGTTGCCTTTCTGATATTTTGGTAGGATGAAGAATGCTGGAAAATTTGTTAGCTTTATATCTGTAATAATAATAATAATAATAATAATAATAATAATAATAATAATAATAATAATAATAAGTTTATTTATATCCCGCCTCCATCTCCCTCGAAGGGGACTCGGGGCGGCTTACAGCAAAATCGGATACAAAACAATACAAAATAAAATATGAGACATCAGAGAACAAAACCAATAATAATATATACACAGCAACCGGAAAAAAAACCTGAAAAAAAACCACAACATGGTATTAAAACATCGAATTAAAAACAATGAGGTTGCAATAGTGGATAAGCAAGGTGCACATTATAAATTACAGATTTTTTAAATAAAGTGCAATAGATTCATTCAAGGTCACATTGGGTAGGGAGGAGCCCTGAATTAATATCAAGTAATCAGGAAAAGAGCGACCAGTACAAAAGGTCGAGGAGTATAGTTGTAATTATGATGGGAATAGGCGATCTTAACCAAAGGCCTGGGTGAAAAGCCAGGTTTTCAGGCTCTTCCGAAACGCCATCAAGATGGGGGCTTTCCTGATCTCCCTAGGCAACTAGTTCCAGAGCCGGGGGGCCACTACAGAGAAGGCCCTCTCTCTCGTCCCCACCAAGCGCTTTTGACGCTGGTGGAAGCGAGAGGAGGGCCTCTCCTGACGAACGAAGAGACCGTGCAGGTTCATAGGGGGAGAGACGATCTCGAAGGTAGATGGGTCCCAAACTGTTCAGAGCTTTATAGGTAATCACCAGCACTTTGAATTGGGTCCGGAAAATGAACGGCAGCCAGTGGAGCTCCTTAAACAGGAGGGCTGACCGCTCTCTGTATTGGGCTCCCGTCAGAACCAAGGCTGCCAAGCGTTGAACTAATTGAAGTTTCCGGGCCATCTTCAAAGGCAGCCCCACATAGAGCGCATTGCAATAATCCAATCTAGAGGTAACTAAGGCGTGGACCACCATGGCCAAGTCAGACTTCACGAGGTATGGTCGCAGCTGGCGCACAAGTTTTAGTTGTGCAAAGGCCCTCCCGGCCACTGCCGACACCTGAGCATCAAGTGTCAGCGATGAGTCCAAGAGGACCCCCAAGCTACGGACCTGTGCCTTCAGGGGGAGTGCGACCCCGTCAAGCACAGGTTGCCACCCAATACCCCGATCAGACATACGACTGACCTGGAGGACCTCTGTCTTGTCAGGATTAAGCTTCAGCTTATTCACCCTCATCCAGCCCATCACAGCTGCCAAGCACTGGTCCAGTATCTGGGGGACTTCCTTGGAGTTTGGTGGAAAAGAGTAGTAGAGTTGGGTGTCATCTGCGTAGAGATGGCACCGCACTCCAAAACTCCGGATGACCGGATGATATCTGTAGCCTTTTGGTACAACGGTATGTTGTGATGTCACTTAAAATGGTCAGGATCTCATCAGTATTAATACGTTGATACATAGTGTTATCAGTGCAGTGGAGCTCAAGACGTGAGGGCAAAAGCTAAAAATGCAGATTGTGTATATAATAGAAATATCTATTCATAACCTGTTAAGATGATGATACCAATATGGTTAAATATTGGTGCAGAGTAGCAAAAAACGCAGAAGACTAGAGGTTTATGTGAGCAGAGGTAAAAAAGGAAAAAACAAAATAGACAAAATAGCCAGCCTCCCTTTCCCTTTAAAAAGTCATGTGAATAAAATAAACATCAGAGACATCAAAATAAAATAGCAAAATATGCTTACTCACAATCTTGTATGATGATGGTCATACAGGTAAAAACATCTTAGTTCCAAAAGAAAAAAACAGTTCAGGATACTACATATCTCTTAACAAACAGGAACATCAGCATGGCATGGCATGGCATGGTCAGGCAGGAGTGAAGAGAAAGAGACAGGAAGAGGCATCTGTACATCTGTGTGTCCCCAGAAAGGATACTCCCATTTCCCACATCACATGCAAAAACCCTTAAATGGTGTCATCAACTTTGGAATGCAGCTTGGCTCAGCTTATTAAGCAACAAACATAACTAACTACATAAACCATCCCACATTGAAAATGCATGCATGATTGCTTAGGTAACACAACAGTATAAATAGCATAAAGTCCCCTCACTGTTTTTCCTGGGGCTTCAAGCCACCAGGATTGGGATTATAGTATCAGGACATTTGCTTGCTAAAGACCAGAATAGAAGAGATTGGAGGGGAAAGTATCTTATCAGCAAGTGACCTTATTTTAAAAGGTTTCAAAAGATCTATCCTTGAGAGAGTATAGGTGAAAAAGAAGCATAGACTATCACAGATGTTCTTTGGGTTCTGGGTTTAATGTGCTTCTTATGGTAGTGTATCAGTGGATTGAATGTCCCCCTAATATATCACTCCCATGAAAAGAACCCGGTTTCTGAGGTGGGATGCTTCTAACTCCTGTATATTTCTGCCGGGCACTTCCTTGTCCAGGAGGAAGAGCTGGTAACATGACTACTTTTTTGGTAGCAATATGTGCAGTGTCTGGTAGGAAAGCCAATGGTTACTTGAGGGCAACTTCTTCTTGTCTACATATTGATAGAAAAGGCAGCCCTAGCCTCTGGGAGTTTGTATGCCTCCACTGCATGTGCCTTAACGAGGGAGAACACCGTGCATTCATAGCACTGTCACCTCTTCTTACTGACGACTTCCGTAATTTCCTTTAATTGTAAGCTGAGCATATACAGGTATAATTCCTTTAACAAAGTTTATGTGTTCCTTGACATTATTCATTAAAAGAAACATTGGTACCAAAAGCTGAAATAACCTTTCCTGACTGAAAGAATCAAAGTGTACAGAGCAGAGTGAACCTTATAACCAAGGTGAAAGAAGAAAGTGCAAAAGCTGGGCTGCAGTTAAACATCAAGATTATGGCAACCAGACTGATTGATAACTGGCAAATAGAGGGAGAAAATGTGGAGGCAGTGACAGACTTTGTATTTCTAGTTGCAGAGATTACTGCAGACACAGACTGCAGCCAGGAAATCAGAAGACGTTTGCTTCTTGGGAGGAGAACAATGACCAATCTTGATAAAATAGTGAAGACTAGTAACCTATGGATGTGAGAGTTGGATCATAAGGAAGGCTGGGCGAAGGAAGATAGATGCCTTTGAACTGTGGTGCTGGAGGAAAATTCTGAGAGTGACTTGGACCTCAAGAAGATCCAACCAGTCCATACTCCAGGAAATAATGCCTGACTGCTCACTGGAGGGAAGGATATTAGAGGCAAAGATTAAGTACTTTGGCCACATCATGAGAAGACAGGAAAGCTTGGAAAAGATAATGATGCTGGGGAAAATGGAAGGAAAACGGAAGAGGGGTCGACCAAGGGCAAGATGGATGGATGATATCCTTGAATTGACTTGCTTGACCTTGAAGGAGCTGGGGGTGGCAGTGAATGACAGGGAGCTCTGGCATGGGCTGGTCCATGAGGTCACGAAGCGACTGAACAAATAAACAACAACACAGAGCAGAGTGTGCACAGAAATAAAATGAGTGGTGAAGCAGAGGAAAGATTAGAGGTAACAAAGGAGGTAGTAATCAGCAACTATTAAACACAAAATTGCTTCTAGTTTCCATTAAATGTGATCAGTGCATTTTAAAAAGTATAATATCCCGGTGTTGTAAATATGAAATCTATGTACTATGTCCTTTCAGCCTTAAACTTATGAAGTTGAACTCTGTCTCTTCCTGAGCTGGGCCTCTATGTTACTCAGTGGCGTGGCTTATTTCCTTTTTACGTCGGCATCTCTGTTGTACAGAAGAATCAAAACTAGTATTGTTTTGTCTGCTTATGTTCTGTTTGGCTTTCTCTCCGCTTTCCAGGAATGTTGAATCCTTCGTGTTTTCATGTCTGTTTTGAAACATAAAGCCAAGAGCGGACGTAGAAACAGAGGACCTCTTTTTCTTTAATAGTCACATTACAAACCAGGCATTGTCAGAGGGACTGATTTACTTCCATTTCTTACAACTAAGATAAGGAAGAAAATTAAACATTAGGTAGCTTTGATTTTATTTGTATTTTAAAAACCCCAAAAACATTTCCAGCTAATAGAGCAAGGATTTCCAAGGCACCTGTGAAACAAATCTTTTAAGCCCTGCTCACAACTCAATCTAGTATATAAAACCCGATGAAGCCTTTTCTAGCACTTTACATGACTTGATGTTGCTGAGGATAATTTGAGCCCGAACAGGTGAATGATACAATTTTGTGGCATGGATTGGCATGTAGTTCCCTGGACAAAGTATTTTACCAGACAGCTTACTTATTTGATTCAGTTTATATCAGAAGAGAGAGACAGTAGTTGTGTTGTCTCATTGAAGAAATTTTCTGATTAAATATACTGCAGAGTGTGGAATCTCAGAGCACTTTGCTTGACACTGTTGGGGAAAGTCGCCAAAAGGCTATAGCTAAAATTGATTCCTGTTTGGAATGAGTAAATTAATCTATCAGACTGGGGCAATTTCTACAACTTTTGAAATTGGAAGAGGTTGCGGTTGTTTAACCAATTAGATGATGCACAAAGACTACATGGAGTATCGATTCAAGAAACAGAAATAACAATGAAGCAGGGACACAGAATCAAGAGATGTGTATGGAGTAATGCTGGACGCTGAAAGGAATCCACTGCATTCCTGGAGGCAAACTGAAGAATCTAGTTTCCTTCCTCTACCATAAAAGTATTCCCTGCTTGCTTAAAAAAATCCTTGAAACAACAAGACTCTGGCTGTATTAACTTCCTTCCTTACACACCCAGCTATGTGGTATATCCTTGCTGGCAATCATGGCTGACTGATTAACAGACTAAAGTGAACCTGATCAAAGGTAGGGTGAGCAATTAACCCTTTCCTAGTTGTCTGTCGAAAACATGGGATTTGTTTCTGTACTGTTCATTGGTATTCTTTAATTTCATAGCATACTGGACAAGTGTTGCCACTGCTCAATAGAAAAGGGTTAAAAAAAACTTCTGCTTTGACTCTCAGCACCTGCAAATCAAGCAGAAGTAGGTTTTTATATTTGGTTTGTGAGATTTCTTTGGATTCAGTTTTTCTTCTTCATTTTATAGCTTTTACCAATATATGCTTTCAACAAGTTGCTGTTGTTTTTAGATATTTGTTTTAGCTTCTGTTTTGAATTTAAAATTTCTCCTGGTTAGATTACTGGTCTTTCAATAGGCCATTTCTGCTTTTGAAGTTCAAAACTTTTATTGAAAGCATATATTGGCAAACATTCCCTTTGAATCTTCAGATGAAAACAATTTTTGCTAAAAACATGGTACTCCATTTTTGTAACACCAGTATAACTTCTCTTTTACTACTAAAGTAGAGCGTCTTCAACCTGGTATCTTCCAGATGTGTATTGGATCTCTTACCCCACTATGTTAGTTGGCATATCAGCAGCCAGAGTGGATAAGCATCAGTTGGCAGGTGGGACAGTAAATGATCATATCTTTGCCCTATTTAGTACCAAAGTTTACTGAAGCCATATTCCGTAAAACTTTGGCCATTTAAAAACACATCCTGAGATATCCATTGCCATGTGCCTGTCTTCTGTCTCTTCTCTTACCCATCATTGCTGGGAAGTAACAATATGGTATTCCTAAAACAAAACTCCGTCAGTCTTTTAAGTATCTCCTTGTAGGACTCGTGGAGTAGCTTGGTTAATGTTTTACTTCCTTTGCAGTGTTTTACATTTCCTAATTGTGTAGTATGAGTTAATTCAGTACATGCATCATTTCATTATTAAATATGGTATCTTTATGACCCACCTGATGAAGCAAGAAAACTGGGTGTCCCTCCAGACTGTGCTTTATCTAGATTGACACTGCTGTTTATGTAGATTAAAATTCAGTATTTAATTTTTACACAGCTAGCTGCTGTCCACTTCAGTTGGAATATGCGAGTACTAGCAAAGTACCCTTAATTTTTGTGCATTGTATAGTATGTTGGTCAATTCTTTTTGTGGCTGTCTAAAGCTGTTCCTGCATTTTGGAACCAGAAATGTCAATTGTCCACGCAAGGAATGTGCATAATCCTGCAACTCTTGGAAGAAGTCCTCCTCAGACTCCATGCTACGACTTCTTAACATCTGGTGAAATATTTTGTTTCCAGGTATTTTAATTTCAGGAGGTATAGGGAGCCAACAATTGAGGCTGAAATTTTTTGCTAATTGTTCCACATTGCAAAGTTCTTCTCCTGTGTATTAATGTCCATGTAAGGGCTTGGACATCTAATATGCTGATCTCAGACAGTTTTCTTCGTCTTATCAATCCTATAATTCGATGAAGATTTTTCAGCTGGTAAATTGTAAGTAATTTCCAATCCAGAATGTATACCGTGTTTCCCCGAAAATAAGACAGTGTCTTATATTAATTTTTGCTCCCAAAGATGCACTAGGTCTTATTTTCAGGGGATGTCTTATTTTTCCATAAAGAAGAATTCACATTTATTGTTGAACAAAAAAATGAACATTTATTATATACTGTACAGTAGTTGTAATCACAAACCAGCATAACCAGACAAACTGTGAATCCTATCAAGAATTTCTTGTTACAACCATTATTTCCATGTACAATGATCTATGGCACGTACATTTACCGATCCTGCATGCTCTGGTGTTTTGTTCGGCAGGCATGCTTCCAAACACAAACTTTGCTAGATTTTACTTTTGGGGGAGGCCTTATATTTAGCAATTTAGCAAAACCTCTATTAGGTCTTATTTTCAGGGGATGTCTTATTTTTGGGGAAACAGCGCATTATTGCTTTGTAACATTTTAGCCACTGTTGGAATGTACCAATAATATCTAATGAAGACTGAAGCATTCAGATATTAAATCTTTCCCTCTCCCTCTCTCCCTGCCCCCCCCCTCTCTAGAAGCAGGGGTTTTAAGTTAATTAACCTGCAAGAAAATTATCTCTCAATTCTTTAAAATTAAAATTTCTGTTCTTTTTTCTGCCATAATAAATAATCTGAAAGACATCACATATTTTGGTTTCCAGACAGTGTTCATGGTCTGCTGAAAGAGACTGCAGATAATGTTTGGCAGAGTGCAGCTTATTCAATAAAATACTAAATTGTTTACTTTCTACTGCAGGTCAGTGTGTTGGTTTTTATTTTCTGAGTACTAAAAATTCCCTGTGCTAGTTAGCTACAATGTATTTGTCATTAAATGCTGTTAAACATTTTCCTGGCATATAAATTTTAGAATGATGAAAGACACATGATTTTGGGAATATAAATAGGATAATCTATTATCCTTAGTTGAGTTATGCTATATATCTAAATTGCATTTGGCTGATGACCTCTTCCCATCAAGAGAAGAGACTCGAGAGCTCTGCTATTCCATTTATTTTTGCTATGGTTGGTTAAAGGAAATACTTTGCTTCCTAATATGCAACCTCTGTAAGCCCTGTTCTGATATTACAATACTGTTCTTAAATTACCTGAACTTGTTACTAGGGTTGGGGTGATGCCATGTAGTCCTGCTGTTGTTGTTATGCAGAACATGCATTCTGGCATATTCTGAAGAGAAGGCTGTTCACACACAGCTGTATGCAGATGGAGTTCTCTTTTGTTCATTGAGGATGTTGGGTGGAGATGAGAGTATTAAAATATGCTGCATGGCCTTAAGGGAAGGTCTACATGGCATTATTCCACCCACTCCTTGGTTAGGCATGGAGGTAACAGGGTAAAAGAGTGGCCAAAAAGAATGTGGCTGATTGAACATGGATTAGAGACCACTGGAAAACCTACTAAATGGCAGTGGTGGCAGCAAAGAAATCATTTTCCCCGTCACCCTTGCTCCTGCATGATGCCATATGGCAGAGCTGCCTCAAGTGATCGGGGCCTTTTACTCTCTGCCCCACAGGTGCATTTAATAAATCACACAGAGTTTGCTGGGAAGAATTTGCACAATACTTTGCAGATAAAATCACTTGGATTCACTTTGACATGGATGCTGCAGCTGACTCAGATGCAATGGGTGCAGTCTTGGCCCTTGCTTTGTACTAGATTAATTGATACGTTTCATTTTGTGCATATGGACTGGATCCTTGGAGAGGTGATAGCCACCACATATGCACTGGAACCTTGTCCTTCTTGGCATATAAAAACAAGCAGAGGAGTATTAGATGGGTGGGTAATGGGAGTAGCAAATGCCTCACTGCAGCCAAGCAGAGTTCCATCTCATCTGAAAGAAGCTGTGGTGTCTAAAAGAAGCGATGGGAAAACACTTCCTGAACTTGACTACACTAGATAACTACTAGCCAATCTTCAATCTTCTTTGTTTGGGCAAGGTAACAGAATGTGTGGTGGCGTCCCAGCTCCAGGGATTCCTGTATAAGCAGATTAGTTAGATCCATTACAATCTGGCTTCAAGCCTAGCTAAGGGACCAAAACTGCTTTGTTTGCCTTTGTGAATGACAGGGAACTGGTTAAGGGGGTATATCCCTGTTGGTTCTGAGGGACAGTGATTTTTGATACCATCATCCATGGCATCCATCTGAGCTGCTTGAATGGGACTTGAAAGCATTGTTCTGCAGTGGTTCCAGTTTTTCTTGTGGTGGTGCTAGCAGATTCCTGTTTGGTACCCCAGCTTTTGGCCTATGAGTTTCCTCAGGGCTCTATTTTGTTCCCCATGATGTTTAACATTTACATGAAACTACCGGCAGAGGTTATCCAGACTTTGAAGTGCAGCGCCATCTATATGCAGATGACACCCAGCTCCACTATTCATTTCCACCCAAAGCCAAGGAAGCTGTCCAGGTCCTAAATCAATGTCTGCTATTGGTAATGGACTAGATGAAGGTAAACACATTGAGACCTAATCCAGATAAAACAGAAATCTTCGTAATCAACTGAAAGACAGGTCAGGAAATACGGATGATTCAGTTTGTGTTGGATGCGTTTACACTGACTCCGAGATGTCAAATTCAGGTTCATAGGTTCGGCATGACCTAGAATCAGATCTGAGTCTGGATGCCAGGTTTCAGCAGTGGCTGTGACTGCAACCTTGTCACACAGCCACCGGAATCAATCTGCCTCGTCGGGGGCGTGGGTAAACTGGTGCTCCACAGCCCGCGTCGCCTGGCTCCTTCGTAAGTTGATCTTATGGGGGATAGCGTGGACCACACAGCCTCCTCTATTGCTTGTAATGGCAACATGGGAAGCTTCCCGCGTTGCCGCAATGGTGGCATGTGCTGGCTTCACCTTCCTTCACCCACAGAGCCCTGCCAGTGTTGCTTGATGGGAGCCGCCGGCCTCCATGGGTGACTGCTTAATTTAGCCCTTAGTGATGAGGTGGACACATAGTTAAACCTGGTATGCCAGCTGATAATTTTTCCTTGAGATGTCAGATCTAGTTTGATCACATGCCTTGATTATAGCCCATTAGTATTGCATTAGTAATGCACTCTATGTGAGGCTGCTTTTGGAAACTGCTTGGAAACTTCATTGGGTTCAAAATGCTGTAGTCATGCTGCTGTTACAGAGAACATATAACACAGCTGCTGAAACAATTCCACTGGTTGCTGATCCATTTCTGATCAGAATTCAAAGTGCTGGCTATAACCTTTAAAGCCCTACATGCTTGGATCCAGACTATTTGAAAAACAATATATCCTTATATTTGACAGTGTTCCAAGATTTGTGTGGGAAGATTTCAGTTTCACACTCCATCCCAGGCACTTCTGGTGAGGACATGAGGGAAAGTTACATAACTTTCTCCCAAATTGTGCAACTTTCTTTCCTACCTTTCTACTAACAGGTAAATATTTTTTTATTTATTTAAGGAAGCCTTTGGTTTTCAGTATGTTATGGCAGATGGAACGTTTAATATGGGTATGTGTAGATATTTAGTTTATTATTGTTTAAATGTCTTTTTAATGTTATTTTTAACTTTTTTTACTTGTGTTTTTTAAAATTGAAATTTAGCACACTATAATTGTGTTTTACATACAGTTATAGCTGTATCGAGTTTTTAAAAACATTGTACGATGCCTTCAATTTCATGCTGAGAAAAAAGAATTCCTTGTGGTTAGGTCATTATCAAGCTTGCCTCCAGTGAACCAGGTCAGTTTTGCTCTACTGTAGAATAAGCCTAATGAGCAGTGGTAGGAAGTTCCTCAAAGAACAGTGGGGAAGCAGGCTATTGGGCCATGGTGCTGCCTGCAACTTTATTCTAGATTATATTGCAAGATCCACTCCTTTGCATTCTCAGCAACACTGCCCATTCCTGCCAGCTGCTTCTCTCCCCCACCCATGCCTCTGAGCATGGTCAGTCAAGCATGCTAATTTTCCAGCAGAAGTGTTGTCATAATTAGGCAGCTTGTCGGAGGGTTTAGTGGTACTTAACCAGATGTGAAAAGGCTGGTCCCCAGGTCCTGGCTGGCTCACAGGGGCGTCTGCCAGCTGCCTTGTCACTGATGTTCAGGCTGCCCAAACTGGGCTGCCAAAATCCCTTCCGCATTGCCCTGCATCTCTTTTTATGCTAAACATCCATTTGAAAAACAGCAGGGCCTGTGCAGGCAGAGAGGAAATCCCTCATACAAAGCAGGAGAAAAGTTTTGAGAAGGGGGTAATGAGAATTATTTTCACATAGCAGTCACAGGCTTGAAAGAAGGGTGGGTTGTTTTGTGTGTGTGCGTGAGTGGGGGTTAAATAGAAAAGCTTGTTAGAAATTGTATCTCTGATCTGAAGGTTTCTTCTTGCCTTCTGTTTAGCTACTAGTCTTTTTCTAGGGGCTGGTTTAAAAGGTCACCAAAGTGGCAATAGCTGGCTTTTTTTCAGCATTTACAGAACTTGGAAAAGTTATTTCTTGGACTACCACATTTAAAGAGTTTGGGAAACAATTTTTAACTATAATTTACAGAAACCTCTAGCCAGGAATTGTTTCTGAAATATCTGAAAATTTAAATTACATAATAATAATTATTCAACATAAATTAGTTATTTCAATATATATTTTATGTACCATTTGTAGGGACAGTCCAATATAGTTAAATACTGAGAAAATGATGACTTTATACACACTTTATGTCACAGACAGAACGCCACCAGATAAGATTCAACACAGTTTATTAAGGATACAGAACCAAAAATGCCCGTAAAAGACAAAGGGCTAGGCAAAGACTCGCCTTCAATATGAAAAGACACTAAAAAACAGTTCAAAAGATAAACCGGATTAAACGGGAGTTTAATCTGGGTTAAACCAAAAATGCTTACTTCAGCCTGGCTCTTAAAACAAACAAAAACTGGTAAACTAAGATTCAATAAAACGTAAACAACTGGCAGCAGATTACTCTCTGCTACTCAACAGCTGTGGTTGATTAACTAAGTTGTTACTCCTTCGTGCAGCAAGCGAACTCCGGGTCCAAACACATCAATCAGGGCAGAAGCAGTCAGCGGGGTCCCAATCCGGTCCAAGGTCGAAGGCCAGGTACAGACGTCTTTAGTTCACCAGTTCCACCGATAATCACAGAAGGGATAGTCCGAGGTCGTAGTCAGTCAGTCAGTCAGTCCAGCGTCAATCCAGAGTAGGCAGTTAATGTCCGTCAAAAAGACGACGGAGGTCCAAGGTATTCAGCAAACGAATCACACCCGTCTTCAGGAAATTCCCAACAAGAGCCCAAGCGTTCGTCCAGATTACCTTGCCCAACGCAATTAGCCCTGGATTCTAAACCCCATTTTATGCCAGTTTACAACTCCTCATCGCTGTCAGCTGTTACCCTAATTCCAGGTGCCTCATCATCATCCTCCTCATCAGAGCTAAAACACCTTTGACTACGCCCCACAGCATCCCCAGCTGTGGATCCCGTCCCATCCCTCCAGCTCGTCCACGGGTCTAATCCTGCAACTCCCCAGTCGCCTCCCATACTATCATTGCCGGTGGCACCCAAATCCTCCCTCACACGAGTCCATTCCATATCATCCTCCTCTGAGCTAACCATCTCTTCCTCCATTCCCTCGGTAAAACCCTCAAAGGAGTCTTCGTCAGTTGGTTCTGCAAATAAGTCCCGCAGCCGTTTCCTTTCTCGCTCCTCAAGAGAGTCTGACTCCCGAGGAGTCTTACGACTACGTCTCCCAGTATCGGAGCCATAAGGCTCAACCATAACACTTTATTTATGCATTTATATGCTGCCTTTCTCTCAAAATGGGATCCAAGGCAGCTTCCAAAATAATTAAAATATTCATAATACATTCTTAAATAATTACAACTACATAAAAACAGTATAAAATGTTTTGAAAGGCATGCATAAGTTTAAAAATAATAAAATAACCCAATTAAAGGCCTGCTAACAACAAGAAAATAGGCAGGAGACTAGCCTAGCTTCCAGTGAAAGGGCTTCCAGAGGATGGAAACAGACACTGACACCTCTTCTACATTGCCCTATATCCCTGGATCTGATCCCAGATTATCTTCTTATCCCAGATTATATGGCAGTAGAGACTCATAATTCAGTTCAAAATAAACAGTCTAATATCAGATCCTGAGATATAAGGCAGTGTAGAAGGGACCTAAGAAGGCTCTCTCTTGTGTCTTCACCAAGGGCACATCCAGACAGTTCACAAAATGTGTGAGCTCCTGCATTTTTACATGGGGTGTTCAAATGATGCCTCAGGTAAAAACTAATTCCTTCGGCACAAAGAAGGAAAACCCTGCTTTGTTCCAAAGTAATTTGATAGCTGGAAAAATGGGTTTTTCAGAAAAACTGGGTCTTTCCAGTTGTGGGTGCTGTGCGGATTGTGCCCAGGGATCGCATCGCACAATTTCCGGTCTTAATCCACACAGCTGTCTTGGGATTTTTGGGCTCCTGGAGCATGAAAAACCCAAGACAGCCCCACCTCCTCCCAAAATCGCTTTTAAAAGTCTTAAAAAGAAAAAATAACTTATCCACCCAGCATTTCCCTGCTGCCGGCCCTCTCTTGGCGCATAGAAATGACACTCCAGGAGAAGGGGGGAGGAGGAAAATCGCTTCTGCTCCGCTTCTCCTGGTACGTCATTTTTACCTGCCAGGAGAGAGCCAGCAGTAGGGAAACGCTGGGCGGGTAAATTATTTTTTCTTTTAAAGGCTTTTCTGGGGGGGGGGGGGGGTTCTATTTGTGTCCAGCAGGGCATCTGGACATTCCCTCCACCAGGAAAGCGTGGATTTTGGGCTGGTGTGTGGATTGTAATGCAGGCCCAATTGGGTTTTTTTTAAATCTGATTGGGCCCAAGTGAGCCTGTGATAGTGGTGGATCAAGATAAAGGTTTCCCTGAAGATCTTATAGCTCTACCAGGTTCATATCAGGATATAAGGTTTTTCAGATACTCTGAACCCAAGTCTTATAGGGTTTTGTAGGCCATGACTTCTCATTTCACACTGATAGTTCAAGTAGCTACAAGATGATTCATTAGCTTTGAATGCTGAACTTTTGACATACTTTCCACAAGAATTAAAGTAGAAGTGGGGAGAAGGTCTGGATAGAAAAAAACCCTGTTGATTGCATTGCACTAATCATAGTATCTACTTAGAGTTTCAAAGCCTTATGTATACTGATAAATATAGTGAACTCCATTGGTTGTGGGTCCAGATGTACACTTTTTTCACACTAATCTATGCTAATTAGTATGAGAACATTTGCTTTAATGGAAATATGTGAATAGTAAAATCGCCGCTGAAACCATACAAACTGCAAATAAAATCTGATGAGCTTGTTTCTGAAATACCTGAATGTTTAACCTAGAGGGAGCTGTGTTACACAGAGAAAGGGATTTTTAGATCTTCCTGCCTATATAGCTGTTGCTTTTAGACTATCCAATTATTATTATTAAAATATGCTGCTTTTTGGATAATTTCTTGCCCTCTTTCCAACTAGACAATATATTATTTACAAAAGACCTCCTGGTTTTGTGCAATTTTTCCTCTAATGTTATAATCTCAAATGGCAGCATACCATCCATACTGTTAGAGAGCATAACAATTTATTTAGCCAGCTGTCCTCTAGACATGTTGGCCCAATATACAGTATCTAGAAGACGCCAGGGCATAGAAGGTTAAAGTACAGTTTTTCTAGTTATTTTTGGGGGCTTTGGTTTATAGGGTTACTATGAAATATGACATATAACAGGTGTGACACATCAAAGCTGGCATTATTATCTGAAATGCAATACTTTACTGTTCCTCATAAGAGTAAATGGAGCCATTCCTTTATGTGGGATAAAGTAAGGATTTCACTTCGGGATTTAGTTTATACTTGCCTCTGGTGCTTCATTTTCTGTGTAACGTAACAGAGCCTCCATCTCTGACTGTATATTAGCGTACAGCTTGTTTGACTTGTTTCATAAAATTTAATGGAATCCACTATGAATAGAGTCAGGTCCACTTTCTGCAGTTCCATTTTCATAACTTTATTCTGGATTCTGTTACTATAGCAGCCTTATTCAGGCATTAAACTAGCACTCTTTCTGTCTTTGTTAGCTCATGTTCTGTCTTCCTCCATGAATTGGAGGCCAGTTGTTCAATAGAAAGCTTGCTCTATAAGTATACTTGTATAGTTCTGCATGAGATTTAGGGCACATCCAGACAGCCCCTTAGAAGCCAGAGTTCCCAATTCTTCGAGGGGGGCATCCAGATGATGTCCCACAGAAAAGTGACTGCATTCGCCACAAAGCAGGAAAACTGTTTTGTAGAGAATGAATTTGATAGTCCATTAGACAGGCACCTTGTGAAAGGCCCGAGACTAATGGGCTATGGCCCTGTGAGGACAGACCCACAAAGAGTCCTGGGACTTCCCTGACACCTGTCCAAATACTCATCCCACACCTTCTGGGCTCCAGGAGCCTAGAAGGTGCAAGATAACCCTCACCCCCTCCCAAACCCCTTAACAATGGGGGTGGGAGAGTAAAAATAACTTGCTCATGGGATGTACCATTACATGCGAGAAAGCAAGAGGGGGGCAGGAGCAATCCCCCCCTTGGTTCCTCGTCATAATTTGTACATCCCAGGAAGTATGCTGCAAGGTCTAATAGAGGCTGGTAAGTTATTTCCCCCCCCCCAATTTTTAAGGGGTTTTGAGAGGGGGTGGAGGCTGTCTCCCTGTCCTCCCAGTAGGTTTTGGGAGGATATCTGGACACCCGCCCCAGAAAGCACGTGCTTTCTGGGGCGTGTATAGACTAGAAGCTGGGAACTTCAGTGTTTTTAAAACGCAGTAGATCCCGGTTTAAACTGCTGTCTGGAACTGTCCTTAGGTTATAGAAAAAAACAGGGTTCTGGGTGGTGCTGAAGATCTAAGTAAACTGATTTGCTACTTGCTACACACAGGAACCCTCCAACTTGAGAGGAGATGAAGTTAACATGTCAACATCACATAGGGAATGTAGAACACCTAGACAGGGCTAATGCTCTCTAGAATCAGTTGGTGAATGTCACCTTTTATGTATATGGTAGATGAGCTTCAGTAGGTAAGGCTGTCAGAACCCAAGTTCTCTGTACAATTACTGCCATTAGTGTCAGGTGTAACCAACAAGTATGTGCCGAAATATAGCCTGTTATATTTTTCCATAGGACTAAATGACAGTTGTTCATTTACACTTAAGAAAATAAAGGCACGCACCAAGGAAACTATTGGTTTTGCACTTACATTTGCCTATTGCTTAATTGATCCCAAAGTATGGCTGTAAGGTTCAAAGCAGTTGCATTTGTTTCAACTGTATCCTATTCTGAAGCTTGTTTTTGTGATCCTATAACACTTCATGGGAATCCTTGAGGAATCAGCTGGTTTTTATCTGCCTACTGCAGACTTCCATCTGTATAGCCTTGCCATGGGTTTCAATTCTCTGTCAAGCTAGAAAATGAGGAAATGTTTGGCAGGTGTAGCAAAAAGAGAACTTGTTGGAAGTTGGCTGTCATTGTTTCCTCTGATGCCCACTTCTTCACTTCAGGCAAAAACTTGCAATTTTGAAGTGGGGAGGGATTGTTGCAGCCTTATTCATACGATTGAGGAAGAGGTATATATAGATATTGGAAGTTCCATGCTTTTGGCATGAACTCCTTCTTCTGGGATGGTTTTAGGCAACTACCTGGGCTCCTAATTGGCAAGGTTGGAATTCTTGGTCTGGTATACTGTAATACCCTCTCTCTGGTAATCTGGAATATAATGAGGGAACTGTTGTCCAAGAGCATCCAGGAATCTTGGGAATTGGCATGGAAATCCTGGATTCTGTCAGTGGTTTCTTAGACTCACCAAGTACCTCTTGTTTGTAGGGGCTGTGGGGAGGTATTCCTAATCAGTCAAGATTGCAACTGCAGTGGTGAGTGTAATCTAATATTTGCCCCTTATGACACATGGCAGCTTACAATACTGTACAGCATTTTAGGCCAACATATGACCAAAGATGCAACCTAGAAGTGTCTGGAAGGCACTTGTACTTTAGAATTTTTTTCAGTCCATTGTTGGAATTCTAAATTAGTTTGGGGAACTGAAAGGAAGTAACTTGCTTTTTTCTAGTGTTACTTTTTGTAACAGTCAGCTGGAACAAAGTTACTTTTGCTTGAGCTATAAATCATTACTTGGCTATAAATCATTATTTTCCATTGAAATTGCAATCATTTATTTGCTTGTTACATGTTCTAGGATATTTGTGACACAGTCTGAGTAATGGGATGGTATATATCTTCTACTGTGAGGAAGGATTCATTTGGTAATGTCTTCCATCTTTATTAACATTTCCAAATTGTAATACTGTATCTGAATTGGACACTTTGGGGAACCAAAGAGTATTTTCTGCATTTTCGAAAACAAGCTATGATATCAGTAGCTAACTTTATGGAGTGCTGAAAAAGCAGCACATAGCTTGTTGAATGATCAGAGTAAAGGGGGAAGTACCTAGTTCCTTTGAAAAAGTAACATTCCTGGTGCTGATTTCTTGAGACAGAGAAGTTGAAAAGTTGTTTTAATTCATAATGTCGCTCCATGCAGAATTTTGTGGCCTTTCGTGGGCAATCCTCCACCCACTCCTCCATTTAATAATGTTAGAGGGATCTGCGAACTTCAAAGGGACAAGTGGGCATGTAGAAAAGAGATGAGACTGCAGGTAGCTGGTAGCTGCACTTTCCTTATTCTACTCTGTGGAGACCCCAGGTTCCAGATCTGCTTATGGCAGAGAGATGCTGTTTAACATAGTTCTGATATTCTGGAAATTGATGACAGGAAGGAGTCTTTGGCGTCTCTTGTTCATAGGATCACTATAAGTCAAAACTTTGTTGCCAGCAAATAACAATAACAAGCCACCAATACAAAGCTGCATATAATCCAAAATTCATTGTAGAGATACTGTAGGGGAAGTGTAAGTAGGGAGAGGAGAAATGTCTATCAGTTGTGTGTGTTTAGACTGAAATATATAGGCTGCGTCAAAATAAGATATGGACAAAAACGCATTTTGAGAAGAGATTTGAAGACTGTAATGATGACACAGCTGAAGTGTACTGTGAGTCACTTTATTTTCATCAATATATTATTTACATATTTTAATAAATGAATATACACTCATACAAACATTTTATTTGTTATCTTTAGCTTTCACTATTTCTTTGGCCTTACAATTTCCACTTATTTTTGAGTATTACGGCAGCATTTCAGTCTCTGGGGAGGGCTGTCCAGATGAAAACTGGGAATTTTTTATGCAAACTAGGACTATGAGCAAGCATCTTTTAGAATTAACCTTGAAGAAGATGTTTAATGTGTTGGCAAATGCAGTTTAAGAAATAATGCACCTCAGGTGCCAGTTTAAGGTTCCCTCCTCTTTTGGCATTTTAATTTCAGTCTTGCCAGACTAAAACCAAAGTATTGCTCCTGCCAAAGCTGTAAATATCCCTTGCACTCACTGCCTCATCTCCCTGTTCCCACCCCTCCCACTCTGAGCCTTAGGCCTTCCTTAAGCTGCTAGGCATGGATTCACTTTCTTTAGCAACATTCTAACTTCTAAGAAGCTTAATAGCTAGGGAGATTTGGAGGGGAGTGAAAAGGTAGGGGGTTTCTCTCTCTTTTTCAGCCCTGTCTTTAAGGAGTTTATTTTCTTAAGCTTATTGGGAAGAATATCAAGTGGATGAGTAAAGAGGTTGTGGTGGGTAGGGGTTTTCTAGGATTTTGGAATGTTAAACCCACTTGCAGCATTGTGGGCAGTGTTCTTCAAAAGTTACTTGAAAGTTTCTGTCGCTTTTCTCAGTTTTTTTCTTTATTGTTTCACTTTTTCAATGGACTTACACAGATTGCTAGAAAATTAACTTTCTGTGAAAAAAAAATTATCCCAAAGAAAAAAGTAGAACTAGTGACACATATGACAAACTGAAACTGATATAGTAGAAGCAAGAAATAAATATTGGTCACTGTTCCAATTTATAGCACAGTTACTGTTGACTGACTTATATAGGTTAACCTGATTTTGGGAAGATAACTTGGAAATGTTTTTATAGTGATGTTGAGCCATACATTAATAAAATAATAAATTAGGTAATCAGTCACACACTACATGCAGTAGTCCCTTGTTTTTTGCTGGAGTTTAGTTCCAGTACCCCAACCCCACGCCCAGTATCAAAATGCTAGGTGTTTAAATCCCATTATACACAATGGTGTAGTAAACTGGCAAAATTAAGGGTAGTGTTCAGGGTTTTAAACAATATTTTCAAGCTATGGATGGTTAAATCTGTGCATGCAGTAGCTGTGGATATGGATAGCTGACTGTATTGGACAACAAAGTGAGCTTTTCAAGAATTTCTGATACTCATATCTGTCCTACCCAAATATATGCTCAGAATGGTGGAGGTAGACTGTGCTAAGAAGAAACGGAAGAGAATAAAGGTAAGAATGATAGAATTTGGGTTATATTCTGACATATAACAAGTCTTTTATAGCTTTTTTGGGGGGGCTTAATCTATTGCCATTTCTCCATGCCATGTCAAAAGAAAATAACATCTTTTATTTGTTGGGCTGTGCCCAAATATGTAATTTCTGTAGCCAGGTAACTAACATATGGATTCACAGGTCTGAGGAGGAGTGACAGACAATTTGATCCAAGGCTTCTCTTTTATAGGATCTTACAATTAGCAATTAAAGCATAAAAAATAGTTCCAGGCACCAACTGCTAAATAAATGCTTGTCACTTCTGTTGACGGGCCTGCTTTATTTCCCTGTGTGTTTCCGCCTCTCTGTATAACTTACGGTGCTGTAAATGCATAGCAGCTGTTAATATGATTCTGTCGATACATTTACCATGGTGATTTGGCAGTATTTGGCGACTGTGTGAAGAAATCACTCACCAGTTGGAAGGGAAGAAAGACAAGCTGTCAATATCTCACAAGAAATGCTAATAACCCTGGTGACAAATTGTCCTGGGAAGTCTCGAAGGGTTAAAAAGAGAGAGCTGAGAGAGCATTTCAAGAGGCAGGCATTCTTGTATTTTCCTCAAATAGAGGTAGCTCATCTCAGTTAACTCCAATGCCATCTGCTCCTTTCGTTTAGTTACTGGGTACTTGCAGAGCCAGTCTTACCACTAAGCAGAGAAGGGTCAGCAGCCTCAGGCTACATATTTTAAGTATCATGAAAGGGCAGAAAATTATTAGTTATTAAAATTATTGTTATATATTATTGTAATTGTTGTTGTGTTTCTATGGCTAAAGTTGGGGAGAAGTGCTTGAGAAAAGTTGTGTGTCTGGTGTGAAAAATAGCTTGGATTTGTTTTTAATGCTGTGAACCTTGAGTGGACAGAAGACACCATTTGCCACACTGCCTCAGGAAATAAAATGTATTTGGCTGTGATAGGTTTTGAATAAGTTGATTACCATATGTTAGCATTAGAGTATAGATCTGTACAAGATAGCCTTTGTTCTAGCATTCCTCCAATATTTCATCCCATACTATTCAGGAGAGCTTCCCAATCCTCCAGAGAGGCTTTTCAGGAAGATCTAGGTGTGTGAGCAAGGAATAATAATAATAATAATAATAATAATAATAATAATAATAATTATTATTATTATTATTATTATTATTTTATTATTATTTATTCATTTCTGTCCCGCTTTTCTCCCATGGGTAGGATTCAGAGAAAGTCTCCTTCCATATTTTACTTAAGTTAGTAGATTTAAGCCTTGATGTATATTTAACATTTCTCACTGTTGGTGGCTACTAATTTTCATCATAAAAGGAACCTCTGAATTCAGCAGTGAGGCCTGAAAAAAAGGGTTCTTCTCTTGATAATCTCATTCCATATTGCACCAGAAGAAGCTACGTTTCAATTTTTTCCCCTAAAAGGGATCCGAGATAACTTCTGTTTAAAAAATTCTTGAAGCATGACATCAAATCAGATTACCCCTGCCTGCAATTTAATCAGATCAGATGACTCAAGATTTTAAAAAGAAATTTGCATTAGCCTGAAACCAAGTAGAATAAGGACAAAGGTTTTATATCCAAATTTTTGTTCTTCGGGTTTAGTGGAGAAAGAATGTGAAAATATGACCATGGGGCACAATAAAATTAATAAACCAAAAACAAAATGTCATCATCCATAAGCCAGTCCAGCCTCTAAAGTAGTAAGGAGATCTTAGGAGGGATCAAGCATATATATAGTATGCTGTGACAAATTTACATGCTGTCCTCAGCTGTAAATTAAAGTATTAAAAATATTGTGATGCTTCTTTGTGTGTTCAATTTAGAGATCCACCAAGGCCTCAGAGTTTGAGGATGCTGGATAAGCTTTAAGAAAACCAATGAGGAAAGTAATTGCTTACTTCTTTTCAGCCCAGAAAGATATGGAGTTCACTGATTTCTGGATAGCTTCAAAACTCACTCAAACTGCCTTTTCCAGTCACTTTCTTTGCAGTGACACTTCTGTCATCCATCTTCATGCTGCCCTACTCCCGAGCTGACTAAACATAGAAACCAAACAAAATCTTCTTTGACCTATGGACACAGTCCATTGCAGAAAAGTGAGTTAGATGACTTGCACTTTAAAGAAAGCTGGGACAATATTCTGGAAATCCTGTTTGGAAGAATTCTGGTTGAGAGCATCAGAACTTCTGAGAAGTAAGAAATTCAGGACCTGCCCCATTTGAAGCTTCATGACTTGCCTATGTTCTGTCTTAATAGAAATTTTAGAACTCATAGTCTAGTGGCCTCAATACAAGATTGTCTCACTTTTTAAAGATTGCATTCCTGCACCACCTTGATACAGAATCTTAATGATCTAGTCTTCCATCTCCAGAAGCTGCTATGGTTTTGAAGGTTTATGAGAAACCATGCTTTTTCCTTGTGCATTTGGTAACTAGACCTTTGATAGCCCTACATAACCATTAAGGAATAATCTATGTCTTCTTATTTTCTATTCCACATGTCATTACTGAGATTCTTTTTTTCATCTGAGGAATATCTAGGTTGGGGTGTGTGTGTGTGTGCTGATTCCATTGAACCTGCCCAGCCCCTTAAAAGGGTTTATTGATGTATTCATTTTTCAATTAGCATATTACTGTTTTAGCACTCATAGTGATAAACAGATTTGTGCCAGTATCCTGTGGGCATACCTGCCCATCTACAATTAAATGTCGATGAGACCTTCATATAGGAAAGTCTCTCCAGATGTATCTACATGACACAGTGATACCACATTCAGTCATTGTCCCCTGAGAGAGCAGCCTAGGGAAGCCATAGGGTTGGGAGGCAGGGAATAGAAGTGAACTTTATCGAAAGAGAGTGCTGGAAAGCACCAGATTCTGCTGATATTAAGTTATAATTTAAGGCAGTGAACATGTGCTCTGCTGGCAGCTATAAAGATTCAAATCATAAAGTTTTACAGTGGAACGGTTTCTGTAAAAGCATCGTTACAAAGTGGGAACCGTGCCTTTAATTCTTATGACATATGGGTCTGCCTGCTTCATTTTGGTTTCAGCGCTGTTTAGTGGGTTGGTTGGGGTGGTGTGTTGGGGGTGTCTCTGTAATTGAAGTCAGGTTTGTTCCCTCCTCTCTTATTCCCTGGTAACCCAATTCCTTCACAGAGGTGGTATAAAGGCTTTCCTATGTCCAGCAGTCAATTGCTAGAACCAGTTAGTACATCCCTATTATTAACATTTTAAACTTTTGAAATCATAGGGTTTGGAGGCTTCTAGAGATGGAACTGTCCATATGCATTTTTGACTTAACCTTTTCTGAGATTAGATTTTATTTTAGTCTATAAAGGAAACATCTGTTTTGTTGAAGGCTTTCATGGCTAGAATCACAGGTCTGAGGATGCCTGCCATAGATGTGGGTGAAACATCAGGAGAGAACACTTCTGGAACATGGCCATACAGCCCGGAAAACACACAACCCCACAAACATGTGTTTGCCTTTTGTTATTGACTTAAGTTACTGTTGACTTTTGAGTATCTACTCTAGAGCATGAGGCACCCAAAGCCAAGAAACTGATTGTATTTTGAATATCTTTGAAGATAATTAGAGGCATCGTTGTGTTTGCATTCTTTCTGCCCATGGATTCTTGTTTTTGGTGTGGGAGAAGCAGGTTAAAGGAAAAGAGAAAACTCATGTCATATAGCCTATGGCAAGCTGCAGGGCAGAGGGTGGGAATCTTACTGAGGGTGGGAAGCCTTACTGAGCTTTGTTCACTATTGGTTGTGCTGGCTAGCAACTTGTAGTCCTATAGTGTCAAGGCCTCATGGTTCCCACCCCTCCTTTAAGCCTTTTTTTGGGGGGGGGGGGGTTGATCAATTTTAGGAAGAAAAAACTGACTATAAATGGGAAAGGACTTCATCATCCACCCTCTTATAGGGCAGTATCTATTGTAGTTATCATGATGACCCTGATTGAGTAGGGACTTGAAACCAGGTGTCCTTGGCCCAGAAAAGGAGTTGCTATCATTTGTGACAGGAGTGTAGTAGATAATGGGTATCGATTTCAGTGCCTGCTTGGCCTTGTTTTCTACCTTTAATGTTATTTTTAGTCCTCACAAATAAAACACTCGTTATGACATAATCAAATATTTAATAATCAATATTAAGTAACCATACAACAAGATATGAGCGCACAAGCTCTGCTCTATTCTCTGTAGCTCTCTATTTGAGGCGGATGAATATCTGAAGAGGATAGTTTCCTTTCTACAACGTGATACTTCATCCAATTTGGAATCCAGAATTCCCAATCCTGTGGAGGACTTCCATATATAAAAGATGTTTTCTTCTTCACACCATTGCTTTTTCACATAGAGATAGCCATGATGAAAAGTCTTTCAAGGACCTTATCACATTGAGGTCCTTAAGCTGGGGGACAGCGTGGACAGCATCCCCCGCATTGCCCCTTCCCCATCACATTGGGGGACCATAGCTGCTTGGCTTCCCCTGGCACTGTCCACAGCTTAGTTTAGCCACTGGTGTTCTCAGGGCTCTGTCCTATGACGCTTTCAGGACAGAGCCCCACCAGAAGTAGCTCTGCATCATGTGATGGGCTCTTGTAAGATCAAACCCTGGCCCCATGTGATGAGGTCGTAAGTCTAGGGGTGCTCTATGTTTTGCCATTTTCCTTTCCTGGAGTGTAAATTGAATTCACACAGATATGCTCCTTGTTTTAAAGTGAAACTATGAGTTCTTTGGCACCATGTCATCAAATTGTTGCTGAAATTGGATAGTGTGGTGGCAAACTGATGCACTGGCATTTAAGGGCCCATAAAGGTCAGAAACACTGATGGAGTGCTATTTAGGGACCATGGAATTTATGTTGCTCATTTCTGTGTAAAACTTTGGTTTAATATACATTCAAATATAATAATTAAGCCTATGTGAAAGTTTGTATACATGTCACGTTTGTGGCCCAATGTAGCTCATAGTGTGCAGTAAACTATTAGACTGATCCTCATCTCTTCTTTAACAATAACAAAAATGTCTGGGTGGCTTTGTAGGACTCAAGAAGAGGTGGCCTGGTCCTGCTTCCTTAGAGGAACAGATCAATATCAGAGGCAGTTGATAGATGAAGGGAGTTAGGGATGGATAATCTCCTGAATTTACATGACCCTAGGTGGCCCATAGAAGGCTTCAGTTCTGTTGGAAGATTTTTCAATTTACTTGCTGCTAGCTGTATTTTAAAATTTCCACAAGACTTGTTCGGGTAGCAGAGAACTGGTGACACAAAGGGATACATATATTTACTTCCTAAATTAGTTGGTCTTCGCACTGTTGGAGCTAGACTGCTCTGGCAAGTTTTTATTCTTGAAAAATTCCAACAAGACCCAACTATTTTTGTGCCTTTACTGTGATCATGGTGCAATATTAGTAGTTTGACTGTTCCTTTGATTCCTTCTTTTAGGATTAATCCGCCATCTTCTTACCCAACTATATCACTTATATTAGTCCTGTGTTAATGTGCACAGTGGTAGAAAATAGACTCAGGAAGAGAGTTATCAAGAAACGGATACATGCCAACAGGATTGGCACCAAACTAAGGCCACTGAGAAAACAAGAGAGAATGGTGTTTCAGTATATTTGGTAAAACATCCAAGTTTGTTGAAGTACAAAAAATGTACAAAACAAAACTTGAAACAAAACTCAAACAACTACCATTGAGCACTGAACATACTCGGGAATGTTGGAAAAGAAAATTAGAATGAAGGAGGATAAAGAAGAAAGAATTTCATGGAATATCCTGAGGTAAGACATAATTTGAAGGACCTCTGAAAAGAACCTCTACTATCAGGAAGTGAGGTCATGCTGTGACATTTGATACTTGCCCTGTCTAATCCAGAATTTGAAACTAATACGGGGGTATGGATGATCTATTGTTGAATTGTGGTTGATTTGAAAACTCAAAAAAACCCTTTTTGAGTAGCACTAATAAAAAGGTGAATGTGAGACATGACCCTCTTTTCTCCTTTTGATAAGTTGTTCATTTATGTAGACAATAGTTCTTAAAAGTTTGAATTATTCTTTATCCTTTCGAGGTAGGCAATATTCAAAATGGGAGTTATGTTTTGGACTATTCAGAAGTTTCATACGGCATAGACACCAATACTCCCCACTTTTTTACAGGTTCCACTTTAGTGAATTTAATTATTCACGGATTATTTGCTGCTATCATACTCCATTTTAATACAAGCCTTGCACGACTGGAGGAGTTCATGCCCGGGGAAGCATTCATGATCCTCCCACAGTGGGAGATCAAATCTTTATGAAAAATGGTATTGGGCAGCAGCAGAGGCAGTGGTTGAGAGTGGAGGAGTCAAAGAAAGGCATAAAGAAATTGGGTGTACAGGTAGTGAAAAAGGCAGTCAACACTTGGGCAGATGGAGAAAGGAAGTGGTGTCCAGTTCCTCCCTTCCTTTGCCCAGATGAAAAAGACTCATGTGGTGCACAGGAAGAGGAACCAGGGGTTGGCAAGGCAGCTGAGGTAGTGGTAATGCATGGAACCTCCTGCTCTGCTTCATCTTCCTCTTGCCTGATTGGTTGCTGCCTTTCTTGTGCTCAGGAGGAGGTAGGCAGAGAGTAATCAAGCAGGCGAAAAAGAAAGGGATCTCATTCCCCTCTTCCTTTGGCCAGATGAAACAGAGACATGCAACAACAGGAAGAGGAGAAAAATAGGGAGAGTGAGGGAGGGTGCGGGGGGGGGGGAGGAGGAGCAAGAGGACAAGGGATTCCAGCCTTGATTACAGCAGTGGCATCCCATATCCCCTCTAGAGATATTCATGTCTTCTCCGCTTTTGGGGGGGGGGGGGAATGTGACCCTAACCCCCCTCGAAAGTGGAGGGCCAACTGTACATTATTTCTCTCCAGCGTTATTGCCAATCTGTGATGCTTGAGGTTCATTTTTACCATAATGGCAAAAGACAAAACAAATGCAAATATGATGTTACCAGAAACACCAGAACATTAAAGCCAATACTTGAGGAAAACCCAGCAATAACTATTCTATGTTTACATGAAAGGGAAAGAACATACGAGAAATAGATTCAGATAGAAATAGATTGGGCTGTGGCTAGCACAGCGAGTTACACTGCCAGCTACCAAAAAACTGTCAGCTTGATAAATAATAATAATAATAATAATAATAATAATAATAATAATAATAATAATAATATAAAAGGTAAAGGTTTTCCCTTGACATTAAGTCTAGTTGTGCCCAACTGTGGGGTTTGGTGCTCATCTCCATTTCTAAGCCGAAGAGCCAGCATCGTCCGTAGACACCGCCAAGGTTATGTGGCCGGCATGACTGTATGGAGCACCGTTACCTTCCTGCCAGATCCTATTGATCTACTCACATTTGCATGTTTTAAAACTGCTAGGTTGGCAGAAGCTGGGGCTAACAGCGGGGGCTCCCCAGGCTCCCCAGATTCGAACCACCAACCTTTTGGTCAGTAAGTTCAGCAACTCAGCATTTTAAGCCGCTGCTGCTCCAGGGGCTCCTGTGTGAATATATATGAATGTATAAAATAAAAACAATAATCATGATACCTGTATCTTAAAAAAACACATCAGTGTGTGTGTGTGTGTGTGTGTGTGTGTGTGTTTGGGTGTATGTATAACAGAATGTATTTTTCTGTATTTAGAAGGGCCACACGTTTAAAGTGAGTCACCACTTCCATGTCATGAGACGTGAAAAAGGAGCAGTTTGCTGCTGCAGATGAGTTAAGATATAAAGTATAGACAGAGCCCCCCTCCATGTTGATCTAGTTAAGGAATTAGGCGGCGCAACCTTTGCAATAAAACTCTTTCACCTCCCTTGTCTCCTCTGAACTCATTTGTTGTCATCACAGTGGTACCCTCCTTACTGTGTTTTAATTCCAGCCTCTAATCTCAGTGCTTCTGTGATAAATTAATTGTAATGATAGAGGCCTCAGTTACGAGGGTTGCTCCGCTTGCTTGTAATCTGAGCGACAGGTTTAGGGCCTGCTTTATTTAAGATGCAAGGGTAATTACATGGGAGTTCGCATATGCAGGCAGAGAGATATGATTCATTCTCGCTGCGACGGCCATGACACAGCTGTTTGTCGGATAAAATAGAGGAGCCGTGTTGTTACAAAATGTTCTCCTTATTATACCTCATTAAAAACAAGGCTGCGATAAGTCAGGCCTGGCAATGAATAAAACGTATTGCCCCCTGTAAAAGCTGATAGGAAAGATGGGGGGCTCACCCAAGCAGTATCAGGCCATTTATTTATTTTTGAGACCCGTGACATTTTCTTTGCATTCTCCCTCTTTCCGTGCGCCTTCATTGTACCTTCCTTGCCTGAAAAAAGAGATTTCTCTTTTTATTTCTTGTCCACTGCTAGTGCTTCCCTGCCTTTCCTCCCCAGTGTTAGCAGACAACACAGAAAGCAACCAGAAGCAATTAGCAAAGACTTTCCCCAGGAACAAAAGGAGGGATTTGCTCTTCTTCGCCCAGCTGTAAGTTTTTCCTCTTCACCTTTATCAAGAGCAACAGGCAGCTTAGATGGGAAAGATCATTATATGGGACATGATTCCTTCAAAAACAGGTCGGAAAAAGAAAAAGGCCCTTTCAACCAAAAGGAAAATATCCTTTCTATTGTCTCCGCCATCCTAGTCCTTTTGGTGTTTATATTTCTAATAGCCTTAAGTTTAAAGTGTTGTGTTTTTCTTCTCTGTGCTCTTTTTCTCTCTCTCTCTCTCTCAACAAAAAAGTTGAAACAATAAAACGCCAATGTGGAGAAAATGATTGAGTTCTAAGAATGGCATCAGGGCAAGCTGTCGAGAAAAGGGCCCTCTCAACTTTTGGTTTGCGGGAGCAGCTCTATCTATAAAGCCTCCCTCGGCAGGAGCACTGGGGTGTTGGCGTTCAAAGGAGGGCTCCTTTGGCTTCTGTGCGCTCAGGTTTCCCTTGGAATATGCGCTTGAAAGTGGTGTGCTCTGCTAGGCTGCTAGGCACTTAGATTAATAATTAATTTCTTTGTCAGTTTTCTGGCCTCAAAGTGTGTGTGTGTGTGGGGGGGGGGGGGAGTTCCGTTTTGACTTTATTGAGGGGAGAAACTTAAACTGGTGAGGAGAATTTTTTCCCTCAGCTCATGTTCAGTCTTTGTTCCTGGCAAGGTTGAGCCCATTCGGACCGGCCAGAGTCCTTTGAAGCAGGCATGGGCAAAATTGGGCCCTCTGGGTGTTTTGGAGTTCAACTTCCACCATTCCTAACAGCCTCAGGCCCCTTCCTTTTTCCCCTCAGCCGCTTAAGCGGCTGAGGGGAAAAAGGAAAGGGCCCGAGGCTGTTAGGAATGGTGGGAGTTGAACTCCAAAACACCCAGAGCACCCAAGTTTGCCCATGCCTGCTCTATAGCATGGTGTTGGGACAGTATGGAAAAATGTTTTCCTGTCTTCCTCCTTCCCAATGTTCCCAAAATGGCCAACATGGCCTCTGCTAGGCCTCATATAAAGAATAGGAAGTGACTCAGCTGAAGTACAGCTCTGCCCCTTGTGGTGGATGAGGTAAGCCCGTGCCTGTTTTTTCCTTATGTTCATTAGATGTTTAATTGTTGTCAAGACATGTCCTGCCAATTTTTGCCCAACCTATCTTTTCTTACAGTTGACAAAAACAGGTCTTAGGGAAGCTTATAAGCAGGATATTGTTCTCCAGCAACTACCATCATGTCTACTTCCTCACTGTGAGGGCTGTTCGGCAGTGGAACTCTCTCCCCCAGACTGTGGTGGAGGCTCCTTCTTTGGAAGCTTTTAAACAGAGGCTGGATGGCCATCTGTCGGGGGTGCTTTGAATGCGATTTCCTGCTTCTTGGCAGGGGGTTGGACTGGATGGCCCATGAGGTCTCTTCCAACTCTACTATTCTATGATTCTATGATTCTGACACTTCTAATTAAGTGTCAGCTTAATTTTGTTGTTGTTTATTTGTTCAATCGCTTCAGATTCTTCATGACCTCATGGACTAGCCTACGCCAGAGCTCCCTGTCGGACGTCACCACCCTGAGCTCCTTCAAGGTCAAGCCAGTCACTTCAAGGATACCATCCATCCATCTTGCCCTTGGTCGGCCCCTCTTCCTTTTTCCTTCCATTTTCCCCAGCATCATTGTCTTCTCCAAGCTTTCCTGTCTTCTCATTATGTGGCCAAAGTACTTCATCTTTGCTTCTAATATCCTTCCCTCCAGTGAGCAGTCAGGCATTATTTCCTGGAGTATGGACTGATTGGATCTTCTTGTGGTCCAAGGCGCTCTCAGAATTTTCCTCCAACACCACAGTTCAAAAGTGTCTATCTTCCTTCACTCAGCCTTCCTTATGGACCAGTTCTCGAATCCATAGGTTACTATGGGGAATACCATTGCTTTAACTTAATATACTTTTTAAATCATTATTTTGAAGGGGGAAACTGCATGCTCTCAGAGGATCCCTTCACTCCTGCTCTCAAGGGGGAGGCGCAGGGATGGACACGTGAATGAGTTGAATCAAGTGAGTAAGGTAAAGGTTTCCTCCTGACATTAAGTCTAGTTGTGTCCAACTCTGAGGGTTGGTGTTCAGCTCTATTTCTAAGCTGAAGAGCTGACGTTGTCTGTAGACACCTCCAAGGTCATGTGGCCGGCATGACTGCATGGAGCTCCTTTACCATCCCGCAAAAGCATTAATGCGGATTCGGGACCAGCAACCATTGTTCACCACCATTTTCCTGTCCAGACATTTTTAAAAGTCCAGAAACAGGCTTTTTAATCATTGTTGATATGCTTCCAGACATTCCAGTGCATTTTGTCCTCATATTATAGTTTGGTAACTGAAATAATACCCAAGTGTTGATTTTACTGTCAGGCAGGGTTTTTTTTTTGTTTTGTTTTTTTAAATGTAGTTGTCCCAGTAACAGCTCAGCCAACTAGGGGATTCCAAAATTTAGACTGGGGAGATCTTGTCCAGTATGGCATTTTAAGCAAAAGGACAGAATTAATGTAATGACTGAGACAAATGTTTGCCCTTTTCTCTTTGAAATTAGGTAAGAAAGTCCAAAGTAGCTAGGACTTGTTATTTTACCTATATAACTCATTTAGTCTCTGCACGGAGGCCTCTTCCTGCCTCTTTGGTCTTGATTTTTTTTTGTAGTATTTAGTTTCAGAAAGAAGAAATATTTCAGGAGTGGTCAACATGCACAGTTGTATGGGGAAAAAAACACTTTATTGAGTCAGACAAAAGGCTTGTCTATCTTGACCAGAAAATATCTGTTTGGTACCACATTTCCCTGTTTCACATTTGATTCTGCAGTGAGCCTATTAATGCCATACCCATCATAGTGAGATTGCCATAACTGACCACACATTTCCCTCTAGCAAACTCACCTTGCTATTTAGGAGGCTAGCCTACATTTTCAATCCTTTGAAGTATTTTAGGCCACACAGCCATGGCCATTTTATCTTTTTCCCATCATGTATGCAAAAATATGTGTTTTTGTTAAGCAGGAGAATACTATTACAGATACATTTGCATGCAAGTTTTCACACACATGAACCTTCTTTTTAAACAAATTCAACCCGGGAAAGAACCTCTTCCTGGTGGTGGCAATGAATACCTCCCACCAATCAGTTCTGCCCACAACCAACCCTTCCCTGCAACTCTATAATGAAGTGATATTGCCTAAGCAGGGCTTCTTAAACTTTTCCACTTAGGATCCCTTTTAGCTCAAAAACCTTTTTCATTACCCCTTTCCTCCTGAGAAATTTGCCTTGAAATAACTATCCTCCCATTATCTGTGGATGATTCACCGTACAGAAGCAGTGCAGGGCACTGTGTTGAAAGAAATGCTTATTTGGTGATATATGTCCAATGTAGTGCATCATCTTCCATTCTAGCATATGTTTACAAATTCATTTTCAAACATCAATGCAGCTATGAAGTCTAGACATGAATAGAGCATATAGAATTAAATGGTAAGCATATTTGTTATAGATTATACATAAACTGCATATTTTAAAGTACCTATATTATTTTGATTCCACATGCCTTTGGATTTGCTTATTTTGCTGCTTAGCTGTATGGTTTTTGTTTGTTTAAGATGCATTGAGGACTTTGCTGGGAAATGGGGTATAAATGGGTGTGTGTGTGAATTAATAAATTATTCACTACTGGGAAGTGCCCTCCCAATCCACAATTATCGATCTGTAAAATGGTTTGTCTAGGAACCATTTTATGTGATCTTCATGCTGTCTCATTTGCATAAACAACCACATAGCTTGAGGGTATTGTGCCAAGTGCCTTGGTAGCCTATATGAAATGAGATCTCCTTCATCTCCAGTACATGCCAATCATAGATATTTCTGAAAAGGAATATATATATGTGTGTGTGTGTTCTGATAGTTTTCCCCTTAACTTAAACAACAAAAGTACACAACCAAAACATACCAAATTTGGCCACAAAAGACATGGTCATCCGGACTGTGTTTTTACATTAAAAAAACAAGAAAAATAAAGTCCTAATAAGAGGGAGAGGAATAACTGTTTCTTTCCCATTGCTGCTACAAAAACATTGACTACTAAAAGGCTAACTGCATTGGATAATCCAGAACATTGGATAAGCGAATGTTGGATAAGTGAGACTATTGTAATATGAAATATTTACTGTGGTATAATAATACAGAACAATATAATCTCTAAAACCAGGCCAGTAAATAAAGAGCAACATTCTGAAAGCAAGGAAATTGGGAATTCCAGAAAGGAAACAATCAGGGCCAGCTTAATGCTTCCCAACAAAGGATTCTCCCAGGCAGGAAGCAAACAGGCTTTGAAGCTGCAAGGCCATTAAATTCTAAGCGGCCAGGCTTGCAAGCAGCAAGGCTATTCAGTGCTATTCAACCTGGCCAACCAAGATTTCCCCTAGATAGAAAACCCCCCAACCTCTGAAGCCACAAGGCTACTCTGTCCCATATAGCCAGGCCTAGAAAGGATGCCCTATGTAGAAAGTGGCCAGGCTTTCAACCTGCAAGACTATTCAGTGCAGTTCAAGCTGGCCAAACAAGGATTCCCCTGCTAAGGAAGTAGCCAGGCTCTTTGATTGAGGGTCCTACTCCAGGTACTCCAGAAAACGGCTAGGCTTTGAGGCTGCAAGGCTATTCACTGCTATTCCACCTGGCCAATAAATGATTCCCATAAGCCACAGCAACGCGTGGCCGGGCAAAGCTAGGATGGATGGATAGATAGATAGATAGATAGATAGATAGATAGATAGATAGATAGATAGATATAATTACATTTATATGAATATTTACCAAAATGGTATCAAATAACTTCCATGAGCAGTTGTTTATGTAAACCTGTCAGCAGGTAGAGAGTTTGAATGGTTTTTTTAAAAAAGGTATCTTAAAATTGCATATCTTGAAAATGTAGATAGTTTTGACATGTTCTCTGGTCTGTAGATGTTGCATCTTTCTAACTATCATTGAGCTGATTCATCTTGTTTATGCATGAGAATCCTCATGCTACATATAATGTGAAAATACCATTCCCCCTAGCTTTTTAAAAAATATGCATTTAGCATGCATATAAAACAACATTAGGGAAATTTACATACATAAATTCTACACATTACATAATACAAACTCTCATTAGGTTGTCTATAGTAAAACCAACGCGAGGTATAGCCTTTATCATCCAATTGATTTCTCAATATCATTCTATATTGTCCATTATCTGATATCAACAGATCTTTATAGGTTATCCATTTATCCTAGAAATAAATGTCATGTGGCAGTTTAGAGTGAAGTCTGGGTTTATATTTATTCCTAATTTTCAAATATCTTATGCAGGGGTCTCCAAACTAAGGCCCGGGGGCCGGATGCGGCCCTCCAAGGTCATTTACCTGGCCCCTGCCCTCAGTTTTATAGTATTTTTATATCAGTTTTAATAATATAATATATTGTATATATATATAATATTGATAATAATCTTATGTTATACAATATAATACTAATAGTAATACCATATAATAATATTAATTATATGGTATATATTACATATTATATAATAGTATAGTGGTATAGTTCAATATAGTAATATATAATGCTAATATTGTGTTATGCTAATAATATAATATATTGTATGTACATACAGCTGCTCTGAGTCCCCTTCGGGGTGAGAAGGGTGGGATATAAATGTAGTAAATAAATGCAGTAAATAAATAATTAATTTTAGACTTAGGCTTGGCCAAAGTCTGACATGACTTGAAGGCACACAACAACAACAACAACAACAATCCTAATTAACTTGGCTATCTCATTGGCCAGTAGCAGGCCCACACTTTCCATTGAAATCCTAATAGGTTTATGGTGGTTAAAATTGTTTTCATTTTTAAATATTGTATTCTTTCATTGTTGTTGTTGTTGCACTACAAATAAGACATGTGCAGTATGCATAGGAATTTGTTTGTATTTTTTTTCAAATGATAATTCGGCCCCTCAACAATCTGAAGGATTGTGGACTGGCCCTCTGCTTAAAAAGTTTGGGGACCCCTGATCTTATGTAATGACTGTTAAAATGTATATCTGTCTAAAAAAACCTTACTTGCTTCCTAGTGGAGAGTGACAATGTTGCAAAGAGATGAAGACATTTTTTAAAAAAGGATAACAACACAATCTATACATGTTTATGCAGTTATACGTCCCCTGAGCACAATTGGATTTACTTCCCAAATGTTAGGATTACTAATCTTGCTCTGACATTTAGATTTGAGTATGTAAACTTGCATGATGGAGAGTGTATTTCACATTATTTTCATTTTCTTACAAACATTTTAAATCTTCTGTTGAGCCACATAATTGGTATATCCAGCCTGTTATTGACTTTTGCCTGGAAGTTCCTTTATATTAAGCCAAAAGTCCCCACACCCTACTATTTTTAATGGAAATACTAGGATTAGAATTTGATTAAAAACATACATATTAAGATTTCCGAACTACTGGCAATAATCTTTGAGAATTCTTGGAGAACAGGAGAAGTCCCAGCAGACTGGAGGAGGGGAAATGTTATCTTTATCGTCAAGAAGGGAAAAAAGAGAACCCAAACAATTATCGTCCAGTCAGCCTGATATCAATACCAGGAAAGATTCTGGAGCACATCATTAATGAGGCAGTCTGCAATCACTTAGAAAGGAATGTTGTGATTAATAAATAAAAATCAACATAGATTCCTCAAAAACAAGTCATGCCAGACTAATCTTATCTCTTTTTTCAATAGAGTTACAAGCTTAGTAGATGCAGGGAATACTGTGGATGTAGCATATCTTGATTTCAGTTAGACCTTCGACAAAGTTCCCCATTACCTTCTTGCAAGCAAACTAGTCAAATGTGGGTTAGGCAATGGTACTATTAGGTGGATCTGTAATTGGTTAAGTGACCGAACCCAAAGGGTGCTCACCAATGCTTCCTCTCCATCCTGAAAAGAAGTGACTAGTGGAGTGCCGCAGGGTTCAGTCCTAGGCCTAGTACTGTTCAATATTTATTAATGATTTGGATGAAGGTCTAGAGGGCATGCTTATCAAGTTTGCAGGTGACACAAAATTAGGAGGACAGGATCAGAATTCAAAATGACCTTAACAGATTAGAGAGCAGGGTCAAAACTAACAAAATGAATTTCAACAAGGACAAATATAAGATATTACACTTGGGCAGAAAAAAAACAAAATGCAAAGATACAGAATGGGTGATGCCCGGCTCAACAACAGTACATGTGAAAATGATCTTGGAGTCTTTGTGGACAGCAAGTTGAACACGAGTTAACAGTGTGCTGCAGCAGCTAAAAAAACCAATGGGATTTTGGGCTGCAAAAGGATTATAGTGTCTAGATCGAGGGAAGTCATGGTGCTTTTGTATTCTGCTTTAGTTAGGCCTTACCTAAAATACTATGTCCAATTCTGGACACGACAGTTTAAAAGAGATATTGACAAGCTGGAAAGTTTCCAGAGGAGGGCAACTAAAATGATCTAAGGTCTGGAGACCATGCCCTATGAGGAGCATTTTAAAGAACTGGGTATGTTTAGCCTGAAGAAGAGAAGTTGAGAGGAGGCATGATAGCCATGTATAAATACGTGAAAGAATGTCACAAGGAAGAGGGAGCAGCTTGTTTTCTGCTGCCCTGGAAACAAGAACTCGGAGTAATGGGTTCAAATTACAGGAAAAGAGATTCCAGCTGAACATTAGGAAGAACTTTCTGATTGTAAGAGCTGTTTAGCAGTGGAAGTCACTACCTCAGAGTGTGGTGGAAGCTCCTTCCTTGGAAGCTTTTAAACAGAGGCTGGATGACCATCTGTCAGGGGTACTTTGTGCTTTTCCTGTATGGCAGGGGATTGGACTAGATGACCTACGTAGTTCCTTTTAACTATGATTCTATGACTCTAAGAGTAAAATAGTATTGTACAACACAAAATTAAAATCATATTAACATCATACTACAAAAAGATTTTAAAATGTACAGTACAATGAAATCACTTTTTTGTTAAAAAATCATTTTAAAAAGTTTACTGGAAAAAAATGCCTTAACCTACTATTGAAAGGACAACTATGGAGCAGCCAACCTAGTTTTGCTATGGAGGGAGTTTATTTATTTATTTATTTATTTATTTGCGAAATTTATATATCGCCCTTCTCACCCCGAAGGGGACTCAGGGCGGTTTACAAGTACATATACATACAATATATTATATTATACAACTATATCGCAATATTATTAGTAATATTGCATGTAATATATATATACAATTATAATAGTGAATTGTTCCAAAGTGTGTGTGAATGGGAACAGCTGCAGAGAAGTCTCCCATGTTCACATCAATCCACCAGCATGAGTAGTGCCAGATACCACTCATAGCAGTCTCACAACTGTCATGGCAGAGATGCTTTTTTGTACCACTCCTAAAAGGGCAGTCTCAGCATCAATGTTGGAAATTCTCCAGCACAAGCTGAGGAGGCTCCAATACCAACCCTGAGACAATCCCAGCTAGCTCAGGCAGGGAGACTGTTGTGTATCATGGCAGGCAACAGAATCCTTAATCTATCATGGCACCCAGCTTCAAATGCACACAATCATATCCTGCAGATTGTGGGTGGAGTACCTGCTCAGCAGGATAGATTTATGATATACCATGGCAACTACCTCTCTCCTCCATAGATTTCTCCTGCTTCTGTATAGAGAAGCCTGGTTGAAGAAGCTGATAAATATTAACATGCCTTGCTCCTGCCTCATCCAACCAAGTCAGAAAAATATAAATAAAGCCCATTTCTGGCAGACAGGGATTAAGAATCTTACTGCTTTTTAACCAGTAAAGGGGCAGAATCTTGTCCTTGTGATCCTCTGAAGTGATTCTCCAAAGGGGAAGAGGGGCTCTGGAATAGTTGTTTTTGGTAGCAGCCCTGTCACTGAAGGGTCTGCCATCATTAGAATCCCCCCCCCCCCCCGCCAGCCCAGGTAACACAATCTTCCTAAGAGTGGATCATGAGCAATCACTATCCTGCTGGGACTTTAAGCTCTTGTGAAGAAATAGCAAGGACTAGCAGATGGTTTTGGGAGTCTTCGTAAAGAAGCAGAGAAGCTCATTTTTCAGCTTCAAGGTGGTCCTCAAACTTTCTTCAGCAAGCCACTATACTTAGGTATGTAAAATGTATTCTTTACTAACTTAACTGTGGACATATGTAATTATATACGCCATTTTATGTTCCCTTGTGCCTTTTAAAAATAGTACTAATTTAATTCATGTCTCTTTGTATTATTTAAGGGCTAAACCCAAACCATCTTCAAAAGTTTTATACTGTTTTAAAGGAGGGCTAAAGAGTTCTTTGTATTAAATTAGAAAATAGATTCAAAGATATATGCAGAGATACTTCAGAAATACCTATCTACCTGTACACAGATAAACAGTAAGATAACACCTTTAATGAAGTAACAGTATAAAATCTAGTTAGCCATTCACATTTGTGAGTAAACACATGTGCATTCTGATAACCTCATCACATTTAATAATTTCAGCATCCCAGGACGCTGGGAGGATGGAGCCTGCTGGAGCCTATTAGACGATGCACCATTACTTCCAGTGGGGCTACGTCCTCCCAGCATCCTGGCAGCGTCCTATTACGGAGCCCTGAGAACATGGAAGGCTTCCCCTGTTCTCATAGGAGAAGCCAGGGAAAGTATGGGGGGAAGCCAGGCAGTGACACTCCCCCCCCCCCCCACCCATGGGATAGGGAAGGGGGCAATGCGGGTCACAAAGTGACACTTTCCTCCGCTTTTCACCAAATTTGCCCCACTTTCCCCTGGCTTGAGGACCTCTATCTGATAAGGTCCTGAGTAAGAAATGTTAGTTGGGTCAGGCTGGAACCAATAACAGTACTGTAATTAAAGCCAGGATTCTGAAGATGGTAAAAGGTAATAAAAGGTAACATGCTCCAAGATGGTTACTTTATTTTTTTACTTATGGCAGTGCTCAGTTTGCCTCTAAATTATAATCCATGGTTCTCATCCAGAATCATGGGCAGCACATTTTGTTATCCACAGTAGTAGTTCTGAGGTTTTCTCATTCAAAGGGCAGCTGATCTCACTGCAAGTTCTTCATGAAACTCTGGAGAACATTTAGAATGATCATGATGAAATAAAAGAACTTGCAGTCCAATATAAACACGCATTATAACATGTTTGAACTTGTGCAGAAATTACTACTGCATTCCTATTGAACAATTTACATTGTAAGGTACAGCTCTTGAAGTAATACACTCAAAATGGGAGGGGGTTAGATTGGATGGCACATGGGTCTCTTCCAATTCTATGATCCTATGATTGTTAGCTAATGCCTCAGCTAAAAGTACATAAATCAAATTTGAACATAGCTGAAATCACTCTTACAATAAGCTGATTCCTTGTTTTGATCACAAAGTGACAGTCTTTTTCAAGTCAGAATACGTAGCTAAACATTCCTAAACAAGAAATAAAATACAATAATTTAGGAAATCATTATAAGATGATTGAAATGAATAAACAAATTATAAATAAATTGATTTCAATGCAAAAGAGAACAGTATATTTGCTGTTCCAATCACTTGACCTTAAAGTTTATGTGTAATCACTTCAATATAATGGTAAAGAGTTAGGAAGAAGGGACCATGTTAGCTATGGAAGCTAGTGGGTTGTGTGTTGGTGTGTGTTTGAATGGGAGAGAGAGCATGTAAAATTTAGCCCCTCTTATGGGTGCTGACTTCAGGGTATGAAACTGAGGTCAACTGCTGTACTCATCAACTGTGCTCACTCTCAGTGGCTCAAGAAGCAGGTGAGTAAATCTTGTGGCTAGCTTTGTTACTGCAGAGCTCCTTTGTATTTTATACAAAAGCCTCCCAGCTCTTTTATTTTTGACATGTGTGTGTGTCCTCCAACATTCAGGATCCCTTGCATCATGAACAGTGGTGGAAGCGGGAAGAGGAGAGAGGGACAATAGTCTTTGTCCAGGCTGGGTTTCCCTCTTACATAGCCTCTGTCCTGGGGACTGTGCAAGTAAAGAAGGCTTTGTCTTGCTGGTTTTATGCACTTTTTTGAGGTAGGGAGGGGATGGAGCTCCTGAATTTCAATCAAGTTGAGCCTTTCAAGAATTTGGGGAAGGGGGCTCAAGAGAAAGGGGGGAAAGAGGTTACTTTCTAACTCAGGCCAATGTGTATGTGAAGCTTTCTTTTCTTATTAGCTTTTGTGATAACCTATTTGGCCATGGAAGCATCACATTTAGAGGAATTATATTTTCTCAACACTAGAGTGAAAAAATTGATAATGGTAGGTGTACATTTGATTATAGCAAATATGGGAGCAGACAGTTCCTTTGTAGCTGCTGTTCTGCAACAGATGCTTATGACTATGTGAAAACCCATGTGAAACATTTGCCTCTTTGAATACCCTCTTCTCACTCCAGATTCACCAGGTTCACTCCTCTTTCTCTTGTTGATGGCAGATTTGACTAGCTTAAGCTAATAATAAAAATAAATAAAACCAATTAATCCTATAAATCTGCCTCTTCTCTTTCACTAAGAATTTTAACAGATCTGATGATATAAGATCACAACTCCCTGCTTCAGGGTGTCTGCCTAACCTGATGGCAGTGGATTGTCACAGCAAACTTGAATGTAGATGGTTCAGAAGCAGGTTTTCACAGTTTTTATTTCCTGAAGCTGGCATCTTGGTAGCATTATGACTACTTCCTGATCCTGATGCTTTGTACAATGAGGTGTGGCACAATGAGGTGTGTGCCAGAAGGACAGGAACGGACCTGTCAACTTATGGCAACCCTATGAATGTCGTAGGACTTTCTTAGGCAAGGAATATTCAGAAATAGTTTTGCTAATTCCCATCTTTAAAATGTAGTCAACCGCACTTGGTAATCATTGGCAGTCTCCCATCCAAGTAATAACCAGGGCTGACCCTACTTAACTTCCAAGATCAGACAGGATCCAAGGTCTTTAACTATTTAGCCTACCAAGAGGCCATATATCTGTATATTTTCTTTTGATCCAACCTTTGCTATACCACATGTTTTGGACTTCAACTCCCAAAATTCAGTTGGTCAAGCTGGCTGGGGCTTCTGGAAGTTGAAAAGGTGGAGGACCAAAGGTTGGGAACCACTGATAGTGTAACCAAACCCTTTTAATACAGATATACCAACTGTGAGTTGGTGTGACAAAGGAGCAGTAATATCATGAAGGTGTGGAGAAAATACAATTATGGTTGAAGTGGTAAATAGTAATTATGGTTTTCAATTGTGTAGTGGTCCTGCCAGTGGTTGTGTCAGGCACTAGCCAGCAATATTACTTTTCTTTTTGGCTATCTTTCCCCATCTTTTCATGTTCTTGTCATCAGCAGGTTCTCTTGGACTGTGTACTATGTAAATACATACAGTTCTGTTTAAAAAAAAACACTGTTCTAAAATTTACACTAAAATAATTTTGTAAAAATAGTTTCTAAATTTAAAAAACAAGGTGTTTTACCACAAATTAAATATATAGCAATGATTAAAAACATTTTGTGTGATCTGAAAAAGGGAGAAAAAATATTTAGGAAAGTGCAAGAGAACAAAAGTTTAGTGTGCCTGTTCAGTAAAAAGTGCATAAACAAAATATGATTTTTCTAGAGTAAATACCTAGTACAGGGGTAACAGCTGGGAAATGAATAAGAAAACACCTGTAGAATTTACTGTTAAGTCATTATTTATCAATAGATTTTAGCAGAAGGTGTCAATTAATTTGACCTAATGATTAGTATAACTAATACCATTACTATTGCTGATTTTTATCTTTTCTTCAGTAAGGAGACCAAATTCCTATTGCCCTTTTCTGATAACCACTAATGGGGTAATACTTTTCTGTTTGATTAACTCCAGCTACAGAAGTTTACAGTAATCTAGGGAGTGGTGGTCATAACAGCTAGGCCAAATTTCTGCGATTCTTCTTTGACTAATATTGAATGGTTGATTACATGGTGGAGTAACTGATTCCCTTTCTAAAACAAGTGAAGAAAAGATCCATTTTCCATTGAGATGAGTCTGCTTCTTGTCTTGCAAATAATGTGTTTTTAATATGAATGAGGTACTGTGGCATTGTGACATTTGTGGTTATTTTCACTCAGATTTCTTCTTTACTTTAAGGCTCAAGTTGTTAACTACCTCTTATGGGCAAGAGAAAATCCAAATCCATGCCAACAGTCTATTAGATTTAACAAAGTGCATATAGATATATTTTATTAAATGAAATTGAGACTCATTCTTTATAATCAGCAAGAAGGATGAAAACTTCCCTTTTAAATTCATTCTTAAAATTCTTAGGTTTTCCTGATTTGATTCCTAGGTATATGGGCTGCTGTATGGCTACTGTGCCCAGCAGTGTTTACAACTGGCCTTGTATGTTTCTTTCTTACAGGCACTGAAATTCATGGGTGGTTGAATTAAAGATGGAACTTCATTCTACTTTTTTTAGCCTCCCCCCACCCCAGTTCCCTTAATTCTTCTTTGTAGCTCTAGTCCAAGATGGTTCTTGCATATTGGATTACTGTTCCTCTACCTCTAGGCTCAGTCAACTTTCCTCCAGCAGCACAGGTTAAGCCAATGCTAAGAGATTCTATTGCACACCCTGCTTGCCTTGCTCTGTTGTCGGCAGCTTTTTTCATTATTTATTTAATGTCTTGTACCGTAAATAATGGTGACTTTATGGTTATTAGGAACGGGTTAAGGTACATGCGGGCAGCACCAGACTTCCTTCAAAAGGAACAGCCCCGGCATAAAATGTTGTGATAATTGCTTTACTGCTGAGTGCTTGGTCTTTATTTTGTGTCCGATTTGTCTCTTAAGCCAGCGTAACATTCTCCCTGCTGCAGGAGAATGCCGAGAGCAAATTGAAGGTCTGAGCGTGAACAATGCAACATGGTGCACTGCTGGGTTTTTCTTTTCTCTTTCTTCATTCCTCACCCAACCACCCAGTCCCCCTCCCCTTCTATCTCAGCCCCTTTTCAATTATCACACCTCCCCAACTTCTTCACAGCATCTGAACTCAAGAGTTACCAATGGCCCATCCAACTCAGTATTCGTTCTCCAAGAATGATACCTCAAAGAAGAGACCATAGAATTTTTATGAAATAGCCCATCCTCGATGGTTTAATTTCATTTTCTAGTAATTGAAGGTTCAGAGACTATTCAAGCATGAGGCCAAACAGGCAAAGTACGCATCCACAGCATGGCTGTTAGATGTTGATGTACTGTTTGGCATCCCACTTATAATACTATAACAAGGAAAGATCTTCAGATGTTTGATACAAGTGTTGGAGGAAGGTGTTTGTGAGGAAGCAAAATGGAGAATAGAATGCTCAGAGTCTGATAAGGCTTTTAAACCAAATGCAGAATCCGTATTTGTATTTGGAGGCACTATAGTATGCAATTCCTATCCTGTTCTATTTGTTATCAATCTACTCCTCTGGGCTTCACACAAATCTACCATTTGCCAAAATATATGATCCTGTACTTTTCTTTTCAATTTCTGGCTGAATGGTTTAACCATTGGTTCATCCCATCGAGTATGAAGTCTGCTCAAGCGCCGCTTGTGGTCTCTTGGTATTCAATTCGTTAGTCAACATGTCCATCGGTTTTCTTTTGTTTGTGCTATATGCCCTGCCCATACATAATTAAATGTAGGTAAATATTTTACCTCTTTTGAATATGCCATCAAACTGTGGATGTCTAGGAAAAGCAGAGTGCATCTTCTGTTTCCCATTTGAACAGATAATGCTGCAAATCATGGAATTCTTTCCTTATTATGAAACCTATTGCAAGAAATAGGTGCTGGTTCGTGGCTACTGCTTTGTTTACCCTATATTTCAACATCTCCACAGCAATCTTCTGGTACCTGTTAAGTTCTCTTTCAAAGGACTTGAGGGGACAGATCACGGACCTGGGTTTAGACTTTAAACTACATTAATCTCCTTTTAAACTTTCTGAAAATAGCTGTAGAGTATGGCAATTAGTCACAAAAACAAATTACATTAAACTATGGAATCTATATACACAAGCTGGCACATTACAAGGCCCTTAATGTCTAAATTCATGTATCCACCAAAAATTGTGCTTGTGGCTCATTTGTCCATTTTGGGAGGGGATCAATTCAAGTGCTTAGAGTACCCAGATGGATGGCATCAATATCCCCTTGAGGGTGTCTATTTAATTACAGCAGAAGCAATTCAGCCTGTTTGAAAAAGGCTTGTGTTTAGTTGGACTCACTAATTTGTGTTTTCTTTAGTTTTCATGAGTTACTGTTTCAGGAATGCTCTGATAATCAGTCTCAACCATTGTTCATTTATCTAGGAACTAGATTGAGGAATAAAGGCAAAACATGGAGTATGTGCTTGCTGTAAATAACCAAGAACAACTGCAAGTAGATTGAAAGGTGAGGTGTAGATTTGCAATGTATTGAGGTTTAATGTTTATAAAGAAGAAGGAAGAGTGTTTGGTTTCCAGGTATTAGAATACAAACTCAAAGAATTCAGCACTTGGAGGATTTTTCCATTGGTATCTAACTTGAGTCAGAGAATGTTAACTTTCTGTCTTTGTATCCTTTGTGACTGGCTGGTCTGCAGATTGCAGCTATGGCAAAGAGCAAAATGGTGTCTGAAATTAGATACAAAGATAAGCAACTATCAACAACAAAGTGGGGACCCCTAATTAGTAAATGAGATCACCCAGGAAGGATCTGTAGTTTGATACTGTATGGCTTTAATATATTTTGTACTGGTGCATTGTTGGAGCAATCCAGTTAAGATACCACTCTCTTTGGCTGGTAAGTGACAGACAGAGAGAAGTTGGGAAGGGAATGGATGAGGAAGAAAGAGAGAGTGCCTTTTGGGGGGCATTCCAAAGGTTGTCGTGTCCCTGAAGAAACAGTCGCTTTAAAATAAATAAATAAATAAAAGAAGGAAGCATCCCAACTCCATTATGGGCCTGTAACCGGCCACCAAAGTCAGCAGCAAAATGGCTAACACTGCAGCCTCTTCAGGCTTAATGTGTCCTGTTTTCTGACCCTGAAACATTCCCTTTATGAAAGGACCAAGTTGGGAGCATTGTCCCAGTACCTTGAAAAGAGTGGCACAGAATGTGCTTTTGTGTTAACTTGCCTCCCCCCCCCTTTTCTGAGCTACTGCCTGCTGTGCTCTCCCCTCCTCCCATTTCAAAAGGAGACTAGGCGGGGGTGGAGGGTAAGAGAGGCTGGGACGGACAGTGATACAGACAGAGACTGTCTTGATGAACCATCTGTGCTGGGGTGTAGTCCAGTGGAGCTGAAAAATTAAACAGCATTTTCAATTAACTTTCTGCCCCTCTTTTTCTAGTGCCATTTCTCTCCTCCTCTCTTCTGGTTTTACAAGGAAGATTTTATTTTAACCCTTTGAAAGCTGTAGCTAGACAAAAAAGAGTTGTGTTCAGGTTTGATCTGTTGAACTTTAGTTCTAATTCCACCTTTCTTACAAATGTTCCACTCTTTAGAAAATTGTAGAATGGATATTTAAGAGTTATGAGTACTCTGTGTGCTAGTACTAGGCTCAAACCCCAAGATTGGTGTTCCTTGGGAGAGCATCCCTTAGAGCAGATAACCTCTGTTTCCTCAGTAATATTGTACAAATTGGAGGGAGACCCAGGAGTCCATTAGAATTAGGTGAGATGCAGTGAGGGTTAATTTGCTCCCCATCATTGAGGTGTGAATAGCTAAGGATTAAGTCTCAATTGCCCCTGAGTGGCTGTGTTCACACTTCAACTAATGAGATGCTGAGCAAGCAGCACATCTCACATGAAGAAGTAGTAAGGTTGCAGTGCCAGAGTAAGGGCACAGCAGGTCTCTTTGCCACCAGTTTTGAAGTCTAAGCTTAGCATCACATTTCAGGACTGTTGCCTAGGATTACTTGCATTGTCAGAGCTTTGTGTTTAGGATTTCCGTAGATAAATGCCTTTAAGGTGATTTCTAAAGAAGATCAAAACAGTATAGCTATTTCACTTTCATAGATTAGCATGCCACTCTGACTACAAAGATGCAGATTTCTGTTTGAGACGTACTCCTTGAAACTAAAAAACACTAAATCGTGTAATTTTTGCTACTGCAATGATCTTTTAAAAAGTTATCTCAGGGCATCTTGGGTTGGTGTCCCTCCTTTCCATCCCTGAAATTCCTGACGCTTTGTTTCTTGTTCTACATGGAGATGAAGAAAGCAAACTAGCCTCTGTTGATTCCTAGATTATTATGAAGTGTCTGCTATAGGTTTCAAATGTAGTCATTATGCCTGAGCATATCAAATGGATCCTTCTTCTCGATGAGCACAACTGCATATGGTTCTGCACATCATTTCACCTCACTGTGGTTCTCATTTCCTGGGCTTTGTTAGGACCCTTATCAACTGAAAGTTTGCTCTCTCAGCACTTGACCTCTTTCCCAGATCATTAATAAGTGTATTAAAGAGTATGGTACTTAGGGGCGATCCACAGTTAATCTTCTGCCTGGACCAAAAAGTGGCTGTTCATTCCCACTCTCTCCTTTTCTTAGACACTTTTTGACCCGTGACAATACTTTGCCTCCCACCCCACATTAGCTTAGTTTTCTTAGTAGCCTACTCATCAAAGGCTTTTTGAAAACTCCTTATAAATTATGTTAGCTAGTTATTCTTTTCTATCTACTCTTTGGCTGAAAGGCTGATACAATACAAGGAGATAAAGACTGGGCTTATTGTCTTTTGCAGATGTTGTGCTGGTTTTGTGAATATCCTAATTGTGATTGTCATCAGGATTTACAATTCTTGAACTGTCTCAGCAGTTTTACCTGCCAGTCAAGCAGTGCAGAGTCCCAAGTTTCCCAGGATTCTACCAACTTTTTTTTAATAACAGAAGAGTAGTAAAATTATAATTTGCCATTGTGGCAGATTTTACCAAAAAACTATGGGGTTTACTGCTGTGTCCACCTGCCAGCCTATACATTTTTCATATATGGCATAAACTCTAGCATATATGACATTTTCAAATGAGTTTATAAAGACAATATAAAATGGTTCAGTTTTCTTCCTTAGGGTCAGAGAACTGTCATTTTATAAAGGTCTTCAAAGTGAAATTGATTTCTTGCCAGTGTTGCTATATAAATAACAGCAGCAGCAACAACATCTATTCTAGTATCATTATTATATTCTATTAGTTATGTGCCTCATTTATAGCATAATGATGTTGTTCAAATACTACAAGCAATACTTTAAAGCTACAGCTCAATAACTATGTGCTATTGCATTTAGTGAGGGTTATATTTGAGTAGACTGGCATACAGTTCTACTGCAATTGCACATGATTTCTTTGAAAATATCCAATAAATGAACATTCTTGAGTTGGTTCCTTAGAATACATTTCTTCTTTAAGTGATCAGCCTGTTCTAATTCCCCAACCTCTGAGGGGTACATTTAGAAAATTGTGATGAAAAACTCATTTAAAAAGTTCAAAACCTAGAATCTTCTTGGGACACTTGCAGTTTTTCTCTCTTTGAATTTTAGTTTGAATCCAAAATAATTTGATTTCAACCTATTATTTGGCAATATTGATCAAATTGCCTCAGTTCGTGTTTGGATTTTTTACTTGTATCTATTCTGACGATTTCTGTAACAGAATACTATGAAGTGTCATCTATGTTGAGATTCCTAATCAGTGACTGTTTCCCCTCCCTCCCCAATTTCTCATGGCTGCATTGAGCCAAATCTGGATTATTTTATAATGTTTCACTATTACCAAAAAAAATTAGAAGTCAAATCTGAGCAAGAAAAAACAATCCTAAATGGGGTTGGTGATGAAACTGTACATTGGGTTCTTCCCTCTCATTCATGTCTCTATTTGTGACAGTCAGAGGATGGTGGGATGGTAATTCTCCTGCCTTTTCTCAATAGTGAAGCAAGATTTATGACTTTATCACACGAGGGAGCCCTCCTGTGCCATTTCACCAGCAAGCATGGCAAAACGGCAGGAATGAGGGGTGACTCTGTCACTCCGCATGCCATTCCAGCGCGGCGACGTTTCCCCCATCACATGTGGGAAGTGTTGCTCAAACCAGGCAGAAGCGTGCTGGCTCCATTGGAATGGAGGCAGCATGTAAGGTATGAGGTTGGGAAAATTGAACTGGGAAACAAGAGAGGCAGTGGCAGCCTTCCTACTGGAAGAAGCAGCACAATACAGCACTCTTGATGTCCCCATTATGCCTAATGGTGGAGCCAGCCCTGTAGTTTTTGGGCCTTTTGCATCTAAAGCTATACTGTGTTACCAATGGGAGCAGAGGTGATTGATTAGGACCTCGTCACATTGACCAAATCCAGTGAAGCCAGCACAACATGGAAAGACTCCCAGGTTTGGAGGGAAGCATCCAAGGATGTTTCCACCCTGGTTGAGGGGTGGGGCCTCCGCCGGAAGCCACATGATGTTGTGTGATGGCAGTTGTAGGGCTCCATCCCAGAAGAAGGCTGGGAACATCCTAGGACGTTTGATTTGGTCCTAGATTTGTTGTAGTTAAGATGCGTCAAAGACCAAGAAGCAAATTATACAAAGACATTATTTACTATAAAAGAAAAAATACAACCCATTTAAAGGAGAATACATTTTGAAATATGCAAGTATGATTTTGGACTTCAAGTCGCATACTTTTTTATTCCTGCTTTGTTCCTCACCAGTGTGCTTTCAGTTTTCCTTTGGAAATAGACAGACCAGACAGATGGATTGGCATTGTCTTCACTTCTTTTTTCACCGTGCTCTCACAGGGAATATTTTCAATGCACACTAATTAACTCTATCCATTTCTGATATACAGTTGCTTTGGATCTTGACCTTCTAGCCCATTGCCTTTTAAGAAACCCATTTTCCATATGCAGTTGCTTTGGATGCTGAACTTCCTTTTAACAAACCAGCCTTTTAACAAACCCTGTCATCATCCCATCATATATACAGGGCTATCTGAATACATTCGAGTTCCTGGAATGAAAAAAAATCCAATGGTTATATGCAGCCAGGTCAGTAAATACAAATAAACCCAAATTTCACAGTAATGCAACGGTTACTGGGGTCAAAGTCTACCATCTGAAGTTATTATTTCCTGATTCCTGTTTAACTCAAAAGTAGGACCTATAGTTTTCATGAAAGGAGCTATAGTCTGATTCTAATCGTTTAAGTCATATTGTTGGGGCTGATTGTCCTATTCATTTTCATTTTTTCCAAGTAAAGTTAGGAGACTAACCTAAAGTTAGGTTCTGTGACCATTTCTAGCTATCCTGTGGGAGATAAAATGGAGTCAAACAAGAGAGAGAGTAGGGTGAAGCTTACACAACTGAGCAATGGCAAGAAGGATAACAAAATCTACACCCACAGAGAAGCAGGCTGGTTTGCTAACCCTTGGAACAAGTGCTTCACCAGCATCACAATGGGTCAAGCTACAGTTACTATGGACTGCTGCTGGCATGGCAAAGATAGGGAGTTGGAGGAGGGAAAGTCCTCACTGAATTGCTTAAAGGCATTCTTGATTTGATTTAAACAAAAGCAAAAGTCTGACGGGGTGGGTGGTTGGCAGGCAGGGACCTCCCTTCCCTTCCCCCTCTCTCACAGCCGGGTGGGGAGCTTTCATTCTGCTAGGTCAGCCCTTCATCAGCGGGAGCCAAAGTGTCCGTCATGTTTTGGCTTTCTTTCTCTCTATGAAAGGGTGGGTGAGACCTTTGCATTGAAAGCACTAGCGGTTCTGGGAGGTCCTTTCCTCTTTGGGTATGGGGTCTGTGTGACTGTGGGTTTGTAGAGAAGGACAACAGTGGCACTGATGCGCAGAGATTGATCCCATTTCCTTCAGAAGAGGCAGAAGAGATCAGCTAGTTGAAATTTTAAAAAACCAGTTAATTCATTCTGTTCTACTCACTCATTTGTGTCTCCAGAGTATCTTCTTAACAAAACATTGTGTTAAAGATAGTGTCAGGTGAGAATCCACTCCCAGGGCTATATTAAAATGGATGGCCTTTGTTCCATATGACTGTCTGCTACTTTGGCCCAGTGACACTTATTTTCCTTGGTGTGTATTTGGGTCTGTAGCAGTATTCCAACATAGACTAAATCAACCACTAAAATTCCTTTCATTCTATGGCTGTGGGAAACTTGGAACAGCGAGCTTGTGGTATTTCTTCTTATGTGAAATTTTTAAGAGTACACTTAAGACTTGGTAAATGAGTACATCTAGATATATAATACTAGCTGTGCCCGGCCACGCATTGCTGTGGTGTTGGTGAGAAATTGTTGAGGTAGTGGTGGTATTGAATGTCTGTTGTATGGTTGTCTTTATGTTTAGTATGCACACTGAAGTGGATTATATGGCAGTGTGGAGTCAAGATAATCCAGTTCAAAGCAGATAATATAAGATACTAAATGGGTTATATAGCTGTGTGGAAGGGCCTTGAGTCTACACTGCCATATAATCCAGTTAAAATCTGATAATCTGTGGAAGAGGCCTAAGTGAGGCCTAACTGTGCCTGTCCCCTGGGCTGAGTAGGTTGCTAGGAGACCAAGTGGGTGGAGCTTAGCCTTCAAACTGGCAGCAATTGGATAAAAACTATTATTCCTCTCCCTGTAATTAGGACTTTATTTTTCTTTTCTTTTTGTTGTATCAACCTAGAGTCGTGAATGATGGGTTGTTTTGTCAAATTTCGAGGTTGGGGGGCCTGTAGTTTTGTTGTTTTGTCCGCTGCCCTGATGCCATTACTCTTTTATATATATAGATGTGAATGGAACCAACATACATTTGAAAAATAGGGATTGGTTCCATCTTGAATAAACTACCATTGGGGTTGATTACAATAGGTAGTGTGTGAAATATTCTGTAGTATTCAGTTTTGGACATCTCAATCCCCTTTTTAGAACCTGTAACACTAGAGAGAGAAAGCTAGAAGTTCCAATTAGCTGTCACAAGAAATTATTCTATAATCTATGCAAACAGCATTATAACACTAAATATTACATAATGCAGTTCCTTAGTGTCACTTTAATTTTACTCATTATGTTGCCAGCCACCTTCTTGGAAATTAGTTGTATACCTAGTTCATGTCTGGAGCCCAAACTTAAGTGTTTAAAAGAAAGTGGTATTTCAAGAGACCAGCAGCTGTAACCATATCAGACACAGGTGTTGTTCAGGGATCCAGCATTTTATTTTGCTTTAGTATGAGTGAGCTCCTCATAGTCTAGAAAACATTACAACCTTGCACTGCTTCCACATATCAGATACTTGGTGCCAGTGATGTCTTTAGAGTGTGTGATCTGATTTGAATATATATATTAATGCAGCTTTCTTTTTTTTTTCTTTCCTTTCTTTCTTTCTTTCTTTCTTTCTTTCTTTCTTTCTTTCTTTCTTTGCCTCATATTATTGTGAGATGGGTGGTTTGCAATTTTACACATCTCTTACAATACACAGAAGAGCACTAAACAAAGCAAACAAAATATAGAGTTCAATTTACCAACATCTCTAAAAATATTTTTGAAGTTTACTGTGATATCTAAACAACAACAAAGTAGAGGCCGGTTAATCTGGGAAGAAAGTTCCATTAGTTGGGTAGCACAGTTGAATCTTTACTTGTCATGTGTCTTGCCAGTGTTTATGGAGCACCCAGAGAAGGATATAAGGCAGGCTGTTCTTGTTTAATATTAAGGCTGAAGCAGAGTTTGGAAAGGTACTTTTAAAAAGTCACAACTTTGGTTCTAAGGTCTTTCCACTAGTACCATTTGAATTACATTCTAAAAGTCATTCTTCATATTCCTGAAACATGGTTATATTTAGTTGGTTTTTAAAAATCCAACTATAGTTTCCTGACCTGTGGCACAATGCATACTTTCTTCCAGACTCAGTCTATCTCATCATAATTTAAGTACCCATATCTTTTGTATAATTTTGTATTACATCACTTCCTTAAAAACATAACAACAGTATTTACATCTTCAGTGTTACGCAGCCAGATTCCTCATGAAAGACCTTCTGCACTTTAACCTTTTTTAGTATACACAGCTCAAATTAGCGAGTGAAGCAGCAGGATCCTAGTGCTGCCAAGATGAGCATGGGCAACTTGTTGTGGTAAGCCGGTTTAAGCATGTCCTTCCATGTTAATTTCATGGCTTGTAGGTGAGATGTACAAACAAACAACTGGAGGCCAAAAGAGATTATTTTTTACAGAAAGAGAGTGGAAAGCAGGCCAAAGAGATGTTCTCCTTTCTTCTAGCATGCTGCCTAGTTGGACCTTTACACCTTAAGTTATCAGAATGCTTCTTTTAAGATAAGAAGGTAATGTAAGTTTGATCTATCTGGCAACCTCATAGTTAAAAAATTTACTCACTGCTTTCTCTCTTTTTCTCCCTTTTCTTTTCTCTCTGCCCCCTCTCTTTTTCTTTCCTTTTCAAAGTTGACAGGGGCAAAATAAAGGCACTTAAAAAAAAACAATTTTGTTCCTTCTGGGACTGATGGAGCGAGAGTGAACAAAGATTATAGCTCTGTGTGCTGGAGACCTTCATAATGGGGGGAGCTGCAGTGACATAATGGCAACCTAATGGCAGTAATTGCCCCTGGTTTTGACAGGGCCCATATCACAGCTCAGGGGAAAAAAGAGATGTTTAAAGTAAAAATTTACACAAAATTATATGGTTTGGGGGGTGAAAATGTCTGTTTGTTTTTACCACTCTTATGTTGGGGAGGATCTCCCCGCTCCTTTTCTCTAGGGATGCTTCTTTAGACCATGTTTGTCCATGTTTTGTACATACGGTTTTATATCTATCACTTAATCTGTTCCAACAATTGATCTTCCTCTGAGTTGTATAGATTGCAGTTGCTGGGGATGGTACATGGGTGTGCTTGAAAAGGCAGCACCTGTAAAGGAGCGTAAATATGTCGTGTGCTGAGCGAGTCTCGTTGGACCTGGTCTGACTAGCAACAACTGAAGTTTGAAAGGAAAGAAAATTTGAGACCTGTTTGTAGCCTTGATAGCTTTTCTCCTCAATCCAGTTGCTAGTTCCAACACTAGACACATTGTATCAATAGGATTTACACAAGAGTTAATTTGCCATTCAATAACTGATTTAGTACCGTCTGTGCTCATTGGGACTAGTAATTCAATTTAGGACTCTGTAAAAAATGTAAATGACTTGGAATATGTCTCATGTATTGCCCACATAAACTATGTCGTTGCATAGTCCAAATCAGTTTATGCCAAGTTGATTGGAAGGAAATTACTCATCAGTGGAGCTGTATGTTTGTTTAATAGGTTTTGTTGCCTTCTATTGAATTCAGCTTTGGATATCATGAACCCCATCCACTCTTGTAAACAATGACTGTCATGAATGCAGCATTTCTACCTTTTGGTGTATATGTTAATATTAATTGAATATACACACACATGCATCTTTCTAGTTATATTTCTTTGGATTGTTTTCACTTACTGGTAAGTGATAGATAACATACAACTGCAATGTTCAGCTTTCTACTGGGATAATTTATTCCAGGGGAAGCTTTTTTATGTGGAGGATAATATTTAGTTGCACGGTAGAAGAGGCTGCTGAGTGGTTTGATGTGTGTGGTTTGTGTCATTGGGAAATGAAGGAAAGGGGCATCTTTCAAGAATTGTATAGGAGCAACATGTCATTTTAGTTTTATCCAAACTTGTCATTATGCATGCCAAAGCTACTGTGCAATTCTAATTTCTTTGAATGATTTTTTATCATAGTTGTTAGTATATGCTGTAGAGTTTTTTAAACTTTGAAGAAATGCTTCATGTTTTTGGCTCTCAAATCAGAGTGAAGGGGAGGCAAGGGGTGGAATGGGATGGGAAGAAGCAAAAGAAGTCTCTTGGGCTGACCACATGTACTCCATATGCTATAGATTGCTCCTGTTTGTCTTTATCACTAGAAAAGCTGTATTCTTCTTTTTCATTTTAAGTTAACATTTATGAAATTTTTATCTCAACATATGGAAAACTACAAAAGTAACAATGTGGGTTTTGCCAACTTTTGAAATGTGTGTGTGTGTGTGTGTGTGTGTGTGTGTGAGAGAGAGAGAGAGAGAGAGAGAGAGAGAGAGAGAGAGAGAGAAACAGAAATGTACTAGTTCATAGTTTTTAATAGACTTCCTAGGGAATAAGGCTCCTTGGCCACGTTGAAATTTAATTCTGAATAAACATGGATAAGAAAGGTTGCATAAGAATTTGAATGAACAAATCAGAACTGGACCACTGAACTGTTTCACAGTTTAAAAGTTAATTTATTTAGAAAGGATTTGAAAAGGCAGAGATGATCTGTACATTATATATATGATCACTGTTCTTGTCCACACTTGTTTAGAGATTTTTAGGAATGTACGTTCACTGTGGAACCTGTGCTTGAATAGTTGCCAAATATGCACCTGACTGGATATATAAAAGTGTGTGGAACTCATTTGCTATTCCTGCTCAAAGGTTTGCATGACAGTAGGAGATTCTGAGCGGAAAGAAACATCTGTTCAAAACCAAACACAGCCTCCTGCTAAATGGCCTAGAACACTCTTGCTAGCGGGGTCCAGGGTGGGAAAGTGAACCAGTGATGAGAATGTTTTGTCTGGAAGAGCTATATGGGAGGGGGGAGGGAGATGTCCATGGCAAGGGGGCCCCCTACATCCTGAGAGTGGGCCACATCTGGAGAAATCATCTGGCCCAAGCTGATGGCTCCCTTAGCTCGCCTGGCTTTAATGACTCGTGATGCCGCAAGAAGTGGCCTTGTAATGTTCATTCCATACTTGGCAAAAGGAGGGAGATGTAGGCAGCCTTGATCAGATTTTCTCATTTCCATTTAGGACCTGGCACTTCTACATTGCCCGGTGCTGTAATTTTATCGGGAAAGTTATCTTTCTCAGTGGAAGGATTCAGCTTTTGCTTTTTGAATTGCCCAGAAAAGAAATGACACTAAATGGAACCTGAGCTTTCACTGGGCTGTATATTGTCATTTTGCTTAGTATATCACCCCATCAAAAGTCTGACAGTCACATCAGTAGTCAGCATGACCACTGGGTAATGCCATCTCTTGAAGCCAATCAAATATTATTGGTTCATTGTTGGACTGCATGGACTGCCTAGAAGCAAGTAAGGTGAGATGGGCAGTACCTTGGAGAAAGAGGAAGGAACTAGAAATAGATGGTTTTAAAGCACACATTAAAGGAAAGAGAGTTATTACCCAGAGTAGAGTTTAGGGAAGCGAAGTGAAAAGCAGGCACCTCCCCATGTATTCGTTTATGAAGGATGAGAAAGAGAGAGTGAGTGAACAGAGACAAAGGGAGGAAGCACAAGTGATCCATGAAGTATTGAGCTGAACCATTCAAACATACATAGTTGGAGACTGATGGTTTCTGGTTTCCCAAGAAATGTCATCTGGACTCTTGAGATCCTGACATGTATGAGCTGGACTACATGGTACTCTTGATCATCTCCAGATTGCCAACTGAGTACCCTACAGACAGAATGTAACACTTAATGGAATTACACTAGTTGGTAATTTATTTCTGATGTTAATTTAGGTGCTTGTAATTACATGAAACAAATGGCTTGGCGCCATTTCTTTGTTCTCTCCGTTGGAGGCAATACACTGTGGGAGGATGTGGGAGAGGGCCCTCTCACTGACGACATCCCAGTTTGGCAATATTCTTCCAATGGAGGTCTGTTTGGTGCCAGCACTGAATTCATTTTGATGCCATATAAAATCATGACTGTTTATTAAAACTTTTAGGATGTAATCGAGTTACTCTAAAATACCTATGCACATGGTTTAAACTGTTTTAAACTTTTGTTATATTGCTTAATATGTTTTACTGTATATAAATTATTTTATTGTTTTAAAGTTTTAAAAACTGTTTACATTTTCCCTGTAACCTGCCCTGAGATCTTGCAGAAATGGCAAAGGCGACTTTACAGTCAAATACTAAGAGAATAAAAATAATGATCTCAGATGATTTACTTAACTTTAAAGTAGATCAAGATTTTCCATACTCAGTCATTAATCAGAGTGGAGAATATAGTCAAGAAACCAGGAGATAACCAACATATGTGGGGAAAAGGTTCGTAAGGCTAAGGCACAAAATGAACTCAGGTTTTTTAGAGAAATTAAAACCAATTTTAAAAGGTTATTTGGTTATGTCGGTAGAAAAGGGAAGAAAAAGGACATGGTAGGGCCTCTGCATGGAGAAGGTGATGAAATGCTAACAGGGGAGAGGGAAAAGGTAGAGCTGCTTAACACCTTCTTTGCCTCAGTCTTCTCCCAAAAGGAGATTGTTGTTCAACCTGGGCAATACAGAGTGGATGAGGTAATAGGGGAAATGCAACGTAAAATAAGCATTGAAGTAGTCTAGGAATACCTGGCTACTCTGAATGAATTCAAGTCTCCAGGGCCAGATGTACTATATCCAAGAGTATTGAAGGAAATAGCAGAGGTCCTTTCAGAACCATTGGCAATAATCTTTGAAAATTCATGGAGAATAGGAGAAGCCCCAGCAGACTGGAGGAGGGCAAATGTTGTCTATCTTCAAGAAGGGAAAAAAGAGGACCCAAACAATTATCGTCCAGTCAGCCTGACATCAATACCAGGAAAAATTCTGGAGCAGTTCATTAAGGAGGTAGCCTGCAATCACTTGAAAGGAATGCTGTGCTTACTAAAAGTCAACGTGGATTTCTCAAAAACAAGTTATGCCAGGCTAATCTTATATCTTTTTACAATAGAGTTACAAGTGTGATAGATGCAGGGAATGCTGTGGATGTAGCATATCTTGATTTCAGTAAGGCCTTTGACAAAGTCCCTTATGACCTTCTTGCAAGCAAACTAGGCAAATGTGGGCTAGGCAATGATACTATTAGGTGGATCTGTAATTGGTTAAGCGACTAAACCCAAAGAGTGTTCACCAATGCTTCCTCTTCATCCTGGAAAGAAGTGACTAGTGGAGTGCCGCAGAGTTCAGCCCTTGGCCCAGTACTATTCAACATCTTTTGTGGTGACTTGGATGAAGGTTTAGAGGGCATGCTTATCAAGTTTGCAGATGACAACAAATTAGACGGACGGCTAATACTCCAGAATGTTGTGGTAATCTCTGAGCGGTTAGACTCAATTTAACCCTCCCTGGGGGAGATTCCACCAAAAATCAACAGAGTAGCAAAAGCAAAGCTTTTAAATGCAGCAGTTACTTACACGGGGGTGAGCAAGAGAAGCCTTTGACCATTTAGGATTGCAATGGACTGCAGAGTCTCAGTAAAAGTTCAACAAGTATTTATTCAGGTAAAAAGAACTCCATTGTAGATAGAAAGGCATGGGAGCTCTCTAGTCTACTCTAGACTGGTTTCTAAGGAAAAATAAGAAAGGAAAAGTAACAAACATCTAAATAGTTACATCTTGCCAGAAGAGACAGCAAGATGCTTCTTGTTAGCTAGAAGAACAAAGGGAGAAGAGTGAACCAAAATGGTTCCAACCTCATGGTCCAGTTTATTGGGGCCATAAAACATTCTGACCAATGAGAAGTTAGTGTCCCTAGAGATTCACATTTCTACTAACTTCAAAGTAAGGGATGTGACGTAAACAGGATAGAGTGAAACACAGTAAAGCCTGTCTAGGCATGCTTTGGAAACAGGGAAAGGATTCCCTCAATCTAACTCTATCATCTATCTAACTACATCTAGACTTGAGTAGTCCAGGATGATTCCCAACACAGAAGACAGGATCAGAATTCAAAATGACCTTAACAGATTAGAGAGCTGGGCCAAAACTAACAAAATGAATTTCATCAAGGACAAAGTAAAATACTACACTTAGGCAGAAAAAAATGAAATGCAAAGATACAGAATGGGTGATGCCTGGCTCGACAACAGTACATGTGAAAAAGATCTTGGAGTCTTTGTGGATGAGTTAACAGTGTGAGGCAGCAGCTAAAAAAAGCCAATGGAATTTTGTGCTGCATCAAAAGGGATATAGTGTCTAGATTGAGGGAAGTCATGGTGACTTTGTATTCTGCTTTGGTTAGACCTCACTTGGAATATTGTGTCCAATTCTGGGCATCACAGTTCAAAAGAGATATTAACGAGTTGGAAGGTGTCCAGAAGAGGACAACTAAAATTATTGAAGGTCTGGAGACCATGCCCTATGAGGCATGCTATCAAATTCACTATTTCTAGTTATGGCCCTGAAAACTGAACAGTGAAAACAATTGATAGTAAACTCATTTTCGAAGTGGTGCCATAGAAGATTTCTGCAGATACTGCTAAAAAACAAATGAATGTTTCTAGAAATCAGGCCTAAATTCTCTCTAGAAGTCAAGATGACTAAATTGAGATTGTTGTACTTTGGCCATATCATGAGAAGAGATCATTAGAAAAAGATAATAATGTGTGGTAACGTGGAGGGCAGTAGGAAAAGTGGAAGACCCCATTTCAGATGGATAGATTAATTTAGGGAAGTAACTGCAGTGAGTCTGCTAGATCTGTGCAGGGCTGTTGAGAATCTCTCGTTCATATTGTTGGCATAAGTGAAGTTGACTTGAAGCCAGTTACAACAAATAGTTGTTTTTATTATTATGAGTACTGATGAGATCACACTATCACTACCACTACCACCTCTATGCCACAGCCCCCGCACCCAAGTTTGGTATTCAAGGTGACTCACAAGAGATTAAAAATAGTTCAACAATTTACAAAATAAAGTTAAAAAGTTATAAACTGTCAAAAATATTAAAACCAATTAAAAACATACACCATAAAAACACAACAGCACACCAACAAACCCCAAAACAAATAATATCCAGCACAGTGTATCAGTCCTGCCCTGTACTGAGAAGGCCCTTACCTGTGTTTGCACCAAATATACTTGCTAGGATGGTGGGGCAGAGAGAAAGGTCTCCCCTGTAGATTACAAAACATGGGCAGGTTCATAAAGGAGAATATAGTCCTTCAAATAATCTGAACCTGAATCATATGAGGCTTTATAAGTAAAAACTAGCACTTTGAATTGTGTCTGGAAATGCACTAGCAACCAGTAAAGCTGTTGCAACATGAGAGTTGTGTGCTCTGTATAGTCAGCTCCAGTTAACAATCTGTCTGCAGCTCTTCAGATTAGCTGGTTTCCGAATACACTTCAACCAAAGCCCCCATGTACAGCACATTACACTAATTCAACTATGGCCTGTGTTATTGTGGACAGATCTGACATCTCAGGCAACAGGCACAACTGGTGCACAAACCTGTGCAAATGCACTCTCTGGCCACCACTGAAACTGAACATCCAATCACAGGATTGAATTCACTAGCACACTTGAAGTGCAGGCCTGAAACCCAAGTTATAAATGAAGTGTCGATGTTACCAATGCTGAGTTATTGCTACCATTTTGCAATAAAAAACACATTTCAACTAAAGGTAATTTTTTGTGGCTTGGAAGAGCATCCTGCCAAGCCCTGGAGCATATTCCTTTTGAGTTTGCACCTGCTCCTGTCTTCATTGTTTTGGGGGAGAGATGTGTGGTGTGTAGATGCCTGGTATCATTGCTGGAGGTAAAAGTTTCTGCCTGCTGTATGAAGTTGGATCTTACTTGGATTGGGGGTGGGTGGGTGGATAGATAGGACGAGTAGGAAGTGGAGCTTGCCTTGTCCTTTGCCTGCTGGAGATTGTCCGAAGCATCAGTGGGAAGCAGGGAAGTTCCTCTAGCAAGGGGCTCATAAACCTGCAGGTGTGGGGATGTTGTTATTTAGTCTGCCGCCATGGAATGTGACAGTTTCTTTTACCCTTGAAGAGTGGTCTACAATAATTAGTCCATTACGACTCTTTCACCCCAAGCAGGAGGGGTGGGGTAGCCCACCCTCAGACTCTTCTAAGTTTCACATCCTGAATTTTATGGACCCAAATTGTTAGGGACATAGGAGAGAGTTGGGGGTCAGATGCAGTCATCCCTCTCAATCATTCAGTATTTCTATGGCAACCAAATGTTATTTGGACACTGCAGTTTCACCAATGTGTAAAAGTTTCTGAAGGGAGCTAGCGTGAAGCAAGATGCAGTTTCTCTACTGTGCTTGAGCTGTCCCTGCTGCTTTCATGTTTTATTACACGCTTATCGCCTCTTTCCCTCTCGCTTTTGAAATTGATTTCCTTTCCTTTCTTTCCCTATTCAGGGCCTAAACGTTGAATGTTCGATATTTCATTTGAGGCTTGCTAATCGCATTACTGTCCTTGACGTTTTACAGATATCATATTATGGGCCCAAATTTGGCAAATTATTAGCGCTGTAATGTATAGCTTGTCAAAGGTATTTAAGACACTAAGAGCCCAGGGCTTATCAGGGTGAGCAGAGAGCGCTTGTTGAGCTTTTGAAATGCAGAGAGGCTGTTATAAAACACACTAGGCAATTCTCTTATTCTAGCATGGCAAAAAAAACAAAACAGAAAAAGAAAATGAAAAAAGAAAAGACAAGGAAGAGAAAATGGAACAGAGAAAACATGACATCCTACTATCAGGGTTTTCTGGAAGTGATAATAAGCAAAATTCTTCTCTGTGGGTTTTTTTTTTTTTTTGAAATATAAGAAGCTTTTAAAAGATTTCACAAGCTGTCCGAGACCAAGGAACAAAATCTTTATTGAAAGGATGTAGCAATCATTTTACTGCCGTCTATCTTCTGGGGGGGGTGGGGGGGGGACTATAACTAGCAGTTCCCCTACTGGCCACCACTCTATATTTGGAACTTTAGATATGAAGGGCTGGACTAGCCTTTCTATGACTGGTTTTGCTCTTTGCTGTGCCTTGCATCTACTTCCAGGACATATGTGTTGGTAAGTTCTTCCGAAGTGTTGGATCCTCAGAGAACTTCTGTTCGGACCTCCTTGTGCTTTTTCATAATACCCAGGAGATACATAGGAAGTGTTCCAGTGCACAGAGACTGCAAGATTGATCTTCCGTGGTGTAAAGCATCTGTTTCAGACAGATGCCCTATCTCAATTTAATGAATTTATGCAATAATTTCTATTTGCTGGAATGCTGTGGTTCATGCTTTAACTTTCTAGTGGGCCTCCAAGAATAAAATGACTTTGATCTTAAGCCAGGTCCAACAGAACTGTGTTGGCTGCTGGCCAGCCCAAAGGGGAAACATCTGAAAGCATGAAGAGGTACATTGCTGTGTAGTGAATGCTTCCACCTCTTCTCTAACTAACAGAGCGGCTGTATCACAGAAGACGTTATCTAAATTGTACTCTTAAATAGTTCAGGAAAAATTGTTTCAAGAACTGCTGGTATGTTAAGAATGAGAACATTCTCCTTGTATGTGCATCACTTGTGCCTTTTAGCTCAAGAGTAGAAAAGGAAGTAGATGAGCCAGGGTCACCCTTTGCACTCCCCATTGTGATGCTAAGGAGCTATAGAGTTCGTAAACATCCCCCCTTCCCTTAGCCGCTCTGCTGGGGAGGGAGCAATTCACTCCCTGCTGGCAGCAGAATGGATATCATGGCCCTTATTATAGAGTTAGACAGGCAGAGCCCAACCGCAGAGAGCTGTCAGTCCCACTTCTCAGTGACAAAAACAAGCTATAAATAAGCAAATGTTTCACAGCAAGGGAGCCCCTGTGTGTGTGTGTGTGTGTGTACACAGAGGAGAATGTGTATGTATGTGAGCTTTCTTTTTCTGTTAATTTATGTATACATGAAACAGTTGCACCACCTCTTGTGTATTTTGCATTTTGTTTGTGTATGTGTGCACATCTATACGGCCTTGAATCTATGTGTGTTAAAAAAACTGTTTTGTAGATGTACTGCATTTAAAAAGTTAAGTTATACTTTTTAAATATAGGTGCAGATCACTTTGTGTCTGGTGAAAAGATGTGCTGATTACATGAAGATATGAAAAGTTTACATAGTGTCATAGGTAGAAGGAGCTTGTTTTTGTACATGCTTTGTATATATCAAACTTTTGTCTGAGAACAGTATGACTGTCGCAGAAATGTATGTATTCTTTGTATTTTGTTTGTGAAAAGCTATGCATATATGCATGACTGAGTCTTTGTGACTGCTACTGTTGAATGTTAATTATGAGACAGTGCAGATATTAATGTTATTGTCTGATAAATATCTAAACAAAGTGAACTTTGTACCCCATGAAATCCTAAAGATCAACTCCTGTAAGTAGGGTATATAAATATCTTCTCATTCAAAAAATGACCTGAGAACAGAAGCAGATCTGCACTGTTTCATGGGTGTCCTGCACTGGCATAACACTGTTGTTTTCTTAAGTAACTACATAGCTGAAGCTCATGTCAGCTGGCAAAGGTAATGAGAACTAGTTCTGTGAAGGAGGACACAAGTATGGCATTACCTGGCTGAGTATGGAAGGAGCAACAAAGTAAGTATGTATCTTCAATGTCACTTGAATGTTTGCACATGAGATAGTCACTGTCTGCACTTGTGAGGCCTCTACTTGTCTAGTTTCTTTTCCTCCTGTCAGAGTGACTATTGCAGGATGCTTGGTACCAAATTCAAACAGACTGGGATATGTGCATGAGGGAACAGTGTTCTAAGCACACTGAAATGTCATATCTCAGAAAAAGGTTGCCTGTGAGTATCTTCTGGGCAGCATTTGGAAAGGTGTGGAATTATTCTGTCACTAGTCATTATTGGAGAATTGACATATGGAAGGTAAGGGTGTACAGTGATACAGTTGCCCCATCTTTGTTAGCTAACCTCCAGGGCTATTAACTTTAAACTTCTTTTAGCTGGATTTCTTCCATAATTTTCTAGTGTTTTCTATAAGGTAAGCAGCCTATTCATTACTCCAAATTAGAGTGACATGATTCAATTGTTGAATAGGGAGTCAACATGTAGGTAAATCCATCTGATTAAAAGGCTCTGACCAGGTTAGGACTAATAATAGGATTTAGGCCTGTATACAGGTATGTACTTTAGCACAAATATATAGTACAGCTGCAAAAAGAAAAAGCATAGAGCTTGATTATTTAATGCCATGACCCTAGAGTTACCCACTCAGGGCCCTTCCACATAGCCATATAACCCAGAATATCAAGGCAGAAAATCCCACAATATCTGCTTTGAACTGGGTTATCTAAGTCCACGCTGCAATATATTCCAGTTCAAAGCAGAAAATGTGGGATTTTATTCAGCTATGTGGAAGGGGCCTCAGCATAGTTGAATGTTTAAAGTTAAACAAAAACCTTCATATGTAAAGTGGCCTTCCCTAATCAGATACTTTCTAGATATGATCCATCAAATGCTTCTATCATTACTGTGTTGTTGAAGGCTTTCATGGCCGGGATCACAGGGTTGTTGTATGTTTTCCGGGCTGTCTGTCCATGTTCTAAAAGTATTCTCTCCTGACGTTTCGCCCACATCTATGGCAGGCATCCTCAGAGGTTGTGAGGTATGGAGAAACTAAGCAAGGAAGGTTTATATATATCTGTGGAAAGTCCAGGGTGAGAGAAGAACTCTTTGTCAGTTGGAGGCCAGTTGGAGGCCAGTGTGAATGTTGTAGTTAATCACCTTGATTAGCATGCTAATCAAGGAGAGAACCTCAGGAGAGAATACTTTTAGAACATGGCCAGACAGCCCGGAAAACATACAACAACCCTCTATCATTACTATCTATCAGAGCTATAGTCATACCTCCTGGAATGATGAGGGTGTAGTCCAGTAGTTCCCAACACAAGCTTTTAATGAATAAGAACATGGACTTTACATGACCTGTACAAAGACTTGAGGATTCTGGATGAATGGATTTTAATCTTGGACATTCTTAAAATTTTATATAATGTGATTTTATTTTGTAATGGTACCTGTTTTATATGAACTGTTGTTTTGTAGATTGTTTTATATGAATTGTTGTTTTTACATTGTTTTTAGGCATTGAATTTTTGCCTATTTACTGTAAGCCGCTTTGAGTCTCCTCGGAGAGAAAGGTGGGGTAAAAGTGATGTAAATAAATAAATAAATAAATAAATAAACCTGTGGTCCATGGACTACCAATGGTCCTCAAAAACTAAAATATGGTCCACGACCTCACCATTACAACACCGTTACAACGAGAGCGACTGGTCTCGTAAAACCCTCTTATAGTGCCGAGGCAATTGGGATGTCGGCAGGGGAGAGGCTGACTACCCACAAAAAATGCAACAAGCCTCCTGATTGCTGCTTCTCCTCCCCCTCCTCCCTCTCCCTGAATGGAGCCATTCCATGTGGCGCCTGAAAGCAGGGGTGCCTTGATGTCTTCATTTTTAGGCCTGTTCCTGGGTTTATTTGGGGTGCTGATTCAGAAAATTGCATTGGATAGACCACATCAGCTCTAGATTATTAAATACGGTTTTCTGTGGGCGAGCAGAAATGACATATGTTCTGTATCAGAAACTAGAGCTGATGTGGTCTATCCAATGCAATTTTTCAATCAGCACCTCAAATAACCAAACGGAATTTAAAGTTGACCAAAAACTGATCTGTAACCCTTTTGATACTAATGTTGGTGAGTGGTGTCTGGCCAAAGTGGTCCCTGATCAAATGGTCTCTGGTCAAAAAAAGGTTGGGAATCATTGGTGGTGTAGTCCAACATGTCTGGGCGATGTGGCTGGAGAAGTCTGTACATGAAGCATGCTTAATGGTAGCAGAGATATTATGGTGTGGTCAATCCTGTCCTTGACAAATAAGATTTTAGATAGATGGATGGATGGATGGATGGATAGATGGATAGATGGATAGATGGATAGATAGATTAAGAATTACTTTCTACTTTTGTTAATCTGATTGGCATAATGAAGAAAAACAGTATCTACACTTCACATTCAGATGAGGTGTAAATTTATTTGTGCTACCATCATTGGTTTTGACACCCCCAATTTAAAGGGGTGTGTAATTACTATTTGTGTAATTTTTACAATTGTCCTTGGCTGGCTAGTTTATTTTCTGTATACTACACTCCAAATACCTCTGGTGACTGCCAAGACAAAATTAATAGAGTTTTCAGACTAGGAACAGGTTGAAGAAATATTTGAGGAACCTTCTAAAATACTACTGTTGGCTTGTGGTTTTGCAGCCCATTTTATATAATGACTGGAAGTGTACTGGTGCATGCTGCTGCCTCAATTTTAGGAACATGAGCTGCAAGGCCTAGTTGCTTATAAGTAAAAGATGATGACCAGGAGATACTACCGGTATGTGTAGTATCTCCTGGTAATCATCTTTTACTCATAAGTAACTAGGCCTTGCATCTCATTTTAATACTAAAATAGTTTTTTTCTCTTTTGCTGTGCGTCAGTTTAATGCTCTTCCAAACAGGGCATCAATAAAGGTCACTGTTCAGCAGGGGATGACTAGACCTGAATGATGCATATTCTCTCAAGAATTTCTGGAGGATTGCGACAGAGAGAAGTAGTTGGGCTTGTGCCAATTGGAGGAGGGATGAAAACAAGATGCAGTCTCTTATGCAATTGTGCTTCAGATCATTTGTGCCCAAGTCCTTCTAATTTTTATTTGCCTTGAAAACTAAACAGCTGGGAACATATTTCCCTTGAATCGTTTTTTCTTTCTAATAGACTTTCACAAGGTTTCTACTAAGAGCTAAAGTACTTCTGGGTTTTCACCCAAATGCTGACTTCAGAATTTACATGGAAATACACAGACCTTAGGACAGGGCATTGTGGAGATGACTTTGTTATTTGTATTGGACCTCAGGCAGGAATTAGAAAAGGTACTGTTGACAGGATCTTTCTTTCTCTGACTTCTGAAGCTATTTGGAAGTAAATGGCAGGCCAGCCTTCCTTATTAGTAAGACTTTAAAAAATAATGTGCAGACAGAAAGTAAGGCTAAAGTCTGAATTTTCCAGATTTTGCCTCCCTGGTGGTTTGCTTTCATGTTCCTTCTTGCTCAATGCATCTATTTCCCACTTATAATTACCACCGCTGCCCCCACCACCACCACCACCACACAAGGGAATTCTGTCTATCTACAGCTTTTATGTTGCATGGTAGCACTGAATCCAAGTGGACTAATTCATGTCTGTAAAAAGCTTATTAAGTACTGTAGTGATCATTATGCTTTGGAGTGCCTGACAAAAACACCCCACCTGAGTTCAGTTCTAAAACTGGGTACAACTTGAAGTTTTAAAAAATTGATATTTTCCCTCTTCAGAGAGATGGGAAGGAAAATATGGCCTTTATTAGGAAGACTTTAAAGTTTGCTATCCCAGGTAAACTGAAGTTATGCTCCCCCCCCCTTTCCTTCTCTTTTGTGTTTTGTTTGGGTTAGAGCGGTTTTGTTTCTCTCCCCTCCCAGCAGCTGCTCAGGATGCAATATTTCCCCCTCATGCACTCTCTCCCTTATGAAATGGCGCGTCGGTAAGTGCTACTTAAGAAAACACATGTTCACCCCCTTGAAAGCAGCCCCCCCTCCTCACACCAACACCTTTCTTTATTCGACCCAAACCTCACCGAAGGGAATTTGCAACAACTGCGGTGATAAATCCGCCCGCAGATAATTGGCAAGAAAACAACACTTGTGCAGTATATAACGTTTTATGGTTGTTTCATGTACTTTATTATAATACTAATGAGCAGTTATATATCAGGAGCTAACTGCACGGCGGATTAGCTTGTTAGCATGATATGAAATGGCAGAGCAAATAGTCTGGGCCTCCTCGTCTGCCTGCTCGCTCTTCCCTTCCACCCTGCTTGCATTCCCATTTGCACTGAGTAATTAGTATGCAAATTAGAGACCAGGACCACACAAGTTCTAGTATATTACAAGGGCTTTATTATACTCTTGTGAGTGAATGATAGAAATGGCCCATGGCAGTGTTTATCTCACTTTCTCTCTCCGTATCTCTGACTCTACTGTATATACATTGGCCAAGAGTAAATTCAGATTGCTCTGGAACCGTCATGTTATGGCTCCCTGAAGATATTGCCAGCTTGGCTTTGCTTCAGAAATGGAATCCTCTGGAAGTGCCATATCAATGATAATCATGATGATAATGTTGATGGTGGCTGTGATAGTAGTGATGGTAGTGGCATGGTGGCAGATGTAGCTCTGTGAGATGTCTCACTTTGTAAACCATGGTAATAACAGACAGAGGCAAGATTCTTCTGATGCAAACGTGGCACTCATTTCTCTTTGGCTCACTGTCATCTCTTTTACTGTGGTTCCACTGTTAATCTGAGAACAGGAAATCACCTCCATGCAAATAGACTTTAATTCTCTGGTACTGAGAGTGAATCAGAATTCAGTCTACCTTGCAGTTGGAGCCATGCTATGCTATTTGCTGCAGCTTCTTTTTGTAGCAGCAGCTGTAGTTTTTGCAAAAAGAGAGATAAGACATTATCTTGCCAGATATTTTGGGTCAGGTATCCTTTTGGTCTCAATAGAACAAAAGGAAGTTTTTGAAGGTGACCTGGTTTCAGATGATATGCAGCTTTTTCCTGCTTCTTGGCAGGGGGTTGGACTGGATGGCCCATGAGGTCTCTTCCAACTTTATGATTATATGACTCTATGGTATATTGAACAAACACAAACACATTGCATTGAAATGGAAAACTCCATTGGATGAAAGATCAAAATAAGAAGGGCTTACTCTTTGGGAGTGGGACAGTCTGCGATTGAATGGCTTTCTCAGGAGATGTTAGCACATTCAAGAGGTCCTTAAAAACATCAATACATGTGTCAAAGTGTCTCTTTTTGGCCAAAAAATTCAGGACCCCAGAAAGGTGTTCCAAAGAGTGTCTTGACTAGTTTCAGATAGGCAACACCAAAAACATTTCCAAAAGTTCTTTCTTATGGTGCAATGTGTATATTACTTAGACTTAGCTGGCTGAAATTTGAAGTGGCTAAGGGCAAATGAAATGTAAATCCCCAAAATGATAGGCCAGATTTTAGAAGACACATAATTTTGGGGTGGGGGAATCATCTCGATGAACATTGACCTGCATGGCTTGTGACTTAAGATAACTTGCCTTCCTGGGTGAGTTGTTGTGCCAGTAAGTATAAACAATTTGCAACAAGCCATTTGTCCACCTGGAAGATGTAGGGCAACAAAGAAGTTTGCTCTGACCCTAGATGGCTTGTATTTCTGTAGCTAAGTATTTAATGTCTTTGGAACCTATTGAAGAGAAGGAAAGAACTACAAGTCCTCAGGAAAAAAAGTAGAGTGCATTAATGCTTAGCATAAAGTACATGCAGGGAGGGGAAGGAATCTGTGTAGCCTGCAGTTTTTGCAAAGCACTGAAGTACGCTACACATCACCCTCTGACAGGCCCTGATGTTAGCTCCCAGAATGGATCACAGGAGACTCATTAGAAAAAACAAATATTATCACACGCTGCAGTGATTTATGGGGGAAAATGAAAAATTTTGTGTTGTTGAGTTCTTACTTTCCTTTGCCTTCATGCAGGGAAATTATTTATTATGGCACCCGGCCCTTAGCAAGAAACAGTGAAGCTTTTGCTGCTACAAACTAACTGGGTTTGACTTTTATTAGCAACTTAAAATTTCCTTGCCTGAACCCCTTGTCCCTGTTATTACCCTCTTTTGAACGTAATGTAAAATCAGCACCTTTTGTAAAATCCTATCATCATGTGGGGGAAGGGACACTAAAAAAAAAAAGATCTATGCATTAACATACCATTATTTTCATTCAGAATTTAATATACTGTTATTGTCAGAGGAATGTCTATAAATATCTTTTCAAATCCATCGTATTGTTTTTGGGCTGTAAGAATAAGCCAGTTGTAAGAATAAGCCTGTTGCAATTTTAATTCCATATAGACAGAACAGAACCTCTCCTGGTATTAATTTGTTTTTTTGACCTCGTGTGAGTTATCTGTAGAGAGTATCTCAAAACATAGGGTTGACACTGATACAGCATAAATGATCTCTGAAAGCCTTTGATAGCAAGTCATGGTTTTCTAATCTTCATATAGAAATTTTCTCAATGCACTGTCGAAGGCTTAAAACTCTAAAATCGGAACAAATAAAGTACAACACCCTGAAAACGGGAATTCCAGACATGAAACAATCAGGGACAGCTAACACATTCCAACAAAGGATTCCCTCAGGCAGGAATCAGCCAGGCTTTGAACCTGCAAGGCCATTAAGTGCTAATCACTGTGATTAATTGCAACATTCACACTTTCCTCCAGCAGACAAGAGTTATTTCTCCCATCCTGGACCTTCCACAGATACATAAACCAGCCTAGTTTCCAATATACCTCAGAAATCACTACCTCTGAGGATGCCTGCAACCCAGTTTCTCAATGTAGTTTGATTGTCCCCTCCTTTGTATGTTTTTTTCCTGCACTGGAAACAAAAGTTTGAACTACATTTGACTACTAGAAGAAACTAACTTGTAGAGGAAGAAGAAGAAAGTAACCTTTTGAAAGAGTAGAGTAGTAGATGCAGCATGCAGAGCTTTCCCTATAGTTGTTCTCCTACCGTGTTTCCCCGAAAATAAGACAGTGTCTTATATGAATTTTTGCTCCTAAAGATATGCTAGGTCTTATTTTCAGGGGATGTCTTATTTTTCCATGAAGAAGAATTCACATTTATTGTTGAACAAAAAATGAACATTTATTATATACTGTACAGTAGTTGTCATCACAAACCAACATAACCAGACAAATTCTGAATCCTATCATGAATTTCTTGTTACTACAAATATTTCCATGTACAACTGGTATGTACATTTACCAATCCTGCATGCTCTGGTGTTCTGTTTCGCAGGCGCTGGGCATGCTTCCAAAAAAAAAACGTTGCTAGGTCTTACTTTTGGGGGAGGCCTTATATTTAGCAATTCAGCAAAACTTCTACTAGGTCTTATTTTTTGGGGATGTCTTATTTTCGGGGAAACAGGGTAAGGTGAGTTTTCTTTCAGCCATACTTCCCATTACCTAAATTAAATCTATTTGGCTTCTATCAGGGTGTGTCTTGTGTTATATTGTTTTTCTGTGATAATTTTGTATATGAATCCCATTATTCCTTTCTCCTTCTCTACTTTCCATTTTATTATTTTATCAAGATCTGTTTCTGGAGTCTCCTTACTCTTCCATTCTGTTAGCTTTTTAGACAACCCTCCCCATAGTAGCCAATTACCCTGCCCGCATTTATCTTGAATCTATTTGGGAGAAAATCACTTTGGCAGAAGGGCTACAGTGAAGACATTTGCCCTTTCACTTTTCTACTCTTCTGCTGAATACGCATGTCCAGTGTGGAATACATCTCACCACATTAAAACAGTGGATGTGGCTCTTAATGAGACATGCAGCATTATCACAGAATGCCTACACCCTACGCCTCTGGAGAAACTATACTGTTTAGTCGATATTGCATCACTTGACATCCATCAGAAAGTAGCAGCCAATAATGAAAAGATCAAGGCATTGACATCTCCGGTCCATCCTCTGAATATCAGTCAGCATGCCAATGCCTTAAATCAAGAAACAGCTTTCTAAGATCTAAAGAGATACTCACAGGAACACCTCAGCAAGTGAGAGTTCAAAAGTGGCAGGCTAAAACCTGGAACCTCAATCCATGGCTGAAACTGGATGAGAAACTCCCTCCTTGGCTCACAGAAGAGTGGGCAACTTGGAACGCAATAAACAGACTGCGCTCTGGGACCATGAGATGCAGAGCTAATCTTAAGAAATGGGGCTACAAAGTGGAATCCATGATATGCGAGTGTGGAGAAGAGCAAACTACAGAACACGTACTACAATGCAGTCTCAGCTCCGCCACATGCACAATGGAAGAAGACCTTAAGGGGTTAATACACAGTGACACCAGAGGCACTCCAAATGGCCAGCTCCTGGTCAAAGGAAATCTAGTATAATGTCAAGTTTTTAACTTTGTTTATGTTTTTAAATACATTATAACTGTACCCTCAATTTGCTTCTGACACAGTAAATAAATACAGGGTTGTAAGTCAGCATAACATGGAACATTCAGTGCCCTGGTACTAAACATCTTTCCACCTTCATAAATTGGATATTCTACCCAATATTTTTATATGGTTCAATCCAAACAGAGTTTAGAGTTCTTGATCCTGGGATGCATAACAGAATGTTGTTTATTAAATTCCTTTTGTTCAAGGCACATATAGTAGCAGATCTGTAGCTTGGAACCAAAGATAAGTGCGCAGAAGGAAGTTGATGAAAAGAAAATTTATCATCTCCTTCCTATCCGTTTGAAGCTTCCTGTGCCGCCATCCTGAAAACCCTCTGCAAAGGTCTCAGTCCCCTTGTGAACAATGTGGGATGGGGTATGCAAAGGTTTTGTAAGATGAGAGGTTTGCTCACACAATGCCTTAGTTTTCCTAAGTGTGAGGTGAAGATGACAAATTGCCTGATCTTGGTAGGACTGTAGCAGATTTTGTGAAAAATATATGCCCTGTTTGAGCCTTTTTGTTGAGTACTGTTCTAAATAGGAATGGAGCTGGGTTTTTTTTAAAAGTCTTACCACATTCTCATTCCGATAGTTTGGTAGACTTTCAGTGAAGGATTAAAGGCTCCTGTGGACACTCGGTGTGTATGTTAACTTTTCTCTTGACTCCTTGACAAGCTGTAAAAAGACTAAGAGCTATGTCATCTGTAATGGCAGTTACTACATAGAATTCTCAGAAGACATTCCATTGTCATACAGAAGTGCCCTTTGTGTAAACAAGTACTTATGCATTTGAGGCCCAAAATTAAATCATATGAGAGCTTAGCACAAATACTGTGCCTTGTGATTTTAAGATTCACCCAACCTTACACCTAGACCTCTTTGTAGCAACAGATACTTATTTTTATTTCTTTTGTACCATAAATAAGTATGCCCCTGTAACATTAGAGATGCGAGGATCTTTTCATAACTTATAGTGAACATTTTAACTTCCATGTGAACTAAATTGAAAATGGTCAAGTAAAAAATAAGGGAGGGAATTCTAGTGGTGTGTGTTGAAATATAAAGATGGAAGAGTAGGAGTATGTGGGTAAGGACATGAACTGCAATGAATTGTTCTCTGATTATAAGCCTCGAAGGGTTCACCAAGACAATTTTATTTTATCTTCATGTATGAAGCCACCACTGAGTTAAGTCTAGTAATTAATAGCTCATCCATTTGTCTTGTTTCTTTGAGAACTGTCTCCTTTATTTCAGAGATCTACATCTTGATGAAACTTTTTGTTTAAATAGTATTGTCTCCAATTCTTAAAGGCCAAAGTTGATTTCTGTCTTTTCATTTTTTAAAGCTTCAAATTTTAAAGTACAGTTGACTTGATATGGTCAAAGTTGGAAATTCCTCTTTCTCTCCTCTCCCTATTTTGCCTGATTTTGAATATATTTTTATTTACTTCTCTTCATCCTATATCTGTATCCCTTTAATGCACAGTGCATTCTTCCTGTAACAGGCTTTAAACCTTGTTATCAAATTGCCTCCTTATATTTTTAGAAGCTTAACAAAAGACAACTCCATAAACCTTTGGCAGTCAGATTCTTTCATTAAGTTCCAAATCATGCTTGACAAGGGATTCCTTCCTCTCACCATTTCATGCTGAGCTAATAGATATTTTCAGAACTTGTGCCTTAGGAAGGAGGGCAGGAAAGAAACTTTCTCCCTAAATATTTTGAATTTTTTTTAAAGAAGCAACTGTTTGCAAAATTTTACATCACATTTGTTTTGCACTTTTTGTTTTTGAAAGCACTTAGCTTGGGTCAAATATCAAACTTTGAGGAAATAGATTGCAGAATTTAGAATTAAATAGACATTTGAAATGTGTAGGCTTCTCTTACTAGAACAACAACAGAAAGAAGACTATGCTAGTGCCTTTCTAATATTCAAAGTCCTTGATCACATTTTTCACTGACAGAACTTAAAATTACAAAAGCATCTGTCTGTAAATCCTATTCTTATAGTTTCCCTCTGGGTTATTTCTTCTTACTATTTTTTCCCTCTGGTGATTATTTCTTAACCACAACATTAGTCTTTATATGGTTATATGGTTATTAATATACAAGTTCTGTGTGTTCATGTGTGTGCCTTCAAGTAGCTTGTTGACTTATGGCAGCACCATTAATTTCATAAGGTTTTCTTAGACAAGGAATACAGAGGTGATTTGACGGATTCCATCCTCTGAAATATAGCATGTAGCACCTGATATTTGTTGGTATTCTCCCATACTTACCATGACTTCCCCTGCTTAGTTTCCAAGGACACACAGATTTTGATATCTTCAATACACGGTCACATTTATCTCTTCCAAGACAGTTTTATTATGACCATAAGGAAACCATCCCATTTCCCTACTTTGCTTTTGTTCCAGGGTTACATGAAATGAGAATATGGTGGCAGCTGAAAGTTTTTTCTTGCAGATGCATAGAGTACAAGCCAACTATTTTGTTTGCTGTGGGAAGAGATGTACTTGTTCTTTCTTTTTATGGTGTTTTGCATAGTGGCAAAAAACCTGCAGTCCTTGAATAGCATCACCAGGTTATAATAAATAGTGGCCCATTGGAACTGAGAGCAAGCACTACCATCAGTCCTTATACAATGTACTTGTTTCTGCCAGGTTCCTGGCCACTGTTGCTAAGGGCTGTAGTGAGCACGCTAGCCATTCTCACCCCACTTCCCCCTCCCCATCTCTCTGGGTGGCTAGGCAACTCCTTTTTATAACTTTTTCCCCTGGCTGCTCCTTTTGCCTGGCTGCTCCCTGCAGTGGTGCTGTAAGCTTTCCGGAGCAATGGTTATCAGTTGGCCTTTTACTCTTTGTAACAAACCCAATTTTTTCTTCTTCTCTCTGCTCCTCCCTCTGTCCCCTCCCATTTGTGATTGATTTTCAGTGGAGCATCCTGTTAAGGGGTTAATACACAGTGGCACCTGCAACTTGGTTGGTACTGTTGACATGAGGAGGATGGGAGATTCTTAGAAAGGGGGGTAGAGGAGGGGAAATGGTTGGTGGCTTTATTATAAAGAGCCCAGCAGGCCCTGGGCTCCCATTGTCCAAGTAGCAAATAAATAAATAGGGGAAAGCAAGTCCTCCCTATGGCTCCACCGCAGGAGGTTAACAGCTGGGCATGACATGACAAATTGGATACTTTTCTTTAGAGATGGATCCTATCAGCCTTGAGCAACTGGAGACAAGGAGGAGGGAGCAAAGCACTTGTTTAACTTTGGAAGGGATTTCCCTTTCTCACTGCCAAGCTTGGTACATTGAAGATTTTTCTTATACATTTTGCCTCAAGAAATAACTTTCTGGTTTAATATCAGAATGGACCACATAGATTCACTCTAGGAATTGAATGAAATATTCCCTTATCTCTTTTCCTTAAACCAGAAGCACTTCACAGGGAACCAAAATCAGCAGAATTAGCTGTGCTTTTTAAAGCATATATTTTCCCACCAATAGCTTTCCAGTTCTCTGAGCTCCCTGATGCTTTTGAGTGTCCCTCAGATGGAATTCAACAGGCAAGATCAGCTTCCTGAATTATGCTTGGTTTCTCCCTAAGAGGAGTGATGCTATTCTCCTTAATCTGTCCTGGCTAGCAGCCAGGTAGCAGGGCTTTAGATGGGTTCCGTAAGAGTTTGATTAATTTTCATTTTCATTTTTTACTGATAGAATTATAGAGGAATGTCTAGCCCAAATCTCTGCCATGCCATAATACAGAACTTTTTTTCATGTCAGGAGCTACTTGAGAAACTGCAAGTTGTTTCTGGTGTGAGAAAATTGGCCGTCTGCAAGGACGTCGCCCAGGGGCTGCCCAAATGTTTGATGTTTTACCATTGTTGTGGGAGGCTTCTCTCATGTCCCCACATGGGGAGCTAGAGCTGACAGACGGGAGCTCACCCTGCTCCCCGGATTCAAAACCACTGACCTTTCAGTCAGCAGTCCTGTTGGCACAAGGGTTTACCCATTGTGCTACCTGGTGCTCCAGAACTGAAGCATTCCTAAAAGTTGTACATCCACCCTCAGTTAAAAAACTTCCAAAGACAATGTCTATCTCACTCAGAGGAAATCTGTTCCACTGTTGAATAGCTCCAACAGCAGAAAAGATCTTTCTAATATTTTGTTGGAATCTCTTTTTTTTCAAATTTGAATCAATTAGTTTGTGTTCTAACCTCTAACGACCTCACCAGAAGGGGATTTTACGTCAGTTCAGTTATAGTTTAGCCATAGAGCCTGCTGGCTCCCATCCTACGATGTAATGGTACTTCTGTAGGGGCTTTGTGGCTAAACTATAGTACCTCACTGCCGCGGCAACACGGGAGGCTTCCCATGTTGCACCAGCAACAAGGAGGGAAGCTGGGCAGCCCATGCTTCCCCCGTGAGACGGAGTTATTGGTGAGTCAGGGGATGCAGGGCGTGGGGCGACGAGTTCCTCACACCCCCTACAGGCACTGCTGGATTCGCCATGATCTGTAATGATTCCAGCAGCCTGTATGATACAGTTGTTTGCAGCAAAAAACAAGTTGGCTCTATTTGTCAACTTGACATTCCTTCAAATATTTAAAGATAGCTATCATATCACCCTTAAATCTTTACTTCTCCAAGCTAAACATATACAGCACCCTCAGTCATTCTTCATAAGGTTTGATTTTCAGACTTTTTTGGTTGCCTTTCTCTGGACACATTCCAGCATATCAGTATGCCTCTTGAATTGTGGTGGATAGTGGACTGGACCAGTTTTCTAGTGTAATCTGACCCAAGCAGAAAAGCATAGTACTACTACTCTCCTTGATCTTATACTATAAAGTCAGGCCTCTGTACACACAGATTCCACCACCCATGGCTTGAAAATATATTTTTTTAATCTTCGGAACAAAAGTAACCTTAATTTTGCTCTTTTTAAAAAAATAAGGGGCATCCTTTTACTATGCCATTATACATAATGGGCCTTGAGCGACCCCAAATTTTGGTATCCAAAGGGATTCCTGGAACGAAATCCCAGTGGATCCCAAGGGCCCATTGCACTCTTGTTGATGCAGCCTAGAATTGCATTGTGTTTTTTTAAAACGCTGAATGATTCTGTTGACTCATATTCAGTTTGTAGTCTACTAAGACTCTACATCTTTTTATATGTACTGCTTTTGAGCCAAGTTTCATCCTTGCTATATTTATGCATTGCATTTTTCCCTCCCAATAAAAAGTTGACCCTCTATATCCACAGATTCTGCACCCACAGATTTAGCCATCTATGGCTTGATTTTTTTTAAATCCAAAAAGCAAACTTTGTTTTTTGCCATTTTATATATGAGACACTATTTTGGTAAACCATTATAGTTAATGTAACTTTAGCATTTTGGAATCCATGGAGAAGGGAGTTGATTTAAGGTCCCCTTCCCGCAAATTGCATTGCAAATAAGTAGTCATGAACCTTGTGTGTCAGGATCATAATACCTATGATGTAAGTATGATTTTTTTTAGTCTGTGCAGATGAGCCCAAAGAGAAGGGAGAGGACTCTATAGAAGAGGTAATTCAGGTCTCAGATTAGGATGCTTCTCTATTTTAGGCTGTGTGCAGCATGGAAGCTCCTGTGATGCAGATGCATTCTTGATTCGGTAGGTCTCTTTTCAGTTCCAGTATAGGAAACCAGAGCAACTACTCATGCTACAGTCAAAAGTTGTCAAACTATAGAGACTGTTCTCTAAACACATCAAAGAATTTAAATTATAGTAAGAAAAAAATGTCTTTCCCCCACAATTTAACTGAGGGCCCTACACATAAACACACAAGCTTTCTCTCTCCCCCTCTTCACTCTCTTTGTGTCTCATATCTCCACTCTTGCCCATAAACGCCACAGAGAGGCCACCGCCTGATTGAATTTGGAAGCCTTTGTTTACAGACGTCTGGCTGGACAAGAGGCTATTTATTGAATTTTCCATGAAATGTTGCTCCCTTAATGCTGTAAAGAGCAGGCTACCCACATCAAGAGGGAGCTTGTGCTAGCAGATCAGGTTACTGTAAGATTCATTGTACTCCTATCTCACACCCTTCTTGCTCAATATGAGTATGCACGTATATATATGTTCAAATAGCATGGGGACTTACAATGGAGTTGTACTGCAGTATGAAATTGTTTCCTGCTCACGGACAGTATGCCTTACTCACATGACCTCAAAGGAGTTGTGAGTATTCATGGCAGGCATCAGATCACAGAAGTCTACTGTGCTGGGCATGCTTTTATTGTAGCTGGGTAGATGGCTTCTATACTTCTGGGAAAAGTGGCCTGGGACAATTTTGAGTCCTTGTTCAGTTGAATGCACAAGTTCTCTGGATTTTAATGTTAGAAATGGTAGTAACTCAGTGTGAGCATGTTTTAAACTAATTTTCTATAAGCTTGCCCCCAATAATTTTGACCTGTAGCTGGGCATAGTTGGAAATTTGAGAAACTGTCACAACTGACATCACAGACCACATTGCCATTGAACATGGTTAGTCACAGAATGCTGTGAAGCTGAGGTTCCCTACAGCTATAATTTGTCCCAAAGATTGGAACTTGAGCTGTAAATACTAAATTATGCATTTTAACCAACATAAACTTACCAGTATTTCAATGGGAAATGTGAGCCTGCTTTTGGGTGATGATATAGTAAAGCTAATTAACCATCTCATCAGAAGGGTCTTTTTCCCTGTTGGACACTGGTCCACCTCCCTTTTTGGCACTGAGCCCTTCACATGACATAAAGTGACTTCCAGCTAGGCTCCGCGCCAAAAAGGGAGGTAAACCAGTTCAAGTCAACACCTTTCCTGTGTTGCCTTGCCTTCAATGGGGGTGGGGGGTGGGGGGAGCCACTAGCATGAAGGCAGTTTGATTTGAGATTTTTGGCATTTTGGAATGTCTGTATTTGCATATATGTACATAATGAGATATCTTGGAGATAAGGCCCAAGTCTAAATACAACGTTCATTTGTGTTTCATATATGTCTTATACGCATAGCCTCAGGGCAATTTTATACATCATTTTTAATACGTTTAATAACGTTTGTGTAACATTGAAACAATTAAAAAGTACTCTATATCTTATCTGCACTTCATACACCCTCCTGTGCACACATTCTCTCATATACATGTACACCACTGCCTTCTCATATTCTTCCTTGTTTGTTCCTGCTGCTTCTCATCACATCCTTGGTTGCCTGCTCCTTATGTTCCCACACATCCCAGTTTCTTGCTGCTGTGTTTCACCAGCTTCCTCATCGCTCCTGACCAACCCACTGTGTTCCCTGCTGCTACCCCAAACCCTATTGCCCTTTGCCCTTCCAACTGCATTGTTCTCCTTTCCTCCTCCACCACATTTGTTCCACAGCTCCTCTACTAGCTCTATGTTGCCTCTCCTCTCTTATCTTACCATGTGCTGTTATGAACAGGTTGTATTCTTTTCTTTTCTAAAAGCTTTTTCTAGGGCATATGAACATACTGTGAAGCACAGCAGTGGCCCAGGTTTCAGCATTCCCATCCTTTTAATTTCCCTAGAAATGAAATATGATCAGATAGTTTAAATGAGATCAAATAGTTTGGTGGTAGCAATAGTCCCTGCTATAATGACCTAGAGAAGAGTAGTTTCCTTGAAAGCCAGGGTAAAATATACACAGATTCTTTTGATTTCTAATCTCATATTCTGATGGAGTGGGTACAAGAGAGTTACATTCCAACCTAACCAGCAAAGTCCCAGATTTTCTCTTGTCATGGTTACCACTAAATGTATTGCCCCTTCTTTATGAAAAAGAAAGTATTACTGCAAAAAGTATCTTGCAAGACTCTGGGCTGAAAGCCCCGGGATCCCTAAGGTAAAATAAATGGGCTTTGGAAAGTCCATGTGTTCACCATGTTACAAAAACAAATCCCATACAAATAGACCATATTGAACACTGTGAAGAGGAAGAACGGTTAAGGATAGATGAAAAAGGTGGTCCCTGCATCACAGCATTTCTTCTGGCCTTCCTCCTTCATTGGCACAGGGAATAGAGCAGGAGGGTTGTGGGATTGTTTTCTCAGACTTGATTGGTTTATTTATCCTTCGACCAGGCTCCCATCTGGTGCAACTTCAAACAGGAACTACGGCAAAGCCACCAGGAGAGAGCCTGCTAACATGAAGTAGAGGAAAGCTCAGAAGTTTTCATGGAAATAACCGTTGCTGTGCATGGAGGGAAATTGCTCATTGTTCTTCACTTGCACAGAGAGTAACTGAAATACCCTTTGTTGACCAGAAAATGCTGTTTCATGAAAAAATGTATGAATTCTGCTCGGAATGTTTTGGTAACTACGAATATTTTTATCAGGCCAGGATTCTCCTTGATAGGGTTTCCCAAAATTCAAGAACCACGATTTGTGGTATTTTGGTGCTTAATTTGTAAAATCATAATGTAATTTGACATTCAATAGGCTTTTCCTTAATCCCTCCTTATTATTCAACATTTTCGCTTATCCAACTTTCTGTCAGCCCATTTAGACTCTACTGTAATCGTTTCTTAATTCCATACTCTTCCAAGTTACTCGTTTCTTAATTCCATACTCTGTCTGAAACTTCATTTATTTCCAGCATAGGCTATAATTGAAAAAAAAAAAAGAATAGATATGAACTGTCTTGATGTTAAATCTGATGCTGGGCAAATCCCCATTCCTGAGGACATTAGCCATTGTTTGTATTGACTACTTAAATTTGAATAGGCAATATGAGGATTTTATTCAATGGACTTAGTCAGCTCTCAGCTCTACTCCTACCATTCAAGTTGTCAGAGCCACAGAAAAATTAGCAAATAAAGCCAACAGTAACATGGCACTTCAGATCTAGAAGCATGATGAACCTGAGTATAAGATTGCACATGCTTAATTTTTGGTAATTGAGGAATTCATTATGACTCAAGCCATCATTTAAAACTCTTATTTTTGGTTTTTCCTTCTTTCTATTTCATTGAGTTTCAAACATCTGGCACGTAGAAAGATGGCTTCTTCTAAATTGCTGCTAAACTACTGGACATAATTTTCTTCATTTATTGTAATGGTCACATAAAACTACCATTTTTTTAACTGAGAGAAAGTATTGTTCTCAGGAGTCAGAAGAAGGTTTTTGGTTACAGCATGAAGATACTGAAAGGAAAGGCTCCAAGAAATGGCCCAGCCTGAGTTTCCAGTCCCTCAGCTCCCCAACAGTCCCTGTTAAATCTGATCTTTTAAGGGCTTGCCTGGCAGCTGCAAATAGTGGTTTCTAAACAATCTTCACGCCCAACTATGTCGCAAAAACTTCAAAGCCTATAATTCACGCCCTCCTGCGTGCTGTGCCTCGCAAATGTGGAACCTTTGATGTGTACACCCCTTTCTGCTTGTTACCTGCACATGGGGGCCAGGCTGCATAGACTCTTTGCAACAAGGTGCCAGACCTGCTCAGCAAGACAGTTTTATAGGGCATCTGCTGTCATTCAGTGTTTTTGCCCTTTTGACGGGACATCTGTGCAACAGCAGAGAGGGGGAGGAAGGGTGGGGACAGCTGCCAAACAGCACCTTTCCCTCCACTACACACCTGCAAAGGAATGGAAAGACTTTTTACCAGTTGCACCATGTGGGTTTTTAATGATACATGCCAATTCTGTGGCAGAAAATCCTCTACATTCCATCTTGTGCCCATTGTGTTGTTTTCAGTGAATTATGGGTTCTTTGTCTTGTTCAGAAGTGTGTGAAGGATGAAAATGTTGCTATTTTTATTTTTGAGGTGTTTGGCAGCTATTTGTGGATGGGTATCATTTATGGTGGCCTCTGTAGTTGCATTGTCTCTTTTGTGCAGAAAAATATGGCAAACGCATGAGATGGCTATGAACTGAATCTTGGACTAGGAAGAAAAGCAAGATCCAACTCATGATCATCTCTCGCCTTTGCTCATTTCTTCTTTGTTGACTTGTTCTTCATTTATTTCCCTGTTCTGTTAGTCAGAATGCTTAGAGAAGAATGATACCCAATCAGAAGTACCTGTTCAGATTCCCTAATATGAGCCAGAAGTTGTTGAAAAAGCAATTTGACTATGAAGCTTGTTCAAGAGAAACTAATTGGCCACACAAAGGCAAAAAAAAAAATTAATTTTAAAAAAATTAATAGCAACAGTTTAGAGAAAATAGACACATTTATTTAGAATACATTTTCCTACCTTTATGTAACTCAGTGCAGTGTTCAAATGCTTGTTCAGCTAGACATTGACCACACTAAAATCTATTTAATTTTAGAAAAAGTGGACTTTTGGTCTTGGATGGTGCTCTGAAAGTAATAAATATTCCTTTAGAAACATAGTAGCATAGAGATTATTTAGGCTGCAACCAAATTATAAAGTAAACAGTGAGGTTTAACATGATTGCATATGGTGTCGTGCAAACTGGCATCACAGTCAAAGGTGCACCCAAATCTCCTCAATCCATTGCAGTTTGGTGACAGAAGCTTGCAACCTTAACAAATCTTCTTAGAAGATCTAGAATCACAGAACTGGTAGAGATCAGGGAGGTCATCTAGTCAATGGCTTCTTAAACATTTCTACTCGGGACCCCTTTTGGCCCAAGAAATTTTTAAATGACCCCAGGTATATAAAATAGGTATAAAATCATACATTGAGCATTTTCAAGGCTTGCTAAACAGGCTGATTTTCTTTTCTTTTCTTTTCTTTTCTTTCTTTCTTTCTTTCTTTCTTTCTTTCTTTCTTTCTTTCTTTCGAAGTACAGCTGAAATATTTTCTGTAGAGTCCACTATAAACACTGTACCACAGATTCCTGTAAATGTTTAAAATAACCACTTTTATTGTTGCCAAATTTTTGGGATTCCAACATTGAGCTAAAAGGACCCCATTTAGGATTGGGACCCACAGTTTAAGAAGAAGTGATCTAGTCCAACACCCTGTTCCATGACAGGTAAGATTTTTGAAAATTAATTCTAGAATAATCCAAGGCTGCGAAAGGTCAGGTTTTATTCCCCCTCCTCTGGTAAAATTTCCTTGATTTGGAAAAATCCTAGTAGAAGGGTTATTGTCAGGACCCAGGCTGCAGAGCACCAATAACCATGCGCAGAGGCCAGATTCTATCTAATATCTTTATTAAAGGAATATATAAAGTCAATAAAAACAAGTGTAGAATATAGTTCAGAAATAGACCTTTCAGGAAAGGTCAAATATAGTCCAGGGAAACAATGTCCAATATGAGATATTAAAGTCCAAAGTTGTAATCCAATAACCGAAACACACACTTTGCCAAGCAAAGTGAGGGGAAATGACAAGGTCCTTTAGTCCATGGAACTTGATGCAAGGCTGGAGAGCAAATTAGATTCTTGGCAAACAAGGCTTGATTCAAGGCAACAAACGAGGAACAAGAACAGGGTCCGTGGCGTAAACTCCGTGGCGAGGTCCGGGGAACAAGGCAGAGCTGGGACGAGAACAAGGTCCTGGAAACTGGAGTAGCGTAGTCCACACACAATCTACTCCCGAAGCTGACGAATTGACTCCGCAAGGAATCCTTTGTGGCCAAGCATCTATATAGGATCTTGTTTTCCCGCCAAAGCAGACTTTCTCTGGGGAACAAGAACCGAAACCTAAACTGTCCAGATGCAGGACTCCTTAAACTTTCCCAAGGGAACAGACTTAATCATCTAATTGTCTGGCAGCTATCCGGGCGCTTCGGCGAGTCGCCTCCCGCGCGTGTCTATCTTGATTATAATAAAGGCGGCGAGAAAATGGGGGAGATTTCTCCTCAAGGCTTGTTTGTCTGACTTCTTGTGGGCAAACATCCTGCAGCTGCAAGGGCTCCAAATCTGGCAGAAACGGTGGGAAACCCAAGTTTTCCTCTTCATCTGTCACAACAGTACTAGGAACGGGACTACATGGCCCATAAGTCATCACACTATCCCCCTCCTCAAGGCCCCTCTCCAAAATGGGCTCTCTACCCGAGGAGCAGGGCCGCGGCTTGGCGGGGTAGGCCTGATGGAAGCGGCGGGCTAAATCGGGGGCATGGACCGTGGAACGCTTCCCAAGAGCGTTCTTTGGGACCAAAACCCACCCAGTCAATGAGATACTGAAGGCGGCGGCGGTGGAAGCGAGAATCTAAAATGTCCTGAACCTCGAATTCCTCCTCCCCATCCACCAAAACAGGAGTGGGGGCCGGCCGGTCTGCATCAGGGCGCACACCTTCCGCCGGAAGGAGTAGGGAGCGATGAAACACTGGATGAATGCGCATGGAGCGCGGAAGTTGAAGTTTGAAAGTCATGGGGTTAAGTTGCGCCACCACTGGATAAGGACCAATGAAACGGGCATCTAGCTTCCGGCAGGGACGGTGGGAGGGCAAAAAGCGAGTGGACAAAAGAACCCGATCTCCTACCTTGATCTCGGGGCCCGGCTGGCGATGACTGTCAGCGTGGCGTTTATAGTCCTCCTTGGCTTGGTCCAGTTGCTGGAGCAACAGTTGTTGCACCGCTGTGAGTTCTTGTAACCAGTCCTCCGCTGCGGGGACTTCTGAGGTTTCAATGACAGGAGGAAAGAAACGTGGATGGAAGCCGTAGTTTGCAAAGAACGGGGTTTCCTTAGTTGAAGCCTGGACACCATTGTTGTAGGCAAACTCTGATAGTGGTAACAGGGAAGCCCAGTTGTCCTGCTGATAGTTTACATAACAGCGAAGGTATTGTTCCAAAGTGGCATTGGTGCGCTCAGTTTGCCCATCCGTTTGGGGATGGTGAGCTGAAGATAAACGAGAGTCTATGCCCAATAGTTTCTGTAGTGCCTTCCAGAAACGAGAGGTGAATTGAGATCCACGGTCTGTGACTAAACTCTTGGGCAATCCATGTAGTCTGAAAACATGCTGAAGGAATAAATCTGCAGTCTCTTTGGCCGTGGGGAGGCCATCGCAGGGAATGAAATGGGCCAATTTGGTAAAAAGGTCCACCACCACTAGGATCGTGGTGAATCCAAGGGAAGGTGGTAGATCAGTGATAAAATCCGCAGAAATTATTTCCCATGGACGAGATGGAGTAGGAAGGGGATGCAGTAGCCCTGAGGGCTTCTCCCTTCTTGTCTTGGAACGCTGGCATACCGGGCAGGTGTTGACATATTTTTCTACATCCTTGCGGATCTTGGGCCACCAAAAATCTCTTAGGATCAAATGCATGGTTTTAAATAGTCCAAAATGCCCTGCTGGCTTGCAGTCATGACACAGACGAAGTACCTTTTCTCTGCCTGGTCCTGGAGGGATGTAGACGTGATTTCTGTAGCAAAGTAACCCATCCTTAAGTGAGAAAGGAAAATGTAGTCCTTGGCGAATTTGATCTTGAGCCCAGGCATCCGTCTGTTGACTGGCTCTGATTTCCTGAGCACAAAGGGGCCCTGGAGTAGAGGGAGTTGATTCAATTGGAGTGGATTTGGTGTTCCCCACTGTGAGCGTGGCAAAGTTCTCGGGCTGCAGCAATTGGGATTCAAAGGTCTCCCTGCGCCCTGCAGCATACTCTGGTTTCCGTGATAGAGCATCTGCTTGCTTGGTCTGAGCTGGGGTTACATAATGGATCTGGAAGTCAAAACGCTCAAAGAATAAAGCCCAGCGCTGCTGCCTTTGATTTAACTTGCGGGCAGTTCTTAGATGCTCTAAATTCCGATGATCAGTATGGACCTCAATGGGAAATTTGGCCCCTTCTAACCAATGCCTCCAATTTTCAAAGGCTGCCTTTATGGCCAAAAGTTCCTTTTCCCAAATAGTATAATTTCTCTCTGGGGCTGTTAGTTGACGGGAGTAAAAGGCACAAGGGTGAAGATGGTCTCCCACTGGTTGCAAGAGTACAGCCCCAATTGCCACATCGGAGGCGTCAGCCTGCACAACAAAAGGGGTTTTAGGATCCGGGTGCTGTAGAATTGGCTGGGACGTGAATAATTTCTTTAGTTGCTGGAACCCTTTCTCTGCTTGCTCCGTCCAGCGGAAAGGCTGTTTTCCACGGATGCAGCTGGTGATTGGGTCACACCAGCGGGCAAAGTCTGGAATGAACTTGCGGTAGTAGTTCGCGAACCCCAAGAACCGTTGCACCTCTTTCTTGTTGGTTGGCGCCCGCCATTCCAATACTGCTGAAACCTTTGCCGGGTCCATGGAGAGCCCTTGTGGCGAGACACGGTAACCCAGGAAATCAACCTCTTCAAGATCAAAGGCGCATTTTTCCAACTTGGCATATAGTCCATGATCCCGCAAACGTTGTAACACCATTCTGACGTGTTTCTCATGTTCTGATTGTGATCTAGAAAACACCAAAAAATCGTCCAAGTAGATGATCAAGAACCGATCTAGATAGTCCTGAAAGATATCGTTGACAAAGTGCTGGAACGTTGCGGGAGCTCCACATAAACCGAAATTCATGACTAGGGACTCGAATAATCCGAATTTAGTCTGGAAGGCGGTTTTCCACTCGTCCCCCTCCCTGATGCGAATTAGATTGTAAGCCCCTCGAAGATCCAGCTTGGTGTAAACCTTGGCCCCTCGGAGCCGGTCTAATAGGTCCGAGATCAAAGGCAGGGGATAGCGGTTCCGCTTCGTGATATTATTCAATGCTCTATAGTCCACCACCAAGCATAAGTCCCCTGACTTCTTTTTCACAAACATCACCGGGGAAGCAGCTGGGGATTGAGAGGGTCTGATGAACCCCTTGCGGAGGTTTGACTCTATGAACTCCCTGAGAGCTTCTTGCTCTGGTTCAGTTAGGGAATAAAGGTGTCCTCGCGGGATCGGGGCCCCCTCCATCAAGTCAATGGCACAATCATAAGGCCTATGCGGGGGTAGTTTCTCGGCTTCCTTCTCATTGAAAACATCCCAAAAGTCTGAGTATTTCTTGGGCAAGGTGATGATGGATTCAGCGTCTGTGGCATGGCAGACCTTGGCTACAAGACAATGGTTTTGGCAATATTTAGAAGCAAACTGCAGTTCTCTGTTGGTCCAAGAGATGCTGGGGTCGTGGAGTGTCAGCCATGGAATCCCCAAAATCACAGGGAAGTGAGGAACCTCGGTAACAAAGAAGGAGATCTCTTCCATATGTTCCCTTATCCACATTCTGGTGGGTTCAGACCATTGGCTTACTGGACCTGTCTTTAGGGGGCGGCCATCTATGGCTTGCACCACCCGGGCGTTCTTGAAATCGTGATATTGTAATCCCAGAGAGTCGGCATACTCTCTATCGATGAAATTGTTTGTTGCTCCTGAATCTATCATGGCATGGATCATGACGGGTCCTTTTTTCGCTGACCACAAGGTGACCACTAGGAGAAATAGGACCCCGGTTGGCGGCTCTTGAGTGGGGTTTCTGACCGGGTTGGCGAGCCTCTCTACGCCCGGTCGCTGGCTTCCCCCGCCGGCTTTGCGCCAGCCGCCTCGGCCGTCTCCGTCTCCACGGAGGACGCCGCCGCCAAACGAGCGGCGGGCTTTCTTTTGGCTGGACACTCTCTGGCAAAGTGGCCCCCGTCTCCGCAGTACCAACAGAGGTTTAAACGTTGGCGGCGGGCCTTCTCGGCAACGTCTAATCTGGGACGCACATTGCCCAATTGCATTGGCACCTCCCCGCTTTCTCTGGGGTATGTCAACCTACATGGCACTTGCTGAAGACGTCAGCCAAAACCCATGATTCTTATAGCTCCCAGCAGTTAGGATTTTGTTATGATCTATGCAGATATGTGAACCATGTGTTACAGGATTTCAAATGGGAAAGATGCATCATCATCACATGCTTTTGTTTAATATTACAAATGTTATACATATAGTAATGGAAGGAATAGCAAATTCCAGAAGAAACATATGTGCCCCCATACGCATTCTCCTCCTTTAACAGGCACTCTTTTTTGCATTTGGTTGTAACCTTTCTGACATTCAGCACATCTCTGCCCTGCTTTGTTTTGACTTCTAACAAGCCTTTCAATTTGCTCTTTTCTTTGAAGAGCTGAGAAGTCATCAGTAGCCCCTTGCTTACTCTCTCCCCTCAAATTATTGAGCACTGGTGTTGAGTTTCAGCTTGGCGGACATGAATGGGGCATCACCATTGATCCACAAGGCTCAAGTTCAGCTGGCTGCCAGTGTGACCCTATTCCTGAGTGAGTTGTTGCTGGCTCTTGCTTCATTATACAAAGAGGACAGGCATGATCTGAGGTTGTTTCTATAGTAAGCAATCTATATGTGTACAGTTACCTTTTTCAGGAGGTGGGAAATCAAATATCACAGCATGCTTGAAACAGGAGTTTAGGTAGAATGAGTAATATTTGAACAAGATTATACTGGAAAGCGTTCATGGGAGTGTGCTTATGATGCTTTTGGAGGTGCTCCAGGGACCAACAGCTTAATCTGTGTTCCACATTATTTGCAGTACGATTAATACTTCCATATTCCACTTTATTTGCTCTATTGTTTATCTTTCCAGATCTCCAGTGGATCTTTTTGTAGTCTAACATGCCATAGATATTTTGATAAGAAACTGGAACATTATAGATATGTTAGGCAACAAGTCCATTCACTTTTAATAATAATGGCCAGTGGCTGAATAGGTTGCAATAATCAAGGATGAATGTGTTGTGATATATTAGAATCATAGACTAATAGAGTTGGAAGATACCATATGGGCCATCTAGTCCAGCCCCCTGCCATGCAGTATCTTACATTTTAAAATAGTTTTTATTTTAAAAAATCAATAAAATATTAAAATTAAAATAAATATAAAAAATATTTTAAAATGTGGGGACAAATGGGAAAGGTTTTGTTGAAATTATTTTTTTTTAGTTTTGGCCCAGCTCTCTAATCTGTTATGGTCATTTTGAATTCTGATCCTGTCCTCTGGAGTATTAGCCGTCTCTCCTAATTTAGTGTCATCTGTAAACATGATAAGCATGCCTTCTAAACCTTCATCCAAGTCATTAATAAGGATGTTGAATAGTACTGGGCCCAGGATCAAATCCTGCAGGACTCCACTTGTCAGTTGTTTCCAGGATTAAGTGGAACCATTGGTAAGAACCTATTGGGTTTAGTCACTTAACCAATTACAGATCCACCTAAAAGTAGCATGCATTTTACTAGTTTGCTTACAAGAAGATCATGGGGGACCTTGTTGAAGGCTTTACTGAAATCAATATATGTTACATCCACAGCATTCCCTGCATCTACCCAAGCTTGTAACTCTATTGAAAAAAAGAGATAAAATTAGTCTGGCATGACTTGTTTTTGAGAAATCCACTTTGACTTGTAGTAATCACAGCATTTATTTATTTATTTATTTATTTATTTAAAGTATTTACATTCTTCCCTTCACACCCCAAAGGGGACACCTTTCTAAATCATTGCAGACTGTCTTCTTAATGATCTGTTCCAGAAATATTGAACAACTCTGTCAACTGCTGTCACGGGATTAAAAGGTCTGAAAGTGTAGTAGAACTCACAAACAGCAGTGGCTTTCCCTAAAGAAGGCATGAGTCTCTGAAAAAAGCCATGAGATTCAGTAACATACATACTTGAGTTCTATTTAGCATCTAATACATATCTCACCTGAAGGCAAGTATTTGTTCAATCTATGCTTTTCTTACATATGTTTTATGGAACTGTGCAGCTCTTACTTCATCAAGAGGTGTGGCTTTGTTATGACAGCCACACTCATTATATTGAGGGCTTCTCTCTTGGGCATGTTGTGATTATGTTTCTGAGGAAGGTTACAGTTGTAAGGGCGACAGGATTTGCAGCTGGCTTGGTAGGACCCAAACATGTGCTTTTAAGAGAAAAGAAAAAGTGCAGCTTTTATTAAGCAATAGCACATCTTCAAATTGGATTATGGCAAATTTTCAGGGGCACCACAGCATTGATTGGTTGGTCTGGAGTGGGAGAGGCTATGCAGAGGCACGCCAGAGCGTGTGCAATCGGATCTCTTCCATTAGACTGATCAATAAGTGCTGCACAAGGTTGGTGGTGGTGTGGAGTGTTGACAAAACTGAATAAATATAGATGTGCGAGCTGAGAAATTGCATTACAGCCAAAGGACCCAAGAACAACACACATAACCCTTTCACCTCAACACCCTGCAAAATTTAACCCTTTTGGGGACAGGACACATCACTTGAAGAACCAAAGGTAAAGAAGCATTCTATACAATTCTGTCAAGAATAGCTGGAGGAATGTGTATACTGAGCTGAAGTTACTCCTTTCTACTTTCTTCATTTTGACTGTACTGAAAATTTGATCTGAAACAATGTAGATCTAAAATATAATTCCTATAGTATGATAAAGAATAGTTTTGAAAGAATACCGGTTATTTTCAAAATTGAGAGTGATAGATAGTGCTTTGTAGCAAAGTAGCAAAGTAAGGTATCAGATTGTATGGCAACAATCCTGTAGCCATAATTTGGATTCAGAAGTGGATTGTGTTTTGTGACCATGATGTGGTCTCATTGCAAACCATGGTTCCTGATGTCTGTACCTGCTGGCATTATCATGAAATGAGGAATGGGTTATATTTGGCAGACTGACGATTGCTCTCCAAAGTTCAATTGGGTACTAAACTTGTGCCTCTGTGAACCTGCTATCAATTTCCTTATTAAGCCACTTTTGCTTAGGCAGTCATATAGGACGACATCTAATTGCTACTCATTTGTCTCTTGGTTTGTTTGGGCCAGGCAACACAATAGTGACCTTTTGACCTTTCATTTTAGTTCAGAGCTCCCTGCCAGCTGGGAACCCTTGGAATATATCCTGCTACAGCTGTGCCCCCCCCCCCCCACTTATATCGTTTTTACCTAGTGGTCCCAGCTAGATTCAGAAAAAGGTGCTGACTGGGGTGACACATGGGCCATGAGACAGCATTTGCCTCTGTAAGCGCTTTCCTGAATATGATTTAGAATAATAAGTAAGGAGAAAACCTGTAATAGAGTCAGCACTTTGCTTATTAAGGGGAAAAGATGATGCTGGGCGAGGAGTAATATTAATTAGACAGATATATGAGGAGCCAGGAAGCCTTTTGAAGATATATGTGATGCCTCCAAGATGGGTGGATGGGAAGAACAGTATCCTCACTCCTGGCAAAAGAGAGATTTTGGGATGGAGTGGAAGGAGCCTGGAGGCATTTGGAAAACAAAGAGGTAACAGATAAATTGTGCTGATCAGACAGAGACATAAGCTTTTCCTCTATTAGATGTTATTAAAAATTATTTATTTACTTTATTTCTACCCCGCTCTTCTCACACTGCAGGGGACTTAAAGCGGCTTACAAGGTTTGGCAAAAATTCAATGCCAGTGTTATACAATAAACACAAAACTCAACAACATGTAAATTACAATTAAAACCAATTAAAACATGTAACTAAATCTCAGCTATCATAAGGATTCTGCTAAAAGAGGGAAGGATTTGTCCTGAATGATAGAAGTGAACCAGCGTCAGCAGCAGGAATTGTTATGCAGCTAAGTGGCAAGATGGCAGAGCCCTCTAATAATAATAATAATAATAATAATAATAATAATAATAATAATAATAATAATTTTATTTTTATATCCCGCCTCCATCTCCCCAAGGGGACTCGGGGCGGCTTACAAATATAAAGCAAACATACAATAATATCAAATACCGAAAAACATGCAAATAAAAATTAAAAGACATAAAATAAAATCACAATCATTAGTAAAACGCAACGATAAGATCGTAAAATGACCTGGGCAAAAAGGGCACTGAGTGAGACTTGTAAACATGAAGGAAGTTAAAGTGCTAAAGATCATGGAAAGAACCTTAAAATGGGGTGAACCCTGTGTCTATATTCAAAAGAATTAACCAAACAGGTGCAACTGATCAGAAGTAACCGCTAGTATGAAGGTTTAGCGTGCAATGGGCGGTACTTATTCAAAAGTATGAATATGGCTCTGTGTTCTGAAGCCCCCACAGGAATGGTCCATTTATGCCCTAGCTTCTGGAGGCAGGCAGGTGTTCTTGCTGGGCCTTTCTTCACCGAGTCACAGGGTCAGGGCCTCAGTTCTTCATTCTCTTGATAGTCTTCTATGGCTGAGGCCCCACAAGTGTGGTCCTTTTATGCCCCAGCCTGTGGAGGCAGGCAGATGTTCTTACTGGGCCTTGCTTCTCAGAGTAACCGAGTTACTAGGCCTCAGTTCTGCAAGGAGTGAGTTCCAGCAGCTGAGCTAGAGGCAACAAAGAAAACAAAGACTGCCTCTTTCCTCAAAGCCCCTGGTGATGGTACCTTCACTCCCTGGATGGTCCTCTATGTATGCCAGTATTTAGGCTTGTCTTCATTTGAATGGTTGAGAGGATGGCATGAGTTTATGTGATTGTTTAGTTCATGTGTTATTGTGATGGTGTACTACTTTTCACAGGGCCAATTCCCAGCTTGCTTCTTCTGCACCCTCTCCCCTCCCTGCCCAAGTTAAATATAGCAGCTGACTTTGAAGGTGATTAGTAATAAAATTTTAACAAGCCTCTATATGAGTCTCTTTCTGTCACTTTTATGAGGTCATTTACTACTGGGGAGATATACCTTCAAATTGCCCCTCACTGGAGTTTGCAAAGCACAGAAGCAGCCTATGGTGAACCTGCAACATTCAGATAGGTGTCAAAGGAAAGGGCAGCAACATATCCTGTGCCCACAAGCTTGGGACTTGTCATATACCCACTGACACACTGGTGTTCTCATCTACATGACTTTCCAACATTTTCTATTTCTCAGCATCCATGACTTTAATAAGCACCAACAGAATCAAAACAGAGACGTTAGCCTACTTTTATTCAGTTTCTGAAGATCTTGCTGCTTGATGATCTTCCCAAAGACAGAGCTGCCACAACCAATTTTAAACTTCCCTATTGTGTTTTAATTGTATTTCCTTTAATCTTTTTAACAAATATAATTCAGAACGGTTCTTAAGCTATTTAATGGACAGTCAGAGTCTTCCCGTGTCCCCCCTCCCCAGGGTGTGTAGGAACTAGCACCATATTTGTACCCATTGATGACTATTGATTCTTGTTTTCCTGCAAATATGCTATGAAGCGGCAGCCAATGTCTTGTGGAACAGTTGCAGTCCATAGGCTACTACCTTGTGAAGTACTGATTTAGAGTATTAACATAGGCAGAGGATCAGATTGCAGTATGAGTGATAGCTATGCGTAAGATGGTAAAGATTAAGTAATCAAGTGCTTATTTGTCCCTTAGTAAATTCTACCAAGAGAATTCACACAGTTTATTAGCCGTTGACCAAGGCTGGGTGAAATAATTTTTGGATTTCGGTTTTGAAATTGCTATATTTGATGAAAAACATTATCTTAATTAGGATAGACCACATCATGAGCTAGCTCATACCTATTGATATATTGGGAAATATGGGTTGAGTGGATCTATATTTTTAGTACTATCCTGTTCTGGCTTATATGAAACAGTGATGTGTTGCCAGGTCTGAACTGAACAAGACTGACTTGAAGAAATGAAGGAAGTCGGAGCAAGGAATTAGCGGTTGATAGTGTGAGTCATTAATGTTTTAAGTAGCAAAGTAATCCAGAAGAGAGCAGTAAGAAGGTGTGTATGGATGTATGTGGTCGATCTGCAAAACTTGGGAAGGTTGGAAAGAGTGGTACAGACATTTTTTTTCAAGCTACTATTTACTTGAGACTGACCGGAATTTTAAGGGACCACTGTGTTGGATTAAAGCTAAAAAAGAGCTTGTTTGGTCTTATATGAATGGAAGCTGTCAATGATGTATTGCCTCTGTCTGCTTTGTTCCTGCTTGTTATCCCTTCATTCTCCCTGGTTATTTTCCCCTGTTGGTCTCCCAGTGCCATGCTTTATTTCAGGAGAGGCAAATGCTAGTATATCCCCTTCTACTAGGTAGTAGAACCATTGGAATAAGGGGAAATCCCACTATTTGGCATGGCCTTATCAAGATGGGGTGGAAGCTAAGATGTTGTAAGGTGATCCAAGTAGTAGATGGAGAGAGGTATGTATCATAGAACATAAGATCTTAACCTCATTCTATTGCTCCATGATGAGGTCAAGAAGACAAAGTTTCTAGAGAGGTGAATTATCAGAGGGGGTGGCAACAGTGGGTCAGGCAGCTCCATGCAGGGGTAATAGAGTTAAGGGGCAGCATCTTCAGGGGAGCCTAGCATTAAAGCGATGAGTAGAGCTTAATCTGCCCCGAGCAAGGGCAATGAGGTCTTTAATATTATGTCAGGCACATGGGCTTTGCTGGCGGGCTATCCTTCACAGCAGTTAATGCCACTGGGATAACTGAATTAGCCCCTGTTCTCATGGGGAGCGCAAGGGGTTGGCGGTCGGGCGATCGTGCCTTGCAGCTGCAAGATGAATGAGCAACGGGCTGCAAATTCAATCAGGTGAGTGGGACTGAAGGATGCAAGTGTTCCCTCATGTCCAAGCAGCCTCCTCCCTCAATCTACCAGACTTTGTTCCAGTTTTAGGATGTCCAGCCCTTTTGTATATTCCAGTTTGCATGAACCCACTTCTATACCATAGAAATCATGGTTCCCAGTCTTACAATTCCTCATCAAAGAATTTGAGACCCTTTGTTTGATTTTGCTTCATTTCAGAAAAGTGATTGGATTCACAGATAGGAATTTGATCTAGAATATCAAAAGGAAACCCCATACAACTTTCTGAACTATGGAATATGACTCAGTATAGAGTCCCAACCTGTGGGCCGTGAGAATGAAAATCTGGTCCGCGAACCTTGTTCCTCTTTATTTATTTTGTTTTACTAATTTTATTTCCACTCCTTTCCACAGAGCTGACCAGCCCCGCAGAGCTGACCACCTGAAGTGGTCTAGCCAATGCAGTTTTCTGAATCAGCATCCCAAATAACCAGACCAAATCTAAAGTTGACCAAAAACTGATTTTGGTACTAATGTTGGAGAGTGGTCCCTGGTCAAAGTGGTCCCTGGTCAAGTGGGCCCTGGTCAAAAAAAGGTTGGGAACCACTGGTATAGAATGTGATTGACGTAGGTATTAGTTCTACTAGTAGCCCTTCTGTAAACTTTTGGATTCAGGAAAGGTGCTGAGGAAAAGTTCTCTGTTTCATGACATGGGATTAGGATTTGGCAGACTGGGAACATACAAAAAGTAGGAAGGGAAGCTTTAATGTATCTATCAAGCTTTCCATGCCTTCATGAAGATCTGGACAAAAGGGACAGGCCTTAATAGCTGTAGTAGACAGCTAAATTCTAGCAAAAAGCTGTTTGTTCTCCTGGGTAGCAGATATTGACTAAATTGGTTTTTTTCTCACCCAACCCCACCTTTTTGTGATAATGTCTTTGAAATTCAGGCAATTTTAAATCATTCAAAATTGTCAGAGTTAGGAATCATGAACTATAGTCACCCAGCCCTGCCTTTAAAACTCTTGAAATATAGTGAGGGGATAATAAATAGGAACTCAGTAAGTTGGTATAATCTCCAAATATAATGTTACAGTGTTGTGCATTTTAAATTCAATAGTATTTTTGAAGGGCCACCGATTAGTATTGATTTTATACATTTCCCTTATCTATGGCCCCTTCCACACAGCTGAATAAAATCCCACATTATCTGCTTTGAGCTGGAATATATGGCAGTGTGGGAACTCAGATATCGTGGCATTTTCTACCTTGATATTCTGGGTTATATGGCTGCGTGGAAGGGCCCTTTTGTTCACCTATTAATTTAGCAGCTACATGTGAATGGGAAATCAGGATTAGAGCTGGAGAATAGGGAAATGGATGATAACATTTTGCTTTTGTCCTGTGGGCCCGATGGAAATCACCTGCCTGGACCAGTTTTTTGCAATAGGGGTGGGAAAATGATATTGGCACCTGTGATTAACTACCATCACTACGACTTCAAGGCAGCAACATATCCCAATCCTGATCATTCCCCCCTCTTGTAACTGTTTTTTTAAGGGAATAATCAGACTCAACAAAGAAAACTACTTAGTATCACATGCACTTCACCCTTAAGTTATGTATTTAAAATGTCATGGCAATTTGATGGTCACAAATATGCTGTCTAAATAATCCGAAAGAGACTGAGTTTTAGCTGGATTGTTTTGAAAGATGGTTTTGGCAATGAAAATCAGAATTTATTTGCCTGAAGAGATAAAATTTCACACATACTCTAGCATTGATAATGTTATATATTTAGCTAATACATATCAAATATTAATGCATGCTGTTTTCTTAAACTAATGGCCTCGCTACACCTGAAAAAAACAACCTTATTTTCCCTGTAATTTTCCATCTGCATTGATCCTGTATTTGTCTTGTTAGCTTCACAAGTAGCAATCACTTTGTGGCCATGTTTGTCCCCATGTTTGTGAGCTTGCTTGCAGAAACTTCCCTCCCATTCACGCTGTTGGTGGCCATATGACAATAGCTGTTTCACTTTCCCTTTCTTCCCATCATGCATACAGATAAACATATATCTGCCTAAGGTGTTTTTAGCTATGCTGTTAGGAGGAGGTGTGCTAATACTGATATATGAGTATAATGATCTGTGGTTATCCACACATACATTCCTTTACACAAAAAATAAGCAACAACTTTTAAATTAACAATTCAACCTTCACAAAGCCCACTTCCTGGTGGGAATGATCATGTGATCTGCTGGCCTTTGTCACCTCCCACCAACCTGTTTGTCCCACTCCAAACTCCTCTCCCAGCTCCAATGTGAAATTCCATGTTGGAATACACATACAATCCAGAACCCATTCTGATTTTTATCTAGAATGTAGGGTAAAAAGCAATTTGCTTTTAAGTGGTTAAAAGGCCAAAGAACCAGTTGAGATGTGAATTGTCGCAAATGTTATATGTCAGGATAGTGGCCAACATGAGGTAAGATTTTTTTTTGTTCATGTAGATAGGTCCAATAACCCACTATCTACTAGAGCTAGAACTGAATGGAGAGAAGAACCGCAGAAGAAAGACGGTGACTGTAAAGTTATTCATTTTAATGAATATGTTGAGCATAGCTCCATTACTTTTCCATTAGTTACAGGAATGTATTTGGGGCAGCTACAATTCCAAACAGGTACAGTCAGCAGGTCAGTCAGTACACAAGATTCGGTAAGAGTTGTGAACGCAGCTTGGGGGGGGGGGGGGGCGGTCCAGATTAGTAATGTTGTTCCAAGCAAAGGATTGATAAAGGAATTTACTGCCTGGTGGTGGAATGTGGAAACCAGTACAAAATGGGGAACTTTCCCAAGCTTGGGATGGAAGAAAGCTGATCAAGAAGGGAGCTCTAGAAGCTGGATTTTACATGTGTGAAAGAGGAGGTCACAGAGTCTTGACTTTCCTGGCTATAAGATTTTAGATGTCAGTCAAGCATTCCTTTTCATTATAGATAAAGTGTATTTTCAGTTTGTCGGATCCAGTCCTGCTTAATTGAGTGGTATGAAGGCAAGCCTGGGCACAGCAAAGGTGAGCTATTGCAGGTTTACTTTATTGCCCAAAGGAGAGAAAAACTTGACATAGTATCCTTAATAGGGGTCAGACAAAGCTTCCAGCTCTGTCTGATTGCAGTTAAAAAGTGATTCCCACCTATGACCAAGGCTTTGTGCTGAGAAATGGGCTGAATCCCTGCCTGACTTCTTTCAATTCTCAAGTTCTGAATCCTCTCAAGATTCAACTTCTTATACCTCATAGTATAGTAGAGTCTCACTTATCCAAGCTAAACGGGCCGGCAGAACCTTGGATAAGCAAATATCTTGGATAATAAGGAGGGATTAAGGAAAAGCCTATTAAACATCAAATTAGGTTATGATTTTACAAATTAAGCACCAAAACATCATGTTATATAACAAATTTGACAGAAAAAGTAGTTCAATATGCAGTAATGCTATGTAGTAATTACTGTATTTATGAATTTAGCACCAAAATATCACGATATATTGAAAACATTGACTTAGCCAACATACTGCCAGCCTGTTTATGTTGGATAAGTGAGACTCTACTGTACTGTATTTACAAATTTACCACTAAAATATCACAATGAATTTAAAACACTGACTACAAAAACATTGATTACGAAAAGGCAGACTGCTTTGGATAATCCAGAACACTGTATAAGCAAATGTTGGATAAATGAGATTCTACTTTAATATGAAATAATTACTGGGATAGAATAATGCAAAATAATATAATCTCTAAAACCAGGACAGTAAATAAAGACCAACACTCTGAAGCAGAGAAATTGGAAATTCCACAAAGGAAACAATCAGGGCCAGCTAACACCTCCCAAGAAAGGATTCTTCCAGAAAGGAAGATGAGAAGGGAGTGAAGCACTGTGTATTACCAAAGTCATTATTATTACTATCATTACTATTATTATTATTGTTATTATTATTATTATTACTATTATTATTGTGTTGCGATCAACCGAAGCTCCAAGTATCCAAAAACACTAAAATCAGAATATATAAAAATTAATGTGGTATAATAAACAGAACAATACAATCTCTAAAATCAGAACACTAAATAAAGAACAACACTCTGTAAACAGGGGAATTCCAGACAGGAAACAATCAGGGCCAGCTAACACCTCCCAACAAAAAATTCACTCAGGGAGGAAACAGCCAGGCTTTAAAGCTGCAAGGCCATTACATCCTAATCATTTTTCCTTATTGCAGCATTCATACTTGCCTCCAACAGACAAAAAAAAATCAGAAATAAACAACCTTTAGGAAATAATATCCCCTGATGGCGCAGCGTGTTAAAGCGCTGACCTGGTGAACTTCTGGACCGAAAGGCCGCAGGTTTGAATTGGGGGAGCGGAGAGAGCCCCCACTGTTAGCCCCAGCTTCTGCCAACACAGAAGTTCAAAAACATACAAATGTGAGTGCATCAATAGGTACTGCTCCGGTGGGAAGGTAACGCCGCTCCATGCAGTTATCCCACATGACCTTGGAAGAGTCTACGGACAACGCCGGCTCTTCGGCTTAGAAATGGAGATGAGCACCAACCCCCAGAGTCAGGGGGAAACGTTTACCCTTTACCTTAACTACCACCAATTCCTCAATACTTTATTTCCCATACCACCATACTTCGCCACAGCAACGCGTGGCCGGGCACAGCTAGTTATGATATATTGAAAACATTGACTGCAAAAATGCCTTGGATAATACAGAACCTTGGATAAATGAGTCTTGGATAAGTGAGACTCTACTGTACTATAGAAGCTAAATTCAACACAAGAATATCCATTAGGTTGCTGGATACTTTAACCTGAGTCTCTTCTGCCAAACCAGAGCTCTTTTACTACATGATATGTATCTCATATCCATGGACATTCAATTTTAGTGCATTGTTTTCCTTCTTCAGTAGTGACTATACTGTAGCAAACATTTTTCTTTTCTTTTCTGCATTTGGTGTTCTCTTGAAAGAGTTTCTTTTACAAAAAAAGGAGTCCTTCCTTTTGCTCCACCTCTCCCTGTTCTCCAAAAATGATTAGAAAGAATTATTGCCATTAGGACATCTTTCCCGGTGAAAGGAGAAAATTGCCTCATTCATAATTTATACCCTCAATTACTATTAATAAAGAAATATTTCAGCAGAAGATCGCCTGGGAAAATTACACGTAACATTGCATTAACATTCTATTTGAACATTTTCATCACATTTGTTATAGAGTTAATAAGAGGGATATGCTCCCCTGACTTCTTCATGAAATTATGGGCTGCCTGTGATAGTTTAATCTTTTAGACTTTATATAATATATTCACTTTGCTAATTGAGCCATCCAAGGAGCAGTTAGGGATGTTCTTAAATGGGAAAGACAAAGTAATCAAGGCCGCGACTTCCTGACTAAAGGATCCCCTTCCGGAGATGAAGAGCTGCATGTATGAGCAAGAGATGCATACGTTTTGTGTCTTCCTTTTGAAAGCCATATGGCTACTCCATGCTCATTACTTTTTCCATATTTGAAGTTGGATTGAACACATGATGAAGTAAACTCCACAGCATTATAATGACCTCTTGACATCGTCTCATCATATATGTTTGGCTGTAGATCTGTAGCAGTCATTGCAGAAATTTCAACATTGGTCCTGTGAGGCTAAAGGGGGTGGTGCCATGTGCCATGTGGGAGAAGATGAGATGGACATAAGAGCTGTGAGTTCAGGCTTTAATTCTGCACAGTTTAATTCTGTGAATAAGTCCTATGGTGCTGGCACTCTTAAAATGAGTAATCTAGGTAGTAAGACTTCACAATTTGTTTCCTTTCTGTAGTTGCATTCATGTGTATATGATATTTATATGATATAATATTCTTTTTAAATAATGTTTTCTTTTATTAGAAAAAATGAATATGAAATTCAAATTATGAAATGAATACGGTTTACAAATTAACTAACACCATTGCAATACAATACAATGTATTATATATTATCCAGCCACCAGAATTGATGTCTAATTCAGCAGAGTGCATCACTGCATATACAAGCTATAGTGATTGGGTCTGCTGATTGATTAGCAAATAAAACTGAACTATGTTTCAGTAAAGTTATCATCATCCATGCCTTCATTCAGTTCCTTGAGTATTTTTTGCTGTCCCAATAAAAAGTGAGTTCCGTTTATTGAAAAATCTTTTATTTGTGGGTTTGCTTGAATGCAATGGCAAAAACGAGGGGCAATAAAGGTCATTCCTGCTTAGTTCCCCTTCTGTTTCAAATGAATTTAAATAGTTCCTTGCCTTTGGATTAGAATAAAATTGCCTGATAACGCCCAATAAAGGGTCACCCAAATCCAATTTATCTAAGACACGTATACAAATGTTGTTCAAGTCTATCAAATGCTTTTTGTACACTGAGATAATAATAATAATAATAATAATAATAATAATAATAATAATAATAATAATAATAATAATAATAGTGAAATTTATTTATATACCGCTCCATCTCCTCGAGAGGACTCAGGGCGGTTTCCAACATTAACATAAAAAACATTCAATTGTCAAAAAACACCATACAACAAAGTTAAACATAGGGAACATAATAAACAACATCATAAGTCAGAACCAAAGCAATTCTATTAAAAACAGACATAAAATCACAAATCCAAATCAATATATTGATTGAGAACATTGATTTCACATGGTCTGGACTAAGATTTACGTATGAGGATTTTGGATGAATGGATTTTAATTTGGATATGTTTTACATTTTGTACGTGTTTTTATTCTGTAATGTTATATTGTTTTTTATATGAACTGTTGTTTAGTGTATTGTTTGCAGGCACTGAATTTTTGCCTATTTATTGTAAGCTGCCTTGAGTCCCCTTGGGTGAGAACGGCAGGGTAAAAGTGCTGTAAATAAATAAATAAATATTCCATCAAGGATTCAAATACCAGTAAGCAGCTTAGTAGGCCTCAGTGTTAGAAGACCTCAGTGTGTGAGAAGGCCTCAGTGTGAGTAGGCCTTGTATGAGAAGGCCTGGTGTGAGAAGCCTCGCGTGTGAAGCTCCAGTGTGAAGGCTGCTGTGTGTAAAGCTCCTGTGTGAAGCTCCAGTGTAAGTTCGTTGTGAGAGGAGGCTCTATGAGAGCGAAGCCCTTTATCTGCATGAGAGAGAAGCCTAGTGTGGAAGCAAAGAAGGAAGTACTGTATAAAGAACCTTATTTGTATTATAAAATACAAATTGTTGTTTTTGTAAATAGTGCAACCATATTATTTTACTACAAAGAAAAGCTTTCAAAGGAAAAGATAACATTGGTCTGTGTGTCTTTGTTCTTTTTATCCTTTTTGGCTACCGGTCATGCTGCTGCTAATAAGTTACTCTGCTATACATTTATGGGGAGGGTCTTTTGTTAATAAGCCCACTTGCCCAGCTGAACCCAGGTTTCTTTTTTTCTCACTTTCCAGCCAAAGGGCCCTCTTACAAAATTGCCAATGGCTTTCTAATTTTTTTACAGTAGTGGATAATATTAAACTTATGCCTAATTGTGCACAAGACTGATCTATGCAGTATAAATCCAGTTTAATAATGTTTACATGTAGTGTGATAAATTTATTGAGATAGAAGTAAAAGATTGATGTCAATATCTTAGCATTCAGGATATTGGGTGATAAGATTGTTGGATGTCATCCTGGACTGCACAAGTCTCAACTAGTTAGGTAGAGGATAGGGTTAGACTGAGGGAACCCTCTCTGTATTCCCATGCATGCCTAGATAGGCCTTTGCTGTTTTCCCTCTCTTGCTTTTCTGTTCACATTCACTTCCTCACCTTGTTGTTGTAGTAATGTGACTCTTTAGGATGAGGCAACTTCCTCTATCTATTGGAATGTTAATTGCCCCAAGGCTTGGACCATTTGGTCAGCCATGCTTCTCTTCTTCCTTTGTCTTCGACCTGAGAAGGTCACATTTTGCCCTCCCTCCTGGCAAAATGTAGCTATTTAGATATTTTGTTATATTTACCTTCTTACCTTCCTTAGTAGCTAGCCTAGTGAGCTAGTTAGCTCCAAGAACCTTTTCTATCTACAATGGATTTCTTTTTACCTCAATAAATGATTTTTGAACTTTCAAGAAGACTTTGCAATCCTTTGCCATCCTGCAAATTTCTTATACAATTTGCTAGTTCATTATTCATTTTTATAGGAGTAATTACTTCCTACTAAGGGATGAATTTAGGAGATTCCTGTGTTCTTTGAATGAAATTTTCCTGCTTCTTGCAGGGGGTTGGACTGGATGGCCCGTGAGGTCTCTTCCAACTCTACAATTCTATGATTCTTATAAAATTTTGTAAGTTGTATATTGTCTAAATTGTTCTCAGTACTGAGTGGGTTCTATTTTATAAAGTATTTCATATTATGTAAAAATGTGTGCCCCAATGTCTTTTGTTTGGACTTATGTCATAGCCATTGGAATAATTGATTGCAGCTTTTTTTTCTCTTAAGTGCATAAGAATTTGTTTCCAAATTTGTAGTATCTTGTTATAGATTAACCTCCTGAATTCTTTGTCTTTTTTCAAGATTCTTAATTTTCTTTGATAAATTGCCCATTCAAAAGTATTCATTTTTTAAAAAGCTGATACCTCTGACAACTGTCTGCATGGAATACCACATATTTGCCCTAGACATATAAGCTGCTTCATTAAGATCAAACAACTTTATTCTACTTGATCAATCTTGTCTGCAATGAGTGGGTATTGCAAAATAAGAGACTGTATTAACCAAGCATGTTTAGGGTCTATCTACTAGTGATTTCATCTGTAAAATTATAGGACAGTGATCTGAAAATGTTTGCTGTTGAATATTTTTATTAGTTTTTGTTGCTTCTTAGAAAAAAAGGAAATGGACTAGAAAACATGCAAATATGACAATAAACATTTCTTTGGTTAATTCAAGGCATGCAGTGATTGTATCATCTCCAACACCCCCTCTCAAGCATGCATGCATTGATTTAGTCCCATCTTGACTTGTAAATTCTTGAAACACTCTCTTGGGACATTATCACAAGGCCCGATAGCTCATTGGGCCATGCCTTTGTGCAGCAAAAGGGAAGGCACGTGGGGTTGCTTGTGGCTCCCAGCGTGCCCCCTCCTTCCTCCATCACACTATGGGGACAGGACAGGGTGTCTGTCCCTGTCCCCATCAGATGGCAGAAAGGGTGGCAACATGCGTTATCCCACTGCCCTTTCTGCCATCATATGGCAAAAGGGGAGGGAAGTGCGAGTAGCTCCATTGGAGCTACCCAAACTACACTTTCCACCCCGTAGTGGTGGAGAAAGCACCTTTTGGCACTTCTCCTCCACTTTGGGAGGAATGTGTATGGGGCCTGCCGTGCGTCATGTGATGGGTCCAAGAATAAAAGTGGCAAAACGGGGCAAAAATGCCCCATGTGAAGAGATTCTTAGTAACAGTCTAGTCAAGATGTCTGCTATTATCTCTGTAAGAGAGGTGGCTCACTCAACTTTATCTCTTTAAAAAGAGTATTCACCAAAACTCTTAAAGCGGTTTTGTTCTTTTTTGCTGCAAGCTCTGCTTTTATTTACAACATGATATTTATGACATGATATCTCATGTTTAAGAGAATACACCTTGAGAGGGGTTTTTTGGTTTAACAGCCAAATTTCCAAAAGTTTATCCAATACTAATGTTGAGGATGTCAAAATACAATAAATTCTAGTAAAGGTAAAATGGTATGGGGAGAAGTAGTTATCCTTCTACATTTGCAGTTTTAACTTTTGCTGACTTGATTATCCTTAGATTTGATTAAAAATATTCTCTTTAGCAATCTCTAGGTCTTCCAATGTGACTCTATGGTCAAATTCCTCCAGTCATGCTGGAAGCCCTAGAGATTTATAGAGAGAACACCCCTCTACGGTAAGAATCGTTAGGTCTTCCAATGTGATTCTATAGACAATTTCCAGTGGAAATTGACCATAGAGTTGTTCTGGAAAATCTAGAAATCCCTAGAGAGGTGTTCTCTCGGGTTAAAAAATATCAGTTTCTTTATTTGTGCTTCTTCATTTTGGGGGGGGGGGGGGAGATCTTGTGCTTTTCTTTTCTTTATTGTTTGTTTGTGCCCCGTTCAGCTATTTCAGGATCTGCAATGATTCTGCACCTCCCCAGTAATGAGTGGACCTTCCTGGAGTTTTTCTAGTGTAATATGGACACTCCTGAGGAATTTGTATTGTCCTGTATTTTGACCATATAGTTATGTAAAAACAAAACAATACCATCCTAGTTTCCCATTAGCAAACAGAAAGTATCCCTTAGGGTCAATTGGTACATCTCCAACTGCAAAGGGGAAAAGAGGCAAACAATTCCTGAGGCCAAATATTGTTATTTACTATTACATTTGATATACTGCTTTCTCCTTTGAAATGCTTCTTGTAGGAAAACCGTATCAGTCATATTTTTATGTGGACAGAGAGCTGCCTTCATTTCAAGTGTTCTCAAGCCTCTCATATTAATATTTAGACAAATTAATTCTTTCATTTATTGGGGGCGTGCAACATGTATTATCTTACATTCTGCCAAGAAAGGTCCCACTAGGAAATTTCTGCTCTGGTTGTCTATAAAGACTCATTGCTGGCAGAAAATGAGTCTTTATAGACAAGGGGAAGATATATAGAAACTGTCATATAGAATCAACGTCTAATTGTGATAGATATGAATATATTTTTAAAACATATGTCATATTACAATTTAAAATATGAATATATGAGCAAAGGCAATATACACTTTTATTGTTGGGTTACCTTCTTCTCTGAGAGATTGGAGCTAACTGGATTGTGTTTTGTTTCATAATAGATCATTCTGTCACGTTCTGTTTGCCCATTTTTCGGTTTGCATAATACACCTTTAGAGCCAGGTGTTGATTGCTCAGCTTCCCAAGTGTAGCTTTTATAAATGAATGGCTTTCCTGTAGTTTTGAGTTCTGGAGTTAAGCAGCCATTAACATTGGGTGACATCACTCCTCCCCATCTATATAAAGAGATTCCATCTCCAAGGATGTCATTTAATATATCTGTTAAACTGGTCTTCAGTTCTCCTAAACTTGCTTAAAATTGTCAAAGATGCCATAGTTTAGGGTCTAGATTTATTGTACAAGGATACTGCCAGAAGGCAAATTTCAGGAAACGAATGTCAGAATTGACAGGGTGTTGTTTATTCTTTTTCACCTTTGTCTGTTAATGAACTCTTTCAGGGTCTGTGCTTTGGGAAGTTAGTTTTTTGGACTAAACTGCCCTCAAAGAATATGGAAACTTGATGGGTGTCATCCTGGACTTCACAAGTCTACAGTCCCCAATGAGTAGCTACACTAGAAAACAGGATTAGAATGATGGATTCCTTTCTTCATTCCTATGCATGCCTTCATAGAAGGTGCTTTCTCTCTCTACTCTTCCTACTTGACTACTATCTCCTCCCCCATTTGAAGATGTAGCAATGTGATCTCTTGAAGGATGAGGTAACTTCCTCTCTAAAGGTATTTTGATTGCCCTAGACTTTATTGGCCATGTGGTCAGCCTCCATTCCTTTCTTCTCCCTTTGTCTCTTCCAGTGAGGACTCATATTGTTATTTTCCAGGCAAGATGTAGCTGCATGGATATTTTTGATATTTTTACCTTTTACCTTCCTTAGAATATGAGATTTGGAAAGTTAGTTAGCTCCAAGAACGTTCCTATCCAGAATGTATTTCTTTTACTTCAATAAATATTTTGAACCTAAAATTTGCCTCTGCAATCCTGTGCCATCCTAAGATATAGAGACTTATCCCAGCTGACCACACGTAAGCCTCTTCTGGTTATGAAGTGTGCTTCTAGCACTCTGCTATATTTTAAGTGGAATCACCCCAAGAGAGGGTTATTTTGAGTATAACAGCTCGTAACTTTCTAAGGCTTGGCCTGTTTTCCTTGCCTAAAGTACATTCTCAACATTCTCTTTTAGTTGTTCTTTTCCACTACCCCAACTTTTCCAGTTGCCTTTTGTGACCAGGACCAAAATGGAGCACTCAGCACTGAAAACAAGTCTATGAACATTTTCAGAAACAAAACAGGGATCTTTCAAAACTTTGGGTCTAAACTGAAGTTGTATACCTTATATTCAGATACAAAGAATGACAAAATGAATTTGGCATTTCAAATTTGACAAATAGACATTAGACATTAATTAACATGCAATAAATTCTACGTGCAATAAATTCTACAGGAATTTCCTCATCAATCCTTTGACTTTGCCAAGAAGAAGCAGGATTGGCAAGGGAATGGAGGGGAGAGCATAGCTTGTAAAATGCCATTGGCTGAGACTGGAACAGGATAGAGCAACAGTATAAACAGGACAAGCTTTGTAAACAGGACCGCAGCTGGGATAAAATTAACTGGTTGGGGCTGCGGACACAGCACTGCAGGACATGGTGTCAGGGTATTCTTGCTAGGAGGGGAAACTGGATAAACAAACACAGCTTGTTGCTTCTTGGCTTTGTCCCTTGATTGCATTGTAGTGTTCTTATTTCAGTCGGACAATTGTGCTGCACACCAGAGGGAGCAGGCATGTAGTCATGGGTATTTTGCTGTTCTTTTTTGGTACTTAAAAAATGAATGTGGGTTCTTGGTAATTTTTAATTTTTTTACCATTGTATGACCAAAGATGTTATCCATTTTAAAGAAACACAATTGAATGTTCAGGATTGCGCACAGTCTGAACACTGCATTTGGATTTTTTTGCAGACTTCCATAAATACATACCCTTGTAGGAAGAGACTTTTAAGAGCAAATACCTGAGCCAACGCACATATTGGATTTTTCAGTGTTGTGACTATATTCCTTTGTATCATGCACCGAGAAACATATTTCAAGGCTTATTTAGGATTTGGCTTTCATAGATAGTTGGGGCATCGCAAGGCTTTGGCATGCCATCTCAGGCAGGGCCGTTGCCAGAAATTGGGGGGGGGGGGTTGAACCCCTGCCCCCCCCCCCCCCCCCGCTATAGACCTGTCGATATCTGCCTGAGATAGTGCCTGGAGGGACTCTTAATTTTTTGCGTCTCATAGACTTAGCATGGGGATTTGGTTAAATCAGGGATTTTTTTTACCTGAAAATTTGGGGGGGGGTTGAACTCCTAACCCCCCCCCCCTGCTAAAAGTAAAGGTTTCCCCTGACGTTAAGTCCAGTCATGTCTGACTCTGGGGGTAGGTGCTCCTCTCCATTTCTAAGCCGAAGAGCCGCCGTTGTCCGTAGACACCTCCAAGGTCATGTGGCCAGCATGACTGCATGGAGCGCCGTTACCTTCCCATCGGAGTGGTACCTATTGATCTACTCACTTTGGCATGTTTTCAAACTGCTAGGTTGGCAGAAGCTGGAGCTAACAGCGGGCGTTCACTCCGCTCCCGGGATTTGAACCTGCGACCTTTTGGTCTACAAGTTCAGCAGCTCAGTGCTTTAACACACTTCGCCACCGGGGCTCTCCCCCCCCCCCCCCCCCCCCACAGGCCTGAATTCTCAGGATATCAGGTGATGAGGCCTATTGCCTAGAAATAATCACATATCTGATAAGGAATACTTTCCAACTCATCCAAAAGCAACCATTTTAAAGGGCTATCTTGCATTGTAAAGCATAGGAATCCATTGGTTTAATGACAAAGCATTTTGTGAATCTATGTCCTTTAGAGCTTTCACATTATGTGGATCATTTACACCTTTCACCCATATCCACATACCCTGGAGCCTTGCTTTGGGGGCAATGCATTTTCAGATGAGATATGCAAACTTGTTTTTAACAGTGTAATACTACTCTCAGTTGGAAGGCAATGTTGCCATTATATGTGCAACCTCATTCAGTTTTTCATGAACATGCACTCACATCCATACATATTAACAGAAAGATTTGCATACTCATAGAAAATGTCCACATTTGATGTAAAATCCAATGACATGTGACATTTGGAAAAGGTCACTTCTTCCCTCCAGAATTCATAATCCTTGCTCTAGCCAAATAATCCACAAGGTCATCGTTTCTTCATTGGGGCTATTGATCTCTCCTGAAAGCTGAGAAGTAGAATAGGGATTACTATATTCACCCAGCAAATTAACAGGAGAGTGAAGGTGAAGAAACTATGGGACAATTCCTGAGTGATGTTGGACCTTGCCCATTAATCAGATGTTGAGTTCATTAGAAGAAGAATTATTAGAAAGTCAAAGAGTCTATACGAGGCAGGTGTCAAAGTGAGCAAACAGAGTGATGAAGTAAGAATCAGGCAAGGTATCGAAACTACCAGTTCAGTTTCAGAAAATTTGGGGTCAAGGCACAACATTAGAAAGTTAGCATATCCACAGCTTTATTTGATATCCAAGATGTATAATCTTTGAGTAAGTATACCCTTCTCCACTCTGTATTAGCTAATGAACCGAGATGCAGCTATTTGGGAACTGACATCTTGCTTGAGAGTGAGACTCAATGAAGTGAGAGGAGTTGAGTGAGCATATTAGTTGTGGTGGGCACAGCTTTTGCCCAATTGGATAGTGTAATGGATCCAGGTACTAATGAGACCCACAAAGCATCATAAAAGAAATTATGAAAGATTAACATATAGAATATTAGGGGATCAATACTGGATCAGACCAAATACATATTTGTTCTAGCATTCTCTTCCTGTAACAGATAGTTCCTGGCTCTTTTAATCTCATCTTAAGTATCATATTGTTGGGAATGGAAGAGCCGTTCAGCTCTAATCACCCTCTTTTATGAGGTAAATTCCCATTAAAATAGCAGAGTAAAGAATTGCGGCAGCATGAGACTAACGCGGATGTGAGTTTGGAAGGCCTCTGTGTATTCAGGAAGGCAAAGGGATGCGAAGTTAGCTTTAAAGTTTAAAAGCATTTATTGAGGTAAAAAGAAATCCATTGATGGATAGAAAAGGTTAGGACCTAACTAACTAATCCATCCTGTTCTAATACACATAGCTGGATTAAAATAACAAAGCTCTAGATAAGCTACATCTTGACTAATAGAGGACAGAGGTGTGTCCTCTCTGGAACAAAGCAGGAAGCTGGAATGGCGGCCAAGCCTCGTGGGTTGCTTCTTCTCTAGGGCCATAAACATTCCAAAGGACCAAATTGGGGAAGTTACGTCAAAGCCCTAGGAGAGATCACATTTCTAAAAACATCAAAGCGTGGCCTGACCTAAATAGGACGGGAAGCAGGAAACAATGGTGAATCCTATCTAGGCATGCTTTGGAAATGGGGAAAGGATTCCTTCAATCTAACTCTATCATCTATCTGACTACATTTAGACTTGAGTAGTCCAGGATGAATCCCAACACTTATCAAGAGTGTTCTATGTATGCTGCATTTTGTCTCCATATCAACAACACAAAAATCTAGTAATTTGAGCTCTTGGCATTCAGGAACAGGAGTTTTGTGGCAGGTTTCCCAGTTGTGACTTGGCTAGTGTTCATAAAGTTCTGTGCCTAAAACCAGAATGTCATGTGAACTTAATGGTGATGTATTAAATAGTAAGAGTATAATGAAAATGTAGAAATATCCAGAAAAGATTTAGGACCATCATTATGCCTCATTAATAAACAAATAATTTAATAAAGATGTATTAATTCTGAATTTGGAATGGGAGGAGTTTTCCCATTCCTCATTGCAAGACGCACTGTTGTGAGAGTCTCTGTATGTACTATCTCTGCTGTGTGTCTTTTTCCTCTAGGAGAGGAATGCCAGGAGAGCTGTATGCGCAATACATAGTTGCAGTGCTGCTTATATGTGTAGAATTTAAGGACTAGGGTTTGAATGTACATTTGCAGCTAGTTGAAAGAACCCATTTGCATACTTCTTTTGAGGTGACTTTTCAAAGCAGGAATGACTATCTGTGGATGTGGCCCCATCGTGCTGTCTAAACTGCCATGAGTTATGGCTTCTCCAGCCTCTAATTATGCAGTCAGCCCCCAATTGCCTGTTCCTAACGAGGCTGACAGGCTAATCTCTCAAGAGCCCTTAATGTGTTATCATCTCTTGCTGGGTGACCTCATATTTCTAACTGCTCCAAGCAGGGAGGGAGGGAGGAAAAAGTGTCCTCATTTCTCCCCACCCCCACCCCTTGTAAGTCCACATCCTCAGGCTCATCTGTTCAGGCAGAAGAGATCAGCCCATCCATCACCTACCCCCGTTTGGGCTATTAGATGATTAAAGGCATCTTTTATAATATTTGTATGAGTTTTTAAAGCTTTCTGTAAAGTGCCTCCTTAATACTCATTTAACCCCTCACTGATCAGGCTGTAGACCCTGGGAATGGGGGAGATATGTCTGGGCAACATTGTTAGAAATTGATGCACTCAGTATTTGACAAGGTGTGATTCATGGTCCCAGGACACCTGCAGGAAGCTGTCCCAATTGGCTTCTGGTGGTTTGTGAGGTTTTAACGGTTCCAGGGGACAGGAAATGGGACTAGGTTTGTTTTTCAACAGGCTGTGTAGGCACATGATTTCTCCAATCACATGTATAGCCTCCTGAAAATGTATAATTCCCCTGGGGATTAGACCCTGGAAAAGTTACTTTTTCAGATTGTAGTTCCATTGACCATGCTGACTGCGGCATTCTGGGATCCACTTTTCCAAGCTCTGAAACAGAAGGCCTGAATGGATTGCTGCGCTGTTCTGTGATTCACCAAAAGTGTGCCTGAGATGTGAACAGCATATATACTTTGGAATGTTTTACTTCATGTGTACACCTGCCCTGTATGTTTGTTCTATATGTTCGACTAAAGAAAGTGAATGAAATCTCCATTACCATGCTTGAGTTGAGTTGGTTGATTAAACTAGGTTTCACTGCAAGAGTTCAGTTATTTATGAAGGATAAACTTTGCAAGAAGACTGCAGCAAGTTAAGTACTTGCTTTGACAGTTAACAGTAGCCATTAGGCACACAGTTAGTATTTGATGCATGTTATATAATTTGCTTGGAAAACACCTATCTATTCATTTTATTTATTTATTTACAGTATTTATATTCTGCCCTTCTCACCCCGAAGCGGACTCAGGGTGGATCACAATGTACATATACATGGCAAACATTCAATGCCATTAGACATATGGCACAGAGACACAGAGGCTATTTAACATTTTCCAGCTTCTGGCTTCATGAGGGTATGTTCGATTCCAGCCACAGGAGGAGCTGCTGCTTCATCATTCATGGTGACGCCGAGTACTTGATGGAGTACTTCCTCAACTTCCAGCATGTACGCTGCTGGACATTTTTATGGTGACGTAAAGTAGTTAAATTAGCCTCCCCTCATAAGCGGTCCCTAAATTTCCTACTTGACAGATGCAACTGCCTTTCGGGTTGCTTAGGTAAACAACGAGCTGGGACAATTTAATGGTCAGGCACTCAATCCGACCCGGGCTTTGAACTCATGACCTCTCAGTCAGTAGTGATTTGTTGCAGCTGGCTATTAACCAGCTGCGCCATAGTCCGGCCCTAAGTTTTAACATTAGTGGCTGTAGAGGTGAATGGGTTGAATTAAGAAGTAGCTATAATGGCTCTGGGTCAGGGAAGAGGAGTCTTGGAACAGAGAAGTATGCATGACAGTTGCCCTTTCCTAAAGGAGACCTATCCAGATTTCCATTTGGATGTGCCTCTTGGTAGTAACAGCCCTTCTGTTAAGTTTCAAGTTTTTTCTTTCCATTAATGTGCAAGTTATTGTGCTCATTATGCACGAACATGACTAACACCCTTTCCAAGAAGATTAAAAAGTCAGATTAAAAAGCACTGAGAAATAAGGCTTGCATCAGTACTTTGGAACTTCTTATCAAAACTCAAAGGACCTGGTATTTTGAGTATATTTAGTATACTCAAAACAGGAGTAGCGACTTAAAAAGGAAGAGGGCAGATTTTTTTCCCATGCTATCTGTATGGGAAAGTGTCATGGTCACCCAAAAGGAAAGCAGAAGAGGTTTCTCTGGCACAGTGTAACAAGAGCTGAAAATCTTCCATTCTTCTAATCTTCTGGTGGCTGATCTATAATGGGGAACATTGTGATATGGAGGGAGGTGTTCTGTTTACATTTTTTGTAAGATCCTAGTGCTCTCAGCTGCAGCTTTGGATGCTTAATCCCTTGGCACTTGCTGAGTTAGGAAATTCTCTGCTGTTAAATGTCACTTGCTCTGTTGTAGGAGTCAATTGATTGATCACCGTCCTTTGTGATGCTCATTGTCATAATCTCAATTTCTTGTCAATTGATTGCCAGATAGAAGTGACAGCCAAGGAGGGCCGACAGCATCTGCAGGGGCCAGCCAGCGCATGACATTAACTTTCCCTCTCTGTAAGTGTCTCTTCTTTCTTTACATTATTTTCCTGTTTTTAATAATAGAGAAAACTCTCATTTGAGTAAATGATAACAATGAGAATCATTGTATTGTAATGTAATCAAATGTGTCCTATCTCTCAAAAAGTGTGACAATTTAATTATAGCAGAAGTATTGTTCTAACCATTGGAAGGGATTAAAATTATGGGTGGAGTGGACCTATACACCGAGTTTAGGAAAGTAGATAGTGTTGGGAAATCAATGAGCCGTTAAGCTCAAATCACCCTCTTTATGACGTAGATTCCCATTAAAATAGCAGAGTGTATGGAAGCAGTGAGACTTATGTGGTGTGAGTTTAGGAAAGCCTTTGTCTTCTTTCCAGGATGGCGAAGGACTGCAAAGCCAGCTTCAAAGTTTAAAAGCATTTATTGAGGTAAAAAGAAATCCATTGATGGATAGAAAGGTTTGGAGCTAACTAGCTAATCTAATCTGATCTAATACACATAGATGGATCAAAATAACAAAGATCTAGATAGCTACATCTTGACTACAAGAGGGGACAAGATGTGTCCTTTCTGGAACAAAGCAGGAAGACCGAATGGCGACCAACCTTGTGGGGCTCTTTCTTCTCTAGGGCCATAAACATTCCAAAAGCCAAATTGGGGAAGTTATGTCAACCCTAGGAGAGATCACATTTCTAAAGCATCAAAGGATGGGGTTGACCTAAACAGGAAAGAAAGGAGGAAACAATGGTAAAGCCTAATCAAAGCGTGCATAGGACTGTGGGAAGGTGTCCCTAACTCTTTTCTAGGCTTCCTATCTAACCATAGAGACTTAAGCAGTACAGGATGACATTTTCAACAGATAGAGCATATGACCAATATGTGGCTGTAAATGGAATAACCCTAAGGCAAACCTGTACGGGGTTTTCTTGGCAAGATTTGCTCAGAGTACATTACAATTCTGTCATCAAACCTAATTTGCTGAGAAACCCAGCATTTCCAAATCCCAGGATTTAAAAACAAACACAAAACACCTGTGTTAGCAATATACAGCAAAGACTCCGAATCCAATGATTGTTTTATACAAGGGCTTATAGGAAGAGAGTCCCTTTCCCCTTTTTCCATTTTTCAGTTTCTCTGTATCTACTTGAGACTAACATAGTAGTTTTTGTATGCCCTGAAGACATTTAAGATTTATGGCGACTCAAAGGAGAACCCATCAGGGGTTTTTCTGGGGCTGAGAGTGTGTGACTCACCCAAGGTCATCCAGTGGATTTCCATGGCTAAGTGCAGAATCAAGCCCTGGTTTCCAGAGTCATAGCTCAATACTCAAAACCACTGATTTTCTGGTGCATGCAACAACTCCCATGTGCTGTGTGTAGGAGATCAAATGATACACTTTAATTCCTGTAATTTGTATAATCTACATGAAATACAAAATTCTGCAGGTAAACATATGAAATGTGCTCAGCTTTGTCCCAATTGATTAAAAGTGCAGTTTATATGTAGTATTCTGGGTATATGAATATACACAAAATGTTGGATGGCAGCCAACTGAAGGTAAATTTGAGGCGTATGTATGAGAAAGGTCGCCCTTCACCCATCCATTGTATGACATCAAAGTGTATGACTTTGGGATGTGAAAAAAGAGAAACCAAAACCTTTTGATTATCATCTGCCATCTTTCTGGACACTTTGGAAGTATCACTCAGCAAGGTTCAGCTTGAAATAATGGTATGCACATGAGATGAACAGCTAAGCTGGCTAGTATGGTGGCTGATTAGATGGCAACTATGATCTGGTTCTTATGGTAGCAGATTTTGTTTGTCCCCCGCAACAAGGCTTACTGGAAAGCATGTGGAAAAGGAAAGCAGCCGACCTTTGGCACATTTATTGACACTCCCAGAGTTCATACTGCAACTCTACAATCTTTCCCTGAGATTATTAAAAATTAATTGATCACTTTTATATCCCCCCATGGTGCCCGACACTGCCGTGAGAGGGGCCAAGGGGAGGAGGGTGTGTGCAGGCGTAGCAAACACACTGATAAATGTTAATTACTCTTTTATGGCCCTTGTCAAATTCCAAAGCAAGTCATAAATTCATTAAACTCTAACGGATTACGCACATGCAGCTTATTTAGCCACCATAAAAAAGATCATTTGGATGTTGGTTTTTCTTTTTTTTTTATTGCTTCAGCAGCAAAAAGGAGAAAAAATACACTCGGGAGCTTTTGATGGGTTGGAAAAGTTGGTGGGTAGTTAATATCCTGTAGCTGTTGTCTCTGATTATTATGACTGCACACAATGTATGAGATTGTTTTTGGTTTGTGTATGTGTGTGTTTGTACGTACATTTTTGTCATGGGGAATTGGTGCTACCTTTCTCTTGGAAAACAAATAAAGATTGTAAACTTTTACAAGACCAATTTCATTGATGAAAAATGATATAAGCTTCCACAGTCTTTCAAACTTGTCAGTTTTTTCATCTGTAGAAGTTAGCCCAATATAAAATGTGATTTTACCTACTTCTTATCTCACCCCTCCTTACATTTATTTCTTGTTTTCCAGTCTAATACGAGAGCTCTGTTGATACACTCTACTTTAAATGCCATGAAACCATTTCTTCTTGAATGAGCCTCATAGAAAGTTATCTGTTCAAGGAAATCAGATTGGCCACAAATGAACAATCAAGTCCTCAAATTAAGAAAATGAGATATGCACAAGCTTTATGTCCCAAACCCATCTATTGCTTATCCCTTTGTGCAAGTATTAAAGAAAGCAAGGAGTACTCAATTAACCATACTTTTCTGTTATGGTTGCCTTTCCCAACAGCTGGCTTGGGATCTTGCTGTGTTCTGAAACAGGTTATTTGCATATAAGTAGTGACTTTGCATGAAACACCAGCTGACCTATTTTAATGTAAATATTAGATGTGATAGTCAGCGTTATGCATTATCAAACAGTGTAGATGAAAATATTTGTTACCCAAAGCACCATGTTGATCTGGTGCATTTTTATAATAATAAAAAGAGACTTTCTTTGCCTCCCTCAAAGATTTGGTAGTAAACAGTATCTATCTGGAGTAGATAGGTAAATATCTCAGTTTCACTTCTTCCCACAATTTATTGTTGTATGTTCCTGTAAATTCTGTTTTGAAATTAAGTTCTCAGAAACTGTAATCACAAGTTGCCAGCATTAGAACTTCCCATTCTAGGCACAGCTGCTCAATGTGGGAGGTGACCAGAAATTCAACTAAAGCCATTTCTCTACTCTACTGGTGGCTCACCATTAGGCCTTTTGGACAAGCAGTAATGTAAACGTTTCTTACTGGGCTCTTGCCTGAGAAACATATTTGCTTAGCTGTGGTTCATTTTTGGTTTTCCTCTCTTCCTTGGCTCAACACCTTGTTCCCAACTGATATCTGACTGCTGCTTTCTAATGACAGCCCTGACAGTGAGAAAGTAATTTCAGTCAGCCCCTCACCATTTGCTGGGGTTAGGGGGTATAAAGGGCCCCCGTGAAAGTGAAAAATCGCAAATTAAAAATATACAGTACTTCTTTAAGAATTTCTGTGTCCTTCAGCATGATAGCGATCATATTGGAGAACCTAGAGATTTCTAGAGAAAACATTTTAATCAAATCCATAAGTAATCAAATGTGTAAAAGTCAAACCCCGCAAATGTAGAAAGCTGACTATAGTCTTAGTCTAGTTTTTATTGCAGTTAATCTATGTAGAATATCTAAAAGAAAGACATTCCCATCTTTCCAGAATTTTCCCCCATTTTTACCTATGTTTTGAACTACCACTTTAATGTAGGAGTATTTATTGAAGTCCTCTCACTTTCTCCACCATGCAATCCTATTCAGCTTAGGTGAGCACTACTAGCAAACTTCTATTGAGATTTTCCTGCTACACTCTGGACTTTTCTTTTTTGCTTCTATTTAGTGCAAAGTATACATTGAAAAGCACATACTAGGTCATTAAAAATAATATTAAGCAGCTACCTCCAGTTATACCATGCACTGCTATCTTCTGTTAATGGGAATGGGAAATTACATTAGGACCATGGAAGTCTGTCCTATACTATGTAAAATTATATAGTCAAATACTGTTGACACTGATTGGTAGTTGCTCTCCAGGATTACAGGCAGACCGAATTCTTTCTTAACATTGCTTGTAAAGTTTGGCTCTGGGATCTTGCATATAAGTACCATATTTACTCAAGTTTAATGTGCACCTTTTTTGAAGGTGCACATTGCAAAAAAATAGATTTGCCCTCAAATGTAATGCATCCAACAGCGCAGTCGTTGCACCTCAGGGAGATAGGCAACATGAATGAGACCATTTAGGTCCCTCCACCAGGCTGTGGCTGGCTAACTTGCCAGCCTCACAGGATTGCTAACTGGCCTCATTCATGAGGCCTTCAAACTGGGGCAGGTGAGAGACCCCGAGAGCCGCCCAGGAAGCAGAATCTGTGGGGAAGAAATGACTACAGCCAACAGCCAGGTGCTTCTTCTCATTCTCCAGGCACCACAAAGCCCTGAGGCTTTTAGGAACAGTCTTTTCCTGCCCACCCCCCTCCACACCTCCCTGTCTGGCCTCCAGGGTTCCAGGTTCCTCTGGGCCCTTTCAGACAAGTGTACCATTGAATCTATTGTGCGCCTCAATGTTGGCAATGTAATTTAACTAATAAAGGCGGGCATTAGAGCCAAGTAAATATGGTATATTACACACACATATGTTCTCTCTTTCTCTCACACACATACCTACACACACGCACATAGGCAAACAGGATTAGATTTAGCTATGAAGGAGGTTTAATATCGTAGCTACAAGACTGTATTACGCATCAGGTAATGTCCAGTTCAAATCTCACCTTCACCATTAACTGATTTCTTCTTTTATGCAAGTCTTGTCGAGCCACTATTTCCCCCACCTTCCTATTATTAACATGGGATGAGGATGATGATAATACCCACTATCCTTCACAGCAAATCAGTTGCTTTGAACTTTCTAAAATTCTATATCTTAAGCTCTTTGCCTTCAAATTAATAATAAAATAATAACAATAAAACTTCCTCCTTGCCTAACTTGAGGGTCACTGTTTTTCCTCTGGTACAAAGGCCACTGATAAGATCCAAAAGAGGCATTAGTCTCAGTCCTACTGATCAGTGCAATAGAATATTTGTCAAGCTCCTTTTGCTTCTAGTCACAGAAACCTGCCCCTCGATTTGATAGATTTATGAGCACAGGGGTGGGCAGTCAGGGGTTAATGGAAGAACTGTGCCCTGTACTCAGCAGTAGCTAACAGCCACCAGCTAATAACTTTATGGCTTCAAAGCAAGACATTTATCATGCTGAAGTTTGTTTATGCACTAGTTATATGGCATATTATGGCAGATCTGTGTTGGGCTGATAAATTCTAAATGACAAGCAAAGCTACTGAATGGGTCTGGCTGGGTCCAATAGAACAGTAACTTTCCCTGAACTCTGCTTCTGAGATAAGAATGTTTTCCCCTCTTTTGTTTGATATGAACTAAAATACACAAATTTGATGCAAGATAGTTAATGTAGAGGTTGTTGTGAGATAACTCCATTTCATTTTTAAAAGCACATACAAGGGGAGCAGTTTTAGGGAGAGGGTTATTGAACTGTAACTGTCTAGTACAGTATCCCAATCATATTTGAACAATCACCTTTCCCCAACCTAGAGCCCATCAGATACGTTTGGCTATAAAGCCAATGTTTTTGGAGAGTACAGTCAGCCCTTTGTATTTACGGATTCTGTATCCACAGATTCCACCATCCATGGCTTGAAAATATTCCAAAAAGAATTTCCAAAAAGTAAACCTTGATTTTGCCATAAATAACACCATTATATATAATAGAATTTGGTATCCATGGGAGGCCCTGGACTCATAGAGTTGGAAGAGACCCCAAGGGCCATCAAGTCCAACCCCCATCCTGCAGGAAAACACAATCAAAGTACCCCTCACAGATTGTAATGCAGTCTGTGCTTAAAACCCCCCAGAGAAGAAGTCTTCACCACCCTGTGAGGCAGCATATTCCACTGCCAAACAACTCTTACGGTCAGGAAGCTCTTGCTAGTGTTTAGGTGGAATCCCCTTTTCTTGAATCCATTGCTCAAAGAATCCATTTCCTTGAATCCCTTGAATCCATTTTTCCATGTCCTAATCTCCAGAATAGCCAAAAACAAGCTTGTCCCCTCCTCAATGTGACATCCTTTCAAATATGTATACGTGACTATCATATCCCCTCTCAGCATCTTTTCTCCAAGCTAAACATACCTGTAAATCAAACCCCAGTGGATACCAAGGGCCCACTATATCAGATTTAGCATGGCTTTAGGTTGTAAAGGAGCATTCATAATACTGTGGTACAAAGCCTGAGCACCACAGGAATCGAAGATCATCAGAGAAATCATATCAAACAATGTTCTGGGGAGTAAAACAGACTGAATTTACTGAAACTTACTCCTAGCCTGAGTCAACAGACTGAGTGAATCCTGGAAGAGGAGAAAAGAGCCACACTTTCCCTGTAGACATGTCACCTTCATCCTAAAGTCTTACTTCAAGAGCACCACCACATGTTAAGTTATATTGATAGCAGTTGAAAACCCTTGGCACCACTTACTCTCCCAGTCAGGAAGGAGAGCAGAGCACTAAGCACTATATATTTTTTGTATATTTTTATCATATTTTTATCATGTTTTAATTGTTTTGTTTTTATAGTATATTTGTTGCTGGCCCTCGTGGCAGAATGTAAGCCGCTCTGAGTCTCCTCGGGGAGAATAAATGCATGTAATAAATAAATAAAGAAATTAGCCATTCCTTGTCTACTGGCATTTACAACAGAACTCTCAACTGTAGAACTCAGTTGATTTTCCTACATGTGCTACCTGAGATCACTTTGATTTCCATACAATGAAGGGTAGGGAAGAGCAAAGCCAAGTTCTTGTTTGAAACATCTAGTAGAGAATCTCCACCTAGTGCTTTGGCCAGTGATCCAGTGATGTTATCTCATCCACTAAGGGCTGTTAGTGGGTGGGAGGGATCAGGGCTGTAGCCAAGGTGGCGGTTAGGGGTTCAACCCCCCCCTCCCCGAAATTTTCAGGTATTAAAAAAACCCTGCTTTACTCATGAATTTTAACTGATCAACCAAATCACCATGAATGTCCACTGAAGTTTATAGATGGAGCCTGATTTCTAAATTATTTTGTGTTATGGAACTACTTTTCATGATTCACTAAAAAAATTCAACCTGGATGGTTTCTGACTCCCAACTGATGTAGTTTCACAATGATGGAAAAGGGATGGGATCATTACTGATTTTTCTTAGAGAACAATCATATACACTCAGACCTTGAGTGGCTACAAGGAACTCTGCAAAAACCATTTCTGACCTGAAGCTGATACGTCTTGCATATTTTCAGCCTTTCCACCAGCATAAAGTCTGTAAATGTCAAAAATTACTTTGAAATTGAAACTTATGTCCCTGAACTGTAATTCTACAAATGATTTTGCTTCGCAAAGAGTAAATTTAGTAGACCTAAGTATTTGAAAAGTAGAAGAACAAATATCAATATTTCTATCTCTTCTCACGTTTTTGGACATCTTCCCCCACTACACTGTAGCAAATCAGAGTTTGTAACCAACTCCACACTTTACAGAGAATGCTGCAGCAATTTATTGTTCCCTGATTCTCTCCTTTTCATTCTTTATTCATCTCATGGACAATTTTATGTGCACACAGATATAAACAATTTGAAATAAAAATGTAACGCAAACAGTTTTTTCACAGTATGTCTACATGTGTTTCTTGAAAGCATCATAATCGTAAAAGGTATTTAAATAGATAAATATTTAATACTGCTTCCTGAAGCCTGCGTGGCTTCCAAGGTTCAGAATAAAAGGTTGCTATAAGTAAAAGCACCACTTCTTTGAAAAGTGGATGCAGGGAAGTGTTGCAAAAAATATATCTATGTATATCTTGTATGCCTGTCTATACATAGCTCTGAATATGTCCTGGTGAGTTCATGAATGTTAATGAGGTTTGTTAATGAGCACATTCCTTTATGTTCACAGTTGGCACACAAACATGAAAGGCAAAAGGGGAGCTGTTCTTGAAATATGATATATAATTGTCATGTGGTTCCTACGAATGCACACACACATGGTTAATAAGGCAAAGACCAGAGATCCAACAGAGTGGACTGGTAGAAGAATATATGGATGCCCACTTCAAAAGAATTAAGGGAAACAATGACATCCCCAACACTTAATGGAAGTGAAAAGCTTGTCTCCATGCTTGGTCTTGACATGCAGATAGAGTAGGTACCACTTGGGTCAGCCAGCTTTGAGAATATATACCCTGAAAGACCAGATAAAGATCTCTTAAAAATTATGATAAATAAATATGTAGATACCACAGTATTATTTCATTTTATATACTTCACAGAACCCATAAAGACTGCATGTGCCCACACAGGACAGTCCCTTGCTGCAGACAGAGAAGAGGGTACAAATAACACAGTTTAATGTTAAGTAAAACAAAATATCCATGTCAGTAGGTTGAAGGGAAAATATGATCCAGATTCATCATCAGCTGTGTTAAGGTGAAAGACCCTGTGTGATTGGATAATGGGCATGGTGGTAACATTTTCTGGAGTACATGATTCCTGAGCATTAATCAATAGATATTAGCTAGTCTGAGGGATCCACTAAGTGTTACTTGTACAGTGAATGGATCACATGCTCTACTTTCATAAAGTAAATGTAATTGCCTCATGAGAATTATTTAATCTTCATATTTGCATGTATTTTCATGTGTACCTTTGCATTTTTGTAATGTGTGAACTTGGGTGCCTAATTACAATGCCATAAAATAAAAGTATTCTCCATAGTTGAGTACTTTGGTGTATCTGAGATTACATATCTTAAGGCATTTATTTTCAGGTCTGTGACTTTGCACATGTGTGCAGACTGGGCATGCTTCTACTCCAACACAGTAGTTATAATGTGTTTGTAGGTTGGTTTGCAAGTCTTTGTATGTGAGTGCCAGCCCTTGCAAGGCTGTAAATCCTGCTGTCCAGCTGAGGAGGTTGAGCAGTTTATTGCTCAAGGCCAGGCCCATGAATCAGACAGAGGTGTCGGAAGGCACATTAACTTGTAGCCTTTGCTCAGTTGCTGTGTGGTTCCAGGAGGGGCCCCAGAGGCAGCGATTAAAGGCAGCACCTTCCCCTTTCAGTTTTATGGTAAGAGGAAAGCAGTAAATTAGAGGCCCTGAGGCTTTAGGGCAAGCCTTGCCCTGACATAGCTACCTGCTGCTGCCCTAACAGCAAGAGAGTCTAAGCATGGTCCTGCACTGGAATAGTAAGCTTTCTACTGGCTTGAACAGATGAATCAACAGTGAGGGTGTGTTGTTTTGAAGCAGCTCTCTTTGGATAACTTTATATTCCTGGGCTTTTATATAGGGAACCGTCCCTCCCTGGGCTGCCTACAGACTTGTACCCTCTACAATTAATTGGTGCAAGACCATTTGTCGAATCCAATATATGTCATGCCATTATTTTGACAGGCAAATATATGCAGCACCCAGCTGTCATCGTCATCATCTTTTGTGACTATATATAAGGGCCTCAAGCTTGGGATTTTCAAGAAATGGGAATTACTCTGCAACCTAGAAAATAAGTTATAAATGTGCACATTGATTGTTAGCAAGGTACAACTTTGATATTTTATCTGTGAAAGGGAGAAATTTTGAGAGTTATTGAAATGAAAGACCTACTAGAGCCTTTCTCCAGCAACACTGGAGGTGCCATTTTAGGTTGGTGAATTTAAGGAACCAAAATGTGGTCAGGAAAATAAGTTTAGAATCTCCATCAAGAGGAATATTATAAAAGAAATATAAACTAATCTTAGAAATAAAAAAGTATGGGAGGTAGACATGTTGGGCAATAACCATGCCCAACAAATTTAGTATATCAGTGGGGGTGCAGCTCGATGTTACAAGAAGCTACTCTTACAGGAGATTTCTTTATCCCCACTTCCTCATAATGGCTGGTAAGATGTAGTTACCGGCTCAGTATGCCACCTCAGTATGTGCATCTCTACCCCTTCTCCCAATAGCCAATAACAAAAGAAGGGCATGGAGGTGTGCACAACGCAGTAACATTCAGTTACATAATTGTATTGTGCTTTCAATACCAAGAAGAAGAGGGAACACATGAACAACAGGAATTTCTGATACTGTCCCCCCTGCACATTACAGCACGGGGTGGGGGTTATTTGTGAGGTACTTTTCAGGGGTCATCCTTTATGTCAGATCATATTAAAGGAGTCACGGGAGATTTAGGTATTTTTAAATATCCCTAGCACCATTGTAATATGTATGCCAAGAAGGGGGGGGGGGGGTCTTTTGTATTGCTTGCCTTTTGGCCTAGAAAGGCAGCAGTCTCTTTTCCTTTGAAACCTTTTTACGACTCTGGGTATAATTAACTCAAGCCATAAAAAAATTTCGAATCCAAATAGATATAATTAACATTTAATGTCACTGGTTTTTTGTGGATAGTCAAGACTATTAAAAAGTGAGTATTGATTGAAGAGGTGAAGCAGATGTTCCACTTATTGGATCCAGACATTGGAAGCAGTTGAGAGCAAGGGGCACCCTGGAGCAGATCCAGTGACATTTCTGGCCTCACGGAGGAAACTGGCATGAAAGGGTGGAGATGAAGGCAGGAACAGAATATTTGGTATTTTTCAGAATCCTTGCATATCTGGGTCTATGGGATATGTTTGTTGGTTGTCCATGAACTGTATTTACCATACTATCAGAGGATCATGCCAGTATCAATATCCCTGAAAGAACTACAGAACGCTCCCTCCTTGCATTGGCTAGTGACCTATAGATGAGAATGAACTATCCCAGATCAAATACTTCAGTCAGAGGTTTCATATGAACTGAAGCATATTTTCAGCTGAGTGAGTTAACATGTATACCTGCAAGTTCTCTAATGTTGTATGCATACCAAAGTGAGGGGTAAAATAATGCAGAAACATGTGGAAACTGAAAGTTTGTATTATCTCTATCCATAGCCCAAATGGCACAAAAGACACTACTAATATCCCAGACCAGTATCCAGTTTTGCTCAAACTATTGTGACCCTCAAAATCCAGGAATTTACTATGTTCCACCCAATAGTCATACAACTTGATTGAATTGCCTTATTGTTCAACTTATGTTGCTCACCTATGTGAGCAGCTACCTGGCTTGGGCTGCCAAATACATGTGTCTTTCCTGGTTTTTATTTTACTCCCTGATTCCTGGCTTTTACCCTGATGTTACAACTGGTTTTCCTGGGACTGTGACATGTCCGGTGAAAGCCTTAACCCCATGGCCCTGGCCTCCCTCCATGCTGGAACCTAGAGCTCTTAGGGTGACATTCTTGGCTGACTCCCCCATCCGATCTGCTTGGGATATGCTTGGCTGGGTGAGAGAGAGTGATGGCATGCCATATTTTGTGCGCCCTCTGCTCATGGGAGCAGGGCTTCAGAGCTCTGGGATTGATTGGGCTGTTGCTGCTGACAGACAGCATGAATATGGGAGCATGAGTCAGGTCAGCAGAGCAGAAACCAGCAAACACAAAGAAATAGGCTGCATTGAGTTTAATAAATAAAAACAGTGACATGCTGTGCTAGGGCTAAGGGTGGGAGGTTAGCCCTGCACCAGCAGCTTCTGTCCCCCCTTTGCAGCTGACACCATCGTACCAGCCATGAATTCACCCCAAATGCCCTCAGACAGCACAGAGCTGCTTTTCTCTGCCCACACACAAACTGTGATTGTTCAGGAGCATCTCCTGCCCTGAATGATTTGTGTTCCTTGTCCTGGTCAGAGATAGTCATGGCAAGAAGGAAGGAAAAGCTATTGGCACCTGTGTGTTGATGTCTCTGTAGAATTTGTTTACCTTTACTCACATTGTTTTTAAAAGGTTAGCATGAGGTTAAACTTCTTGGGTTCTTTTACATAACCATTCTTTCTCCTCTGACTCACTTTCATCAAACAGTGATTGAACTAGAGTTATTCTAACCATGGTTAGGGAAGAAAGTACAAAATGAACAGTTTCCAAACATTGTGAAATAAAGCTATCAGGCTAGCTTTCTGTGCTTTCAAGAAATTTCTGACTTATGTTGATCCTAAGGCAAGCTCTTCTTGGAATAATTTGCCTTTGCCTTCCTCTGGGGCTGAGAAAGAGTGACATGGTCATCCAATAGGTTTCCATGGCTGAGTGGGAATTTGAAGCCTGGTCTCTGAGTATCCTCTTCCAACACTAATCCAACACTCAACCTACTGCAGCACAGTGTCGCTTACATAATATCCTTTTATTTTTTAACAATTTAAAATATTTAGCAAATAAAAGCCAAAGAGTAAAATCTGGTTTGCAGGAGATTTGAGGTTGCTGTACTTTTTTTGCAAGGAAAAATAAAGAAAAATTAAATGGCACCAAAAGGGTGGAGTTACCATGAGACCTTGTCAATTTTCTTCTAATCTTAGCAAAACTTTCTTTTGATGCAAATTTAAACAGCAGCCTGGAAAGAGAATCGTAATCTGAAGAGACAGGATTGAGTAGGAGGTCTGACATGCTCTCCCTTGATCTAATATGGCAGTATTGGGGGCTTCCTTGAGGAAATCCCCTCAGCACAAATGGACATATTCAGCCATGTTCAGGCAGTGTTGTCCACCCACACTTAAAGAGAGAGGCTAAACTGTCGACAGAATGGCAGCAACTGAAAATGCTATACTTGGAGTTTCATCCCAACAGTCTCAGCTAATGTAGGTGAAATGGCCACAAATCAGATTCTTTGTCTTGTATCTGATGTGTTCAACACTTGAGTTTGTTCCAATAAGCTTCTGGGAATATTTTCCCTGTTGGCTTGGGACTTGATACATTTCAAAATAATAATGGAAGAGGCTGACATGACATTTGGATGTAAGTTGTACAAAGGCCATGTTTTTTGTGCTGTGTAAATGTTGACAGGTTTCAGTGATGCCTCGGGGTGTAAGGTTAAACACCTGACTTTATTATCTTGTGAAAGGAAGGCCTCACAAGTCAGAGCCATGATGCTTGGTGCAGTATCCTGGAAGTTTGGATCCAAAACAGTAGCATTTCCAAGCTCTGGAATTTTGTGGCATTCACCAATTTTCATTGTTCACTGTAGATACTCTATAGACAGTGGCTGAGCCAGGAAAGTTACAGCTATTCCTGCTAAAAAAAAATCCAGCTGCTCTATAGAGCCAGCCCTCTGTTGCTCTGGTATCTCAAGGTTACTTGTAGATCTGTTGATGGGGTTGCATTGCCTCCTCATCACACTCACTCCAGCCTCCACTGTCATGGCTCATCTGTATGGTGTAATCCCTTTCTCTTTGCAGATGGAGTTCAAGAAGATTAACTATATTCCTGTAGTCCTGGAAAGATAACTGTGGGATGTAAAAGCATCTGTGTGGTTGTCCTCGTCTCCCATATCATTTCTTAGTAAATCGTGTGTTCATCTTTTTGTGTGTGTGATCAGGCATGACCACCAGGACTATATAAAATGCTTTTCACAGTGTTATGTTACCTTTGTGTCACACTTGTATCAGCAGTGAAACCACAACAGAAGCAGCTTGTGGCCCTATTATTACAAGGTGGCAACTTTCTTCTTGGTTTTCATGGCAGAAACATCCGCAGCTCCTTTAGGAGAATTACCTATGTTTCAGCACTTGTGTAGTTCTTATAATACCTGGAGGAACTCCTAACATCTGAACCAACTGCAGGAGTTACTGTTGTGAAAACCAAATGAAGTTGCCACTCCATAACAGTAGAGCTACTGACTATGTCTGGCTTATATTTGTACAGTATTTGCTTTTGATAAGACCAAATGAATTGGAAAGGATGGGAAATCTCCTTTATGGTAGACAGAATTGGCTGTCATCGATCTAATTGTAATGTTTGAGAATTTCTAAGAGAAAATATTGTTGTTCCAGCTCTTCCAAAAAGCTAGAAGATACTTCCAGTTATTTAGTCCACCTTCCTAAAGTGAGGGAACATTCTCCTTATTCCAAATCCAAACTTTGAAGTACATTGCAGCTTCCCACATCAATTTTTTTCATTGATCAAATATAATTTTTCCTAATTCAAAGCCGGCTGTCACTGTTGTGTCTTTTCCCTTCTAGCATGTCTTTTTTAGTGAAAAGAACAATTGTTTAACTAATTTTGGGCTAGGTTGTTCTCAAAGGTCATTCGGATCTGTACTTTAGTTGTATTTAATTTCATTTCAGTTTAATTAGTACCCCAATCATAATGATTCCTATAGTATGTCTTCTCAGATGCTCAGTTTTTAAACTAACATCTTTCTAAACTAACACATTCATCAAGCAATACTTCAATATGATGCAGTGTCAAGTGAAAAGGTAACAAGCTTTAACATTGGACTGTTAGATAGATTTAATTTCTGTGGAAATAGATCAGTCAGAGAAAACAGCAAGACATCTGTGGTGAACTGGTATGTGAGTAAAGTGACACACATTCAGCAGTCCCTTGACCAATTTACACACTGATATTCGATCTATTGCTGTACAATCTAGATCATACCAGCTAGCTGACATTAAGACATAGCTGAACTGAAATTGACTGAAGAGCTACAGCACAAGCAGAATGTACTTGCTGGAAACCAACTGGCAGAATTGTTGAGTCAGGATTGTGACGATGAGTCAGGATTGAGACTATTTATGTTTTACATCTCTCTGAGTCAATGCAATATTGTAGCCAAGGTTTACCAGTGCTGTGTAAAACTGCATTGATTTGTTTTTAGTCCTTTGTTCTTTAGATTGTCTCATTTCATAGCCAAAATTCTTGAAGTAGTTCATGATATATCCATCATATACAGTAACAGACAGTTAAAAAGATGTATTATAAAGCACAATCTTTAAAACAACAGTACAATTTGAGAATATATAATAAGATCAGATAATCATAATCATAATCAGATAATCATAATCTGGATTTTAGTGATTAAACTCACTGTATAAGGCTGAGGTGCCATAACAGAGAAGGTCCTAAATCACATATCTATCTGCTGCACTTTAGATGGAAAGATTACTTGCAGCAGGGCAAAATAAATATTTAAGGTGAAGCACTTCTTCAGAAAACCAAAGCAAAGATAGTTTCTCAGATTTCAGTTACTGCTGTTTCCCCTTCTACATGCAGCATTATTCATGTTTATTTTACCATGGACACTAAACCCCTCGTGTCCCCCTCTGTACTGTTACAATTTAGCCATTTATTTTCCCATTTTGTATTTGAGGTCTGTGACTTGTGTTGTCGGTTGTATGGAATTAAATTTTATGCCTCCAGCACTGCAATTTATCAAGGGAATTCTGAATTTTAATGTCCCCCCTCAAAGTGTTCACAGTTCTTTCCAGCTTTGTGTCATCTCCAACTTTGTGTCGAGCCCTAGCAAGTATAGTATGGGATGCAGGAGGGCTGATGATTATATGGGTCAGAGTCCCCAGAGAGCTGTTCATCTAATTCCAGGAGGAGAAGCATGTCAGGCTGAGCAAAATTGGCTGGCTGCTGGATTTATTCATTTTCCCTTGTCTCTGCCTTGTGGCAGGTGTTATGCTAAGAGCCCCCGTTGTATGGCCATCTCGCTAAAGCCCAGGGCAGCTTAGCACTTTAAATGGTTTTGCTGCCACTGCGGTGATCCATGCTTGTCAACAGTTTGAGAGCCCTGGAGAGTGTCCACACAAACAAAATGGCAGACGGCAGGAAGCAGTCAGTGGTGCAGCTAATGGGTCTACAACATAAATTACATGTCTTCCTATTATATATTTGAAATGTGATTTGGCTGTATATGGACTAATAATACCTGAATTCTAGAAACATCTTTCCTGTTTGCTATTACAAGTTTTAAAGCAGAGAGCCCATAAGTTTCATAGCATTTCTCATAATTATGTACAAAGCTGTGGTCAGGATGATTTAAATGTCTGCAAGCAGAAGAGTACATATTTGAGTTTTGGGGGTTTTTTTGCATCTAGTGGCCAGAATTGTACTACAGTCTATATTATCAAGGCAAGAGCAAGAAAGTATTTTTAACCAAATACATGTTTATGTTGAAAAGATGATGATAACAACAACAACAACAACAACAACTACTACTACTACTACTACTTTTATTTGTATTCCACCACCATCTCCTAAAAGGACTTGGGGTGGCTTAGAGATTAGCACATATTAGTGCCATAATACACATAAAATACAGATAAAATTACATCAACATGTTAAACAATATCAATTAAGGGTTGTTGTGTGTTTTCCAGGCTGTATGACCTCTGAGGATGCCTGCCATAGATGTGGGCGAAACGTCAGGAGAGAATACTTCTGAAACATGACCATACAGCCCAGAAAATACACAACAACCCTGTGATTCCGGCCATGAAAGCCTTCGACAACACAATATCAATTAACATAAAATAATAAAATAACACATTACAAAAATAAAAGATGTACATATCTTTTCAGATAGGAAATGGAAACAGCTAAACGGGCAGAGATACTTGATGGACAAAGTATGTTTTAGAAAGAATTACTTAACACAAAGATGGGCAACTGTGGAAGGCTTGGGGGGCACATTAGAATAGCTTCACTCCACTAACTCCTTGAAATCATTACTTTATCTCCAAGCATCTTTTGGGACTTTGGGGGATTCACAACATGTTTGGGGGCATTCCTGGGTCCTTAGAGGGCATTTTGTGGCACAACGTGTTTTTATTTTTATTTATTTTATTTTTTTGTAAAACGTGTTTTGACTCCTAGTGGACCCAGAGAGGCTCCAAACATGGTGCAGATCCCCTCCCCATTTTCTAGTTATTGTTTTGAAGTAAGTGTGGGGGAGGGGGGAATTGACTGCTGAGGACCACAAAATTAGCCCTAGAAAATGGACCTGTTGGTCATACTTAACATACCCTGACCTAGCATATGTAAAGATTATATTGCATTTTGCTTTGTTCAGTGACACATAGGTATTTCGTGTGGATTTGTCAAGTATAATCTAGACCAGGCATGGGCAAACTTCGGCCCTCCAAGTGTTTTGAACTTTAACTCCCACAATTCCTAACAGCCGGTAGGTCTCTAGAGACCAATACATTTTGAAACCGTGATCAACATGGGGTAAGATAAGACTTGAATTTTAGAACACTGAAGCCTCAGGTATTAAAAGGATTCCCTACCAGGCTGAATGAGCCTGAATATATTGAATATGACTAAAGCCAACATGTATTGTCAAACAACACCATAGGGGGGATTTGCAGAATGTCAACTTCAGGTGCTGGAAGGAGTCACAAGAGGAGTTGTAGTTCTCCTTTTATGCTGCAAATTCACAGTTATTTCTAGGTTTGTTAACCAACTTCAGCTACCTGATATTAATGGGAAAATCATAAGATGTCAAAAACACAGAAGGTTCTTTTTTAAAAAAATAAATTTTTATTGCAAACATTTATAATGATGTGGTTTACAATGAGATGACAAAGATTTGACAGTGACAGTAAGTGAATACACAATAACAAAAACAACAAAAACAAAAAACAAAACAAACAAACCAAAAATCAAAAGACAATCTGTACTTAAAAACAAACAAACAAACATGAATCTAATCGAACAAACAATTTTACATAGTAGCATTACCAGAACACACATTTATTAAAATCGACTTCTATGTATTATGTGGTGTTCCTTATATTATTCCCTTGGTACTACCGGTAACCTTATATCTCCTATCTTGTTTCTGCATCTGCTCTCAATTCTTTATTCTGAGACAATTCTATTGCCCTTCTTACTCATCTAATATTTCTTTGTATTATAACTTTACATTTCTCATTTTTAAATATTTTTTATCAATTCCCAATCTGTTTGTTTTTTTGGTTTGCCCTGAGTGTTTGATAATAAGTATGTTAATTTATCCATGTTCATAATTTTCAGAATTTTATTAAACCAAGAATTTATATCAGGTCTGTTTTTCGTCCTCCATTCTTTTGCATAAGTTATTCTCGCCGCCGCCGTTAAGTAATTAAACAAAATTTCTTTGTTCCTATCTTCTAAGTTTAGCATCCATAAGAGGAAGATTTTGGGGTCTAAGCTAATCTTAATTGACAAATTTTTTTGTATTCTTTGTTGTATTTCTTTCCAAAACTCTTTGGCTCTCTCACAGGTCCACCAGCAATGGTAGTAGGTGCCTTCATGCTCCTCGCATTTCCATTTGTTGGAGGTTTTTTGGTTTTTTTTATAAATTTTGGATAGTTTTTGGGGGGTTAAGTACCATCTGTAGAAAGTTTTAATCCAGTTTTCTTTAAGATCTGACGAGTATGTATATTTTAGTTTCTGCTTCCAACATTTCTCCCATTCCTCTATTCTGATTGGCTTCCCTATATTTTTTGCCCATTTGACCATACATTCTTTGATGAAATTCTGTTCTGTTGCCCACTCTAGTAGTTTTTTGTAAACTTTAGTTATGATTTTAGATTCTGATTGTGTTATTTTGTCCCAAAAGGTTTCTTTATCTTCAAATCCTATTTTCTTGTCTTTATTGAAATGATCTTTAATCTGTGCATATTGGGACCACCCTATGTTTTTAAATTCTTGATTTATCTTTTCCTGTGTTTTAAGTTCGTAATTTCCCTTTTCCTTAATTAAGATATCTTTGTATTTTGGCCAAATTGTCCCACCCATTTCTCTTCTTTGATAGGCTTCTAGGGGGGATATCCATAGAGGGGTTTTTGTGAATATTTTTCTCTTGTATTTTCCCCATATTTTTTATTAGGGATGACCGAATAAAGTGATCTCCAATTTTTTTTTCTATTCTCCTTTTTTTCATAACACAAGTAGGCATGCCAGCCAGCTCGTAAGTCTACCCCCTCTAATGTCAATATTTTAGGGTTTTTTTAGCATTGTCCAATCTCGAATCCACATTAAACAACAGGCCTCATGGTATAATTGTAATTCTGGTAGGGCTAGTTCCCCCTCTTCTCTTTTCATCGATCATGGAAGTTCTTTTGATTCTCAGTTTTTTATTTGACCAAATAAATTTGTTTATGTCTTTATTCCATTTTTTTGAATCTTTGTGAGTTTCTAATTATTGGAATACATTGGAAAAGGAAAAGCATCTTGGGTAAGATTGTCATTTTGACTGCTGCCACTCTCTCCAATAGTGATAATTTAAGTTCGTTCCAATTTTCTAGATCTTTCTGAATATCTTTCCATCTTGTGTCGTAATTGTTCTCTAAAAACACAGAAGGTTCTTTAGGGTTTTTGTTTCTGAATCATTATCATATGAAATATCAAAAATGTTGACCATACTATTTAGTCACAAAGCCTTTTGAAGGCCTTATATTTTATTCATATTTATGATATAGTACTGAAGATTCAAACTCTGATTTGGTTAAGTATGATTATACTAGCGTAAACTGTTGTGTGGGGAGATATTTCCTGAAGATGCCTTTGAGTAAGATATTGGACATAAATAAATCCACCCTTGAGTGATACTGACATACTAGAAAGAGGCACCTTAATAGTCTGAGATTTTGAGATACATAGTTCTTGATAAACTGGTCAGTGAGCTGAAGTTGCACATTGTTCTGATTGAACTGGAAACTGTGGGACAGTTGTCCAACAGTACCTATTTCATATTTCTTCATTCCCATTCCTATATGGCCTTTTTCTGCCAGTCTTACTCACCATCTAGGATTCTGGGCAGTTCTGTTGGTAAAGTGATTTCCATGTGCTGAGGTTTGCAGTATACCTAGCCTCAAATTCTCTGTCCCTGGCAGAATTTGATATGGTTTCAGTTATCCAGCACAGTAGAAAATTGTTAATCATATGGCTCTTTCCCAAGAAGAGGGATAAATGACTTTAACAGCTTTGGTGGGTTAATGGCTTGGGCTTGCTGATATGGTAAGGTGTTTAGTTCTTGTTTGGCTTTAATAACCACCCCTTGCTAGAAAAAAGAATCAAAGCAAACAGGCAACAGCATAGTCAAATGTCCTTTTGCCCAGAACTCTTTTCTTCCAACTCACCACATACATTTACCTAACGCTAATGAGACATATTGATTGGAATGATGGGATTTGTAAAGGTCGTAGGGTGACAGTCCATAAAACCAGCTGTGCCGGATCTGCAGCATCAGGGCCAATGGGTCTGGGGGGACAGATTAAGCCTTTGCACTGCAAGAGCTGACATCAATTACCTTGCAGATGTGTGAGCAGTTGTAATGTATCTTCCCATGAGGCAGTTAACTCCACTGAGATTCCTTTCCCCCACTCAGTTCCCCAAAGCCTGTTGAGTTATCTGGTTAAATCAGAAAGAGGAAGAATTATAGGCCTGCCTGTACTACACACACACACCCCTGGAAGGGGAAGGGAACTTCCCATGTCTTTATTTTGGGTTGCGAGTCAACTTTCTGAGTGATCAGGATGCAGACTTTTAATGGGATTTGGACTGTCCTTTATAAATTTGCATGAAAGAAACATGATGTTTCTTTTAGAAGTTAGCAAAATGTAATTTGAAATGTCAACAATCTTTGTGGGTTTCTGTGCATAAATGTCTACACATCCTCATTCTGCACTTCAGCAGAAAATGCAAAGACATGATAAGACTGCATGTCAGAAAATAAAAGCAATACATTGTGATAAATTGTAAAACACATAAGAGAATTGGCTTAATTAAAAAAAAATCCCATCTTAAAGCCATGTAACTGCAGACATTTTGCTATCACTGTCCATAGTAATTGTTGATAGTAATCAACTCTCTCTTCACCCACAAATCTTTAAGAGATCATTCCAAAATGCATATTTGTATCTACTCTTTGGGTTGTTGGTCAATATCAAGCACGTAAATGGGTCACTGATGTTGATTTAGAATTTTTGTTTGTCTTCATTCTTTCTTTTTGTAATAAGCACATTGATGGGCAATGTCACTGCCATTTTTGTAGGAATTAATGTTAGAAAGGTAGAGTTCTATGGTACCTCAAGAATCATCTTATTCAAATCATGGCCAGTGGAAGTACCCACAGCTAAAATACTCTGACAGCTTGACATCCTTGTTTCTATTTGTCATCAATTTTGACATCAGTCAAACCTTTGAATGACAGATCCCCAAGAGCTCCAGTTTGCAGCTGTACTAATCAGATCTTGCAAACTCGGGACCTTGGCTTCCTTGTTTGAGTCTATCCACCTGTAGTACTGTCTTCCTCTACCGACCAGTCTGCTTGACTAAGCATTATTTCCAGTGACAGTCTCATTTTAGCAATTTTGGCTTCTGGTACATTTATGTACTTTATTTTTATCCTCCCTTTCTCTTGATATAGGGACTTTAGGGTGCTAGAGTTTAGACATGATTTGCTCTAGGACCCATTAGTTTGTCTATTTAGTGGTCTATGGTATCCATAGAACTCTTCTCCAGCACAATGTTTCAAATGAATTTATATTTTTCCTGACAACTTGTTTCATTGTTCAACATTTACAACCATACATAGAAATTGAAAATACTATATGAATAATTCTGGTTTAAATATTTAATGCTGTATCTTTAATCTGTTCTATTATATTCTGATTTATTTAATTATATTTATATGTTGCCTTTCCATGAATATGGGACCCAAGGTTATTTATAAATAGGATAAACAAGATAAGCTTTAAAAGACTGTGAAGAGTGATTCCCAGCCACCACTAAAACCTGGAAATTAAGGCTCCAAATTGAGCCCATGAGTGTGCCCAAGGGACAAACCTAAGATTTCAGGGGAGGGGGGGTTTAATGCCATCTAACACAAGCTGAATCCCTGTTCCCTGATCTGCCTTTCTACTGAAGAGGACTATCTCTGAGTTAAGCTTTGAGTAATTCACCCTCATGCAGTCCATTACTAACAGCAGAAACTGATCCAGTGTTGAAGCAGCTTCTTTAGAATTAGATGGAAATGTGGGGATCTTATCTAGTTCCTTCACAGCTATCCTTACTGACATGGGTACATGTAGTGGCTTGGAGAAACAAACTAAAGCTGTTATTTTTGCTACTTCATTCTAAGATTAGAAAGTTTCTCAGATGCTAAGGGATTTCCAAAGTACTAGAAACCAAGAGCTTTTTCCCCTTTTGACAACATTGTTCCCACTAAAGGCCTGAGAGCCCAGAAACCACTGAAAAGGCCTCAATCCCTCCCATGACATCACTTCGCACACATCTGCTTTTTCTCTCCTTATCTCTAAGCCTCTGAGAAAAATGAGTTTGTCCTTGTTTTACATTCTGCTTCCTAATTTCAAGGCAACTCGATCTGGAAAAACCTTCTGTCTCCCACATTCTCCTCCGAAGGTCACTCTGGCCTATTATCATGGGAACTGATATCACTTTCTCCTGTTGTCTGGGAACAGCCTGGAGATTCCAAAACATTTCTCTCCAGGCCCCTGCTATTTTCCACAGACTCCTTGGAAATTACAGGTTGCACCCCATCATCCCCTTCCTCATCCTCTGAGCACTCAGAAAGCTCATCTGATGCTTGCCAGGCTACAACACTAAAATAGCTTATCATCTTGATGCCTCTTTCCCCTTCTGTACAATGTAATTTTCTGCAAGGCTAGTCAGGAATTTGTTGGACCATATATTTGGCAGAGTTTGACTTTTCACAAATATCAGGATAGTTGAACTCTCTAATTACTACTACATCTGACCTTTCTGAATATTTGGCCATCTGTTTCAGAAAGGTATAATCCAAGTCCTCAGTGTGTCTTGGGAGTCTGTTGTAGATCCCTGGAATGACATCCCTGTTTCTTTCTCCCTTAATTTTTACGCAGATACTCTCAGCCTGGTTACCAAGATTTAAATCATTGATCTCTTAATAAGTGTTCATATCTTTGCAATATACAATGTTCCCTCACTTATTGCGGGGGTTAGGTTCCAGGACCACTCGCAATAAGTGAAAATCCGCAAAGTAGGTAAACTATATATTTATACATTATTTTAGTAGTTACACACTATTTCAAGTCTTTATCAACCAATCGTGTGTTGATAAATTGCCTCCTTCTCCTCCTGTTGCCAGTTGGGCTCCTTTTCTCTCCCTTCAGCTTCTCCTTCCTCCCTTCCTTAGGCTGTAAATTGTAATTTTTAATGATTTATAATATTCTTTTAGAGTTTATTGAAAAACCGCAAAATAGCAAATCCGCAAAAAGTGAACCGCGAAGTAGTGAGGGAACACTGTAATATTACATGCTGTTCCATCTATTTATCTGAAATAGTTTGAATCCTCAGCTATTATTATATCCCAGTCATATGACTGATCTTACTAGATTTCAGTGATGCCTATTATATCATATTAGCCTTTTTGAATTAAGAGTTTAAGTTCATCTTATTTACTTCTCATCCTCTGTGCATTAATGTAGAAGCATGTAAGATCATGGACCATTCCCAGTAGCTGCTTATTTAATTTTCTTGCTCTCCTATCATTGAATTCTTGCACTATTTGCCTAGTTCTTTCTGTAATAGTCAGGCTATTATCTCCAGCACAAGATTAGCTCAGTTTAAATCTCCTTTTATCAGATTTGCAAGACTTTTAGCAAAAATATTCCTATCAGCTTGTGAGAGATGCAACCTGTCACGACCCAGGCTGCAGAGCACCAATAACCATACACAGAGGCCAGAATCTATCTAATATCTTTATTGAAGGAATATATAAAGTTAATAAAAACAAGTGTAGAAAATAGTCCAGAAATAGACCTTTCAGGAAAGGTCAGAAATAGTCCAAAAAAGCAATGTCCAATAAGAATTATTAAGGTCCAAAGTTGTAATCCAATAACCGAAACACTCACTTTGCCAAGCAAAGTGAGGGGAGATGACAAGGTCCTTTAGTCCATAAAACTTGAGCGTGGCTAGGAAATAACTTGATACTTGAAACAAGGCTTGAACGTGGAACAAGGTAACTAAGAACAAGAACAAGGTCCGTGGAATAACTTGGTAAAATCCGTGAAACAAGGCAAGGATTGATCCTGGGAAACAAGGCAAGGTCCGTAGATAAACAAGGCTGGGAAGCAAGGCGAAGGCTGGATAGCAAGGCTAGGCTTGAGCAGGAGCGAGGCTTGAATCGGAGCGCGCTGTCCAGACACAACTCGCTCCGTAGGCTGACGAATTGACTCCGCGAAGTTACTACGCGGGCAAAACACCTATATAGAGTCTAACTTTCTCACCGAAGCAGTTCTCTGGGAATCAGAAACGAAAGCTAAACTCTGAGACCAGATGTTAAACTCCTTAAAGATTCTCACGAGAAACAGTCTTAATTGGCAACATTCTTAGCTGCTATCCTCGCACTCCTGCGCGAAGCTGATTCCAAACTTCTCTGTTGTTTACAAAACTCCCGGCGCAAGAACACGGGAGAAGTAGGCTCTGGGGTTGTTTGACATACTTCTGGGAGACAACTTTCTTGCAGGTGCAAGGTTCCCAGATCGGCCTGGGAAAGATCTGGCTGAGAGGAATCCAGTTCAGACTGGGAAGGTAAAAAACCCAAGTTTTCATCTCCATCAGGGATTACAATGTCCTGAGCAGGACTACAAGGCCCATGGGTCATCACACAACCCATCACTTGCCGGAAGTCCATTTTCATGAAACCACAGATCATGGTCCAAGAAACTATGAGGTTGAATGAAAAGTAATGCCCCCACCTTCATAACTCCACAACAGATGGCAGTACTGGTATGCGGCAGGTACTGGCTTGTTCAGTAGACTCTCCTCTACAATTGCATTTGGTGGGAAACCTTAGCATTGAACGGTTGTGTTGTTAAAGTGAGAAGTATGGAACATTGCATAGACAGTTGGTCAGTGCAACTTAAGCAACGTGCAGTCATTGAATTCTTGATAGCAGAAGGTGTCACCCTAAAGGAGATTCATCAGAGAATGCAAGCTGTTTATGGTGATTGTGTTGATGTGAGTACTGTGTGTCGTTGGGCGAGTAAGTTTAAAGATTTTGAGGTGGGAACATCTGACTTGCGTGACAAGCAAAGAGTTGGACGTCCTGTGACAGCAACCACCAAGTTTCACAAGCAAAAAGTTGACAGATAGATTTAGGACGATTGTCATATCACTCAGAGAGAAATTTCAAGCATAATCGGCATTTAACAAGAACGTGTGAGTCACATTATAGCTTTGCTTGGCTATTAGAAGATTTGTGCACGATGGGTACCCAGGATGCTGATGCCTGAAATGAAAACGCACACACTTGAAATTTTCCAGGAACTCCTCTTGCATTACGAGAATGAAGGTGAGGCCTTTCTCCTTTGAGGTGACACCTTCTGCTGTCAAGAATTCAATGACTGCATGTTGCTTAAGTCGCATTGACCAACCGTCTGCGCAGGGTTCCATACTTCACACTTTAACAACACAACCGTTCAGTGCTAAGGCTTCCCACCAAATGAAACTGTAGAGTCTACTGAACAAGCCAGTATCTGCTGCATACCAGTACTGCCATCTGTTGAGGAGTTACGAAGGTGGAGGCACTACTTTTCATTCAACCCTCAGAAATCATTCCTAGTGGCACAGTCTGTGGAGCCAGTTCTTCAGCTCCCTTCCAGGGCCATGTCCATTAGCTGGGAGGAGGGATGAAATGACAACCTGTGCATCAAAGGTTCTTCATTTTCCAACCAAAGTGTTATACTCCTTTGTGATATCCTTAAGTTTACACCTTGCAGTGTCATTGGGTCCCATGTAGGGAACCAAAAGGGAGGGATAACGGTAAGTGAATTTTATGAGTCTTATCAGCTTTTCTGTTAAATCATAGATTTTTGCCTCAGAGAGACAGCACACTTTTCAGAATATCCTTCCAACAAACAGTTGCTTCTGTTAGCCTCAATAAGGAGACCCCTACCACCACCACTCATCTTCTCTCAGGATTGGCAGGGGTCATTCCATGTGCTGAATTTTCCAAGGTTACCAGTTATACCCAGAGAAAGCTGGATGGTATAGATTTACCACCACAATGTTCTCATCAGTAGCAAGGACCTTCTTTTCGTCCCATTGTACTCAAAGACACTTTTGATTTCAGTGTGAGAGAAAACCTTCTTTCTGGGTGCTCCCACACTCTGGAACTCCTTTCTTCAGGAAACTAGGTTGATTTTCCTTTCACTGGCTGGTAAAGACATTTTTATCCCAACAAGATGTGGAGAGCTGACTCTTACAAGCAAGGGTGGAATATAAGCTAAGCAATACAGTACCATACAATAAAAAGAGTGGTAGGCATACTTGGGGCAGGCCAAAGATAATATGGAGGCTGCTTTAAAATCAAACCATCCCACACTCTTATAACAGCCAGAGATAGTACTGCTGTATTTTTGTCAGCAACTTGGTTGCTACCTAGCAGTATACAACTTTTTCCTGACTTGTTTGAAAAATCTAATGCTTACTTTAACCCAAGTTATTCATTCCTCTGCCTGTCATTGACCACATCACCTTCCTCTACCCCAGTTTATCAGTTCCATTTCAACCATATTGTCTATATCTTGTTCTTTAGTGATTCTGTAGTTCTGTTGCTGATTTTTTTAGTTGATCTGCATCTGTCTGTTTGCCTCTGACCTGATGGGTTTTCACAACCATATCTGTTACAGGAGAATCAACTAAGAGAGGGAAATGATTAAGTCTGTCTGTTGGTTCTCTTCTCCAGTTGTAGCCTTTTCTAGTGGGGAATACATCAGCTGGAGAGATACATGCAGTTGCATCTCATAGTAGATTGCACAGACATAGCCTATCACTACTTCAGAAAGAATTGTTTCCTTTTGCTATAATAGTTACAATAGAATAGTGTAACCTGAATAAGACATTGTTTAGACATTAAATGAATGTGAAGACGCTGTTTGTTCCACCTGATATTGAAATTTCCCCAAAAGGATGTTGGCATGAGGGAATTTGATACTAAGTCACAGTATTTCCTCTCTTCCCTGCTCTTAACTTGTCCATAAGTGTAGCAACATCTGTTCATTCTTCTGCCCTGTCTTTGGTGTGTGCGTCTGCGCATATACACAGTTGCACTCTCACTCTCACTCTCTGCTGGTAATGAGTGGTTTGCAGTGGGAACTAAATGAAGTTGATTGCCCACTGGTGTCTGCCATTAGTGGTAATTAGTTAAAACATCAGAGTATAAACAGTAAATTGGCTCTAATAATTAATACTTGCACTCAAGCATATGAGAGAAAGAGAGAGAGAGACTGGGAGAGAAGCAGCAGCTTGTAAAATCAGTCGGGGATGTTTTAATTAAAAAAGAAAGAATGTAAGTAACACTGTATTGGGGAAAAAGGACAAAAGGCGGCAGAGATGCCTGTACTCATTAGCAGCCCAAATTTCAGTCTGCTCTGGGATGAAGTGGGGAGACTCCTTGTCCCCAGAAAATGCCAAGTGTAAAGCAGTACAGGATCTCAGGTATTCCATTTCAAACTGAGGACTGAGTTAGAGTAATTCCCTTAGCAAATCTGTTTGGGTAATGTTGCCCTCACCTGCTATATAGAGCAAATTTAAAAATATGCTTGTAATATGGTAATATTTAACACATTAATTTTTTTAATTAAAATTAAAGTTGCATTAGCTCTCCTGTTTTCTGCTTGCTAGTAAACAAAATATGTTTTCATAAAAACAAAATTTCTTTCTTTCTTTACTAAAGATCAGCAGCTATGGTTTATTTTTAGAACATGAGAAACATAAAGGAATCAAAACAAAATGTGGCAGAGAAAATTGACTAAATAGTGCTAGAAAGATTCTTGCACATAGTTAAATGTGACTCTGTGCTGTGATTTTTATAGAAATAAATCATTTTACTACTGTGTGTTAAGCTGCAGTCAAAATTTGTCTAGATTAGATAATAAAGCCTGTGTTATAACAAGTCAAAATCTGTTTTGTCCTGTTGAGATCCCCTTTCAACCTTTTAATCTACTGGTTTGAACAGCTCTGTATGTGTCTGCTCAGAAGTAAGTCCTGTTGAGCTTAGTAAGAGCTTTCATCTTGGTCAGTGTGTATAGGATTGCAGTTTTTATTTATGAAAATATATTTGTTTTGCATGAATATTTGCATATGTATTTGTTTAAGCTAACCATGTGTACATATGCTGGAGTAATATGGAGCATACTGCATACAAGGCAAACAATGTTTGAAATAATGATTAGTCATAGGTATTGATGGCACGGAGATGCTAAGATCAGCTGGTGTATCTCTGGGAATCTCTAACTTTATAGGATGGGTAGGCCCATTTTAATGCTTTTCTGCTATTTAGATGCATAGTTAAGACTTAGGACTTCATCACATTGAGCTGGAGAAAACAAGGGGAAACAGGGGAAAGGATGGAGTTTCATGGGGCTCTATCTTTAAAGAAGACAGAATTTACTCACTCCCAACACACTAAGATCCCTCCTCCAGCTTCTAATTCAACCATTCATTTATTTCTCATCACATGAGCAGACAATGACTCCTCCCATTTCAAGGATACCAGCACACTTTTTAAAACAGGCATCCTTTACAGAAGCACTACCTTCAAAACCCTTCCACTGAAGCAGATTTAAGGCATTTTTCTTAAGGTGGCACTTTCCCTGGGGTCGACTGCACTGAGCTTTCCTCCCAATGTCCCTCCAGGATTTTATTTATCTTTAAAAAAAAAACATCACCACCAATTATAGGAAGTGTTTTAAATTAACCCTTTCACCAAAAGCCTCTGCATTAGCGATCTGGGGAAATTTGCATTTTGGCGCTTCCCACACACAGTTTCAGCTTTTTATTTACAAGCGGGCAACAAAAGAGGGCAACAAGGATTAACATCACGTAGGGAAATTGGCCATTTTGCCTGTCTCTGTGTGACGAATTTAAAAATAAGTTAACTGCCAACCAGCTAAGGCAGTGGTTCTCAACCTGTGGGTCCCTAGATATTTTGTCCTACAACTCCCAGAAATCCGAGCTAGTTTACCAGCTGTTAGGATTTCTGGGAATTAAAGGCCAAAACATCTGGAGACCCACGGGTTGAGAACCACTGAGCTAAGGAATTGTTGGATGCATGAGAAACGGCAAAATACCTCAACCTCACAGTTGAAGCTTCACTGGTCTTCTGGTTATCCTGAAGCCTTCTTTCTGGCCATGCCTAACACTTCCTGCAAGTGGTTTTCATTTTTGCTTGCTTGCCTGCCTAGCTCTCATTAGGGGACCCACCTTCTTGACACCCAAGACAAACCTCTTAATGCATTAATAGCGCTGTTCTCTTCCTATTTGAGAATCCATCCACTATCCCACTCCCCGTGCCTCCTAAATTTTCATTGTGGAGATATACGGTAATAAATGATAGTTGGAATTAGGTTGTACCACTTTATGTCTTTATGACATGCAGACATGGCATACTACACATTGGAGAAAAGGTGAAATATCCTTCCATAGATAAATTGTGTTTGCTTATTTTTCCAAGCAAAAAAGCAGGCCCAGTGCCTGCCCCGGCCCACTCCGTGACCTTAAATGGGCCACTTGGGCCGGCCCCTGGCCTTGCCTGGCCAACCAGAAGGCGGGGCAGGGCCCACTGCATATTGACCAGCCGGCCAAGCAGCGGGAAAATTTCCCACCAAACAGGGGGCTTCTGGGAGGAAGAAGCCCCCTGTCAATGCCATGGCTGCCCAGCAGCTCGCAACACTGCAATAGCAATTGCCGGGTAAGTCAGTCAATGCATTTGCATCACTCCCCCAGCTGTAGATTAGTTAGAACAGGTAGATTCCCAAAAAATGGCCTCCCTCTCACAGCTCTGCACATTTTCAGAAGAATAATGTTAAACCTGGTGATAGACCCGTAGCCAGGATTTTGATTCGGGGGGGGGGGGGGGGGGCTGAGTCTGAGTGAGAGAGGATCTGCCCTAGCAAACCTTTGGTATCGTTATCCCAATACCCCCATGCATCTGAGATATATTGAGCATGGTGATAGATCATGATATGAATAAACATAACAGTCTAAATAATACCAGTAAGGCCTTCTCGCAGACCACCCTGAGAATTTGGGGGGCGGGGATGGGGAGGGCTGAAGCCCCTCAACCCCCCCCCCCCCCCCAGTGACATGCTATCTGCCTGACTCTGAGTGGTGTTGCATCAAATTTTACTGAAATCTGATTTTCACACAAACGTTGGAGGGAAAAAAAGGACTAAGATGCTGAAAAGCTTGTAGCAAAACCTTTGCCTTTCACTTTTGAATATAATTTTGAAAAACAATTATTTTACAGTCAATTATTACTCAAAGATCAGAGGAAAGAGTGCTCATTTTTTAGCCTTCCACAGAAGCCCTTGCAATTGGTGAGGCTTGAAAAAGAGAACATGCCCATATCAGGAGGGTGAGACTAGGAGGACTGCACATATGTGATTGTTAATCATGTACTGCACATACTAATGATGCTAATGCCCTAAGTGACAGTGGCCCATCTTTAGGGCCATGATTTAGGGGCTCTGAGCGGAAACCCAGCTCCAGGGAGTAAATGCATGAATTCTCCACTGATACTAAACCTCCTAATAAATCTTACACACACCAAAAAGCCCCAAGCATTAAATCCCAGAATCCAGTAATTGAAACCCTCCAAGCTCATGGGGATGAAAAGGTAAATGGCCCACGTGTGTTTTTATTGTAGTTTACCTGATTATCTCCCAGGGAGACAAAGGAGAACAAGGTCTTCAAATTAACACACCACATTTCACCCTATGGAAACAGTATCTGTAACACCAGCATATGGCTGAAAGACTGAGTTTTGTGCAGCAGGGCCTTAGGATAACTATAGTCTTTACCTGATAAAATACCTAAACTCTGTTACATTACATTATATTGCTCTGTGTTGCATCTCCCTGCTCCAGCTGTTCTCCATTGCCCTCTGGTGCCTGCTTTCTGTGAGAGCCTGTGACTTTAGGGAATGGTTCATAACATCACAATTGTAATTGTGCATTTCATTTATCTAAGGACAATCTAGTGTTACACCACAATGCTATAAGCACAACTTAATATAGAAAATTGAGATTTGTAGTGCGCTTGATGGCTCTGCTTTGTGGCATTCCTCTGCCTAAATTGTGTAATGCCACTACATGGTTACAGCTATCCTGAATAAAAATGCGTTGAATGAGGAAAAACAAATTAGAACTAAATCCAGATAAGACAGAGGTGCTTGACATTAAGGGTTTTAACCTAGGGATGGAGGTGTATCAACCAGTTCTGGATGGTGGGTTACGCTGCCCTGAAAGATTGTGTTCACAGCTGAGGAGTGTTCTTGGATCTGTATCTCCAAATGTTAGTCCAGGTAGATTTGACAGTCAAGAGTGCATACTATCAGCTTTGGCAGATATTCCAGCTGCGCCCCTTCTTAGATTTGGAGGATCTAAAGATGGTAGTATGCACTGGTAACCTCAAGGTGGGACTTCTGCAATGCGCTTTACATTGGGATACTAAATTCGGAAAGTCCACTTAGTTCAAAACAAGGCAGCCAGACTAGATCCAGAAACATCTAGGAGTGAGCATATTGCATGCATATTAAAGTCATTCCACTGGCTGCCAAATAGTTTCCAGGCAAAGTACAAAGTATTGGTTTTGACTTTTAAAGCCCTACATGGTTTGGGTCCAGGTTACCTATAGGATCGCCTTCTCTCATACAATGTGCCCCAGACACTGAGATCCTCCTTGTCGCACCTCAGGATAGCTTCACCTTGCTGAACACACCAGGCTGCACACAGTTTGAAGTCTTTTGTAGTTTATTAGGAAATAGGAAATAAATAGTTCTTAAAAAGCAAAAGTAAAGATCCAAAAGATTGTTGCAAAACCAAGGCTATTCAGATTAATCCAAGAAAACCTTAGGCATAAAACAAGGTTCCATTAATACATGACATAGTTCCATGAACTTGATTACAGGATAATCCAAGAAAGCAAGACCTGCTTCTAACTCAAACGAGACATTGCTTTGACAAAGATTCCTCTCTCAGCAAACTGTTTTAATAGCATAACATGAAGGCATTCCTTTGCCCTTTGACCTCTCTCTTATTTGCTATTCTAAGCCTTCTGCGAACCTCCCTAAATTCCAAGCGGCTGGCCCGGTCCAGAGATGCTGTATTGTCAAGGCCAAACTGCTCGTTAGTGTTTATCAGGCTGGGAGCTGCTCTCCCTTCCTGCTTCTTGCACCTGGGAAACATCAGCATCAACAACACCATTTCCTCCTGTCTGAAAGCCTCCCTGTTCCCTATCTTCCACAGCAGGAACACCCTGCACTTGAATTTCATAATTCCCATCAGAGTCATCTTGAAACTCATCCTGACCCTGAATCCCCTCATCCTGAACCTGTATCCCAAAATCCTCATCAGAGTCACTCTGAGGCTGAGTCACAACACTCCTGGGGATATCTACCAGAACCTGAATTGTGACCATCACCAAAAGGACCTTTTCATCAGCTGCCACAAGACTGTCAGAGGAGATCTGACAGCTGTTGAAATTTAAAGCACATCTGAAAACCTAGCTCTTCCGGCAGGCCTACCGAGTCAGTTTTAACCACTAATTTTAAACTCGTATCTTGTGATTACTGTATCTTAATCTTTGTTCTATGTATTTTATATATGTATTTCATCAAAATACATTTTAATATTTGTATTTTATATAATGTTTTATGATTGTGTTTTTAGCTATGTTTTGCTCCACCTCAAGCCATGAGGAAAAGTAGGTAAGAAATAATAATAATAATAATAATAATAATAATAATAATAATGATAATGATAATGATAATGATGATGATTATTATTATTATTATTATTACCTCTGTTCAGGTTATGAATTAACTGCTACCACCCACAATAAAGAATCTTAAGAAATAGAACCCCCCCCCCCACACACACACACACACACAAACAGTTAACCTTTCAAAGATATTCGCCCAACTAGAAATTAGGGTCAACAGTAAAACTAGATTCAGAGCAAGATGAATGTAGTAACCAGGATGGGAGGGTCATGCACTTTTTTGACAGGAGTATCCTTAAATATTTGACTAGCATGGGCTGAAAATAATCACCACTTCTTATTGAAAATCCTTACCTATACTCATGTCAGTGTGTTTGCTTTGCAGATATGTATTTTGAGCAGGATTCTCAACATCAGGGCTTTCCACTACAGCCTGATTGTCCCAACACATTATGACAGCTCTAAAAACCCTAATCCACTAGCAGTTTTATGAGACCCATTCTGAAATGAGAACAGAGCTAATAGCTCATTCCTACAAAAGTGCTGGAATTTATCTGGATTTGCAGGGATGTGCATATTTAAACACACACACACACTTCCATCTCTAGCCTTATGGAGAGGCATCCGCCCATCATTTCTCAGGTCACCGCTTGGCTAATGGTCTATTAATTTGTTCAGTCGTCCCATGTGAGTCAAACTCAATTTCTGGTCTGTGATTCTTCCCTGTCAGCAGTGTGATGGATTGGACGTATGGCTGTCAGCGCCTGCTCCAAATCTGACCCCCAACCCACCCTGCACCGTCCACCACTGCTCACCAAGATTTCTTTCCCATTCCTTTTGTAGGCACTTAGACACACACACACACACACATCTCTCCTAAAGAGCAGGCCATCTATAGCTATATACTCAAGGATTTGTCTCTAGCAATGAAAAATGACAGAAATATTTAAGGACAAATAGGGTTTACAAATCCAATTGAAAATTATTACAGGGAGGCACTGTCTACAGATGGGCCCAAGCTGATGTGCAGAGGCAATCAAATCGAATTTCCTTATCGCACTGCTATTTTAGGGCGTTATCTGGCACCATAATGCAGTTATAAATTCAATTTTGCTGCCGAGCATTTATTGTTTACCATTGCCTGTTTGCTGGAAAAAATGTAAACACTTCTTGGCTGTAAAATTAATTTCTGGGCAGAAAACTAAGGTAGGAGGCTGGGGATGAAAAGATGAGAAGAAAATAGGAAATCAAATCAGAGTACAAGGACAAGAGCATTTGTTGTATGGTGGAGCTCCTGAACTTTTTAATAAGCCCGAATTTATGTATATGTTTTGAGTTTTTACCTTTTACAGAATTGTACTGCATTTCAGATGCTGTATGTAATAGGAAAATCAGCGAAGCCTGAGTAGTGGGAGCATGCTGTTTTAATTGTTAGGATTAGGAATGTACTTGCATGCTGTGGAGAGAAATGTGTATGTTATGCTTCTCTCAAGGTCAACTACCATTTGAACTACTGTATTATAGTCCAGAGTTGAGAAGGATGACGCTAAATAAGGATTCACTGAGTGGATCATGGGTGGGAGAGGCTCATGCTGTGTCTTCTTCATTTCATCCATATGTCAATCAATCAATTTATTAATGCTCCGACCAATGGTCATATGCATTCACAGAGACAACATCGAACAAACATCTATACAAAACACTGTAAAATCCAACACTTAAAAGTAGGATGCAAGCAGGATAAAACAGAACATGTAAACATTGTGAGGTGCAGCAACGCAAGTGCAACATGTGCTGGGAACTGCACAATTACCGGTAAAATGCCAATGATCCATATGTAGAATATAGTTAGTCATGAGCTATGAGGGAAAGAGGTTAAAGCAGTTTACAAAATAGATCTGCCATATAAGTGAACTTGTTATCCTCTGCTTTTTGAACAGAATAATTAAAACTCCTGGCCAATTCTCCAGTGCCCTCTTTTGGGAGAACAGCAGGGACTGTCCTGTGGAATCATTTTCCATATTGCCTTCACAGTGCTCCCTGCTGGAGAACATGGGTAGTTCACTGTCACAAGATTCTCCAGTTCTGATTTAGTTGCACCTACAGTTAACTGAATCAGGACCTGATTTTCCTTTCCCATCTCAATTCAGTGTTTCCTCTACCCTGCCTTTTCAGGATAAGCAAAGCCAGGAAATGCAAGTTGCTGCCAAGGAAAAGTTGAAGGTCTCCCATTAATTCAAGACTAAAAATGACAAATTCATCTTCTACGACAATTAAATGAAGTCAGTAATTGATGCTAATTGATATTCTGCTGGGAGGGCTCTTACTGCTTCACTGCACTCCGTCATATTGCATGCCAGTTTCCCCTTCTCTGCAGTCTTATTCATCCCTGTATATATGTTATTTGCTAGGAGTCCACTTCAGAGGGCACTGTTTACCATTTTGGATGTAGGCATTCTCACACAGGGAAGTCATGTCTGTGACCTTCAACTCAAATGTGGTTTTCTCTATTTGTGCTGTTTTCCTCTACAAGCAGGTAGACTCCAGGCCTGGTGGCATTGGCAACAAGGGTTTATAGCCCACAGCTGTGTAAGTTCCCACTTAATTTTTATAAGCCCAGCATAAGAACCTGCAGGGGGTAAAGCACACTTGGATTTTCTCTCCTTAAAATATTATGGTCTTAGCAGTTTTCTGAAAACCCAGAAAGGGAAGACAAAGAATGGGAGGGTGCCCTGATGTGTGTATGTGTTTGGGTTTTCCCCCCTGCTTTACGAGATTTCTTTAATCTTAAGCCAATATGTCAAAATCAAATTAGGTCTTGGAAAGGGAATTGGCTTAGTGTGCCAAGTGAGCAAGCTGCATAGTAAATGTGCAGTTGTTTCTGGAATTGTTATTACCACAACGTGCCCATTAAGGAAACATGACATCACTTCCTCAAAACTTAGGACAGAGTCAGTCACAGCCTGCTACACCAATCAAGCTTGTGATGCCAAGAGATAACAGATAAGAGCAAGGATCCTACAATAAGGGACATAGGTCAAAATATTCCTATGCCTTCAAGGCTATTTTCCAGGCCACAACTGCCTTTCAGAAATATTCAGCCTTCACTGCCTGTCTTGATAGAGCCTAAATACCCTAAAGGCACCAGTTCCTGTCTGATCTTGGAAGCAAAGCAGGATCAACCCCAGTTAGTACTTGGATGGGAAACAGTAAAAGATAATTTGGTACTATAGACTTTATTTCAAAGACAGGAACTGGGAAAACCACCTCTGAGTATTTCTTGCCTAACAAAACTTTGTGAAATTCATGGGATCACTGTAAATCAAGAAATAACTTGGAAGACACATACATAGGTAAATCTGTCCTGATTATTGTTCAATAGTTAGATTGTTGTGTGAATGGATATGATCACAGATGTGTCTAGACAAGTGGTTGTACTTCCATGTTCACACATATTTGAATTTTCCATCAGTTACTTTTCAGTCATCACTTAGGGTCTCTGTTGTATTCTGCTTGAATGGTAGAGTAGAATACTTTAGGTTCATGAGTTAAATTGGTCCAACTTTAGCCCTCTCTTCCTCTCTCCCTCTCTTCATTGTTGGAGACCCCGGTGGCGCAGTGGGTTAATCCCTTGTGCAGGCAGGACTGCTGACTTGATTGTTGACCTGAAAGTTGCCGGTTCAAATCTGGGGAGAGTGTGGATGAGCTCCCTCTGTCAGCTCCAGCTCCCCATCTGGGGACATGAGAGAAGCCTCCCACAAGGATGGTAAAAACATCAAACATCCAGGCATCCCCTGGGCAACGTCCTTGCAGATGGCCAATTCTGTCACACCAGAAGCAACTTCCAGTTTCTCAAGTCACTCCTGACACGGAAAAAAGAATCCTCTTTGTTTCTTCTACTGTTCCCTACCTTCCTATTCCTTTCCTCCCTTTATGTTTTGTGGAAAAGATGAAGGCAGGAAGTACTATATTCTAGGAACAGTGCCCTCTCCCTTCCATTTCCTTCCATTCCAATTATTACCTCTTTCTTGAAGCTGAACTATGGGTTTCTATTTGGTTTTGGAAACACTTTGGGTGATGCCATATCTTTAACCAGCACAAATCAAATAAAGGTCATTCCATTGTCTGCATTGCCAATCACTCTAAGTGTACTTGAACCATGGAGACCATCTGATTGTTTTATATATATAATTGCAGACCAAGAAAGTGTCTTTCTGTTGTAAATTCCATTCTTGTACAGACTGCAAAAGCTGGAGCTGATATCGCATTCTTTCAGTGAATCTGCTCTTCAGCTGTGATCTGTCTCTTTCTCTCCTTCCTTATCAAGATGTTGTTTCTATTACAATTCAAAATATATGGTGTTGAAGGAATTGTGATCTAGACTTGTAGCATCAGAAATCCAGACCATTTCAGCACTCTCTGTTGCTTGTCAATTTCTGTGACTATACAGTGTATTTTCTACATACCACTATCTAAAATAGAGTTGTAGGATGGTGCAGAAGAAACAGAGAAGGTGATGAGCAGGGACCAAGCTGGCAATTCCTAGATGCACTACACCCTCTTGTTTCCAGAAACAAAGAGGCGAAATAAAGAGATCCAGACACTTCTGTGTTAAACACACATGACATGAAGGCTTGTCTCCTTTCCCTTCTCTTGTTACTAACTTCTATTAAACCTGACAAATTATGATGTACAGACATGTAATGAAAAACTGATCCATAATACATTCAAATATTCTGCACAAAAGCAATGGAGAAGTTGTATGTGTCAGGAGGGAGGGCGGAATAAGGAGACAAGTGTATTACATGGATAATGTATTTGACGTATTAATAAAACAAGCAGCATTGCTCCAGCCAGGCGATGGTCAAATGCCGATAGGCGATGATGGATCACAGATTGATGGAATCCAAATGTTTAGAATCATAGTCTTGGGGCCTTTCTCATATTGACTAAAGGTAAAAAATGCAGTGCTGTCAGCACATTAAGTCTCCCCGCCGTTCTTGAAGACTGCTATAGTAATTAGTTATTTCTGAATGCCTGCCCCCCATCCTACTTCCTCTTAGCTAGGCCACCTGGCTGCAAAGATGCAGGAGAACATCGACCCTGTCCTTACCCTCCAATGAGGACAAACTCTAAGTAGGTCTCTGCCAAATAAAAATGTGGACCAGCATATGGAAATGGAAGTGTTTTAGGCCTGGTCTGGTTTTTAAGCCAGTATTGGTTTGCTTCCTGTTCTATCACAAGTTTGTTTCTCAGGACATTTTACTTAACCAGAATTAGCTGTGTTTTGATGCAGCACATTCCACTGTAAGGTGACTTTCATGTGAGATGTGTGCCCACTGTTGATCCATAGTGATCTTATCATAGAATCATAGAATCATAGAATAGTAGAGTTGGAAGAGACCACATGGGCCATCTAGTCCAACCCCCTGCTAAGAAGCAGGAAATCGCATCTTTATAAAGATAGATCATAAACTTTCCAAAAATATCATACACCAGAACAAGGGTCTTGTTTTCAAGAGAAAGTGACTATATAGGGTGTTGATGGACATGTTTCTGTTGTACTCATGATTCTGCCCCTTTACAGTAAACCACCTGATGGTGCACAATTTTGATGTTGTACAAGTATTGAAGTCACATATATTCCATCTCCCTGTCTGTATGGGCAGCATGCTTATTGGATGTTTCTTATAGCAATCACAAAATCTTTATCCTCCTCCCATTATATAAAATAGTTAATGTCAAAGGCATGAATTGGATTTTAAGGGAAATTGGCAGAATAAACATTGAAATATTTAAATTTCCAATGCACATGTTTACAAAAAGGTAAACCCAAATCTGTTCCAAAGCTGGAGTAGGTACACATGTCATAGAACAGTGAAAGTGAGAGGAAAAACTGGCACTCATTCCTGGAAAGAAATATATCTTGACACAGACCTTTGATGTTGTATGCATTAATTGGTCTCATGGAAATCAGTCCAAAATAGCGTTAATGCTTTTAATTAGAACTGGGCAAAGTGTGACCCTCCAGGTGTTGTTGAACTACAAATCCCAGCATTCCCAATTGTTGGGTAGCTGGCTAAGGTTGCTAGGAGCTGCATTTCAACTGCAACTGGCAGACCATGCTTTTCCCACTCCAGCATTAAACAAAGCGTGTTGGCGGTCATGTCATAAAAAAGATCAAGTTAGTTGTCCAGTCTGGTCTTACAACTATATTCAAATTTTGCAACCATTTTAAAATTAAACACAGCAAGAAATTGGTTCTGCTTGACATTTGGTTCATTTGGCTAGTGTTTACAAATGTGGCTCTTATACTGCTGTATCACATGATGCTTTGTTAAAACCAAAACCACTTGCTTGGAATTATGGGAAACTGCTAGAAGCTTGGATTTTACATTTCAAAAGGTTACAAACAAAAAATTTGGAAGTGTGACTGCTAAAAACCATAAAGCAGAAAGCAAATTAAAAAATCTTAGACCGACTGGCTTTTAAAATCTTATGATTTTAAAGCTACTGTTTTTGATTAGATAACAGATACTGACTTTTGGATGTACAGCAACACTATACTTGATTTTACTTAACATTAAAGTTCATTTGCATATTTGTATGTTTCTGCAGGGCATTTTGGTACCTACTGTCGGAGACCAGAGTACATTCGGTTTGACCTCACTTGTGAATTTTTGTTTCATGGGTTTGTACTATTTAGTTAAGTATTTGCAGTTCTATCTCACTTCTTTACTCAAGAGGAAATGTCAAGGTGCCATTAGATTTAAATTCATTTCTTCGAAAAGCTGATTTTTATATCAGCATTCATTATCTCAGTTGATCTAGGAGAAGCTGACAAATGAAAGTGTTTTAAGAACCTTGGTATTTAACAGTTCTATCAGTCAAAGTTGTGGATTAAGGTTGATGCTCTGTTTGATTAGTCAGAATGTTCTTAAAATAAGTTTATTGTCCACCATTTAATATACATATCTCCTTATTTTACCTATAAAGTACTGGTTCCAACCTTTGGCCCTTCAGGTTTTTTGCAACATCTGAGATTTGAACATGTGTATAGTTTGGAATTATACATTGAGTACCATTTCCCCATGGAGACAAAGTATAGTTGCTTGTGCAAAGAGAGTCATGCTGACATAATGACACATTTCTTAGAATTTAGTAGGATGCTGACCTTTGAGCCCCTAAGGAGCATGTTGAGTTTCTTACTGCAAATGTGTTTCTCTATTCAAATGTAAGATTTAAAGAAGATGAGGTACAGATCTATGGGTTAAAAGAGTATGAGAATCAAGAAAATATATAGCCTAGGGAGTGAAACCTGAAAAATGAGATACACACTTATGTCATGCAACAAAAAATGTGTAGCGCTTCCTAAGACTTGGTCAAAAGGGAGAGCTCCTCTTCCTGATAGAAGGATAGCGAGGACAGGAAACTGGAGAGTGACAAAGTATGCTGTTCTGGCGGAGTAGGAGATGAGCTGTGTTAGCTCATTAAATACGGCAATAAAATATTAATAGTTATTGTCCCTCTATTTTTTGTAATTATCATCACAAAGAAGGATCTGCTACAAGTCACTAATGTGTTCCCAGCAGCGGGCAGCTTTTTAATATCACTGCAGGAGGGTGAACAGAAAAAGAAAAAAGTCGCAATATGGTTAAAGTAACTGCTGCCCTTCTGCTAAATATTTACATTATCCTATTTGTCTTCAATGCCTGTGTAGTCCTGTTCTACAATGTTTGTAGTGGCACCTAGTGGCTCCCATGTATGCTCTGGGTTTTGAAAGGGACTATCCGTGGTGCTGAAGTTATTTTACAGATAACATTTAGCACCTTGAAAAGCAACTTGAAAATTTGAACTGAAGTCTAGAATCGGCTCAGGCCCCTTCTACACTGCCATATAATCCAAATTATCAAAGCAAATAATCCACATTATCTGCTTTAAACTGGATTATATGAGTTTACACTGCCATATAATTCAGTTCAAAGCTGATCATCTGGATTTTATATGGCAGTGTAGAAGGGGCCTCACTGGCATGGGAGCCACCAGCTAATTTGGGAAATTCCACTGACATAATTATGTGCAAAACTTCTTACAAGAAAAGTGAAGCTGAGTATGAAGCTGACCTTCTTCAGAGGCAATTTTGTCCAAGGTTTTTTTTGCCCCCTTCCAAAAGGAACAGAGTTTTTCTTTTTCATTCAGATAGGAAGAATAGACACCCTTTCCAGTGCTACTGGGAAAGAGATTTTCAGTTCACTTGTGGTTTCATTCTTCACTCTGAGAGTAGTAAACACATGAAATGCTGTAATAGAAGAAAAGCATTTATGTACATTGCATTTGTTTGAAGTACATCCAGCTCTAAACACTTAAAGAACCAACCCAAAAGATTTGACTCCCTGGAGCAGAGGACCAGTATAGCACCCCACATTTGCTTCCTCTACAGACAGGGTTTGCAGTTGACTCCTATTACATCAACACTACTGAGAGGAGACTAGAGAGTCAAGTGTTGCAGCTTGCAGTAATATGGGGCCAGACTCTCTTTTTTCTACTTGGATTATATCATGCTTATGGCATAGGAATTGCATGCTACAAAAGTGAATTACGATTTTGTATGCTGTGGTGAGGCTCCCTTAGAAACCTTGCAGTGGAGTGCAAAATCACAGATTGTACACTTCATTAATTACTTAGATATTCCATTACCCAGGAACATTTGGCCATGTTCCAAATAGCTATAATAATTGACTCTTCAAATAAACATTGGTTTGCTGTTGTTGCCTTTTCAGTAGCCCTGAATTTTGCATTAGTGCTTCTTTTTATAAAATAAAACCTTTGCAATTAGGACAGAACAATTTCTAACTCACATAGTTTGCTTGTACTTTCCCCATTTTGTACATAGTTGTGAAAAACATATCTACCCTAGAAAGTCAATTGTCAATTAACCAAGGTGTAGAGAATCTTCAGTCCATCAAATACAGATGAGCTGCTTCTCCCATCACAGCTCACTTATACCAAGCTTGCTAATGGGAAATGGTGGTCATCAATATCTGGAGGAACACAGACTCCTCAATTCTGCTTTGACCAGTGGCATGCATGTAAGGGGAAACTCCCTGTCCTGCATACCCATTGTAGCCACCTCTATTTCTGTGGGAAATTCTCCACTATAGATTCTTTTCCACATTGGAAGACTGTCACTGTTTCTAGAATCAAATGTGGTAGATAACGTCACCTTTGCTTTTGCATTTCCCTTTGGCAGCACACAGTGAAGTCACTTGGAAAAGCAGGGCCAGGTGGTGGTGATTTGGAGTGTGACATTTCAACTTGTGTGACTGCCAATGGTCTACCTATGCCATTCAGTCCACAGATTTGCATGCTTTCGTGATGGAATACCCTTTCATTGTTCCGGTAATGTTTCAGCTTCTAGGATGTTGAATGCTGGCTTCCAGAATCCTCACTATTCATTGTATGGGCAAAAGCTGCTGGAAGTTGCTCTTCAATAATATCTGACGGTCCACATAATTCCCATCCCTGCTATAGGACCTTTTATAGAAGACAAGCTATCAGTGGCTGCTAGGTATGGCTTGCAAAGCCAGTTGCTGACAAATAGGATAATGCATCCGTACTCATCCTCTGCTTGTGGCTTTACAGTGAGCATCTGGCTGATTAATATGAGAACAGAATGTTGGATTATATGGAGCTAGGTTTGATCCAGCATAACTCCTTACTGTGTCCTCACAAAAGCACTTGGCAAAGTCCCCACTGCCTATATTCCAGTTGATTGATTCTCCTCCATTCAATGTTTGTATGTTCCATTTAAAGTTGCTCATATTTTGTTGGGTAGTCAGAATGAAATTCATATTTTTTCTAGGCTTTCCAAAACCTGGGATAGCCAGAATGGATACATTATTCCCTTCAAACACATGGAAGATCACTGCCACAGCGAGATATTGTGATGATTTCTACTACTATTGCATCTTCTCTTGAACGTAGTGCAGTCAGATGAATCTGGCTGTTGGAAACATGTGCCCAATCAGAATCTGTTCTATAGTAGAAGTGATACAAGTGTTAGTCTATTCTACTAGACTGAGTTTAGCCTCAGTCACCATTAGCCATGATTGAAGATCAGGATAGCCTGCACTTCATACATGTCCTAGTCATCACTGAATTTTTAAAACAGTAGATGTTGAGGCTCAAGTCTAATTGAGAGCCAGACCATCTGGCAAGGAAACAGTGCTTCTCAATTTTAAGTGAGTGTGGTCATGCAATGTGTGCTCAATCATGAAGGAAAGATATTCTGCATGTACAGAGGTACTTTTCTTTAAGCTTATATCTGAAGACTTAGCTCTCAAGACGTTGTAGGTTGATACAAATGAAGCATGACTTCTGTTGACTTCCAGTTCCTCTTTCTACTTGCTTTCTCCCAGTTTCTCTTTAAACCTGTGGGAATGTGATTGTCTTTGCAGTCAAAAACTCCCTCCCATGTGAAAATGTCTCTTTTTCAATAGCACATCTCACATGGATGTGGGTTATTGTAATGTGCACAAGAGTTTTTTCAGAAGAGCTGCCCATTTGTTGCACTTCCCTACTGGCACACCTGCAGAGAAGGTCTGGTCCCATCAGCCGGCAGGTGGAAGAGAAACGGTGGTGACAAGCTGCTAAGCGAGGTGGAATTAGGAGGAATGATAATAAATGTAGATGGTCAGACGGGGGAATAAAATGATCCATCTTTTGCATGTTCACCAAGGTGGCTGCCCCCTCCCCATGCCCATTCAATCAGAGCCTGTCAGACCTCCGGCAGCTTGGCATTTTTGTGAAGAATCTCTCGGCTAAAAATTGTTGTCATTCCTATTTCCTTGTTATCAGTCGTCAGCACCTCAGCAGCGCCCGGAGATTAACGCGAATCACCGGGCAAGCATCCATCCCCCAGGAACCTTCTCCATTACACCAAGCTCAACGGGTCCCTCCCGCCTCACCTCCTCCATCCATCATCTTTAACGCTGACAGCCAAGCATAGGCCTCTCAAATTTATCTCGCTGCATCCTGGGCAGGCTCTATCCGTCAAACCAAGCAAGGCTTCTTCTCTCCCCTGGTTTGTTGGGGGAGGGAGGAAGCCACCCGCGTGAGGGACTCGGGAAAAGATTGGTCCGAGATACACAATTAATCACGGCTCGTATCAATTTGGTTGATTTACTCCCTAGAGAGAAAAGGGGTGTAAACATGGTGTGTGCAGAAGCAATGTGGAGACATAATGTGTCTGTCTATAGGAAAAACATTAACAGATCATCCCTGTGGCGGCTGATTGATGGGGGTGATGGAGAAGGACAGCCTAGTACTGGCAGTCGTGACAGACAAGAGGATGCCAGGGTGTTCTGACCACCTAAAAGCCACTTGGAAGAAGAACCTTCTCACCATAGTCCACCTGTACATATAAAGTAAGCTCTGTTAATTTGTCTCCTGTTGTCCTGTACACAGAGACAGTGTCCATATGTTTAAGCCTAGCTTTAACTGCATGGTGTTAGAACCAATATTGCACCTGTCCCCTTGGGTAATACTATAACAGTGTTCTGCTGAGGCTATGGTCACATATTATTTTCTAGAATGTTTATATCCTTTGATAGATATAAAACTTGACTCTAGAAAGAGGAATAAGAAATATGGTGGAGAAACTTCCCTATGCAGCTGAGTGAAAGGAGAGAAAAGGAGTTGGAATACAAATGGAAATTTCAGTGAGACAAGGCTGCATCTTATAATAACAATAGGCTTTTCTTCTTTAAATGTTTTATTTCTCACATTACACTAGAGGAAGCAAGAACAATCAAGCAGATGTAACCAAAAATCTGTGTAATGTCAGGGAGATTGGGTCAGATATCTGTTAGGTAAAAACCAATAGCTGTCCCTATGCAACTAGTTTTGGAGAAAGTGGCAAGAACCTCATGTTTTCTCCTAATAATTGTGTAGTTTTTGGGTCTAATACAAACATTGTTAATATTGACAAAGTAACTCTGTAAATGCCAGGTATTGACCTTGACATAATCATAATGTATCTAAAGCACTGTAATATCCTCCAACTTTGGTCCTGTTATCTGTGAATAAGTGTTATATGTGAGCTTGGTATTACAAATGGTAGTACAACAGCCAGCTTACTGTAGTGAAGCTGGATCAAGCATCACATAGTTGATTTGAGGGTAGTTAAGAGGAAGACAACCATGTTTTCCACCTAAGCTACGGTAATCAGACAATGATATAAATGTGGCAAACAACAAATACAAATCTGTTGTGTGTGTGTGTGTGTGTGTGTGTATCAAAATGAATAATAAGAGCAAGAGTCTTAGATATCTAAAAAGCTGCCATGGAGATGCACAATAGCTGGTGAGAATAATAATATTCCAAATGCAAATGTGAAGGGAATTGGGTTCTTGTATGTTTTCAAGGCTGTATGGCCATGTTCTAGAAGTATTCTCTCCTGACGTTTCGCCCACATCTATGGCAGGCATCCTCAGAGGTTGTGAGGTGATCTCACAACCTCTGAGAATGCCTGCCATAGATGTGGGTGAAACGTCAGGAGAGAATACCTCTAGAACATGGCCATACAGCCCGGAAAACATACAACAACCCTGTGATTCCGGCCATGAAAGCCTTCGAAACACAGTGAAGGGGATTACTCAGAATGCAGCACCTGAACCTTCTTTTGAATTTGAGTAAGTTTCAGAATTGAAAAGTGTTGTATCTCATGCTTTGTAACAGTAGGACCACCTACCCTGATGTCTGTGCTGTCCCTATTAGCCTAAGGCAGCACAGTCAATTCTGAGATAATGGGAGTTTTATTCAATCAACATCTAGAGAATTACAGGACCCCTACCCCTACTTACTGTGTCTTAAAGTCCTTCAGCAGAGGTTTGTTTCACTGGAAGCATGTTTCTATATGTTCCTCCTGTGGTTAATTTTTTCTCTAATAAATCTCTTTTGTAGTAACTTGGACCTGCTGTCTTTCCAGTTCAGGGAGTAGAATACTGAGATAATACTTAATTTGTTTTAATAAAAACCTCAATTTGTTTAAGCATTGATTAACCATTGCTTTAAACAAGATGCATCCTTTTACTAATTTGGATAGTCAGCATGCTGTAATTTCGAATGCTGGAGTTTGGCAAGTGAAATCTATGCTCAAATTCTGGCACAGCTATGAAATTTACAAGATGATTGAATCAGTCATATACTCAAAACCTATGTTGCCACCCTGATTCTGAGTGCCCTAGACCTGACATCATGTCCATATATACCATTCTTATTTTTTGAGGAGGACATATGATAGATAATTGGCATGTGCAATTGTGACTAGGTTAAATAAAGAATAATTGCATGGATATATGACTTCCTCCCTAATCCTGCTTTTCCATGCAAGCTAGATGTTTCAGTGGGTTGTTCAGCCCAGCAGATCCAGTGCTGCTTCTGGACGTGGGTGGACATGAATGGATTATGTCAATGCTGATGGGCTTGATCCGAACCTGTGAAATGCTACATGAGAATTGCCTGTTTGTCCTCCTAGATTAGTGGTTCCCACCCTTTTTTTACCATGGAGCACTCTCCAACATTAGTACCAAAAGGCTTACGAATCAGTTTTTGGTCAACTTTAGATTCGGTTTAGTTATTTGGGGTGCTGATTCAGAAAATTGCAGGCACCACATGGAACAGCTCCGCTCAGGGGGAGGGAGGAGGAGAAGCAGCAGTCTGGAGGCTTGTTGTTGTGCCTTTCATGGGTAGTCAGCCTCTTTCCACCCAACTTCCCCATTGCCTCAACAGTATAAGAAGGTTTTGCGGGACTAATCACTCTCGTTGCAACAGTAGTAATAGTGAGGCAGGAGACCATATTTTAGTTCTTGGGAACCACTGGTGGTCCACGGACCACAGGTTGGGAACCACTGTCCTAGACAATCTGTAGCCATCAACCTAGATTAAGAGGGGAATTGTGCTCTCAAGTGCCCTAGTAATGTATGAAGGTGCCTTGTGTAGCCATAATTAGATCATTAGTCTGTCTTCCTCAGTATTGTCTTCTTGGACTGGTAGCTGCTCTTCAGCGTTTCATACAGGGATCTTTTTTTGATCTTAAAGGGTGGTCAAACAAATTTTCCATTTCTTCAAGCTACAATGGTTCTCCCAAGCTCAGTAGTGTATCAGCTCTTAATGAACATAAAGCCAACCCATGGCATGATACCATATAAAATCAAGCCACAAATCTGAATGTAAGCAAATACACCAGCCTACTCCTGGCTGATGGGAATTGTAATCCAACATGCAAGGGCATTAATTGTTAGATAAGCCTTGAAGATAATATTAATAGTTAAGCTCCTGCTGTCTCAGTCTAATATTGTTCCACTAAACCACTGTCAAATTTACATTTACAGTCCTCTAATGTTCTGGAATTGTTTTTGCAATAGTTCCATTTTATCACACACACACCCTGCGTTTCCCCCCGAAAGTTAATTTTGCCTTGGGAGTTTTTTGTTTTCTTTTATTTTTGTGGAAACGATCCATAATTTTGTAGTGGCTGTTTCAAATATATATACGAGCTGATTTTTACAGCTCGTTTTTATCACCTTTTTATTATCTTGGGTCAAAAGCTTTACTGGGTTGTATTCAGAGAATTATGCAAACTAAGAGAAAATACCATAGCAAAACTATAGATTTTATCATTAAACTCTGCTTGGACATGTAGTTATTGTAGTAAAATTCTAGTAACTATTACGGTGCCTAATATAAAATTATAGTTTGACACCTTGACGCCAGTGGCCCTGCCTTCAGTTCAAATTAACCCCTCCCGGGCTAGAGTAAGACCTAGCTTCTTCTGAAGGAGACATTCAGTGCCTCCCTAGAGGCCTATGAATGGATTGATCGCAATACCGCCGTGCGGAAGCAACCCTTCGATTCTTTCCAAACAGCAGCAACAGCGGCAGCAGGCTTACTGTTCAAAGGAAATTTGTATTGCATGTATTCAGGCTCTGGAAACATTTCGTTTTGATTGTCTGATTAACATTTTAAAGCCACATAGATAATAACCTGGGGTAGCATGACAGTTCAGCAACTTCGTTTGAGGGAAACACTTAATCATATTTATTATGTAAACACAGCATGCCTTGCTCCCATTAAATTATTAATAGTACCATTAACATATTTACATATAAATCTCATTGCAATTGATGGAAACTGTGAAAAGTACCTCATACCCTCTCTCCTTTGTATAATAGATTCCTCGTGTTTTGCAAAAACCTGATTGTTAAAGGGACAAAACACCATTTTGAACCAGGACCTCCCTCAAAGTTCCTATAACTGCTTCTGTAATTTTGGAAAATGCTATTTACATGAAACCTATTTTAATGTCTTGTTAAAGATGGTTATTGTTATTAATATGTATTTCTATTCAATTGCTCTTGTGGCATTTAACCACTGCCAGTGATAAACTCTTCAGAGTCAGGTTCTGACCTCCAATATTATAACTGATGGCGGTTTCTAATACTTAAAGGTAAATGTCAGAATTTCTTTTGTTTTGAATCAACAGTTTTCCTGTACTAATTGAAGAAAATAATAACTCCAAAAAGTAATATTTTTTACTGGACTAATGGCTGAGTTATTTCAAAAACTTTCATGACAGTCAATCACCTTCTTTCTGAATGGCACAGTAAGACCAGAATTATTCCACTGAAGCTATTGCCTTATCAGTATTAAATTCTTCATCCATCTTATCTTCAGGAGCTATTTGCAAAATTCATAGTCTCTATCTGTAAAGTTGAATGCATAAATTAACTTCCAAAGAGTATTCAATGCATCATAATGATTGTCACTGAAAATATATAGTCCCTACATATCTCATAGTGCATCTTCTGCCCTTTGTTTCATCTGTTCCAACCTTTCAGCTTAGCCACACATGCCAACCTCCTTGCAAAAATGAAACTCCAAGAAAAGGGGGCTCATAAAGGGGCATCCTCAGTGAGCACAATTGTACAATTTACTTAATCTCAAGACATCTCTAAAAACCTGAGCTTATTTCAAAATGCAGACAACTGTATTTTTATTTCTGAGATATGGGTGATTCTCATACTCTTTGTCCACAATTTGCATGAAAGAGCAGACTTTGGCAAACTATTATTTATCTGTATGTGAGAACTGTAACATTAGGAACAGCAGGATCTGAACAAGCCATTGTTTGAAACTGCTGTTTTAAGTGGCTTAAAATCCTGGTATCTTCAAATGTGGTTAGCCATTTTCCCACTTCTCACATAACACAAAACCATAGTTACTTGCAAGGATTTCCTGATCTATTCTCTTGCTGAGGGAAGGAACCAAAAAAGTGTAAGGATTCATAAGTGTGAGGATTCATGAGATTAGTACCTATCTACTTTATTCACCTGAGGTATGATTGCTTGAAGGTCCCCGTACAACGAATGAAAAAAACCAAAAGGCTATATATAGTTAAGCCTCTTTTTGTTCTTGATATAGTGAAACCATCTGGGGTTCTCTATCTTCCAATATTTTCCTCTAAATTAGGCATGTGGAACTTCACGTGAATGCAGGGCCAGTTTTGCACTTCTAACCTCTCGCTATCACAAGAAGGAAACTCACTTCCCAATTTAAAAATCCCATTGAGAATTGAAAGTAAGATGTTCATTGAAAAGATTTCTTTTTTCAAAAGTAGACTTACATGTTGCTGAAGTTTCAGACACCTTAAAGCAGGGGCTTCACTTCCTCTATACTCAGTCTTTCTAGCTTCCAAATACAGTTCATTGTGCCATTGTAACACCACAATTTGCTAGAATGCCACCAAACAGCAGAAGAATATTTAAGGGCTGCAAAAATGGCAAGGCCACTTAACAACAGATGATTTACATGTTCCTTACCATTGCTCTTAAGGTATATAATGACTTTGAGTTGTGCATAAGAGATACTCCAGTGTTACCATGAACAGAAAGACAAAGAATGTATCTAATCCTATCCACTTAAAGCACAGCTAGGTGCTGCTTACCTTCATCTACTCGGGATGCCGGCTACAATTCTTTCCTAGGAAAGTTTTTTCCACTCAGCAATTTCTCATGAAACAGGCACTTTCAGAAAAATCATAAGAAAGCAATTGTTTCAAATTGGTCATTTGGGACTCAAATTACTAATCTAATACATTTTTATGGAGGTTTGCTGAGAGCTCCTATAAAATACAGTCTATGAAGCTTCCCTAACTTACCAGCATTTTGAGTCTGATAGATCGAAACCAACAATCTCTTTGGGCTATTTGGGTTTAGGGCCTGTGAGGCCATTGCTGCCATCATAATAGAAATGTTTATATTCCTTTATCAATAGCGCCTGCCTTGTCAAGAGTTTTAAATTCCTCTTTGGGGGGTTCTTTACTTTGCCCTAAAAGGGGAAGAGAAAATAGATGAAGCATTTCATAGAGGAGTATGGGTCCACTATCTATAATAATGATTTCTACTCTGATTCCATCCAACTACTACTAGTGTGATGTGTTGAAATCTAAATTGTTACACACATGATAGGTTAATGTGGTGAAGTGGGGAGAGCACAGAGTCTTTTCCACACCAGGTTATTTAATGCTGCTTAAACTTTGCTTTTACTATTTAATTTGATGCTCTGGTGTTTTTTTTTCAGTCTACTGTGTTAATTGTAGTATGTTTGAACCTTGTTGGTACGTTGTAAAGTGAGCTATTTATATAAAGACTTTTTCTTCATTGTTAGTAAACTAGAAACAATGTTATCTTCAGCTCTTCTTCAGTTCTGTGTTCTTAATAACAAAGGCAATGTTTATATATTCAGAAAATGTAATGTATGTGGGGAGCATACATTTTTTGTGATTTTGTAGAGGCAAGAGGGGCCAGCAGACTGTTAAAAGAAATCAAACAGTGAAGAGAAACAGCTTCTAAGCTTGCCAAGGAGCAGACTCAATATTGTCTTTTCTCTTCCCTGCCTGCTGCCCACCCTATAAGCTCCTCTCATTGGCAGAAACATAAAAATGTGGTTGTGAGGACAAGATTATTTTGATAGCGCCTGCTATTTTGGACTAGATGGCTGAAGAAGTATCAAGAATAAAAAAGTAAAAGAACAAGGCAAAGCTTACAAGAAACAACTGGGGGGCTGAAGTACTATCAGGTTTTTTTCTGGGACCTAGATGGTTGACATTAGCAGGCTCTAAGGTATCCAGTAAGTGGCTATTTTCTCCCAACTTACAAAAGTTAGATAATATTTTGGTATCAAATGCATAGCATAGTTGGAGGCAGGCAAAACTTATTTTAATAATTATATCTTCAATAATATGTACACAATCATGTATGTGTACAGTATGCGTCACATGTAAAATAGACCAACTCTGTTGTTCTCTTACTCCATAGAAAGAATATCCATGGAAAAATACATGCATAGAATTCATTGGCAATTTTAGGTGTATTAGATTATTATTTTTAAGCAGTTGCCTGTCAATCTATCTGTCCAGTCCCCTATCATTTTATTAATTTCTGCACTGTCAATTAACTGCCAATATTCTCTGGGGTGTCTGAAACTATAAAACATTAAAACAAAAGTGAGAAACCTGAAAATTTAAAAATAAAACAAAAATTAGTAAAAAAAAAAACCACTATAAAAAAAACCCAGCTATAAAAGTTTGAGGATGAAAAGGCACATCTGCTCAGTGGTAAAAGATAGCAAAGCAGAGACCAGGTGAACCTTTCTGAGGAGACAGGACATGATAAGTAACAAGGCTGTCTCTCCACGTAATATTCATCTCAACTCCAATTGAGGTGTTTTTTGGGTAACCTCTAAAGATGATTAACAGAGTTGGGTAAAGTGAGGGCAATTTTTGGGCCCAAAGCAAAGTAAGATTGTAAAGGTACACAGTAACATTTTAGATTACGCATGGAAGCTGACTGCTAAATGAAGAAAATGTTTAAAACCTGGTGAGATGCATTCTTGTCAAATGGCCGTGGTCAAGACCCTTGTATTTTCTAGATTTGCCAAATAGTTTTGAAAGCTAGTTCTACATACAGTGTATTGCAGTTGTTTCATATTGAAATCAGTAGTAGTAGAGTTCCTTCCACTTTTGGGTGACTCTCAGCACCATTTTGAAATACTCCTTCTCATACTCTTCCAACCTCGTTCCTACTCAGAGAAAACATTTGAGTGTTGGTGCAAAAGAATAGCCACAGCTTCTGCTAGCTGATTTGCCTGGTACCCAACAGAGGCTGGAAGTGGTTGGTACCTGCTGATGAACTGAGCCTTGGGCCCAACAATTCCAGCCCTTGATATCAATGCTGATTTTGTATTCAGAACAGGGTTCAAATAATTGTTGACACTATATGTTAATTCAATACATGTAGCAAACCCACTTAGTTCATATTGTAATAACCCAAGATGTCTTGTTAACAATATAAATATGATATGTTGTTACACAACAGTTCACACCCTGGGAGAGCACAGATGAGCTCCCTCTATCAGCTCCAGCGGCATGCAGGGACATGAGAGAAGCCTCCCACAAGGATGGTAAAAAATCAAAACATCCGGGCATCCCCTGGGCAACGTCCTTGCAGATGGCCAATTCTCTCACACCAGAAGCGACTTGCAGTTTCTCAAGTCGCTCCTGACACACACAAAAAAACCTAACAAATGATACTTCTGTTGATCTCAGGGGGGAGAAAAAGCAGTAACAAAGAGAGAAAATGAAAACATAAGAAGAGCTCTATTAGAAACACTGGAAGTTCTTTTAGTCTACCATCCTGTTTTATACAGTAGCCCATCACATCTTTTTGTTGGGAAGCCCACAACTAAGGTATTTAGAAGAGAGCTTGCTGCCAGCACCAGGGCTTCAGGAAATTGCTTTTGTGAACTGTAGCTCTCCACATGTATCAACCAGCATGAAATTAATGTCACAGAGTTCCTAGGCAAGAAAGAATAGTGAGTAATATTCAAGCAGATGCCTGGGAGTTTATAAACGTAAACCATTATGTGATTCCTCTACCTCAGTGGTTCCCAACTTTTGGGTCTCCAGGTGTTTTGGACTTCAGCTTCCCCAGTTCCTAACAGCTGGTAAGCTGGCTGGGATTTCTGGGAGCTGAAGTCTAAAACACCTGGACTTCAAAACACCTGGAGGCCCAAAGGTTGGGAACCACTGCTCTACCTCTACCAGCTGAGAATAAGATACATACAACAAACCATAACCATTTCCCTGAAAACCTTGCAACCAGGATCCAGCAAGGGAATCCTGAAGATGAAGGAAGTGGCAAGAACAATAATCTTTTTCCTTGCAACCAAACTACCCTAAAGGCTCTGACAGCCCTAACGCAAAAGTATTGCTATGGCAAAATAAAAGTAAGAGCAACCAACCCATATAAACTGTTGAGGCTCCATCAACAAGTAATTGCAAGAAAAGAAAAGAAAAAAACCTCAGACAATACACATAATGAGTTAAAATACATGAGCTCTTTGCATATATATATAATTGTTCTGAACTATCATCATCTGCAAGGGGAATCAGACATTGAGGTAATTGGACCATTCATTGTTCCTAAAAAAGTTAGTCTTATTATCTTAACTTTGTGACTGCAAGAACAGTTTCCTCATTATTTATCTTTTTGAATGAGGATAAATGGTAATAGTGTCTGTTCTTTGGCTTAACCTGTACAAGTGAGTATCTGAATGCCATTATCTTTGCCCAGGTCAGTATTTGAATATTTTTTTGTAAGCTCAAAATGAAATCTATGTTTAGCTGAATGACACAGACACAGCTCTTTGTAGTTAAGCCCTCAAGACCTCCAAAGTTTTCTTGGGCCACACTGTTGTTTGTTAAACTCTCTTTGAAATCCTCAAGGTTTAGGTGGTCTTTATTTTTATGGCTAGCTCTTAACAACCTGCTGTTCACCTCCTGCTGATGAGACTTTCTCTCATGTCCGTCTTGCCAGGACAATGTTTGAGGAGTTATTTATATTAGCCAAAGAAGAAAGGCCCCTTGGGAGAATGGAATCTTGCAGCAGGAGGTGAGTCTGACACCATGTCTCTGAATGAGAATGCAGAGTAAGACATGGGAACAGAAAAAGGGGGACTGCCAAATGTCTGGATCATTTCAGTTTAGATAGTGGTGTACAGAAGTCAAGCATTATCATATAAAAATGTCCATCCACTTTGTCAGACAGTGACTAATGGGTTTATCTCCAGATTTGCCCACTTTTAGATATGGGAATGTAGATTCACATATTTGCAAACTGTCTATAGGAGATAAAATAAAACCTTGGTGCTGTTATGGCTCAGGAACCTGAAGCTGCTGAATCATTAGCCCTAAAAGATCAGTGCAAAGCAAGTTAGCAATTCAGGCAAATGAATGTGGCTTTTAATCCCTTTTGCACCCTTCTTGCAAGGGTCAATTGGGAGGTGTACAAACATCATGTGAAACAATCTAAAATGGAGAAGCCAGGAGATGAAGCTATTCAGTGCTAATCAAGGTGATCAACTACAACATTCACACTGGCCTCCAACTGACAAAGAGTTCTTCTCTCACCCCGGACTTTCCACAGATATATATAAACCTTCCTTGCTTAGTTTCTCCATACCTCACAACTTCTGAGGATGCCTGCCATAGATGTTGGTGAAACATCAGGAGAGAATACTTCTAGAACATGGCCATACAGCCCGGAAAACATACAACAACCCTGTGATCCCAGCCATGAAAGCCTTCAACAACAAATCTAAAATGGGCTCGGACTAGTTTTGGAAAAAATCATACATTCAGTACTCCCATGTAAATTGAAATCCAGTGTGCAAGGTACATAGTTTTCAAAAATGTATAGTTTGAAATTGTACATTCCAAGAATTATCTCACGTATTCTTACTTTGTTTTCAAAATATCTCTTTGAAACAGTAAATTCTCATTCGCCCTTCTATCTACCTATGTATATATTCATATATCTTTTACCAGCCTGTCTTGGACTGTGGATAGCTCTGTTTGATGTCAGATGTAAACCGTGGATTCATAGATGATTACTGATTGTGTTGAATAGCAATGCACAAACTGAATATAGTTTATCCCATTGAAAATAAGTAGTGTCATCAAGTTTTAGGATAAGATGAAAATTGAATTGAATGCAACAAAGGCTAGCACATAGTACATATTGTGACTTATGAGTTAATTCTGTGCAACACTAATGTAATATTTCCATGAAATACTTCCATGTCATTAAGACATGAATGAAGGGTGCTTCAGTTTGCACTCATGTCTCAAGTACCTATAGTATCCATGATATAAACTAATTATTGGCTTCTCAAAACTTATATTCAAGCTCCACATTCAATGTAAGCTCCTTCCAAAGTCTCAGAGGTGCTGTTCCAAAATCTCATGCATAATAAATGTCACATATTTTTTTTACTTGAAGACAGGACACCCCAAACTTCCCAGTTGTACTCCAGACAAAGAAAGATATGTGTTTTTAAAGCTCTGTGCTGGCCCTTTGCCCAGGAATATACTCAGTTACCATTTCTGCCAAATGAATGTGCCACTTCAAAGAACCTGCCTAGACCTCCCACCAATTAACAACAGATCTCTCCTTTATTAGCCACTAAAATAATATTTCCCATCCTGCAGAGAGAAGCAAGCCAATAGCTCATCAGAGAGCCAGACAAAGCCAATGAAGAGAACGATGCAGAGGGTCCAGTATATTGGGAATCTATGCAAGCAATCATAACAAATGGCTGTTGCTTGTTTTCTTCACACTGAGGGCAAGCTGCAAGCTTGTTCTAGTTGTCAGTGATACTTTCAACACTTATCCTCACTTAGCTTTTCCCCAGCCCCAACTCCATCCCATCATACTCCAATTTCTTGCTGTTTTTTACTTTTCTCTCTGGTTATAGTTAATGCTGTAATAGAGTGATCAAAGTGAAAAAAGCTAAACATGAACTATTAGTAGCAACACAGACATATTTAGATTTGTTTTAAAATAAGTCAAATTAATGTTTGGTTATTATAGTCTTTACACCTTGGTGATGTGATGTGATCAGAGAGGAAGAAAGAAATCAGAGAAACGCCCCTTTGGTCCATCTGCCTGCCCTCCCCCCTCCTCATACCATTCCTCTCTCTGTTCATTAGTAGCCGCAGCTGTGCAGTCAGCCAATTACTTGGAAATAATAAGTACATTTTGCAGTAAATTAAATATTAATTAGTGTTTGGCAGGTTGTTGTTTCTCTCCATACCCCCATCCCAGTCTTTTTTAAAATGGAGCAAAGAAAAATAAGAGAATCACTAGAGAATAATACCTGAGTTATCTTGATTACTCTGACACATAGATAATGCCAAGGGGACAAAGTAGGCAAATATAGGACCTCCTTCACTTTCAGTACCAAGTAATTTGGCAATTAAAAAAACTGTCAGAGGTATGTTGGAAGGGTGAGGAGACGGAAAAAAAAAAAAATTGAACGGACAAAATAGGAGAGAGTAACCCGGAAGAGAGGAAAGGGAGCGCGAGCCTGACACAGAGGAACGACAAGGAAGGAAAGGAAAATAAAGGAAATAAAGGTAAAATCTCAATTGTAAAGGGAAGGAGCTAAGCTGGGAGTGCTTAAACATAACTAATACGTGGGACATTACTTAATACTTTATATCCGGGACCTATATTATTTGGATCACTGCACTAGTTAGGAAATCTAGATCATGGCATAACAACCCAGTGAGCCAAGAAGCCGCCGCCTCAAAAGAAGGGGAAGAGGTGGACGGAAGAAAAACACACAAAGGCAGAGTGAAGCCGTGGGAGGAACACAGAGGTTTGTTGAAGGGACCTGTAAGGCTAAAAGTAAAGAATAAACAAACCAGAGAAGGGGAAGATCTGACCTTGAGAGGAGCCTTGAGAAAGGAGGCTGTTTTGACTCCAGGAAAATAAGCAAACAGAGAACGGAGGGGGAAATAATCCTCCCGCTACCACAAGGGGATCTCGCGAGAACGGGGGACAGAGAAGGGAAAACGCTGACACAGGGAAAGTGAGATCGTGCCAAAAGTACCCCGCGAGAACAGAGAGAGAGCCAACAGGTGAAAAGCAAGATCAATCAATAAATAAGGAAGGAAAGCTGGTGAGAATAATTGGATTGACAAAGGAACGGAAGAAGGAGGCCAAAGAAGCAAAAGAAGGAGTTAGACAAAAGGAGCCAGACGAAGAAGCAGTAGAGGTAAAAATTTGATTTACTAGGGAAGGGAAAGAAAATAAATAAATAAATAATAAATAAATAAACGAAGAAAGAGGCAATTAGGATATTGATATAAGGGCAAGGTAAGGGAATACCACGAGGGAGTAACAAATAAATAAACGAATAAATAAATTACAGGAGAGAGACAAAGAACTAAAGAAGAAGGAGCAGAGATAAAAGAAGGGAAAGAAGGAGAGAAGAAGAAATAAGAATAAAATGGCACACTACAAACCAAAGGGAGAAAAAGAAACAAAGGACTTGAAGACCCAACCTAGGAGATCATCCATACCGGAAGACATGAATCTCAGGGATATGATGAGAGACATGATGAAGGAGGTTTATAGAATGCAAGAGAAGCAGGATATACTTCAAAAGATGGTGCAAGAACAAATGTCAGATATGAGAAAGGAATGGAAGGAAGATCTAGGAGAAATGAAAAAAGAGATGAACCAAATCCAGGAAGATTTGAGAGAATTAAGGTCAGAGAAGAAGGAGTTAAGGAAAATTCAAGAAACCACGCAGAAGGAAATAAAAGAAATACATGAAAGAAATAGAAAAATGGAAAGGAAACAGGAAGAACTGGAAGCAAAAGAAATGGAGTTCCAGCTAAGGTTACGAAACATAGTGGAAGAACCAAGAGAAGATATAAGACTGACGGTGGTGGAGATACTCTCCAATCTCCTGGGATGTACAGAGAGAGAAATGGAAGAGCAGATGGATAGGACATACAGAGTAAATACAATATATGCAAAGAAAAACAAAACACCAAGAGATGTGATTGTACATCTGACAAGGAAAGTAATAAGAGACGAAATATTGAAAATAAACAACAGAAAACAAATCTACTTTAAAGAAAAAAAGGTAGCCATCTTAAAAGAACAACCAAGTTCGGTGATAAACAGAAGAAGAAAATATACCCCACTCACTGACGAATTAAAAAAGAGGAAAATAAAGTTTAAATGGGAAAGAGAAGAGGGGTTAATGGCGACATTTAGAGAACGGAAATACTGGATAACCACAGAAGAAGGTGCTAAAGAGTTCTTAAGAAAAATTAAATCAGAAAAGGGGAAGGATAGAGAAGAGGAGGAACATGAAAACAATGAAAGAGAGAAGAAAAAGAAGAGATTGCGAGAGTTCTCTCCGGATAAGGAAGAGATGGATCTGGGAAACTATAGATTAAATCTAAGAGGAAATACAGAAATAGCGAACCTGGACAGAGTAAAGGAAACACAGGAGGAAAGTATGGAAAGAGTGGAAGAAGAGGAAGAAAAAGAGGAGAAAGAAGAAGAAAATCAAAAAGAAGAAGGACAATGCTAAGTGAATTAAAAGTATATATTAATAATGTTAATGGCCTGAACTCACAATATAAGAGAAATAAAATCTTTGACACACTAAGCAAAAGAAACTGTCAAATTATTGCATTACAAGAGACACATATAGCACACAGACATGTAGCACATTTAGAAAATAAAAGGTTAGGTAATGCATTTTATGCCTCGGCAGCAGAGAAGAAAAGGGGCGTGGTGACGTATGTAAACAAAGAAATACCAGCAAATTTGGCCTTCAAAGACGGGGAAGGAAGATTCGTGGGCGTAAACATTACGATACAGAATGTGAAAACATTGATATGCAATATCTATGCGCCAAATGACTCAAAAAAGATATTTATAGACAAGCTACAAGAAAATATAAATAATCAGGAATTTGATCAACTAATGATTGTAGGAGACTACAATGGAGTAATAGACGGAAAAATGGACAGAAGTAAAGAAATGGGGAAGAAGAAAGACAAAACAAGCAATTCGGGTAATCTACCAAAACAAATGATAAATATGTTAAAAGATTTTAATCTGGTAGATGCTTGGAGAGAGAAAAATGAAAAGACGAGGGATTATACCTTCTATTCGTCCAGGCACAAAACCTGGTCCAGAATTGATATGGTTTGGACTTCAAAATCTCTAGTAACAAAAATAAATAAGATAAGGATTTTACCAAGATTGGATTCGGACCATTGCCCGATTGAACTAAAAATCTATAACTAAAAAAAAACAGTAAGGTGGAAACTGGATGACAATTTATTAAAAAAAGAAGAAGACATTGAAAAGAACAGAAAATTACTAACGGAGTATTTTAGACAAAACGATACATCAGAAGTACATCTGTACACAGTTTGGGAGGCCAGTAAGGCGGTAATGAGGGGGTACTTTATCCAACAAAAAGCACTAAAGAAAAAAAAGAGAAGGCAGGATTTCGAAAAAATAATGGAAAAAATCAGTAAAGAAGAGGAGTTACTTAAGAAGGAGCCAAAGAATGAAAACGCTCAAAAGAATTTGCAATTACTACACAAGCAAAGAGAACACCTAGAGATGGAGGAAAGAGCAAACCAACTTAAATATATAAAACAAGATTATTTCCAAAATGCGAACAAGCCGGGAAGATGGTTGGCGAGGAGGTTACGAAAAAAAAGAGAAGCTACTGTGGTGACAAAATTAAAGGAGGCAGATAAGATATACACTCAAGAGGAAGAAATAAGGAACAATTTTGCAAAATTTTACAAAAAATTGTATCAGGACGAACAGATAAATAAAGAAAGGATAACAGAATATATAGGACAGTGTAACATACAAAGAATCTCAGAAGAACAGAGAGAAGAATTGAATAAAGAGATCACAGAAGGAGAGATAATAAAAGCTATAAAAAGTATGAAAACGAACAAAGCCCCAGGCCCAGATGGACTAACGGCGATCTATTACAAAACCTTCCAAAACGAGATAACCCCCTATTTGAAGAAAATTATGAGCGAAATAAGACAACAAAAGAAAATGCCAAGCACATGGAAAGAAGCAAACATATGCCTAATACATAAAGAGAATTCGGACCCAGAAAATGTTAAAAATTACAGGCCGATATCATTATTAAACGTAGACTATAAAATATTTAGTAACGTGATTGCGGAAAGGTTCAAAAGATTTCTAAAAGACTGGGTAAAGGAAGATCAAACAGGCTTCTTGCCGGACAGACACCAAAAAGAAAATGTAAGAACAGTTATAGACTTGATAGAATATTATGAAATAAACAATCAGAAAGAGGTAATGCTTCTCGCGCTGGATGCGGAGAAAGCATTCGATAATGTCAATTGGAACTTCGTTAAGATGTTAATAAAAGAAATGGATATAGGATACTACTGCCAAAATATCATAGAAGCAATTTATGAAAAGCAAGAAACTAAGATAATTATAAATGGCCAAGAGACGAATAAAATAAAAATAGAAAAAGGTACCAGGCAGGGATGCCCACTATCCCCTCTAATATTTATACTAACACTAGAAATATTGCTGAATGAAATAAGAAAGGAAAAAGAACTAAAAGGAGCAACAATACAAGGAAAAGAATATAAAGTGAGGGCATATGCAGACGACCTAATCTGTATAATAGAGGAACCTCTTAAAAAATTAACAAAATGGATGGAAACAATCAATAAATTTGGTGAAGTAGCTGGATTCAAAATAAATATGGATAAGACAAAAGCAATCACAAAAAATATCACAAAGAAAAATCAGGAAAGAATAAAAGAAAAATGGAACATACAAGTATCAACAAAAATAAACTATCTGGGTATCATAATCACACCAAAAAATCTTCAACTGCTAGAAAACAACTATACGAAAAAATGGAAAGAAATAAAAAAAGAACTGGAAGCATGGGGGAAACTAAATTTATCTTTACTAGGAAGAGTTGCAAGTGTGAAAATGAACATTCTACCAAAAATGATATTTCTCTTTCAGAATTTGCCAATAATAAGGAATCAAAAAATAATAAATGGATGGAAAAGAGATTTAATGAAGTATATATGGCAGGGGAAAAAAGCAAGAATAAATTATAAGAATATGATAGAAGAAAAAAATAAAGGAGGGCTAGCAATGGTGGACTTGAAATTATACTTTGAAGCAAGCGCTCTGGCGTGGTTTAGAGATTGGGCTAAAATGGAGAAAGACAAAATATTAACTCTGGAGGGGATAGGATTAAGATCAGGTTGGCATTCGTATATATGGTACGAAAAAGAAAAGAAAGAAAAAAATTTTGGAAACCATTTCGTAAGATCAGCGATTTTGAAGATATGGATGAAGTATAAGAGCAGGCTATGCAATAAAATACCACTCTGGTTGTCACCACTTGAAGCGGTCCAGCGGAGAGAAATGGGATGGAGGCGGTGGCCGAGATATAAGGAACTAGTGGAAAAGAAGGAAGGAGAATGGAAATTGAAGTCACAACAAGAGATGCATAAAATAGATAAGAACATATCCTGGTTCCAGTACTGGCAAGTAAAAGAAAAATTCACAAAGGATAAAAGCTTTGGATTTGCAGAGGGGGAAACGTTTTGGGACAAAATAATGATATCAGGAAAGAAAATAATAGCCAAGATTTATAAAAAATTATTGGAGTGGGATACAGAAAGGGAAAATACAAAGAAATATCAAGAAAAATGGTCAAAAAACATAGGAAGAGAAATAAGGAAAGAGGAATGGGAGGAAATCTGGAGAAAGAAACTGAAATACACATGCGCAATTGACTTAAAGGAAAACTGGATAAAGATGGCTCACAGATGGTACTGGACGCCGAAGAAATTGGGGAAATGCTACAAAAACGTGAATACGAAATGTTGGAAATGCGGAGAAAGAGAAGGAACACTATTCCATATATGGTGGACATGCAAGGAAGCAGAAAAATACTGGGGGAAAATAAGAAAAAGATTACAAGAAATGCTAGAAATAAGAATTCCATTAAAACCAGAGATCTTTCTATTAGGAATAACGGATCAAAAATTTGGGAAAAATAAAGACAAACTACTTTTCCTAATGACTACAGCAGCTAGGATATGTTTCGCAAAGAGATGGAAAGAAAAACGAATCCCAGAAGAGGAAGAATGGATAATAAGAATTATGGAAATTAGAAATATGGATAGACTCACATATTTATTATCAAAAAATAAAGGAGAAGCAATAAGAGAGACAGATTGGAGTCAAATCACCAATTACTTAAATAAAGAATATGGAAAATAGAACAAGGAGAAAAGAATAAGGATAAAATCACCAACAAAAGGACAATATAATAGGACAGGAGGACGTAGAAGAAAGAGATGGAAAATTAAGTAAGGGATAAGACAAGACCCTCAAGGAAGATGATCGGAAGTCACTCAAGATTTTAATCTCTTTTTTTTTTTTTTTTTTTTCTCTTTCCCCCGACTTCTCTCTCTTTTGGTGGGGTCTTTCCCTGCGGGCTCCCTATTGGTCTATCCCCATCATCACCCCTCCCCCCCCCACCCGAACCCTCAGTCTTGAGACCCAGTATAGAATTTTAACATGTATATAAAACTCAATAAAGATTATTAAAAAAAAAAAAAAAAAAAAAGAGGTATGTTGGAATCATGTGATATGCCTTAGGCAGATACGTCTTAGGCAGAAAGTTCCCTCTTTCAGCAAGCAGCTGCCAGACTTCGCTGGACTCTAAGACTCTTCCCCTCTTGTGACTGTTATAGCTCAAGCTTTGTTGCTTTCACTGTTCACTGGTATTTCTGTGTTTCTAGGCATGCACCTTTTAGTGAGTAACTCATTTGTATCCATGGTTTCTTGCAAGTGGTTTTCCAGTGTAGAATGTCTTATTATCTTGTCCATCCTAATGGATGGGACTCTGTATTACAAAATTGATTTCCCTGCTCCATATCTTTTGCCTTTTCCCCTTCCATTGGCCACCCAGCTGCTGCCACTATTCTCACTTGGCATGTGTGAAAGTGTTATCATACCTGCACATCAGAATCCAAATGCGTGGGAAATCTGAGGAACAACCCTCTGTACCCTGTGCACCATGCCTGACTTGAAGAAAGTCTTGGGTACTTGGTGTCTCCCATAAGATATTTAGAAGACACAATCAATTGGTTTTCAGTAAGTAGCTAGACTTTATGTTTTCAAAAATGGTGTGTCACCCATTTCTCCCAGCAGTCCCAGGTACCTGAACCTAATCTGAATATCAACAGCTTTCTCTCAGTTTCCATATCAGCCACTTTCCCTCTTTCCTCCATGTTTTTATTTTTATTCTTTTGACACCTTGCCTGGAAAATTTCTGGAAAATTTGAAAGCATTTTCCACATCTTCTGACCTTCAAGTGGGCTTAAAAAGGTATTATGTTAACACCGGTTTAGCATTTGACAACTTTGGATAGAATTGAAGAAGTCTGGCTTTTAGTCTGCACTGTACTAACAAACCCTTGACTAGAATGAAATGATGAGTCAGAGGATGACTATTCCAATTAAAACCAAATTGGCATTTTTACGCATATGTACCTAGATTCACAATATCCAAGCTGGGTGAATGTAATATCTTGTTTATGTTCAGGTGCCAGTGAAAGCACAGCTGGCCAATATGAGCGCTTTCAGATTTTCAGTGTGTATCTTTTGTACTGGCAATCATTTATTTGTGTTTCATCTTGTGCAAGCTTCTCCTTCCCTGCTGTGAAGTGTGTAACTCCAGGGGCTCTTTGAAGACCTCTTCCTATAGGGCAGCCACCAGCATCCTTTTTAAACATCTGCCCTTTTCAAAATATAACCTCTGTTGCTGCTGGGCTTTTTCTGTTGGCTATAATAAGCTACAATTTACATATTTGTGTAGCATGTCTATTCAAAAAGATTGTGTCATTCCTATTTGTTAATAGACATAGGCAGAAATACAGAATTAGATGTGGACTTCTTTAAAAACATGGTCTGCCTGGTATGTTGTTTTAACATTACTGTATCTTTTAAAGATACAATTAGGTAATCACATAAGGAAATACAATGGCTAACTTTAGAAATGCCTGTATTATAATAACCACTGTGTGTCTGAAGAAAGATTGCCGAAGAGTATGTCTCTTTTAGGATCCCTATCAGTTAATTAGCTGGCATTGGGTGGATAAGAGATTATCACAAACATGTCTAGTACTGTAATGTTCACAAACAGAACCAAATGGCACTTCTTCATTTATATGGGACAAAGTAATAAGTAGTTGAACAGACCAAGTGATCCTGGCAATTCCAAGATCACTTCACCGGTTCCCCATCATTCTTTCTTTTTTTCTGTGATGCATTGTACATTGTAACTCATAGATCAAAACAAATAAACAAAATATAACTTTTTATCAGTTAGAATTCTATGTTCAAAGAAGGAAAATTGGAAAGAAGCAGGTACTGGTGTATTTCATACTTCTGTACAGTTTCACTGATATTTGTTTAGGCTTTAGGAGGCTATATTTTTAAAGAGGTTATATAGAGGTAAATGATATGAAAGTGTTTTGAATGGCCATGGGGGTATTTCTCTTAAAAAATAAATAGTTAGTACATCAGTTAAATGACGTGTTTGCACAATAGCACTTTAACTAAAAGGGGGAGCTTCACCTTCACATCAGAAGACTGCATCACTGCACCTCAGTTTTTAGAATAGTTTGTAAGATCTCTAGAACAGATCCAAGAAAGCATTAGAAAAAGCTAAAAAGAGAATGATACAAGTGGATGAGAAGGCAGAAACAACAAACAAAACGCAAGGAGCAATATTAGGAAAAGTCATGCTTCTTTAGACTCCTTCCTTCTTTCCTCTAAGCATGTCCATACCTTTTAACTTGTTCCTCATTGTGCTGGCTCCTGCTCCTACCCTGTCTGGGAGCTCTTTAAATTCACTGAGCTCAAGGTGAAATAAAGGCGTCTGGTTATGTTTGGTGGTGCAAGAGGGGGCAGCGTGGCGATGTGGCCTGATCTTGTGATTAAACAAAGGGATTCAGCCAACATGTGTAAAATTAAGTGATCAAGAGTTGATTACAGAGTGCATTGATTGTGTACTGATGGATTAAACAGAGTCGTGCTCAGGGTGCGATTTTCCAAGTTGGAGAGAGAGAGAGTACGGGCAATTGACGTGCCAGCCAGAAGGACCTATCTTCTCCCAAGCTCTGCCTTTTCTACATTCTCTGGATAAATCTGCAGAGAGGCCTCTGGAATTATAATCGATTACCCATTTCTCAAAGTCACTTAGGGGCCCTGAGCTACAAGCTAAAGTGCCGGCGCTGCGAAGAAGCATTGGGTATGCGCCGGCATGAGCGGATGCCGACGCGAGAGGGATATGTGGCGTTGACCCTGCCTGATGCAAGCTGATGAATCTATTTTCTTGTAGGAAATAGTTTTGACAGTTCAATATCTGTGTTTTCAGTATGTGTGCTTCTTGTCACACTAAGCTGGTGGGAGGAGGGAGGGAAATGTTATGGGAAAAGAAGGGATGAGAACCAGTAGAGGACTCTGCCCCATCGCTGCTTCAAATTATAGGCATCTCAGTATATCACCAGCTTAGCAAGCTGCCCTCCAAGTCAAGGACAACAGATGCCTGCAGGGATGTTGGATGGGGGAGGAGTTGCTATGTTGTGCTGCTCTGGTCCTCCAGTGTGATACAACATTCTTCTTGAGTATTTTATGTGCAAAGCAGTGAGACTAAAACCTCAAATAGGCCCCTTCACATATTGCTCTGTGCATGGCACATTGTATTAGGAGGCTTATGAGTAGTCTCCCTCCACACAAGTCTGCAAATTACCTCAGCTACAGAAAGAGTAGAAGTTTTGCGAGAATCTTATTACCAGGTATTGGGTAGTCTTTCCCTATGAGGCATTAGGTTCTTTTGGTTAGGTTGAGAGAACAAAGTATGATTTATAAGTATATTGTGCACTCTTGTCCATCTAGATATGTCCAAAGTTCATTCCCTTTTATCAGGGTCATATGCATATATAGAACTGTAGCTACTACACAAAGTATGGGCTTTAATCTTAAGATTTCTTGTGTCTGTTATAGAGGTCATGGTGCTTTCACTCTCTCTGGGTGGTAGCACTACAGAACAATTGTGCCTTTGTTTGGTCCTAATAATTGTTGGACTATGTAAAGAGATCGTTCATTTTTTCATTTTGCGTGTAAGATACTTTAGTTCAAAGGCCCTGAACAAAGTGTCTTGGTCCAGAAGCACCTAGTCTAGAGATGTTGCTCAGGTATTGTTTTTAGATAAGGATTATACAGTAGAGTCTCGCTTATCCAACGTAAACAGGCCGGTAGAACGTTGGATAACTGAATATGTTGGATAATAAGGAGGGATTAAGGAAAAGCCTTTTAAACATCAAATTAGGTTATGATTTTACAAATTAAGCACCAAAACATCATGTTAGACAACAAATTTGACAGAAAAAGTAGTTCAATACGAAATAATGCTATGTAGTAATTACCGTATTTACAAATTTAGCACCAAAATATCACGATTTATTGAAAACATCGACTACAAAAATGCATTGGATAACCCAGAATGTTGGATAAGCGAATGTTGGATAAGTGAGACTCTACTGTACTATCAATAGCTACTAATGTGGCTATTAGTAGTGATGGTCTGATATATGGTCTCCAATATCAGTAGTGGTATGCATCTCAATTCAAAGTTGCTGGGAAATATGAGTAGTGCTGTTGCACTAATTTCCTGCTTATTAGATAGCTTCCCAGAGGTGTCTATTTGGTGATCAAGGCTGAAATAGAATGTTAGGCTTAACAAATATTTGATCTGATACAGCAGGACTTTTCTTACATGCCTATCCATAAGGGTAGAGATTTTGTGAAATATTTTAGCTTTCCTTTATCTTTTTCATTTCTGGACTGAGCTACCTGTATCATTCATTCAGGGCCTAACTAGATAAAGTTTTGGCCTTTCGTACCTTCTGTTTCTTTTAATGTCAACTTGTTTTAATAGGAAAATTTATTTTTAAAGCATTCATGGTGCTGTACTCAATGTATATAATACAAATAAAAGAAAATACAAAATAAACCAGATGGTGTGAAAAAGTGTAAACAAAACTATTGTCAAATAGTAGTGGCTGGGAAGGCAGTTTTCCTTGAAGAAAAGTGCTAGTACTCTAGCCCTACCCTGAAGTCATTCCTGGCTCACTAGAGTCAGCAGATGTTTGCTGAAATTTAAAGAGACAAGAGATCTGATCATGGATCTATGCTGTCTTAGTTAAGTGTGTAGAGACCACAATTGTCCCAGGGACTGAAATATTTTAATCAATTTCAAGACACAAATCAAGCAAAAAGTGAGCAAATACAAAACCTATGTACTAATACACATGATAACTCCAAGTAAACAACTCAGGGAGTTGAACAGTTATAATTGATCAACATGCCGTAGTTATAGGGATGCTCTCTGCCTCAGAATATCTTGGCAAAGAATTAGAGGTTATGTAAAATTGATCCCTTCAGATGCATTTTTCTGTACTTGACAGTTGTTATTTTCAGAGATAGCGTTTTGAGCAAGATGGACAATTGGTTAATCTGATTTATGACCATTGTTTAGATGTGAATGTAATGAGGGGGGTCTTTTACTTCAGCTGACCATTAGGATCTACAAGTTTAATAATTCACATGCCAGCCATTGAGAAAATCCACATATCCTTTTCACTCTTGTGGAGAAGAGGGTGTCTAGAGGACTTGTAAAGTAATGGGCAATCAGTTTGGAAAATTACCTTAAATTTTATTTTATAATTTCTATAGATGCATTAAAGAAATTTGCTGCCATTACTGATAGCTCACTTAGTCTCTAAAGTTGTCTTAAACTACTGTTGGAGGAAACTTGAAAATGATACTCCTTACCTTCTGTTTTTTATATCATTTAGCCTTGTTATATTACTTTTGAGGTATACCTCCATTACCAAAAAGTAACTTACTATAGCTGACTATTTTGTTTGTAACTTCCAGTCTCTTTGGGTGAAACTTTAGCATTATTACCAAGGTCTCTCTTATAACTTTATATGTTAGCTGTCATTATTCGTTAACAGCTCTATTATGTCTGAGATTTTTGAGAGAGAAAAGAGAGAAATAGTGTAGGGGTAGTGATGAGAGAGAGAGAGAGAAAGAGACTGAGAGAGAGAGAGAGAGAATGTGAGCTGCTGCTTTCCCCATCTACCACTGGCATATAATACCAAATAGATTACTTCTGAGGATTCCTCATCCAGTTCTCACTCCCATCACCTTTCCTAGTTCAGTTGGACATTTCTTATTGTTCCAGTTTATTCTATTGTATTTTCTTCCTGCTTCTTTTATAAGCCATTTGATGTTTTTCTCTATCAAAGAATCTTTTAAACCTAGATATCTATCTCTTGGGCAGATCAGAATCTGCTGTACAATAAATATCTCAGGGGATTGTCATCTTCGTCCTTTGCACTTTTATTAAAGTGAAGCAATGTCCCAAAGGTCAAGTCAAATCAGGAAACCAGACTGCTCAGGTAGAAAGTTGGACTTTCCTTTTCTCTCTGGAGTCATTTTTCAGATTATTGTGTCCCTCTTCTAGAGATGTCATCAACTTGGATAGAAAATAAGTGATAGGCCATAAAACTGAAACTTCTATGCAGTGATCCACTATGATGTGGACAATGATTTACTAGGTGTTGGATGTGATATCACAAGTGAAGCCAATTTCTAATTATTTGGAGCTAAGGCCGGGTTAGGACTGGTACCTGGTGCCTTCCTATGAAAATTTAGGTTCTTCAGAATAAGAAAATTACCAGTGGTCAGTGAGTAGAGTTTTGTGTGTTTGAAAATAGGGTTGTTAATTTTTTTCCCACTCCAGCAACAGTTTTCCTCCAGTGTTGGGTACCCAGTTTGATGTCAGGGTAAATGATTCAGGAAGGATGGTCTGTATGGCTTATTCTTTCAGATCTTTGCAATGGTGTCTTCTTCCTTTCTTCCTTCTCATCGAGAATTCATTGTCTTGTCAGCCTCTAGTTAGCTGGCATGCGTGTGAATCATAAATTACACAGCCTGGGCCTCTACTAGGCTTCACCACAGACAAAAAAATTGCACTCCATCACTGTGTCGCCCAGCTTTTAGCGGTATTGATCAATGCAGCCCCCCTCCCCCTTTCATTTTAACCGAGCTGGTTAAGTGCAGTATCTTATTTTGTGCTGGGACAAATGAAAAGAATATTAGCAGGGGTTGAAATATATCTCTTTTTTATCTCTCTGCTACTTTTTTATTGAATCTCTCTGAGTAGGTGGCTTTCCGCAGGATGACAGCCTCCTGACAGGCCCCTCATTAGAGACTAGACAGTAATTGTGATGCATTTCCCTGCACGGCCTTTTCACTTCTTTCCCCTTCCCCCCTTCCTCTTCTCTCCCTTTCTCCTGATTTGTAAAGTGATTGGATGTACAGACTCGTTCAGTTTCTTAAATTATTGCCCAGTTCAATCCATCTTCCTCTTGCTGAGGATGGGCAGCTGTGGACTCAGAATCAGGGGCAAGACATTCTCTTTCCTCTGGTAGAAATCAAGCACTTTTCGGTGGATATTGGGCTGAGGGATTCATGACGATGACTTTGTATATACAGAAGCATTGTTTTCTCTATTTGAATTTGCTGGATGCCACGTATGGTATAATCATGCAAAATTAGCTCTCTTCCTCTGCTGAAACATATCTAAGGATGCAACTAAATGATATGAGAAACACTACCTAAAGTGGCAGCCCTTTCTCAAGCCCCCTTCTTCTTCCTCTAATATCCAGTGCAATTTACCATATTCTAACATTGTTACACAATATGATTATCCACCGTCATCAGGCGGTGAGATGTAAAGTTATTTCCAGTGCTGTGAAGTGGAATGTAATAAAGGACTGCCATTTTCAATAAGGGCCCTGCATTTCTTGGAGTGTTTAGCTTAACCCTAGGTTCTTGACAACGTAAACGTAGATATTTTCGTAGGGCACTTTGATAAATGCAGTTCCTAAAATGCTATAAAGATTATATACTTTTTCTGATACACAATTCTTCATAGAAGAGGGTGATACAGTTGATTAATCTAATTTCTCTGGGAATTTGTATGTTTGTTTGTGCACATGTGTGTGTGTACAAACATACAATGTGTATTGACATATATGAGGATTTACTCAATGCTCATTTTCTGGAAGAAGTTGGGGAGAGGCTTAATGAAATCTTCCTGGTTTCGTTTTAGACAAATGATAATGAGCAGCACTTCCCCAAACGCTTTAAAACATTTGCAGACAGGATGCGATAAAGAAGCAAGCTGGTCCCCTCTAACAGTGCTGTAATTTAAGCACAGGGTTTGCCTGTTGGATTCTGCTGTCTAGAGGCATCTTTTCTGCAGACACTTCAGGTGTGATACACTTTATGTTGAGTTAAAATCTGAATTATATGGGATAATTTACAGAGGTTTTAGAGCAAGTGTTTAGACCAAGGGCAAGCTAACATGGCCTACAGGCATCATGGAGCTCTCCAGGATAAAAATATACCATAAGTATCATAATACCCCCAAACATACTGTAGAGGTTATGGGGTGTTTTCAACACATGGGCTGAGCCGTTTTATGTCCAAGAGAGGCCTCTTTTAAAAACACAAAGTGACAGCTGGATCACTTCTTGATGTTAAAATAGCCTGCAAGTCCAAAAATTGATGTTTGGGGCAATTGAGGGTGTGGCAAGGATGTGTACCTTTAAGGTTTCCTCTGGGACCAATACAGCCTCCTATCCTCTGACGGTTGCTGACCATTCGTTTAGACCTTGTAGCTTTTGTTATCTCTTATTTATTGGAGCCTGTCAGTCTGGTCTACCGGAGACAAAATAATGGCGAAGGTGTGTGATCACTCAATCTTAGTTTTTCTGTAATCTGGAATTACACTTTCTTTACAGATTATCTTTTCCTGCCTTCCTTAGTGGTTTTAACTGTGTCATCGCCTTTAAACAGAAAAAGAAAATAGGTGTAGCATCTTAAAAACAGGGAGAAGATCTAAATAAAGACCCAGGGTCTCCAGTGATTGTTCAAAAGCAGGAGAATTATCACTTTGCAACAGTATTACATTAGGGTTGCTATAAGTCGGAAGTCTCTTGAAGGCACACAAGAACAAAATCCTTTGCAAAAATTTATTCAGAATATTTTTCCCACCACCACTTTGCCTACATGAACCTGTTTCCTGTTGTAAGCAAGATATATGCAGAAACATGGATGTTACACACAGATGTAGTGTCCATGGGAGTTTTAGAATTTGCTGAATAGTTTTGGCCAGCTCCTAGAGAAGCGAGACTACAGTTCATGCTGTCTAGAGCTGGATCTACACTGCCCTACATCGCAGGATCTGATCCCAGATTATCTACTTTGAATTGGATTATATGCATCTACACTGCCAGATAAACTGAGATAAGAAGATAATCTGGGATCGGATCCTGGGATATAGGGCAGTGTAGATCTAGCCCCCGGTGGCACAGCAGATTAAACTTGCTGACGGAAAGGTCGGTGCTTTGAATCCGGGGAGCAAAGTGAGCTCCCACTGTTGGCCCCAATTTCTGCCAACCTAGCAGTTTGAAAACATGCAAATGTGAGTAGATCAATAGGCACCGCTCTGGCAGGAAGGTAATGGCGCTCCATGTAGTCATGCCAGCCACATGACCTTGGAAGGGTCTACGGACAACACCAGCTCTTCAGCTTAGAAATGAAGATACGCACCAACCCCCAGAGTCGGACATGGCTAGACGTAATGTCAGGGGAAAACCTTTACCTTTATCTAGATCTAGCCTAGAAAAAGTATGGCTGTACCATCATTTGCTTCTGAAAAGTAAGTGTTTGAAGATTCTGAAAGCCGAGTCTTGCGAATGTTTTAGATGGAAGGTTTTTCTCCTTTAGAAAGAGACAAGCTCCCTGTGACTCCTTCCAAACTGATTTAGCTTTAAAAACATTTAAATTGTACCAGGTGATTAACAATTTGTTTTGACTAGCAGCTTCAGGTAAATTCACACACACACCAACCAGCCCTATGCTCTTCAGGATGCATTATTGTGACACCTGAACAAATTCCTCTTAATTGTCCTATAATTATCTCCTCATGAGACCATACAGGGAGCTACACGGGAATGTCAGTTTGCTCTTCAGTGTTAAATAGGAAATAGAAGAGAAATCGCCCAGAAAAGAAAATACCATGAAGATATATCTGTGCTAACACTGAATATTCCATCCAGACAACACTAGGTTTTGTTTTTTGTCTATGGTTTTTCTGTTACCCTCTGGCTTAGCTCAGGGCAGTATGTGGCATATAGAGAGACCAAAAGACTCAGTTCCCTTTGGGGAAATAAATGTTGCTTGAGGGTATGTTATAAATCGTACTTAGAATAAAAATTAAAGAAAACAACATTGCAAATGCCCCCATAGAGCCATAAGCTGCTTGGTGTCTCACTCCCAGAGTGCAGATCCCATACTTGGTTGCTCCAAAGCTTATGTGAGGCCTTCTCAAAATGATTGTTTTCTGAGCTGGAAGGAAAGTCAGCCTGTCACAGCAAATACCTGCTATCAGCACAGAAATAACAGCAGGGAGTTGGGGGGAGTGGGCCAATCACCAGTGGGAGAATAATCGCTTTGGAAACTTCAGGAGCTTGATTACAGGCCCCGAGGCTGTGTCAGCATTTCTATTATTTTTCTGCCGCTAGGCTCCCATGTAGGCTGTCAGGCAACAGGTCTCTGGTATGGGGAGAGGGCTGCTCGTTTATTCTGGGGTGGTTCAGAGTAAATGATTTGGTTGGACTTGTTACGTCAGACACATGCTTATGAAATGTGAGAGACTGAAAGTGAAATTGATTCGCTTTGGTGTTTGACTGGAAAACAGCCTTTGTTACTGAAAATTAAGGGTGTGTTGTCACAAAACATTGGCTATCAGATTGCTTCTATGCAAAGTACGTACAAATCCGTTTTCCTCCTGAAGCACATTGTCCTTGTCCTGGGGCATTGCATTTTAGATGGTGTGTGAACGCAGCAGATTGCTGTCTCTGTATCCTTTAAGGCCCAGGGTTTTCACAGAGGTGTAAACACACTATGCCTTCATGTGACAAGGAGTAGAAAGGACTGTAAGAAACTTGAACTTGAAAAACAGGACCCAAAGGAGCAGGGTAGGCAATCGTAATGTCTGGCCATTCAAACACAAGTTGTGCAATCAAAGAATTATCCTGATTTGGAATGTGGATGTTATAGCATTGCTTCAGCTTGGATTTACAGCCCCAATATAACTTGTTTGATGTGGTTGTGCCTGTTTAAGAATTTCCCTTGAGAGAAAGGGCAGGGCAGATAGAGGCTTAATGTACAGAGTGCAGTCTTTTTGTATATGAGTATTTGTTATCCCAAACCCCTCATTTTCTCAGCATACTGGTATATTGACTCCTATACAGACATATATCCTCATAACTCAGTTTACATAGTTGTTGTTTATTCGTTCAGTTGCTTCTGACTCTTCGTGACCTCATGGACCAGCCCACGCCAGAGCTTGCTGTTGGCCGTTGCTGCCCCCAGTTCCTTCAAGGTCAAGCTAGTCACTTCAAGGATACCATCCATCCATGTCGCCCTTGGTCGGCCTCTCTTCCTTTTTCCTTCCATTTTCCCCAGCATCATGATCTTTTCTCATGATGTGGCCAAAATTCTTCATCTTTGGCTCCTTCCCTCTAGTGAGCAGCCGGGCATTATTTCCTGGAGCATGGACTGGTTGGATCTTCTTGTGGTTCAAGGCACTCTCAGGATCTTCCTCCAGCACCACAGTTCAAAAGCATCTATATTCCTTCGCTCAGCCTTCCTTGTGGTCCAGCTCTCGCATCCATAGGTTACTACGGGGAATACCATTGCTTTAACTATGCAGACCTTCGTTGCCAGTGTGATGTCTCTGCTCTTCACTATTTTATCAAGGTTGGCCATTGCTCTCCTCCCAAGAAGTAAACATCTTCTGATTTCCTGGCTGCAGTCTGCATCTGCAGTGATCTTCACACCTAGAAATATAAAGTCTGTCACTGCCTCCACATTTTCTCCCTCTATTTGCCGGTTATCAACCAGTCTGGTTGCCATCATCTTAGTTTTCTTGATGTTTAACTGCAACCCAACTTTTGCACTTTCTTCTTTTACCTTAGTTATAAGGCTCCTCAGCTCCTCATCACTTTCATAGTAGTGAGGTGATAAGGCTCCTCATTTTACATGGTAAAATGTACTGTTCAGTGTCTGATCATCCAATTGTCTTTCATGCCCTCATGTGTGTCATATAGATTGGAATTTACTATGAAAATGTGCATCAAGTTCTAAAAATTCTTATTCCACAATTGTCTCACTTCAAAATATGTCTGGAATAAATCGATTTGCCATTTCACCACAGCATCTGCCAATGGCTTTCCTCTGACTGTTCTTTAGTGGGAAACTGTTTTACCTTGAGGGATTTTTAAGTATCTTAATTGGGAGCTGGTTTGACTTCATGTGGTGAAAAGTACATTAAAGTATAGAGACTATAGCTGTACACAACTCTATAAACAACATTCAGTGCACTTACACACATAGAGTTTGTTTTTTGAGTTTACAGTGGCATAAGTCCCTTGTCTCCTTTTTGAAAGGCTATCAGGAGGGAGTAATAGGTGTGTTCTTCCTGTTTTCCAGATCCACCTAGGTTGTGATGTAGAAAGGGATTTCATATGATTGGTCTTGTGGATTCTGAATTGGATACCCCCTTCCTATACTGACAGGAAATTTTTAGTTTTAAACACTTAGAAAAAGGCATTTCTTTCAAGCCCAGGGGAGTCTGCACACACAGGCGAGGGACATGGCTAGCCCTTTTCATCTTTGCAGCTTTAGCAAACCAAGGGCTGCAGGGGAGAGAACAGCCATGCCAAGGAGGGTAAACACTGAAGATGAACCCTGCTGAGTTACAAGGGGCCAAAGGGAAGGGAAGGACAGGCAAGGAGGCCAAGCAAACACAAACACAGCTGCCAAAAACAAAGCTTGAAAGGGGCCATTCGAAGGCTGCAGCCTTGGCTGAAATAGGGGAGCGTGGGAGCTCATGGCTTATAATGGTATACTTGTCAACTTGGCACAAACCGAGCAGTATGGTCGGTTGCTTGGCATCACACTCTCGGCTGCCATCTCATTGTCACCAAAACTCTTCAACAGAAGTCATCTGGGGGAGAAACAGACTCACTCTCCAATGGCTTCTGTGAGAAAGAGGAGGTTTTATACTCTAACCCAGGGGTCCCCAAACTAAGGCCCGGGGGCTGGATGCGGCCCATCGAAGCCATTTATCTGGCCCCCACGGCACAAGGGCAGAAGGGGGTTGGGCTAAATGACCCAAGGGGTCTCTTTTTCTCTTACAACCATTATTATTATTATTATTATTATTATTATTATTATTATTATTATTATTATTATTAACATTGAGGCTGGGTGGCCATCTGTCAGAGGTGCTTTGCTTGTGCGTTTGGTGCACAAAGGCAAAAGGGGGTTTGACTAAATGGCTCACGGGGTTTCTTCCAACCCTCTTTATTATTATTATTATTATTATTATTATCATTATTATTACTATTATTATTAACATTGAGGCTGGGTGGCCATCTGTCAGGGGTGTTTTGCTTGTGCTTTCGATAACAAAGGCAGAAGGGGATTGGACTCAATGGCTCAAAGGGTCTCTTCCAACCCTCTTTTTTATTATTGTTGTTGTTATTATTTATTTATTTATTTATTATTGCTTGGTGGCCAACTATAGTCCGGCCCTCCAACGGTCCGAAGGATCATGAACTGGCCCCCTGTTTAAAAAGTTTGGGGACCCCTGCTCTAACCCAAGTGATCTGTAGAGCGTTATCCATTGGGGTAACTCTCTAGATTTTAACTGTGATTTTTTAAAGACTATTTATATTTAATTCTATTTTAATGTTTGCATATTTGCGTGTTTCAAATTGTATACAAATACTTTTAATGTTAAACCACTTTTATCAGCAGAGATAAAGTAGGGTATAAATATAATCATAATAGATAGTTAAATGTATGCTCTTAAAATGGGCCCTGCTCTCTATGCGGGCTTAACTGAAACCTTTCCCTCCCAGTGTCTCATAAATTAAGTGATCTTAAAGTCTTTTTAAACCTGAGATCCACAAATGATGGGCGCTTCTATGGGTTATTATTCCAGTCAGAAGTAAAAAAAGGAAGGAGAGGGGGGAAATATGGCAGCATCTTTAAAACTAACTGGTGTTTATTTTTGCATGAGCTTTCATGGTTACGAACCCATTTCTTGTGATCCAGTCAATTTGCAATTTGACTGGTAGTTTTGTTTTAACAGTGCCCCCTCCTGGCTGTTTGGCTGTCAGCAAGTTGAAATCATGAAAAACCCTGATTCATATGTTAGTTTTTATTGTAAAAGGGGCTCCAAAATGTTTGTAGTTTAAAGAAGAAAAGCAATTGTTTTTCTTTCCCTCAAAAACAAAGACCATTTATTAAATTGTCCAACCAAAAAAAAAGCAAGGAAGAAAGGTCCACCAGCCAGAAGAAGATGGGAAAAGAGCCAATGAAAGCAAGGCAGCACTGAGTTAATTGTACTATAGTGGCTCTAGATCACATCTAGTGGTGACAGATAGCAAGGCAGCCCCAAATGCCCTTGCCTTGGTGTGGGAAGGGAACTGCAAGATTGCCCTGCATGTTTACCCATCTCAGCATGGAGGCCGTGGAGACTGCTGCAAGGATCCAGCAGGATTTCCCGTTTGTTCAAAGGCTGCCTGTTTGTTTTAGTAGAGGAGGAGTCAGACACCAACATTGTTACATTAATGGAACTGGGGTTATAAATAGCTAGCAGTAGGGGGCCTTCTGAGGTTATTTTGGACCTCTACCACACAAAAGTGGAAAGAATCCAAGAGGAAGCTGGGATTTTGCTCACCCTCCCAGTCAGAGGGAGAGAATTGTTTAGGTCTGGCTATTACTGAAAAGCAGCAACACTTTGTGTGTCAGGGAGCAAGAAAAAACACTGTGAGGTAATGCTCACTATGAGAACTTGCCCTCCTTTAGATGATCTATAACAGTTCATTTTAGCTTTTGGGGGTCACAGATCTCTTTAAGAATGTAATGAAAACTATGGAACCTGCTCCCCAACAAATTGCACTTAAACATAGATGCACCACATTTTTCATACTGGCATTATTGAATTGAAAATGGAGCTTTCAGATAGACTAATCTGGCATGAAATATTATGATGAACACTTGAAAAGACTGATGTTTACCTTCAAAGTAAAAGTGGCAGAAGAATTTTGAAGTAACAGGAAGGAAAAGAAAGAGGGAAATCAATGTTACACTTATTACATGGACACCCCAAAGCCTGTCTACAGAATCCCTAGGGATCCATGGACCCCAGATTAAAAACCCCTGATAGATTAGTTGGCTAGGGCTTACACTTTTAAATCTTAAATCATATTCTTTATAACTTTTTATGAAATCCAACTTCACAATGGCTAGAAATGCAGGAGAAAGGTTGGGAAGAGTAGCTTTTCCCTTCCCTCACATCATACTATAAGACCTCCCCTGACTCTTTTCCAAAGATCTAATAATTCAAAAACACCATTTTGCAACTGTAGGGCAAGGAGCCAGCAATCCTGGGTACTCTGCTCAGTTGTGAAAAAGAAAGCTACTGTGATGGGTTACAAGCAGCAGGAGGAGAAGCCTTGAATCAGAACTCCTGATTTGAATGCCCTTAGTATGTGCAGAGGAATGAAATCCTAATTCACATAAAGGGTTCTGTGGTGCACTTAGTTGGATGTATTATACAGTGAGGAGGCTGTTGGCAAAAGGCAGCTCCCCTGAAGCATTGCCTCATGCATAATCTGAAGGCAAGGATGAGCCAAGGTTATTTCCAAACTTCTTTCAGCCGTTGCCCTCTCTTCTGTTCAAAACCTCCCCCAACATACAGTTATGTAGCCACAGCAAAGTGCTTGTGCCAACACTTTATCCTTTAGGAAGGTCTGTTCCTTTCAAGGGGATTCGTTTAACTGGGCTCCGCTTTTTCCTTGGTGCCATAAAATGGCACCTTTTGCCTTTTGATTGGAAGGCCACATTGCACGCAGCCTGCTTTATGGTGCATTACTGCTTCTCGCACAGATTTAACCAATTTAATCCATGTCTAATACATAAATAAATAATCCAGCAGGAGTGCTCCACATTAGATGACAATAGGAAACTATAAAGCATGCTTCCATTCACAGGAGCCATCAGATCTGAGTGTGCAACGCCCTCTGACGACCAGAGCAGCGAACGCAGCTGGGGAGTGTGTGCTTGTAGCCCTGTGCCTCTCGCTTGGTGGTTTATGGCAACTTGCTTGTTTGCTTTAAAGTGTGATTTTATGTTAGCAGGCTGCTGTATATTCGGATGCAGTATACAATAAAGTCCCTTGAGCAAGGAAAGAAACTGGCTCTGAAATAGGTCTTAAATGTCAAAATCTAAATTGCTGGCTGCAAGTCACCAAAATTCAATTGTCTGTGATAGGCTTGGGGAACATTTTTGGTGATGATTCAAGTGTTACAGAACTCACTATCCCTGCTAGTTGACAAGCTCCTATTCGGTATCTTTCATGTCTAGCTGAATTTGTCCCAGAGGAAGAAGTCAAGCAGGGTCAATCTAATTTCTGGTATAATTTATCACATTTCTTTTTGGGAATCTTTAGTTTCTGCTTGGAAGTGTTCATCTGAGCTTCGGTAGTAAAAAAAAGTCTGTACTTCTGTAATGCTCTTTTCCCAATTTAGGTGGAGAACCTGGAGTCTGGAATTAATACCGATGTGAATAATATTTTATTCAAGCCAGTTTTTCTTTCTTTCTTTCTTTCTTTCCTTCTTTCTTTCTTTCTTTCTTTTTCTTTCACAAACATCTCAGATTTACAATGAATCTATGTTTCCGGCTATATTTTGGAAGTTTATTTCTACCACCTGTTCTTTTTTTTATTTTATAGGAATAATTCTTTCTCTTCTGCAGTTAGAACATGCAGAGGTGCCTTCATTCAGCATGTGGAGAATTGCTATAACATAATCCCCAATTAAGAGTTCAGTGGGAGAGAGGAGTCCATTTGAAAACCACAATGTCTCTGCCTCTGCTTAGTTTCTTTTGAGGTTGTTCTAAACAAGGCTATCAATACCATTTACAGAATGAAGGTTTTGAGACGTTGATGCCGAGTAAAAATACACTGTTCAAGTCTTTCTCATTTTCAGAGCCACTTCATAACAAAAGTGAATTAATTTATTGGATGTAACTTTCATAACAGAAAGTAATATTAACACTGATCTCACCTGTTTTATAAATATATAAAATGTTTCTTATAATGTACATTGCATTTTTCTGCAAGTCAGTGATATTCAAGTAGAAAAACTGTGTGCTTGAAATACCCTATTTAAAGCTGATGGAATCTGTGACATGCCTCGGTGGCATTAGACCACTGTGCCTGCTGAAGCCATCATATATAGGACTCAAAGAACCTGCAATGCCCACTCTTTCTTCCTTTCCCCCTTCAAGATGCCCTCAAGAAAGAGTATAACATCTCTCACCCCTCCACAGTGAACATTCCCCCAAAGTGAAACTGCTCTCCTTTTAATTATTCTGTCAGCCTGTCATACTTTCTTGGAGCTAACAGTCTCTATAATGGTAGTTAGTGGCATCCATCTCCATGAAGAGATAAATTGCTCCAGGATTCAGTCTGTACTTTAAAGGAGCTATAGAAGTTGTTGGATCCTCTCACAAAACTAAATTAACCATCTATGAGAGCTCCTTTAAACTTCCAGATAAAGCTAAGATTGGATCCATTGCAGCTCTGACATAAAGGCCATCATTTACATGATATTACAAAGGTCCTGGCATACAGTTGAAGCAGGGCCAGAACCAGATACTGCTGCATCTTAGAATTAGCAGGAATTTCCTCTGAGTCTAACCAGCAATGTCTAAAACTTAGAGATATTCCTGACACAGACAAGGAAGAACATCTCCCATTGGTAGAATCTATACAGTTTGCTAAAGATACTTGAAGGAAAAATCCACTTTTGTGAAGGTTAGGGGACCAGGACACCAGCAAAGTGGAAAAAACATGAATTAAAAATGCTGGTTATTTTCCCTGAGAAAAGACCATTCTAGGAGTATCTAGGTCCTCCAAGGCTTTTTAAAATCATGTCAGAAGTGACTTGAGAACATACTGCAAGTTGCTTCTGGTATGAAAAAATTGGCCATCTACAGAAACGTTGCCCAGGGGATGCCTGGATGTGTTACCATCCTGCTGGGAGGCTTCTCCCATGTCCCTGCAAGCTAGAGCTGACAGATGGGAGCTCACCCCAACTCACAGATTCAAACCGGCAACCTTCAGGTCAGCAATCCAACCTTCGGGTCAGCAATCCAACAGGCACAAGGTTTTACTCCATTGCACCACCGCAGCTCCTGTGGTCCAAGGTGACTCTGTGGTTAATTTCTGCTGGAAGTTGATCATAGGGTTACCATAGAAGACCTAGAAGTAACATATTAATCAGATCTCAAGATAATCTAATCCACAAATGTGAAACCCAAAAATGTGAGGGCTGATTGAATTTATATTCTGAACAAGTAATAGTTAACCACTGATGAATTGAGCTGTTACTTGCTAAAACTCAAGTCTGTGACCTATTTTTCCTACAGGCAAGAAGAAGGCAACACTTTTTGACAGCCAGGCCCCCATCTGCCCTATCTGCCAGGTCTTGCTTCGCCCAGGTGAACTGCAAGAACACATGGAACAAGAGCTGGAGAAATTAAAACAGCTGAACATCAGGTAAGAACAGCTAGACTCTTCATTAACCTGCATTTTTATCTGGGGCATCAGTGTGTCACAAGACCACTTAGCATATGGCCTTTTTTTGTGTAGCTAAGAAGGTGTGTGTGTGTGTATACACACACTATCCGATTAATCTGTAAACTCTTCTTATGTGGCCTTTTTATATAGCAAATGTTTCAAGTTGCGATTAAATCATGAAATGGCTTGTAAACCCTTCTTGGGAATGTATACTCTCATCCCAGGAGTCAGGAAACATGGAACATGTCTTAGTCAGTCAGTCCAGGAGTTTATATGGCGTCCCAGTTAGTTCATTGATTTTTCATAGCCAGCAGACACTTCAGATTAATCTTGAAGAGAAGCACCAAGATGGAGTTGAAAGTTGAACTTATTTTAGTTTCCGTTCCTCTGCCTGGGCTGGCATTCCAGGTCTCCTTGACTGAAAAATGATTGCTGTGCTAATGCCTTGGCTGGAGAAGCTATTACCTGTTAAAATTCCTTTTGCCATGGGCTCCTATGAATAACTGTACTCTTTTCTCAAGCACCCCACCACACCAGTTCAGCCATGAAGAGGTTAAGCATGTAGACAAAGAGATAGAGCCCCACAGCCCTCTTTCCAGAGGCTGCCATCTGCCCTGAGGCTGCCTCTTGGTTGCCTGCTACTTTCACCAGCGCAGCAAAAGTCCTCTATTTTTTAAAAAAATTAATTGCATTTTAACTGCTAGCAGTTATTTAGGAAATCGCTGCAGCCAAGGGTTGGCAGATCCCTGGCCTTCCTTTAATAAAACTGCAGCCTGGGAGAGAGCGTGTTTATTTCAATTATTAATGAATTCCCCGGTCATTAAAAGGTGAAGAAAGAGATCATGCTGCCGTTGGCAGTGAGGTGATGTCATCAGGTGGCTGGGAACAGCAGGAAGCAGGGAACAACCAGGTTTTGGACCGCCCAGCACCTAAATGGACCACCCCTAAGGTTTGGAAAGCAAACCCATTATAGCCTGCGGTCTTTTCTCAATCAATGCAACAAGGAAGCTTATTGGACGCAGGTGTAACAAGCAAGTTTACATAGGATAAAAAGAGGCCTTGCCCAATTCAAGCTGGACCGAGACCTCCCATATCCATGGTCCATGTGGTATCCTGTATGGAGGCAGAATCTGCCACATCTCGAATGGGAGGGAAGAGGGGGAGAAAGGCAACAGCCAAGCCATTTATCCCACGCGACACCCGTTTCCCTTGTGCGCATAATTTATGGTGTAATTTGGGCTGAATCCAACTTAATAAAGGGCCACAGCAAATTAACGAACAGGTTTAAATGAACAGAAGCAATTAGTGCTCAGAGGAGCCTGTGGAAAGAGCAAGGCTAGTCTTGGAGTGGAGCTGGCCAAGAGCAGCCTGTAGCTGGCGTGAGGTGGGTAGTGACGTGCCGGGAGGGGGGGGGGGGGCGTTTAATGGGAAAGGAAAGGAAACGCTAAATCATAAAGGCTGACAAGGGCCATTGTGGGCCAGCTGACAAATGAAAAAGAATGGCATTATTCCTTTAAATAACCGTGGCAGTTAAAAGGGGAGACAGCTCACTCCTAGCTCTTGCCTGCTCCGGCTTCATGCATGGGGAACAGCAATTGCGGGGGTCTTTATTAATTATTAACTAATGACTCCTACCATGCTGCAATAGATAACACTCAGTCTCCTCTACAGATCAGGCCCTGGGGGCTAATCTTCAGCCTGCTATAGTACATCCTGCCCCCAACCTGGCAAAGGAAACAAGCCACCTTAAATGTCACACTGCTTTTGTGTCTCATGGGGACTGGGGTTCAAAGCTCCCTTCCACAGAACATAATAGATAAGACCAGTCCATTCCAGGAATGTGTTCATCCTTTACACAAATTCTTATGAATATAGAAAAGCAAGGGGGTGGGAGAGAGAAATGTTGCAATGTTGCAATGGGACTGTCCTTTGGGTTATGATACTATACACAGAAAGAACAGCTAACCATAATGATAAGGGGAAGCTAATAACAATCCTGGAATAAGCCAATAAACTTGAAAATGAAATGTATGGTTATAAATGTGATTTGCTAGCATAGATGAGCCTAGCTATAGCTCCGTGCCAAACTCCAATCATCACCAAAATGGCCCGGCAGCTGTTACTTATCAAGGCGATATGTGAAAATCATTCAGGGAAAACTGAGAATCTTGTTTGCCAAGTGGAAGGGCTTTTTTCTAAAAGATGCCAGTCACAGACCATTGTATTCAGTGTTATATAAACATTAGTATAAAAGACAATGAAGAGCCCAGTGGCACCTTAAAAACCAACAAGTTTTGTTTGGCACAAGCTTTCATGGACTGTGACCATCTTCTTCTGTGATCAGGGATGAGGGAAGCAGCCTGCCCCTTGATGGTTTGTTGCCACTGAAAATCTGCGTACAGAATTAGGAAGATATAGATGTCATTATTCCTCATAGCATCAAGGCACTGGTGAATGTTATAGCCACTCCTCCCTGTGGGTTGGTCTCCTTCTCAATGGACTTCTATATGCTCCTCAACAAGATTAAAACCAGTTTATATGGTATTTATTTTCTTTTTAAATCTATGCCTTATTTTTCTGAGATTATTGAGCACATGGGCTCCTGAGCATTGTCCCTTTCAGGCATTGACCAGGCCCTACTTAGCTAAACTAAAGTAGGTATGGCATATGCCTTCAGATTTTTATATCCTATAATAAAAAGAAGTGTATTAAAGAATTTTTTTAACTGGGATTCATTAGCAGCCTGTGCTGGAATGTAGAGAGCTCACTCCCACTGTGGCAATTTGAATTATCTATTAAACTGGTGGTGACTTTGTTTCTCCAGTGCAGAAACACTCTAGCAATATATTAACTAATTACAAAATATAGTTATCTCTCACTGGCCTACGTAGTGCTATTATTTACTGGCGCTTGACCCATTGGACTACTACAACAGTTTTGCTATTTTTTCACCTAATGTCTGTGACCTTAGTTGCTCTTGTTCCTGAATGGATAGTTGTCCACCAGGCATGGTTTAGACTGAAGGAGTCTTTTTGGTGCAGCAGGTGATGTTAGCTCTATGAGGGGATACAATTAATTTAATAGGTGAACCTTGGCACCTGCCTTGCCACTTAGCACCTGCCGTTATATCTGCATCCATTTTATAAGCATATCCCAAACAGTCCTGTATAGGTAAGATAGAAACTTGTTTGTTTTTCAGAGGTCCACACCAGCATGGATGGAGTTAATCCCCTCCAAGCTGAAGCTTGTAGTTTTGTTTTCTTTCAATTTATATCCTTCACTTAAAACGGAAAAAAGGAGGGGGTGAAAACGCCCGGCAGGTGACATATTCTAAGAGGGAGCAGCGAAATCGTGTTAACCACTTCAAAATCTCATATATTCAATCGGCCTCTGGCAAGACATCTGCCTAATGTTAGCGCTTAAATATCCTTTTCCATTTTACATGCATTCAAGTCTCATTTGAGTGAAATGAAACGGTATTATTAAAGGGAGATTTTGCACAAATGGCCTGAATTTGACATGTCAAGTTCAATGAGGCTGTTACATATGTAATGCCAAGAAGGGGCTTCGAGGCTCCTGGCACTTGAAACAGCGCCAGTGGTTCAGAAATGAAATTTGCATGCAGTCTTTTCTCTTCCCATCCTTCCATTCCCTCCCACAGAATGCCAAGTGGTTGCCTTTGCAGTGTGTAGCCCTGGGTTTGGATCGGGGGGGGGGGGGGGAGGCAATAATTACCCCCAGTTTGAGCGCTGAGTGGAATGAGATGCCATCCTTCCCAATGTTGCATCATGATTGAAGCTAACATTCAAGGCCGTAGCCAGAAAATTTGGGGGGGGGGGTGTTTGAAAATTTCGGGGGGGGGGGGGTTTGAACCCCTAACACACACACACACACACACACACACACACACACACACACACACACTGGCTACAGGCCTGTCAATATTTGCTTGAGATAGTGCTTGCAGTTCTGGAGGGACTCTTAATTTTTTGCGTCTCATAGACTTAGCTTGGTTAACCAGTTAAAATTCATGAGTAAACCAGGTTTTTTTAACCCCCCCCCCCAAGCTACAGGCCTGCTAACATTCATTGGATCACTATTCTGAAAGATGCCTCAGTCATCATCTAATCTGGCCTCACGGTTGTACCAGTGTACTCCAGGGTTTCTTTAAATGATGCTATACAGTCGACTTCCCCATTTTCTAATGTAAAGAACAAGATTCTTCCACTACTTTCTTTATTTCTACCATGTTTCTTTATTTAAGATGTGTTCAGACATAGGATCAGCATCTAAGACAGATGTCCAGGGGCTATAAATGAAAACTATGCTCAGCCAAGTCTGCAATCTTGGTGCAAACTTTTCTTCCATCTTCCTTGATGATCAAGGGAGTAGTGGCAACATGAACTTACTGAGTTATAAGACGGATAACTCTCTTGTGGAAAGGTATTGAACATCTCTTGCTGAATTAAATTGTGGTGAAAGACAGAAAAAAAAACTGGAACCAAGCCCTGCCACTTCCCCCAGTTTATGTGAATACTGAATTAGAAAGGAAAGGAAATATATCTTGATGAAAAAATAACAGCTCTTGTGATGGTTTTGTTTTGCACACTCACCCATTGAGGCACTGCCAACTATACTAGTCCTACAAATTCATTTATAACCAAGGTTAGCAACCGTGGCAGATCTGGAGCATCCTTTTATGTTCAGAGACCCTCTGGGGGGCCACAGACTACAAAAAAAACAACAAAAAAACCACGAAGTGCTGGAAACCCACTCCTGATTCTCATAATTTGGTAGTTTTGATGTTCAGCAATGCAGGGGGTCCTTGACAATGGATGCATCTGGAAACTTCCAACAGCAGCAATTTAGTCTTTTTTAAAAAACGATAATACAGTTTGCCTGATGATTTGGAAATGGTGGAATTGTTTGTTCTGGTGGTAGATTTGTGGGCACTCGGAACAATAAAGTTTATTTATTTATTTCATATAATATCTGGTTCCAATAGAAAAGTGCCTACTCCCACAACATGTCCCCTTCAATATACATGCAAGCACACAATTGTAACATGAGAATGATTTTGCATGCATGCTTCCAATATGGATTGCTGGTTGAGAGGAAAACAGAAAAACAAATGGTGCCCCCTCCTTTTACCCCCTTACTCATACAAATAGAATATACATTTGGTATGTCATTTGCCCACACTTACTTTGTCTCATATTGCCAGCAGCATCCTCTTTTATAAATGTCATTATGTAGGCATAACAAAGAACAGTGGAGAGAATGACATTGGACACAATGGAACGACCACTGGTTTTCACACTGAACTCAACTAAGACATTCCTGTTTACGAGTGTTCATACCCTGATGTAATCATTAGTTGGGTTGATCCAATGGGAAATCCCCTGATGTAAAGAAACCAGAACATTTGCTGCCCAAGGATTTGAAGTCTACTCATCTGTAATAAAGACCTAAGAACTATTATTAGACATATGAAGATGAGTTTATTCATTCATTCTTTGAGTAAAGAACAAGTTTTTTTTTTCTTTTCAATGCGAATGTAACAATCTTATGTTTTGCTGGCCTCATTTGTGTTTGTATGTGTGAATTGAACTTTTATATGTTTAAATACTTTTGCATCACTGTAATTAGTAGATACTGGTCTTTCTAATTCCCCTGATGAGCCACTCTTAAAGGTGATCAATGGTCTGGAGAACATGCCCTATGAGGAGCAGCTTAAAGAGCTGGGCATGTTTAACTTGCAGAAGAGAAGGCTGAGAGGAGACATGATGAGGGCCATGTATAAATATGTGAGGGGAAGTCATAGGGAGGAGGGAGCAAGCTTGTTTTCTGCTGCCCTGGAGACTAGGATGTGGAACAACAGCTTCAAACTACAGGAAAGGTTATTCCACCTGAACATTAGGAAAAACTTCCTCATTGTGAGAGCTGTTTGGCAGTGGAACTCTGCCCCGGAGTGTATTGGAGGCTTCCTCTTTCGAGGCTTTTAAGCACACTCTGGATGGCCATCTGTCAGGGGTGCTTTGAATGCGATTTTTCTGCTTCTTGGCAGCGGGTTGGACTGGATGGCACATGAGGTCTCTTCCAACTCTATGATTCTATGTATCAAATACTTGCATGGATAACTAAGAAAATGCCCATTCCATCCTGTGACTGTTCTCTTAATAATCCTTAGAAGCCAATCCCTAACAAGCTATAATCCGAGTCTCCCTGAAGAGTAAATGGAGTACATAAAACACAAATAAGTCCTATTGTCACATGTCATGTCAGGGTCATTGCTCTCACTTTTTGCTTTTCTAGATTTACACCACAGGACATAAAATGGAAAGGGAGCACACTGGCATCTCCAAAGCAAGCAACACTCAGGTCTTACGGAGCTTTGTGAGAGTGAGATTAGAGACATTTATGAGTGAGGGCCTCTTTTCTTTTACAAAGCTCCACTGAAATACATAGTAAATCTCTCACCTTAAAAGCAACCTGACAACCAAGCAGAGATCTGAAGAAACAGTGACTAGGCAGCATTACTCTCTGCAAGAATTAGACCCAAGTGGCCCCCATCTTCTCCATCTGCTAACTTTTTTCTCATCAGTATCTCTTGAATTTCACACACACACACACCTTTGCTTTTTAATTTTTCATCCTTTCTTTCTTCTCCCATCTCCCTTTCCTCCTCCCCCTTCCTCCCCCGGTATCATGGCGACATCTCCAAGCCAAGTACTTTTAATTTCGCCTGTGGCCCTTGCTGACACCGTGGATATGCACAGCAAGTTAAATTCCCGCCTGATCAATAAAGCAGAAGCCGTGTGTCCGACTGGTCGATACTTTTTTATCTGTCTTCAGCCCAGTCCTGCTGATGACAGGCCTCTTGCGCATCGCCAAAGACACTCAAGGGCAACCAGGCATTCAACAACACAAGCACTTTTAAAATATATTATTATTATTATTTTATTATTATCATTTTTAAAACCCTCTAATAAATGCTAGTAAAAAGAGAGAAGATAGTTCATGATGTTTGGCCTTTGCTTGAAACATTTTTATGATTTATCTTAATTTTTAATTGAAAAGAATTTGTGAATTAATTGATTTCTGGGTCTTGCCAATTAACATTGTAATTGGGTGCATGATATATTCTGAGGTAGTGTAATTTTTTATTCTTGTCACCAAGAGAGGCCTGGTAAGGGCAGATATTTTCTGTGTGTCTCCTTATATAGAGCATACTAGTCCCTCCAAGGTATACCCTGTCTTAATGTTAAAGGCTTTTTCGGAGAAAGACCAGTAAACCTAATCAAAGCACTTTACCAAAGTTGTGCAATATGTGCTCTCTCAGAAGATACATCCATTTCTGAAAGGTCTTAAGAGTAACATAGTTGCTTTGCAAATTATTTTTCCTTCTAGTTTCTCTTTGCAGTTCCAAAATATAGCTAAGTGACACTTCTTTCAATTGACTATGTAGAGTCCCATGGCTTGAATGCAAAGTGTGAGATGCTGACAGCTACACCTCAGCAAATATTAATACGTATAATTTTAAATCATGGCAATGTAGACAAGACAGCCTTTCCTGCCCAATTATTCCCATTATTCTCACACTTGGAGCACTGCTTACTATAACAGTTCCAAGTATCAAAAGGACTGAAATGCCATGAGTTAGCTTGTGTATATGAATTATTTCCAAATCACAGCCTAAGAGTCCTACCTAAAAGTAATATTTTCAGTGGAGTGTAAAGGCTTATAGGGATGGAAATGTTACTATGGCCTGTACATAGTAACATGGCAGTGTTCACTGGGGTGGTAGCTCCTATTTTGAGAAAACATGTAGATCATCACCTGCTGAGGCTGAAAACCTTGTCTCAGTCAGTATACTCATTACACAAAGTCTCCATGGACATCACAGACAAAGTAGGTGAGTGTATAAGGAATTGTGAGAGTAGTAGAAAATTTTGCATAGTCCAGTGTTATCATTGGATAATACTGGATAACAAATCACGTTATCACAAAAGGGGTACCAGAATATTGTGGGTAGCTGAATATTGTTAGGAGTCCTGCTGCATTCCGTGATCTGTGCACAGACCAGTTCCATCACCTCTTTGGCTCAATCCTGCTTCATTGTCAGTGTAGTTATACATACAGTTTGTTCATTCATTGGCTCAGTACATGAAGAATTCTACTACTGCTGAGAAGGATATTCTTGAGTATGCCTTAGAAATGCTTGTATTAATCAGAACTCTGTTTTGAATCACAGCTTTGTAAGCCTCTTCCTAATTTTATCCATACATGCATGTTTTCACAGTTTTCCACTCTTTTAGATATAGCTAGCTAACCCCCCCCCCTTTTTAACGTTCAGCTTTCTTGGCGTGTGCTAAGTGTTGCCACCTGTTCTACCAACCTGCATTGTGCTTTTGTAATGTCTTAACCACTCTTCTGGCTTGTAATAGCAACCTCCCCACACACAAATTAGTCAGGAGATGCTTTTTCTGTCATGTGTCATGAAAGATGCACCACCTGTTTAGTTAATGCAGGGTCCTCAAACTTTTTCAGCCACTGAGCCTTTTTGAAGCAAAAGTTTATCATGGAGGCCAAAGAAATGATTATGCATTATATTATATATTATTGCATTTTAAAATTTGATGGATGGGCTGAGCCAGTGGCAGATGGATGGAGAGTGTTTGTGTGAAGTAATTGAAAAAATCATGAACAAATTCCTATGTACACTGCACATATCTCCTTGGTAGTGCCAAAAAAAAGGAAAGTGTGGAAAGCAAGAACAATGCAATATTTTAAATGAAGATATTTAGATATTTAATGTGCAATATTTAATATGAAGATTTTTAAATATTGAAATATTGCAATATACCTCACAGCCTCTGAGGATGCCTGCCATAGATGTGGGCGAAACGTCAGGAGAGAATACTTCTGGAACATGGCCATATGGCCCGGAAAACACACAACAACCCCAGGGGTCATCCAGTCCAACCCCCTTCTGCCATGCAGAAAAGCACAAAGTGCTCCTGGCAGATGATAATCCAGCCTCTGTAGTTGTAGTAGTAGTAGTAGTAGTAGTAGTGATAGGAGCCAGGGGTCATCCAGCCAGCCTCCTTCTGCCATGCAATAAAAGCACAATCAAAGCACACCCCCTAAACAGTGGGAGGGAAATAGGGTTCTGGAAGTAAGGAAGGTGTTGGGGAAAGAGTCTGTGCCCCAGGTGGGAAGGAGACCTGGCCACAGAACCCAAGCCCTAGAGAGGCCTTGCCTTTCACCTCAGCAGGGCCTCTCTCCCTTCGTGTGATGCCTTCCTTTCCGGGCATGTGTTCCCTCCCTCTGCCACACAAGTTTGGAGGGGGGGAAAGAAGGAAAGAGGAGGGAAAGCTGCTGTCATGCGCGCCTGAAGGGGGAAATGGCGCAAAGAGGTGGGAAAGCCCCCTCTGCACGCGCTTGGAGAGGGAGGAGGAAGAAAGTGCAGAGCCCCTCAGTATGCTTTCTGGAGTCTCAAGTGCTCTGCAGAGCACACTTTAAGAACCACTGAGTTAATGTGAGAGAGGATGCTATGAAAGACACAAAAAGAAAGCAAATTTGTGAGCTTTACCATTTTAAATTTGTGCCCTTAGCAAACTGAGGTTTTTGGCCTGGCAAAGTCCTCAGCAAATACAGCCTACCTATTATTGGAAGTTTAACGTTAGGTCTAACATTATGCCTGAGATTCTTAGTATGGTAGACCTAGAACTAGGCCTTGCAGTGCAAAGGTTCAGTCCCTGCCATGTCCTCTATGTGATGTTAAATGAGTCTGGCAACTCATCTGAGTCTTTTTCCCCCAAGGTTAATAGAGGTTGCATTTTTTTGCTGCAAAATATATTTTGTCCCTTGTATATGCACTGAAGATCATATTTTGTCATCAAAGAGGAAAGCTTCAGGACTTTAATGTGTGGATAAAAGTATGGTTGGGATATTAATTTTTTAAATTTATTTATTTGGTAAGTCTTCTACTCTAGTGAACAGGTATTCATTTTTTTGTGTGGAGCCTAACTGAAATGCAATATACATGGGTTATCTTGATGAAAAGAAGTCCAGTCCAGTTCGAAGACAAGAGCATAAACTTGTTTTGGTGCCACTTGCCAGACAACAGATTCTTAAAACCTGTTTGTACATATAGTTTAAAATACATGTAAATGGGAAATGGTGATGCCTGGGAAAGAGAGATGGTTCATTGGTAGAGCACACACTCACCCTGCTCTGCCTTTTCTACATGTCCAAATAGGGCTGGAAAAAAAGAACAGTTTCTGAAACCCTAAAGAACTGCTGCTTGCTGGTATAAACCTTCACTGGCTTAGAGATGGCTCAGTAGTTTGAATTTGAAAAAAGAGTGCCATCTTGCTTTCAAATATTATTTAATTCATGAAGAATATAAATGGGACATTTTCTCTTAGAACAGGGGTGGTAACTACTGTATGCGGCTACTCCCAGCACTTGTTACCATTGGCTATGCTGGTTATACCTGCTGGAAGTTGTAGTCCAACAAAAGCTCTTACTCCAGTTTTAGAGGTGAGCAGTGCCAACAAAACTCCATATTTACTGCTGTTATCATTTGTTTAAGCTAAAATTTAGGTACATGTGTTGCTCTGGCTATCATCCAAGACAGTTAAGAATTGCACTACCATGCTCAGAATTTGCATGGGAAGGGGAGTCAGCACAAGGAAATGCAGTGAGTTTCCTTTAAAAATAGTTGATTTAAAGGCAGTTTGCAGAATCATGGTGCCTATCACACTTGGCGACAATAATTTGTATTTATCTAACTAATGGAGCAGTCCTGATCCACTATTATATTTAGGCTATACGAGGATGTGGATAAAAAAGTAACTTTCTGTATATAAAGACATCCTGGGAAGCAGTTGCTGATTACAGCTAGTGTTTAAAATTTCTGATTCACTTTTTAACTGCATGTTTATTGAACTGTTGAGTTTTTTGATGTGGTTGGAGCCAGAATGCCATCTTTATTCCATTCTAAGGCATTTTGCTATTGGCTGCCACTGTATAAACAGTACTTTCCAATGCAAAATGTTGCTTCCAAAAAGGAATGGTACTCAAGGGACTTGATTTTATATGCCTCTAAAGCCAGTGAGTCAGGGTTTTTGTTAAGATGCTAAATGATGCACCAAGATTTTTAACCCCTGCCTTAGCATCAGTTGGAACTGGGGGAAACACATTATTTCTTTACAGGAAGGTATCCCTGGGCTCCACAATGAACATCATGTTCAACACTGAGAAAGGTACATTGTGAATGTGCATGTTTTGTTGTATGTTGAGTATACTTTTTGGATATAGGGGCAATATTATAATGAATCAGATCAGTGATTGATGTTTCCCAATAGTCAGTACTCTCCGAGAACTCAATATAACTATCCTTACAGTTCTGCTGTCTGAGATTTAATTTCAGGAGTTCAAGCTCCAATTGTCTTTCACATATGTAAAGTTGTCAGTGTATCACAGAGCTTCAGTCATTTCACCAACATGTTAGATGACAAACCACAACATCCAAAAGGCGATAATGAAAAACTTGACAACTGGGCATTAATACTGTATTCCCTTTTAAATGAAGCAGGTAGAGGCCATGCTGATCTGATAAAACAGCCAGTGGAACAATTCCTAAAATGGCATAATTGCTGTATTTGGCAATGCAAGTAGGTTTTGGGGTCCCAAAGAATCCTTGCCCAGATACATGTTTAGGCGAACATTAGTGTTCTTATACAATTTTCCTTCATTTTTGTGGGTCTTACCTAAGAAAACTTCCCAGTGGGCCTGCCTTTCTGTGAACTTGTTATTTTGTTCATTTTAAATTAGTGTTTCCAGCCATAGTGTTGGGGTTCACTTGTGTTACACATTCAGTAAACACATTTTTAACTAGTTAGCTTTGTAACATATATTTCTATAAGACAGTGTTTGTGCATGTATATCCACAAGTTGCCTTTCCATAGATAAGTAGATCTATATGGAAATGTGAAATTCGTCTTGGACAAAATGCAGAGCCTTAGCAATGAAAATCCTACCTATCAGATCTCTCTTCCTCTTCAGGAATTGGTCTCTATTCTCCATTTGTTTATTGCTTTTGCTTTGTAATTTGCTTCTGTCTAAAAGAGGCGAGTAAGTTGTGCTATCAAAATGAACTGGATAAACAATTCCCCAAACAGATTAAAACTAACTGTAACTTGTAAAGGGTGGTTAGGGGTGTTGTAGTAATTATATTTTATTAGCTAACAAAACACCAGTTTTTTGCTTTCAAAGGATAATTCTATGTAAATCATCTTAATTAGAAGTGTCAGACAAACCTGTGAAGATGGTAGTTAGCAACTAATTTCCTATGTTTGGGTTATAATTTAAACCACATGGATCGCTTGCAGTATGGCAATATGCTGGCCATGAAATAATGTGGGGAGTGTCTGCTGAGGTTATTACTATGTAAATGTGTGATCATTTCAGACCGCTGCTGACTTGCTTAGTGATTAAAGAGAATTCTGAGGTCTCCAAAGATTGTGCTCTTTGCAAGGGCCTGGAGCAGAAAACTTTAAAAGGTGCTGAAAAGTGTTTGAACTTTAAAGGTCGTCATTTCCCTTTTACCATTTTTAATTTGCCAACACTGTTTATAGGAAGGAAGTTTTCTCTTTGCTTATGGCCTATTTTCCAACCATCAGGCTAGTACTTCTTTATGGCTTGCTATTTGAAGGGACAGGCAGGAGAGTGTATTGCCATTTTGCACAACTCAGAACAACATCTGTGTATATAAACTACTTTGTGTTTAAACCTGCAATCTCTGATTTGAGTCTTGGATTGAAGAACATAAGCTTTTGTGGTCATCACTATACTGAATTTGTACAATTACACTCAACCAATGTGTGAAGCTGTTAGAGAGAATAGTGGGTTGGATGGACTCTTGGTTTACCCTGGTTAGACTGTCTTAATGTTCTGAAGGTAAATGCATAGAACCACATGTTTATACTCCAAATTAATTAATCTGGAATAACCACTAGTTAAGAGGTTTGGGGTGTGCTATTAGTATTTCTATATTTCACCCACTTAGGATAGAATCAAAGGAATCCACTGCTGCACTATTTTCAGTACAGTTTGGAATATTTTCCTAATTCTTTCCTATGTCCATGGCATCAGAATAAAAGAACTGGTTAATTATTACGCATGTTGTGGATATCTGAACAAGGGACTTAACTGCATGAAGTAATATTGTGTCCAGTCTAATTCAAATGTTAAACATTGCTTTTGATATCAATTTCATTTTTGCTAAAACTATTAAATAGTACAACAAAGGTAAAACAGAATTGGTTAGCAAGAATGGAAGAATTTGGTCAATTAGCAGGCTTTAAAATTAATAAGAAAGCAATGATCTTAACAAAAATATGGCGAAAAAGAATCAAGAGGAATTACACAGACTGGACTGAGAATATCCCCCAAAATCAAGTATCTTGGGATATGGATCACAGCAAGAAACAATCAGTTACTGGAAAACAACTACATAGAAAAATGGAAGGAAATAAAGAAAGAAATATTAAATTGGAAAAACCTAAACCTGTCGCTATTGCGCCATATAGCAGCAATAAAAATGAATGTGTTGCCAAAATTACTTTATTTATTCCAAAACATCCCCATAATTCGAAATATGAAAAATATTTAAGCAATGGAACAGAGAATTGATGAAATTTATATGGAAGGGGGAAAAACCCAGAATAAAGTGCCTAACAATGATTACCCCAAAGAACAAAGGAGGATTCGGATTGCCAAACTTTAAATTATATTTTGAAGCCTGTGCTTTAGCGTGGGTAAAAGATTGGGTAAATCTAAACAACCCCAAAATTTTAACATTGGAAGGCTTCGACCTGAGAAGAGACTGGCATGCGTACATACGGTACAGTAAAATCAAGGTGGAGAAAAACTTTGTTAACCACTTCATCAGGTCATCCCTTATTAAGGTGTGGGAAAGATATAAGAAGCATTTTTACTCCAAGACACCATTATGGCTCTCACCGCTGGAGGCAAATCAGAGAAAGATATTGGGATGGAAAGAAATTCTGATAAAAAAAGAATGATGAGGAATCACAACAATTAAGAACACTAGAAGAGATGTCTCAAAACTACAAAAACATCTCGTGGCTCCAATATATGCAAATTAAGGAATCATATGGAATAGACAAACAATTGGGATTCAGTGTGAATCAGGAATTCTGGGGCAAACTATTACTATCAGAGAGGAAAATTTTACAAATTTATATAACAAATTAATTGAATGGGAAATGGAAACAGATAAAGAATAAAGAATTTCATGATACAGTGGGCAAGAAACATCAGCAGACCAATATAATTAAAAGAATGGGAATTGATATGGACAGAAAAAACTAAAATATACTTACGCTACGTATTTTAAAGAAAATTGGCTTAAAATGCTTCACAGGTGGTATAAAAAAACTCCTGAAAAATTAGGAACGATGTACAAGGATATGGATAAAAAATGCTGGAAATGTAAAGAACAAATTGGCTCCTATTTTCATATGTGGTGGAGCTGTAAAAAAACCCTCCACATGTTGGAAAATGATACACGAAGAATGTAAAAAAAAAAAAATGCGGCTAAATTTGACATTGAAACCAGAACATTACCTTTTAGGGATGTATGACACACAAGTGATGGAGGATATAAGTAAGGATAAACTCTTTGTATATTTTATAACAGCGGCTAGAATAATATTCGCAGACCCCCAAGAAGGAGCTCTGGAGACAAAATAATTGAGATTAAAGATATGGACAGATTAACCTTTTTGATGAAAAGAAACACCGGCAGAACTATGATGGAGACGGACTGGACGTGCTTTGAAGAATATTTAAGAAACGACTCTAAGGAAGATACTTAAAAATAGAAGGAAAGAGGGTTTTTTCTCTCTCCAAAGGCAAGTGAGGCACCTGCAAGAAGTAGATGGAAAACGGAAGGAAGAAGAACAGAAGTTAAACAAACCTCCCCTCCCCGTTCCCCCCTCTTCCCACACCCTTTCCCCCTATGACCTTCCCCTCCCTTATTCCACTCACCCAGACCACCACCCCCCTTTACCATTTTTACTCCTTATTTCTCCACCCACTCTAATTTTTATATCCCCAATTTTTCTTTTTTCTTTTACCCTAATTGGAAAATCCTTTAATAAAAATCATTTTTTTAAAAATAGTACAACAAAGGGAGTGCCAAATGCTGCAACTTTGCAATTGAGTAATTCCTCCTATCTATAATGCCTCTAATACAAAAACACATTTTCCGTCCCTGGATAATTTTGGCTTCCTTCCTTCTTATACAAGTGTCCAGTTGTTGACCATTAATCACAACCAGAGTCACATTGAGGCTTATAATGATAAGGGAGAGCACAGCTCTGGGCTGGAAGGCTGTGACTATGACAAAAAACCCTTGGGTTTTTGTTTGTTTGTTTTTGTAAGGAGCAGGGGTTGCCTGGGAGGTTTGCAATCTCTAGGAGCTAACACCTTCCAAGCAGTCCTTCTTGCTTCATTTTGCAACACCAAGCCATCTGCCAATGAAAGGCAGATTAAAGCTAGCCAAATTCAATTTCTACTCACTGCTGCCACAGCTCAACATCTGGGGCTAAAGTGTCCGCGACAAAGCGAACATGACAACCACATTGCTTTTTTGTCACATCCAGTAGCATGTTGATCTTCTAAAAGTCTCATAAAAATTTATTGATGTCTCCCATATTGCTGTGATTGGGAAGAAGAGTGTGTGTATGTGTGTGTTAATGCTTCTGGAATAGATCTGATTTGATATGTCTTGTTCTATTGTCAGCATCTGTTTAGCAAGGCTTTTTAATACTTTCTGGCTGTCGATCAGTCATCCCTAGCTTGGGATGCCGACTTGCATACAAATTTTATTATTAAGTACAATTCCTTCTTTCTGCACTATCCTCCTCCTCCCCTAACCACTCTCCCCTCCATCTATTCACCCATCCATCCATCCATCACACATACATTCCCCCAAGGCTATGGAGAGGGACCTCCAGCGATGGGAGCCCTGCACGCTCAAAATATCAGCTTGGGCAACATATTTCAGAGGCCTATTTTTGCTTGTTGCAGGTGCTTTGTATCAGTAAATCAAATCATGGGGAAATCATTTATTTCCTAATGTTGTTTGTGGCATGTTAGCGAGAGGATTTACATGAGAGAGATTACTTTAATAACCAAAAAAATTACAGTGTGGGGTCTCCCCGCCCCGTCGCCTTTGATATGTAATTGTTTCAAATTTAACCTGTCTCGAGTGAGGGTGAAAGGCATTATTAAATCTGAAGCATCTTGCTCCAGGGAGGGCAGAAAGGGGGAGGATCACCCTGGTGTGAACCTCCTTTCAGCCGTTAAATAGAAATGGAGTGAAATTAACAAATCAACCAACCAAAAAACCAAGGATTTCCTATAGCCTGGAGAAAGGCCTATCTCGTTTTAGTAATTTTTATATTGGAATGTGTCTCTCTTCCCCTCCACCTTTCCTTCTTCTGACCCAATCTAGTGTGAGTGCTAATGTTTTTAATTTCTGTACAGTCTGTATTTATGCATGTCAAGGGCTGCAACCCATTCAGTTACCAAACATCTCATGCGTGGCATGAACTGCAAAGAAATGTCAACAATTTATATTTAGAAAGGTAATTGCTGTGAGGGAAGCCTGTACCCCAGTAAGCCATAATCCATAGGTTTCCTGATCACATTGTTTTTAACCCAAATCTCTAACCCTCACTCCAACATATGGATCAAAATAGGTAGCACAAGTTCTGCTCTTCTGTTTTGTAGGCAACTAGGCACTTTTGTATTTCAGTGTTTTTTAGTTGATAAAGTTCTAGCAAAGACTGATACACCCATTGTTCAGAAAAAGAACTTACTGGTTGATGTTAAAACCATTTTAGGCAAGGTGGATCTTTCTTGATAATTACTCTTTCAAAATATTCAGAAATCTAGATTCTAGTGTAATGGATTGGCACTCGAATGAAGGTTCCAAAACAAAAGGTAGTCACATATTTTTAAAATAAGTTATTTTTAGAAATTACTTTGCCAATTAATACTAATAAAATCCCATGTAACCATGTTACGTATAAGAGGCAAGGCTATTATTGAGAGATTGTGAGTCATACCAGCTCTGCCAACTTGTCCATACTTGTTATACTTACTTAGCTGATAAGAGTCAACTGTGTTGTATGACTACCCTGCAATAATACTCCAGGTTAGAAGACACTGTGCAGAGTGAGGCAGTCAGGTTGTTTGTAGAAGCTGTGTAAATCATTCAGGGACAGAGAAGGCTGTAAATTGTGTGCACACAGAAAAGGGGTTTCAAATTCTAATAACTCATTTTCCTTCCTTGTGGGCTCCGGCAATATGTGAGAATTATTGGAATTGTTTTGAAAAGTCCCTCTATAAGTAACTGGAGAGGCAAACTTACATCTGATGTTATAATCCACGTCACAAATAAGATACCCTTGAATGAAGCAAAAAATACTGCCTTTTGCTGCAGTTTTTTTCCAAGTGAGAAGCATCTTTGGATAGAGAAGCAACATCAACTGGCAGCATTAAATAGTGTGGTATACTCCGCCGAATCAGTCCAGATGAGCTCTTAGTATACAAATGTCTTAGTCTACCAATGTACCTAGTTTGTCTTGGGCTTTAAGACAGACTAGGTATGTTGGGAGACTAAGGCTGTACTGCCACTGCAGAATTAGAGCGATGGAATTCTGGTATTTGTAGTTTTGTGAGATATTTATCTTTCTCTGTCAGAGAATTATGGTGCAACAACAAGCTACACAGCCCAGGATTCCATAGGATGGAGCTATGGCAGTTAAAGTGATGCCAAACTTCTGTATATCTGCAGTGTGGATAGTTGCTTATTGTTGTTGCTTCTCAGTACCCATATCTATCAGCAGTGTTCCTTTATCATAGAATTTAAAAAACGCATCCCTTTGCTCGTCCCAGCCCAAGTAGAACCACTTAATCTATGAGATTTGCATACTGGTGTTTGTTGCTTTACTTCAGCAATTGATTGTGTATTTAGCTATTGGATATCATCCAGAATATACAACCAGATGCAACACATGCCATTCCAACACAAGTTTGAATCCATTTATGCAGTTCAAATTTTCCTAGAGCAAAGTTGTGTTATATTAGTTAGTTAATATAAAATGGCTGATAATATGAATTGTAGAAAACACAGTCCAAATCCCGATTCAGTGTAGCAACTTCCTTTTCCTCGGCCAAAGATAACTCCCTGTAGACATCACTGCTCCTCTCTACAATCTGTTTGCCCATGTTTCCAAGAGGAAAGGGAATCAACGTGAGACACGGGGATCCTTTTCCTGTCAAGCCATGTAAAGTTGTCAATATTATGATAAGGGCAGTGATGCCAAAAAATATCCACTATGGTATTCATGAGACTGCTGTACTGTGTTTCTATGTCTGTTCCCTCAGGCTTTTTCCTCCTTTCAATCTCTTACGCTAAGCAATTCTGTTAGAAACCACCATGTGCCTATTGAGTTTGAACATAGCATTCTTCTCTGTAACTACTTTCAAATTCCCAGGATTTTCTGCTCTTCTGAGTAGAATTTTAAATATTGTGAAGTGTTACAAAGGACACAGGGAAAGAAAATATACCAGTTTGTTGTAACTGCATACTAGAACCACTGTATAATGGAGCCAGTGTGGTATAGTGGTTGGAGCGCTGTGCTACAACTTGGGAGAACAGGGTTCAAATCCCCACTTGGCAATGAAAACCTACTTGGTGACCTTGGGCTAATTACACTCTTAGCCACAGAAAACCCTACATTAGGATCTCAATAAGTCAGAAATGACTTGAAGTCTCACAACAAGCAGCCACTGTACACTATTATTCCACCTCCCTAAAAATAATTCTCATACATGCACATGGAGGTGAACAAGTTTTGTGAAGGAGGAACAAGATGGCTTCCCCTCCCCAACCCCTCTCCCCACCCCCCAAAAAAGAAGAATTAACTTCCGGGCCTCCATTAAGGTAAGTCTCCTGGCTCGTCATTTCTATGCACCAAGTAAGTACCTTAATGGCGGACTGGTAAATCTCCTGGCACGTCATTTCTACTCACCAAGAGGACTCCAGAAGTACCATAACAACAACAACTATAATAATAAAAACCAACTTTATTTCTACCCTGCCACCATCTCCCAAAAGAGATTTGAGGTGGCTTACAAGCACTTGTAATGTAACAATACATACGGTGCAATACATACAGATAGATCAATATCAAAGGAAAACATAATTTACATCATCAATACACAATACAATACCACAATAAAATAAATCAACCCTAAAATAGACATAGATAAAAGCTTACGGTAATTATAGACATAAAATGAATAACAAACAAGTAGTCATATAAAGTGCTTTCAGTGAAAACCAATGGGTCTACAATTTAAACCTTTTGGACTCTATATCTATTGGAAAGCTTGGTTAAAGAGCCAAGTTTTTAAGTTGGACCAAAAACATTGGAGGGTGGGGGCTAGCTTAATTTCCCTTGAGAGGATGGTGGCCTGGCAAGACTGGGGGAAGGGGCATTGGCTGATCTCATGACATCCTGGACACCCTTTTGTGTAGAGATTCAAATCCACGCCAAAGCAAATTTTTGAAAGCCGCATTGGCGCAGATTTGACGGCTGTCTGGAAGAGCCCTCAGAGTCATAAATGATAGCAAACTGGCAGTGTGATATCGGTGAGGTATTCTTCTATGAAACTTGATGTCATTTTTTTCTGAAAGTAAAAAATACACTCAACTCTATGCTAGAGCAAAGTCCTGTAAGACTGGAAAAGGCGAATGCATTGTAGCACCTGTTTGATACATTAGAAAGAGCTTGGCTTAGAGAAGACATTGACCACATTATCACACCAGGGCTTTAAAGTAGGCAGCCCTGCATTTCTGCCCCCTGCAGTATTCTGGGAAATGTAATTTGGGAATGCAAAGACCTCTGTCATGGATAATTAAAAAGGCCCCGCCCTAAACTACATTTTCCAAAATTCTGCAGATGTCAGAAATGCAGGACTGCTCGCTTTAAAGCCCTGGTGTGATAACGTCAGTTCCTCTCCATAGTGGAGGAGGAAGCACCTTTCGGTGCTTCCCTTCCATTTTGAAAGGAATGTGGGTGGGGCCTGCTGTGTGTCATGTCACGGCACACAGCAGGTCCCCTCCAAGCTGCAAAACAAAGTGGCAAAACGGGGCAAAAATGCCCCGTGTGAAGAGGTCCCTAGTGTATTTTGGATCTTATATTAAAAGTCTTACAAAGCAAACAAAGACCCCCTTTTAGGATGTGTTTTTGCACATATTCCGTACATAGTACATAGTACATAGGTATACTGACACTTTTTTCTTTTTCTTGGCAGTAAGAACTCTATATTGAAGGATGTCATGGCTCCAGGCACTCCCAAGGTAAGTCAACCAAATTCAATCATATTTTATTAATTTCCTTACCCCTACAAACATTCATTCCTTGACCTAGTTTACACACATACAGAGGCACTCAATGGATGTGCTTAGAACCTATTGCTTAATGAATTTAAAAGAGTTCCAGATTTTCCAAATGACAAAAATAAGAAAATGAAAGCTTCTAAATTCTCAACATCCTGTGATTTAAAGTTCATAAGTTGGTGAAATGGCAGAGCATGCTTGCAGCAGTTCGGTTGGCTCTTACTCTAATACCCAGTCTTTTGTGAGTTAGGGATAGAAAATTGCTGGGGGAAATCACTTTTTTCAAACAGCAACTTACTGGTTTCAACACCCAGTATGGCATTGGCCATGCTTTGATTTTGGGTACTTTAGTTCAAAAAGGTTTTTTTCCCTAGCTCAGCTTTAGAACCTGTACTTCCCTATGAATGAGCACAAAAACCAGCCACAATTCCTCAGCAGAGGAGTATTTCATGGTCAATACAGGTCCAAGTAGAAAACTCAGTCTTTCATGAGCTTCTAGTGATGTGCATATAAGTGTTCTGTGTGCTTTGTGCAGTGCCCTGTACTATCTTATTGCTGCTCTGGCAGATCAAGAGCAGATACTTCTGATCGTAGAAACAAACACACATAACAGAAGCAAGCATGGAAGTCTGGGGGGCGGGGGGGAGGAACACATCAATTAAAAATTAAAAATCTTCACACTTTCTTTTGTGCCTCAGAAGGGAGTCGAAAAGGGCAAGAGCAGCTTAAAAAGCAGTCCTTGTCTTGCACATTTTTCCTGTGCTCATTGCTGGATGCAGATAACTCATCTGTCCTAAACACCAAGCCTGACGAGGAGTTCAATAGGCAGATTAGCTATGTGGAGGTAAATACAGAGTTAGGAACAGTCACCAGATAACCAAAAGAAGGCTTTTTCTCCCAGCAGGGATGGGCCTTTGAATCTTCAAGCAACAAAGAATCCCATTTGCTTTGAGAGAGGGGATTAAGAAAGGATAGTTGAGGGGCCCTGTGTAACAGGATCACTCACTGGCACCACATGAATTCCCCCCTCCCTGCCTACCCTCTAACCAAGAACATTAAAGGGAGATATCTTTCAAATTCTTTTCTCGGCTACTTAGTCTCAGAATTGTTATTCTCAAGTGGCACTTGCCTGAAGACCTGGCTTGTGTGTTACAAAAAGTGCTGTAGTTCTCAATAGTTTGGAAGCAAGACTTTTTCAGGATATGATCTACTTCTTTACACTTGTTTCAAATCCAGAGCATCTGCATATTCGGGACATTTAAAACTCTAATTCCCAGAATCCTCCAAGTGGCTGGCAATCTGAGTTACTATTTTCAGAGCTTGTTCCTATGAGGAAAAAAATGCCAGAATTTAAATCTGTTTGACAATACTGTGCTCTCTGATATGGAAGCTATTCTGATATGGAAGCTATTCCCCTTAAAGACTTCTAGGTTTATTAGGTCTGTGTGTGGTTGTTAAAGGTTAAGAGAAATACGCTTCGCATCTACTCATGAGTCCTTTCGTGTATTAATGTATTTAATAAGGACTTTGACATTGAAACTAAATGGGGTTGGAATGCAAGGCACGGGGTTGGACTAGATGACCCATGTGATCTCTTCCGACTATTATTCTATGATTCTATGAAAAATTATTTCTTGGAGAAAAATAGAGAAAATTACAACTAAGCAAGGAAAACCAAGCCAATCCCGATAATTGATATATTGTATTCTGGTATACATAATTTAGATTTCAATTTTCAAATTTGGGGTGATCCTGCCCCGTTTATCTGGAATGAAATAAATGTCTGAACTTGCTGTTTGGGACACAATTTATTTAGGATTCTGTACATGCCTAAACGTTAAATAGGGAAGAGACAATAGAGAAAGAACCGAGCTTTGATGGCCAAAAATGTTCACTAGACCAAATGCCATTTGTATTTTGTTTGATTTCAAAATTGTGTATCTGAGGATTAGACTATATTTCCTTGAGAGCTAGGATTGTGGAGCATGATCCAGCCTCTTACCACATGTTCAGCTGCAAACACGCACAAAATTAATTGCATGTGACTCAATGGAACTTTTTTGTTGCCCTGTGCCACCTGAGCATCAGCCACATTCACAGACGATTGTGTAATTATGATATGCAAGTCATGATATTTTAACAGAGTTGGTGCATTTATCTTATATAAGCATCTGCCTGTACATCACACACTCATATGGCTCTGGTCCACTGTATTTAAACTCATCCATGTAGCTCCATAGCCATTTTATCATATATAATCTCCTGTGCCTGTTGAAGAATGGTAGCGGATTGCACCAATAATATTTTTTGTAAACTGAAAATAAAAAGATGTAAAAATGTGACAATTAAAATCTAATTTAAATAGAAGCAATGCAGTTTCATTCATGTAAAATGTATTTCTTGTTTTGATTACTGAGTGTAAGTTTTTTTTTTGTTAAGATAAAAGAATTCCAACAGATGCATCTTGATACATTTGATAAGAAAGGCTCCCTTCCTCCTCACTTCACAGTGTCCCCATTGAAAGCTATAAGGATTATCAGCAGTCACGCTGGCCTAATTCCTTGCTTTCTGATAGAGATTTGAATCCTCATAATTTCTTCCTTTTGAGGACCAGATTCCTCTGTCTTGTTCCCTTCCATTACAGAGGAACAGAGGGGATCCAAACATTTAGGCAGTGTTGCCAGTCGAAAAATACTTTCAGTCAGTACTTGTATGTGTGTGAAATGTGTCTATGCTTAGAAAAATTTTGATGATTTCATCTCCATATTTGCTTACTTATTTCCTCCACATTCCTATATGGCTAATGATTTGCTTGGTTGCTTTTCGTAAGGTACTGTTGTTTATTACCCTTGATCAGTTTACACAAAAACATTATAACCAATTCAATCATTCTCCCCAAGTGTAGGGCTAAACCAGATATTATAATGTTTAGACTCATTGTCATCACAGTCATAGTTGAATCCCCCACAGTTGACATCCTTTCAATACATCCTGAACAAATCTTTGATATCTAAAATCGCAGTTGCTTGTGCTACGACAAAGATGTCCTATTGCAGAGGTTTGGAGTTTTCTTGCAGTTTTCTCACCCTCCATTCTTTTGAACTAATTTTTCTGCCATATGTGATGGAAGCATCTTGCAAAAATGTGTAGAATAGTGGTCTTCAAGGTTCTTCATGAATAAGATGGTTTCAGTAACTCAGTAATTTCACTGAATAAAATAGTAAATTTGACTAATTCCATGGCTTTTGTATTCAAACTCACAATGGTCCAGTCTGGAGAGAAAATTAGGTCTAAGACTCTCTGCTTGTTCCAAGGACTTCTAACACTTCAAAATAATACAAGAAAGAAGTACTTCCCCTGGTTCCTCAGTCCACTAATAGCTACAGTGTCCCATCGCATGATCTGTGGGATGCAGCTATCTTATTGAAGCTGGGCAGGTACAAGTCTAGCCAGTGATTTTATGGGAGACTATCTGGAAATCCCATGGGTTCTATGGTGAAAGAAAGATTGTGTGTAAAATATACTAATAAATAAGTAAACTGATGGCCAAGAACATAGGCCCCTGCCAGCGTTCTTATGCTGTTGTCTAGGGGCAGAAGATACTCCTTCTTCTCTGTTTTCTCCTTAGAGAAACCACACTGAGCGTGGGGCAGGGCTTCTATGTATAGCTCCATCCCCCAGATATTGATTGGCTGCAGAGGGGCACCCAGGTATGTCCTGGCTGTCCTTGAACACCGGGGAAGATGGAACAACTTCAGCTCCATCAGTGGTAGGGATTCAGAGGTGTTGTATACCTGGGACAAGGGACAACATATACCTTCTTCTGCCATGGATGTCTTGAAGGAAGTATATATGCTGAAATAACTGGATGTATATGTATATGTATAACTGGATGTATGTATATAACCAAAAGGGTTCCTTCCAAAGTGTGAGTTTCTTAGTTTCTGTTATCCTGGAGAAACTGGAGCTAGGTTATTTCAGAAGTTTATGATGGCATGATTTTAATATTGAATGTAATGTTTTAAAATGTTTAACATGTATTAATTTTATTTCAATTTATTTTCTGCTTCTGTTTTGTATGTGTTTAAGGCATTGAATAATTGCCATATGTAAGTCGACTTGAGTCCCCTTCAGGGTAGAGAAAGGCAGGATATAAATAGGGTAAATAAATAAATAAATAAATAAATAAATAAATAAAGGGGATGAGACTTCCCCTACAGCTGCTCATTCTCTGTGCAATTTCAGAAGACAGTGTTGTTTTCACTTTGCTATGGTGTTTCTTAGGGGAGAGGAGGAAGCAATCAACAGTTTTTGCTGTTCTGGCTAGTGGAAGAAAGCAGTACGTTTTTACTCTTTGTTGATACACTCCAGAAAGCTAGGCATTAAGTCTCTCTTGGATTAGTGACATGGGGCAACGTGTCTACTATTGTATTATATTTTCTCTTTCTTCTCTCTTCCTTTATCACAAAAAAGTAAGCATCGTTAATCTTCCCTGCATCAAATAATTTCAGTCCGTATCTTAATTGGACACCAAGTTACCCTTGATGTATCAAAGTAATAATTGTGTTTCTAGGAACAGAAATAGAGTTGAAATTAGTCAACATGGTGTATGTGAAGTAGGTGAGGCTATTTTTGTAGTACATTTTCACATGTTCAAATTCTTACCTGATGTGGTGAATGTTTGATCAGATCTTTTAATTAACACTAATTTTGACAACTTAAACTGAGGTTTCCACTTGGATTGTTAAATGAATATAGTTTATACTCTGTGATTTTCCATGAGACCTCCAGTTTTAGCACTGCATTCCTGCCTCTGGTGGTCTGATTATTCAAGTCCTCTGAGGAAAAAGTGTTTGTTCAAATTTCTTCTAGATATCTCATTCTAGACATCACAGTCTGTTCCGATTTTTCTCTCAGGTATAAGCTGGGGAAAGTGCTACATACCTAGTTTCCATGGTCTATAGTCCTGGATCCTCAGTAACAGATTTGCCATATATTTCTATGATGACCTTGGGGAAATCACAAAACACCTCAGGGCTTCATCTCTGTAAGTGATAGACGATAAAAGATTAATAATTAATTCTTCTCATTGTGTCTGCAGGGGACAGGGGAAACCAAGGAACTGTCCATGTATATTTGAAATATGTCAGCACTTGGGGCTGGTATTCATGTGGGAGAAGATATTGGGAAGAAGATTGGGTAAATGTAATTAAGTCTGGAAATATGTCAACAAAAGCTTTGATCCTAAATATACTTTAGTGGAAGTAAACTTTATTGAAATCAATGAGTCTTATTTCCAAGTAAATGGATTTAGAATCAGAACTTACTCTCTTTTGTTCATTGTTGGGTTTTTTTTACCTAAGCCTTATTCTTAAAGTACCACACACTTGAAAATTCTCAAGAAACAGAATGTATGACAAATTCTCTGTCTACTCTAGATGAGGTGTAAGTCTGACTTCTCTGCAAATATCTGAGTGAAAAATAGTAACAAGGGACATCTTTAAGCTTTAGGAAAGTTCAGTATCTCAGCAGCAAAGCAGATGCCTATTTTATTCATTCAAACCTTGGCATCTCCAGTTAGGGGTAGAAATGATCTCCTACCAGTCAGAGTAGAGAGTATAGAACTAGATGGACCTTCCTACTGATAAAGCACTGGGGTTCAGCAAGAAAACATCCTTTGCAGGCAAAGCACTGCAAGTTCAGTCTCCAGAATCTTGTCTTGGAACCATGAACCCTTCCCGTCAATGCTGAGGTAGGGGCTGCTGTGAAGAGCAAAGTTAAATGTGGTCCCCATATAGCAACATGTAAGCTTGAGCATATCTTTACTTACATCAGCAACCTTTCAGGCACAGAAAGTAGTGCATTGGCCTATGCTGTAACACAAATAATCAAATAGCCAACATTCATATACTTTAAATTTGTTTGCTTTATAAAGCATTTATCAACTAAATGCTCTTATGATCTTCCTGAATCCAGATCCACAAACTCACAAAAGAGACTGCATCAGAGAATAAAAGATACTGGTGTTCATGTCTTGAAATGTTGCTACCACTGGTGCTGTTATACAAGCACAGTGATGGCTGGTATCACTCATTGCATTCGGGTTACAGTTCCCAAGTGATAACAGCTATTAGCAACACTTTGACTGCTTCCCCACCGTGCAGGGGAGGGCAGGAGACAGAAAACATGTCAAGCTATCACCTCCATGTTAAGTGATAAGTACCTATTTAGATGGCAGAGTTAAAGTCCAACGCATCAGGCAGGAAACACTTTGCAGAGGAGAGAAGAGAAAGGCCATAGCAAGATGAAAAAAGCAGGGTTAGGGTATTTGTTGTGCTGACAGCAGCTGTGATTGATTGTTTAAGAGAAATAAACTGCCTGTGTTTTCGGGGCTATCAAAAAGCAGGAGCCCGGCATTTAATAGTCTCAAATGGGTGGCCTTGAAAGGAAACAGAGTGTCGCTGCTGCCAGCTCACCGCTTCCCAGCGCTGACTTCTGACCTATGTCTTAGACAAGGAGGAGGAAGGTATAGTTGGGAGAGATGGCAACAAGCATGTGCTGTAATTTTGATGCATTTTCTTGGTTGAGATGGGAGTGATGGGAAGGACTACATCTAGATCATATGTTTCCCCCTTATGCTCCCTCCCACCATTATACTCAGGGCTACCATGTTTATGTAAGCCCAGACATGTATGGAAGCTGTATTTGTGCATGAATTGCCATGCATGGTCACTTCCTATATATGTATAGTGAGCATAGAACATATTCAGCCACTTGGCATTTCCATTGACAGATTTCAAGCTTATAGAAACTGCATTTTTTAACTGAACAAAGCAATCTACCAACCAAAGCCAGATGCAGGGATAGGAGCCAATTATTTCCTGCTTCCCCATTAGTGATATAAATATATTCTACATATACTAGTATAAGTATTTTTCTGAAATAGTAAAGGTTGGGGTTCTTTAATCCTATTTAGGGAGGGGAAGATTTTATTGCTGTAGTTAAAGAATAAACAACTAATACTGACTTGTAAATCCTTTGGTGGCCTATTTATTTGATTTACATCCTATTTTTCTCACAATATGGGATCACAATATGAGCAATATCTGTGAACAAATCCCAATCTACCTCTTGCCCAACCTTGGTTTAAAAATGGACTTAAAACCTGGAGTGGACCTGGAAACCACCAGCCCTACTGCAAGACATACTTATTTCTATAAGCTGGTAGTTTGCTTAGTGCTATTGAGAAACATTCTCATTGAGATGATCACATAAACAATTTATTTCTTCAAGAGAAAGAAACTTGGAGACGTCCATTATTTCAGCTTGCTAATTGACTGAGGATTCTCTTTACAGCATTATTGATGGAGTCTTCTTCTTGATCAGGTCAAATCCAGGAAGTATTTTATCCATGTAAACATGGAATAAGTATCTGCTATTTGTTATATGTGATTGGCCAGACATTTACACTCTCATACATGGCCAAGAAAATATTTTAAAATGTAATGTCAAATAGCCTTAAGTTAATGCTATATCCTCGTTTTTATTCCAGTTGCTTTTTTTTTTCTCCAAAAACATTTGGAGAAACAACGGATCCAAATTCCCCTTGAATAAATGGGAACGGAATAAGTTAACAGTTACGCAAATTCTATTCACCTTCTCTAGTGAGAACTAGCAAGTGGATTTAAACCAAGGGACAGCAGGTTTTGGCCTTCTAGATTATAGTAGATTCAGTTTCCAGTATTCCCCACAATTGACTTTGTAGGCAGGTACTGATAGGAGTTATACATTGTCCATGCCTGACTTAATCTTTAGTGTGGGCAGCTATTCCCCACCCCCATAAATATATATAAGGTTTCAGTTCACATAAAAGGTTTTCTAAACCCTTCTATCATGAGCATAAGCTAATAGATCATAATTCTTGCACTCCCATTCAATCAACTTTATTTCTTATAGGAATATCAAACTCTGATTGTGTGTGTGTGTGTGTATGTGTGCGTGTGTGTGTGCGTGTGTGTGTGTGTATATATATATATATATATATATGTATGTATAGCTTCAGAGGACTTAATCACAATAATGCTAACCCGGGTCTGTTTTTCTTTACTAAGAATCAGCTGGCATTCTAGACAGTGTTTGTGCCCCCCCTTGCAAGACTAGTCTTCACTGAGTACAGTATTCAGAACAGCAGATCCCATTATACATTCATGTTTTTTCTTCGTGTACTCTGTGAATGCACACTAATGGAGAGGCTGCGCCTGCGCAGGTCCCAACGGAAAACTCTTCCCAAGCTGAAGTTTAAATTTTGGCGGTAGCCACGCCCCTCCGTCCCCGGAGGGCATATAAGGCAGCCCTCGGCGTCTCCTCCCCAGTTCCTTTTTTTCCGCCGCAAGGTTCACTTCGGATTCTCATGTCTACGACTCGCTTCAAGCGTTGCACTCAGTGTGCCACTAAAATTCCTGATTCCGACGGCCACGCCAAGTGCCTCTACTGCCTCGGGGAGGCACATGTCGTCGGTACCTGCCGTTTCTGCCTGGCCCTAACGGCTCAGGCTAGAAAAAATAGAGCCGCGAGGCTTAGAGCGGCGCTCTACGAAAAATCGCTTGCCCCTGAACCCGCTCCGTCGACTTCGGGCACGAAGCCGCCGCTTAATCCGGGATCGATGTCGGCTCCAACAGCTAAAGCTCCCTCGGTCTCGTCTAAGGCGTCCAGAGCCTCCAGATCGTCTAAAGCCGCTAAACCACCGTGCACGCTCACCACGGCTACGGTGTCGACACGTTCTGGTCGGGTCGGCCCTTCCTCGACATCGAGCTCGGTGGCTTCCGTATCCTCGGCTCGATCCCATCTCGGGGCTCCTCCGTCGACCTCTGCGATGAAGATCGCCTTTAAAAGGGCTCATGAGGAAGCTCGTCGGACCCAATCCGACTCAGCAATGGTCCCTCCCACGCCGGGTAAATCCCTGAGGGTTCCATCGAAACAACCGCTCGCTAAGAAGAGGGCAACCCAACGCTCTTCCTCTTCTGCTTCCTCCAAGATGGACGTCCTTTCTTCGGCGACTTCCTCTAGAAGATCCTCTCCGATCGCTCCCGCTCAGCGACCTCGCCAACCTTCTCCTCAGCAACTTTCTGATGGCGAGTTGCAGGACTCACCCCACCACTCCACTCAGACAGTGGTCAGGGTGCCATCTCCTCGACCTGCTGTCTCTCATCGTTCGTCTCGTCAACAGCTTTTTCCCCCGACCTCGACACCGGAACGGGGTAGACAGACCACTCGCCTGGCTCGAGCGGCCCAGGCCTCGGCCTCCAAAGAAACTCGGCCACAGATGGCTCCTGCTCTTGAGGCTTTGCCGCCACCAGAGACTGTGTTGTCATCTCCCCCTCAGTCCCCTCAAGGGGCTGGGGACGATGAGATCGATATAGATCGCCCTGATTCCGCTCTCTCGGCCTCGGTGGTATCCTTAGGCCTTGATCTCTCTCCTCCTCATGACGCCTATGAGGTGGACCCTCCTTCGCCTACCGACAACATTCGGGCCTTCTCCGAACAGATGATTAGAATGGCCGATGCCCTGGGTCTAGAAATCAAGCAGACTTCCAAGGCAGTGACTGACCCGGTTTTCAAACGGGTCCAAGCCCAGGCCCCTCCAGCCACGCTGTTGCCATTTTTGCCTTATCTCCTAGATGTCATCCAATCTTCGTGGAAGACTCCTTCCTCGATCCCTCCTACCTCGAAGAGAATCGAGTCTTGGTATCGTACAGATGACGACACTTTAGAATGGCTTAAACACCATCCCGACCCGAATTCCATGGTCGTTAAAGCTTCTCAGTCTTCCGGTCGTGAATCCACTACCCCTGCAGACAGAGAGGGCAAGAGGTTTGACGCGGTCGGTCGGAAGCTCTATTCCGGAGCCCTTCTACTCTGTAGAATGGCGAACTATGGGGCCTGTATGGGGGCATACCAGCAGATCCTTTGGGAAAAAGCTCAGCCCTTCTTCTCTAAATTGTCTGATGAAGACCGGTCCGTCATGTCCACCCTCCAACAAGAGGCCGACTCGCTAGCACATCATCAAATCCAGATGGCTAAGCATACGGGCGACACGGCCGGCAAAATGATCGCCCACGCCATTGCCATTCGTCGCCACGCCTGGCTGAGGTCGTCCGGCTTGTCTTCCTCCTCCAGGCAAGTCATCGAAGACCTCCCCTTCGACGCCATGGGCCTCTTTAATTCCGGTACGGATGACAAGCTCAAAACCAACCATGACTTTAAAGTTCTGGCCACTAAATGTGGTGACCAACCCCAAACACACCGCACCAAGTGGTTTCCTCAACGTTTTCGGCGCTTCCCGCCTCCCTCTTACCGCCAACAATCCTTCAGGCGTCCCTCGGTATCGAACAACCAGAACCGCCAACACCCTCGACGGGCGGCTCAGCCGCAGAGACAACGCGGCCGTACCACCCCCACCGCTGGTCAACCTCACCGGCGCTCCTGACGCCATCTCTCCCTCCAGAGACTCTTTCTTCGGTACCGATGCGGTTCTCACTCCTCTGCACCTCTCTCTTCCGCCAAATCAACCTCATGGTCTCTTTCTGGACCGCCTGGCTCCCTTCTTTCACCGTTGGAAATCTATTACTTCAGATGCCTGGGTTCTCAAAATTGTCCAAGAAGGCTATGCCTTAGAGTTCGAGGGGCTCCCGCCCACGGGACAGGTTCTCCTCTCCAACCCTTCTCGAGAAATTCTTGCAGAGGTCGACGCCCTCCTCGCCAAAGGGGCTATTCGGCCCTCTCCATCGGTACGGGACCCTCAAAGCTTCTTCCACCCGATTCCCCCCTCCACCACCATAACCACGGACTCATCCAATTTCGGCTGGGGAGCCCACATGAAGGGTCTCACTGTTCGAGGCCTCTGGTCTCCCTCCGAGAAGGCCAATCACATAAACTTTCTGGAACTCCTTGCTATCTTCAAGGCTCTGAAAGCCTTCTCCCGCCTGATCTCCCAAAGGTCTGTCCTCGTCCAATCAGACAACACAGTAGCAGTCTTCTACATCAACAAACAGGGCGGCACGGGTTCAAGGAAGCTGATGCTCCTCTCCTCCCAGCTGTGGTATTGGTGCATAGCCCGCAACATCCAAATCTCGGCGATTCACCTTCCCGGGATCCACAACAACTTGGCAGACGCCCTCAGCAGGATGACGACTTCCTCCCACGAGTGGATGCTCGACCCCGAGACTCTTCTTTCTCTTTTTCGCAAATGGAGCTTCCCCACTCTAGACCTTTTCGCTTCTCCCCAGAATGCTCAGCTGCCTCGATACGGGGCAAGACTTCCCCCGTCCTCCTCTCCAGGCTGCCTGGGAGACGCCTTCCTTCTGGACTGGTCGGCGGAACCGATCTACCTCTTTCCGCCTTTTCCTCTCATACCAAAGGTCCTACAGAAACTCCGGTCGGTACCGACGTCGGCAATCCTGATAGCTCCAGCCTGGCCCCGTCAACCTTGGTTCCCGGCTCTTCTTCATCTCTCCAGAGCGACCTTCTTCACTCTGCCCCTTCTACCTCACCTCTTGTCCAGGGAGAACGGCCAGATCCTGCACCCGGATCTCCCCTCTCTACATCTCACTGCTTGGTGGATTCTCGCCTGACCTCCCTCCCGCACAACCTACAGGAGGTCCTCCGCGCAGCTCACAAGCCGGCTACAACCAGGGCCTACACTTATAAAGTTTCTCGCTTTCGTTCCTTTCTTCGCTCCCGGGGAATTACTACCTTTCCAACCTCGGTACCGATTGTGCTGGACTTCCTTATGTTCTGGCAGACCAAAAACTTTCTCTTGCTTCTATGAAATCTTACTTGGCCGCTCTATCCTGGTGTTTTCAACAACATGGTAGACCGTCGTTGTTCTCCGATCACCTTGTCAAAACCTTTTTGAAAGGGTACAATAACATCTGCCCACCGTCTCAACCTCCTACTCCGGGGTGGAACCTCGAGCTCGTGCTTTCCCAGCTCACTGCCTCTCCTTTTGAACCATTGGCTTCGACCGACCTACGTCTCCTTTCTTGGAAAGTTGCCTTCCTGGTGGCCATAACCTCGGCGCGCAGACCCTCGGAGCTGGCGGCCCTTCGGGTTGATGAACCTTACCTCCGTTTTCATCATGACCGCGCCGTTCTCCGTCCGGACATCACCTTCCTTCCCAAGGTGGTCTCGGCCTTTCACCTTAACCAGGACATTGTCCTTCCCGCCTTCTTCCCAGACCCCTCGTCTCCCCTTGAGCGGAGACTGCACCTCCTTGATGTGCGTAGAGCACTTCTTTTCTACCGGGACCGTACTAAGGACATTCGAAAGACCCCAAAACTTTTTGTGGCCCATGCTCCAGATAAACTGGGCAATCCTATTTCTTCACAAAGACTGTCCCATTGGATCGCTCAGGCCATTGAACTGGCCTATGAACTAGCCAAACGACCTCCCCCTCCGTCGGTCCGCCCGCGTTCGACGAGAGGTCTCTCCACGTCGACTGCCTTCCTAAGGGGCATCCCCCTGGACTCCATTTGCAGGGCAGCGATCTGGTCCAACCCCCTTACATTTGTGTCTCACTATAGGGTAGACCAAAAAACTTTAAAGGATTCAGCCTTTGCTAGGGCAGTTTTATCTTCATGCTTGTCCTAAACCTTATGCATTTATGACTTCTCTGTGGATGTTTTCTCATGTGACTCTTTTGTCGATTTTCCTGTTCGGTACATGTTTGCACTATTCTCTCTGACAATTTGTGCCTTATTTCCAACTGCCTTCCCCCCTTGGGGGAATGATGTTCCTACTTACACATGTGCTCTTAAATGGTTATATCATGCCTTACCGGGTTGCTCTCGGTGTTTGGCGTGTGTTAATGCAATACTTTAATGGGTCCTCGGACCATGTTTTGATGTTTAATAAACATATGTTTGGACATTTTCTCGTTGTCAGGGTTTGCTTAGCCCGCCTCCGAGACCTAAGCTTGCTAGTCTCCATTAGTGTGCATTCACAGAGTACACGAAGAAAAAGGACAGGTTGCTTACCTGTAACCATGTTTCTTCGAGTGTACTCTGTGAATTCACACAAGCCCGCCCTTCCTTCCCCTCTGGCAAACCCTCTTCCTTTCTCGTTGCCTTAGCGGCGTAGGAACTGGGGAGGAGACGCCGAGGGCTGCCTTATATGCCCTCCGGGGACGGAGGGGCGTGGCTACCGCCAAAATTTAAACTTCAGCTTGGGAAGAGTTTTCCGTTGGGACCTGCGCAGGCGCAGCCTCTCCATTAGTGTGAATTCACAGAGTACACTCGAAGAAACATGGTTACAGGTAAGCAACCTGTCCATAATAAAGATACTAAGAGAATTATCTCTTATGTTTATTCAAAGTTGTTAACACATTCGTTACCATAAGAAGTAATGTGGGAAGACCGGAAAAACAGAAGTTCATTTCCCTTTCTTATAATACTAGCAACTGAAGTCTTCCGGTGAGTAATGGGAGGATCAGGAAAACTGTATCTGTTTGTTTGTTTGTTTGTTTGTTTTGTCTGTCTTCCTAACACATTTCTCCTCAAGTAATTTAAAAGATGGGCACTGCAACAGTCTCTGCAATCAAACTTACCTTCCAAAAAGGCACAGCATAAAAATAATAAAGGACTTAAATTCAGTATTTACATTCAATTGAATATAAGTTCACCTGAGCTTGCTGGAATGCATATATATGTACTGAATATTAACAGTTGGGAGAAGAAAACTGAAGTATCTTATTCTGCCAGTGCTTGCTGTCTTGAAGCTGCACAGATCTCAGCAAGCTGATGGTCAAATGCCTTCTCAGATTGTTTTCCAAACAAATCACTAATTTTTTGCATTTCATCATGCAATATATAGTATTAGTTTCATCTTGTTACTATAGCTTATTTTTCAATTCAGTTATGAATTGCAGGGGCAGGGGACTCTTATGCAATGACAGTTGATGGCTAGAAGTTAGCCTGAGTTGACAGCAACTGATCCCAGGTGGAGAAGTCCCTGGCTTACAGGTTTTTTTCTCTGTGTGGTTACTGAAGAGGCAGCTGCTAAGCAAAGCGTTTCATGTGAATATTTTACATAGTGCTCTGTGGAATTTACTTCAAGGCATAGCCATGCCCACCAATTTTTGTTATTGCATGCCTTCAAGTCATTTCAAATTTAGGGTGACTCCAAGGCAAACCTATAATGGGATTTTCCTGATAACATTTATTCAGAGGGGATTGTTTTTGCCTACTTCTGAAACTAAAAGAATGTCAATTGTCCATTGTCACCCAATGGCTTTCCATGGCCAAACAAAAGCTGGTCTCCAAAATCATATCCAGTGCTCAGATCCGCAACAGTAGCTCTTGCCCACCACATCAGGAAGTTTTTAAAAGGGTTATTCAAACCTATGGAGAATAAGACTACCAATGGGCAATAGTCAGGATAACTGTGTGCTACTTCCAGGATCATGGGGGAAAGGTGTCTCTACTGAAGCTTTCTCACCAACCCAATTTTTTCCAAATTCAATTATCACAGGGATAAATTGTGAGGTAAAATCTTCTGAACAGAGCTGCAGACAGCAAAATAAACATTGCAGAGGTGCTATCCATAGGAAGGGGTTAACATGTGTGTATGTGTGTGTGTGTGTGTAGTTTGTTGTTTATTCGTTCAGTCGCTTCAGACTCTTCATGACCTCATGGACCAGCCCACGCCAGAGCTGTTGCCACTCCCAGCTCTTTCAAGGTCAAGCCAATCACTTCAAGGATACCATCAATCCATCTTTCCGTTGGTTGGCCTCTCTTCCCTTTTCCTTCCATTTTTACCAGCATCATGATCTTCTCCAAGCTTTCCTGTCTTCTCATTATGTGGCCAAAGTACTTAATCTTTGCCTCTAATATCCTTCCCTCCAGTGAGCAGTTGGACATTATTTTCTGGAGTATGGACTGGTTTGATCTTCCTGCAGTCCAAGGCACTCTCAGAATTTTCCTCCAACACCACAGTTCAAAAGTGTCTGTTGTGGGAATTGAGCCTGAGCATATTCGCTTTGGACTGACTAAAGTTGCTACTTAAGGATATATTAGCCTGTACTGAAGGATCCTCCAATTGATAATCCACCTTTTCCTCGGGCATATCAGTCCAAGTGTTTAAACACCTTCCTCCCTGAACAATCTGCACTTTTCATTCCTGATTTCAGTCTGTCCAGTATTGCTTTTTTGCCCATGTTCTTCCCACATTTTGAAACACAAGTTTTCCTCATAACTTGTTCTTCACAGAGAGGGGAGTGTCAAGTTGGAAATCATTCTAGCAGAAGCAGAAAAGAAAAGCCTTCTTCCTTTAAGCTGAGTGGGGAATATGCTTGCTTAGGGAGGTATCAGGGGAGGGAAGTGAGGGTGAGAGCTAGACTTGGACAAGATTGATGGCCTCGTTGCCATTAAGAAAAAAATTAGCCGGTGGCGGCTATCATATTAAAGGGTGAAGAAGCCATGAATTATTTTCTTAAAGATCTTATCGCTTACAATGATAATTTTACCTTCCAAAAGGCCACTTTTAATGAGGCGAGCCAGGCAAAAAGTCATGATTTAATGCCAGATTTTTTTTCTCCAAACACATTTTACTGCTTTTTTGTCCATGTTTAAAAAGCACCGGTGACCTTTTTTTATTTAGTTTGCCCCAGGTGTAATGCTGAGGCTGATCCTCTTAGGGTTTATAACCTCAACAGAGAGTGCCTTTACCCAACAGAGAGATGATTTAAAAGGGGCTAGAAATATGAGGCCTCACTGGCATTGGTTCAAGTCCCTTGCTATGCCTTTCAGTCTTGCCACAGAGCTGTAAAGATCTGATCAGATGTTCAGAGTCTTTTACATATGACTGCTTGGGAAGAAGGGTGAGGGTCCCAAAGATCCTGCCCTGGCACAGCTGACTGAGTGGGCAATGCACTTCTATCTTTCAAGATAGATAGTAGTTTGTGTTATGACCAAATGTTTCCATAGCTGTAAATAATAAAACACATAGGAAATACGTTAGTTAGCAGGACAGACCATGGCCTCATGAAGTGGTCACATCAAATTTGTTCAGTTTCCTGACATTAAGTCTAGCTGTGTTCGACTCTGGGGGTTGGTGCTCATCTCCATTTCTAAGCTGAAGAGTCGCTGTTGTCTGTAGACACCTCCAAGGTCATGTGGCCGGCATGACTGCATGGAGTGCCATTACCTTCCCATCAGAGGAGTACCTATTGATCTACTCACATTTGCATGTTTTTGAACTGCTGGGTTGGCAGAAGCTGGAGCTAACAGCGGGAGCTCACCCCGCTCCCAGAATTCAAACGGCCGATCTTGCGGTCACCAGGTTCAGCGGTTTAACCTGCTGCGCCATTGGGCACTCCTTTGTATTTTAGTCAAACAATATTGACTGTAAGCAAGGTGTTTGGTGACTTAAAGTGTATCAAAATAGCATAATTATGACAGTTAACATAGCAGTTAATGTGATACCACTTTATGCAATTTTGTAAAGAATCTTGATATTTGAAGTTTGGCAGGTTAAACTGGAGAACTATAGCAGAAAATTGTAAGCATCTTGCAGCTCAACAAATCCCAGGAACCCATAGGATGGGGCCATGAAAATTAAGTTGTTTTTTAGCTACTATAACAGTGCTTTTTCACCAGAGGGAGAATAGAAATTTTACTGCCATTCCATTGGTACATTTCAAGACTAAAGAGATAAATACTAAATCACCTTTCTTGGACAGCATTCTTTGCTTCTTTTAATGTCAACCATTCTGCTAGGAGTGTCAAATTTCTTTTAGAAGACAAGAAAGATGTCATAGTTTTGAGTATGTCAATGTACACAATGACATATTTGTCCCTTGTTGATAGTAACTCCCTGGGAAGAAATTTGTTGAGAGTATTGTGGAGCCCAACCACAATAATTTACATTGCTTAGGAGAGCACCATTTTAAAAAAATTATGATTCTAGAATTGACAGTAAATGCCCACTATTTCATTTAACTACAGTATGTGGAGAAAGGGTGAGTCAGATTCCATCATGAAGCATCTGCCATCTCCAAAACTCAACTGATTTACTACAGGGATCATGGGAGTTTGGGAGTACTAATTCTTTTTATCCTCTCCCCTCAGAGCCGGTCCAAGATAATTTTCAAGTGTAGGTGAACAGAAATTTTAGCACCCCCCCCCCCCCAAAAAAAACCCAATCACTGAAAAATAAAAGCGTTGGAAAAGCGAAAATGTTGGATAATAAGGAGGGATTAAGGAAAAGCCTATTAAACATCAAATTACATTATTATTTTACAAACTAAGCACCAAAACATCATGTTTCACAACAAATCAACAGAAAAAGCAGTTCAATACATGGTAATGTTATATAGGAATTACTATACTTATGAATTTAGTACCAAACATTGCAATGTATTGAAAACATTGACTACAAAAACATTGGCTACTAACAAATTGACTGCAAATAAAGATAGAATTGCATAAAATAAACTTGCAGTAAGAACCTTGTCAGAAGTTAAATCCATAAAAACTTCACCTTGCTGCCTAAAGAAATAGCTGTGGATCCAGGCAGGAGGCCGACTATGTTGGATAATCCAGAACATTGCATAAGTGAAGGTTGGATAAGCAAGACTCTACTGTACTAACTATGGCTGACTCTGCTTAGCTCCCAAAATCAGATGGGAGTTGGTACTTTTAGGGTACTTAGGTACTAAGATGTATATATAACCCTCCGTTACCAAGAGTAAAATAAATACAAACTAAAACTTTAGAAAACAAGAGTCAATAAAAAGAAACACTAATGGGGGGGATTAACATTTTGAGAAAGCAGTGTATTTTTTGGATTGCTGTAGGTTTTCGGGCTGTAGGTTCTTCCCCAGTCTCCAACAGACCTCAACCTCTGAAGATACCTGCCATAGATGTGGGTGAAACGTCAGGAGAGAATGCTTCTGGAACATGGCCATACAGCCCAGAAAGCTCACAGCAACCCACTTGTCTTTACCGTATTACACAAATGTAACGCGCACCTCAATTTTGGCATAGTCATTTAGACAAAAAACATGTGTCTGATATTGATGTAAATATGGTAGTTTTAACCTTCTTACTCAGATAGCTTGAATAGGGCTACAGTAACTAGGCTTTGGCATTTTGGAGAATATGCTCAGCATAACTATGGTCCTTGTCCTCTACTGAGCATGAGAATGATGAGCAGACCTTCTTCTCAACCTCTGACAACACTGATGGCAAGGCTGGGGTGACTTACTTGAAGTAGGGACAAACTTAGTAGATGTGGGCGAAACGTCAGTATTTAAAAAACTCTAAAATCAGGACAGTAAATAAATAACACCACTCAGAAAACAGAGAAATTCCAGGCAGGAAACAATCAGGGACAGCTAACACCTCCCAACAAAGGATTACCCCAGGCACAAAGCAGCCAGGCTTTGAAGCTGCAAGGCTATTTAATGCTAATCAAGGTGGCCAATTGCAACATTCACACCTGCCTCCAAAAGACAAGAGTTCTTTCTTTCTCCCACCCACCCTGGACCTTCTGCAGATATATAAACCCCACTTGTCTAGTTTCCAAGAGAGCTCACAACCTCTGAGGATGTCTGCCATAGATGCAGGCAAAACGCCAGGAGGGAATGCTTCTGGAACATAGCCATAAACCCACCAGAGACTGGGAAAATGGCCAATGTATGTTGGTGCAGTAGAAAGGAGATGAGGAAGGAGGAAGGGAGGAAGGAAAGAAGGGGGAAAGAAGGAAGGAGGGAGGGAGGGAAGGAAGGAAGGAAGGAAGGAAGGAAGGAAGGAAGGAAGGAAGGAAGGAAGGAAGGAAGGAAGGAAGGAAGGAAAGAAGGAAGGAAAGAGTGAAGCATACAAGGGGAAAAGGAAGAAGGAAGGGCAGGAAGGGAGAGGAGGAGAGAAGGAGAAGAGGGAGGGCGCCAGGGAATCCTCAATCAGGGTCAGCTAACACCTCCCAACAAAGGATCCCCAGGCAGAAAGCAGCCAGGCTTTGAAGCTGCAAGGCTATTTAATGCTAATCAAGGCGGCCAATTGCAACATTCACACCTGCCTCCAAAACGCTTCTGGAACATAGCCATACAACCTGGAAAATTCACAGCAACCCAGTGATTCTAGCCATGAAAGCCTTTGACAACACAATAAATTTATCATCCTCCTCCTCCTAGTTATGAAGAGATGGGTAATAAATGTATTGCTATTATTATTATTATTATTATTATTATTATTATTATTAGGCTAGATAAGGAGAGACAGGTAATACATTTATTATTATCACATTAAATAAGGATAAGGGGTATTACTATTATTAAACTAATAAATTTAATAAATTAATTAATTTTATTAATTTATTAATTTATTATTAATAAATACAATTATTTATATATAATATTATATTAGATAATATATTAATATAATATATAATATAATATAATAAATATATTATTAATAAATATAATAAATAAATAAATAAATAAATAAATTAAGCTGCAGGAGAGAGGCAGCAGGAAGGAGATGAGGAAAGAAGAAGGAAGGAAAGAAAGAGGAAAAGAAAGAAGGGACAAAGGAAGGAAGCAAGGAGGGAGGGAGCAAGGGAGGAAGGAAGGAAGGAGTCCCTCAAGCCTGCAGGAAGGGCCCCTGCCTCTCACCTGGCCTCTGCCTCAGCCGAGGAGGAGGAGGCAGAGGAGGAGGTTGCTCCTGCCACCGCTGGTTGCTGCCTTGGCTCCCCCGCCTCCCTCCTTCCTTGCCTTGGAGAGGACGGAAAAGCACACCATGGTCCAGCGGCGCCGCTCTGCCTTTGGGGCGGAAGGGGAAGGCGAGGGTGGCAGGGAAGCAGGCATTGCGACCAGGCAGGGGCAGGCGCCGGTCAGGCGGGGTCAGGCATTGCGGCGAGGCGAGAGGCCGCAGGCCTGGGAGGAGGAGGCGGGGGTGCACAGGCCAGCGGCAAGAACAGGCCCCGCGGGCGGGAGGAATGGGAGCCCGAGGACCCTTTCCCTCCGCCCTCTGAGTCTCACGCGACACGTCAGAGGCTTCCTTGCTCAAGCACACGCACAGGCCCATCGATGGGCAGGCGACAGCGAGGGAGAGCAGGAGGGCGGCCGCGCAGACAGGTAGCTGGGTCTTCCGCCGCTGCCGCCTCAATAGCGCCCCCGCATGGTCTGTGCTACAAGCAACAGCTTAATTGGCCTTAATGTTGGACCGCCTCTGTCTCCCCCCTACCTAAATGGGAAGGAGAGTGAGTGGGGATACTGGCATTTCCCACTGTCTAATCAGGCAGTGCACACCCACAAAAAAGAACACACCAAACAAACGGCTCCACCCAGACAGAGAGATTTGTTTCCCCATTACTCCACAGATGCCAAATATGCCCCAGGAGTGTTCAGAGACTTCTACTTCTCAGGCATTTCGACACAAAAAGGGGGCTGTGGAAACAGAGAGGTGCGTCTTCTTCTCATCCCCATCTCCAGTCCAACAATCATGTGAGCATTATGTCTTGGTCTTTGAGAACTTTGATGACCATAAGGTTGTATCACTTTCCCATTTAATGGCAGATTATTATCTATATGCTCTTAAACTGTGGCTGCAGAAATAGCTTCCAGGGGACAGTTGTGAGTGAAGAAATGTAAAGCCAATGTAGCTATATGCCCTTTTCCAAATTGTTTGGTGAGGTTTTGGACAAGGTCTTGTTGAAGTGAAGGATATTGTGCTATAGGGGTGGGATTCCTGCTTTCCTACAAGGATCAAGAACTATTCTGGGAGCAGGGTCAAGTCAGCTACTTCCAGCATCACTGGTCATCAGTTTGAATTCTTCAGGCTGCTACTTGGCCTTCATCCTCCTATGTCACTACAAGATTCACACATTTGACTTCGGTGAAGGAGCTTTAATGGTGCCCTCAGGGGTGCAAGAAAGCCCTTTCCATATTGCACAAAAAACAGAAGAATTGCACTTACTGTGAAGGTTTCTTTTCTGCAGTAGTGGCTAGGACATCCTACTCGATCTGGTCACACTGCTGCTCAATTGGCTCTGGTTTCAAGGGTGGTGTTCCAGACAAAGCAGGGATATGGGTTTTACAATGTGGAGCAATCTTCACTGTGGGGAGGGGCTTCACCCACTTAGTATGCAGGAAAGATCTGTTGGATTTCCCACCTCATATTTAAGTGGGAGGAACTGGCCAAAATACTCTTCCAACTATTGCAGGAAAGAAACCTAGACAGTAAAGTACCAAGATTCCCAATTTTGCTGAAATTCTCCATTTCAGTCTCTGTTATGAAAAAGACACTGTAGTGATACATCTATAGCAGCAGAACATAAGTCCTAAGATAGGAAAGATTTCCAGGGCCAAAAAGTGCAGTCTGGTGGTTGAGTTCCCCTGTACTGGCCCATAGCCCTTCAGATGGCCTTTGGCCTCCTTAGAATTGGAGCCTTAATTTGTTTGAATGTGTACTTTGTCCTGTTCCATTTGAAGACTGAAGATGTAATGGTTTGCTTGAGCTCTTTTGTTTATTTAGAAGCCACATGACAAGCACAGGTTATATATCAGTATGAAGAAAGCAGTGTTCTTTGGAAGGAATTAGAATCTCATTTTTAAAAGCAAAATGTGCAGCAGTGCTTCTCCTTTAGGCTTCCCTTTTGAAAGAAAAAGTACAGGAAAATAGATTTCATGTAGAAATAGGAACCTGGTCTGCAAGAGAATAATCCGTCCCTTTAGACTTGGAATTTGATCACAATCCACAGGATGCTGGACACTGCTTCTATTTGTTTGTGTTGCCAAGATATTTCCAGGTATTCAGCCTAGCTTGGGATTAGGCAAATGTTGTGTGACTCCCATGTTTGTTATTCCTTAAGGAAGGATTATCAAATTCTTATTTTCTTTTATGCTGAACTCAGGAAAAGTAGTTTTGCTATTATTTGAACAGGGACAACATGCTAACTACAACCTGCAGTAAGGGAAAGGTATTATCCATATCCATCATCCTTGGCAGGAACCCCCGGTAGCTCAGCAGGTTAAACCCTTATGCTGGCAGGACTGATGACTTGAAGGTTGGGTTGTTTCCCTGAAGGTTGCCAACTCGAATCCAACCCAGGGAGAGTGCGGATGAGCTCCCTCTATCAACTCCAGCTCCATGCGGGGACATGAGAGAAGCCTCCCACAAGGATGGTAAAAACATCAAAACATCCAGGCGTCCCCTGGGCAATATCCTTGCAGAGGGCCAATTCTCTTACACCAGAAGTAACTTGCAGTTTCTCAAGTCACTCCCCTGACATGAAAAAAAAAACATCTTTGCCTTACTCTGTTAGTATATTTCTATCTCCTGCTCTCTCCCCAGTCTCTCTTACTTCAAAAGATAGTTATGGAATCTTTGGTATGATCCTGGAAGCATTTTTTACTACAATTTTCATAATTCTCAGCAAATACAGGCAGTAGCCATGTTGGCTTCAGTATTCTGGGAGTTGTAAAGTAAAATGATCTAAGTTCTGGTTCAAAACAGACTGAATAAGGAATGCTTTCCTCAGGCATTTCCAAATACCACTTGTGGGCAAATAGAGTACATAAATGGTCATTTAGAAGTTGACAGTATTTCCAGTTCTGACACTTTGCTCCTTTTCACTTGACTCCTACTCCATCCCATCGGTGTTCCTGACATTTTTCCTGACATTACCTAAATGGAGATGCAGCCACTTCTTGTTGAAATGGAAACAAAAATTAGGTATGGTTTAGTGGCAGAAGGGCTTTAACATGCTGTGCGGGTATTCAGAATTCAGAACTGCTACAACGTTAAGAGACAGTTTATTCATCTAAACAGCCAGCGTATGTAGAAGAGGGTCTGAGATTGACATTTTTGGGATTAGTTTAGCCCTGCATTTTTTTCCGGAGGTCATTGTCATGGTGCTCAGGAGGTATGGAGAATAAATGGGACCAACATTCTTCTTGGGACCACACGCTAAAAACTAATATATAACATTTAATTTACTGTCTCTGTAGCTAGGCCAGCCATTATTCAGATAATATTGGATTAGAGCCCCTAGCAAGGGTGGATGGGGAGTGGGCAGGCTGGCGGGATCTGATGGAAGCAATAAGAGTTTGTTGTTGCTGTTCTGGGTAGCAGAGTTGATGGCTTCGATATTTTATATCTTCCTGGAAGCAAATTGAAAAGTGAAATATTTTTTAACTCATACCATCAGGTTGTTCTGTACCTCTGGAAAAAGAAAGAAATTGGTTATATTAGAATTGGAGTCCTTCCTGATCTCATAATATTGATCTAGTCTGTTAGGATATCTAGCAAGATTTCATACGTTTCTCTGAAATCACATGTTACAATACTGTATTTGGTCCTGGTGGAACAAAATGGTCATATTTTTGACATTAGAAGCTGTTTGAAAGGCATTTTGTTAGAAAACTAGAGTATTTGCCATGCAAATGGCAGGTGCCTGTTGGCATCCTATGTGTGTGTGTGTGTGTGTGTGTGTGTGTGTCCACATCCACTTTTGGCAGCTTACAATAAAATATAATCATAAAATGTATCAATTTAAAACACCTGAAAATATCAATATTTAAAATATGCAGGAAGAAAACCATATTTTTTTCAAATTTTCTCTCCCCCACCCCCCCACTATGTAATTTCTCCTGAACAATGCTTGAAATTAATAAAATGGCTGCCTGGAACAGGGACAATTTCCGTGCTGAGAAACCTCTCAAGACTGGAGATGTAGGACAATAAAATGATAGATGTAGAACTAGTTCAGTCAAGTGTGTTTAAAAAAGTGACCTTGATGAAAGATTTTTAGAGCTTGATTATTAGGCTAGAATGGAAGGCTTTTCCAGATGTAAAGATCAACATAGTAAAGAACATAGAGATGGGTGATATAAAAAACAACTATGAATTCTGTTCATGTTTTATTTAATTTTATATATTTATATACTGCTATTAAATAAAACAAATTGAATAATTGTCGTAATTGTGTAAGGCTAATCTTGTGACATTAAAATCTAAACTGTTAGAGGATAAGCACAAATAGTAACTTTGTGAAGTTTTTTGTGTGTGTCAGGAGTGACTTGAGAAACTGCAAGTCGCTTCTGGTGTGAAAGAATTGGCCCTCTGCAAGGATGTTGCCCAGGGGACACCCGGAGGTTTTGATGTTTTTACCATCCTTGTGGGAGGCTTCTCTCATGTCCCCGAATGGAGCTGGAGTTGATAGAGGGAGCTCATCCGCACTCTCCCTGGGTTGGATTCTAGTCGGCCACCTTCAAACCATCAGTCCTGCCAGCACAAGAGTTTAACCCACTGCGCCATCGGGGGCTCAATGAAGAAAATAATAGCAGAACGTTGTCAAATACCAAGTGGACTTTTCCTCCATGCCCATAATGAACCCAGTGACACTCCAGCCTAACAGTGTATTGAAGCTGACTTCAAACCATTGTAACTTCCTCCAAAATTGTAATTAAAAGATGGATGGATGGATGGTGAATATATTGCAATGTGAAACACTTGTGTGAATATTTCTCTGCATCTCCCATCTGCTTCCCATTTTGCTGTGCCTTGGTGGGATTTATATGACATTGTTAAGCAAAGTAAATTGGTGGATCGATCCTTGATTCAGGTATGAACCCAAAACCTCATTTAACCTAGAGAGTATATCTTGTCAGTCTGTATGGCCAAAGTTGGCATTAAAAATTATCATTCATTTTGCTATGTTGGGCCATCAAGTAATACTTTGCAGTTTTACATTTATTAGATATATATATTTTTAGCTTTCATTTTTCTTTGCTTTCTTCTGTGAAATGTTATTATTTCTCCTCAGAGCTTCTTAGTGGTAACATATTCTCGCTAGATATATCTCCTCTAAATATTGCCAAACCATTCTTGTAATTTCCCATAAAACTTTGTTGTGCATGGAATTTATACCTCTCTGCCATTGCTCTGAAGTCTGCAAGGTACTGATAACCTTCACATATACCAGTAAATAGCTAACCATTTTGTCTTCATAGCCTGCTATAAAAAAAGAGAAACACCTGTGTTATTTGGGATATTTCAGGTATTAACGAGAAATCCGATAATTAGGATGTTTATTAATGTGCTAGTACTTGTAATTACTGAAAGAGTGTGTGGTTGAACAGCACTTCAACATATATCCCTGCTTGTGTGTTACGTTTTTTGCAAATGTGAAATGTTACTTGAGCACACTTCATGTTGTTTTCTCCCAATTAAAAATTCACTGCTAATATTCCTACAGATAATGATTTGTGAATAAATGTTAAGAGCAGTTTTTCGCGTTTAGAACTTCATATGTGCTCATTGGAGCAAGTTATCATTTATTCCTTGTGTAATTGCAAAGAGCATTCAATATAGTTTTCGAATATCTTATTAATCTTATTTCATGCAGTGCTTTTCTACAGTTGTATCTTTTTGCCTTACCACATCTTCCATATCTCACCTTTTTGTGTTCAGCATAGTTGTTCGATTGGCAGCAGGTTCCTACAAAGACTGGTAGCTGCTTAACTTATGTCCGATCACTATTGGTGATATTCAGTGGAGATGTGTTTTTGCATTAGATTTGCAGCTACATTTTTTTCAATTGTACATGTTGGATGATAATCCATGAGGAGAAGTGGGGTATGAAATAGTCATCGTCGTCATCATCTGTCTCTTTTTCCACTATCATATGCCTGAGAAATTTCTACAGGACTGAGAATGGGCATGGAACACTCACATAATTTTACACGTAAGGAATGTGTACAAATTGCCACAGAAGAGGCATATGAGTAAAACCTCCTTAAATCCCATGTTGGGACAAAGTTCTTGGTGCTGAGTGAACTACTGGTTATCTAAATATCTTCTTATATCACTCTGAAATGGGTTCTCAATAGGTAGGCCTGTACATACTCACCAAAATTAGAAATTGTTCCTTTCCACAATTGATAGTTGGTGATAAATATTTTCATGATTAGTGTATGTTGTGATTGCATGTCACACCTTCTGTCACATTCCTTATTGAAAACAAGGCATGCTTTGCATTGTTAAATGTACTCCCATTTCTTTCTCTTACAGTCAATTTTGTTGTCAGCCTCAATCAAGCGGGAAGGAGACTCTCCAACATCGCCTCACTCCTCAGATGATATCCATCACTCAGACAGATACCAGGTGAGAGGGCTATCAGTAGAAAAAAGCTGGAGACTAGAAGCCAGGGACTATTAAATGGCACTTCAGTGTCTTTAAAAGATAGCAGGCAAATCCCTAACTCTTCAGCCCTGTCTGCAAATTCAGGAATCATACTGGCCACTTGTTAATATTAGATTTGTGTACCTTAAGTAAAAAATTCCAGTGTGTTAATAATAATGCTCCAATACAACAGTGTAGCATATAAATGTATAGTTCCCAGGATTACTTGGTGCATAATGACATTTTAGAATTGCTTAGCATGGGAACGTTTTTGTATGGCCTTTGTTATTTGTAAAAGAAAATGTTAGCAGTTGGACTTTATTATTGACTAATAGGAATTATATTATTTTTATGATAGAACACTCAAGTTATTCTAGTTAACCAAAACATCAGCATGTTGTGCTTCATTCTGAAAAGAGCATATCCTATAACTTTTCAAGGGAAGTAAAATTTGCAGATGTTACAAGTTCAGACAAAGTGTTGTTAGCTGCCCAGAACTGCTAATTAAAATGTGATAGCAATAATAGTTTATTTTCTGCTTAGGATTCAAAGCCAGCATTGCCTGAAACCTTTCTTTTTTGGAACATGCAGCATTCAGAAGCAATGTGGGAGAGCCCAATATAGCACATATCCGATTTTGAGTGCTTGAAATGAAGCAGAGCAATGGCAGCCATTTTTAATAGGGGCTTACTGTATAGGTTCTGAGCTCCTTGCCATTTGGGGCACAGTAAACCCCTATCAAAAATAGCTGCTTATGCTTCACTCCAACTGTCCAAGATGGCAGCAAACACAGAGCAGTTCCAGCATTGACCCTAGATTTTGGGGTCAATTTTTGACTATATATCTATATATATAAATACAAAATCATTTCACGTTCCTTACTGTTATTCAGGATGTTTGATACTAAATAAAACAGTGAGGTAAGAGTTTATAAGTACGATATTTTTCTGGATATGAGACTTTCCACAGGGGAGAATAATTGGCAAACTTTTACTCCATGCTTAGGTAAGATAAACATTTAGGGACAGGCAACAAAGCTGGGGGAAAACTATAGGAAGTGTATGAGGCAATAAAAGTTGAAACAAGAGTAGTTTTCTGAGATTGTAATATAGTGACATGAATTAATGTCATCTTCTAATCCCAACAACTTCTGAGTAGATTTATTTATTTATTTATTTATTTATTTATTTATTTATTTATTTATTTATTTATTAGACTTGTATACTACTACTCCCAATTTGGCTCGGAGCAGTTTACAGAAATAGATTAAAATGATACAATTAGCTTTGAAATAACAATAAAAACAGACATAGCCCCGAGTTTTTCACCCATCGAAAGCTTGTCGGAAGAGCAAGGTTTTGCAGGCTTTCCGAAAGGCAAGTAGGTCTCGGATAGTTCGAGTTTCAACTGGCAAGGCATTCCATAAATGAGGGGCTACAATCGAGAAGGCTCTCTGCCTAGTAGAAGACAAATGATAAGTCCGTATGTTAGGGACTTCAAGCAAATTTTGGTCTTCAGACCAAAGTAATCTCTGGGGTTGGTAGGGGGATAAGCGGGCCCTCAGGTACGCCGACCTCAAACCATGTAAGGCCTTAAAGGTTAGTACCAGTACCGTGAAAGTAATCTGGTACTCTATCGGTAGCCAGTGCAGCTGTTGTAGAATTGGGGTGATACGCCACCTCGCCGGCACCCCGGCGAGAAGATAAGCCGCCGCATTTTGCACCAGCTTCAGTTTCCGGATCACTGACAAAGGAAGGCCAATGTAGAGGGCGTTACAGTAGTCGAGCCTCGAGATGACCGTCGCCTGGATCACCGTAGTCAGGTCATTCCTAGATAGGTAGGGAGCCAGTCGCTTAGCCTGACGTAGATGGAAAAACGCAGATCTGCTCACAGCAGAGACCTGGTCCTCCATTGTGAGCAGAGGGTCCAATAAGACACCAAGACTTTTTACAGAAGATGACGGACGTAGTGTTTCACCATCCAGGGTAAGCAGCTGGATCTCCCTCCCACCTGGACGGCCCAGCCAGAGGATCTCCGTCTTCGCTGGATTCACCCTCAACCTGCTGGCATGCAACCATCCAGTAACGGTCTCAAGGCACTGATGGAAACTATCGGGTACGGAGTCCGGCCGGCCCTCCGTCCTCAGAATGAGCTGAGTGTCATCAGCGCACTGGTGGCACTCAAGCCCAAAGCTCCACTCGACCATATCAAATGCTGCTGTGAGATCCAATAACACGAGCAGCGCTGATCCGTCTTGATCCCTTTGGCAGTGAAGCTGATCTGTGATGGTAACTAGCACAGTCTCCGTCCCGTGCCCCCTACGGAAACCGGACTGGAAGGGATCAAGTCCAGCTGTGTCATTAAGGAACTGCTGCAACTGTTCCGCTGCTGCCCTCTCAACCACCTTGCCCAGAAACGGAAGGTTCGAGACTGGGCGGTAGCTAGAGGGAACCGAAAGATCTAAGTCTGGTTTCTTCAGCAACGGAGATACCATCGCCTCTTTTAAACCCTCTGGAAAAACTCCTTGCTCAAGGGAGCTATTTATTATATTCAACAGAGGTTCACGTAATCCCTCCAGGCAAGATTTTACTAGCCAGGAGGGACACGGATCGAGGGAGCAGGGTTTAGGATTTGGCTGTGAGAAAAATCAGAAAGAGATAAAGAATGTCCCTGTATCTTGTTTCTACAACAGAGGTAGCCTGTTAACCAAGCAGACACTACCATTTTAAATCCTCCCTGCCACTACCTCATCAGAAGCCCCATTGGTTTCAAAGGAAATAAGCATGCCACTTTCTTTTGGATTTCAGCTATAACTGCTCAAACAGTTGCCTATTTGCAGAATACGGATGTCTGTTAGTATTTCCCCATTAGATTATTTACCTGTATATTACAGTGGGGGTGTGATGTAATCGCCATACCCAAAGGTCAGTCAGTTAGTTATACTGTGTTGTGCCTCTGACCATGGAAATCAAGGCTCGAATCGCTGTAGCCTTCGGCAAATCACACTTTTTCAGTCTCAGAGGAAGGAAAAGGAACTCCCTCTGAAGAAATCTTGCCAAGAAAACCCCGTGTTAGGTTCACCTTAGGGTCATCATAAATCAGAAATTATTTGAAGGCACACAGCAACAAAATCTTGTTTGCATAAGAAATCCTTTCAAAATATGTATTCCGGGACCTGGAAGTACCGGTATTTATCTTCTTGGGTTTTTTTAACCTTTAAGTTCTTTTTTTTTCTTGATGTTTAAGAAGTATGTAAACTGGACAAAACTGTATATTGCTATTAAAAAAGCAACAAAAAGTCTATGACTTTATTTTATGTATTTATTTTGTCTTGGTTATCATTTTATAACCAAGAATCAGTTGTGAGCTCTTGCCTGTTTATTGTAAACTATTAATTTTTCCACTTTCTTTTTAGAAGGGAAAATATTTTAAGGGACATAGTGTCGCCTTACATGTATTTGATTTAAACTAGAATTTTAGAAAAGCTGATACAAATACAATTGCAGAGCTATGGATAGAAGAAAAGTAACAGCTCTGTAGCAATTGAAATCTTGCTGTCTGTATTTGTAGCTCAGAGACAGAATACTAATATTGTTTCCAAAGACAGCAAGTGAAACTGACATATTTTGTAAGTGATCAGGTTGAATGAAATTGTAAAGGTGGTGTGTTTGGGTAGAAGGAATGAAGGAAAACAGAAATGCAGGTAGGTAAATGAGATGTTTGAAGTTGCTTTGGCTGTATTCATCTGACATCTTTTGTGTAACACAAGCAAGACATCATGGCTTTTTGAAAATGTAATTTCTACTCTGTGTCCTTTCTTTCCAGCCGTATGAATTTGAATAGGATTAATGGCATGACGGTTTCTTGACAAAAAGAAAGAACTGTTCCAGTTAAAGAGTTGTTAGCATCTATTTCTGTAACACAGAAAATCAATTTAGGTTAGATCCTAGAAAATATGGAGCACACCTGTTTCTCACTGTAATAAAATAGAAATGAGGATGCTAAGCACTAGACGGAGTTAGGTCCTAATATTCCAGACCCAGGTTTTGGACACTAAGTAGAATGGATCTCCTTGGTAAGAGTGCAATTTGCCTGCAGAAAAACCCATTAAAATCTGTACCCTCTCTCTAGGCCGGCTCTAAACAGTTGAAAAGGGTTGGGGGTGTGGAGGGAGCCAATCTCATTCAGTGCAGTTTCATCCTGCCTCTGGCAGAATCAGTAAATTTAAGCTTCTTCTAAAATGTACTGGCACATATCTGCTTCAACTTCTAAAGATATCACTGAGCTCTCTAATTTGAGCATTAAAACTGTACTTGAGACATTGTTTATTATAGATAATAATTTTAGTATTGCACAAAGGTATTAAATACATGCACTTTATATACCCTGACTGTCAGTCTTAGATTCACAACACATACATACATGGAAGATGTGCTTAAACTGTAGATGGTGAAGTAATTCTCTGTGGTATTTCCTAAACTCTAGGATACGTTACAGCATTTTGCACCCAGAAAGAAAAAGACTAGCAAATTGTGATGTGCTGTGTTCTTACTGGAATCACTGAGGGATAGTCCATAGGCAACTCAACTGCATCAAATAATGTGGATAAAGCTTCTAAACAAGAGGTTCACTGTACTAGAACAAAGCTGCTAGCGAAGACTTCGCTTAAAGCAACCAAAAAAAATCTTGTTTCCTTCCACTGTCCTCAAAACCTCAATAATATATATATTTACTGTTTTAGTTTCCAAGCAAATGCCTTAACATCTGTGAAATGTAAACTGGATTTTGTGATGGGTACAGTTCATCTGCTGTGCTTCTTGGATGTGCAGACTTGACATATAGAAGTACTAGTTAGGAAAATAAATGAAGAGCTAAATTTTTTTCCAATGTACTCTTTCAAAGTTTTAATGCCTAGGTTTATGCATTCATGTCACACAGTTACAATTAACCTACAATCATTTAAATGTAAGTGGAGATAGAAATTAAGATGAATTTGTGAGCTTGCATAAGACAGACAACATCACAAGGGTAATTTCCTTCAATAATTTTCAGTTAAGACTGTATGACAGGAACTCCCATTTTCAAATATAACTGTCAAAAATATAAAAATACCAGAATAAGTTAACATAAATATCAAAGAGATACAAGGATGAAAACCTGCCCTAAATCTTATGCCTTAAGCTATATGTTTTTTCTTTTTCCTTTTAAGAGCACTGCACTAGATTTCTCAAAAGAAACTAGATTTCTCGAAAGAAACATAGAAAAGCCCAGTATACCTAAATACTTCAGAGTTTTAAGAAAAAACATTTGAAGAAGCTTACGGTTTTAAAGATTCTGGGGGCTTTAGCAATTTAGGCCTTAGACCTGCACCACTGTCACACATGTTTGGCTTTAAACACTTGGATAGTCTTGATGGCTTCAGCAGGATTGCTAATGGGATCAAAGTGAATAAACTTCCTTTAAGTGTTTGCAGGATATGGAGCCTCAAAGCAGGATGAAGGCCATTCTATAGATTTATCCTCCTCGCAATCACTGACTGTGACTTTGAAGTCATACAGCTATGAATTAATGACTGTTTTTGTCCACAAACATTTTATATTTGGTAAGATTTTTATCTTCCTATAGTCCCTATAGAGAGCTCCAATTCACCAGAGCTGAATATTCTCAGAACCCTTGACAGGGTTGTTTACGCTTAGGAGTTTAAAAGTCATGAACATCTGTTGCTCACCTTTTTGTTATCCCCATTTTATAAATATATCAGTGCTCCAGGAAAAACCCAAGTAATTACTTGGTTTAATAGAAAGATAGACTACTCATGTTCAAAGTATTTTATTGAATGCTATCTTTAGGACTGCAAGATACCGATAGCTCCCTAAACATAGGGCATGCCTTTCTGAAAGGAGATAAAAGTGATTTGCGATCAAAAAGGCTAGCATTATAGTTGCAACCTGTACATAAGGAATACTAGACTCTTCTGTATTGCTCAACTACTTTTATAATTGCCTTTATCAATGTTATTGCAGAGAATTCATAAGATACAAAGTAATAAAACTGCTTGTATTGACAAATTTCAGGAATTGTCCCAAGGTCAGCTGATCTGCTTTTTAAAAAAAACTGGGCTGAAAATAAATGCACCAGGTTCAGAGTTCAGAATTTGTAGCCTTTTGTGCCTTTCATAGTTGGTTATGTGAAATGTTTTGATGTACCCCCAGCTGTTAATGTTTAGTAAATAATTGTCACTGCATTGTCTCTTGTGAAAGTTGTGAAGGTATCTTTTCAAAACTAATGCTATGGGTGGCTAGATTTCCCATGTTAAGGCTTTTTGGTTCCTTTCCTCCAAAAATTTCCCATTAAAGTTATGGTATCACACTTGCCTTAGTAATCTTCCTATTAATAGAAGGAAGGAAAACATGTGGCAGCACTTTTTACGATCAACTGCTTATTTTCACATGAACTTTCATGGAGATATAATAAACCCACTTCTTCAGATACAGTACTGAGTGGTATTAAAGCCTTAGAGGTCGACATCTTTCTGGATCCTGTTACATCCTATCCTACTTCTATAAGATGCTTTATGCCAGAGGTCTTAATACTACTCGATACTACATCTGAAGAAGTGGATTTATATTTGCGAAAGCTGATGCAAAGATTAAAAAACAGTGCTGGTTTTCAAGGTGCTGGCACATGTTTATTTTTTAATTTCCTCCCTCTGTTTTATTCTGCAAGAGACTAACGGGACTCTATTTTTAAAATTTGCCCTTTAAATGTAGTGGCATTCTAGTATATATATATGTAGAGAGGCTAGGATCGAGCCTGGGTGAGTGGTTTGAGCCCCAGGCTGTGATCCTGGAGACTGGAGCCAGTCTTGGGCAAGTCACGTTCTCTCAGCCTCCGAGGAACGCAATGGCAAACCTCTTCTGAACCAATCTTGCTGAAATCTCTACAATGGGTTCTCATTAGGGTTGACAAAGGTCAGAAATTACTTGAGGGCATACAGAGACAGGTAACTGCAGATCCAGGGTGCATCTACACCGTAAAATTAATGCAGTTTGACACCACTTGAACTGCCATGGCCCCATGCTGTAGAATCCTGGGAGTTATAGTTTGGAAAAGAAGGCTAAAGCCCACGTAAAACGACAACTCCCAGGATTCCACGGCTCTGGGCCAAGGCAGTTTAAGTGGTGTCAAACTGCATTCATTCTGAGTTGCTGTGGGTTTTCTGGGCTGTATGGCCATGTTCCAGAAGCTTTATTTATTTATTTATTTATTTATTTATTTATTTCATCACTTCTATCCCGCCCTTCTCACCCGAAGGGACTCAGGGCAGCTTACAAAACTGGCAGAATTTGATGCCAATATACAACAATACAAAAGAATAAAACATAAGCAATTAAAAACAGGTTTAAAATAATACAAAATACTTGAGCCATTCATCCACAAAACCTTGTACATAAACCTTAGTCTAGACTGAGTTGAAGCCAACGAAACTTATTCTTTGAACGCTTGCTCGCATAGCCAGGTCTTCACTTTCTTTCTAAAACTCAAAGAGCCTGCCGGATGTCACTAGGGAGGGAGTTCCACAACCAAGGAGCCACCACTGAGAAAGCCCTGTCTCTCGTCCCTGGCGGGACTGAGAGCAGGTCCTCCCCTGAAGATCTTAAATTACGTAGTAGGTCATAGTGAGAGACATGTTTGGATAAGTAAGCTGGGCCGGAACTGTTTAGAGCTTTATAGGCTAAAGCCAGCACTTTGAATTGTGCTCGGTAACTAATCGGCAGCCAGTGGAGCTCCTGACATTATCTCCTGACATTTCACCCACATCTATGGCAGGCATCCTCAGAGGTTGTGAGGTCTGTTGGAAACTAGGCAAGTGGGGTTTATATATCTGTGGAAAGTCCAGAGGGGAGAAAGAACTCATGTCTGTTTGAGGCAAGTGTAAATGGTGCAGTTGGCCACCTTGGTTAGCATTAAATGGCCTTGCAGCTTCAAAACCTGGATGCTTCCTGCCTGGAAGAATCCTTTGTTGGGAGGTATTAGTTGGCCCTGATTGTTTCCTGTCTGGAATTCCCTTGTTTTCAGAGTGTTTTTCTTTATTTACTATCCTGATTTTAGAGTTTTTAATACTGGTAGCCAGATTTTGTTCATTTTTATGGTTTCCTCCTTTCTGTTGAAATTGTTCACATATTTGTGGATTTCAACAGCTTCTCTGGTGGTTGTTAGAGTGGTCCAGCATTTCTGTGTTCTCAAATAATATGCTGTGTCCAGGTTGGTTCATCAAGTGCTCTGCTATGGCTGACTTCTCTGGTTGAGTTAGTCTACAGTGCCTTTCATGTTCCTTGGTTCACGTTTGGGCAATGCTGCGTTTGGTGGTCCTTATGTAGACTTGTCCACAGCTGCATGGTATATAGTAGACTCCTGCAGAAGTGAGAGGATCCCTTTTGTCCTTTGCTGAATGGAGCATTTGTTGGATTTTCCTAGTAGGTCTGTAGTTAGTAGGCTGTTTCTTCATCAGCTTCCTTATGAGGTTAGTGGTTCCCTTGATGTATGGTAAGAACACTTATCCTCTGGGTGGATCTTTGCCCTTACTCTCATGACTTGTTCTTGGCCTTGCAGGTCTTCTGATGTCTGAGGTGGAGTATCCATTGGCCTGGGGAGCTCCATTTAGGTGGTTCAGTTCACCACCTAAACGAGGCGGGGTTCAGATTCTTTTTGCACAGTCTGACAGGGTTTTAATTGTGCTTTTTTTTAACCTGGGTGATGGCTGGAATTTTATATAAACCCCACTTGCCTAGTTTCTAACAGTCCTCACCTCTGAGGATGCCTGGGCGAAACGCCAGGAGAAAATGCTTCTGGAACATGGCCATACCGCCTGGAAAACTTACAGCAACCCAGTGATTCCGGCCATGAAAGCCTTCAACACATTGCATTTATTCTATAATGTAGATGCATGCACGGTTGTACCGTGTTGAGCATCAGAACAACCTTTCCTGAATAAGGATGGAGAGGAAGGGCGCCAGACAGTCTTCCTCCTTAGAGGGAAGAGCCTGGGATGCCAATGCATGTCCTTTGAAATACAGAGGGAAGTTTGGCTCAGTGCGAAAAGCACGGAGTTTTATCTTTGCGTGAAGTGTCCCAATAGAGCGATGAGAAGCACAGGGAACGGGGTGTGTGCGATGACTTCGGGCGACGAGGTTCAACTTTAGCCTCGGGAAAGGGGAGCGGGGTTTCTGGGGTCCGGATGGCGACGGATGCTGAAGCGGGGCCCGAGGCCTGGACTGGGCCCCGCGCGGATGGTTCCCTGGCCCTTTTGGTTGCCATGGCAACTACTTCCGCCGCTGAACCCTCACCCTGCGCAGGCCGCCTCCGCCGCGGTCACGTGACGGTAGCCAATATGGCGGCGACCGCGGTGCCTGGGAGGTGATCGCCGGGCCTGGGCCCGTCGCCGCCCGCATCCGCCTTCATCCCCGGCCATGCAGAGCGAGCGGAGGGAGCCCGGGGGCCGGGAGGAGGTGCACGCGGGGAGTCTTCGGGGGCCGGGGCGTTTGGGGGGCCGGGACCGGCCATCGCCGGAAGAGGGAAGGGGCTTGTTTACATCCGGAGGGAGGCCTGGGCGCCATCCCCAAGGGCCGGAGGGCGCTGCCCACAACCACAGGGACAACTCCGGGAAGGGAGACTCCGCTGTGAGGAGAGTAGGCCCATCGGGAGCTGGGCAGGGAGGGCTTTGTTGACTCCTGGGGTCCCCAGGAGGCCGCAACGGGAAGAACTGGGACCCTTTCCACACAGCTGAATAAAATCCCACATTATCTGCTTTGAACTGAAATATATGGCGGTGTGGGCTCAGATAACCCAGTTCAAAGCAGATATTGTGGGTTATCTGCCATATTTTGGGTTATATGGCTGTGTGGAAGGGCACTGGAGACAGTTGTTTTCCTCGAGTTCTGGAATATGGGCTCGTTTCCAGAGGTTAGCTTGTTATTGTAGGGCACACCTACACTGCAATGTGACACTACTTTAACTGCCATGGCTCAATGCTGTGGAATCTCAAAAGTTGTAGTTTTACAAGATCTTTTCTGCCAAAAAGTGTGGGGTCCCTTCCACACAGCCATATAACCCAGAAAATCCCACAATATCTTCTTTGAAGTGGAATATATGGCAGTGTGGACTCAGATAACCCAGTTCAAAGCAGATATTGTGGGATTTTCTGTCTTGATATTCTGGGTTATATGGCTGTGTGGAAGGGCCCTGGGTGCTTCACTAAATTACCAATCCAAGAATTCCATAGCATTGAGCCATGGCAGTTAGAGGGGTGCCAAACTGCATTAATTCTACAGTGTAGATGCTGCTATAGAATTAGGCCCTTTCCACACAACTGAATAAAATCCCACATTTTCTGTTTTGAACTGGGATATATGGCAGTGTGGACTCAGATAACCCAGTTCAAAGCAGATATTGTGGGATTTTTCTGTCTTGATATTCTGTGTGGCTGTGTGGAAGGGCCCTTAGGCAAGGGGGGGCGGGGCTACACTGTCTTGCTTGTAAGAGTGCATTCTAGTCTATTATATAGTATTGAGCCATGGCAATTAAAGTAGTATATACAGTAGACTCTTAGGGCCCTTCCACACAGCTCTATATCCCAAAATATCAAGGCAGAAAATCCCATATTATCTGAGTGTGGACTCAGATAACCGAGTTCAACACAGATATTGTGGGATTTTCTGCCTTGATATTATGGGATATAGGGCTGTGTGGAAGGGCCCTTAGCTGAATAAAATCTCGCATTATCCGCTTTGAACTGGGATATATGGCAGTGTGGACTCAGATAACCCTGGTCCCTTCCACACAGCCATATAACCCAGAAAATCACACAATATCTGTTTTGAACTGAGTTATCTGAGTCCACTCTGCCATATATTCCAGTTCAAAGCAGAATATGTGGGATTTTATTCAGTTATGTGGAAGAGCTGAAAGTAGATATTGTGGGATTTTCTGCTCTGATATTCTGGGTTATATGGCAGTGTGGATGGAGCCCCCAGTTGGAGGTTCGAATCCGGTGAGCGGGGTGAGCTCCCGCTGTTAGTCCCAGCTTCTACCAACCTAGCAGTTTGAAAACATGCAAATGTGAGTAGATCACTAGGTACCGCTCCGGCAGGAAGGTAATGGCGCTCCATGCTGTCATTACGACCACATGATCTTGGAGGTGTCTACGGACAACATCGGCTCTTCGGCTTAGAAATGGAAATAAGTACCAACCCCCAGAATCAGACACAACTAGACTTAATGTCAGGAGAAAACCTTTACCTATGGCAGTGTGGAGGGGCCCTCAGTTAACTGTTATCTATATGGATTGGTATGTCTAGTTTCTGGTTGCGTGAGAGTTACTATAAAATATAACCTAATACTATTACCATACCACAATCTCTGTATGGACGATATTAATATTGGGATACAGTAATTCAAAGCAAATTAAGACAAATAAACTGAGCGTACCACAGTTTTAATGTTTTATTGTGTAGAAACCAGCTTTTTTATTTAAAGTATTGTTACTTTCCTTTTTAACAGTTGCTTTAGGTCTGGTTAACTGAGATTCTACTGTACATTCATTCTACAATATAGAGGCACCTTCTGGCAGGGTTATAGGAATGCAAAGAGAGTCGGGCCTGTCAAGCACATGAGAGTGGACTGCCCCTGCAAAAGATGATGGGGAGGCTTGAGTTGCCTCTACACTGTAGAATTAATGCAGTTTGACTCCACTTTAACTGCCATGGTCTAATGCAACAGAATCTTGGATTTGTAGTTTGGTGAGGCACCAACTCTTTTTGGCTAAAGACCTTGTAAAGCTACAACAACTCCCAGGATTCCATAGCATTGAGCCATGACAGTAAAAATGGTGTCAAACTGCATTAATTCTACATTAATTCTACAATTACACCCTGAGTTTGAATGGCTAATCTAGAAAAGGTGACCAGTGAGGTGTTTCTTATTCACTCTCAAAAAGCAGGACCATAATGTTTACTTCTTGTGTCTCTTTCTGCAGACATTCCTGCGAGTGAGAGCAAACAGACAGACCCGACTGAATGGTGAGTATGATAGGAAATCTGCACCATGTTCAGGACTAATGCTTTATCTGGTTAATTGTGAGCAAAAGCATTGAAGCCTTGAACCTATATCACTTCTGTTCCTAATCCATTATGTTCTTTTCTGAATCTTGTTCAAACTGTTGATATCTTTCTTGTCACATGGATTGGTTGCTATCTCAAAGTACACAAAACATGCTAAATAAAGAAGCATTTTAATGCGTATATTTTTAAAATATTGTAATGAGTGCATTTGTATTTGTCGTCCCTGAAACATTCTGTTTCAGACTATTCAGTTTATAATTTACTATAATCTCAACATTTAGAAGTCCTGTCCTTTTTAATATTACTGCCATTTAATTGTATATTATATAACTGTGCATATATATTAATTGCACTTTATTATTCCCATTATTCTGTTGTCCACAAGAATTCTCTCCCCCCCCCCAGTGAATCCATAAAGAGGAGCAATGCAATTAACCATTCACTTGGGTTGAATCTACACATCCCTATATCCCGGGATCTGATCCCAGATTATCTGCTTTTAATTGGATTTTATATGTCTACACTGCCAGATAATCAAATAAGATGATAATCTGGGATCAGATCCTAGGATATAGGGCAGTGTAGATTCAGCCTTGGTTTCTGTGGAGTTGGTATTTAAAATTAGGGTTCCTTCTATACTGTCATATAAAATCCAGATTATCTGTTTTGAACTGGATTATATGGCAGTATAGAACGGGCCTATATGGTTACTTTAGGTGCATCTACACTATATAATTAATTCAGTTTGACACCACTTTAACTGTCCTGGCTTACTGCTGTGGAATCCTGGGGATTGCAGTTTGTTGAGGCACCAGCACTCTTTGGAAGAGAATGTTAAAGATCTTGTAAAATCGTGCACAATTCCATAGGATCAGTTAAAGTGGTCTCAAACTGCATCAATTCTGCACTGTAGATGTACCTTTTGTACTGGACCATGATACTACATCTCTATATACAGGAGAGACTCACTTATCCAAGACTCGCTTATCCAAGGTTCTGTATTATCCAAGGCATTTTTGTAGTCAATGTTTTCAATATATCATGATATTTTGGTGCTAAATTCGTAAATACAGTAATTACAACATAACATTACTGCGTATTGAACTACTTTTTCTGTCAAATTTGTTGTATAACATGATGTTTTGGTCCTTAATTTATAAATTCATAACCTAATTTGATGTTTAATAGGCTTTTCCTTAATCCCGCCTTATTATCCAAGATATTCGCTTATCCAAGGTTCTGCCGGTCCGTTTAGCTTGGATAAGTGAGACTCTACTGTATGTAATTGTAGTGTTCACAACTTTTGGTATTGGGGTAGATTTTCACATGAACTATCCTAAAAATTACTAATTCCAAAATATTTTTCTACTTGTATGCCATTTTGTCATTAAGTAGAATAATTAGTTATTTTATTTTAACTATTTCTTTATTTTAACTAATTTAATTTCTGTCACTGGATACAGAAATAATATGCACTCAGTCAAAAATAAAGACAGTGAAAATTCTGGCTTTCAAAGTCATGAGCAACTGTAAATTATCCTGACAATGTAAGGGAAATGCAATATTTCCTTTCATTTTTGAATGCCAAGCTCCAGGGCTGTAAGATCTATGTTGGTGGTACTCAGTGTGTCAGATACAAGAAAGAGCTTTGAATTAAGATTAACGAGAACTGTGCACTGCATAGTGAATACATGTGATCTGCCTTTCACATATACAAACCACAAAAGTCTTTCGCCTACTGAATAATTTTGGTATATGATTAATGAATCCTTCTGCTGCATTCCATCTATTGATCGTCTCACACATATTCCCTTGTGACACTAGGCGCTGCTATTGAAAATGCGTATTGCAGAAATACTAATATTTTTCCAAGAGCTTAAAAAGCTCTTAGTGATTTTTGAAAACAGACTGGCCTTTGCCAAACTTACTGCATATCAGGCATAATACTAAATAGTGGTGTAATGTTAATGAACCCCAGGAAGCCTTAAGCTTGTATTCTCCCTCTCCCCATACCATCCCCACAAGGAGTCAATTAGAAGTGTTCACTTGTTTTTTAAATTAACTATCATCTAACATATTAAGTGAACCCTTTCTGTGGATTATCATAACTACTATAGTGAATTGAAACAAACTAACATTTTAAACATTCAAGTTTACCTTCCCACTAACTGTAGTTAAAATTAATCCCTGTTTAATTGGCTCCACAGAACACTGTGAGCTGTAGTCTATAGAAGTTGCTTTTTTAATTACTGAAATATTTGTTTATTACTTCTCAGCCTACATGTTTCCTGAAGCAGTGTACAACACATATAAATAATGTTTAAAACACTAGAAATAAAACAACACACAATTTTAAACAGTTAACAACCAAAGACCATACAAGATAACTCAGTCTTAGCTAACCTTTAGAAGCTCATTAGGGATGAGCTAGAGTGATGCCCTCAAGGCTGTGCCTGGATAGTAGGTGGTTCACCGACTCAAATTATTTAAAATTTGGACTTCCAGCTTTACATTGTAGCCTAATGTTATCTGAAGCAGTTGTTTGTCTTTGTTTCAGCTCTTCGTGTCTAAATGATATTCTAGTATAATCTCAGTACTTTTTACTTTGTCGTGAATCTCTTCCAACTTTCAGGTGTGAAACTTGCCTTTTATTTTGTGGCAGCTAAATATCATAGGATTTTAGAATCATTAGCTAGCCTTGCTGTTAGGATGACAGTGAACTTGAGTCTAAAATTCTGGTAGGCTATGCTGTTGCTCTATGTTACTCCTATTAATACCTATGCTTGATTATATTTATTTATAGTTTTTAAAAACTCCACTGAACATGTGTTTGTTTCTTATATACTGCTGCAGGTCAAACAGGACCATCCTTGCCTTAATTCAGAAAACAGTTAAATTAGTTATATCCTGTCAAAGACAGAACGCCACAAGATCAAAGATAACAGAGTTTATTGGATAACAGAACTCAAAATGCCCGTAAAATACAAGGGCCAGGCAGTATTAGCCTTTAAAAGCAAAAAGGGGCAAGGAAAAACGTTCAAAAGATAAACCGGATTAAACCGGAGTTTAATCCGGGTAAAAACAAAACAGCTTGCTTCAGCCTGGGGATAAACAAAACAGAAGCCGGGGAACAAAGTGTTCAAAAGAATGCAATTAATTGGCAGCAGATTCCTCTCTGCTGCCAGCACTGTGCTTTGAGTAACTTGAGTCACTCCTCCACACAGCAGGCAAGATTTCCAATACACACAGGTCAGCCGAGGATTGAAGCAGTAGAGTAGACCCAGTTCCTTTCCGTAGTTCAAGCCAGAAGCAGACGTTTGTAGTTTCACCAAGTCCGAGTAGGGGGGAAGTCAAGCCGTGGTCAGTTCAGTCCGAAATCCAAAGCAGGAGATGGCGTCCGTCAAGAAGACGACGGAAGGTCAAAGCTAATGAGATTAAGCACAAGTTTGCACAAACAAAAGCCCACACAATTCCTCCCGCCGTCTGACCCCAAATTCCAAAACAACTTACGTATCAGCACACGAAAACACACCAGTCTTCAGGAAAGCGTCCCACACAGATCCCAAGCGTTCGTCCAGATTACCTTGCCCAACGCAATTTGCAATTGCTCCCAAGCCTCATTTTATGCCAGTTACAAATCCTCATCACTATCAGCTGCCCTCCTTAACCCGGGCGTTTCCTCATCACTTTCCTCATCAGAGCTGGAACACCTCTGACTACGCCCCACAGCATCCCCAGCTGTGGATCCCGTCCCATCCCTCCAGCTTGTCCATGGGTCTAATCCTGAAGGTCCCCATTCATCTTCCATCCCATCATTGCCAGTGGCACCCAATTCCTCCCTCACCCGAGTCCAATCCATCTCATCCTCCTCCGAGCTAACCAGCCCCTCCTCCATTCTCTCCGTAAACCCCTCAAAAGACTCTTCATCAGATGGTGCTGCAAAGATATCTCGCAGTCTCTTTCTTTCTCGCTCCTCGAGAGTATCTGACTCTCGAGGAGTCTTACGCCCACGTCTGCCAGTAACAGAGCCATGAGGCTCAATCATAACATATCCCTTGGTTATAGCATGTAAGTAGATCAGATTCCTTTGATTGTAGGTTACCACCCAGTTGTAAGTGGCAGAATATATTTTTACTTTCATTCCTTTTTGGATGTTTTTAAGAATTCTCTAATTCGGGCATGGGAAATGTTCAGCCTTTGAGATATTGTTGAACTCCAACTGTCAGTATCTCACCATTGGCTATGCTAGCTAGTTCTTGTGGGAGCTGCAATTCAACTAAATCTGGATGGGTGCATTCCCACCCACCCCATTTTTAAATGACTGGAGGGAAAACATCGTACTGCCCGTTTTCACAGAAACGTTGGGGTCGGCAGCGGCATGACCCATGACACTTTCTTTTTCTAGATAGTTTCTTGTAAGAATTTGGTCAAAACCATTGATTTTCATACAACCTTGGAGAACTGCAAGGTCACTTTTACATACAAGTGACCTTCAGGAAAGAGTGAAATGGACAGTGTGTATCTAGCAACATAGAATGCCACTCTAAAGAAAATGAAAATAAATTGTTTGCTGTGGTAGTAGCATATATGAAGGGAAATGGGTTAGTTGCAGAAAAGATTGGTAGGGTTAGACTTGGCAATTCCAAGATCTTATCTGATCTTGGAACCTCGCAGGGCCATTCCTGATTACTAATTGGATTAGAGACCACCAATAAATGCCAGGTGCTGTAGGCTATATTACAAAAGAAGGAACGGACAAAATCATCGTATTCATTGCCTAACTTGAAGGCACATACACACAGGTTGGTATTAAAAATGAAGATGACAGTTATGTTAGGAATATCTTGTACCAAATTATTGCCATTGCTGCAGACTAGAAGAGAATAGATAACTTTGTGTTCCCATCAAGAATATTACAGATGCCTGTACTTTGATTTCTGGTCTTCTATTATATTCTAGCTTGTGCGTTCCAGAAATCATGCCTAAGCAGTTAATAGAACCATAGAGCTGGAAGGGGCTTCGTAGTCCTTGTCCATTGCCAAACCATTCTTACTGGCAAGACATTTCTTCTAATGTTCAATTGAAATCTAGGCCCTTGTAACTTCAAGCCATTAGCCTGGTGCTATCATCTGGGCAAGCCAAGAACTGACCTGCCCCTTTCTCTCTATGATAGCCCTTGAGGCATTTAAAGAAGCAAACATGTCACTCCTCAGTATTTTATTCACCAAGCTGAATATGTCCAGCCACTTCAATCTTTCCTAATATGTTATGTTCTTTATATCTCTTAATCACCTTGTTGTCCTTCTCTGAACCTACTTTAACTTGTTTATATCCTTCCTAAAATGAGTTGCCCAGAACTGACCACAGTACTACAGATGAGTCACAACCAGTGCAGAATACAGTGGGACAATTACTTCTCTTAACTTGGAAGCTATGCTTGTATTAATGAAGGCATACAGATTGAATATCTCTTATCTGAAATGCAAAGGAATGTTTTGTATTTTGATCTTTTCACATTTTGGAATGCTTGCATATACTGTACAGTTATCTTAGAGATGGGACCCAGGTTTCTCATACACCTTATACATATCCTGAAAGGTATAGACATACAGTAGAGTCTCACTTATCCAGCCTTTGCTTATCCAATGTTCTGTATTATCCAACGCAGTCTGCTCTTTAGTAGCCAATGTTTTTGTAGTCAGTGTTTTCAATACATCACAATGTTTTGATACTAAATTCGTAAATACAGTAATTACTACATAACGTTACTGTGTATTGAACTGCTTTTTCCGTTGATTTGTTGTAAAACATGATGTTTTGGTGCTTAATTTGTAAAATAACGTAATTTTACGTTTAGGCTTTTCCTTAATCCTTCCTTATTATCCAACATTTTTGCTTATCTAACGTTCTGCCAGCCCATTTATGTTGGATAAATGAGACTCTACTGTACATACAATATTTTAAACAGTTTTGTGTATGAAACAAAGTTAGTTGACCTAGCTGAAAGCAAAGTTGTTGCTATCTCAGCCACCCATGTGAATGATTTTGGGTTTTGGAATTCTGAACTGGGGAATGCTCAAACTTTAGCACCAGTTTGGCATCTTGGAACCTTGAAACCTCTAAAACTCTAGAGCAGGGGTCCCCAAACTTTTTAAGCAGAGGGCCGGTCCACAATCCTTCAGACTGTTGAGGGGCCGAATTATCATTTGAAAAAAAAAATACAAACGAATTCCTATACATGTCTTATTTGTAGTGCAACAACAACAACAACAACAACGAAAGAACAATACAATATTTAAAAATGAAAACAATTTTAACCAACATAAATCTATTAGGATTTCAATGGAAAGTGTGGGCCTGCTACTGGCCAATGAGATAGTCAAATTAATTAGGATTGTTGTTGTTGTTCACATCAGTGTGAAACTATGGAGTTCAGTTTAGTTACAACTCTAAGATAAAACTATCTCTTAATGGTGACCTTTGGGGAGTGCCTTCCTATCTGTCATTGTGCAGTTACCGAACTATGTGCAGATGCAGTAGGTCAGGACACTCTATAGCACTAAGTACTAATAAAGGTAAAGGTTTCCCTGACGTTAAGTCCAGTCATGTCTGACTCTGGGGGTTGGTGCTCATCTTCATTTCTAAGCCGAAGAGCCAGCGTTGTCCGTAGACACCTCCACGGTCATGACTGCGTGGAGCACCATTACCTTCCCGCTGGAGCGGTACCTATTGATTTACTCACATTGGCATGTTTTTGAACTGCTAGGTTGGCAGAAGCTGGAGCTAACAGTGGCTGTTCCTGCCACTCCCGGGGTTTGAACCTGGGACCTTTCGGTCTGCAAGTTCAGCAGCTCAGTAATTTAACACACTTCACCACCAGGGCTCCAAAAGTACTAATACAAAAAAGATGCAAGTGAATATGTAGAGACCCTAAAGCTGATTAAGTTAGGACATTCTCTATAGCACTAAGTACTAATACAGAAGAGGTACAAGTGAATATGTAGAGACCTGACACTGATGCTTCTGGTTTGTTATCCCATGCCTCTGTTTTTGTTTGTTTTAGTAAGCAGTGATAGAATAAAAAGGTACAGTGCCTTCTGTCATCAGTAGAATCTGAAGCGATTTTGGCAATATTTATCTTGTTTTAAAAGGTATTGATGTAGATCCTTCCACTTAAGAATAGTTATATCTAAAGATGAATATTTATTATGCTAGATTTAACACCATATTACTTTTAAAGCAACCTGTTACTCCACAGTATATGCACTGCTAAGCCTGCTAACCCAAATCCACTGAGACCTTCTCCATGTTAAACTCCCTGTAAACAGTAGCCCTGCTGGAGTTTGCAGATGATAAAGCTTCCTTCACCTTGTGCTTATCAAATAAATGTACACTTCCCTTGGAACTATTCAAGCAACATTGCTTAAGTGATAGAAATGCATATTTCATCTTAGGAATTATTTGTCTCTTTTTCATTTTTGCCAGTTTCACATCTGTTAATTCCACAGTTCATCTTTTCACATTAATATGGGGCATTAGGGGAAGAAGTAATCTGCATGATCATTTCCCCCATGTTACTATAAATATACATTATTGTATGCCTTCTGTGGTGAAAGATTCGTTTTATGTGTATTTTTAAAGCTGAACATAAACTACAAAGTTCACTGAAGTGTGAAAATTGAAGACTTAACTGCACTTTTGTTGCGAATCATGTTGGTTTACTTCCAAATACAGACCAAGCGGAATTTTCATAGAACTCTTCTTAGTGGTGATTAGCAAGCAGGTATGACTGGTTAGAGATCTTCCACACGAGTTACTTATCAGGAGAGATAGATTCGGCTTGAACCAAGAGTTCTAGATAGAATTCTAGGTAGGAGAAATCGATTTGGGTGAGGCCAGGTCTGACTTCTAACAGGAGAGATTACTAAAACAGGCTATCATGGTGAGGTGATTGGTATATAAAAGAAGTATTTTGTATCTTTGAATTAGGTAAAAACTAGTATTGGTTGCAACTTGAGTTCAGAATTGATGCAATCTAGGATAGGTTCTGGGTATAGAGAAGTGGGAAGCTGTATGACATTAAGGACAGCTTGGTTTGGTGAACTCCTCCAGTAGCACTAATGAAAATGAGTTACTCCTTGCTTTTCTTCCTAAGAGATAGAATAAAGAAGCTTTGTTAAAGAAAGAGATTGAATAGTCAGGGATGTTCAAGGGAAGCTCTCTTTCCTTGCTGTTTTACACAGATTTTCAAAATCTTTGACTTAAGGGTAAGGAAAAATCAAGGCAGCCCACCTCCCCCTTTTCTCCTGCCACTGAAGTGCAGAGGAGAAGGATTAGTGAGCTAATTAGAAATGATTGCATCTATCAGCACTAATTAACAATACTGTGGTCTCACTTGTGTGTTCTTTTGAGCTGTTCTCCTTTGGGACAGCTCAGCAGTCACCCCCCTTCCTCTGGGGCTGCTCCATCCCTCTTACGTTGATTAGAAGTGATAGGTGAGCTCTATGGCTGCAATTGGAAATTCTGCTCACTGTGGCTTTCAAATAACACCAATTCTTCCCTCTCACTCTTGAGATCTAGTATCAAGCTGCTACAAAAGGTCTTGAAACAGAAACTTTTTAAACGCTCCTCTTGACTCTATTTACTGTTTTATACTTATGCCACTCTGATTTTGTGAGCAATAGCATTTTTCTTTACCATCCCTCTCATGGGTTTTTAAGGTCAGTTCTTTTATTGAAAGTGCATAATAACAAGATCCTCTTATTTTATGAGTGGCACCGAAAACTCTTCAGTCCAGATGCAAACTGAAATCCTTTGCTTTACCATTGAGTATTCTGTGCTCACACACATACATAGTGATGTCAGAAAAATCTGCCAACATGTAATAGGATCACTATAACAGCAGGGCTATAAAAGCTTTCCTGAAACGGTCTCCAGATCAGGATTTTCATTAGGTAGACTTTGTGTAGAAATGATTACACATGGGCTCTTGGTTTTTATAAAGTGCTTTAGAATGTATGCCTCAACTGTCCCCACATCACACCTTTGAAATGGGTTACATGATGTCTTATGATCTGTAGTAAATAGTTTTAAAATTATGCCACTGGGAGTCAGCCAGGTTTTTTACCCCAGATGTTCCTCAAGGATAATGAAATATAAAGTTAACATCCATCTAGAACATGCATCATAATCTCAGGGATAGTAAGAAATGACCAAATATAAACCAATCGGAAACAGGAAGAAGTCTTCCTGATTTAACTTTGGTTATTTTTGAGGCCCTGTGTGCATGTCATTACATAGATTTTTGTGCCTGGTTCAATGTAAACAATTGAGAATCCAGATAAGGTGTTTTAAGATAACAGTTTTTCATAATTCAAATTATCATTTTCCTGGGATAAAGGAGAATGGTCCTCTTTCATCAAGATGAAAGAATGGAGATAATTGTTTTTATTCCCCATTTGCAAATAAGTGAAAGAAACTGTTAGGTATTCCCTTCCATAGTAGTTTATTCTGTTCTTGAAGGCTGCATTAGAATTGTTTTTCTTCCTGTGATATACTGGAAATATTTTGTCTGTGGAAGTTGGATATATACTTGAATGAAGAGACATGTAGGAAGTTTAGCCCTAGTGTCTAAAAAAGGGGGAGTTAGTTAGGAGAAAGATGATGTTTTTAGTAGTTCTTGGTTAATTGTCCCTGGTTATTTTTGTGGAGATTATATGTTCTATCTTTGTCTGCTTGAGTTTTCTAATGCATTACATCAGTGAAACAGGTCAAATAGAAAGCTAAAATGATGTGCTAATATAATTAGTATAATTTCCTTAGGTTGTTACTAACAGCCTGTATTTCCCTCTCTTAATTTAGTTGTGGATTGTCTCTTCACACTTACTATGCTATGTTTTAGCTATTTTGATAATGTTTTTGTAATATGTTACAATTTCTGCAGCATATAACCAGACCCATTATGTCAATAATGCTTACCATGTTAAATGATTTCTTAGTCACGTCATCTCTTGTTACTATACAGGATTTCCTTGGGCTTTTACTTTGGTCCCCATCAACATGTTGACCTTACTTACTAATTAAGCTGCTCATTTTCCCCTGCCTGTGATTGAAACATTTGATGATATTTGCCTAAAGCAACATATCTTGACAATTGATGTTGCTCTCTAACGCATGTATTCTGGATGTTTTTGCCACATTTAATGATGATTCATATTAATCAGCAGTTGGAAAAAGGAACAGGCTGTTTTGACTGACATGTATTTAGTCTGGAGGGAAATGGGCTTAAACGCACCCTCAAATTCTGTGACTGGAATCATCATGCATATTCTTCATTTCTACTTTCAATCAGCTTGGTACAGGCTTAGCATAAGACAGAGAATACAGACTCCTAGGAAAGAAGCATAGACTTGCACAAGGGGTGGAAGACTAGAAGTTGTAACTGAAGTCTTTCAGACAGTATTAGCCTCTTATAATCCTGTTTGGCTTTCTAATATTTATTCAAAATTGATCACATGTATATGCGTGCTTTCCATTTTTCAAAGTCTTACATCACTTTTGAGGTACTATAGAAATTGTTCTAAAAGAGGCCCTGCATCATGACATCATCACTGCTATGCCGACTGCTAGGCCTCTGGAACCTTCAGCTTGTAAGGATTAACATTTCTTCTCATAAACTAGTGATGGGTTTAGGAGGGAAAAGCTCCAGTTAATATCCTGCATTCTTATACTAAGATATTGGCCTTTTTTTCAGGGGATAATGAATAATATTAGAAATCATTTTTAATTTGGTTTAAGAATAAAGAAGCAATTATTCCCTCTTGAGAACGAGGGACATGATTTGTGTTGGAGTTAGTGCATATGGCAGAACCATACTTGTTTGCAGTGATAATTTGGTTACATGCATTTAAGGCTCTGAACTGTTTAAAATAAAACTTGGACACTTAATTTTCTAATTAAACATGTAATATTTTTCCCCTCGCAAGAATGCTAAGGCTGTGTTTGTGTATATATGTGTGTAAACTATTGTTTCTTTTCTTTCTGCTCTCCTTGCGCAGCTCGAATTGGGAAAATGAAACGGAGGAAGCAAGACGAAGGACAGGTATGTCCCCTCTGCAGCCAGCCTCTCTCAGGATCCGAGGAGGAGAGGAGTGGGCATGTCGAACAATGCCTTGCAAAGGTAGAAGCACTGAAAGATCTTTGCTTCTTCTCACTTCTCTCTCCCTGCCTTCTGCTATGCCTGCTTTCTGGACAGAAACCAAGTTAGCAGGTTGAAGGACACAGGCTTGAATGCCTATTTCGTACTTCCTTTCTATCTTAAAGACTTTAATCTCTCTCAGTCATGGCAATAGGATCTTTCTAACCTTTCAAATGAGAATGGGGAGTAGGTTCTCAACTCTTGCTAGGTTTGGTTGTTGTGAGTTTTCCAGACTGTATGGCCATGTTCCAGAAGCATTATCTCCTGATGTTTCGTCCACATCTGTGGCAAGCATCTTCAGAGGTTGTGAGGTATATTGGAAACTTGCTAGGTTGTGATTTAACAGTACTGAAGCAAAACTCAGTTGAGGCCTGGATTGAAGAGGAATTGGCCAGGAAAGTTAAGTCCAGCTATTCTTAGTTCAAGATAAAACATGTTGACATATACCATATTTACTCAAGCCCGATGCTCACGTCTTCTTCTTTTTCTTTTTGGCTAAATTACTGTATTTACTCAAGTATAATGCACCATCAAATGTAATCCGCACCAGAATTTTGAAGGTGTACATTACAAAAAATGGAATTGCCCTCGAATATAATGTGCCCAACAATACATGTTCTAACAATGTGCTTCTAGTCTTTGTATCGGGGAATAATTTGGGAGAATATATCAATAAAGCTTATTCTAGTCCTGTTGGATCTTATAGCAACTTTTGATATTGGTAACCAGGGACTGAAATGCACTGCTGGTGTGACTGTAGTTACTTTAGCTATTTTGCCTGTATAATTGAACATACATAGCAGTAGAGTGACAGGCTATTCATGTCTTGCCATTAGGAAGAAAAAAAAATTAAATCCTTTTTTGCGAAACCTAGCATTGGTGATCCTGAAAAATGGTGTCTGTTCCCCTTCTTGTAGTAGCTTGACTTTTTCACGTTCTTAAACTTGTAGTTCTTTGTTAAAGTAGAAGAGTGATGAAAAATTAGTGCCTTGCCTACCACTTTAAGCTTTAACTAGACAGTGGGATGTTGAAAATGGGCCAAGAAATCCTAAATTCATTTACTTGTCTTGATTATAAAGTCAGTAATAATGCAAAATGATGTGAAGCCCCAGTTTCAAATTAGCACTTTAAATGCAGCAATTAATGGGGAGGGGGATGATTGTCCCTGCAAGGTCCTCCACCATCCACTTGATCTTTGCAGTTTTCACTAACATAAATACTACCTGTTAGCATCCTTCTTATATGCAAGAACATGCGATGATGCTTGATGTTTCATTTTCTTTGGCTACCCAGAGGGAAGGTTCATGCATGATGGAAGATGACTCTGTTGACATTGAAAATGAGAATGGTAATCGCTTTGAAGAATATGAATGGTGTGGACAGAAGAGGATACGTGCTACTACCCTCTTAGAAGGAGGTTTCAGAGGTAAGAGGGCCAATGTGGAGTATTGCTGAGATGGGCTGTAGACGGAAAATTACCCAGTCCGGTTGTTATCACTTTTTGGTGCTTAAGAACAAAAAATTGTTAATCTTCAGTAGCAATCATGTCCTCCAACCTGTAGTTTAGACTAATGGCTGCTTCCCACACTACATTTTGTACACACCAGGACACTCTTACAGGTCATTCCTATGATGCACACATACTCATAATGATGTACATACATATCCATTCATGATGGCTAATGAGCAGCTTGGCACAGATGGCAAACTCTCAAGGGAAAAACAGATATAAATCTATCTAAAGAATTGTTCTTCATAACAGTATTTCTGTGTGGTATACATCCATGAACAAAAATGTTTATTGCTTGTCTCCTGCCAATGGATTTTCTACTAGAAGTTATGTGCACAGAATAATCACATCCTACAAAACAGGGGTAGCATAGTTCTTCTTGTAGATTTCCCTTTGTAGCTCTTCACTATTAGATTGCTTAGAGAATTTTCTTCGGTGCTTTGGTTATTTCAGGTTAGTCGAGGTGTTATTGTAATGTTGTTTGGCAGACTAGTTGCTTACCTATCACTGTAGGTGGGAATTAACATTTTTGCCAATTCCAAAATGTATTTTCCTGTGAAATCAAATAAAACTTGTAGAAATTACGAACAAACTGCTGCTTTAGTTAACACTAGGAGAATGCTTCCCAAAGTTGAAGAGAGCAGGAGACACCACAGGCCAATCAGTTTCAACAAGTTGATTTTTTTTAAAAATAGAAATGGAGAATGAAATTGTAAAAAGGCCCAGTCTGGAGTGACGAAAGCTGGTTTATCAGCAGCTGGTGATGTATGGAAGTTGACAGCTAAGTCACTTTAACACCTGCATAAAATATTAAAGGGCCGGTTATACATTTATCACTCCATCTTTTTTAAGGCTGATAAATGAGAATTCAGCAACCTGCCATACACCTCCAGCACTGCCGCCCTGAGGGCTCCCAGACAAACACATCTTATTTTTCCTCCTCCTGTTCCTTCCCTTGTGACAGGAAAAATGGCTGCAAAGAAGATAATGAGTTATGGCAAAATGTGACCTTTGTGAGTTTTATTGGTGAATGTAATTTTAGCTGTGCATCTGGCTCCTTTCTTACAGTCAGCCCTTTTCTCTTTTGGTCTGTGTCAGGATTGACTAAACTGAGTAGTGTGGCCTTATGATCCCTTGGAAACAGCATTCCTCGAACAGTGCCCCATCAAAGTAAAAGCAATTATCCTGTTATGCATAACAATTAATACTTCCCCCAGATTTTAATTTGTAATTTCCCAGAATAAATCCAATTTGAAGGAGAAGCTTAAAAGTTGACTTAGATTTTTAAATGAGGATCCTCCTTTCCTGTTTTCCCTGTACTTTTCTCTGTGGATACTTTTGTGATAAAAGCAAAATGAGTAGTGATCAAGAGCTGGATAGTGCCATAACAGATACTTCATTAGTTCAGCTGTAAGGGGAAAGTGTGCTTATTCGATACCAGTAAATCCTTATTTTCTGAAACGCATGCCTACTAGCAGGCAACACCAAAGCAATTTTGGCATTTTTCAGTTACAGTCTTTAGGGCCTTTGTCTGCTTCTGAGATATCAATGTTATTTATTTGTTTATTCAAAGTTCTAATTTGATGGGGGTTTTGGGGGCATTTTGTTCCTCTTTTGTGCAGTACCTTGTAAATTCTTGTAAATCTTTACCAGGAACCTTTGTAAGTTTAAAGAGATTCTTGTCTTAGAAGCTCTAGTTAATGGTTCTCCTTAACACAATTGGTTGCTTGGGAGAGGCCTTGCTTTTCATATTTCTTTGGAATTTTTGAATGGCTGGGATCTGACTTCATTGTTTTCTGCTTGTAGGTGTGAGAAGAAAAGTATAATTACAGTATTCATAGTCAGCCAAGCATGTCTTTACTTTAATGCACAGCTCTCACCTGATGTTGGTTATGTTGTTGCGTTGTAGGTTCCCTAAGGTAAAAAATACACATCTCTAGAATGTAGGTGTAGCATCTTTAACTTAGTGGACAAGAATGTCATGCAATTGATCTTTTTAAGTTAAGGAAGCTAAGTTGTGCCTGCCTTATTGCTCAAGCGGACAGACACTAACAAGAAGAGACATTTTCTATGCAATTTTGCATCCTTTCTTGAAATATTTTGTAGTACTCCATGTCTGCAATTTGATAGGGATTTTTTATAGTATTGATTGGACTCTGATATATTATTTTGCGAGACTGTTGCAAGTTTTATTCTTGAAATTAGTAATTTTTAATCATGTTTTTCTTTATCTGTGACTTCTTCTTTTTTTAACATGTCTGCATCATGATTTTGTTTGTGTATGCCAATAAAGGCTGTTGTTGTAGTGTTGATCGGTTGCCTAAGAATACATTTGAATAGGTGTAAAAAAAACCCTTAATTTCTTGAAAATATGCCTCTCATATATTCCTTGCAGTATTTTGCGGATCTGAATATTTACTGTCTAGTTTTTGCCCCATGATTTTTCTAAACTGTAGAGTAGTGGTTGAATAGATCTATTTTATACTCTGTCAGCAGCTGCTCACTTTACAGTGACAATTTGCTTGGTTTGGCAGCTGGAAATCCTCCACTACTTTAAAACAAAGCATGCATCTCACTTTACAAGAGAATCATACTTCAAGAAGCATAGTTTTTCTTTAAAAGAAAGTGCATACTCCTTATGTACCTTGTTTAGAATGAAAGAGAACACAGTAGAGAGAGATAAATAAGATGTATGTCTGCATGTCTTCAAGTCACCTGCCTATCTGTGACAACCCCATGAATTTTATAGGATTTTCTTAGGCAGTGAATACTCAGAAGTGGGTTTCCATTGCCTTTCTCTGGGGGCAGAGGTGGATTGCCATTGCCATCTGAGGACCCCAGGTTGAGAACCACTGCTATAGCACCTCATATTCCTTGGTGCCCCCTATCAAAGTACTAACCACACCTATCCCTGTATAGATTTCTATGATTGGATGGTATGTGGAATCTTTAGGGTATTTACAGCTACGATTTATAGACTGTGGTCTAAATCCATGTGTTAGTCTCAGCTAAACTGGCCCAATTAAATTAGTGGGATTTTATGTGTTGACTGAGTGATCTGCTCTAATTGTGACTAATAGTTAATTTTAGGCTTACACAAACATCATCTCAAATGAACAAAATTAAGTTCAACAGGGACAAATGCAAGATACTCCACGAAATGCAAAGATACAGAATGGGGGCCACCTGGCTTGACAGCCGTACGTGTGAAAAGGATCTTGGAGTCCTCGTGGACAACAAATTAAACATGAGCCAACAATGTGATGCAGCGGCTAAAAAAGTCAATGGGATTTTGGCCCGTATAAATAGGAGTCTAGTGTCTAGATCGAGGAAAGTCATGCTACCCCTTTATTCTGCCTTGGTTAGACCACACCTGGAATACTGGGGTCCAATTCTGGGCACCACAATTTAAGGGAGATGTTGACAAGTTGGAATGTGTCCAGAGGAGGGTGACTAAAATGATCAAGGGCCTGGAGAACAAGCCCTATGAGGAGTGGCTTAAAGAACTGGGCATGTTTAGCCTACAGAAGAGAAGGCTGAGAGGAGACATGATAGCCATGTATGAATATGTGAGGGGAAATCATAGGGAGGAGGGAGCAAGCATGCTTTCCTGCTGCCCTGGATACTAGAACGTGGAACAACAGCTTTAAACTACAGGAAAGGAGATTCCACCTGAACATTAGTAAGAACTTCCTCACTGTGAGAGCTGTTCAGCAATGGAACTCTCTGCCTCGGAGTGTGGTGGAGGCTCCTTCTTTGGAGGCTTTTAAGCAGAGGCTGGATGGCCATCTGTTGGGGGTGCTTTGAATGCGATTTTCCTTCTTGGCAGGGGGTTGGACTGGATGGCCCATGAGGTCTCTTCCAACTCTATGATTCTATGAGAGTCAAGGCCTAATATGGCTTGCACAATAAAAAGTGAAGTGTGCTGTCTTCCAAACAGAATCCAAGCTAAGACAGGATGAAAAAAGATTGATGTGCTTAACCCAGTGTTTATTGTAGATTCTTGAAAACTTAACTGGCATAAACCATTAATGAGAACTGTTGTGAAATCTTTCAGTTGCCTTGGGTCCTTTAATAGGAGAAAAATAGGATATAAATGAAAAAAATAAATATAAGTGTTATGCTTCAAATATACCATGGTGTAAATAAAGTAAGAGATTCAAATATTTAGCCTGTTGAACTGTGGCTTACCCAGCAGCTCTGAAATGAAACATGAGTTGGAGATAAAACTATAGCAGCAATTGATATCCATGCTGGAAGATGCAAATTTATTCTGCAATATCTTGAAAGTTTGCTGAAAACTCCCAAGAGTGGGAATCGGCATGTTGGGCATCTATATTGGCTAAACATTGTGAAGGATTATTCCCTTTGTGTCTGATGCTCCAAGTTGCATTCAGCTTGCTGCTCTGAGGTCAGAGGTGTTATATATATTTTTCTCATAGACTTTTTTCCTTAAAAAATTCCAGCATTTGTAGCCATTCTTCAGTTCTGAAAAATCATTGCTCATTTTCTCTAGCTGTTTACATTGTAAGGTTATCCCTTTTAAGAATTGCCAAAAGAAGTTCAAAAATGCTTTTTTCCCTTTGAAAGCTTAGCATTTTTTGTGCAAACGTGACTTCAACTTGAAAGAGTGAGCGGGTGGGAGGGAGGGAGGGAGTGTGGGTGAGGAAAAAGTGCTTTATCCGAAAAGAATCATATTGGCTTTGTGCTGATAGAGGCTGCTGTCATCTCTTAAACGGCTTAGCACAGTCAAAAGGCGAGCAGACTTAAAACAGTGTCTTACATGAGGATCGATGGAGGAAACACGGCAGTGGTAACTGTGAGGAAAAAAGGGTGAATGCAACAGAGATAACAATAATGATTGCATGGAGGGGAGCTGGAGGCAGGCTCGTTCTTTGTAGTAACATAGCTTCAAAGGCGCCTGAGCCGGCTGGTCCCCAGGTTTTTGCTGCCTGTGTGTATCTAGGGAGAGAGCCCAACCCCCACTCCTTTTTGTTGGAGCAAATGGGCTAAGTAGATTAAGGCATGATAGGTTATCTCTTTCCTCTGTGTTATATCGCTTTTAGAAGAGTTTTGGTCAATCAGCATCTTGTGTCATTCCTTTAGCTAAAGGAGGAGGTGTTAGTAAAGGTGGGGGAGTTGGGATTGCGAAGGGAGGGAGCCACTGGAAAAGGGGGAGGTGGTATGTCAGTTTATCGATTGCACCTCAGCCAGGAGAGCTGCAGGCACAGCTCCGTGGGCACGAGCGGCAGCACTCCTAATGTGATTGAAAGGCAGTTAAAATGGCGGTGACCTTTTCAGGGGGAATTAGATTGCCTGCCAAGAGTGGTTAGAGGGAGTGATAACGCCAGCTTGAGGAAGCTGTCCAGGCAACTTCAAAGCGAGAGAGACAGGCAAGTGAACGAACGAACGGCAAGTCCCATTGAATCTCTAAGCTGCGTTGTCTCATAGAACCATGATTGCTGTTCTCTCCAGATATGAAAGGGTTGAAGAACGGTGGTCAGGTTACCTCTTTGTCTTTTCTTGCATTATATCTTCTGTCAAGTATAGCAACAGCTGATCAGCTGTATATTCACTTGACACTTCGGAGGATTTCAATCGCCTTGAAAACAGTGAACAGTCATTAAGATGCCAGGCTTTCTAAGAAACTCAAGATGAACTTGATGGGCAATTCTGATTTTGGAAATATTTTCTTTAATAAGAACCACAGCATAAACTCGCAGTGTGGGTCCAGAAGGTACCGATGTCCCTGCTAAAGGAGTAAGCCTACACTGACTACTGTTTTGCCTTTCTTCTGGCACGACTAACAAAGAGCAGGGAATTCAGAGACCTATATAGCTATGTAAGTCTGGAATATCAGTATGTAAGGGGACATTGTAGCACTTTGATAATAACTGAGAGAAATAAGTTTGTATTATAAGCTTTTGTAGACAGAGTCTACTTCAGCAGGTGCATGGAGTGAAGAGCTACAAACTTCTTTTTACAATATCCCCTTGCAAACAGCAGGAGAAGTTCTTAAATACAATAGACTGTTAACCGGCTCCCAAGAGGATTGGTAGATGCTGGATAAATGTAGTTGCTTTTAGAAATAGACCTAACTAATACTATACTCCCATACCATACCATACCATAAATTAATTCATACTATACCATACCTTATACTCTTGATTTGATATTAATATTAAAATACAGTAATTAAAAACAAATAAAGATACACTTAACTTAATGTTACATTTCTGCTGAAATTGATTTAATTTTCATTTTTATTTAAGAGTTCCAGTTACTTGAGTTCCAGTTCTGTATAGCCTCCCAGTTCAGGTCATTTCTATACTCAGAACACTGGAAGCTAACAAACAAGGAGAGTTATTGTCTTTTTGCCTTGCTATCTAGTTTCATCTAACTGGCTTTTGTAGAAAACAGGTTGCTGAACTAAGTCTGATCCTGTAGGTCTGATCCTGTAGGTTCCTTTTCATTTGTTAGCTCAAGGACCAGCTCAGGGTCCTAATTTCCTGTCATTGCATAGTAGTTTGTGTGTATTGATGATATCTGTACATGTTAAGACTGTTTGAAAAAAAATCACACTGATTAAAAATACAAATTGCTGGCATTTCCAGCAGATGGCTTTTGTTTCCCTTTTGGCTTGCAGCCTATTTGTCTGTACAGCTTTTTGCTGCAAGTGCTGATATCACAGTCGTTTTTCTATAAGATAAACTGCAATAGCGATATCACCAACAAGAGCAACTATACTTTTATGTATGTGGAACCTCAATGCCCTATGAATTCTTAGCTAGAAGAGGCAGATCCCTGTCCTTATAGTTGAGGAAACAAAGGTAAAACTTAAAGCATGCTAACATTCAGTAATATGGAGGTCAGTGGAAACGGTAACCTTGTCATGCTAGTATAGAAACACATTGTCTTCCTTGCCTCACTCTACTTTATCTGATTATCTTTAGAAGTATTGTGCTTCTAGAAAAATGTGGATGTCATAATAGTTGTTTTGCTGAGAATCATGAACTATACAGATCAGTTGCATGCCACTTGTGAAATTATTAGCTATATATTCTGGGGTTCATCCCTGGAGCACAAGAAGGAAGGTGCTTTTCTTTATGATAGCTACTAACCTAATACTCTTAAGCCTTTCTATCAACTTCTTTTTGTTGAGGTTGCATTTAAGATCATATCAAAGAGAAGTGGGAGTAATGCAAGAGGCAATCAGGATTTCCATATAACCAGGAAACAAGTCTGTTCAGATTATTGGTACAGACTAATAATAATAATAATAATAATAATAACAACAACAACAACAACAACTTTATTCTTATATCCCGCCTCATCTCCCTGGAGGGACTCAAGCGGCTCACATGGGGACCGAGCCCAAAATACAGCATAAAATACAACAGCAAAATGCATTTAAAACATATAAGCATATAAAACAACATATAAAATATAATAAAAAATATTCAACCAACCAATAGCCAAGGAGCAGTGAGCATATTCAGGATTGGAAGTAAGACAGTAGAATTTATATATGTGCAATATCTTGCAGTGTCTGGAGCTGGGCCAGAATGAAGTGCAATGGCTGGGTATAGGTGGAGGTAAAAAGACAGCATCAATTGTGCCAAATCAGTCAAACGCACATTGCAGTAGCCAGGTTTTGAGTTCTTTCCAGAATGTGGCCAGAGTGAGGGCTAATCTAATTTCACTCGGGAAGGAGTTCCAAGGCTGGGGGGCTACCGGCGAGAAGGGCCTTTCTTTCTCTTTTTTTTTTTAATTAATCGTTATTTTATAATACATAATCATAGTTTCATTTTCCTTTTCCATTCCCTTCTCCACCCCACCCACCCCCCTCCCAGTTGGTTTAAATAAAATAAAAATAGACAAATATAAGGAATTAGAAGTGAAAATAATTACGAAATGTTACAGAACACCAGTTCAGCTGGCACACATGATTCAGGGATTAAATCCCAAATGTTGGCATTGTGGGAGTAGGGAGTCATGGTACTCTTCATCTATGGTGGGAATGTGAAGAGATGAAAAAAAAAATGGAAACAAATTCTAACCCAGGTTGAATTACATACTAAAACCAAATTTGATATAAATATGCAAATTCTGTTAATAGGGATATATGGGGACAGAAGAATTAAGGACTAAGACCAAGACTTAATGATGATAATGTTTAGAGCTGCACATGCAGTAATAGCGTGGGGATGGAAGGATAAAAAGGAATGGACACTTGAAAAATGGTATGAATATATATGGGATCAAATACAGCTGGATATTATGGACATTATAAGAAACAAAAAAAACATGGTCAGACAAACAGAAGAAAATTAAAGAAATATGGACTCCATTTAGCAGATGGCTACAGATTGTTAAACCATATGACGAAAGTTGGAGAAGGCCCTTTCTCTCTTCCCCACCAGCCGTGTTTAAGATGGTGGCGGGAGCAAGAGGAGGGCCTCCCCAGCAGATCTCAGGGATCTCGCAGGTTCATAGTAGGAAATGCGATTTCAAAGATAAGCCAGACCCAAAGTAACTAACATTACCTAAAGTAACTACGTTGATTTTTTTGTAAATCTGAATTGGCTTGATAAAAGGAAGTGACATTGAATGAATTTAAAGAGAGGGTAAAGCTATCTATAAGATAAGAGTGCAATCATTCCGTTACATGGATATAACTTTAGCACATTTTTACTTTCTCTCCTTTTCACCAAAATAAATATTCTTACTCAGAGTAGTCTGTTCCTGTTGTATTGTACCTTTCTCTTAAACTGTTCAATTTTATTTTTCTTAAGTTGTATACTTGACAAACAAGTATTTTATTAATCAAACAGCCTATAAAAACATTTAAGACAGCTAAAATAATATACACTACACTCTAGATGTTAGCTCTTGTGGATGATCTAATAGTGTCTTGTAAAAATGCTGCTATTTACTTAGTGAATCCTCAGGTATGTAGAACTCATTGCCTTATTTTTAGATGAACCTGTTTTGTTTTTAAATGGGTTAACCCGTCACCATGAGCAACAATAGAGGTGTTTTTACAGTAGTCTCAAGACAATTATGTCTCAATTTATTTCATAGAAATATAGGCTTTACTTGAATATAGAAAGAAGAGGGTTTATGTTATAAATTTCTCCACCCTTTTATCATTTTTGGAAAAGCATGTTCAATATAGCATGGATACACACTTGAGACATCCCTGTTTCATTAAAAGTGTGTAGTCTAAGCTAAGGGAATGACTGAAATTTCATTCTTTTAGACAGGATTGGAGCCCCCGGTGGCGCATTGGGTTAAACCGTTGAGCTGCTGAACTTGCTAACAAAAAGTTGGTGGTTCAAATCCAGGGAGTAGGATGAGCTCCCGCTGTTAGCCCAACTTTTTCCAAATCTATTATTCTATGGTTCTATAGACATGATAGCCATGTATGAATATGTGAGGGGAGGTCATAGGGAGGAGGGAGCAAGCTTGTTTTCTGCTGCCCTGTAGACTACTAAGCGGAACAATAGCTTTAAACTACAGGAAAGGAGATTCCACCTGAACATCAGGAAGAACTTCCTCACTGTGAGAGCTGTTCAACAGTGGAACTCTCTCACCCAGATTGTGGTGGAGGCTCCTCCTTTGGAGGCTTTTAAGTAGAGGCTGGATGGCCATCTGTCGGGGGTGCTTTGAATGCAATTTCCTGCTTCTTGGCAGGGGGCTGGACTGGATGGCCCATGAGGTCTCTTCCAACTCTATTATTCTATGATTCTGCCAACCTAGCAGTTCAAAAACATGAAATGTGAGTAGATCAATAGGTACTGCTCCGGCGGGAAGGTAATGCAGTCATGCCGGCCACATGATTTTGAAGGTGTCTACGGACAACGCTGGCTCTTTGGCTTAGAAATGGAGATGAGCCCCAACCCCCAGAGTCGGACATGACTAGACTTAATGTCAAGGGAAACCTTTACTTTGACAGGATTAATGAAACCTGTAAAAGTTGTCATCTTTTTCATGTGCTTAGCATTTTATTTAGAGTAATCCATTTCTATTTTAGTTTGTGTTTGCAACACATAATCATAAGAAGGAAAGAAAACATAGCTGTATGAAATTGATGGCAGATAGGGGATGAAGTGAAAATGTGACTTTTAAGCTCAATAAACAGGACAGATTCTTTAGTAAGGGGTTGTTAACATTTGATACTGCTCCATACTGAAAATGGAGCAGGCTTTAAGTTTGGAACATCCATTTTAAAACATTCATGTCTGCATTCTTTCTACTCTGTGTCAAGATCCCAGTCTCAAAGTCAGTCATTTGATTATTTTTTTAAAGTTATCTGTTCAGGGCTTTGAGGTACCCTTCAATCTCAACTGCCAGTGTTTTGATTGACACAATTTTAGTAGTATTTTTAAATACACTTGTTAAGAAGATGCAACATTTGTTTTTCTCACCACCACTTCCGCCCCATAGTTTAACAGAGTGCAGGTTTGGTTTCTCAATGACTTTAAGCCATTTCTTGTCTTTGCATGTCATCCCTCACACCAGGCGGTGAAACACATTATCAGGTAGTGCCTGGAAAGTAGTTAACTGCGTTTGACATACGCCAACTCCCTGCCTCCACACTGGATAATTGCATTGTCAACTATTCAGCAAAGTGGCAGGTGACACTGTTGCCAGATTGATTGTCTTAGCATTGAGGCTCCTAAGACTGTCAGCTGCCCAATCGATAGCGTTTACACAAGACACTGTGACTGCATCTGTAACTAATTTCAGTTTGAAACTGGCAAAGACATTGTGCTGCCCCCTTTTTTCTGACTCTGTGTGTTGAGTGTCTCGCTTCCGGTCCTCGTGCTGCGAATTGATCCGGCTCCATCCCACTGTTAGTGCTTTGGGAAGTTCATCCCTGTTTTAAATTGGTGTAGCAGGCGAAGAAGTCAGTAGTGTGTGTTGCAGCTTTAGTAAAGAAGTATTGCTGAATATGGCTAACAAGTAGCACTAGTTTTGCAATCAATAACCTGATCAATTTATTAAATTAACACTGATTTTCTTTCACTTTCCTGCTATAGATTAGAATTAGTTTACAGAGAGCAAACATGTTTTGGTTTATGAACTTTAGATCCCTTTATTCTATCCCATGACACTCTGTATCAAAAGTTTACTGTTGACATTTAAGTAAGTGGACAGCAAGACCTGCTGCTTCCCATGGCACCTGTAAACCAGGGCAGTGCTCTTGGTCCCTTTCCCAAGTTGCTGGTTTATGCTCTGCTGCTTTAGAAAAGTCGTCCTCTCAGCTTTTCTCCCTCCTCTGTTATTGGCAGAATTGCTGTGTGACTGTGATCCCTGACAGTGGTGCTTATTGATCCACTGATGTGAACCTGTTTAGTAATTCAAGATTATTTTAATTCCTACCCTTTCCTTTTTTTTTTCACTCCCTCCCCTTGGGAACTATGAGCCACCTTCATGGAAATTACACCAGACTACTAAGTCTGTGCTTGGATATTTCCCCTTCTGTTGTAGCAGCTTTCCCCAAATAAGAACTCAAATGCCTGCTAAACATTCGACTTCAGTGGTATTGGAGGAATTGCCATAGCATGAAGGCCAGATAGGAGGGCTGAAAAGGTAGGGCCGCACATGAGAATTACACCAGCAAACAGAAATTGTGGTTTGAAACAGACCTCAATCACTCAATTCTTTCCACCTACAGTGCCTGGAAATAAAGAGGATAAGGCAAAGGTCCCTGCAGAGGAAAACTCTATTCATTCACTCAAAAATAGGGTTATCCAGATAGTCAGTCGTCAGAGGACAGGAGGGTTATCAAATCTGACTAAGAGACAGCACAATAAACTAGTAGAACTTAGGCATGCTGAATCACACCCAATTGATTCTGGCTTGAACAACCATATAAAAACGAAAACAGCAAAGGAGCTAAAGATGCTGTCCTGGAATATATCTGGATGGGCCGGAAAACTAGTGGATAAAGAGTTTGTAGAATATTTACAGTTCTCTATTATAATGTTACAGGAAACTTGGGTGGAAGAAACCTCAAATCTTAATTTGCAGGGTTTTAGAAGTTTTGCAGTGCCTGCTGCAAGGCGACATAAGTGGGGGCGCTGCTGTGGGGGCTTAGCAGTTTTTGTTTCAGTCGAGCTAGATGCTGAGTGTCAAATTGTGACTAATAAGTCTAACAATAATATATTAGCTGTAGAGATAAAACTCAAGGATAACCAGGTTTTATTTTGTATTAATGTTTATGTGCCTCCAGTAAATTCAGCATATTCTGCCAAAGAGGTGTGGCGGTTTTTAGATACAGCCTTGGAAGATAGGACCAGTGGCTTGGAAAATACAAACATTGTTTTAGGAGGTGATTTTAATGCGAGGATGGGAAAATCAAATGAGGATCTAGCTCAGTATTTTGGGTTTTATTTAGAAAATCAATTCTCACTTAATAGAAACTCAAGAGATGTGAAATTTAATAAGAATGGGCTGGAACTTTTCTTACTAGCCTATAAACATTTTTTATTAATCATGAATGGCAGCCATCTAGAGGAGTCATCCGGACTATACACTTATCACTCAGTAAGGGGGGGAAGTGTTCTAGATTATTTTATAATCTCACCTGGGTTGTTGCCAGCAGTCAAAACTTTTATAGTGGACATACGTCCGGAAAGTGACCATCACCCCATTAAACTAGTCATAAAAACAGACGTAGAGCAGCACAGAGTGTCAAATAATTATCATCTGGACCTGGTCTCCATGGGACCCAGACGACTCAAGTGGTCGGAGCCCTTGAGCGATAAGGTTATAGACCTACTTAATGGACCTATTCTGGAAACTTGCAGAGAGAAGATACTCAAATGTACTATTGACCCAATAGAGGGTTATCAGCAAATTATTACCTCCCTTAAACCATACCTGATTCACACAGAACCAACCAAAGTCAACAAGTCCAGTAAGGGAAGCTAGTTCGATGCAGAATGCAGGAGCCAAAAAAAGATCCTATCCCTGGCCATCAGAGCAGCCAACAAAAATGGGACTGAACAAAATTATAAAAGCCTGAGTGAAACCCGTTCACAATATAAAACCCTACTAAAAAGGAAGAAACTTGAATTCAACAGGCAAAATTGGATAAAGCTGGATCTGGCAGTTAGGCAAAAGGATGAGGTCAAATTCTGGAATATGGTGCATTCAGGGCTAAGGCCCTTGCAACCTCATTTAGACTCTCAAATTGCAGCACCTACATGGGAAACTTATTTTAGAGAAATATTCAGTGACCCAGAGACTGCCAAGGATGTGTCTAGACCCATTGACCCCCCTGATTGGACACCAGTTTCTCCAGAGGAAATCGAAGGCCTGCTTCAAAAATTAAAAACAGGAAAAGCCCCAGGAGAGGATATGCTACCTCCCGAATTGTTTAGATGTAACATCACCTGGTGGGCTCCCATCCTGGCCAGACCGTTTACATATATCAACCAGACAGGAATCATCCCAAATGGGTGGAAAACTAGTATAATTGTCCCTTTATATAAAAAAGGCAATAGGATGGACCCACGCAATTATAGACCTATTAGCCTGTTGGATGTAGTGTCAAAAATCTATGGTAGGTTTCTGTTAAATAAATTACATAGCTGGGCAGAGGAGAATAATATTATTGCAGAAGAACAGGCCGGATTTCGGCAAGGCAGAAGCACAATAGACCAATGTTTTGTGCTTTCACACCTAATCCAAAATAGTCTGAAGAAACCAAAGGGACGCCTATACACGGCATTTGTGGATTTTACCTCAGCTTTTGACTTAATTGACAGACAGCGTTTGTGGGAAAAGTTGGCGAAGACTAATGTGGATAGACGACTGTTGTCATTATTGCATCAGCTATATTCGGGGACAGACCTAAGAGTGAGGTTAGGTCTGTCAGGCAAGCTATCGAGCAACATTGAAACAAAAAGAGGAGTTAGGCAAGGCTGCTTGCTAGCACCTTTTCTGTTTAATTTCTACATAAATAATCTAGTTGCCGAGTTGAGCTCCCCTGACCACTTCCCTCCATTAGGAGGTAGTAGGAAAATCCAAGTCTTGTTGTACGCGGATGACATGGTCCTCCTGTCAACTACGCAAATAGGTCTCAGGAGACTTTTGAGGTCACTAAGTAGAAGCTGTGAACAAGAAAAGCTGATGATCAATCACTCTAAAACCAAAGTGATAGTATTTTCCAAAAGGAAGCAAATACATACATGGAAATTGGATGGCCACTCAATAGAGCAGTGTCATAGCTTTAAATACCTGGGCATACACTTCTCATATAATGGGAACTGGAAGAGCCATATAGAGGCAGCCAAATTATCTGCTTGGAGGTCAGTGAAATCAATCCTAGCCTTTGGGAAAACAAAGGGAGGCTCCTTGGTATGTCCCACAGTAAAGATTTTTGCTGCTAAGATTTTACCTCAGCTGTTATACGGAGCAGAAATTTGGGGACAGGGTAATACAAAACAGGTTGAATGTATTCAGAACAAGTTTGCAAGAGCTCTTTTAGCCCTTCCCCCTGGGACCCCAGGTGCCTTGTTAAGGCTTGAATTGGATCTTCCCTCACTTAAGGCCAGAATGCATAAGCTTAACATCTCATACGGGAAGAGACTTCTGGGAATGGAGGATGAGCGTATAACAAAGCAATGCATGATGGAGCAGCATAAGCAAGGAGGGTGGGTTCAATACTGGCAAGCCTTGCTCCATCAGTATTTTGATGGGTCAACAACAACTCTAATGCATCTGGACAAGAAGACGATCAGAGATAAAATCTTTGAGATGGACGCAGCTGACAACCTGCAGATTAGTAAACAGCAAGGTTTCTCTACCTGGTATCCCCGACTAAAGAGTGACCAATATTGTCAGCAATATCTTCAAGACCTAACGTCTGCAGTCCTGAGGAAAGCATTTACAGCCCTGCGCTTCCAAACAATGCCATCAAACTGGCTAGAGGGAAGATACAGAGGGATCCCCCATGTCCAACGACTTTGCATTTGTGGCACAGGGGAAAAAGAAGATCTAACACACTATCTGCTACACTGCCCCTTGTATAAGGATCCTAGGAAAAATCTCCTGGGAACACTCTTGGAAGAAAGGGCAGCATGGCAACAATCTGCTGTGATCTGTGACTTGCTAGCAGATTATTCCAAAAACATAACACTAAAGGTTGCCACATTTGCAATTGCAGCCCAAAAGATCAGAGCTAAAGTAGCAAAATCCATACTCGAGGTCAGAAATGGAAATGGTGATGGTCTGGGATGATACAAATCAGACACTGTCATTGTTATGTTGCTGCTTTCATAATTTTAAAGAGCAAGTTTTAATTTTTGAATAAGTTTTAATGTTTATATTGGAAAGTGTTTATAAAGGTTGTATATTACTGATGTCATGGCCTATGGCTAGTACAATAAACCATTCATTCATTCATTCATTCATTCATAGCAGCATGGACAGAGGAAACTTTTCCAAGTTTATCCAAAGTACCATACAGATACAAAAGAAATTTGTTTAATGTTTTTAGTCAAGTTTTAAGGTCCTGTTTACAGGAGAGAAAGGATTTTTTGCTGGCAAATAGTTTGTAAGGGATAGCTTTGATGGTGTTCACATTGACATACATCAGTACTACAATAAATTAATAACCATAGAATTATACAGTCTTCTTTTAAAGCCTGCTGTTCTAGTTTGTTAGTAAAGCTGACTAAAAGCAATCGGGATGCAGATTTCCAGCCTATATTCTGTTTGTTTTCTTGTGGAATGAAATATGACTTTGGAATGGTATTTCTGCTATAATAGTCCATGTGCATAGCCTTGTACACTGGAGATGGGTCTATTTATGTTTGATAAATTCCACAAATGCATTTCATTGCTTTAATAGCAGCCAATAAAAACCAACATTACTATCTTTCTGTTGTCAGATTAATTTTCGATCAGCCTGAAGCCATGACTGTTACTGATTCACTTCATGTTTATTTTATCATTTATAGTACAATATAACAATAGAAAGTTGCAATTTAATAATTAATTTCAGCAGGTGCTGGCTATCAAAGACCTCACTTGACATGTTTAAAGGGAAGCCACATCTGTGCTACTTTGTTCTCTTGGTGCTATGGTAGTTCAGGGATATTTCAGCAGCTGAGGAAACAAGTACTGCCAAAACTGGTTCCCAGGAAATCTCCCCTTCAGGGGAGATAAAGCGGGGTATAATAATAATAATAATTATTATTATTATTATTATTATTATTGTGGCCTGGCAACATTGAACCTTTTTTATAGTTGGTTTTTTGGTGGTTATTCCTTTTATAGAAACCAGAAAGTGACGCGGTGGCTCAATGGGTTAAACCCTTTTGCTGGCTGAACTGCTGACCTGAAGACCTGAAGGTCAGCAGTTCGAATCCGCGGGTGAGCATTCGTCTGTCAGCCCCAGCTTCCCATGCAAGGACATGAGAGAAGCCTCCCACAGGATGGTAACACAACCGGGTGTCCCCTGGGCAATGTCTTTGTAGACGGCCAATTCTCTCACACCAGAATCGACTTGCAGTATATTCTCAATTCACTTCTGACATGATAAAAAAACAAGCAACACTTTAAGAAAACAGGTAAATGAACTCAGCTAGGGGTTGGTTTGAGGAAACAAATTAGGGAAACCTACTTTAAGAAAACAGTTTCTAAGTTGAGACTATTTTCCACCAAATCTATCTAAAATACCCACAAGCACTATAAACACATTTTGTTCTGGCTGTTACGATTTCCTTCAAGGCTGTGCAACAGGCGAGAAGTAGAAATGAATTCAAGACTGGATTACAAAGCTTTTGGTTTATTGCATATACTCTGTTATAAGTTTATCTAGGCAGGTTTTGGGTCCACACAATGGAATTTGCTACGACCCATAGAAAAGTTGAGTGTAAAACCTAAGGGCATGTAACAAAAGATGTAAAACGCAAAGCAAGCGAAAAATGCCAAAGAACTTCAAAAATTCCAGCAGACATAACTAATCGTGTTTATCCTCAAAGCTGGAAGAATTACATTTTGACTGGATGGAAGGTTCACTTTGGACCACTCACTTCATGCACTTCTTGCAAAGTGAGCTGAGAATAAAAGGTACTATGCCCAGTGTTGGGCTGAAGAGGGACTTGGAGAGAACAGACTTTCAAAAAGCAACCCAGAAAATTCCTCACAGCGTGAGGTATGCAGAAGTTGGCTGTCTCAAACCAAGAGCAGTTTGCTGGGTTGCTTTTTGGCTGTTAACACCCCTGACATACACACACCCTACCCTGGCAGGCCCAGTCTGATGCAGTTGCTCTGGATGGTTTTTAAGGCTGTGGCTGCTGCTGTTGCGGGGCAGGAGGTACCAGAGCACAGAAGGCCAAAAGCAACCCAGCAAGCTTCCTTGTGCCTTGAAATATGCAGAGACAGGCTCTGGGACATTTTTGGAGCCTCTGTTTCTTCCTTTTTCCCCAAGCTGGGCATTCCAGCCTCTCAACCCATATACAAACCAGCACTGCCCATGGATAAGTTGACTCGGGTTTTCAAGATAAATTTTTAGCCTAAAATTTCTTGGCTAATGGTCAAGTATATATGGTAGTTTTAAAAAGGGAAGGTAAGAGTTATAGACTGAGTATTCCGTGCACACAGAGAAATGTTTGTGGTCATCTCGCTCTCCTCCAGTGTGATTCTATGCTATTTTTGGGTTGGAGCTTGACCTTCTTCTACCTTTTGATTGTTGTATATGTTTAGGAAGCAATTAGAGGAAAGTTGAGAACAGTTCCCCCGACCTCAGGCAGTAGTTGAATGAAAGGAGTCTCCCTCCCAGTCACTGCAAGCATTGTTTCCAAGCCCCATAACACTGTGATGAGTAGGTTACATTTAAGTGGTCAACTGCAGTTTGAAAATATAAGGTTTTAAGGTGAACTCTTGGTGGTTTCACGTTTCCACAGTATGTGGTCTTAGAACATATCATCTGCAAATAACGGGTCTTACAATGACAATGAGTAAAAACAAATAGTCAATTTTTAACAGTCCAGGTGGTGAAACTCTGAAGTCGGTGTATACTCGATTCTTTAACTTGACAATCACTTCACTTGGCTATTGAGAGGAAAAATAGGCAAGTTGCCATCCCCATTAATAAGCACTGTGTATAAAGACATTCTGTTTGTTAACTGCTTTAATTCTGCTGTTCACTTTTTACTAGTTCATTTGAAGATGGAGTTGATACTCTGTTGTCATTATAAAAGGGTTGGCAATAGTGAAGTAAATGGCTGTGGAAATGGCTTTTTTCAGAAAAGAAATAGTTCGTGTCTGGCCTTTTCATTATGTAACATTTCCAAGCTGAATCCCTGGTTTTTGTGTCCTACTCTACACAGAATTGAGGCATACATTTATTACCTGGCCCCAGTCATGCAAGAAACTATATAATTTTCATTGCACTAGTAGGATTTGAGTCAACCTAAATAATTTGTTATCAAACTGTTGGAGAAGTAGGCTTGAATTTTAATATTTTTATGGAGCATTGTAAATGAACGTGGCTAAGGGCTTTTAAACAGCTTGAGATAACTCAAGGAAGTTTTGTAAGAATAATAGGGAATGCTTCGCTAGTCTTCATTGCGACTTCCAGTTTTTAGCAATGTTATTTTGGTGTCAAACAATTTCTTCCTTATTGTTTTGGTGTCATGAGCCCCAATCCCATGAAAGTGTGCAATAACGCACCAAATGTTATTGAATTAGTAGGACCATTGCAAGAGCTATCCATTTGTCTCTTTTTAAAAAGAGATGTGGACTGTTGTCTTGACAAGAGAGAATACATATTCTTTAGGCATTAAAAACATTGAAAGGGCAAAAAGATATATAGTGGGGAAGGGAGAAGCTAGCAACTCACTCAATAGCATTTCTAAAATTTGTTTCCACTTGTAAAGTTAAAAATATTATTTTGGAGTTCAATCGTGGGATTTTCTGAGAGGATGGTGATTCAAATCATTGACATTCCTGGTCATAAGGACTCCCTACTCCAACAGTGCTGTGGAAATTTCCAGCAGGGAGGCTTTTGATCTTTTACTGTCGCATGAACAACAATGTCTATTGTTCCCTACATTCTAGTTGACTTATGATGGAGAGGAAATTTGTGCATTATAGACAAGAAATGAACTCTTTTCCTTTTCAGAAGACAGACCACAAGAGACTTAAATGACTTAATCATTTTTGTTAATAAGATGATTAATTAATGTTTTAATTCAGGTGTTCAACTGATCACCATCATATTCCATAACAGTTAATGCCACAGACTAGTGGTGACTTTGTGTTTAGCTCTAAATGAATTTCATAATACACCCTCTAACAGTTTACTAGAAGATATGTCAGTGTTCTCGATTAGATTTTTTGAAACTGCTTAATTACACTAACACTTGAGTCATGCAATATGTTCTACTCACATTAAGCATTATAGAGGTAGGTGTTAACTGGAAAAATGTTCCTTAGAAGAAATTAACTATGAACATAGGAAGCTGCTTTATATGGAGTCTGATTATTGCTCTGTCTAGCCCAGTATGGTCAACTGACTGACAGCAGGAGCTCCTGGGGTTTCAGGTAGGATTATTTCCTAGTTCTACCTGCCTCTCACTTAGTGACTAACCAAATACTGACCCTGTTTAGCTTCCAAAGTCAGATGAGATCAGGCCTGTAAAAAGTGTTATGCTATTGAAGGTGGTACAATCTAAAATAATCAATTTTCAGTGTGAATATTAACTAGGGCTAGAATTGTATAATATGTGCAGATTAAAGCTGGCCTGCTGCACCTCTGAGATTGGCCTCATTGCTCTTTGCAAGCTTTTGTACTCATATCTCAGCAGGAATGTTTCTTGTTCTGAACTCCTAGAATGTTCAGCATTAACTCGATTTTGGCGCTGGGGCCAGCTGCTCCGAGGGCAAGCGGAGCAGAGCTGTGTACACAGCGCTGGAGGGCTACTGTGCTCTCAAGGTAAGTGATCTTGATAGGTACATTCTGACTGATGAGAGAGTTTGTCTCCTGAACTGTCACAGGGTTTATAGAGGTGCCACTCAATACCGGTGCTGGAATTGCTTGTCAGAGCAGCCGCCTACAAGAGCAATGGGGATCAGAGACAGAACAGTAACTTTGTTTTTTCCCGGCTTAATGGCCTCAGAGTCTGACCTGCATGCTCACTCTTGTTTGTCTGGACTTTCAAGGAGGCATCTTAGATTAAGAATGTCAGAGAACTGTGTTTTAGTTTTAGTAAAGTTAGTTGTATCACCAAGGATGAGTGTTATACAGACAAAATCATGCAGATAAGAGGTGTAAGGCGGCAAAATTCTACTTTTATATTGGGGGAGTCAAATAAGACTTAAAACACAAGTTTTTATGTTTGAATGAATCCAATAACTATCATACATTTCCCTTATTCTGAGGATAAAAGGTGTTTCAGAATTGGCATTCTCTTACTTATTGACACTGCTTAAGTTACTATTTAGGTATAGTGTTGTTAATTAATTGTTCAATGGTGCATTCATATTATATACTCTGTTACCTTCTAATCTGGAATAGTGATCTAAGTGGGTATAAATACTGAGAACTTCATTCTTATTAGTTAGATTTAGAATAAGTGATTATGGCTTTAAAGGGGAATTGGATAGATTCCTGAAGAATGAGACTATTGACAGCTATCAGATGAATGAAATATTCATCTCCAGAGTAATGTATCTTAATAGTAGCTGCAAGGGGCCATTCTGGAAGTAACACAGTACCACAAAAAGTTTATTAATGTTCCGAAGTTTACTGGTTGAAAAGCTTTGTGAAATGATTTACTGAACTAAATGGATCCTTGGTCTGTTCCAGATTCTTTTTGATGTATGTTTGACAGGATTTAAAATAATGAATGCTGAAAAAGAAAAAGTGGCATTGGAAAGAGGCAACTTGGCACTGTTTGCCACAAATCTCGCAATTTGGTCTGTGTCAAGACTCTTCCTCAGAATCTTTTCTCCCAGGCTACATCCTTTTGTAAAATCAGAAGAAAAGACATTTGTGTATGTGTTGCCTATATCTCCATGAAACAACTCCTTCATTACCCCGTCCTAAACTTAAGGAGTATAATTTCTAGAGTAGTTTTAGCCCTAGCTCATCTGTTTTTTAAAAACAAAGGGCCATCCCTTTCCAAGGGTCACCTCATACTTTTCTCTGAACCAACATCCCTTCACATTCTTACCTTGAGAGTTCATGACATTCTAGCTCTTGGGAAGATAGTATATTATGGTGGTATGGAAGAGATTTCTCAGAATGGAAGAGGGAGCTGGATAAGCGGTTCTGAGGGTAAATGCAGCATAAGAAAACAAGGTTTTTTCTTTTTTGTTGTTGGTTACAAATAATAGAATTTGAAGGGAAAAAAGCAATTTGCAACAAGCATTCTAAATCAAAATGTATCCAGTCACTTTGTTAGTAGCGTTAACAATTGGTAAGCAAACCACAGGTTAGGTAACTGACAGACCTTTCCATATAGAAATTTTGTAAAAGGTTCATGCCCATCTCATGCACCTTTTCCTCCCTTAGAAGACCTCCTTCTATTGGTCTTGGTCATTTCTCCAAGACTCAGATCACCTAACAGTTGCACGTACCTTTCAAAGTTCTGTTTCTCTTTATAATACTTAAGTGCTTTACAAGTGCACTTAAATAATGTGTTCATCCTTCCCCTCTCATTCAATAAGAGATAAATAAAGCAGGGAGATGAAGACATAAAACATGGAGGATAGATTGACCTTAACTGTAAAGACTAGTAAGGTTAAATTTGTTAAAAGATATTTGTATTCTCCCTTTCCTGAAATATGTTGCCTCAAACAGTTACTTATGTGTGCTAGAGTTGTGAAGAGGGCAATAATAGAATGACTTTGAGACACTTTTGTTGGTCATTTTTCTCGCTTGGATTTTCGGCAGTCCACGTATTGCAGGATGATATTGCATTTATGTCAAAGAGTAGTAGTTTTTAGACCCTTTCATTTCATCTCCATCTGCACACACAAATCAGGTATGACTCTGTTGGGTTGTCGTGCTTTAAGAGAACATCCTATTTAATCCATTTATAGCTGTACTTTGTGTAGAAATCTGGTTTGAATGAACCAAGAATGAATAATTAATTTGAACCAGTTTAGACCTCAAATATTTAAACAGCTGCTGTGGTGTTTTCACTGCTCTGTAGTCAAGAAATGTGAATGAGTTGAGCCACAAGGTTCAACAAAAGCTTTGACCCTGTTCAAACCATCTTTAAGCACATCTTTATGCTGAGCACAAGATCTGTTTATGGGCACTTTCAGCCATGTGTATCATCTTAAGATGCTATGGCCACAATGCTACCTTAGGCAGCTCAAGAATTAAAAGCTTTCTTCTCTTGAGTTTCGAGACAGCTTAGAGCAGGGATCCATGACTGTTTAAAGCTGGTGGATAGTATAGCTTATGTATCAAGTCTTCCCATGGGTAGGACCTTATTTTGTTCCACACACTAAAAAATCTAAGCCACTTCTGCCATCCATAACACTCTGATGGAACATGAGAATGTTTTCTTAGAATTGATAGTCTTCCTTTCTCTGTCAAAGGTGACCAGAAAGTGTGACATGCTCCCTGAGATTCTGTAATAGGACAAAATTTCACAATCTTTCAAAAGGAGACCTACAGACTTGATTCAACATTTGATTCAAATTAATTAATGTAATGCTTTTTTAATTTTACTTTTTGTTTTGGCTGCAGAATTTGGATGATTATATGCAGATTGCCAGGTAATGCAGTATTCATTCAGAAGAATCAGAACATTATAGGAGGGACAACAGAGTACTTTAAGAAAGTAGCCTAGTAGTAGAGCAGTTATGAGTCTTGAGATAGAATTGAACAGATCTTTTTCAAAATTGTTCAAAAATTATCCTGTCTTCTGAATCATCATATCTTTGTAGCTAAATCCTGAGCATTTTCTAAGAAAAAAAATAAAAAATAAAGGTGCTTACTGAGGAAAGTCTGACCATAATCCTACTTGTGGCTCCTCATTTTTCCATCAGAGTCCCACATCAGTCTTGTCCACTGCATCTGTATGACTTCTTTTTAGGACAAGTAAAAATGAAGCAGTGGTCATGATCACTGCACATTTTCCTCAGACTGAGTCCCTCCAGATGTTTTGCCTGTTATTTCTATCAGGCTCAGCTAAAAATGGTAACTAATTAGGGATGTAGGATATTGTAAGACAAACATTTAAGAAATTCAAGTGGGAGAAAGTAATCCTATCTGATAAGTTTCTTAAATGTGTTTCTAAGAGAGAACATTCTGCATGCCAGGTTTTAAAGTGTAATGACATTTGTTTCTCAGGTTTACTCTTGTCTGTATACCAAGCTTCCAGAGCACATGTGAAAAGTTGGGAAAAGGAGAGTCTTTGGAAAGTAGATCATAGTAAGGACTTAACTAAGGGCCTCTTCATTTTGTGGAAGTGGTATTGTAGAAGTGAAGAAATGCTTTTTGTTTCTAGATTTTCCCCATCCTCAGTTTTTGCCTCTATTGTGTATTCATACAGCCATAACTTCTGCTTTGTGTTTGAGGAAGGTAGGTGTAAAATAAGAGGTGGTGTACAGAGCTGAACATTTCAGATAAAAGAGATTGAAGAGAGGATAATAATAATAATAATAATAATAATAATAATAATAATAATAATAATAATAACAACAACAACAACAACAACAACAACAACAACTTATTATAACTTGTATTATTATTATTATAACTTTTGTTCTTATATCCCTCCCCATCTCCTTGGGACGGCTTACATGGAGACCAAGCCCTGTAATGTAACAATAAAATACAACAGCATAAGATACATTCAATTACAATGAACTAATACATAAAAACATAAAAATCATAAAAGCATAAATTCAACAACAACCAATAACCAATAGCCGGACGTGTTCTAAAATTGGAGGCAAGGCAACAAATTATACATGTACAATATATTGCAAGGTCATTAATAAGATGGCCCAGTAAAAAAGTGCAGTGGCTGGGTATAGGTGGAGGTAAAAGGACTTCCATCAAATTGTGTCAAATTAATCAAAAGCACATTGAAATAACCAGGTTGTCAGGTCTTTACGAAATGTGGCCAAGGTAGGAGCTAATCTAATTCCTCTCAGGAGGGAGTTCCAGAGCCAGGGATCACCACTGAGAAGGCCCTCTCCTTTGTCCCCACCAACTGTGTTTTGGGAGAGAGAGAAGTGCCTCCCCAGCAGATCTTAAAGTTTGTGCAGGTTCATAGTAGAAAATGTTGCAAAGATAGGCTGGACCCAAACCGTTTATGGCTTTATAGGTGATAACCAGCACCTTGAACTGGGACTGGAAACATATCAGCAGCCAGTTGGAGACCAATATCCATGTGGTCTTTTATCTATGCCTATGTGAATTTGCATTACCAGCCTTATTCTATATTTTGATTTATGAAAAATCTGTTTTTATAGAATCCCCTCCTTTCCAAATTACCTAGTTCAGTGAAGTTTCCCAGTCTTTTGGCACCTCTGTCCTGCTAAATCTCTAAGGCGTTATAGAGTAGCTAGTTAAGTTATTACTGAGAAAACTTGGATATCTTTTGCATTTAATTGAGATTATTAGTTGTTATGGCGATTCTATCAAGGACTTTTCTTGGCAAAAGTTGTTCATAGATTGGCCATTGCCTTCTTATGAGGCTGAGAGGGTATGACTTTCCATGACTAAACAAAGATTCACATGATTGTCTCCAGAATCATAGTCCAGTGCTCAAGCCACTATACTACACTGACTTAAAAGAGAATAACCATGTTAGCTAAAGGATAAACTTCAGTCGGTATTCCAATTAGGCTGTCAATGTTTTTGAGTTCTTCATAATGTCTAGTACATATAGTATCAAATGTCTCTTGCACTGTCCAGAAAATCTCTGCTTTATTTTTTGAAAGCAATATTCAAGCCTTTATAGTTGCAAAGGAGTGGAATAATTCTGAATACAGAATTTCTAATTGTAAAATAATATCCAAATTGTAGTCAAGACACTAAATAGAATAAATTTTCATTGATTTGCTTTGCTTACTTGTTTGAGCCATATAATACTAGGTTACTGAATTCAGAATAGGAATATTGAATTCTAACCCACCCCTCAATAGTCCTCAGAGATGTGGGAAATACTAATGAAACTTATGTGAAAGAAATCCTCAGATAACTTGATCTATTTTTGTTTTTGTACTTCAGGTCTGGTTCCCAAAATTATGCTGTCTCTGCCCTGTTATAATTTGGGGCCGTATTATTCTCTGTTATATATTATTGAGTATTTGATCATGTCATCTTGATATTAAATGCATTCCTTTCTTTAAAGTACCTCCATTGTACTGCACCTTGGTCCCCCTTGCTCTTTGTTCATTAAAATTTTCTGAAATGGTCAAATCTAATGGTGGGATGGGGGAAGACTGACAATTCAGTTTTATGAAAGAATGAAAGATTATGACAGAAATGATGGTAATGCCTAGAATTTGTTTCCTTCTTGAAAACCCAAGCATTCTGCATCAGGTATCACTCCAATGTATGCATTTCCCACCTGACCATCTCTGCAGGGACTTATTACAAATTATATTCTATGCTGTGCTTTTCCTGTGTTATACCTCAATATTTCATTATGTTTTGTTCCTTCTGCTTGCCACAGTAATTTCAATAAATCACAAGCCTGCTTGTACTTGCCTGAGTGTGATGTTTTTCTGTTGCATGATACAGTGCCAACATCTGAGAGACTTGTTATTCCCCATAATTTTCTGTTTCCCTACTAGGTAGTTTGGAAAGGAGGGGATAATATAAGTCAAAATAGAGAATAAATGCTGTTTAATAAATGCTGTCAAATTTAAGCAACTCAAAATAATTTCAGCTAGTGCTATTACACACAACCCGGTACAATCTCATCAGACCCTAAAGCAGGGATGGGTAACTGTCAGACACTAGTGGGCTTCCTTAGTCCCTCAGGAGACACTGGAAGGTTGTACGTCAACTGCACTTTCACCCAAAATCACCCATGTCTTTGCTGCCAGGGGTTGTGGGGCTCATTTTTACCATGTTTAGAGGCCCCCTGCTGAGATCATTGTAGGCCCAGAATAGACCTTTTTATAAGGTGTATTTTGCTTTTCTATTTACTTTGTGCTTTACCTTGGCTTAAAATGGCCAGGAGGAAGGCAAAATGCCTTTTAAATGCATTTTGAAGGCAAAAAATGAGCTATAAAAATGGCCTAAGAACTGTGCTTTGCCACCCCTGTCTTATAGCAGTGCTTCACAGGGTGGTGGTCCTTGGAGCAGTATTAGTCCCCAAACCATTGGTTAATTGTAGGTTGCCAGGAAAGAAGGAAACAAGTGCAGACAGTGGACATAAATATGGTGACAAACTTTAGCGAATTCCAGAAAAGTAATTGTACGTCCCACATATCAGATAGCCTTATTACAGAGGAAGGAAACTACTGCAAGCCTGTGATAAAATTGCTGTTTCTCTCCCAGTCTCCCCCATCCCTAACTTTGTATCCCTCTATTTAGAACTAAGTATAGTGACAAATGCTCCACACATTTCTTTTCCTTACAGGATCTGGGTTTGTCATGTGCAGCGGCAAGGAGAATCCAGACAGTGATGCTGATCTTGATGTGGATGGAGACGACACACTGGAATACGGGAAACCACAGTATCTTTTTCTAGTTGTCCTAGACTCCCACTGTGAGGTTGTGGCTGAACCATTCAGATCCTTGGTGTACTCCAAGTGTGATGATACATGCACAGATTTGAAATCTCTTTGTTTCTAAGGATTAGGAGATCAGCACATATGTTGCATGTATTCTAAATCATCAGAGGGTAGAAAATACAGCTATATCTACAGATAGATCTCAGGATTATTTGGATAGGTTGACTAAGATTTCTGACTGCCATACATTTATAATAATAGCTGTAAATTGCTCTTCTTTTCATCTAAAGTGAAATGTTGAAATCAGGAAATATTTGGGGTACGTTTTTATGCAAGATCACAGAGGTCTATTGAAATACTCAGAAATAATTTCTCTCAGAATTCTTTACTTTTAAGCATTTGTCCCTTTCACTAGGCTTGAATTTATGGAATTGGGGGTTTTAGAAGTTCTAGCAAGAAACAAGATAATTCTGCGGTCAGAGGTGGGTGGTAATTGGAGTTGTTCAGTTAGTGATTCTCCCCACTTTCGGTTGTTCCCTCGCACCTTATTTTCCTTGCTGTGGAGATGCAGTTTCCCTTTGTTCTTCTTTCAAGTGAGTGTGTTATTATCAGACAGATGTTTGCTTTTCATCTTGGGATTTCAAGTACCCATTGAAAGTTAGCCTTCACTATGTCAAATTAGTGCTCTCTAGTACAGTTACAATTGCATGATGCATTGGTTCTGTTATTCACATTTCAGAGTTTATCTTGGCTTCTCTACCTTGATAGCTTGAAATAAATACTGAAGTGAAATAACTTTATATTAGCCTGTGCTCTCCTTAACACTGTATGCTTAGATATACAGAGGCAGATATCATTCCATGCACTGGAGAAGAACCAGGTGAAGCCAAAGAAAGAGAAGCACTTAGAGGTGCAGTCTTAAAGTAAGTGGCTCTTTATTTATTTATAGGGATGGAGTATGGTGCGTTACATCATATTTTGTGAGATGAATAGGATTTCTAAAGGTACATACCCTTTCAGTTCGGTATTAGACACATGGCCAGGGCAGAGAAAACTTGAGAACCAGGCACATTCCAAGAAGACAGTTAACTATCTGTAAAATGGTAAGTATTAAAAGCCCACACTAGTTTTGGTTTTTGCTACCTTTTTCTGTCAAATTTTTAGTGTTAACTGGATTTTCTTGCTACTATTGGGGGCCTTTTGAGCTAGAAAAAAAATAATTTCTTCCATTATAGATAGCAATGAAAATATGAAATATATATGTAACACAACCTTAAAGAAGGATCTGCGGGTTGCATTTTGCAAAACCTAAATTCTGAATTTTCAACTCAACAGAGTAAGGCACAAGAAATATTCATAGAATCATAGAATCATAGAATAGTAGAGTTGGAAGAGACCTCATGGGCCATCCAGTCCAACCCCCTGCCAAGAAGCAGGAAATCGCATTCAAAGCACCCCCGACAGATGGCCATCCAGCCTCTGCTTAAAAGCCTCCAAGGAAGGAGCCTCCACCACAGCCCGGGGGAGAGAGTTCCACTGTTGAACAGCCCTCACAGTGAGGAAGTTCTTCCTGATGTTCAGGTGGAATCCCCTTTCCTGTAGTTTGAAGCCATTGTTCCGTGTTCTAGTCTGCAGGGCAGCAGAAAACAAGCTCCCTCCCTCCTCCCTATGACTTCCCTTCACGTATTTGTACATGGCTATCATGTCTCCTCTCAGCCTTCTCTTCTGCAGGCTAAACATGCCAAGCTCTTTAAGCCGCTCCTCATAGGGCTTGTTCTCCAGACCCTTAATCATTTTAGTCGCCCTCCTCTGGACGCTTTCCAGCTTGTCAACATCTCCCTTCAACTGTGGTGCCCAGAATTGGACGCAGTATTCCAGGTGTGGTCTGACCAAGGCAGAATAGAGGGGGAGCATGACTTCCCTGGATCTAGACGCTATTCCCCTATTGATGCAGGCCAGAATCCCGTTGGCTTTTTTAGCTGCTGCATCACATTGTTGGCTCATGTTTAACTTGTTGTCCACGAGGACTCCAAGGTCTTTTTCGCACACACTGCTGTCAAGCCAGGCGTCCCCCATTCTGTATCTTTGATTTCCATTCTTTCTGCCGAAATGAAGTATCTTGCATTTGTCCCTGTTGAACTTCATTTTGTTAGTTTCGGCCCATCTCTCTAGTCTGTCAAGATCGTTTTGAATTCTGCTCCTGTCTTCTGGAGTGTTGGCTCTCCCTCCCAGTTTTGTGTCGTCTGCAAACTTGATGATCGTGCCTTCTAACCCTTCGTCTAAGTCGTTAATAAAGATGTTGAACAGAACCGGGCCCAGGACGGAGCCCTGCGGCACTCCACTTGTCACTTATTTCCATGATGAAGATGACGCATTGGTGAGCACCCTTTGGGTTCGTTCGCTTAGCCAATTGCAGATCCACCTAACCGTAGTTTTGTCTAGCCCACATTTTACTAGTTTATTTGCCAGAAGGTCGTGGGGGACTTTGTCGAAGGCCTTACTGAAATCCAGGTAGGCTATATCCACAGCATTCCCTGTATCGACCCAACTCGTAACTCTATCGAAAAAAGAGATCAGATTAGTCTGGCATGACTTGTTTTTGGTAAATCCGTGTTGACTATTAGCAATGACCGCATTTGTTTCTAAGTGTTCGCAGACCACTTCCTTGATGATCTTTTCCAGAATCTTGCCTGGTATCGATGTGAGGCTGACCGGACGGTAATTGTTTGGGTCGTTCTTTTTCCCCTTCTTGAAGATAGGGACCACATTCGCCCTCCTCCAATCTGCTGGGACTTCTCCCGTTCTCCAAGAACTCTCGAAGATAATTGCTAGTGGTTCTGAAATAACTTCCGCTAATTCCTTCAATACTCTTGGATGTAGCTGATCTGACCCAGGGGACTTGAATTCGTTTAGAGAGGCCAGGTGTTCCTGGACAGCTTGTTTCCCTATTTGGGGTTGGATTTCCCCCAATCCTTCGTCTATTCGATGTTGCTGAGGTTGAAGATGGCTTTCTTTTTGTGAGAAGACCGAGGCAAAGAAGGCATTGAGCAGTTCTGTCTTTTCCCTGTCCCCTGTCGCCATCACCCCATCTTCTCCTTGCAGAGGCCCTATCGCCTCCTTTTTCTTCCTTTTTCTACCAACGTAAGCAAAAAAGCCTTTTTTGTTGTTTTTTATGTCCCTGGCAAGCCTGAGCTCATTTTGTGCTTTAGCCTTGCGAACCTTTTCCCTACAGGTGTTGGCTATACGTTTGAATTCTTCTTTGGTGATTTCTCCCCTTTTCCACTTCTTGTGCATGTCACTTTTGAGCTTTAGCTCAGTTAGAAGTTCTTTGGACATCCATTCTGGCTTCTTTGCACTTGTCTTATTTTTCTTCTTTGTTGGCACTGTTTGCATTTGCGCCTTGAGTATTTCACTTTTGAAAAACTCCCATCCATCCTTAACTCCCTTGTTTTTTTAATATTGGCGTCCATGGAATGCCGCTCAGTAATTCCTTCATTTTTTGGAAGTCAGCTCTCTTAAAGTCGAGAATGCGTGTTTGACTTGTCTTCGTTTCAGCATTCCTTTGTATTGCAAACTCCAGGAGCACATGGTCACTTGCCCCTAAGGATCCAACCACTTCAACTGTGTTGATCAGGTCTTCCACATTTGTTAAGATTAGATCAAGAGTTGCTGATCCTCTTGTTGCCACTTCTACCTTCTGGACCATGAAATTGTCTGCAAGGCAAGTGAGGAATTTGTTGGACTTTGTACTCTTGGCTGAGTTTGTTTTCCAGCAGATATCGGAATAATTGAAATCGCCCATGACTACTATATCTCTTCTTTGTGCCTGTTTGGTCAGCTGTTGACAGAAGGCTTCATCAAGTCCTTCATCCTGACTCGGAGGTCTGTAGTAGACACCCACGACAAGATCTTTTTGAGTCCCGGTTCCCTTGATTCTTATCCAGATGCTTTCAAGCTGGTTTCCCGGATTACAGTCTTGCATTTCTTCTGCAACGTAACTGTTTTTGACATATAAAGCTACTCCCCCTCCTCTCCCCTTTGTTCTATTTCTGTGAAAGAGGTTATAGCCCTCAATGGCTACATTCCAGTGATGGGAGTCATCCCATCAGGTTTCAGTGATGCCTATGACATCGTATGTGTGGTGCTGTGCTAAGAGTTGGAGTTCGTCTTGCTTATTTCCCATGCTCTGAGCGTTGGTGTAAAGACATGTAAGCCCCTGTGACCTCCCCTTGAGCTGTTTATTTGGGATTATTGTGCTCTCCGTACTTGGTCCTTGCTGTGTTTGTGCAGCCCTCCGTTTAGCCTTTTGGCGGTTCCCTGTGGTCGTGGGTAATAGTGTTCGCCAGGCTGTTGTTCCCCTCCCCCAGTGGATCTAATTTAAAGTGCGCCTGATGAGGTTTGTGAGTCTGTGTGCAAAAAGATGTTTTCCTGCTTGTGTGAGATGCACCCCATCACTTGCCAATAGGCCATCCTCCTGGAAGAGTAGACCATGGTCAAGGAAGCCAAAATGCTCCTCTTGGCACCATTTTCTGAGCCAGTTATTGACCTGTACTATTTTTCTGGCCCTTGTAGAGCCGTGTCCTACAACGGGGAGGAGGGATGAAAAGATCACATGTACATTATACAGTTTTAGCTTTGTTCCCAGAGCTCGAAAATCATTTGTGATCTTTTGAAAAGTATGCCTAGCGGTGTCATTGGTACCTACATGAATCAACATAAGGTGGGGAGGGTGATGGGGCTTTAGGAGCCTGCTGAGCCTCTGAGTGATATGGTGTATTTTTGCCCCCGGGAGGCAGCATGTTTCTCGAGCCATCCCATCCGGTCTGGAAATGATGGCTTCCGTTCCTCTAAGGAGGGAGTCACCTACTACCAAGACCTGTTTCCTTTGAGGATTGACAGGGTCCCTTTTGTGCAAGACAGTGTGTATGTCCCCTGAAGAGTGTTCCTGTTGAAGTGAATCATGCAGGTGTAAAGTGTTGTCCTCCTCCACAACATCCCCAGTGCATTCATCAATGACAATCCATTGAGATACATCCGAGAGCCCATTACTCTCCCAAGGATGTTCCTGTTGCTCCTGGTCTACGATTGGGGATGGAGCATTTGCATGATTACATAAGTGTGAATGTGGTGATGCACTGTCCCCGTCAGGGCTATCCCCTGCGCATTGATCAAGGGTGGCCCACTGAGTGGTATCTAAGAAACTGTGGTCCTCCACAAGATGTGTTTCCTGATTGTATGTTAATGGTGTTAGAATTTCAAATCTGTTGTGTAAATGCAGCTGAGCAGAGGAGTTCTGCGGAGGCTGCCTGGTCCTGTGTCTCCTTCTATGGGTGACCTCCTTCCAAGCCTGAGGGTTGTCTACCTTTGAGTTGATCTCCCCATAAGGTTCCTGATCATGGTGGTGTTGGTGTGATGCAGGCTGCAGATTTATAGCAGCGTGTTGTGCAGTGTCCAAGAAGAGCTCGAGCGCCTGAATGTCCTTAAGGGTCTTAATACGGTGCTCGAGCTGTTGGATCCTCTGCTCCATCAGAGTCATCTGTTTGCATTTGGAGCAGATGTAGTTGACTAGTTTTTGTGTGAAAAAGCAGAACATGCCACAGCTGGTGCATGTGGTGGCAAGTATTTGCTGTTGGTCCATCTCTTGGTGAGTGAAGTGACCGAGGAGGATTGTGTGTGTTATGGGCAGAATGCTATCCACCTTCCTGTGTGTGTATTTTTAAAGTTGTTTTGTTTATTATATATACTGTAAGAATGTGTTTTACTGTAGTGGTGGCTCAGAAAGCTTCAACAGGAAGCCAACACTTTCAATAACAATAGCCTTGCCTCACCTTCCCAACAATGGCAGAACAGCAAGCCTTAATTACAGCTAGCCCACACTCAAGAATCAGCCCAGACTCAGGTTTTTAAAGGTAAAGAGTCCAACAAACACAGGTTTTTAAGGCTTTTAAGGCTATCTAAGAAAAGAGTAGGCAATCTATAAATTCTATTATAGCTAATAGAACTATGTGATGAAGGACATGTTAACTATTTCCAGAAAAGACAACTATCTTAAACTTCCAAATCTACAACGCTTAGAATTCACTGCTAACTTTCATTTAGCCCTTGCTGCAGTTAATGCAATATTTTCAAGAACTGACCCACTTCTGGTTTATAGCGTGGATACCTAGAGTTGGATGTTAGTACACTAATCACTCCTCTGAAAGCCATTCTTTCAAAGGTCTGGTAGTAGCTGTGCTCAGAGCAGCAGCAAAACAAACAAAATCTTAGAACATTCTGATTTCTGTGGGCATCAATATATTTCTTGATGTGGGCAACCTTAGTAGGGTATGGTTTTTGTAATACTTGATTCTGAATTTTGGACTACTATTAGCTGTCAGCTGGAGTTAGACAGAGCTTTCCATGTGAAAGCCTCTAGGCAAATAACTGAACAGTTGTTAACAGGGAGCTAAGAAATGGATTTTCAAGCCCTCTGCCCTATGTAGAAACAGCACTTACATTTCTCCAGTCTCTTAGGCTGTGTGAGTCTTGAAGGTCAAGATTGATAGAGCATTGAAATGAAGTTTTCCTAGTGTTTAGCACATTTTAAGTTGCAGCCTGAAATCAAGTTTCACATTATAGAATCACCTGTGTGCCTCAGGAAGTTCTTTGCTTTGATAATTAGAATGAACAGTGAGTAATATTTGATGTTTAAAGAACGTCAAAAGCCTTGCTTGTATTTTTTCCAAGTGCTTAAATTCTGAGATCTGATCTGTTCTATTAAAGTAGGTGGCAACACAGTAATTTAAATTCAGTAAAACCAGCTATATAAATATTGCATTTATTTATACCCTATCCTAATGTCATTGGATCTCAGGATAGCATACCATTTTAATATGTATGAAATACCTTTTAATATGTATATCTTTTAGAATATTTATAATGATTATGTATTTTAATGATGTTGTAACCCGCCTCGAGCCATGAGGAGAGGAGAGGCGGATGAGAAATAAAATTACTATTATCAACACAAAGACATAGTATGACACAGCAAACGAGATCTATATGCTGCATTTCATATCACAAAATCACAAGTCGAACATTTCCCAAGTGTTTAGGATTGTGTGATGTATTTTCGGATGATGCGTGCAGATCCCAGTAAGGTGGCCTTTTGCAGTTGACAGATTGTAATTTTGTCAGTGTTTATTGTTTCCAAATGCCGACTGAGATCTTGTGGCACGGCACCCAGTGTCTCGATTACCACTGGGACCACTTGTATTGGTTTATGCCACAGGCTTTGCAGTTCAATCTTGAGATCCTGATAACTGCTGAGTTTTTCCTGTTGTATTATTATTATTATTATTATTTACATCAGTCAAAATGATTTAAAGCAATAGAGAATAATTTGAACAGACTAAAAACTGATCTAACAATGAAAGTAAAAAAATTGTGTGCGCACATATTGGAATAGAAATAGTTAGACCTAAAGAATGTAATTAGAAAGCTATTACTATATTTTCCTTGGCACCAGAATGAAATCAAGTGTCAGCACCACTCAGGGCTCCAAGGCATTCCTTAGCTGGGCTGCCAAAATAGAGACGGTCCTCTTCCCATAGTGCTGTAGCTAAGTCTCTTATATGCCATGCAGATGTCAATGCTTGGGCAGGTATACACTGAATAAAGTGCTTCTTCAATTAATAAGGTCCCAAACGTAAGTCCTTGAAAGTCATCACAAGCACCTTGAAATCAGTCTGGAAGGATATTGGTACCCAGTTTAGTTCCTATAAACAGGTATGACAACCTGATCAATCTTTATACAAACTTTGTAGCTGAGAAGGACTATGCTTTACAGTACAGGAAGCCATAGATATGCATGATTTGTCTCAAATATTTATTATGGTGTTAAACTAAATTAATTTCTAAATGGTGCATAAATGATAAAGCCTTTTAAGACTTTGAGATAAGTAGAAAGTATACCAAGCAATGTTCTTGTGTCATCCTTTTCACTGTTATTTGTTTTTGTTCCCTCAGCGGTGGCACACCTAGTACCCGGATAACACCAGAATTTTCTAAATGGGCAAGTGATGGTGAGTGCAAAATATATATGCGGCGGGTCTACTATACCTTCAAGTCACTTGGAGGATAGGCAATTGGAGGACAATAGTGGGTGTTTCAGGGTAAAGTTTGATGTTATTCCTATGGCAGCATTTTGTTTTTCCTGGATAATTCTCGCAATAATAATAATGACAACTTTATTTATTGCCCACAACATAAGGCATGTGGAGCACTGAAGTAAAGAGTCTTCCAACTTGTTGGGTATTGTACGGAGAAACTTTGCAGCCTTTCAGTTTGTGCACACAGAGATGGATTTGCTTTTTTGTTTTGCTGGCATGATACAGCATCATTGCCTTTCTTCATGATGGCGGTGTTAAATTTAATATATTTGGGACAAGATGTAGGCAAGTAAAAATTAGTTTCAGTTCAACTGCAAAAAAGGTTTTGATCTTAAATGTTCTGTAATATTCTTTCCTTAAGTCTTGTTCATGATAGTTTTAGAAAAACCTAAAGATAACTTTGGTAGCTTTCTTTGCTTGTTTAGTTTACAGATCTGGCATGACTTTGTGATTCTTACGGGTACATAAACATCTGGCCTGGAAGCATGCATTTCTTCCTGATGGTTCCATGAATAATTGCCCCAGAATCCTAAGTGCAATTTGGCAGAATTGTCAAGAAGCAAATTGCACATGGAAACTGTTTGCTGAATCTATATCACTCTAAATTATTAGTTGCAGTAATGCTGTGTCCAAAAACTAAAATGCAGTTTTTTAACTGACTGGGTGCTTTAGTTCTAGGTGCCCAGTTATTGTTGCACAGGAGAAAATAATTTGATACATTGATACAGTGTTCAGAATCTGGTATCCCAAGCTTATAATTTGCTTTTGAATAATCCATGACCTTATAATTTTCAGAGGAGCTTTGTGTAATATAATTTCTGCAGTTCTAGTTTACCGGGTCAGTCATAAATGTATCTTGAATAATTCTTCAACACCTATCATCTTCAGACTGCACATTCGGGATAGTTTTCTCTTTGGAACCGGCACTGGAACAGTTAACTCACTTTTGTGTTTCACTCAAACATCTGTGAATAAATTCTGGCCCTTTCCTCTTTTGTCACTGACCCTGGACTCTTTGGGATTTGTTTGTTTTTTTACAGAAATGCCATCAACAAGTAATGGGGAGAGCAGTAAACAGGAGCCTATGCAAAAGACCTGCAAGAACAGTGACATAGAGAAGTGAGTATCTATTTTGTAGTAGAATGGAAAGAGAAACTGACAGGAAACTTATTTTTAAATTAAATTGTATTTAATTTAAATTAAATTTAAATTGTAGGTGTCTTTATTTGTTAGCCACCTTGCAAAAAGAGAGAAAATAAAATAAAAATGAGTGGGAAGCAGAAGCAGCAGTTGGGGTGATTGTGAACCTTTGCTGGACCTAAGCGTTATAATGAGGAGTACGACGTTAGAACAGACTACTTGAGGTAGAGTGAAATTCAAAGTTCTAAATCCTGCTCTTCTTGGTTAACACTTCCAACCAAATTCAGCACATCAGGATGTTATTTGCCTGTCTCAGCCTCTTTCACTCATGTAGCAAGGACTTCAAGTCTAGAATTATAGAATATCTGAGACTTCAGAGGAAGAAATCAATAAAGGGGTATGTAAGGGGGAGATCAAGGAATAATTAGTCATGTACGCAGTTTGAGTTAGTTGTGTTAACACATACTACCTTCTGTTGCAACAACAGCTTAATTTTGCCATTTTTTCATTCATTGTGCAGCAAGGTGTTAATGCCATCTTCCATGAGAATAAGAGAATTCAGTTTTGCCTGGCAGTTTCTATCAATTGCATTAATTTGTGACTCCGTAGTATTTTTGCCCCATATCTTATAGAATAAAGCTTGACGTTTCTCGAAGTACTTGTCCAAATGATGAATTGATATCATCTTCATGATTAGATTATTTAAAAAGCTTTATTCAATGCATCTTGTGGGACTCCAAACTTTACCCAAGTGCCTCATACAGTAATTCAGTGTTGTGAAATATGTCTTTGCTCCTTCATTGTGGCAAGTCATGACCCGCTGTGGAGCATTTAAAACTCGTGATTTCCAAAGTCAAAAATTACACATTGGCTCTCAACCTCCAAATGTCAATAGCCATTTTTTTGCACTGGATAGCGTTTCTATCTTTGTTGATAAGAAATACCTTGTAGAAAATGATCTCTCCCTTTTAGTTAGATGCTCTTGACTTCCATAGGGGGAACAAAAACCAAGAAACAAAGCTTCCAACTGTGCTGTCTTTTCCTTTCTCCTCAGGGATTTCTGTGTGATAAATAGTTTGTCGTGATGGTTAAGGAGCTAAAATGCTGTGTGGGAAGAGGAGGGCTCTGTTAAGTTAATTGATAACTGGGATCAGACCTTGGGGCCTGACAAAAGGAAGGTGGTTTTTATTCATACTGTCTAGCTGCTACAACCTGCACTGCCAAGGCATGATATATGGTGACCCAGCCCAGCTAGCTAAATTGATTCATCTCCAGTTCCTGGTTCTTAATCTGGAGCTAAATTGGTTTCATTTTTCTTGTTTTGGGTGGTGCTTGTGGCAAGCACTCTGTGGGATCACTTCCTTCTGTTCATAACTTTAATTTTTGCTTTTAAATCTGGGCATTATTGATTAGTGTGTTAAGCTCCATGTAACGTCTGATTAGCATTTTAAAAAGTGTTTAGAAGCACATGGTTTATCACCTGTGTCAGCTATGCTGTCCATTTAGAACAATGGTTAATGGAGTTAGCAGTGATTCTCTTTATTGATCCTACTTTTATAAGAATGACATTCATTTTCTCTCCCTTTCCAAAACAAAGCCTGGGTATGGAGAGCATCTTTTTAATTAGCTAATACAATACAGTAAACTGTCCTTGTTTTGGCACACAGCTAATGTACTTGGGTTGAAAGTTAATGGAATATGTGCTTCAGACTTCTTGTAGCTGAGTCTCCTGCATGCCAAGCAACTTGCCTTGGCTAGAGACAGATTGAGAGAGATATATGTTTGGCTGTCCCTCCTTTGTATAATCTCAGATTTAGACTGCCAATTTCTCATGTAGACCATCCTTTCCAGTTTGTGTTGGAAATTCATGCGATAACATGCCATTAGCATATTTCAGTCAAAACCATGGTTTAGCATCACATTTGAACTGGGCCACTGTGGCAGCAAAAGAAAGGAAGGGTTTCCCTCCCTTTTTACTGTATGTAAAAGAGTCCATGACTTATAAAATTGAATATATTTTAAGGTAACTTAAAAAAAAACAAATCCTGGAGTTTAATCTAAAAGTTGTTACTGAAGAACAACACTAAAAGTGATGAATGAAGAGCTTGGTTCTAGAAAGTTGCTCAGGATGCAGTTTTGCTTGTAGCTTTTTTTCTACTTTTACCTATAATGGCAACATCCTATAAAATCCTTCTGTGTGTAGGTTACACTTGAGGCATTGGAGCCCCTGGTGGCGCAATGGGTTCAACCCTTGTGTCAGTGGTTTGAATTCAGGGAGAGCGGATTCTGTCAGCTCCAGTTACCCATGCAGGGACATGAGAGAAGCCTCCCACAAGGACGGTAAAACTTCAAAAAATCTGGGCGTCCCCTGGGCAATGTCCTTGCAGACGGCCAATTATCTCTCACCAGAGGCGAGTTGCAGTTTCTCAAGCTGCTCCTTACAGAAAAAAAAAACTTGAGGCATTTGAGTTCTCTGGCTGGGAATTTCAGATTCCCTTCGCTAAATGACAAATCCCATGATTCCTTAGGATGTTGTCATGGCAGTTAAAGCAGAATATCCCACTATAATTATATAGTGTGAAAGGGCTCCTCTTGAGATGTACAACTAAACAGCAACAACAGCCCTGTTGATTAATGAAAATACTTGAAGGAAATCCCATGATTCCAAAAAGCCAAGACTTCATTTAAGAGTTCCTGGCTAGTAAAATCTTGCCTGGAGGGATTACGTGAACCTCTGTTGAATATAATAAATAGCTCCCTTGAGCAAGGAGTTTTTCCAGAGGGTTTAAAAGAGGCGATGGTATCTCCGCTGCTGAAGAAACCAGACTTAGATCGTTCGGTTCCCTCTAGCTACCGCCCAGTCTAGAATCTTCCGTTTCTGGGCAAGGTGGTTGAGAGGGCAGCAGCGGAACAGTTGCAGCAGTTCCTCAATGACACAGCTGGACTTGATCCCTTCCAGTCCGGCTTCCGTAGGGGGCACGGGACGGAGACTGTGCTAGTTGCCATCACAGATCAGCTTCGCTGCCAAAGGGATCAAGGCGGATCAGCGCTGCTCGTGTTATTGGATCTCACAGCAGCATTTGATACGGTCGATCACAATCTATTGACCCACCACCTAGCCATGACGAGGGTTAGGGGGATACCCCTTAAATGGGTGTCCTCCTTCCTCCAGAATCGGGGACAGCGGGTGGTGAGGGGAGGGATGGTTTCCGAGAGGTCTCCGCTAACTTGTGGGGTCCCACAGGGAGCTATTCTCTCTCCTCTACTATTTAACATCTATATGCGACTGCTTGCCAGACTGGTGCGGAGCTTTGGGCTTGAGTGCCACCAGTACGCTGATGACACTCAGCTCATTCTGAGGATGGAGGGCCGGCTGCACTCCGTACCCAATAGTTTCCATCAGTGCCTTGAGGCCGTTACTGGATGGTTGCATGCCAGCAGGTTGAGGGTGAATCCAGCGAAGACGGAGATCCTCTGGCTGGGTGGGAGGGAGATCCAGCTGCTTACCCTGGATGGTGAAACACTACGTCCGTCATCTTCTGTAAAAAGTCTTGGTGTCTTATTGGATCCTCTGCTCACAATGGAGGCCCAGGTCTCTGCTGTGAGCAGATCTGCGTTTTTCCATCTACGTCAGGCTAGGCGACTGGCTCCCTACCTATCTAGGAACGACCTGGCTACGGTGATCCAGGCGACGTCATCTCAAGGCTCGGCTACTGTAACGCCCTCTACATTGGCCTTCCTCTGTCAGTGATCCGGAAACTGAAGCTGGTGCAAAATGCGGCGGCTTGTCTTCTCGCCGGGGTGCCGGCGATGTGGCGTATCACCCCAATTCTACAATAGCTGCACTGGCTACCGATGGATTACTTTCAAAATACTGGTACTAACCTTTAAGGCCTTACATGGTTTGGGGCCAGCATACCTGAGGGCCCGCTTATCCCCCTACCAACCCCAGAGATTACTTCGGTCCGAAGACCAAAATTTGCTTGAAGTCCCTAACATATGGACTTTTTTTTTTTTTCCGTGTCAGGAGCAACCGGAGTTGCTTCTGGAGTGAGAGAATTGGCCGTCTGCAAGGACGTTGCCCAGGGGACGCCCGGATGTTTTGATGTTTTACCATCCTTGTAGGAGGCTTCTCTCATGTCCCCGCATGGAGCTGGAGCTGATAGAGGGAGCTCATCCGCACTCTCCCTGGGTGGGATTCGAACCTGGCAGCTTTCAGGTCAGCAACCCAACCTTCAAGTCACGAGGCTTTTATCCCCTTGGCCACCGGGGGCTCCTTATACATACATACAGACTTATCATTTGTCTTCTACTAGGCAGAGAGCCTTCTTGATTGTAGCCCCTCATTTATGGAATGCTTTGCCAGTTGAAACTCGAACTATCCGAGACCTACTTGCCTTTCGGAAAGCCTGCAAAACCTTACTCTTCCGACAAGCTTTCGATGGGTGAAAAACTCGGGGCTATTTCTGTTTTTATTGTTGTTTTTATTGTTTTTATTGTCATTTTAAAGCTAAGTGTATGGTTTTAATCTATTTCTGTAAACCGCTCCGAGCCAAACTGGGAGTAGCAGTATATAAGTCAAATAAATAAATAAATAAATAAATAAGGCTCAGACAGTCCAGCACACAGATCTTGTCAGTTTGCAATGACTACAAGGGTAGAGTAGGAAGCCAGAAATAAAATTTTGGTATGAAACAAAAAGTCTTAATTAGTCAGCCCATTTGTCCAGCTAGGTTAGTTGTCTGTGCTGACCTATGATGATTCTTTATGGTTTCAGGTAGAGACCTTTATCAGCACTATCTGCACATGTCAGAGACTGAATCTATTCATGGTGCCATACCATGGAGATTTATTTTCTTCAATATGAGTGCAGGGAAGTAATGCACAAGCAAACTACTGGAATTAGCTAGAGCTGTAGTTCTTGAAAACTGAACTTTAGTGAGAGCAGTGTTCAAGACTCTTGAACTTCAGCTTGGAATCTCTGCCATAGACCTTCCACTTTGGAACTGAAATGCATTGTGTTTTGTTCTATGGCCTGAAACAGTTCCTTCCTTGAAACAGTCTCTCTCTCCCCCTTTCTGACAGCTTTAGAAAGTAAATGAAGGCTTGGTATGATATTTTCTTTTTGTCAATGCCTGTGGCTTCATCAACCTTACCTTTCACTTTTGGCCCTTCTCTTTATGTGGTACTGGTCCCTGAATCTTAACAGCTGTGCTCAGCTGTATGAGCCCACCTGTCTGCTGGCTGCAGAAACTACGCTCCCTCACTTTTTCTTCCTGAAGGCGTAAGCCATGTAGTCTGTGCCATCTTGAAATCAAGGCTTTCTGGGGTTAAGAAGCCAGCCTCTTAATTCACAGTGCCAATGTTCAATTTTGCTTTCTGCCACCAAACTAGATTGCAGGCCATGGAAAGAGTCTGGGTTAGTGCCCCACTGGGTCACCTCCCATTTGTTTTCCTCAATTTTGTGTTGTCATAAATTCATTCCAGTCCGTTGTGCTTGATCAGTTTATCTCTGTTGGGGCAGGGAGCCCTGCTAGCATGATATATGACATGAAACATTGTAGCCAGCCTCTCCATGAATCACTCCAGCTGTTTGTTGTCAGCATGAAAAGCAAACAGGCCGGGGCTGCCGAGTGTTGACTAGGATGAGCTCAGGATGGGAAGAGACATGACGTATGAATGTTTATTTAATAATTCTTTAATATTTCCAGCCGAGTGTGGCTGTGTCTTCCGAGGTTGTGGGGGGAAAGGGGGGCGGTTGAAGGGGAAACTCTAATCTGTCAGGGTGAGTCATAAATCAGGCAGACAAGATCATTAATCAGGATGGAGCAAAACTAGAGGGAGGTGGGACTCTGGCTGCCATTCCCAGGAGCAAAGGGACACACTTTTCTTTTCCATAAAACAAATCTCATTTGGGATGCGGCTCTGACTGCGCTGCTTACATAAGAGCAAAGCCAGGGCACCAGGCCAGTTAAGCAAGTGTGTGCACCACCTTTGTCATGAGCCTTAGCAATTTGCGCTTGCCAAGCATTAAATCCCTTTATAATTATCTTCTTTATATAAGTCTTCATGCTGCTCATGGTTGATTGGGCAAGGTGCTTATTTGGTTTAGAAGAGGGTTTTAGAGGAGAGAGGTCAGTGCATGTATATGTGTATGCACAAACACACGTGCGTGCACATATGAAGCATTTCTTAAATCTATTCCAAATGTTAAAGCTGAGAATATCCTGGACAGTAATGCAATATAGAATTTCTGAAGCAGAATTAAACTTCTTAAAGTACAGGAAGCTTCTAGCTTCTATAATTTCACTTAAGAACATCAAATCACATCGCCATCCTTATTGAATGTGGAATGACTGCAGGAGGTCATTTCAGCCCAGATAGCTGTCTGCTCAGATACATGTACATTTCTAACAAGTTCCTGATGGCTTCCATTCTTTTGATAGAAGGAGCCAACCAAGAAATGCATTACTTCCCTCTACTCCAAGGAGGAGATCAAGTTGTTCAAGGTAGGGGAGCTGCTGTATGTGCTGCTTGAAACGGCTAATTGATTCAGTCCAGGAATGGGGAATATTTAACTGTGGATGTTGGTGGAGTAGAGCTTCCACCATCCATTCATCTTTACTGTGGCTAGTAGGAGTTGCAGTCCAGCAGCATCTGGAAAACCATACACTTGCATGTGGATATCTTGAACAATCAGAAAAGAAAAGACATACAATAGGGTGATGTTCCATTTGTGAAAGAGTAAATCGCAAGTCTCTGCCATCTGTTTTCGTAAACATTCTTATTTAAAGTCAATTTTATGGCCTCGGTTGACCATTCATAATACTCAACCTGAGACATTTATGTGCTTTGCCAGGGTTCAGTAAACCTCCATATGTAGGAAATACTGATGTAACATACATAATAAACTATATAGCTCTAAGCAAATATAGCTCTAAGTGTTCTGTAATTATTTTGTTTCAAATATTATTTGTACTTTGTCATGAAATATGGATAAAAGGGATGGAATGAGAATATATTTTCCATGCTTAGCTATCCTAGTTACCGTGTAAACCTCTGTAGAAGCGTGAAGTGTACAAAATGTGTTTTCAGGGAGTCATAGATCTTTTAAATGTTGTTACTGATTAGTATCCATGAACAAAATTAGATTTCTTTGTGTTTGCTTGTTTGCTTACTTTATTTATCTTCCCTTGGGGACTCAAGGCGGCTAACAATCCCCCATTTTGTCACAATTTCAAACCAAGCTAAAAAAAAAATAAAAACTATACAATGTGGATTTAGATTAAAATACAGTTAATATATATAATATTTAGTGGGAGAAAAAATCAATTAATAGAAATTTAGTCATCCCATCTCCATAAATAAAAGCATTTCCAATACATGCATTGGGATTAATTGGGTAAAATAAAGAAAAAAGCAGAAATATGCCAAAAATAAATATTTACTACTAGCATAAGTACTTCTGATCTACTTCAATTTTCTGTTTAGTGTGTGATTGTCAGGCGCTGTTAGCCAGGATTCTATATACAGGTTGAATATCACTCATCCAAATGGCTTGGAACCAGAGATGTTCCATGTTTAGATTTTTTTTCAGAGTTTGGAATATTTGCATATACATAATGAGATATCTTGGAGATGGCACCAAATTAGAATGACTACATTTGCTTGTACTTCATGTAACTTTATACACATAACCTTAAAGAGGGCTAATAACTTGGCTAAATGATTTTTTGAGGTTAGTGACAAGCCAAACATCTTGCATTAGCACTGCTTTGAAAATAAGTTAATGAATTTCTACCAAACCAAAGACTATTTTATTCTGAATAAAACCTAACCTCCCTCTCAACTTTTCTTTCTAAATTCAGTTTATTGGATGAAACAGCAACAGCACTTCAGCCTCAAGGAGTAGAGTCTCTCTTACTCATTCTTACAGTATTTTCTACAGCAGTAGAGCAGAAGGCTCACTATAGTATTATTAGCCCTTGCATTTCTCAAGGGCTACTGGGGCCTTTTGTCACTGTCATGTAAAGCAATGCTACTCAGAGTGGTAGTCCTGACACCAGTGATGGTCACAGAGCAGAGTGGAAATAATAATTGCCAGTCCCTAATATCATAAAGCCTTAGATACACTGATATATTCTTCTATCTGTGACTAGAGCACCAATACTATCATTGGCCTTACCAATAAGTAGGGGTTATAGCAGCACTGAGGGATATGTGGCTTCCCGGGTATTAAACTCCAGTTCCCATCAGCTTTAGTCAAACTAGCCAATGATATGAGGATAGTTCAACACCTGAAGAGCCAAATGTTCCCCTACCTTCCAGTTCACAGAAAAGGAGGTTAAGCAGAGGAGAGAAGTGCGTAATAGTGGTAAGCTTAGAGGTTCCTTTTAATCCGAAATGGAGAGTACTTTGGATACCTTAATGCTCATCTCTTCTATGTGGCCAATTTATAACCATTCAATCTCATATCTAAGCCTTGGAACTGTATCATCTGCCTCTCTACTCCTAGCAGACTCATTGTAGCTATGATTACTTTCACATACACTATGGCTCCATAATGTCCCTAAATGTATGTTCCACTGATACTAAAAGCTTAGGTGACAGGTGTCTGGTAACAAACTTTTATGGTTAAAGCAGTTTCAGGAGACCTCTGTCAGAGAGTTGTGCATGGGCTTTTCCCAGGTCCTATCCCATACTATTTTGTGGAATTTTTATTTTATTGTTGTTGTGGAGGCCAAAAAATTCTAGATTGCCCCACTAAATTGCAAAAATTCTCATTGAGTTTCACTGAGTTAAAAAAAAAAAAAACCAAAAGCCTGTTTCTTTCCTGTAGCAGTAATCTGCCATGTTCTGGACCTCAAAAGAATCTTTTTCATTCAAAGGAACCCTCTTTGAAATAGGTTTTTAATTGTGTGGAATGCCACTAGCCTTCAGGTTCCTCCTTCCCAATACGTTGATTTTTTTTGTAAGGATGATATAGTCCAGGTATCTTTCTGTCCCTTTTCTCAGTTATTTCAAAGTTTCCACAATACTGTTAACTTTAATTTGTAGAGTTGCTCCTTGCAAGTGAAAAATCGATGGGGGGCTATCACAGTGTGAAATTCGACTGTCAGTCTTGAGCTTATGGAGTGAGTAAGACATCTTAGAAAGGAAAAAAAAATCACAGTCTGTGCAGTGCTCAGCTGGGCTATTTGAAAGAGAAGGCAAGGCTGATGGGCCGTTAGAGAGTATTTCAGTTAGATAGATGATGATTCTCTGTGAAATATTGGAGTTAGCCCACATGTGAGGGGAAATAGAGCTTAGAAAATACAACTGGTTCCTCCTGAAGAACTCATTTGAGCCCAAAGAGCCTGAACTGTGTCTGTTCAGGAGTAAAAGCTGACTATAAAACTGGACACTGCCTTTAAAGCAAACCCAATTACAAATTCTTCATTTAGAATTTGGGGCATTTCTGAAGTTTTACTCAGTTGTAAGATTGAGTAGAAGCTCTTTGGAGCAAGTGTATTTTCTGTGGTGCAAATCGTGTCCAGCAACAGGAACTTCCAAATACGATTTTGAGGTGTTAAATATTGTAGCAGCATAGGAAGATAATGAATCAGTGTTCGCCAAAAATGCACAGTACTTCAAGTAGCAATACCAATTAGACAGCCTGCATATGTCGTTGTAGGGGAAGACCTTTAGATACATTAAATACTATATAAAGGAGATCAGGTAAGTATATGAATCACTTTCTTGCATTTTGTGATACGTGGAAGCCAATGTATATTAAGAACATAAGAGCTGTTGTAAAACAGAGTAAAGGCTTATCTAGGTCAGCATTCTGTGACCAATTGTATGCCTCGCCCGTAAGATACAACAGCACTCTCTATTACTAGCACCTGGTTTGGATGTACCAGTTAAACCTCAACTTAATGTTCCTTACATCCTTCCCTTTCCTTCTTCCAATGGGTCCATGCAGATGTATTTTGTCTGACCCAAGACACAATATAGTGCAATTCTGGATTTGTGGGCCAAAACTTTTTTTAATAGAAAAAACAGTTTGTCTTCATTTAAATGAAGGCAAACAAGAATTGATGCATCCAGTCTTCTGATCATTCCAGTGGGCAGAATACAAAATCTTGACCATTTTACACATAACACTAAACCATGGTTAAATGATGCACCTGAGTGTATTTCTCTGCATCTCTCTGAGCCTGTATTATCCTAGGCAAGTAATGTAGCTTAAACAAATGGAGAAAAAGTGGTCAATAATATTTTGACTTGTTGACACCTCTTGTGTCGCAGCTTCCTGCTTTTCCATCTCTTTTTCCTCTCTTCTGCCCACTGTTACACATGAGAAGGGTAGGATTCTCTCTAGTTTATCACGACAAGACAATACTTTAGAAAGCCTTGGGCTTTTGCATTCCTATTCTCCTCTGTGGCACAATTTTTGCCATCAGAAGTAACAGGCTGTGGCCTGTTGTTAATCTTTTTTTAAAAAATCAACTTTATGAATGTTTTGAACTGGGGTGGGGAATTTTTTCATGTTGGAAGGCCACATTAATTTAGCTGTAATCAAATAAGGCCACATTCAAGAAACTGCTATGAGATATACTTAAAATGTACATTATTTTGTAAAATATAGCTACCATGTACTTAATAATTTCAAAAAATGAAAACTATTTGTTAATTTTAAAGTCAAAAGACCACACTTCAGAACCAAAAAGTTCACATGTGGCCTTGAGGCTGCAGGTTCCTCGCCCCTGAAGCATTAGTCTTTACTAATGGTACGTAGCATAAGTCTTCACTGCACCCCAGCTCCTGTGCTGCTTTTCACTTTAAAAATATAGAGTTAATATTTTAGCAGCCAAATACTGCCTTGTTGTACAACATTCAACTGCAGAAGTTTGTGTACTGTAACTTTTTTTTTTAACCGTAGGCATTAGCAAGTCTACTCTCCTGGCCCAACACAGCCCCTAATTATTTTGTGAGCATGCCCATTATTTAGTCTCTGAATAATTTCCAGTAGTACAATACATGTCTCCCCTATTTTTAAAAAACAGAAAAGGGGATTAAAAATATCATATTAAAAATACCCTATCATTCCTGCTCCAACTGCATGAGGATTAGCTCTTCTCATCACCAGATACTTGCCAAGTTTGGCTGTTTCCCAGCCATTGTGTTGGAGCACAGTTTTTCAAATTATGCACTTAGAATTTTAGTGCAAGCTCAACCTTCCCTGTCCTCTTTCTAAAATGAATAAAAATGCTCCCCAGTAGCCAAGCCAGCTCCACGACCCCACAGATGCCTGTAATCATGCTGACTTGGAGGCTCCTTACTGTTTCCATTGATCGATGGTGCCATCTGTTTGATCGGGCCAGGCTTCTGAATCCAGAAGACAGCAGAGGCCAAATGCCAACTCCTGTGCTCGATCTGTGCTTCTACAGCGATATTCTTGTGTTCCCTGTCAGCAGGGGAATGGGGATGTGAAAGCAGCATAATGAATTCTTCTGTAGAGAAATTCTTTGGGGAATCTTTACTAGATCCTTGCTAAATGCAGCTTAGAATGCCTTCTTGTGGCAGGAAGCTTTCCTTCCGTGCCACTGTAATAGAGCATGCAAGTGTACGAAGAATGATTCCTCTGCGGACTAGAGCAACACAGCACTTTTGCTTTGAATGGAGATTAAATTAGTCAACAGATAACTCCAAACTTGGCAAGCAGCTGGTGGCATTAACAAGTTGTGCAAGCAAGTATAAAATAGAGGCATTTGCGACACAGAGGGCCTCTGCTTTGCAGGCACGCACCCTTGCATGCAACCTTTTCCAAATTTTCAACGGAGAACATGGAAATTAGGCCATGGAACGCTGCATTATTCATAACTTGGCAACCAGGAGCTAGGGCATATTGCCAAAATAAGCCACCCACTGTAATTACAGGTGAACAATGCTCTTAATATATTTTGCTACAGAAATGTACATTAATCAAAATGGAGGACACGCCTCTTAGAAAACAATACATTAAAATCCTTGCCAATTTCTGGGAAGATACAGCATTCCTTCACATGAATCTAAGCCAGCATCTTTCAGGAATGAAGACAAATAGTAAAAGAGATTCTTCTATCAAGAAGGAAAGGCACCTCCTGCATTATGTGTAAATAATGGGGGCATTTTCTCGGTCCTTCCCAGGGATGTATCGCCCAAACTCTGCTGACCTGAGACACCTGTACTAATGTTTTGAATGAGACACCCTGTTCTGGTTTTGGTGCTCAGTAGCAGAGACTAGGTTCCAACTGAGTACATCCATTAAAGGAAGAAGCTCCAGCTGTGAATTCAGGAAATAAGATTTTCTTTGCCATGTGTCTTTATATACCTGCAACAAAATGCTCCCCCCCCCCCTCCTAGCCATCTGCTTTTGAGGGTTTTCCAGCTCTTCAGAATGGATAGAGCTGTAATAGTGGGGATACGATTTAGCACCAAATCTTGTTTGTAACCCCAAGATTCTGAAAATGGGGTTCGGTGACATTTTGCAGATATGCCATACCAAAAGGTGTTGAAGCATTCCCTTTGGAATAGTTGGCAAATGGCTTTTAAGGCCCCCTCCCATGGTGAAACTAATAAATAGGTAACTATTCTGAGGATCAGAATGAATTACTTTCCTGCTCAGACTGTTTGTTGGAGCTTTAACAAGCTTGTTTACCTACTTGATCCAATATATTCCTTGAATTGCCACTGTGTGAAGCTGAACATTATCATCTGCAGTGTTGAGAATGAACCAGTTAGTATTGTGCAGACATGGGAGCACTGTAAAATTTCAAAATTTGTTAGCTGATAGGGTTGAATGATACTTAAGTTTCTTCTGCGTGTTGTCTGTGAAATGCACACATATGGGTTTCCCCAGTGTGCCTGCGCAGAGTTTGGAACCTTCTAGAAGCTTAAAAGTGAAAGAGATTGGTGGGAGCCCCGCCCACTCTCCCCATGTAATATATATATAGCCGTGGGTGGGGCTAAGCCTCAGTTCTTCTTTCTGCATGACAGCAGACAGTAGGAACCTTTAGTACTCCTCTCTATTGGATTTCTTACGGTTTTGACTCTGGACTGCCCTTGACTTGCTGCCCTCTCCTGCCCCACTTTCTGGACCGGACCTTGACCACGAATCAGGCAGTGTCTTTTTTTTTTTTAATGTAGCTCATGCGGAGCTAAGCTGCCCGATTCAGACATGCACAACATGTGCCTTTTGTGCTTGGGGGAGGGCACGTTCCCCAAACCTGTCCAATCTGCCTTTCTTTTGCCCCCCAAGCACGCCGAAACAGAGAGGCCTGCCTTAAGGTGGTCCTCTATGAACAAGCCCTGGCGCCGGATGGAACCCGCACCCAAAAACAGGCTCTCCCTGAGCCTTCCCCCCCTCCCTCCTACGCCCAGACTCAGGTTTCCCTCCCAGCCAGGGAGGAGAATGACGCCGGGGACTATCCAGCGCCTCAAGCGCTGCGCAAAAAGGCTAAACCTTCCAAAACCAAAGAGGCCAGGCGCAAAGGGGGCCATAAGAAGCCCAGGAAAGGAAGGCAACTCACTGGTGAAGAGCCCTTGAGTCCCCCGCCACAAGACCGGGCTGGAGAAAGCACACCTCGGGATCGAGGCTCTCCGAACCTGCCCTCTCCGCAGGAGACTCCTCCCCACTTGTCTCCAGTTAACTTTTTGCAGCCTCTCACTGAAGCAAGCAGCAAAGCTACCCCTGATGAACTCGGCCAAATTGCGGAACCCTCCCCCACACAAGACGCGGCATTCTCCTCCTCCTCACTCAACCCCAGACAGGCAAAGCTTCCAGGAGGAGCTGCTCGATACCGTGGGCTTCCCCTTCCTCGAATCTAGGGCCTCACACTCTAGGAGCCCATCCAGAGTATCCTCCTACTCCAGATCTTTTTCCCCTGGCCGTAACCGCCCTTACTACGCTGATTTCTTTTATCCCTATCCCCCTCCACCCCCCTTCACCTATGGGGCTCCTTGTTATTATGATTTTTACCCAAACCAATACCAACTACCTCCTCCAGTGCCCAAGCAGCCTCCTTCTGCCTCAGCCTCCCGACCAGAAGCCACAGTACAGGCATTGCCTCCCACTCATCTACCTTCCATCCCCTCCCAGGCAACTGAATCGAATCTGCCTGAGCAAGGAAGGGAGCTAGCTCACATTCAAACAACTCTCATCCCTGACACACTACAAGACAGGGATTTAAATGTATCTGAGGGAGATACCCCTTCACTGGCACCCCCTCAGACCGAAATAGATCAAGACCCCCAACAGGCAGAGGACTTTAGAAATTTCTCAGCTCTCCTCATCAGACTCTCAAAAGCCCTTAACCTACCCACTCCCAAACCATCCAATGTTGTGGAAGATCCCTGCTTTTCCTCCTCTGAACAACAAGCCCCATCATCCACGGCCCTCCCAACCCTCCCATACTTACTACAAGTTATTAAAACTGTGGGGATGGCTCCATCATTGGTACCAGCCACCCCAAAACGAGCCGAAAACCTTTATAAGGTTGACCTTTCTACAGCCTCTTGGCTTGCAAAAATGCCTAAGGCCAACTCAGTTGTTACAGATGCCCAACCTAAACCAACTCAAAGGGCACAGCTTACACCCTCAGACAGAGAGGGTAAGAAACTTGATGCAATGGCCAAAAAGTTCTACGCTTCAGCCTGCCTCTTCACCCGTATGGCTCACTGTGGGGTATACATGAGTGTATACCAAAAATTTCTCTGGAACAAAATGGAATCCTTCCTTGATTCTCTTTCCCTTCACCAACAAACCCTTGCCAAAGCCTTTCAACAAGAAGCATTATCTCTCACGGCCTTGCAAAAGGACCTAGCAAAGAATACTGCCGACGCATCGGGAAAACTCCTTGCAGGCCCTATGAAGACACGCATGGCTCCGAGCCACCATCTTGTCTCCCTCCGCTCGCTCCCTCATTGAAGACTTACCAATGGACAGAAGCGGGACTTTTCAACCCGGAAACAGACTCCCAACTCGAACATTCTCATAAAATGAAACAAACCATCAACAAGTATGGACAACATCAATACCAATCCTACCCCTCCCAGCATCAGCGATGGCCTTATGAACCACAATACTTCTGGGGCCACTACAGTCCCCTGCCCTTTCGAGGAAGACAACGCCAGCAACCTGCCTCAACAGGCAACCGCAGACCACCCCTCTTCACGAAGGGTCAGTACCACAGAACAAAACCTCCAGACAATAGGAGATAGCGCTTTTAGCCCCTCCCCCCTACTACCACTCACTCCTTTCCAGTTCAAACTATGTGTCCCCCCCCCCCCTTACCACCCACACTTACGTTGATAGACTCTCTCCATACCTTGGACAGTGGCAACAGATCACATCAGATGCCTGGGTGCTAAACATTATAGAAAGAGCCTATGCTATAGAATTCCTTTCCCTGCCATCCGTGGGACACATCTCTGCCACTTCCCCCTCAGACCCCCTCCTTGAAGAAATAACTTCCTTACTTGACAAAGGGGCAATATCCCCCGTCCCTCCTCATCACGTTTCTTCCTGTTATTTTTCCCGTTACTTCTTAGTAACCATATGCGGTGACTGTCTTCGCCCCATCCTAGATTTACGCTGTATTAATCTGTACATCAAACCATGTAAATTCCGCATGGTGACACTCCCCACCATCCTTCCCCTTATCGGGAAAGGATCCTGGCTTGCGTCTATTGATTTGAGGGATGCTTATTTCCATATTTCCATTAAGGAAGATCACCGTAGATTTCTCAGCTTTACAATAGGAGACTCATGTTACTCATTCAACGTCCTACCCTTCGGCCTTTCCACAGCCCCAAGGGTCTTTACCAAATGCATGTCAGTAGTAGCAGCCCATTTATGCCAACACCACATAATGATTTTTCTGTATCTGGATGACTGGCTTTTATCAGCGGAATCCCGCGATCAATTGCAATCTGATATTCATTTCACTTTATCTTTTTTGCAGACCTTAGGTCTCGTTGTCAACAGAGAAAAATCCCACCTTTCCCCTACCCAACGTATCACCTTCATTGGCGCCCTTATAGACACGCAATCCCAAAAGGCCTTCCTACCAGAAGAAAGATTTAGAAACTTAAGAACTGTGGTCTCTGAATTGCGCCACCATGGACAAGCGTCCGCCCGGACAATCCAGTCAACCTTAGCCACATGGCCTCAACTACAGTGGTTACACCATACGCTCGCCTCCGCTTCCGAACCTTACAAAACTGATTCGTCTGGAAATTCGACCCAATCCGAGATCACCAAAACATCGTCCTATCTCTTCCTCAGGACGTCCTCAACTCCCTCTCATGGTGGACAAGAAGGTCCAATGTGTGCTCGGGACTTCCGTTCATTTCTCCTCGCCCCTCACTCTCACTGACAACAGATGCATCAACACTAGGTTGGGGCACATACTTACAGAACCTAACAGCCCATGGCCATTGGTCAACACAAGAGCAAAAGCTCCACATCAACGCCTTGGAGGTCCTAGCCGTGGAAAAGGCCCTGAAATCCTTCGCCCGCCTTACCAAAAACCAGGCCATCCAACTTGTCACGGACAACACAACAGTGAAAGCCTACATAAACAAACAGGGAGGGACCCACTCACTCACTCTCCTCTCCATCGCATCACAAATCTGGGAATGGTGCATTCGCAAGAATATCTTTCTCATAGCAATTCACCTGCCGGGAGAGGACAACGTCCTAGCATACTCCCTGAGCAGAACTCCCCTCAGCAACCACAAATGGAAACTCCACCACAGGGAGTTTCGCTTCATCACCAGACGTTGGGGAGTTCCTCAGGTTGACCTCTTCGCCTCCCCGACGAACAAACAGTGTCCTCAGTTTTGCACTCGGATACGCCCTCACACATCCCCAGGCTGCTTAGGAGACGCCTTCCTCTTCACGTGGGTACCAGAACTACTATATGCATTTCCACCGCTCCCACTCCTGACCAGAGTGGTGGCCAAAATCATATCAGACAATGCAAATTGTATTCTCATAGCCCCTTGGTGGCTCCGACAGGCCTGGTTGACACCCCTCCTGAAGGCATCAAGAGGCGACTATGTCCACCTGAATAACAGCCATGACCTTCTCACAGTCCAGGACGGTCTTGTGAGACACCCAGACGTAACATCTCTACAGTTGACAACATGGAGGATCAGACCATGGCCCACCTCCGATGCCGTCCGTAGAATAATCTTCGCAGCCCAAAAGACATCAACAAAGTGATCTTATACATGCAAGTGAGATCGCAGCCCTAAGGGCCGACGCCCCTACATTCATTTTTCTGACGATAATGTGACACTTCGGACAGATGTAGCATTTCTATCAAAGATCGTTTCACACTTTCATATGTGCCAGGACATTGTTTTACCCACCTTCTTTCCCAACCCATCATCTCCCCTCGAGATGACCCTTCATTCTCTGGACGTTAAAAGAGTACTACTATTCTATATTCATAGAACTGCCCCCCACAGAAAATCTCCAAGGCTCTTCCTCAAATACAGGAAAGATGCCTTAGGCCTTCCAGTCACTTCCCAAAGCTTGGCTTTCTGGATCACCTCTGCGATCCATCTGGCCTACCAACTGGCAGGTAAAGAGCCACCAACTCATGTAGCTGCCCACTCCACCAGGTCACTGTCAGCCTCCCAAGCCTTCCTCCGGGGTGTATCCCTACAAGACATCTGCAAGGCGGCCACCTGGTCATCACCATCGACATTCGTGTCCCACTACAAGCTGGACATCCAAGCAAAGAAAGACACCGCTTTTGGCAGGGCGGTGCTATTCTCCTGTGTGGCATGACCCACCTCCAAGGTTAGTAGCTTGCTATTCACCCATATGTGTGCATTTCACAGACAACACGCAGAAGAAGTATAGATTGCTTACCTGTAACCGTATTTCTTCGAGTGTTGATCTGTGAAATTCACACAGCCCGCCCATCCTCCCCGCTGGAGTCATGCCTTGGCTTCTCAGCTGCTGTCTGCGGCGGAGAACTGAGGTTTAGCCCCACCCACGGCTATATATATTACATGGGGAGAGTGGGCAGGGCTCCCGCCAATTTCTTTCACTTTTAAGCTTCTAGAAGGTTCCAGACTCTGCGCAGGCGCACTGGGAAAACCCATATGTGTGAATTTCACAGATCAACACTCGAAGAAATACGGTTACATGTAAACAACCTATACTTCCATCTTGTGACCAAACAGTTTCAGCTTTGGCTGCAAAGCCCGCCAGTGGAAGGAAACCAATTTAGGATCAAAGCCTCATTTTCATGTCTGACTGTTGTCACTGAAGCAGTGATGGACCGTAGGTCTTGATAATGCAAGCTTTTAACTATTTTAATCTGCAGTTGTGGAATATTTTGTATCCTCCTAAAGACTGCATTTTAATTAAAAAATTATTTCAATTTTGATACTAACTGGTTTTTATTTCAGCATGAGCTTTCATGGATTTACTTGTTCAGTTGCATCACAGAATGATACTCAAGCCTGGATATCACTCAATACTGTATCTGAAGCAATGAATTTATATTCAGGAAAGTTCATTCTAAAATGAAAAACAGTCTTTAAAATGCCTCCTGCCTTTCTGATTTTTTCAGTTTTCTCTGTTGGGAATCTTAAGTGGCATGTATATTCTTAACATACACACATTTTTCCTATAACTGCAAGCTTGATTCGTTATATTAACGTGTTCAGAGGGAAAAGGAAAGTCTGAAATGGTACAGTAAATGTTTAAGGAAGATAGAATATGAGTACAATGAATCAGGGAAGGCCTATTGTAAAACAAGACATGGAACTTAAAGACCAGGCATAGGCAAACTTTGGCCCTTCAGATGTTTTGGACTTCAAACCCACAATTCTTAACAGCCAGTAGGCTTTTAGGAATTGTGAGAGTTGAAGTCCAGAACACCTGGAGAGCCGAAGTTAGCCCGTTCCTGTTATAGACATTGCATTACTCAGAGTGAACAAGCTAAACTGGAGAGGAGTGAAACATTTTGAGTCAGATAAATTACATTGTGTTTTACTCAGGAAATGAAAACTTTAAGGAGAAATGTAGTGCAATTAATAGTGAAGAGAGATGTAGCAAAAGACATCAAGCAACACAATGCAAAGTCTGACCAAATAATATCAATAAGACTTCTGGAAAATACTATCAAAATAACCATAACCCAAGTTTACACTCCTACTACAGAGGCAGAAGAGGAAGAAATAGAACACAAATAAAACAGGACATCTTGGCTGGCAATTGAGATACAAAAGTAGGAAATAGAATAGAATCAAATATTGTAAAAGTATATGGCCAAGGATCAAGGAATGGAACATTAATCATTCATGGGCTATTATTCGTAGCCAAGTATGATTGCCTTCCAAGTGTAGAGTCTTAGTGGTAGAGCCATAGATGATTATAGAGACCTATTCTTGATCCGCATGCTCTTTTGCAGCGAGGACATTGATTTCCAGATGGAAGCCGGTCCTGACAAGGGTTGGCTTGATGTGCCTTCCTTGTGACACATTTCTCCCTTTCGCCCTCCATTTGTGCCTCTTCAAATTCCACAGCACTGCTGGTAACAGCTGACCTCCAGTTAGAATGCTCGAGGGCAAGGGCTTCCCAGTTCTATACCACAGTTTTTAAGGTTAGCTTTAATCCCATCTTTAAATTTCTTTTCCTGTCCACCAACATTCCGTTTTCTGTTCTTGAGGGTATAGTAGCTGTTTGAGGGTATGGTAGCTGCATTTGGACAACGTGGCCAGTCCAGCGAATGGCAGAGGATCATCACTTTAGTGCTGGTGGTCTTTGCTTCTTCCAGAATGCTGACATTTGCCTGCCTGTCTTCCCAAGAGATTTGCAGGATTTTTTGGAGGCAACCCTGAAGGAATCATTCCAGAAGTTGAGTGTGACATCTGTAGATAGTCCACGTTTTGCAGGTGTATAACTTAGTTGGGAGGACAATAGCTGTGTAAACAAACATCTTAGTATCCCTACAGACATTCTGAACCTCAAACATTCTGTGCTTCATTCGAAAAAATGCTGTATTTGCAGGAATCAAACTGTGTTATATGTCGGTGTCGAGATCATGTCAATTTATCCACTGCTATATTAGATGTTGACTAAATGTCATGGCACTGCATTATGTCATTACTCTGGAAACTGAAATCTACTGTGCATTTATATTAAAAAACAGTTCATCTGGATTTTCTTAATTTTACTGTTTTGGAAGCAGAAACACTTTTGTCAAACCGTTCCACAAATTCAGTGCTATATCTTAGGATGCATCACAGTTGATAGTTTATTTACAAGGCACCCTGAATTTGTCTGAACTCACCAACCCATAGACACCAAAAGAAAATACTGTGTGAAAACATGGGAAGGTTCCGGAGATCAGATGTTGGGAATAACCCATGAGATTTTATTGGCAGTGCATATAATCGGTTCTAAATGTGTTTTACAACATACATATAAGCAGGATTGTAAAATTATGGAATATTATGTACAATGTGACTGTTTATGAAGAAGTAGGAAGTCATATTGCATTCTTTTCAAATAAACTGGAGGGAGATATTTTGAAAACATTCTGGACTAAGAATTTCTGAAGCAAAGCAGGGAGGAGAGTTTCAAACTAAAAGAACATAATTACAATTTGCTCACGCCAGGCATTTGCTGAGAGTGTTTTTATAATCCTGGTCCTTTCTTGGCAGCTAGAACTACATATTTGTGACTAGCACAGACCTCCATTTCTCCAAGACCACATCAAGGCAGAATAAGGAAAACAGACAGATTGGTCCTCTGTCCATTGGTTCTGTGGGATGGGGTTCGACCTGATCTCCAGGCCTAACACTTCATTCTACCTTAGCACTGAATTTGAATCAGGTCCCACTTTCATGAGCACTGTAGCTATATTGTTACTACTTAAAGCCATTTCTGTGCTTTTAAAATGTGTCTCCTTTCCATTTGAGCATCTTTTCATTCTTGAGATAGGGAAGGCTAATATCCCATGCTCCCATTAATAAGTTGTGCTCTTTACACCCTCTCCAATTGTAATAATGGTAAAACATTTCTAACCCCCAGGATAAAATAGAAAATCTGTCAGTAAAGCTTCTAATCCTCTAACTGGACATGGATCTGGAGGGATATTCTCATGCTAAACCTCTTGTGTAATTACTGAGGCCTTTGCAATACAGTTGCTGCTGACACAAGAGGAAGCATTGACATCTGCCCTAGACCCCATCAGGTTCTTAGTCTGCCATATTTGGCTTAGCTGAATTGTTCACATATGGGCAAGAAGCTACAATTTGGATTTGCTGGCTCAGCTAGAGGAAAGGTTGTACATTTTCAGGCTTGCTCTATCCCCTCCCTCAGCCTTGTTAATAAATGTATATTTAACAATGTCTGGAGCATATGAAGTGATAATAACTAAATCAATACCTCCTTCATTGATTGTCCAGGATCCCTCCAGCGTGACGCATGCGGTGATGCAGTAATTTTCCAGCTAACTAGCACCCTGATCTACAGCCCTGCTATTGATTGACTATTGTATTGGGCAGGCACTGAGTATTGTTGCTTTTGCCTCCATTCGGCCTCCTTTTCTGATTCATTTGTTTATTACAGGATAGGGGTGATCATCTGAGAGCCTTCTGAAATTGGCCAGTAAGAGTCAGTTTGTTAGCTACACATAAACAAACCATTTTCTATAATTGCCTGCCGGTTCCTTTCCAAGCTCCAAGTTCTTGTGGTTGGCAATACCCTTTATTTTGCTTAGAGATGTGCCCAGTTCTCTTCCCACCAGTTGCTCATATCAGAGCTACAAAAAAGAATATAGTTGTTTCAGGCATCATATCCATCTTTGTGGAGAGCTGATGTGAACTCTGCTGGGTTATTCCTGCTAGCCCAACTCTGATGCTAACCTGAGAGCAATGCAAAGCCTGTCCTTTGCTGTCTATCCTGCTGGTAATGGCTATGCTGACATATCCAACATAGTGGACAGAAACACCTTATGCAGCAGTATTTTGTTGAAGGTTTTGCTTATATTATTCCTGTTAATGAAACCCTGTAACATAATATTGTAATATGAAGTCACTGCAGCCCATTAGGTCAACCAGTTAAATATGCTTTTTCCAGGTTGTACCATTGTGTGTCTTACTCCATTTCTACTCCCTCATTGGTGGTATTTAATACTCGGAGAGCACTGAACTGTTCTCATAGTTTTTCTCACTTTGTTCTTTAAAAAATATAAACATTCTGTGATTGGTTTTTGTACTTATATAAACTTTTCAAGCTTGTTAATGCTAATTCCTTGTCTATTAGTGGCACCACTTTAGCTGATGAAGGAATTGTATTAAATTAGTATTCAGATTAAAAATCCACCTAATCCATAAAACCTGGTACTGCTTGATTCTGTTTGAAGAATTGTTTTGGGTTTTAAAATCATTTAGAACTTTGAATATGGGTAGGGATAAGAACAAACACAGATAATTGTCTCTCACTTGGAAGAATGCTTTGCTGCTCTTTTGAGATCATTAACACCTTAGATACTGTGTATTGACTTCTTGTTGTATTTGCTGTCAAAAACGTACAGTTTAACACTCATTAACGTGTTTTTTCTCTATGTAAATTTAAACTATTTCTTACAGTGGTGCCTCATTAGCTTAATATTTCATAAGCTGACAGTTTTCATAAAAAACATCTGGGACTTTGCATGTTCATTATGAACAGATTTTCCACTGTGCCCTTAGTCTTTTTGACCTGTTACGCCAGAGGCCTGTCTCCACTTGCAGGCAAACCCTTTCATTTATAGTATTTTAGCATGATCTTTGCAAAATCCCTATGAAAAGGGGGCCATCTTCATTTCAGTCTTGCCAGGAACCAATTGTAAGCCTGTGTTGCTTTCTTTCTCTTTTCCCTCCCCCTTTATAATAATATACAATGCTTAACCCCCTAGGACCATGTTCATGTGCTCTGAACTTTACTCCTTGGCCTTTCTTTTAAACCCTTATTCAAGGTTCGGCTGCTATAGCTATTTCTCAATGCTGCCTACTGTATAAGCTGTTCAGTCACTCTTAGCAGAAGCCAAGATGCACCCTTGCATGTGGTTTTGTCTACTATACTTGGCACATAATGAAATCAGTGAAATGTTTCTAAGAACTCAGCCAGCCCTGACTTTGTCATCTATTTTAGGATTACAGAGGACTCAGCAGTGACAACGTTTGAGGCACTAAAGGCTCGCGTACGTGAATTAGAAAGGCAGCTCTCCCGTGGGGACCGCTATAAATGTCTCATTTGCATGGTGAGTAGTTTCCCAGTTGTGGTCATGAATAAGGAAATAACTTTGTACCTCTCTCCCTTGGTGATAGCAACGTGGGACTGTTCTGTGCAGGAGTATGTGTGAGAAAACTACAACCTTATCATTTGTCCATCGACTCCAGGGAAATGGTACAACTTTCTCTTGCACACAAGTCAGTTTCAATGTGTTCTGGTTAGGTAGGGCTTTAATTGACAACTTGTCAACTGCATTGGCGCTGTTTCTGTAAACTCTATTGACCCTACAGATCTCCTTGTGTCCATGTTCATCTCTTCCAATATCTGCTGAAAAGAAGTCAAAAAATCTGTTCTAAAACTCCGCATATGACTTAAAGACAGTCCATTAGTCAAACAGTTTCAAAGCTGTTGGTTACCTATGTCCTGATGACAAATGATTCACTATTTTGATTCACTTACTGAAGTACTGAAGCTCCCTCTAGTGGCTTGGAATCTTGCACCTGTTCACATCTACTATTACTTTAATACAGTTTCTCCATACTTTTTAGGTTATGGCATATATCATCCCTGCTAAATTATGGCTCTCTTTCGAGAAAATAGATCTTTCCAAGCTCTCATAGAACAATTATTTTGGAAAGAAAATGCCCTCCAGAGCGTTTTCAAGCACTGATGCCAATACATTTTTTCCTCTAAGCTCTTTTCAAACTATACATTTTGGAAAATATTTACAATTTTTCATTAATGCTTAAAAATCCTATCACCTCTGATAAATTACAACTGGATTGTTTCTTAGTGGTTTCAAATTAACATCAGTTTGCTTGTAGATTGTTTTGCAAAGAAAAGAAATATATTACTTTAAATAAATAGATTTTTTTAATGAACAATGCAAAATTGTCTTCCTTCCCCTACAGGCATAAGCCAGTGCTTTTTTTGCTGAAAGATGGATACTTCTTCCTTCTTCTTTTTTTTTTTAAAAAAGAAGAGAACCCTCCACTTCAGAATATTCAATTTTCCCTCCAATATTGCATTTGTACAGTTGTGTCATTCTTGCTCTAGGCCTGGAGCTAACATAAGAAGTATATCAATAGGGGGGAAAGTAAGATTGTTGATACAAGCCAGAGGAGGAGGAAGAGAAGTCCTTTTTGGTTATGAAAAACAATTTAAATATATAATGAGCATGAGAAGAGAACTAGAATCACAGAGTAAGAGGCAAGTTCAGTCTTCTATGTTGTGCCAGTAACAATCTAACAAGCAAAATTGCTAGCACAAATTATCAGAGAGAGACTGTGGTGTGTTCATGTTAAAGTTGAATACTGTTTCTGGAAAAATCTCCCAAAAAACTTCTTGACTTTAACCCATTGGTCACAGTTGTAAGGCAAGAGGATGATGATCATAATCATCCTTCCTGTTCTTGTTTAAGGAAATGCTGTATTTCTGTATCATTAGGGCCTTGACCATTGTGGTCCTAGAGGTGCTGCATTATCAATTTGGAGCCATTATATGTGCTTCTGATATGAAAATGAAGTTGTATTCATGTGCTAGCTCCTCTCCATCCTGGCCCAGAACTTGGAAGCAGAGCACTGAAACACTTGTGTGTGTGATGGGACAGTTTCCTTCTTCTTTCTGCAGGATTCCTACACAATGCCCTTGACCTCCATCCAGTGCTGGCACGTGCACTGTGAGGAATGCTGGCTGCGGACTCTGGTGAGACTATTTCTTGGGCCTTTATGTCATTTCTAATTTGTTTCTCCTAGTTGAAAATGTATTTGACTGTCCCCAAGATACAATAAGTCTATTTTGTTTTAGGATCTTCAACTCTTCCCACTTTTCCCTCTGATATCATTAGGCTGAGATCACATCTCCCTGTTTACTTTTGCTGGATGAGAGTTGGTTGGAGAGCCATGCAGCCTTATTTCCCACAGCACAAGTTGGGTGACAGGCTAAAGTGAGAATTTCAAGGAACACCATGCTCTGGGCACCATCTCCTCTACACCAGTTTCTCTCTGCAAGCATACTTTGTTTACTCAGTTCCTCTAGTCCTTTCATAGAGGGGTAATTTAAATTGGCTGTGCAAACTGAGCTGTTCTCCACTAGCAAGTATTTTTTATTTTATCTTGTGTATTGAATACAAAAGGTGATTTGGGACTATAGACTTAAACAGTTGGAGAAGCAAGGCCTTAAAAGTTTCCAAACACAGGTTTGATTGAAGATAGAGACTCAAAAGAGGAAGGTTGGCTTGGGTGTTTGTGTGTGAGAAACAGAATGAATCAAAAGGTTTGTATGTTTTTAATTAGCTTTTAATCCAAACTTGTGCCCTTTATAAGAACAAGATCCTGACTTGTGTCCTTTATAGGAACAAATGTTGGCCTGTAGTTTTGACTGGGAAGGAATACGACAAATCAGAATCTTCATCTTTTTTAGCGTAACACTGGGCAATCCAAGGCCTATCTGCCTGTGTTTGCAGCCTCACAATTAAATTCAGCATAGCATTATCAACAGGTTAAACAAAAAAGTGTGGTTTTTTGCTTGCTTTCAAAGAATAATTATTCTTTTTTTTATCAAGGCATACATTTGCCAGGAATTATGTTCAAAGCAAAAATGTGATCTTTTGATAAATGGATATGGTCTACATCTTGACATCAGGACACCAGTGAATTTGGGTATGGACACTAATAATTTGGGTGAGAGTCAATAGCGCCCACTGGACCTTGCCAAAGTTGTCTAGCCATCATCTAGCTACTCCCACTGGTGTGAAAAACCACAGACTGTTTTTATCATAAACTCTCCAGATCCTGGCTGACCATTCTGTAGAACATAGTTGGTGACAAAACATCCCGAATAATATAAAGAACAATTTATTGAAGAACCTGACACATCTCAGTCCTCAAGGTTTTCTTTTGATACAAAACTCTAAAAAAGAGTTTATATCTTAGAGAGCAATTAGCATGCAACTCCAGTGACCAGTTCAAGAATGAGGTGTAAAGTGTATATATAAATGTAAATCAAATGGCTTGGGTCAGATTTTATGTTCAGCCTAAATAATGGATATGTTGCAATGTATTATACAATTTGGACCAGTTGTATTTTCACTGTAGTTTGATAGTCAGTTGTTTTGATCTATATCCCATCTTTCCTCCAAGAAGATAATGGCAGCATATCTAGTTTCCTCCCCATCCCTATTTTTATCCCCATAAGATTATGGAAGGGGAATGGGTTCATCTTGGCAGCTTGGCCAGTTTCAGCTGTTGCTAAATGCCCATGTTAATTGCCTACCCGTGTTTTAGATAAATAGAAACTGCCCCTTATTTATTTTTTTGTGGCTGGATTGGTGTTGGCCTGTTATTTCCTAAAGATGGAGAATACACCTTTCAGAGTCCAGAGGTTAAGAAGGTGGTTATCTTTTTATGTAGAGTTTATAAGGTTTCAACTCCTGCCATCAGAACTGCCTCTATAATGTCATTGTTTCAAGGACACCTATTCGTGGTCCAAGGATTTGATTTCTCTGCTTTCTGAGGACGAGGCTAAGCTTTGACAGGGGCTCAATAAATTGTCTAAGGCACTTGTGCCGGGTGTGAACTTTGGCTAAAAATTCAGAATGCAGATAGGTAAATTCAAAGCAGATTTGATTGACAGTCCATTTAAGGGATCTAAATTATTTGGGGATACTTTGGATGAGCTATTGGTTGAGATTAAGAAAGAGCAAAAGAAATTTATTTGGTGCTGAATTTGGTCATTTAATGGGCATGTGTCTCTGTTTTATCAAATAGAGTTGGAATGCTCTACAACAGCACTCTAGACCAGACATCCTCAAACTGCAGTCCTCAGCTGTTTGGGTCTCCAACCCCCAGAAGCCCTAGCCAACTTCTTCAATGGTCAGTAAATGTGGGAGTTGGAGGCCCACACAGCTAGAGTTTGAGAAGGCCTGCTTTAGACACAGTTAATTTTAGGGTATTTTTGAAGGAGGACAGAAAGCTGTAGGAGGAGCTCCTGTCTCTGGCCGAAGTGTTTTAAGTAAAAACATATCACAGCTAACTATTTTAGTCTAGCTACTTGATCTGTGTATAGTTGCTAGTTCAGACCCATTCCTTGGACTTGATTCCATCTGAGGGAACTTCAGTGGTTTCTCCTGCCTTACCAGGACAAAATTGCTCACATTTATCAGGTTTGTCATTCACACAAGTAGATAAAAAGACCAAGATGATATTTACTGTAACGTCTGTAATGAAATCTTGGATGTAGTTAAGTACACCCAAGCAAATCAGGGATTTGCAAACCAACAAATAACTTTATTTTAAAACTGGCTTTAGAACCTAGCCTGTTTTGGATACAATCATATTCTTGGGTTGGGATAGCTTAAGCAACTCTCTCCTTCCTGGTTGGTCATCTATTCAAGTGAAGTGGGGAGTGGATGCATCAGCACGTAGCACATTTATGTCATGGTTTATTCAGGCAGAATACCATAATGCACTCATAATCACCCTGTCTTGTTCCCTGCAATATATTATATGTTATTAAGCCCTGTAGGAACCAGATTCTATCTGATTTTAAAAGCTAAGCAAAATTAAGCCTGGTTAGTACTTAAAATGGGAAACTGCCAAGGAATACCAGGTGCTCTGAGCTGTATTTCAGAGGAAGGAAATAACAAGCCACCCCTGAGTATTCCTTGATTATGAAAACCTATGAAATTCTTGGGGCCACCATAAGTCAATAAGCAGTTTGACAGCACGTGAACATACACAGAGCTTAAGTGCTTTCATAGCTATTCAACATATCTGCCAGAATAGTAAGCAGTCAGCAGTTGCATATATGAAGATGTGACTAAGGAATAAATATGCTTCTCCCTTCCAAATGGCAGTTTGACCACTTCTGACACTGGTCCAGGAATTTCTCCAGCCCCAGGACAGCTTTTAAGAAGCACTACGAGCTGCAGCAGGAAAAATGAATTCTGAAAATCTTTCTTTCAAAACAAATGGAATCCCACCAAACACTGCAAAGTTTACAACCTGATATATTTGTATCTGTATTTTAATATCATGAGATGCTGTTTGGATCCACATCATTGTAACAAAGGCACTGTCAGGCACTAAGGATGAATGGCAGGGCTGCTGAGTAGTTCCATTCCAGCTGCAAATAAATCTGAACACAAATATGCTTCTGAAAAGACAAAATAACATAGAACTGATTAGCATATTCTACTGCTAAAAGAACCTGGTTAACTTGTTAAAAGGAACTTGTTAATAGGTGAAGTCACTGAAGGCTTGTTGGTAGCCTACAAGTTGCATCCTGTTCATGTAGCAGTTTATTTTGTTATGTAGTAATCCTGGCAAATATTCAATCATGGGAAAACAACATTTTCCCAGTTTCATGGGCCAAAGAAAAGGGAGTTAATTTTTATAAGAATAAGATTTACTGTTGCACACTTCCATGCACAAGTTTTGTATTCAGTTTCTCAATGAATTATTATTATTATTATTATTATTATTATTATTATTATTATTATTATTCCCCGCTTTATCTCCCCCAAAGGGGACTCAAAGAGGGTAATAATAATTAATTGTAGAAGCTATGCTATTCTTGTGCAACTTGTATGCATTCCTCCTTTTCCTATGAGCCCACAGGGCTTCTTGGAGATTTGAATTGGGGCCGGGGAAGCCTCTGGCATTGCATCAGCTGTGATGCAGAAATCTCCCCTCCTGCGTCTACCACCTTTATTTCCAGAAGGGCCAGTTGGGTTCCATCCCAGTATATTTTACATAGCAAAATAGGGGAACTCCAGAGGTTAAGTTAAAGTGTGTATATCTTACTTGGACAGTATAAGCATTAACTTTGCCTGTTATCTTGACTAAGAGGCACTTGTATCTTTCAAAGCTAAACGATCCTGCTGTCAAAACACAATAACTGCTTGCAAAAGGCAACTGTAGGGATAATAGTAAGGAGAAGAGCTAGTTCCGGTTGGAGCCCCACTGCCCGCTGCAGAACGTCCAGAGTTGGGAATTGTGTTGGGGAAGCAATTAATAAGTTGCAGGTCATCTGTTCTCCAGCCCTTGCTTTTTCCCTACAGCCCACAATTTATTAAACCAGGGTCTTTTGCAAGGCAGGCGCTGTTCTCTCACTCTTAAAAAAATTCTCAGCCTATGTTCGCATGTTTCTAATGTAACCATTAAAATGTAGCCTGAAGACAGCAATAAAAACCCTGGAACGCCTTAGTGCTTTTGTGTCTTGATCAAAGTCAATGTGTGTAATCTCGTTAAGGCAGCCCTTCCCTCCCCCTTCCTCTTTTTATGAATTTAATGGCATGCAGCAGCTGGACTGGGTGTTTCATACTCACCAACCTGCATTGTTCTAATTAAGGTATCTCCTTTTATTTTGGGTACAAAGGAGGCACGTGTGTGTATACTGCTGTTTTTTAAAAAATAGCAAGCAACTATGGGATAATGGATTTAATAATTGCCACGAGTGGCTTTTCTCTGGGTGTAAAGCTAGTTTCCTTCTGGATGATGTGAGTGTAGAGAGCGCTGTATGAGCAGCACACATGGAAAATGGGCTCTGCCAAAGGGGCAGCACATTTCTTGTGTTGTGCAATAAACAATTTGTTACACTTAATTGGGGGGGGGGGGACACTGGCTTCCTTCCTGATGTGTTTGAACATTTCTGGAGATGTGCCATGCCTTCCCTGTTATGGAAAAAAATCAAGCTTTTCCTTCTGTTTCTGTGTTTTATGTGGCCAGACTAAACGTTATGTTTGCTTGGAGTTTTGTATTGTGGGCTAAGTAAAGAAACTGGAAGTAAAATGGGCATGGTATTCTGAAAACTTGGATAAGAAAAATGTGTGCATTCCTGAACCCAAGAATTTGACATTCACTAACATAAAAAGCATTGAATGCCTTCCGTTTTTTATTGGCTTCAGAGGATTGACTGTAGCATCCTTGGCCTCAGTTGGTAATAACTATAATTAATAGGGAACTTTGTAAAGTCCTTTCTTATCTTTATCCTTTTTATCTCGACAAGAATGTGATTTCACTCCTTAAGGGCCCTGTCCTCCTTAGTATCTGACAAACCCTTCTTCAAAGGCTGCATATTTGGCGAGTTTACTTGGTCAAGCTGTCATCATCAGAGTCCTATTTGTGATTTAATGAATAGCCCGTGTGAGGCTTTTGTCCCTTATCCCATCACTTTTACCACCAAATGTGAGGTTCTGCCTAAATCTGTCATGCCGCCGTATGTGAAGGCCTTTTTGCTACCAGTGAAAACACCTTCTGTCCCACAATACTTTGTTAACAGAAGTTGGATATAACAAAGCGGATTCATAATTTAATATATTTAAGACAAGACTTCTTCTCATTCAGTCTTATCCTAGCTAAGTCAGTCTCTCAAAGCCCACTCATTGATTCTTAAACTTGATAGACTGACTCTGTCAACTCTAACGTCCTTACTCATTCACACCACACCACACTCTACAATCTCCATACCAATTGTCACCCACCAGCTGAATTCAAATTCTTTCAAACTTTCCACAAATCACCACTCGCTCTCAACATTTCATTGATTCACCCTCCCACCAGCTCCTTGCCTGATTTATCTCTATTACATAAATAACCAAATTACTTTCATGCATTAAACATTTTCCTCCCAATGTTCATGATATCACGATCTACCTAACAAGTACCCTACCTTGCTTTATTGTAATAGTGTCTATGAAGTACAATTTTACATTAGATACAAACTAGGTAAGTTCCTGGGCATTTATTTCACATGTAACTACTGCTATAATCTTGAATGAAACACAATTAATTCCTTCTCTTTATTTGTGCCTTCTTCTTTCTATATTATTTCTGCCTTTGATGCTAAATTTCCTGTTCATTTAGCATCAAAGGCAGAAATAATATAGAAAGAAGAAGGCACAAATAAAGAGAAGGAATTAATTGTGTTTCATTCAAGATTATAGCAGTAGTTACATGTGAAATAAAATCTCAAGGTCAGATTATTCTAGAATAAGTACACAAAAACATTTTGAGCATTCTGCAGACAACTTGAAGACCTCCAAAAAATGTAAAGATGCCTACTTTGCCTCTTTCATCACATAGCATTTCATTTGAGCTGTCTAAATGAGAACAGCTCCTTAAAGGATTCAGGTTGAGTCATTGAAAACCTTAATGCAGAGAATTAATTTATATCTCACTGGGTTGGGGACTTTAGGAATTCCTTACATCCACCCCCTCCTTTCCAGTAACCCATTTTAGCAACCTGTAAGAGTTTCTTGCTACAAATTGGGACCTGATTCATTGTTCAGTTTCACTGTACAGCCCTGGTACCATGTGTTCTTTTCTCTTCTTCTGAGTGGAAAAAGTGGGGGAAATCCTGTTTCTAGCTATGTGTGCCCACAAACCTTCATAAAAACAAGTCTCATTCATTATCTGATGCTTGTGCTCTACTTGAAATCTGCTATATAAATATTGTATTATATTTAATAATATTCAGAGCCGAAATCCAGTTGAGAGCACACTTGTTGAGTCAAATGCGGAATGGTAAGTCAGCACTGGCTTATATCCCATTGCTATTGTGCTTGTCCTCTAGTTATGATTAGCAGTTGAATTTAGACTTAGACATAGTGTAGTTTAGTGGTTTGAGCATTGGACTATGACTCTGGAGACATTGATTCAAGTCTTTGCTTGGCCATGGAAACTCACTGGAGGAAGAATCACACACTCTCAGCCCCAGAAAATACCATTATAGGGTTGCCTTTTAAAGTGGAGTGCCGGTTCATGGTCCCTCAGATTGTTGAGGGGCCGAATTATCATTTGAAAAAAACAAAACGAACAAATTCCTATACACACTGCACATGTCTTATTAGTAGTGCAAAAAACTCCCAACAACAGCCATTTAATTATTTATTATTTATTTGCTACTATTATACCCCACCCTCTCTCACCCCGAAGGGGACTCAATGGCTTACAAGTTGTATGTACATACAACGTTAAGTCCAGTCGTGACCGATTCAGGGGGTTGGTGCTCATCTCCATTTCTAAGCCGAAGAGCCGGCGTTGTCCATAGACACCTCCAAGGTCATGTGGCCGGCATGACTGCATGGAGCACCGTTACCTTTAATATTATTAATATTAATAATAATATCAATATTATATGTATACACAATATATTATTATCATAGCACAATATTAGTAAATGAATGAACAATACAATATTTAAAAATAAAAACAATTTTAACTAATATATACCTATCAGGATTTCAGTGGGAAGTTTGGGCCTGCTTCTGGCCAATGAGATAGTCAAGTTAAGTAGGATTGTTGTTGTTGTGTGCCTTCAAGTCATTTCAGACTTTGGGTAAGTCTAAGTCTAAAACTAAGGGCGGGGACCAGGTAAATGACCTTGGAGGGCCGCATCCGGCCCCTGGGCCTTAGTTTGGGGACCCCTGCCTTAGGGTCACTGTACGTTGGAGGCACACACCATTTTGCAATCATATCTCTTGTCCTACATTTCCATTAGAAGGGATTCTGGATCTCTTTCACAGGTATGATATCATTGATCGATTTGTCATTTTAAACTATATTAATGGAATACATTAATTCATTTGCTACAAAAGAATTTGTGTCTATACCCCAAAGATTCAGCCACATCTGTAAAGTGCTTTACTAGTTAACAATAAAAACTCTGTGGTGCTGCTGGATAATACCCAAAGTCTTTGGTTTGTAGATTTAGGTCTGGTTCCAAAGTCCACAAATATCAGTGGAATCACAGCAGGTAATTATGTATTCCCTTCACATATATTGTATGTGTATAACACCCCTTACGGTATCACAGGAGGATGGGTGACTAAACTATAGCAGGAAATCCATGAAAAGAACTTTTTAATGGGTTCAGCATGAAATACAAATAAGTGCTTGAGAATTTAAAGTTTCTCCTCTCTTTAAAAGAAACACTTGTGCAAATGTCACTTTGGCTACAGTCCTATATACTCTGACTTGTTATAAAAATCAGAAAGGCTTACATCTGAGTATACATAATGGGATTTTTCTATGAGACATTTTTCAAGATTGGATCCAGTTTGGGTGGAAGTGAACTTCCTTGCCACCTCCTTCTCTTGATTTCTTGAAAATGTTGAATTGTTGTTGTTTCTTTTTATTTCTTACTTGCCTCTCCCCAAGGCTTGAGGTAGGGTAAAACACAGAGTTAAAATACAATGGATGACTAAAACATAAAACCAATTAAACATATAGTATATATGTGTACTGAGTGAATCAAGCATTTTGGAGAGTTCAGATCTCAAGAGTGTCTTTTTTTCAAATATATACCTGAAAAGGTTAACAAACTTCAATTTGAAAATAAATGTCTATACTGTATAGCAACTGTTTTGAAATTGAGCTTATGTTTCACAAGGAGCTCCACTGGCTGCCTTTCATTTTCCGGTCCCAATTCAAGGTGTATACTGTAGAGAAGTTGTGTGTTAAACAGAGATTATTGATATGATTTTATTTATTTGTTTGTTAAAAGAAAAAAAGGGTTATATATTAGCAAGGAAAAGCCTAACATGGAAACTAGCTGGAAGCAGCATTTGGTAGGTTGCCATGGTAACACAGCTTCCCTTGGGAGAAAAGGGGCGTGGCTAAGATGACAGTTGGAGGATATTCCCTTTTAAAAGTTCAGTTGCTGTGAGAGTTTAAAAAGGACAGTTGCGGTTAGGTTTTGGAAAGATTAGGAGCTGGGGAAATCAGCTAAGGACGGCAGCTTATGGTCACTCAGGGGAAAGGCTAGGAATATAAGTTGACCGGGGGAGTTTAGTATACTGTATTGAAGAGAAGTTATTTAAGAAATATCCATTCAAGAAAGACTACATTGTAACTTAAGATCCGGAACGTTTACTGATTGAAACCATACGCTTATGTACCAAAAATAAACTTGAATTTTGTTATTGTTCATAAAGATAAGTCTCCTTGCCTCTCTGTAAGCCTGTTACCTCACGTTGGTGGCAGTTACCGTACCTATCTATATAAGTTACCGTACTTTCCTATATAAGTTACCATCTTTACTCATTTAAACCCAATCAGTTCCGTTATCCTTCCTTATCCACTAAATCATCCCTGTAATACATTCACACATCCTCCATCACTCCCTCTCACACGCGCGCACATCTCCTCAATTGGTGGCAGCGGTGGGATTCAAAAGGATTCCTCCCTGCCACAGCCTCTCTTCATATACCATCACATATAAAGCCCTAAACGGTTTGGGACCCACCTACCTTCGTGACCGTATCTCCTATCACAAGCCTACACAATCCCTTCGTTCATCAGGGGAAGCTCCTGTCCCCACTCCCGATATCCCAGACCCGCCTTGTGGGAACAAGGGAGAGGGCCTTTTCTGCTGTGGCCCCCCGATTGTGGAATTCTCTGCCCGCTGAGATTAGGCAAGCCCCCACACTAGCAGCCTTCAAGAAAGACTTGAAAACATGGCTCTTTTGCTGTGCTTTTAGAGAGTAACCATTTTATATTTCTTTTCCGTTGCTCCCCCTAATATCTATCCTCCAGAATACCCCACTCCCTTATGACCCTGTTCGCTGTGGTTTTTATTTTTATGTCTTTCTCACCCCGAGTTTTAACTTAATGTTCATGTGGTCTGCCCTTGTTTTTATTGTCTCCTTGTTTTATTTTGTAATGGATATTATTAACTGTATTGCTTATTGTATTGTGTTGTGCTGTTCTTTTATATGCTGTTTACATTGTATTGTTTTGGCCATGGCCCCATGTAAGCCGCTCCGAGTCCCCGTTGGGGAGATGGTGGCGGGGTATAAATAAAGTTTTATTATTATTATAAAATAAGTTACTTAAGTAATGTCATGATTTTCCTGAATGTATGTTGTAGCATGTATGTTGTAGCAAAAGCAAGAATCTTTTTTCCCCTTTAAAAACTTTAAAAGGTTATTATAGCATAAATCTTTGTGAAAATTGAGTTGGAGTCATCACGTACTATATACGTTGACTTGAGATTATAATTTCTGCCTCATCCTGCAGGAATTAGCAATATCTGGAGGACTGAGACATCTCAGTGGAGGAGCAACTGCTTGGCATTCAAAACATCCATTTAAAATGTGTGGTATTTTCAATTTAAAATCTTAGGATTCAGAGAATTTTGGTTCAGAATTACATGTGTAGAAGGCTTGACATTACTAGGTGCTATACAACTTTATAGCAGTCTAGTCTTGGCTGTGTACTTACAATCTAGAGATTGCTAATAGGGAACATTAAAATAAATGGGCAGGAGTGTCAGTGAGAATGAGCTCTGATGGTTAATTTTACTTTGGTAAACTAATCAAATTTAAACTGATGCAACCCACTTAACTATCTTTCACACAGTTCTGATAACTTCTCCCTTTTCTCCTCTATACACCTTATGCAGGCTTGGGTGAAAAGTAGCTCAGATGATAACATGATTGTTCTCTTTCCCTCCTCCAGAATATTGTGATTTTGATTCTTTCCCTTCTTTGCTATGTATACCTGTTTTTTTTCCCCTCCATAATAATGACAGCAGAAATCAAATCTTTCCTACAGGCAGACCCCAAGTTACAAATAAGATAGATTCTGTAGGTTTGTTCTTAAGTTGAACTTATTTGTAAGTTGGAACAGGTACATTTTTAAAAGTGTAACTCCAGACAACTATATTTATTTTTTAGCTTTGGATAGCATAGGGAAGGGTTATTACTCCAGTGATGTTTGTTTTCTGTCTGTGTGCCTTTTCAGAAGATTTCACCTCAATTTCTATCTGTGAGAATTGGATTTTGAAAAATTTGACTTGTTGTGGAAACATGGATTGGTGAGAAAGTTTCAGTTGAGACACCTTTTCCCCATGATAACTACTTCAGGAGTGAATTTCCCTTCCTATGGGTAGATTTATCTCACTTCCTGTTGTCTCCCCCCCCCCCCCCCCCATTTGTAACTATGACTCATTTGTAAGTCGGATGTTTGTAACTTGGGGGCTGCCTATATTAGGAAATGACATTAAAGTGTGCGAGCTTTTAAATACTCCAGAATTCTTCACACACTTTTTTGTTACCTACCAACAAGTTAGCTTTGACCTATGGCGATTCTCTGATTGAGGTTTTCCAAGAGGTCCTGTTATCTTATAAACTCAGATCTGTGACTTGCTTGATCTGTTGCTAGGTGATACAAAATGCTAAACAAGTGACAAAACTGAAGCATCTCAAAATTAGGAAAGATGTGGCCATGTCTGTAGTTAAAGTATTCCCATGATGCAGATTGTCTGGATTACATAGAAGAGTCAGATAATACCTAGTGATACATATTATGGTGGAGAATCCATGGCTGCTCTACTTTGACGAAGGCACAAGACTAGCTGTAACTCAGAAATCTTGACTTTGCCTTGGATGAAACATGGGTTCCTAGGTTAGCGCAGCACAGTAACATGACATAATTATATCACTAAAGTTAGAGACTAAATTTAAGTAGTAAATCAAAATAACTTGAGACCAAATTGTGTTTCCTAACAGTGGAAGGGGACTGAATAGACAATTCTTGGATATGACAAGATTGAGCATTTAACTTGCATTAGAATTTTTTTTGTTCTCTCAAATCTCCCAATGGTAAAGCTCTGAACTGTTTCGTAGAACAGGAAATGAAATTACCTTGGACCACAAATGTTGTTTCCACAGTTTTAAAGCAAATTCTTCACCCTTTTCTCAAAGCAGTGCTCCTTCCTGACATGGTATGAGATATAATGACTTTGTAAAGTGGGTTTCACTCGTTATTTTTCAAACTCCCCAAAGTGATTAGCCCACATTCTAGATCAATCACTTGCCAAATTTTAATTAAGAATGCGTGGGGGCAAATAAAACCACCTCTTCATCATTCCTTTTTGGTGCCGTGTTTCAGCCCCGGAGCTACATTTTGCAGCCGGGTTTTATAAACCCTGGAAAACTGGGGTTTATAACGGAAAAGCTGAGGTGGCCTTCAGTGCAGCATACACTGCTGTTACCCATCAAGACTTTTCCATGGGGCCACGATGAAAGGAGCAGGAGGACATTTCAGATATTTTTTTCCATGTCCAACAGGTGTGGCTTATTATTCCACAGTATTTTTATTTCAAGGGAAAAGTTTAGTAACCCCATCTGGCAGGTGAACGGGATGGGGCTGGGGGAAGGAAGTCCTTTTTCACTGGCTCTGTGCCAGTGCATGTGTGTGAGGCTTGTTTAATTGCCTCATGTAACGAGTGCTTTATGCAGGACTGAGAAAATGTTTAAATGGAAGAGTGACCCTGCAAATGCCTTAAACCTTTGTCGCTCCCAGCCCACGTCCCTGGATACAATCAGCAGGTCTTATGGGTTGGCATTCAAGTCGCTGTGTGTGTGTTTATGGGGGTGGGAGGAATTGTTCTCTGAGTGGATGGTTCACATTAAGGTTCTTTTATCTCGCTTTCTTCAGTATTCCCATGCCATTTTTATATACACACAAAGTGATTTAAAGCCCTTATTTATCTTAGTCTGTCATAAAAGTGGGAACAATAGGAACCTCTACTGAGAATTGTCCATTGAACAGGGATTTGAGACTTGAGTCTACTGTAACATTCTAGGGGCTTCACAATATCGGTAGTTTAGTAGTTTTTAAAAATCATGACCTAGTTTGTTTGTTTTTGCATATTGCTAAAAAAATAAGTCAGGGCATATGAGCCTTAGTGTCAGCAAGACATGTAAGACAGCTGTCCCAACTTAACCTTGTCTGGTTTGGAGCAGGGGTTGGCTATGGCGGATTTGCTCTTGCGATCTGTCAGTAGAAGTGAATTAGTAGAGTCCCCTCACCTCTGTCTGCCCAGATGTTCTAGGGCTGAAGAGGAGACTGGCTTTCAATATGTCAGATTCAAGTACAGTAGAGTCTCACTTATCCAACACTCGCTTATCCAGCGTTCTGGATTATCCAACGCTTTTTTATAGTCAATGTTTTCAATACATCGTGATATTTTGGTTCGTAAATACAGTAATTTCTACATAGCATTACTGTGTATTGAACTACTTTTTCTGTCAAATTTGTGGTATAACATGATGTTTTGGTGCTTAATATGTAAAAGCATAACCTAATTTGATGTTTAATAGGCTTTTCCTTAATCCCTCCTTATTATCCAACATATTCGCTTATCCAACGTTCTGCTGGCCGATTTATGTTGGATAAGTGAGACTCTACTGTACCTTCATTTCACTGATTTGAGCCTAGCAGGAACAAACACCTACTGGGATGAAAGGCTCAACAGAGTCCCCATCTTCAGACCTTCAGCTATGGCCATTGGCCAGCACAAATTGTTCAGCCTTGTGGTAGAAACTTTTCATAATTTTTATGTCCTCGTCAGCCACCCTTGATAACCTTTTGGAGTAGGACAAGAAGGCAAAGCCTAAGCACAAAGAAGCCTGAATATAGGCAAAAAAGTTGGTAATTTCTTTCAATGGTTGTTCCTTACTCCAGTGGAGTAGGAAATGTTTCCAGTGGAAACAATATCCATACCTCATCTATAACAATAATTAAGACATCTGAAGCAAATTACTAGTTTTTAATTATTTGTAGCCATATTTATTTTTTAAAATTCTAGGGGAGTCTTAGATTTTAGGCTTATTACATCTATTTTGATGGAGATCCATCAAGTTACAGTAGAGTCTCACTTATCCAAGCTAAACGGGCCAGCAGAACCTTGGATAAGCGAATATCTTGGATAATAAGGAGGGATTAAGGAAAAGCCTATTAAACATCAAATTAGGTTATGATTTTACAAATTAAGAACCAAAACATCATGTTATACAACAAATTTGACAGAAAAAGTAGTTCAATACGCAGTAATGTTATGTTGTAATTACTGTATTTACGAATTTAGCACCAAAATATCATGATATATTGAAAACATTGACTACAAAAATGGCTTGGATAATCCAGAACCTTGGATAAGCGAGTCTTGGATAAGTGAGACTCTACTGTACTTAAATTATGTTAGATTTTAAAGGAAAATGTTACTGATGTACAGCTATTAATCATATGTGTTCTAGCATCCCAGCTGGGCTTGTGGTTATTCCACACAATAATCCATTCTCAGCCCAAGTCATCTTAATTGCAGAAGTCTAGCGGAGTAGAGAGTTAGAAATCTCTGAAAATTCATTGCAGATCACAAAGAAATCTACCATTACATACACTTCTGGCCACCCTGGTCCAAACTGCCTTTCACAAATTTCTTAAATTTTGTACCATAATAATGTTTAAGTACTAATGCTCCCTTTCCTGTCACTGCATCTATTTGTTTTCTTATTTTCTCGCAATCTACTTGTTAAATGTCTTCTCAATGACAGCAGTAGCTATTCTGTGAACCTTTTTTGCATAGGTGAATCCTGTAACCACAGCACTACATGGCATAATGACAAATGCAAGTGGAAGACTGGATCATGGAAAGAGGGCTTGCCCCTTTTTTCTTTTGCTAAAGTTCATTTTGAATTCCATTGCCCTACATTTCTCAATAGCTTTCCTAAGTTGTATTTGCCTTCACAGCATGCACTGATGCAAGTATGTTTTCTGCCATTTTTATCATCTGCTTTCTATCACACCTGTCAATCAGATGACTAGTCGTTTTGACCCTGATTCCTTTCTCTGTCATTATCATTGACTAATGGTGTGCCAGGCATTGTCTTATTTAATTTGCATCTTACACTCAACTGCTATTGTCTTTGTTTCGGCTTTAAGTTTCCTGTCATTCACAACTAGAATTGAAAGGAGTAAGGGGCCATAGAGATTGTGATCATGGTTATGCACTTTTCAGTGTTTGCAGAATTGAATATTTTCATACTTAACTTTTTATTGTTCAATTTTACACAGAGGCTTCCACCCTTCAGCAATATGAGATAGTATTTGACAATAAGTAGACAGAAGCTGTCTGCAACCCAGACATATTATAACCTCTTCTTTGCCTGGTACTATCTTTGTACTTCCTAGAATATTCCAGATTCTGGAAGTGCATGAGCATTTCACAAGGGATGTATTCTTTTCCATTTTTTGCTCATCTGCCAGACATAAAGAGAGATGAGAAATTGGCAATCTTCTGAATGCTGTTGGATTACCAACCGTCAGCCTTACCAAGCATAGCCAGCGGTGAGGAATGATTAAAGTTGCTGTCTGACTTTTGAGCATTTGCGTGTTCCTCGTCCATGGCAGAAGGGATAAGGTGAAGTCTTAGTGTAAGAATATATAACAGGCTCAAAGAGGCTATAGTAGTTGGCAAATTATAAAATCAGCTTTTCTTCTCTTCCTTCTGATCTGCTTTCACCCTTGGTATTGATTTCATAGGAGAACAGCAAGCCTTTCTTTCATAAACTGAGGCCTAATCCTATGGTTGTTGTAAACTTTTGAATGCTTCTTCTAATACTGTGTCATTTTTGATATAACCAAAGCATTGTTCTTCCTCTGTATAACTGTATTATTTCTTGATCTTACACAGGGTGCCAAGAAACTGTGCCCACAATGCAACACCATCACCTCTCCAGGGGATCTCAGGCGCATCTACTTATGAAGGACAATGCTGCTCCGATCAGATTGCTGTATCATGGGGACTGGGAAAAGGAGTGACAGCAACTTGAAAACAAAACTAGAGACTCCAAATGTGAACTAGAGGCTTTGGGAGCCGCACTATGCCTCTGCTTCCAGGCCTGACACTGGCGCTGCCAACTCCGGAAGGAGGCCAAACCGAAATCCTTATTGTCAATCTCCCATTTTTTACAAACTGATGATCCACACTTTGTCCCATTTCTTCAAGAGCTGGGTTCCATCGTGGACAACTTGCAAGTCTTCTAGGAGGAGCGTCTTAGTCAACATGCCCACCTGAAAAGTGGCTGGATCTTCCACAGCAGGAACTTTCATAGCCTGTACTTTGTTTTCCTCCTATCCCTAATTTTATTTGTGGTGTTCAAATTGTTTTTTCTTTTTAAGTCAAAGAAAAAGCCTACACCCATGCACCCTTTAAAGGCAGAATGAAGCACATGTAATATAGATTATATGTTTACAATGTTGTGTATAAATGGGATAGACTCCAACATTACATACTAATGTTTCCCTTTTATTTTTTTTATTATTATTTTTTTGGTTTTTGGTTGTAATTTTTTTTTTAAAAGAAGAGAAAAAAATAAGCAGAGAACATTAAACCCATATTTTTCTTGGTTCTGCAGAGTTTTGACATTAAAGTCATTAGTTTAAAAAGTATATATATATATATATATATTATACATATATATAATATAAATGGTTTAATGTTCTGTGGTGTATATTTCCTCATTCAAATATGAAGTTAACAGCTTCAAGTAATGGCTGTAATTTTGCCCATAACTTACACACCTTCTAAGGGAAGTAGGGAAAACAGGATTTTTGTCATTAGTTATAGCTAATGGAAGTATTTATATAAGATCCTTATCCCACTTAAACATTTTCAGTTTTTCAGTGAAGGAAGGAAAGACACATATAAGATCAGGTTTGCAAGATCTTACCACATTTCCAGCTGGCAAAAGGATAATGTTTACATAAAGCAGCAAAAAGTGGAAAGTGCTTGTTGCAGCTGACAGTGTTGGTGTAACTTTGCTTGAGCCCGGTTCTTTGGTCATGTGAAAGTTGAAGCCATCTTTTCTCCAGGATATGAGCCCATGCACCGAATTAGATTCTCTAGCTCTTTCTATGAGGGTAAGAGTAAATGTAGAGGATATGTCCTGTATGCTTTGTCTGAACAGAAGATAATCTCACCTCCCTCCTAAACATGGTACAGGTGCTCTGGTACTCTGGCAGCTCAAGTACTGTATTGACATTTCATCATTTTCAAAGATTTCACACTTTTAATAGAAAAAGTAAGTAGGTGCAGGTTCTTGGTGGCTGGGGTATTACTTAGTCTTTTATGACTCCTGCTTTGGGGCTGTGGCAATAATAGAACTTGATACAAATCCCCACAAGGTAAGAACCTCCGCTGATGTGTTTGCACAATGCTCCCGAAATGCATTTTACCAGGCCCTTATTCTGCATTTTGAAAATACCCCAGAAGCGAGACCTGTGCCATCTGCTCACTACGTATTTTTAACCTGAACCAAGTAACACAAATATTTATACACACACACACAAGCAAAGAAGCTGCCTGCCTTCCATTTGGAGAAGAAAAGTTAAGATTGCTGGGAATCTTGAGAATGAAAGCCAGAAGTTTGGTTGACATTTCCAATAACTGGCTTTAGTAGACCCCTCTATGGAGATTTACCTTCTAAATTGGAGCTACAGAGAGAAATGAAGTGTTTATGCACTGGTGTCTTCTACAAATTAGCTTAGGAGTGAGTTCTTCTGGCTAATGCATTTTAATGTTAAATCTATCATTTAAGTCCTAGAAGGCCAGCTACACCAGAAAAACCATTGTCAAAAGAACTGCCGGTAGTTGTTCTTGGCGGTTCGGTTGTATTTTGAGGCAGATAATTCCATATTGTTGTTGCAGCTTGACTGATCGGGCACTGGATGCAAGATGGAGACGGCTTCTATTATGAAAATACTGGTCATTACTACATTACACACACATTTATCCTGTGAATAGTTTGGTACCTTTAGATGAGCCTGAGCTCCCAGCGTGTATGAACATCAATGTCTCATTTCAGCACATTTCTAATCATTCCTCCCTTGGAGCTGGAGTAATGAAGGGCCACTGCAGCTTATGTTAGAAGGGAGGGAACAATACCCTTTTTCAGCCAAGAGCAGATCTGGCATACTAAATGAGCAACAACAATTGGCAAGAGCCACAAAGCTTCTGGGGAGCCATTGGTTCAACCAGGAGGTTCCTCCACTGGTATAGCACTTAAGCATTCTTAAATTTGTCACAGTGGGGATGTCTTATCACACCCAAACCTGTTTGCCCAGTACAATCAAGCCATCTCTATTGGGGACTTCTAGTGGAATGCTACATTTCACCTTGATCTGTTTGGGAATAGGCTATGCTGAGAAGGCTCACTCTTGACGTTCCAGCAAATTGGCACTGGGAGCAAGGAGCTTTCTCTGGTCCTATGGACCACTACTAAGCCAAATGAATATATGTAAACCATGTATAACCAGTAGCCTTTATTTTTAAAGTTAAATCTCACTTTTTTTTTCCTTGAGGGCGTAGGGAAGGGAGAAAAGCCCCAAAGGGAAAGTGCAAGGGATTGACTTGTTCATTTCCTCTTTTGGAGCATGGCATGTTTGGCCAAATTCCGTGACCATTCCCTCTTCCTCAATGAACTTGAAAAGAAATGCCCAAAGAATCCCAGCTGCACAAGGTAATATTCAAGTTGTGTCAATGATTGTGTGTCGATGTATATTCTATAAAAAGGTACTTGTCATTCCCGTTTGTAAACTACATTGACATTAATTAAATGACTATAAAACCTTTAAAGTGTACTTGCCACATTGTCTTCGCTCTCAGGTTTCATCACTTATGTTGGTAGTCACTTTATAGTTACAGTAGAGTCTTACTTATCCAACATAAACGGGCCAGTAGAACGTTGGATAAGCGAAAATGTTGGATAATAGGGAGAGATTAAGGAAAACCCTATTAAATGTCAAATTACATTATGATTTTACAAGTTAAGCACCAAAACATGTTTTATAACAAATCGACAGAAAAAGCAGTTTAATACACAGTAATGTTGTATAGTAATTTGACTGTATTTACGAATTTAGCACCAAAACATCACAATATATTGAAAACATTGATTATAAAAACATTGGCTACAAACAAATTGATTACAAATAAAGATAGAATTGCTTAAAATGAACTTGCAGTAACAACATTGTCGGAAGTTAAATCCTTAAAATGTTCAGTCCTTGCTGCCTAGAGAAACAGTTGCGGATCCGGGCGGGAGGCAGACTGTGTTGGATAATCCAGAACGTTGGATAAGCGAGACTCTACCATTCTTTATTACAGTTATACATCAGGCATATGCCACATCGTTACAAGACAATAAGAAATCAAAAAGAAAAGATAGTATAATAGGTATGCATGTAAGTATGCATGGGTGACAATACTGTAGCCAGTGCCAAATCGGAATTCACTGGAAATGAGACATGCTACAATGGGTTATGATCTGGTATAACAGACTAAATTTAAAAACTTGGAAACTTTCAGAACAGATTCTTGGGAAGAACTGAAGATAGAAGTGAGTTATCGTTATTATTGCTATTCTTATTTAAATATAAAATGATTAGGCTTTCCTGGGAACTGCTTTTAATTTGGCAATGAATATCCTCATAATATAGGCCATGTAGTCATACATGGTCTACTATTTCAAGCATGCCCCACTGATACGGATTTGTCACGATCAGAGAGTCTAAACCAGAGGAGAATTCATACTCATTCAGTAATTGAGTATGAATCTCCCTCTGCTACCACCACCGCTCCCATCTCTGTTGTCTGCTACAATAATTGCCCCAGCTCCTACTGGGCTTCCTTCAAGTGTGGCTCAAAAGTTTGCAACAGTATCCACTGAGCAAATAACACATTTGAGGCCACAGGCAAGACCAATTGCTCTTTATCCATGTGTTCCTAGAAAAGATGATGAACTTGAAGTGAAAACTCAAGTGGGACCGTTCCAGATTCCATTTGGAGTAAAGTATTTAAACGATAGGATTAATGCAAAAAATTGGCTTTTACTGCTTCCATGGTTACAAGGTCTTCTAAATACACAGTTGGGAACTATAGCAAACTTGAGCTATTTGCCCAGGAATACTTTTATCACAGAGATTCCCATGGAGAAGAAAAACCTACGGATGGCAGCAACGGACCTTTGTACATTCCCAGTGACATTCACAGACTGCTTTCCCCATGCCCCCAAAGGTTGAAATACTGCTCTCAAGTATTTGTATAACATGATGTATTGCTTAAACACACACTTTGGATCCTGATTTCTTCAAATCTTGATATTTTTGCTAATAACTAAGCCACACTCATGCATGGTCACTCAAGTTTTAGAGAAAAAGTTCCACACAGTAATTCTTTTTGAAGTGTGGGATTAACTCATTTAATTAGCTTTTCTTCCCTACTTTTCTATAACCATGATGTCATTTTATGTAGTTTACAGCCAGGTTCTAAAATGTTAGATTCTTCCTCAGGGATGATGTGTACGTAAGTATATTTAGTATGCAGGCCTTTAAATCCCTGAAAGAACACATGAAGTTAGAGCTACTGATAGTCCTGAATGGATTCCCCACTTTCAGCCTATACAAACTGTTCAGCAGCAACAACACCTCAGAAATAGAAGAATAATATTGATATATTAGATCAATGGGTTCTTCATCATGATCCCTGTGCATGACACCATAAGAATCTATGCTTATATAGAGCAACTCCTTGTAAACACCTAGATAGCTTGGATTTTGGGCAGTGGCTTTACCTGTTTTGTGTACTGTACATGTCTCACATGTTTTATGTACTGTGTATGTCCCTAGAGTCATAGAGTCATAGAATAGTAGAGTTGGAAGAGACCTCATGGGCCATCTAGTCCAACCCCCCCCCCCCCCCGCTAAGAAGCAGGAAATCGCATTCAAAGCACCCCCGACAGATGGCCATCCAGCCTCTGCTTAAAAGCTTCCAAGGAAGGAGCCTCCACCACAGTCCGGGGGAAAGAGTTCCACTGCCGAACAGCCCTCACAGTGAGGAAGTTATTCCTGATGTTCAGGTGGAATCTCCTTTCCTGTAGTTTGAAGCCATTGTTCCGTGTCCTAGTCTGCAGGGCAGCAGAAAATAAGCTTGCTCCCTCCTGCCTATGACTTCCCCTCCCTCTGTTCTATTTTGTCTGCCAAAGTGGTAGCACCTCAAGCAGAACTCAAAACTATTCTCACTATAATAAACTCATACTTCCACTACTTGCCTAGTGGACAGGAATTCTCAATTACCTAGTGGGATAAGGATCCGGAGATCCACAAGTCTGTGAGGAGGCTTTCCAAAATCTAACTCCAGCAGTATTTTGGGAAGCAGAGGCACATCTTGGGACTCTTGTTATATTTCTCTATCCCAGATGTAGTTGCAAGCAATAACAAACAAAGCTGACCAAGGTCGAGCAGCAGCTGACTCCTAAAATGTGATTTAATATCTGCCCTGTACTTTGTGGCTCCTTAGCGTCAAAGGAGTGCACAGGGGAAGAGGATTTTCCAGTTTATGAAGCAGAGCGAGAGAAATCTCAGTATTGACTATCCATAAAGCATTTATGACTTCTTCACAACACACACACACTGGATTTGGGAGTTTAGAAGATCTCATAACAACTGTATAAACAGCTTCAAATATAAGTTTGACAATGCCGAGATCAGCTAGCTTTAGGGCAAACTAAACCCTAGTCCAGGTCAACTGATTCAGTAGTTATTTTTCAAGCCCCAGGCTGTGAAGATGCCTTAACTTTGGCAGGACCAGTCCATTCAAGAATAAAAAATGTTGCACTCAGTAATAGAATTAATATAAAAACATCAAAAACTGCAAGGATGCAGATCTCAGGTAAATAATATTGGCAAGACACCCTCAACAACACAACAGATTGCGCCTATCTGCTATTTAGTATCGTATTTTATGAATGTTGCTGTAATGAATTAGTTAACTATTTTAATTGATTTGTATTGTATTTTATATTTTTATATACGTGTGTTTTATTGTAAGCCGCCCTGAGTCCCCTTTTGGGTGAGAAGGGCAGGATACAAATGTTGTAATAGATAAATAATAAATAAATAAATACTGGCCTCTTTAGTTAAAGCCAAGCACCATAAGACTGTATTTTGCCAGTAAAAGCATAATGGATATGCAGTGCCTTTCGGGAAGTTATCATTGCAACTTTTCCAGTTTTAACTGGTTTGAGATGGCAGATTTGTTTTAGCAATGCATGGAATGGGTTTAAAGTCTCACACAATACAACACACGTTCTTTCAAACTAACATTAGTTACAGATTCTTCTTGGGACTTTCAGTATATCAGTCAATGCAAATTATAAGAAATCTCTCCTGAAGGTGTGAGCTGCTTTGTCTGTTAACTGGAACTGAGGTATCTTGACTGAATCAAACACGCATTGTTTTTCAGAAAGATATTCAACAAGGGGCCAATTTCTGCTCAATTGAAAACACTGTTCTGAAGAAACTTATTATTGGAATTCAGTTAGCAAGTTACCCTTTGCATACTGTTATTCAAGACTAACATGGATAGGTCTTTGAATCCTACTCAAAGATTATCTCATTGACCAATGCCAGCATTTTAGCAGTTGGGGATAACACAAAGTGTGAGGGCCCAGCTTACTTTAGTAGGGAATTTAAATGCCTGAAATCCACGTTCTACTTGTGGATTTCCTAGAAGTTAATAATCTATTTTAACTTCAATTTCTGACAACCTTATGAATGGGAGACCTTCAAAGTCATCCAATTGTCAGATCCATACAGGAAGAGACGGTAGATGGCCCCATGTTGTTTAGGGCCTTGTACAACAACCTTGAATTCAGTTTAGAAGCAAACTAGTTGCTAGTGTAGTTCTTAACAGGATTGGTGTTACATGGTTTCTAAAATGCACACCTGACACTAGTCTGGCTGCTGATTTTTGCACCAGCTGCAGATTCCACTACCCTTGGAATTTCCATTTTGTTTGTAAGCTTCCTGGATCAAGGTCCATTGTGGTATTTTTGTGTAAAAATTTTTGTACTTGTGCCAAATATTCATCATGGTTTTCCTAATTGGGTGTTTGCTGAAGTTTTAATCTTTTGCCACTTTTCCATAAATTAGCTATGCATGCAAGCCAAATTTTAAATTATCTCCTCCAAGAGTTATGAAACTTTGATTGTCAAGATGGATCCATTCTTTTAGCCAACTCAATATAGCTGCTTCCCTATATAATTTTAGGTTTGGAAGAGCCAGTCCTCCCCTTTGTTTAGTATCTTGTAGATTTTTCATCTTTATTCTAGGTTTCTTCCCTCTCCAAATAAATGTCGTAAGTTCAGCATTCCAATTCGTAATTGATGTCAATTAGGGTATTCTGGAACAAGAAGCATAGTCCAGGTAGAATATTAATTTTTATTGTGGCTATCCGTCCTAGGAGAGAGATCTCCAAATTCATCAATTTTTTCAAGTATTTTTTTTATTTTATTCCAGGTTTTTTAATAATTATTTTTATACAGCTTCCAACCACTTTCCAGGGATGATATTTTATCATAGATCCCACATAGAGTGGTCTGCTCAAGAGGCAACTAAGGCACAAACCACAATAGCCAGATCTGCCTTCACCAAGAAAAGGGCACAGCGGACAAACCAACGAAAGCTGGCCAAAGGAATTCTTGGCCACTGCAACAACTTGGTTTTAAGCATTTTTATTATTTTTATTATTTTTAACTTAAAAAAATTGTTTTAATTACATCTTTTAAAATTATTGTAAGTTGCCTTGAATCCCATTCTGGGAGAGCGGCTGTGAAGTTACAGCAATGCCTCTCCATTAATTACATTAATTAATTCATTACAGCCCACATTTATACGTCCCCTACCACTGTGATTACATATTAGCTCTACCAACAGGTTATAGACAACACCAAAGGGCTGTGTTTAATCCAAATTTAATTTATTTTTTTTAAAGAATAGTGGTAGAATCTAAGTCATGAAAACACTTGTTATGGTAAAATATCATTGAACACATGCCAAGCGAATTTTGTCCAGATTAAAGAAAACACAAATTAATTCATGGCAAAAAAACATGTGCAAGACATTTTACAGACCAGAAAACAACACTTCCCAGGAGAACAAGTTACCTTGTGTATTTTGACCAGTCAAACCATTTTGGCGAGAGAGAACATTTTTGCATACTGTAATAAATCTATAGTAATTGATTCCACAGTATCCCAAACCTTAAGCCTTTGATATGCTTTCATAATACTTTGGTCTGCCTAATGCCTAGCCCTAGCCCTAGCCCTAATCCTTGCCATACTTTTGAGGTGAACGGACAGGACTTTCAGCTCTAAAAATGTGGCTTTCAGGAAGTCCTGGATTTCACAGTCTCTCTTTTTGATAAGTCTCTGAGGAAATGACTCCTGATGATATATATCAGCACAACTCCTACTTATGCCAGCATTAAATACTTTTACAGGTAGTGTGCAAAGAGGTATCAAATGGTTGGGTTTTTACATCAAGCAGATGGGGCACAACACTGGGCACTCTCGTTTCTATGTTCTCCAGCCTGGCTCTCAAGCCCTGGGGGGAGATGCATATTGCTGAGGAAGGGAGGAATGTAGAGATCCTTTTTCAGAAGCTTCAGGTGACTGCTGGTTAATGCCCATGGACACACTCACCTGCCCAGTCATTGACTGACTATAGTGCTATACAACTGCTGTCTGCAGCTTCCCAGACCTTCAACAGAAATATGATGGTGAGGTTTTATGCCCTATCACGATCCTGTCCAACGTGTTCAACAATTATTGGTGAGAACATTAATTTGTCAATCTGAATGACATATCTATAAGAAGAGGTAACAATAACATTTCTATTAACTGCCTTTATTCCAATCCCAGACTAAAATGGACAACCAAAAAATGCCAAGACTGGAGGAAGATTCAAGATTTGGCTTTAGAGGCCTTTGTAGTTAATATCCTGTCATGCCTACCAGCCAGGCTGTTGTTGCCAACTACCACATAACATTTATGAAATAACCTATTGTCCTAGATATATTAGATGTAACAGATTTCCTTCCTATAAAATTTAAAGCAGCAAACTCCTTTTAAATCTTGGGACTATTTCTCCGGCAAACCAGGTCTCGATACCTAGAGAAAAAGCCGAAGAATATCACAATGGGCCACTTACACTTTCCTAATCTTAAAAAAATGCCACCCCAACAGCTCCCTCTTGAAATATGTCCATCTAAGCCTCTGTGATTGCAGACTAGGGAGTTTAGATCCAAGATCTAATTCCCCATAATAAAAACTGAATCGGGTCATAAAGCAAGCATCTACTCCTTTCACATCATATGTTTGGTATCAATAAGTTCTTAGTTCCCTGGAATTGCTGTTCTATTATACCCAAGCATGGTCTCCCTCTGAGTTAGGGTCATTTGAGCAGGAGGAGCCTTTAAAAGTCCAGCTGCCAACACTGGAACAAGCTTTTACCCATGACCAGGCTATGTGAATGTTTTGTCAAGAAACCCTACTTTAATTCTCCCTATCAGAAAATGCTCCACATTTCTCACATTTGGCCAGGAAATGTTACCAGAGACCATGGTTCTGATGTCAGAACATTATGCTACATTATGAGGAGCATCAGGACTGTATCTATATATGCTAAGAAGGGTTCTAGGAATTTACATTCACTGTCTGAAGTAGCAGACTGAAACCAAAAAGTGAGCTACTCAAATGAAAATAGATGACACAAGGAATGGCTCTGAATTGGACCAGGACAGAACACCTTTTCACCCTCTATCAAAGTCAGGGCACCTTGTGACATCTGTCAACAACTTTTCTGGACACCCCCCTCCCCCTATATATTACTGTAAAAGGCAGACTCAGAAGACAATGTTTTTGCTGAGTTTCCCAAGTGGATCAACACTGACATCTGGTGGTAATAACAGTTCTTCAAAGCAAGTGAAATTGCTCCAAGATTTATGGTGTGGTTGCTGTGACAATGGGATGCCAGTGTTCATAGTTTTGGAAGACCTATATGTTTTACATATTACAATATACCCTGCAAGAGATCAGAATATCAACTCTACCAACTTCCCTGTATTTCTCCTTAACAATAAATTTCTAATAATACATTTCAAAATCCAGAGCCAACATTTACAAATATAACAAAGGCAGATTACTGGAACTACATGCCCCCAATCTAATCAATACTCAAAGGAGGAAAAAACCAAGAATCTTACTTCTGCTTGGATTCTAACATGTGGGGTAGCTGAAGGTAAATAACATTTTACATTAAACCACATTGCATTAAGATATACTTTATTAAGAGAGATAGGTCTTTGTGCAAGACTGAAAGGGAAGCCTCTCAATCACCTGTGACAATTCAAGGTGTGCGAGAGAAGGCAACTGAGCAGAGCTTCCTGACTGAACTGAGCAGACGATGGACTTCAGTTTGATGTTTCTGGCAGCCAAATGATTGTAGCTGCAACCACATCTTAAAGAATAAAAATACACTTTGGCAAGCAGGAAAGTTGCAAGAGTCCCTAAGCTAAGAGAAAAGGTGGAATATACATAAATAAAATAACATGGTTAGTAAAAATGTTCCCAAAAATAAAGGCTATTGAAAAGTAAAAGGAGAGGATAAGAACTCTTTGCTCCCTGGAACTGCTCCACAGAGTGTCATGGGAGGAAGAAAACTAAGTAAAGTAGTGAGAATGATGGCTCTAACATAATCACTCTTCATATGCATCTATGTCAGTGGTTCTCAAACTGGGGTCCTCAGATAACTTTGACTTACAAAGTCAATACAGGGACTTTGTATCCCGGTCGATACAGGGAATGCTGTGGATGTAGCGTACCTGGATTTCAGTAAGGCCTTCGACAAAGTCCCCCACGACCTTCTGGCAAACAAACTAGTAAAATGTGGGCTAGACAAAACTACGGTTAGGTGGATCTGTAATTGGCTAAGCGAACGAACCCAAAGGGTGCTCACCAATGCGTCGTCTTCATCATGGAAAGAAGTGACAAGTGGAGTGCCGCAGGGCTCCGTCCTGGGCCCGGTTCTGTTCAACATCTTTATTAACGACTTAGACGAAGGGTTAGAAGGCACGATCATCAAGTTTGCAGACGACACAAAACTGGGAGGGATAGCTAACACTCCAGAAGACAGGAGCAGAATTCAAAACGATCTTGACAGACTAGAGAGATGGGCCAAAACTAACAAAATGAAGTTCAACAGGGACAAATGCAAGATACTTCACTTCGGCAGAAAAAATGCAAATCAAAGATACAGAATGGGGGACGCCTGGCTTGACAGCAGTGTGTGCGAAAAAGACCTTGGAGTCCTCGTGGACAACAAGTTAAACATGAGCCAGCAATGTGATGCGGCTGCTAAAAAAGCCAATGGGATTCTGGCCTGCATCAATAGGGGAATAGCGTCTAGATCCAGGGAAGTTATGCTCCCCCTCTATTCTGCCTTGGTCAGACCACACCTGGAATACTGTGTCCAATTTTGGGCACCACAGTTGAAGGGAGATGTTGACAAGCTGGAAAGCGTCCAGAGGAGGGCGACTAAAATGATTAAGGGTCTGGAGAACAAGCCCTATGAGGAGAGGCTTAAAGAGCTGGGCATGTTTAGCCTGCAGAAGAGAAGGCTGAGAGGAGACATGATAGCCATGTACAAATACGTGAAGGGAAGTCATAGGGAGGAGGGAGCAAGCTTGTTTTCTGCTGCCCTGCAGACTAGGACACGGAACAATGGCTTCAAACTACAGGAAAGGAGATTCCACCTGAACATCAGGAAGAACTTCCTCACTGTGAGAGCTGTTCGACAGTGGAACTCTCTCCCTGGGGCCGTGGTGGAGGCTCCTTCCTTGGAGGCTTTTAAGCAGAGGCTGGATGGCCATCTGTCAGGGGTGCTTTGAATGCGATTTCCTGCTTCTTAGCAGGGGGTTGGACTAGATGGCCCATGTGGTCTCTTCCAACTCTACTATTCTATGATTCTATGATTCTACAACTCCCAGAAATCCCAGCCACTTTATCAGATGTTAGGATTTCTGGGAATTGAAGGCCAAAAACATCTGGGGACTCCGGTTGAGAACCCCTGATCTATGCCCATATACTAGCTTTGTGCATTTGGCCAATAAACCAAATTGCTTAAAAACTCAAGATTTCTCTTGCCAATCTGGCTAAGAATGCTATATGGTCTTTGCACTAGCCAAATATTATGTTTACCTATTTTACATGATAAAAGCTACTTCAGTGACCATGTGCTCCTGCAGTTTGTGATACAATGGAAGGCTGAAACTAAGACAAGTCAAACACGCATTCTGGACTTTAAGAGAGCTGACTTCCAAAAAATGAAGGAAATACTGAGCAGCATTCCATGGATGCCAATATTAAAAGACAAGGGAGTTAACGATGGATGGGAATTTTTTAAAAGTGAAATACTCAAGGCGCAAATGCAAACAGTGCCAACAAAGAAAAAAAAATATGGCACATGCGAAGAAGCCAGAATGGATGTCCAAAGAACTTCTAACTGAGCTAAAACTCAAAAGTGACATGCACAAGAAGTGGAAAAGGGGAGAAATCACCAAAAAAGAATTCAAATGTATAGCCAACTCCTGTAGGGAAAAGGTTCGCAAGGCTAAAGCGCAAAATGAGCTCAGGCTTGCCAGGGACATTAAAAACAACAAAAAAGGCTTTTTTGCTTACGTTGGTAGAAAAAGGAAGAAAAAGGAGGCGATAGGGCCTCTGCGAGGAGAAGATGGGGTGATGGCGACAGGGGACAGGGAAAAGGCAGAACTGCTTAATACCTTCTTTGCCTCGGTCTTCTCACAAAAAGAAAGCCATCTTCAACCTCAGCAACATGAAATGGACGAAGGATTTGGGGAAATCCAACCCCAAATAGGGAAACAAGTTGTCCAGGAACACCTGGCCACTCTAAACGAATTCAAGTCGCCAGGGCCAGATCAACTACATCCAAGAGTACTGAAGGAACTAGCGGAAGTTATTTCAGAACCACTGGCGATCATATTTGAGAGTTCTTGGAGAACGGGAGAAGTCCCAGCAGATTGGAGGAGGGCAAATGTGGTCCCTATCTTCAAGAAGGGAAAAAAGAACGACCCAAACAATTACCGTCCGGTCAGCCTCACGTCGATACCAGGCAAGATTCTGGAAAAGATCATTAAGGAAGTGGTCTGCAAACACTTAGAAACAGATGCAGTCATTGCTAATAGTCAACACGGATTTACCAAAAACAAGTCATGCCAGACTAATCTGATCTCTTTTTTCGACAGAGTTACGAGTTGGGTCGATACAGGGAATGCCATAGATGTAGCGTACCTGGATTTCAGTAAGGCCTTCGACAAAGTCCCTCACAACCTTCTGGCAAACAAACTAGTAAAATGTGGGCTAGACAAAACTACGGTTAGGTGGATCTGTAATTGGCTAAGCGAACGAACCCAAAGGGTGCTCACCAATGCGTCGTCTTCATCTTGGAAAGAAGTCACGAGTGGAGTGCCGCAGGGTTCTGTCCTGGGCCCGGTTCTGTTCAACATCTTTATTAACGACTTAGACGAAGGGTTAGAAGGCACGATCATCAAGTTTGCAGATGACACCAAACTGGGAGGGATAGCCAACACTCCAGAAGAAAGGAGCAGAATTCAAAACGATCTTGACAGACTAGAGAGATGGGCCGAAACTAACAAAATGAAGTTCAACAGGGACAAATGCAAGATACTTCACTTCGGCAGAAAAAATGGAAATCAAAGATACAGAATGGGGGACACCTGGCTAGACAGCAGTACATGTGAAAAAGATCTTGGAGTCCTTGTGGACAACAAGTTAAACATGAGCCAGCAATGTGATGCAGCTGCTAAGAAAGGCAACGGGATTTTGGCCTGCATCAATAGGGGAATAGCGTCTAGATCCAGGGAAGTCATGCTCCCCCTCTACTCTGCCTTGGTCAGACCACACCTGGAATACTGTGTCCAATTTTGGGCACCACAGTTGAAGGGAGATGTTGACAAGCTGGAGAGCGTCCAGAGGAGGGCAACTAAAATGATCAAAGGTCTGGAGAACAAGCCCTATGAGGAGAGGCTTAAAGAACTGGGCATGTTTAGCCTGCAGAAGAGAAGGCTGAGAGGAGACATGATAGCCATGTACAAATATGTGAGGGGAAGCCATAGGGAGGAGGGAGCAAACTTGTTTTCTGCTGCCCTGCAGACTAGGACACGGAACAATGGCTTCAAACTACAGGAAAGGAGATTCCACCTGAACATCAGGAAGAACTTCCTCACTGTGAGGGCTGTTCGGCAGTGGAACTCTCTCCCCCAGACTGTGGTGGAGGCTCCTTCTTTGGAGGCTTTTAAACAGAGGCTGGATGGCCATCTGTCGGGGGTGCTTTGAATGCGATTTCCTGCTTCTTGGCAGGGGGTTGGACTGGATGGCCCATGAGGTCTCTTCCAACTCTACTATTCTATGATTCTATGATTCTATGATTCATTTCTTAAGATAAAAATAAAATATATGACATCTCATAACATTAAAGTTCTCCAGAAGGCTTACAATAACTGTCTGTGATATGTAGAACATGTATATGTATTTTGCTGAACAGGGCCCAAGATGCTATTCTATTCTCTAGCCTCTTGTGTCCCACCCAAACCATCACCCCTTCAGCAGATGGAAGCCTAAGGCAGGAGGGAGGGAGGTGAGTCCTCTGCCTGGGCCTCTCTGTCTCTCTGACAAACTGTAGGAGCCTAAAAAGGAGATGCCTTCTGTTCTCCACAACTGTTCAATGACAATGGGGCTTAGTCAATGCAGGGGAAGGCAAGGACCTGCAGTTACATTCCACATATCCCATACAGAATCCTGACCAAGTATAGAGACAATTTGAATTCAGTTGTGACCAGTACAAATAACATAAACACAAGAGAAAATAAAACTGATAGCAATTCCAATACTAAAATGATTTTTAAACCAAGAGATCCAGAATGCATGTATGGAATATTTTTATTGAAAAGTTGCTTAATATAGTTATTATATCTTATACAATAAGTATAAAAGGTTCTTGCTTCATTGGCACAGGTGATTAAGAGACAAATCAACAAACCACATCTTCAGGTTTGGTGGTAAATCTGAGTCATTCAAATTATCTAATCCAAAGCACCACTATTGAGAACAAAAATTTGACACCAAACTGAATTGAAGAGGTTTATTCATAGATAGATTTGGTAAACACAACCACCACCATTTGACAGCTTTCAAATTTCTGTTTTGCAATATCCCTGCAGCCCATTAATTCTACTTTCAACACTGGGTCCTAGTGCCTTTCCATTTATTAGGAATTTGTAAGTTGTTTATGAAATAGAAGAAATAGAAACAACATACATACATACTACATAGATTCAGCTTTTGTCACACTCAACTACTAGCTTCAAATGGAAAAACATCTCCATCCACGTCATCCAGTCTGTTTAACTATGGTCAGACATGCATCAAACATTGCTCCACAACTGTATCTAACCCATCCGTAATCAAGCAAATCTATTCCTGCAAGTACACAATTTTTGTTGGATTGGGTTATCTATCTCTCATTTCTTAAAACTATGTTATCACATGCTCATTCTGCTCTGATAGCAATGACACCACATCTATTCCCTCTTTCACCTTTAACAAACCAGTCTTCCCTCTAGATTTCCCACTTGTGCATTATTCACTATGTCTCCATCTTCCTCTCAACTTCCATAGTATTATGGAACTATTATGCCCTGTGTCACACCTTTACAACATGAAACCCATTCAAATTCTGACAAGAGATGTGAAGTATTCTCAGTTGTGACAAAGCTCAACTATCTGTTGAGCTTTCGCAATAGCATCAACCCTTTTTACAGAGGATGAACATCTTTAGCATTAAAACTATCTGCCCAAATTTTAAAGGAAAAACTAGAGGAGGCCCAGATTCTTAGACACAATGCAGGTTCCCTGTGATAATACAACATAATTTCAAGTTGCCTTGATGCTTGGGGAAAGGGAGAGATACCCTACTTGAAGCACAAGGAATTGCTTATGTGTGACACAGCTAAGCCTACTGACTTTAGGATTAGCTGGTGCTGATATTATCCACGTCCGTTTCTACTGCACTAGTGATGCTTCAAACCACCTGCTCAGTTCTTAATGGTTCCTTGATCCCAGCTGAGAAACCAATTAAGATTGACTGGTATGTGCCTATCCCAGCTGTCCTTTGACACAGTCAATACAGCCCAAGGAGGTCAAAGGTTAACGTCACACTTAGTGCAGTGAAGGAGGGTGTCAGGTTTGTTAAACACTCTGGTAATGAAGTCAGGGCAGCTGCATTATTTTGTCATTTTCCTGGACTGAGAGAAGGAGACACAGCATAGCCCAAACAGATCTATAAGGGCTTACATTAGGAGGCCAGGGACTCAGGGGTAGAGTTACACTGGCCCCAGTCTTAAGTGAAAGACAGGCTGGAAATCAGGGGCTCGAGGTCAACAGCTCTGCTGACTTGGAAGGGAGAGGTGGTGCCATCAGTGCAAGTGTGCAAACATCAGGCAGACAGGTCGATCCACAGAAGGTATGCATGCCTGCATGCATGCGTGCATACACAGGCATTCATACAACTCCTTCAGTGTCTATTTTGGGGAAAAGCCTATTTCCAGCCTCACTTCTTGGCAGGAAAAAGTAAATTGCAGCCACCAATCACAGGCAGAACCTAGCAGTATAGCCAATAAATGGCACCAGCATGATCCAGCCTGGAATTTCTGGAGCCTATCACAATCATGAACATAATAGCTGGTTGATGAAGACAACCATAGAAAGTATATATCTGTATAAATAGTACAGTACAATTGTCTGACAAGGTTAAAATTTCCTTTCTGTTTGCTCTGAGACTAGTATTTGGTATTACAATGGTCTGTAAGAGAAAACCTGGCTCAAAGCAAGCAGCATGCTATAGCAATATTTGTTAAAATAATTAATGATCAAAACAAAAGCAAAGCCACCATAAAGTGCAGTTGTGAAGGAAGTGAGAGAAGATCATGGGCAGAGAGCAGAGTTTAGCTCTTTGGGTTGCCACTGTTTCTGGAATTTAGATAAATCCCCTTGTTCGACAAAGATAATAATGTCTTTGGACAAACAGGTTCAAATGAGCAAGTGAGAGCATGGGAGGTCCCCTCCACATTTCTGGCCACTACCTTGAGGCTTTGTCAAGTGGAAGTACTGGAAATATATGACTACTTCCTAACCAAGTTGTTGAGATAAGCATTTGCAAGAGAGTAGGATGAGGGAGACACACATAAATCTCATTGATGGATCAGCTAATATTTTATTTAAAATATCTTCAAAAAGGGAAGAGAGATGATCTATCGAATGTATTGAGAAAATGCTAATGCATAATAGCACGTGTCAGGCGGCTCGTCCATCACTCTCTGCTGCCTTCTAAAAGATCCATATCTAATTAACGGTAATGAATGAGCGAGCCATGCTGATGACAAGCCACCAGTTTGTTATGGAAATCAGGCAAAACAATTAATTAAACAAACTGTTCCCATCATGGCAGCTGACTTCAGGGCTCTGACTCCAAGGCTGTTCTATCAACAGAATGGGGAAGGAGGCTAGAGGGAAATCAAAATTCTCAGTGGAGCAGGTGATAGTGTGGTATTCAAATAATGTGTGGCCCAATTTCCTCCACCACCACTCACTAGCCTTATGGATCAAAGCCAAGTCCTTCACTAATCTGATTTGTGCATCAGGTCACCAGACATAGGCAGGCTGACCCTTAAAAGAATCCACCAAAATGAGAACCCGAAGTAGGCTACCATTAAGAAAAGAACTTCTTGATAAAGCTCCTGCTCCATGTCTGACAAGTCACCAAACTGCTTAAGGAGCTTTCAGTCAAAAAGCAATGTATGTTTCCAAGGGAACTATAGGTACATCCTTTTAGACAACTTGTTTCTTCTGCTGAACCATTATAATCCAGGAGGTAGGGTAAAATCTAAAATGCTTTACATTAAGATTAAAACCACTGTTTTTTTGGGTTAATGCATTTCAAAATTCTATTAAATTTCCTTTAATGATAGAGGCTATCAGGGAAAATGATCTCCTCCATAATTTCTTCATTCAATTCCAGCCAAAAACATTCTCCAGTCTCTGCCTCAAACATGTTACATCAAGAGAAGATGTAAGTAAGAAATCACACCTGGAACTATCTAAGAATCCAGTGGAAAAAGTAAGAGACAGAAGTGTCTCACAGTTTGTGAGAATCACAATAGAGATGAACATGTCCACATCAGGAAAAGATGTGCATAACATCCAAATAGACAGGGTCTCTCATTCCTACAATGTTTTCCACAAGCATTCTGGTACACCACTGAATTTAGGGTAAACTGAAAACAAAACTATGAAAAATTCTGTCCTGGTCGTTTTCCACATTATTACTTGCTTTATCTATCAAAGTTTGCAAAAGAATTTTCAATCCATCAGTTGATTTCTCAGGCAAGAGTCAGAGCTAGAGTTTACCAATATTCCCATAAAGAAGGCTGGTTTAATATTTGCTAAACCACGATATGCTAGTAATCAGATTTCATGAAGACTTCTGGCTTTACATGTCAGGATCTTCATGTTGAAGCTGAGATGCAAAAGGAAAAGGACTGGTACATGATTATATTGTACAGTGAAAGCTTTAAAAAATATATGGTTTAAGAAGCCTTGGAAAAACATGTCAACTATGCACAAGAGGAGCTTCAACTTTACACATGGAGAAAGAAGAATCAGGGAGGCACTAAAGGATTGTTGAAAAGGAACAGCTGAGCTATGTAAAACTTCATTTGCACGCACATCGCGCCTGGCTGGAATTCATGCCCTTCCTTGCCCTCGAACCCTGGCTCTCTGTCCTTACGTGTCAATGGTTTCTCAAGATGTCTGTACACAGACGTCCAATGAGAGGCGTGTACTTGGCTCCTGGTCTACTGACACAAAAGCAAGAAAGGCTCAAGGTTAATTCCTTATCAATATCCTATTGTCAGCTCATTAATCAACTTGAGAGGTCAGAGGCAACTCAGGTGTGAGACAATAGAGAGATGGACACTAGCTCTAACACCACTCCTTAAGATCTATTTTGTTCTGCTTTATATAATAATATTCTCATTTGGTATGGAAAATTGATGTTTCCAGGCAGCCTTGGATCCTGTGCCATAGCACCACTCTACCAACCCTACATACACAGGCTATTAATTCAATGTTGAAATTAGTATTCATATGAGAAAAATCCTAACAAAGCCGGAGACCAGTGGATACAAAATTGCACTGTAATCTTCAAAGTAAAGACTGAAGCCCCATCAATGCTATAAATGTACCATGTGTTAGGCTAGTTCTTCAAACAAAATTGGTTTTCTACTTAAAAGAAAGGAAAAAAATCATTACTTACTCACAAGGTTGCTATCGGGCAAAAGAAATAAAGACTGAACTTAAATTAGTGGAAATTTAAATAATTACTATCAATAGATATGCAGCAAAGTGGTAAAGCAATCAGTGAAGATCTTTTCTCCAATACATGTTAGTTTATTTTTGCTAAAATCTTTTTAGCAGATCATGGTAGCACAACCCCTAGTTGTGCCATCTCAAGCTAATTTAAAAGGAACTAGGAAGCATTTAGTACCTTCTTGCAGAAATCACTTGTCTCAGGCCCCAGAGAACTGCTTCTCCTTCAGCCATTGACTGGCCACAGGGCTGCATTTAGGAGCTGTCCAAAGCAGACCTCCCCCCCCCCCCCCCCAGGGCAAAATTAGAGAAATTTGAGGAACACAGATAAAGGTCTCCCATAATATATTTGCAATAAGTGAAAATGAAGAGAGTTTTATTGACTGGGAACTATATAGCATAAAGATTTGTAGATAAGACCCTTTGCAAAATAAGATGATCCCATATTTACTTGATGTGATATCCATTGTAATGCACATCTCAATTTTGGAGGTGTGCATTAAAAAAAAAGATTTGTTGTCAAATGTAATGCACGGCTTCCCCTTGACTATCGGCCATTCTGCTGCACACCTCACAAAGACTGACAAGCAAGGGGAAACTGCACCCTCCATCAGGTTGAGACTGGCAACTTGCCAGACTTGGACTGGTGGAGGGGTGCAGGTGAGTTTACGTGTGTGATTCAAATGCACCACTGAATCTAACGCGCACATCACTTTTGGCTACGCAATTTAGACAAAACATGTGAGCATTACATTCGAGTAAATGTGATAGTTCCTGTACATGCTGTAAACACTCAAATTTCAAAATGCATTCTACATTTATCAGATGTTTCTCTCTTCACTGGAAATCCATACAGGGAAACTTCATTGTTTCTGATAATACAATTCTACCAATACATATATTTAACAGAAGAGCCAAATATTTTCAATGAAGTAGTAGTTAAACTTTGCTCAACTCCTGCATAAGGCTATATGTTCATAATCTTCTTTTTATTTTTCTTCTGCTTTCTACGCTATGGCTGTTTGCAGATCTCTCTTTAGCTGGGAGTGTAATCACAATTTTACTTCTATAAATTAAAGAATCTTACAGTTTTTAATTTAATAAATATACCAAATAGTACATTGTGACATGTAGTAATGAAGCACTTCATGTTGCTAGAGCAGAAAATATATGTTTCATACAAAAAGAAGCACCACACATATATCTGATTTCACCAGGATTTCTTTTATTAAGTGGAAATGGAGGGGAAAACTTTTCCTCATGTTTTCAACATTTCTGGAACAGTCATACAATATTTGGAGAGCCACAGTTACCCACTCCCATTTTAAAAAATAGTAACCTGATGGACAGTTATAATCCCGAGTCTCTTACAGTTTGGACTCAGGACCACTAAAGAGAAGCCAGCTGTGCTTTTGCTCCACAAGGAAGGCATTTCTGAGCCAATAAAGAAGATAAGAATTTTAAGAACTACTGAAATGCTTAATGTTTCTAGTAGTAGTAGTAGTAGTAGTAGTAGTAGTATTAATTTGAGGAGGTACCATTCAAACATTAAAGCTGTGGAAAGCACATATAGCTTTGAATTAAAGATACAGAACAGGAAATCCATCATATGGCAGATAAATAGAAGTAGAATAAGGAAACAGTAGAACATTTTATAATATAAAACGTGCAAAATGGTCAAGCAAAAGGAGTTGTGCAATAGTTCAAACTCAGTAATTTAATTTGTAGCTCAATCCTGCTTTCTGGAAGGACTTTACACAGATTTACATAGTTACTTCATGTTTTCCTCAGAAAAACTCTGAGATAGGTTGGACAATGACATTCTGGATGTCCCAAGATTATCAAATCGTCTTCACAATTGAAGCTACAGTTCCATGAATACTAGCTTTGGAACAAGTCTCATAAAACCTAATGAGACTGCTTTTCCAGCCACAAACATTGGATTCAGCTGTAAGAATATGAACCCAACATCTTACTGGCTGAAACAAACACAAAGCGATAATGTCAATTTTGCCAGCTACAGGAGAGTCTCACTTATCCAAGACTCGCTTATCCAAGGTTCTGGATTATCCAATGCATGTTTTCAATATATTGTGATATTTTGGTGCTAAATTTGTAAATACAGTAATTACAACATAACATTACTGCGTATTGAACTACTTTTTCTGTCCAGTTTGTTGTATAACATGATGTTTTGGTGCTTAATTTGTAAAATCATAACCTAATTTGATGTTTAATAGACTTTTCCTTAATCCCTCCTTTTTATCCAAGATATTCGCTTATCCAAGGTTCTGCTGGCCCATTTAGATTGGATAAGTGAGACTCTATTGTATTCCATACAGATGAAGCTATTACCTGGCCTTCTTTTCCAGTCATGGTCTAGATTTTAAACTGTTCTTCTATAGACATGCACACAGGTAGTCTTCTTCAATTCTGTTGCAATGTTGTGGGAAAGCAGCTGTAAAATGGACTGTGTTCGCCCCATGTGGCAGCAAGTAACTTCTATTTAAAGAAAAAGTATGTCCTTCAAAATGTACTGGAAAGAAGGAGCAATGAAATATCTCGATATCACATCTACACCTAGCATAACTGAGGTTGCATTTTGTTTACAGGCATCAAACTCCCATCGGCAACAAAACCCCCGGTGGCACAATAGGTTAAATCCTTGTGCCGGTAGGACTGCTGACTGAGGTGAGCAAGGTGAAATACCATCTGTCAGTTCTAGCTCCCCTTACGGAGACATCAGGGAAGGAAGCCTCCCACAGGATGGTAAAACATCAAACAACCGGGTGTCCCCTGGGCAACATCCTTGCAGACGACCAATTCTCGCACACTAAGAGCAACTTGCAGTTTCTCAAGTCACTCCTGACACACACAAAAATCAAACTCCTGAAAACTTTACAAACATCATCCAATTAATGGTTTGGATCTAAGTTATCTACTCTTTCTAGATCACTTGTGTTACTGTCCTAGAACATCTTCTCTACAGGCATTTAAAATCCATTAGACTGCATCTTCCAGCCAGCCGGAATGGAAATGGTTTCAGCACCTCACAAATTTGCATCATATTCCATTGTCCCAGTGCATTATTTCTGCTACACAATTAAGCTAGAAATAAAATACCCCAGATGTCCAGACCAAGTGTACAAATGTACGTACTTGAAGATAAAGGTGTCCAATGCTATAACAGGCAAACTGATAAAAGTTGTTAAAGAGGAAATACATCAATGTATACCAAGATGGACCAATCCAACCTTTTAATGGATATTAATCCAACTATCAGTCCAAACCGTGTGATTAAATTAATCAAACACATTTGGTATTCATAGATCCATTCAATCCAAATTTATTGTCACAGATTATAGTGTGTATATGCAAAGATCTGGGTGTTATTTTAGATTAATATGGAGAACAAGCATGTGGTTCTGTGCATTTAATGAAGGATAGAAAACTAATCTGAGGAGTTCCCATCTCTTTTCCTGGAATGCCATACAATAGAGTATGATGTAAAACAGAATGATGGAAAATCCAAAAGGACAGAAAATACAAGTATGTACAAAGCAGGACACATGATCTGCCTTTTATGAAAATATAGAGAGCTGTACATAACAATGTAAATGCACACAATCAGAGCAAACAGGAAAAACATTATGAGGCACAGGTAAATGTAAGTCTCTGTGCTTGTTACAATCTCTGAGATTAAACAATAAATTGAATGAGCCAGTATTTGGAAGGGCAATTTCAGTGCTTAGTATAGTTATTCCTGCCATTCACAGCCTACAGCAACATAACACAGTATGCAAATTAAACAAATAAATGAAATATATTTATATATAGATCAGTGGTTCCCAACCTTTGGGCCTCCAGGTGTTTTAGACTTCAGCTTTCACAGTTCCTAACTGGCTGGGATTTCTAGGAGTTGAAGTCCAAAACACCTGGAGGCCCAAAGGCTGGGAATCACTGATATAGATCATAAAGTTCCGTTTTTCTTTCACCCAGAAGCTTGAGTACTCACAGCTCATTATGAGCACTTTCCAAAGCCAAAAACCGGAGTGCAATTGTGGAAGACTATGGGGATTCATCTGCCCCAGGAGGCCTTAGAGGGCAGTGCCCACTCACTTCAAAAAAACAAAACTATTTTTGCCTCTAAATAGCTACAGGGAGTATAAGAGCATTTTCATCATTTTTATTTTTAAAATAAGGCCTCTCCTGGGCCTAAACTAGGCTTGAAAACAGGAGCAGAAATAGATCCCATGCACCTAATAGCCACTTTGGGGTATTTCAGGACAAAAAAATTGCTTTAAAATTTTGAGAGGCCCCAGGAGACTCCAAAAATGCTGGAAATGCTCTCTACACACTACAGAATGCATTTAGGGTCATTTTGGAATGCAAAATATTTTTGACTTCCTGGGGTTCCAGAGGACCACAAAAATGGCTCTGGAGACCAGCAGGCCACAGTTTGCCTAATCCTTCCTATAAGCCCAACCAAAGGGAAACAGTAAATGCATCAGATTACGCTTCCTCACAAATTTTCATGGAGTTTCATTCCCAAATGAGAAACAAGCTAATAATTTCAGATAATCCAATTCTAGGAAATACTCCAATTTCCACCATGAGCAGCAGTACTAGTCACATATGTTTTAGAATATAAATATATTATTGAGAGAGAAGAGACACTTCTGCACCCTTCTCTAACATATACTTTGGTGAGCCTAAGTGTTTCCAATGCAACTGTACAAGAAGGATGTGCAATGAGTCATATATGAGGTGGGATATGCCCGCAGATGGCTGACATGATTTGAGTCTATGAAGTCCACAGCCTTAACAAGGACATGATGTTGCCTACGGGCCTCTATCATGTTCTCCACATCACTTGCTAGAATGACAGGATCAGCCTTGGAGTAGAGGTAGAGCTCAGGCCATTGAGAAGATTGCTTCAACAGGGCATCATAGTGAGTCTCGTGTACAAAGCGGGAAAAAGGATAAAGCACAATCCGTAACGTCACTGCCAGAATCACAAACGTCAACATAAAGGAGTACTTAACACACACATTATAGGATGCCAAGACCACTGACATGGCACGAAGTGCACCTCTCAAATTCTTCCGTCCCGGAGCACTGTCAAACACAGCACCCACCACCTTCAGGTGCTGGAACTCCGGCCGTGTATGGAGCAACTCCACAATGTAACGATAAAACATGACACCTCCATTGCTGAAGACATGAAAAAACAGGGGCTTCATCTCCACCTTGTAGTCAAAGAGGAGCTCCAACAGCTTCTTAGCCAAATCCTGCATGGATTTTATACCCATGGATTCTGAAAAAAACACCAATCTCCAGGGAGCAGTATAGCGGATCACTATGCATCCCTGTGAGAAACACAGAAGTTTTAGTGAGAGCATATTGACAAATAACAAATCTGCCAACCTAACTAACAATTTCCTGAAGTTACATATAGCCCTCCATATACTTCGGAAGCAATATTACTAAATAGTTTTGTATGACGTGCCACACTCTAAATGTTTAGAAACAGAAAAACAGACTGTCCAAAGCTTGGCAGTGGCCAGAAATCTACTAATTTATTTTAAAAGTTCTACCTACAGGTACAGTATATTTATATAAACTAGACGATGAATGTACAGAAGATAAGTCTGTTGTGTACAAGGATGGGAAGCCAAATCAGATCAACTTTGCATGTTTCGATCTGACTCATCATCCTAGTTTAATTATGGGTTCCAATGCAACCTCCATGACCCTTTCAACAACAATGGCACACTGGATTGACAGTGTAGGAGACAATGGAGGATGTCTTTCCTTGCCACCTTTGTAACATTTCCATCCTTAGAGCTTCAGTGCGCATACTGTGATCAAGATAATACAGAAGAGTCAATGGGCCTAGACAGGTTTTGTACATTTTGTGTGGTCAAACTACAGGGGAAATATACCAGCATGTTTATAGATAAAACACATTTTTAAAAACAAGCCTGGGGCTCATTTAAACCTGGCAACACGAAACCATCATGTTTTTCAAATCTTTACTTCTATGTTATTGGAGACATTTTTGCCATCTAGCAATCTCAGAAATATCAGAACAAAATGAAACACAATAGAACTTGAGGGAGCCAGCTGTGATCTGAAATACTGGATAAAGGTAATAGTATAAGAAAGCAGCTACATGGATACTTCCGAGATAATTAACGCCACTTCCCTCTGCTATAATTTTTGGTGTGATTTGAGTGACTCTCTATTACAAAGAGAAAATGATGAAATAGGTGCGTCCTTTATTATTAGTAATTTTTTTCATGTTCACTTTGACCAGATCTACAAAGGCTGCTGCACTGATCAATGAAAGAGGAAGGTCGTGTTAGAAAAACTTACATCAAAGACATCCTCTGAGACTGCTCTAAAGTATTTAGATTTTACCTGTTTTTGTTTTATATATTCCCTTTTCTTTACGAAGAAATCAGAGAAACATGCAAGATGAAAACCAAATTCCTAAAAAGAATAATGAATACCAAAAAAAGGTAAAGGTTTCCCCTGACGTTAAGTCCTGTCGTGACCCACTCTAGGGGTTGGTGCTCATCTCCATTTCTAAGCCGAAGAGCCGGCGTTGTCCATAGACACCTCCAAGGTCATGTGGCCGGCATGACTGCATGGAGTGCCGTTACCTTCCCGCCGGAGCGGTACCTATTGATCTACTCACATTTGCATGTTTTCGAACTGCTAGGTTGGCAGGATCTGGGGCTAACAGCGGGAGCTCATTCTGCTCCCGGGATTTGGACCTGGGACCTTTTGGTCCGCAAGTTCAACAGCTCAGTGCTTTAACACACTGGGCCACCAGGTACCCCCAGTGAATACCAAACAATATAACTAATCTAATAATATAATTTCTTATTTAAAACCACAAACAGTGGTCCAGAAAGGAAATATACAGTCCAGCAGTGTTTTGTACTGTACTATTGTTGTTTTAATGTGTTATTAACCACTTTCAGGATTTTATTATTTCGTTTCAGATTTATTGTGCATTGCCCTGTGGATTTTTTTTAAAAGGACAGAACAGAAACGACAATAATAAAATAAAGAACTTAATTAAATAAGAGTTCAGGCCCCAACAAATAATAATAATAATAATTTTAATTCTTACCCACCTCTCCTTGTGGCTCAAGGCAGATTACAACATCTCCTCAAAGAACTATACATTTTAACTATGTCTAAAAATGACAGCTTTTCAGCTGGACATACTACCCTAAGGAAGGCATTTCACAGGGATGAAGCTATAACTTGGAAGACCATTTTAGATGTGAATTTAGATGTGAACTTCAGACAATAAGGAAATTCCCAAAGCATTAAATATTCAATGAAGAGATCAGAGAGGAATAAAAAAGAATCAGTAGCCTTCCTGTACCAGATTCCTATGCCATTTATAAAGATTTAAAGATACAATAAACTGTCTAAAAGTAAGAAGTTCAACCAATAGTAATTTCATAGCACTGTTATCTTGTAGGATGACACATGCTTATGTAATTTCTGATAAAAGACAGATACTGCTTTATGTCTATGGACAGATATTGATGAAGAGGCATAGAAAGTTCAGATCCTTATCAGACATAAGGCTACTAGACAGTGGCTAATATTTATCTTGCATGACGATTTCCTCTCCAAAATAGTAGTATTTGAAACAGACCCCTTTGTTTGTTATTATACTGCGGAACACATCTTCATGAGCTGTAATGGACTTAACACTGCTTTAAAAGTTCTAGATTTTTACAGCTAGTGGGTTTACAAATGTTGTGGCGCCAGTAAACGGAACTATCCGATTATTTGTTAAATGTATACAAGGCAGTTAGACCTGTAATACACCCTATACAATTCAGCTGTCGACTGACAATGATATTATCACTTGTAAGATGTCTACTATTGCTGCAGTTTCTTTAAAGAATTTAAACTGTAGAACTCAAAGCTTCTAAGCTGTGGCCATATTAGCGTGTTGTAAAAAAAAAAGAATTTTGTGGCACTTCAAAGACAAAAACAATTATTAAAACAGGATTAAAATGATACAATTATTTTTCAATGTTTAAGGTACCACAGGACACATTTGCTGATTTTAAAACCACATGGTGGCATTTTGTCATTACTCTCTTGCTTTTGAGAATAGTCACAACGGAGAACTGTATTTTTAAATTACATTAATGAAGTCTTCAACTTATTTTTTCATGTGGCTTTGTAGAAACTTACAACATCCTTTTCCTTACTCCAGCCTACATTTATCAAAATGCACTTTGATAGCACAAGGCATCCCTGGTCTATTGGATAAAATATAGCAATGTCCTCCAGTGCTAGGTTTTGGCCAGTCTTTCAGAGGAACCCCAAAGGCTTTCATCTTAGAGCATCTACATATAAAGCATTAACCTCTAGAACAGGTTTTGAAAATCACTGACAATTCTCAATATCTATTGGGATTGATCATGTTGGGTGGAGAGGTCAGGAACTGTAGCCTTAAATAAATGCCAGGAACTGTCCTTTGCATGGAGTACAGAGTTGGGTATGAAATGCTTTTGCTTCAGAAGATGATTTAACACACAGAAACACTACACCAATCAATCATCATACATACTAAATCATTTCCAGAAGTGCTAATTAGGGGTGTGGGGCAAGGCAGCAAGAAGGGATCTGCATAAACATTTTGCACTTAAATCCAAAGTGGCTGTATGCCCATGTGTCATAAATGGAAGTGAGACATAATCCCATGCTCCAACATGGGGATTCCAGCAGTACAGAATTTTCTCTCTACACATAACATTCTTGAAGTGAACTAGACAGAAGACCAAACATAACTTTAATGCTTCATTTGATTTTCACAATCTCTGGAGACAAATTGGCTTTCAAACTTATAACTCTTAGAATGCATTTTAAGGAGGAAACTGAACAACATCAAATATTGGTCCTGGTACTGGTATTAAAACCAAACTTTTCAATTAGGATATTCTAAAAGAAAGGAAGCATTTAGAGGGAGGACAATCCTTTAGAAGATTTCGCACTAACAATATAGAAATAAGGTGTTTTTGTTTCAAAACAGTCTCAATCCATTCAAGTTACTGAAATTCAATACACTTCACAGGAAACACATGGAATAATGGACTTCCAATGCATATAGAAGTGAAAACTTAACCGCCAGTCTCTGCACCAAAATAGTTTGATTAGCACACACTAAATTTGATTAACTTTAAGCATTTATTTTTAAATTCAAATATCTCATTTCCAAGGAATGAAAATTCAAGTAGTAAATTGTGACAATTGTGTGTAAAGATCTTCAAAGTGCAAGCAAAGCAGTTGGGTAAGCATTGCTACACAAGATCTTACTATACATTAATTCTGGGAAAGCTCAAGATACAAAATGTTCAACCTAGATTTTTCATAGAAAAACCATAGTTAAGAAAATTGTTTCCAGTTTTTGCCTCCATAAAATTTTGAGGAGATTCTTCCTAGAAAATATGAAGATATGTCAGAGATGCCAAACAGAATAATACCAAATGTTTCTCTTGGTGGGTCAACCACGGTTCTTACATTCAGGTACAATGAAGAAACTTGGTGGCAAAGACATCCTGAACAGACACTACTCACCTTCTGAAGATAGATGGTGCTGTATTTCTCCAGATACCTGTCCTTGCAGCCAGCCCACCCAAGTAGTATCACCACTGGCATGTTGACTTTTTTTCAGAGGTGGTAAAATTAGTAAAAGAAAATAAAATGTTAAATTAATAATTCATAATTTAAAATCAATTAAAATTATGTCTTTTGAAAAATAACAATGGTACTAATTTAAATTTATATTTAAATTTCCATGACTACACTTTGTGCTTTATAAATGAAGATGAAAAATGTGTTGTCGAAGGCTTTCATGGCCGGGATCAAAGGGTTGTTGTATGTCTTTCGGGCTGTGTGGCCATGTTCCAGAAGCATTCTCTCCTGACGTTTCGCCCACATCTATGGCAGGCATGAAAAATCTTTAATCATTTTACTCCTCTTCCCATTATCCCTGTATTGAACTTTAAAAAAAATAAGAAACAGCTATATTTTCTATTAAAAAAACATTTTGATCCACTCCAAAAAAACAATTTTCCCTTTCCTCCTCAATTATATTCTCATCTCCTTGCCTTCCCACTTTTTCACACATTTCATACAGAAAAAAGGACTATCTATGTACACAGAACACTATCCTTGCCAATCTGCCCATAGTAAGATTTTAAAATATTTTAAATATTTTAATTTTAACTAAATGATCAAATTATAATAATGAACTAAAAGGAAATATTTCTATAGGATGTATTTGGTCTCAATCTCACTCGTGCTTTATTCCAATATTTCAAGTGGCCTAGAAAGAGCTACACATTTAGGTGTGAAAGCCAGTGTGGCTGGACCTCCTTCTTAAAGGCAGAGGAGGTGGAAGATGGAGAAGGATGCATAGTGCCCAGGTAGTAGCAAAAAACGGCAGCTGTGCCCTCCTGGACCACCCAGAAATATGCTCGAGATGAATGGGTTGGGTGCAGCCAGCTGGATTTTCCTCTTGGATGAAGCCTGGGCACACTGCACATTCCTCAATAATAAAATGGTTAAGGGAGTGGGCACCTGCCATTTGCAGAAAGCTTGGAAGTTGTGGAAAGGTATTCCATAAGAAGTTAATGTATTTCTTCTTGTATAACAGTTGTAAAATAATGTATACAGTACCTGCTTTGCCTGGGTTCCATGTGTGCATTTTATGCACATGATTTTGGCCAGAGATTTCCATTCATTCCTAAACTATTATGTGTTCTTCCACTTGTATACTAGTAAAATATATTCTTTAACTATTCACATTTTCAGAACACCTAGTAATTACATTAATAATGCATATATCTTAACTAGGTCTATAATTCATTAATTCCCATCCGGTCAGAGTCAGCTATTTTTCACCGTGATAACTGTTTCTTGGCCCACTGCACAGATTACAATACTACCTTTTACCACTACTGTAAGCACAAATGGACCTGCTTTACAAAAATATTTACTGAACTTGAACAAACACTGATGAAGTAGAGAAAGCTTTTTATCTGAGCATCTTGCATACAGTGCTAGTTTGTCTATGCCTACATGTAAAACCTGTTTTCCATCTTTCTCCTTTCAACTAGTTTTATCTCAATCATTAGATTGATACTTATCACCACACCAACCTGTTTCGTATTTCGTTTACAGTTCACACATCCATGGGTAAATATGTTGTTGCTCATCTCAATCCATATAGAGAGGTAGATATTATTATTATTATTATTATTATTATTATTATTTGTAGTAATAGCTATTAATAATAGTAATAATAATTAGTAACAATAATAGTTATTAACAAAAAAAGTAAATAAAACTAATGATATCTGGGTTGCTGTGAGTTTTCCGGGATGTATGTCCATGTTCCAAAAGGATTCTTTCCTGACGTTTTGCCTGCATCTATGGCAGGCATCCTCAGAGGTTGTGAGGTCTGTTGGATACTAAGCAAGTGGGGTTTATATATCTGTGGAATGTTCAGGGAGGGAGAAAGAACTATTTTCTGTTTGAGGCAGGTGTGAATGCTGCAACTGGCCACCTTGATTAGCATTAAAAAGCCTTTCAACTTCAAGGTCTGGCTGCTTAATGCATGGGGGAATCCTTTGTTGGGAGGTGTTAGCTGGCCCTGATTGATGCATATCTGGAATTCCCCTGTTTTCTGAGTGTTGTTCTTTATTTACTGTCCTGATTTTAGAGTTTTTTTTAATACTAGTAGCCAGATTTTGGTCATTTTCCTTGAAGCTGCAAGACCATTCAATGCTAACCACGGTGGACAACTGCAACATTCATACTTGCCTCAAACAGACAAGAGTTATTTCTCCCACCCTGAAAATTCCACAGAAATATAAACCCCACTTGCCTATTTCCAACAGACCTCACAACCTCTGAGGATGCCTGCCATAGATGTGGGCAAAACATCAGGAGAAAATGCTTCTGGAACATGGTCATACAGCCCAGAAAACTCACAAAACCCAGTTATTCCGGCCATGAAAGCCTTCGACAACACACCAATATCTGTTTACAGAGGTGTCAGTTTATGCATCTGACAAAATGGATTATCATCCAGGAAACGTCTGATAGAAAAATCTCTTTCTCGGGAGTTAGTGCTATTATTGAAACTCTTCCTGGACAAGTGAGAGCTGCACCTACACTAGAATTAATGCAGTTTAATGCCACTTTAACTGCCATTGCTCAAAACTATGCAATCTTGGGAGTTGTAGTTTTACTAGATCCTTAGTCTTCTCTGTCAGAGTGCTAGCGCAGGCAAGGACAAACTTTGGCCCCCCAGATGTTTTGGACTTCAACTCTCACGATTCCTAACAGCTTCAGGCCCGTTCCTTTTCCCCGCTAAGCGGCTCTGAGGGAAAAGGAACGGGCCTGAGGCTGTTAGGAATCGTGGGAGTTGAAGTCCAAAACACCTGGAGGGCGCAAGTTTGCCCATACCTGTGCTAGTGCCTCAGCAAACTGCAACTCCCAGGATCCCATAGCATTGAGTCATGGCAGCTAAAGTGGTGTCAACCTGTTCTACAGGACAGCCCTTCCTCTCTAGAGTGCGCATGCGCAGTTGCTGTGCCATTTTCTGGCACCTCGCGCTGAAATGACCCTTCGGGGCAGCGCCAACGGTTACCGCCCAGAACAAAGCCTAAGAACTGAGGAGGAAGCCTGACCCCTCCTCCTTCTAGGGAAGATAGTCTTCTTCCTGGCTTCTTATTTGTCCCTCCTCTCCTCTCTGCCTTACCGGTATTTGACTGCGGAGGTTCCTCCATCACGCACCCGAGCTCCGCGGCCTTAGTCCCCATCCCGACCCCGGCTTCCCCAACACTATCTTGCCGGAAGCAAGCCTCCTCGGCCGGCCTTCCAGCAAACCAGCGCAGCGCCCCGCGCGCCCGTGACCTCACTTCCTTAGCAACCGTGATGCTTCCTGGCAACGCAGCGGCCCTGGCAACCGGCAGGCTTTGCCTCTCTCTTCTCGTCCCCTTGCCAGAACCCAGAGGAGCGGCGTGAGGGGATTTCGATGCCCTGAGGCAAGTCGTTTTTCTCTCGTATGCTATCATAGTAATGGTGAAGGGACGGCAAACTACATGTAACAAGGCGAGGAAAGGAAAAGCATGGACGAAGTGCAAAGTTCAGCTGCAGCACTTAAAAAAAACAAAAAACAGAAGTTGAATGAAGCTGTATGGCCATGTTCCAGAAGCATTCTTTCGTGACATTTCGCCTACATCTATGGCAGGCATCGTCAGAGGTTTTGTTGTGAGGTTTTTTGGAAATTCATCAAACGGGGTTTATATATCTGTGGAAAGTCCAGGATGGGAGAAAGAACTCCTGTCTGTTTGAGGCAACACTCAAAAACGGGAATTCCGGACATGAATCAATCAGGGCCACCTAACACTTATATATAATAATATAATAAATAATAAAACTTTATTTATATACCACTCTATCTCCCCGAAGGGACTCAGAGCGGTTTCCAAAATAAATACAAAACAACATACTATAAATTATCACAACAAATAATACATCGTAAACAAAACAAAGCAAATTCAGTTAAAATAGCAGTCCCAACAAAGGATTTCCCCCCAGGCAGCAAGCAGCCAGACCTTGTAGCTGAAAGCCTATTCAGTGCTGATCAAGGTGGCCAATTGCAACATTCACACTTGCCTCAAACACAGTTCTTTCTCCCACAGATATATAAACCCCACTTGCCTAGTTTCCAACAGACCTCACAACCTCTGAGGATGCCTGCCATAGATGCAAACAAAATGTCAGGAAAGAATGCTTCTGGAACATGGCCATATAGCCCAGAAAACTCATAGCAAAACAGTGATTTCAGCCATGAAAGTCTTCAACAACACATTGAATGAATCAGTTGTGACTTCTTAATGAAAGGAGACATCAGGTTTCAAACCTCGGCAAGCTCTTCCCTCCCTATTCCTAAATCGGCAAACATTGATTTTTATGTATCATGTCAGAAGCAAATACAGAATATAGTTATAATGTATAAAAAGACACCAAACCAAGGTTTAAAACTTGTAATTGTACTAAATGACCTTTGACCAGAAGCTGGCCACTTCGAATGCCTCTGGTATTGCTCCATTGTGCATGTGACAGGGCTCAGGCTGAATTGTAATAGGTGGTCTGTGCTTTGCTGTTCTGCATACTCGCATGTCGTGGACTCCACTTTGTAACCCCATTTCCTAAGATTGGCTCTGCATCTCGTGATACCAGAGCGCAGCCTCTTCAGCGATTTCCAAGTCGCCCAGTCTTCTGTGTGCCCAGAAGGGAGTTTCTCATCTGGTATCAGCCACTAATTGAGATTCTGGGTTTTAACCTGTCACTTTTGGACTCTCGCTTGCTGGATGTTCCTGTGAGCATCTCTGTAGAAAGCTGTTTCTAGATTGGTATTACCTTTAGTAACCTATGGATGTGAGAGCTGGACCATAAGGAAGGCTGAGCGAAGGAAAATAGATGCTTTTAAACTGTGATGTTGGAGGAAAATTCACAAGAAGATCAAACCAGTCCATACTCCAGGAAATAATGCCCATCTGCTCACTGGAGGGAAGGATATTAGAGGCAAAGATGAAGTACTTTGTCCACATAATGAGAAGACAGGAAAGCTTGGAGAAGACAATGATGCTGGGGAAAGTGGAAGCAAAAAGGAAGAGGGGCCAACCAAGGGCAAGATGGATGGATGTTATCCTTGAAGTGACTGGCTTGACCTGAAGGAACTGGGGGTGGTGACAGCTCTGGCATGGGCTGGTCCATGAGTTCACGAAGAGTCTAAAATGACTTAAATAAACAACACATTTCTTGATTTAAGGTGTTGGAATGCTGGCTGATATCCGAACAGAGGATGGGCCGGTGATGTCAATGCCTTGGTCCTTTCATTATTGGTGGTCACTTCCTTCCTTCCTTACTTAGGCAATCCCTCGCTGTCCAAGTAAGATGGCCTTCCAAGTACAATGTCTTGGCAGTGGATACATAGGTGAGTGTGGATACCTATTCTTGACCCGTATGTTCTTCCACAATGAGGGCATCAGCTTCCAGGTGGAAGGCAGTCCCAGTTAGGGGTGGCTTGACACACCTTCCTCTTAGCACAGTTCTCCTTTTCACCTTCCATTCTTAAAGCATTCTTGTATTTGTAAATACTGGAACCATGATATACTTTTGTATCTTAAATTTAGTTCTTGTTGTGGTTTAATTTCTTTTCCTTGTCTCTTAAGTATTTGTTTTTAATCCAGCCATTCTTCCCACCCTATTAATTTTCTTTGTGATGCCTCCAAGGGTGATAGCCACATTAGTGTTTTAGGGTAGAGCCTATTCTTGTACTTCTCCCACATTTTTATTAGGGTTGATCTAATGAAATGATTGCCGATTTTTTTTCCATTTTTGTTTTACCATACCAAAGGTTTGCGTGCCACCCCATCCTTAGATCAAAGCCTTCTAGATTTAAGATCTTAATTTTATATAGAGTTATCCCATCTCTGATCCAAGTAAGTACACAGGCTTCATAATCAGTTTTCAAATCGGGTAATGGGAATCCTCCTCTTCTTCTATCATCAATCAAATTTTTATAATTTATCTGTGGCTTCTTCCCTTGCCATACAATTTTTGTGATATCTTTGTTTCATTCTCTAAATATCCATTGATTTCTTAAAATTGGAAGGATTTGGAAAGGAAAAGCATTTTTGGTAAAATATTCATTTTGATCACTGAGATTCTACCCAGTGAAGATAAGTTCAGGTTCTACCATTTTTCTAAATCTCTTCTAATTTCTGTCCACTTTATTTCATAATTATTTTTCATTAATCGTGAATTTTTCACTGTTATTGTTATACCTAGGTATTTTAATTTTGATACTATTTTAATTCCTAATGTCTCTCATAGAATCATAGAATAGTAGAGTTGGAAAAGACCTCATGGGCCATCCAGTCCAACCCCCTGCCAAGAAGCAGGAAATCGCATTCAAAGTACCCCCGACAGATGGCCATCCAGCTTCTGCTTAAAAGCCTCCAAAGAAGGAGCCTCCATCACAGTTTCTTGTTAGTGTTTCTTATTCATTTTTGGGATATTTTTTGTAATTGCGTTGGTTTTGTTCATATTAATTTTGAAGCCTGCTAACTCGCCAAATTCTATTTTTCTCAGCCATTTCTTCACATTGTTAACTTGGTCTTCAATAATACAAATAATGTCATCAGCGAATGTTCTGACTTTATAGGTTTGGCCTTGTATATTTGCTCCTTTTAAGTCTTTTTTGTCATATTATTGAGTAACAGCTCTAGCATCATGATAAATATTAGGGGTGAGAGAAGGCATCCCTGTCTTGTTCCCTTCTTTATTTTATTGTTTCTGTTTCTTGTCCATTGATTCTTATTTTTGCTTCCTGATTCTTATATATTGCCTCCACTGAATTTCAAAGTAATAGCCCATGTCCAGTTCTTGCGTAAGTAATTTAAACAAGTCCCAGTTAAAGAAGTCCCAGATGCTTTCTCAGCATCCAACACTATAAACATTACCTCTTTTTAATTTTTGGATTCATAATATTCTATTACCATAAGTCTACAATTGTTCTGTCACTTTCATTTGATTGTCTATTCAGCAGGAAGCCGGTTGTTCTTCCTTTACTCATGTAATTAAAAAAATTCATTCTTTCTGCTAATATACTTGTAAAAGGTTTATAATCCATATTTAATAATGAAATCAGCCTATAATTTTTCATGTCTTCTGGTTCAGAGTTCTCTTTCTGTATCAGCATAATTGTTGCTTGTTTCCAGGACTCCGGTAATTTTCTTTGTAGTCCAATTTCGTTCATTAGTTTCTTAAGATATGCTATGAGTTCTTCAAATGTTTTGTAATATATAGCTGTCAGTCCGTCTGGTCCAGGTGCTTTGTTTGCATCCCTTTTCCTAATTGCATTTTGGATCTCTTTCTCTGAAAATTCTTTATTTAATTCTTCCCTCTGTTCTTCCATAATTTTTGTAGCTTCTGCCTTCCTAATACTGTAATTGTGTTATTTTTTCCTTCTTTATTTGATCTTTCTGGTATAATGTTTTGTAAAACTTTTGGAATTGATTTGTTATATCTTGCTCTAATGTATAGGATTTATCTTCCACGTTTATTTTGTTTATATAATTTGCTTCCATTTTCCTTCTTAATTTTCTTGAGAGCCATCTCCCAGATTTATTTGCATTCTGAAAATGGAGTTGCTTTATGAATTTTAATTGGTTGGCTCTCTCCTCCATCTCTACATGTTCTGTTTATTTATGTAATTGTTCCAATTTTTGCTGTATTTTTAGATTTGTCAATGTATTAGTGTATTTGTGGTGTTTGCTATCATCTATATATTTTTGTAAGTTTTTGCATTTTTAATTTTTTCTTTATGGCACCTTTTTGTAGGAAGTGTCCCCTCATCACTGCTTTGCTCACGTCCCAAATGATATGTAGTGGTAGTTCTGGGGTATCATTTATTTCAAAGTACTCTTTTAATATCTTTTTGTTTTTATCTACATCTTCCTCTTGTCTTAATAAATTGGCGTTCAGTCTCTATTTCCATATCTTTGTGGTTTGGAATAATATTAATTCCAGTGGGCAATGGTCCAAATCTAATTTTGGTAAAATTTTAATTTTCTTTACATTTGATGCTATGGAGTTTGATGCCCAAATCATGTCAATCCTTGACCAGTTTTTTTGCCTGGCCTAGAATGAAGTATAATTGTGCTGTCCTACTTGGCTTTCCCTCCCTTGCTTATTTCCTGGTTGCTGTTCTTGGGAGGAATGTTCCATTGGCTCCTGTTTTGGGGGTGGAGCTTGGGACTCCCCTTTAGGTTTGTATGAGTTGGTTCAGCCTGTGAGCTAGGCTCTAGAGCAGGGGTCCCCAAACTAAGGCCCGGGGGCCAGATGCGGCCCTCCCAGGTCATTTACCTGGCCCCTGCCCTCAGTTTTATAATATAATATTTTTATATCATTTTTAATAATATAATATATTGTATATACATATAATAGTGACAATAATATTATAATGTTATACAATATAATACTAATAATACCATATAATAATATTAATTATATGTTATATTTTACATATAATATTACAGTATAGTGGTATAGTTCAATATAGTAATATATAATGCTAATATTGTGCTATGTTAATAATATAATATATTGTATGTACATACAGCTGCTCTGAGTCCCTTTCGGGGTGAGAAGGACGGGATATAAATGTAATAAATAAATGTAGTAAATGAATAAATAAATAATTTTAGACTTAGGCTAGCCCAGAGTCTGAAATGACTTGAAGGCACACAACAACAACAACAACAATCCTACTTAACTTGACTATTTCATTAGCCAGAAGCAGGCCCACACTTTCCATTGAAATCCTGATAGGTTTATGTTGGTTAAAATTGTTTTCATTTTTAAATATTGTATTGTTCTTTGTTATTGTTGTATTGCACTATAAATAAGACATATGCAGTGTGCATAGGAATTTGTTTTTTTTTTCTTCAAGTGATAATTCGGCCCCTCAACTGTCTGAAGGATTGTGGACCGGCCCTCGGCTTCAAAAGTTTGGGGACCCCTGCTCTAGAGGCTTTTCCCCTCCTTTTGGGATTCCAGAGAAAAACCTCTTAGAGATAGATCTTAGAATTTGGTCTGGGTTCTTTGACCTGGCAAATTCAAACAGGCAACATAAATCACGTACTTACCTTATAGTCACATCATAGCTTTAGGTATTTACCTCATAGCCTTGTACTTACCTTACAGTTTACCTCATAGCCTTGTACTTACCTTATAGTCACATCATAGTTTTATGTACTTACCATCATAGATAGTACTTACCATACAGTCATTATAGATAGTATTTACCTCATAGCCTCATACTTACCATTACAGATAGAGTTCATCATAGCCACGTACTTACCTTACAGTTTACCTCATAGCCTTGTACTTACCACCATAGCTTTATGTACTTACCTTATAGTCACATCATAGCTTTAGGTATTTACCTCATAGCCTCATACTTACCATTACAGATAGAGTTCATCATAGCCACGTACTTACCTTACAGTTTACCTCATAGCCTTGTACTTACCACCATAGCTTTATGTACTTACCTTATAGTCACATCATAGCTTTAGGTATTTACCTCATAGCCTCATACTTACCATTACAGGTAGAGCTCATCATAGCCACGTACTTACCTTACAGCTTATGTATTTACCTCAAAGATAGCAAAGCTTATAGTTCACCTTGTACTTACCACCATAGCTTTGTGTACTTACCACCTTGTAGTTTACCTCATAACCATTATAGATAGAGCTTATAGTTTCTTCATAGTTAGAACTTATAGTTCACCTCATAGTCTCATATTTACCTCATGTACTTACCTTATGTACTTACCTTATAGCTTATCACCTTATAGTTTACCTCAGAGTTATTATAAATAGTTCACTATAGCTGGTATTTACCACATAGTTATAGCTAATAGTTTACCTCAGAGTCATTATAGTCATTATAGATAGTGCTTATCACAGCCTAGTACCTACCTTTCCTCATAGCTTGTGTGTTTATCCTTTATAGTCTCTATAGCTTTCATTCTCAATCAATATAGTTTTATTTCTGTATAATTACAGTGATTTTACCTCATATTATTTCTAATACATTAAAAGGACTGTTTCCTGTTTTCAATAAATATATTTTTGGTTATCTTTAATCAGCTTCTAGAGTATTTACTTTGGGGTTTGAGGTATAATTATAAGGTAAACCGAAGCCGCTTGGGTAGCCAGACCTGGAGATAGCCATTTTCCCCCAGCGTGCCTTTTTCTCCTTCATGATGGAGTCGCCATATATCTTGTGGATTGAATTCTTCTTTTAAATTCTTAAAAGACATGGGAAGTTTCCCTGCATTTTTTCTTTTTGTTTTTTAGAGTATTGCTTTTGTCCAAATTATTATCTATCACTCCATTAAAATCCCCTAATATTAGGTTGTCGTATTCTTGGTCAGTAATTTGTTCTTTGTTCTGTGGTTAATGTAATTACCCATGTGGCCTCAAACCTGTTCCAGAAATGATGATGTAACCATCTGCACAATGAAACCAGTGTGTCCCAAATTGGTTCCAAACCAACCCAATTAGCTAGTGTAGATGTGCCTTCAATTCATCCAACTTGCAGTCTGGCATGTGGGAAGTTGAGGAGAAATAGTGGCAGCAGCAGCAAAACTATGAAGTGAAAGAAGCAATAGAATGGTGGGACCCCTTCCTACAATCAATCCATCCTTTTCAGCTAAATCATCTCCCACCTTCCAGACAGCAAATATGTTCACATATAGCACCTACTCCACAATTCCTTTCTCAGTTGCCCCACTTTTCTTCTTTCTCCACCTTCCACGTGCTTCTTAGCAAAGTGAACTGAGACACTACTTCTTTTAAAGCTACTTCCAGACTTACTTGAGTGCTTACTGATGTGGCCAAATAAGATGCTATCTGCGTATTTAACAGATTAGGGACTAGAGCACTATACATTCCACATTTCCACTTTTGATAGTGCCCTAGTCCATAAGCTGTTGAATAAACAGTGGAGGCCTCTGTTGCCAGGAACATTGTCTAAATCACCAAACTTTGCTGTTTGAGGTTTGCCTAATTCAGTGGTTCTCAACCTCTGGGTCCCCAGAAGTTCTGGCTTTCAACTCCCAGAAATCCTAACAGCTGGTAAACTGGCTAGGGTTTCTGGGAGTTGTAGGGCAAAACACTTAGGGACCCACAGGTTGAGAACCACTGGTCTAATTTAAGTAATAATAATAATTGGCAGAGGAGACATTAAAAGGATAGGAGCTTCATTCTGTCACCTGAGCATCTGTATCTGCTTTGAAATATATATTTGTATGACACATTTCTGTATTCTGGGTTCAACCTCTGAGATTAAAACAGAATGTCTGTATGCTTTTTTAGAAGACTATGTGATGATACCAGAGGTTCACTTGGCAATCTGCAGAGCTCTACTCATCCCACACCTTGAATGATTTTGTCTCTGCTATGGTACAGATATGTATTGTGCCAATAGATGTTACTGCTGAATAATATGGAATTATCATTAAGGTTATGCACGTTTCTAAACTTTAATTGACTTATTTTTGTTGTCAACTGCAATCAGGCAGCTAAACATATTTAATTTATTCTCAGTGAGGGAACTCATTGCTGTCTAGAAGGAATATGATATGATGCCCTAGTATAAATACAGTACAAATATATTAACCCAAGATAAATCTAAGTGCTATTTCAGATGGTCAACTTTTTGGATGAGATCAGTGCAGAGGGAGGGAGGTGCAGAGAAGAAATTATCAATTTCCCCATTACCCAAACAAAAAACAATTTATCTGAACACACAAATATCAGCTACAAGCTCACAGGTACCTCCAAAAATATTCTGTAAATCAAATAAATGTGACTCGTGTTTTATTTCTTTCCTTCAAAAAGCTGATACATCTGTTCCCTTATCAGTACTAACATTTGTTATGGCTAATAACACTTTCAATCACAACTATTTGCAGAAAGCTGATTTATTTGGAACATTTTTTTCTTCTACTGAAATGTTATGTCAAGGACAAAAACTCCTACAGACTACAGATTGTTAATTCCCTGATGGATTCCTATGTATTACTTGCCACTGCTTCTTTATACAATTTTGAAGGAGCTGGCAAAATAAATAATATGAGGTAGATGTTTCTTCCAGAGATTTAATGCTGCTTCAGTTATAGTGATTCTTTAAATGCTATTTTTGTGTGAATTAAATCTGAGTTTTGTATCTTATCTGTAGGAGATACATGTATAGTTCAGTACTTCTTACTGTTAATAATTTTTGAGCCAAGAAGTACAAACTACCTTTCGTTTATGTTGATCATGCTCACCAGTAAGGAGCCCCCGTGGCGTATTGGATTAAAGCCTTGTGACTTGAAGGTTGGGTTGCTGATCTGAAAGCTGCCAGGTTCGAATCCCACCCGGGGAGAGCGTGGATGAGCTCCCTCTATCAGCTCCAGCTCCATGTGGGGACATGAGAGAAGCCTCCCACAAGGATGATAAAAATATCATAACATCCAGGCGTCCCCTGGGCAACGTCCTTGCAGACAGCCAATTCTCTCACATCAGAAGCGACTTTCTCAAGTCGCTCCTGACACGAAAAAAAAAATGGTCACCAGTACCAGTTCTTCTGTATTGTTTATTACCATCCTGTCAAGTTGTTTATTTTTATTCCAGCTTCTGTCTTCAATGATTTATTATGGCAATATGTGCTTCCATGATTCATGTCAGTTTGTTCAAAGTATTAATTCTCTCATTTTGACATGGATTAGTTTCCTTTTATGTCTGTTTTTGACTGATGGGTTTATGCTGGTTAGATTGATCATGACTGTCTTAATACTCATTAAACATTGAAACATAAAGTATTTGTAATCTTGATCTTATTTTTAAATTCTTTTTTAAAAGGATAGTAAAAATATGCCTATGACTTTAAAGTCTAAAAAACCAGGGGTGCATTTACGCTGTAGAATGCAATCTGACATCACTTTAACTGCCATGATCCAATGCTATGGAATCCTGGGAGTTGTTGTCTGGTAAAACTACAACTCCCATGCTTCCATAGCATTAAACCATGACAGTTAAAATGATGTCATACTGTATTATTTCTACAGTGTAGATGCAACCTAAGTTAGAGAAAACTGAAAATTCAAGAGCACTAAAGTTAAACCAGAAGAAACCTGGATTGATTGTTGGAATCAAAGAGGCATCAGTGCTTGTACAAAGTGAATGATGCGAGGGAATTCTAGAGAGCATCCCAGTCCCCTTTTCTCTCTCTTTCTTTGTCAGTGCCTTTTTGCTTCCTTCCTTCAAATTTCACCTCCCCTTCTTCCAGAGGTTAGTCATTTGTCTGGGAAAAGGCATCCATGAGGCTCCTGACTCAAGCGGATTTACATCTACACATGACAGCCAATTTTAGGGACTCTTCTTTGGTAATCATCTGCCTTTTTTATTCCCTATCACAAGATAGATTTCCTATAACAGTTTTTAACTTTACAAGAGCACTCTATTTTTTCTTGTGTTCTATCTAAGGCTGATATTGCACAGTCTGCACTGCACTCTGTTTAATATAGATACCAAATATTCTTCATAAAGTGAGTTCTCTCTCTCAAAAGCTTTGAAAAAAAGCATGTAGTGGAATAAGTTCTCAAAATTTTGGAAGCTCTGTGTCTTGACCTTCCTGAAGAAGCTGTTTACTATTATTCAGGTAATGCTATGCAGTCCTAAATTGCTCTTAACATTATCCCAAAATTTTATCAATAATTTCTTAATTCACATGAGATATTATTTTATTATGAGATGGAATGGTTGCTTACCTATAACCATCTTTCTTTGAGAGATCATCTGTGAAATCCACACATATGGTAGTAATTGTGCCCAAGCAATACTGTTGGAAACCCTCAACAGGTGTTGAGAGGTACTCTGGCTACAGCCCCATCCACCCTCCCAGAAGGCATATATGCCCTGGAGAGGCTGTAGCCTTAGTTCCCCGCCGTCTAAGCAGCAGCTAGAACAGAGGCATGACGTATGTGAGGAAGATGGGTTGGGATTTGCGGATTTCACAGATGATCTCTCGAAGAAAGATGATTACAGGTAAGCATCCATTCCTTCTTCTTCGAGTCAGCTGTGAAATCGCACATATGCTAGACTAGCAAGCAACTCACCGTGGATGGTGGTCGTCATGACAGGGCTGAAGCCAGAACCGCTCTGCCAAATGCTGCTTGTCTTCTAGAGATCACATCTATCTTGTAGTGTGACACAAATGTAAGCGGAGTAGCCCACATAGCTGCTTTGCACACATTGTGTAGCAGGATTCCACGGCTATAGGCCGTGGGTGGCGCTACTGCTCTCGTAGAATGGCCTTTCAGCAGATGAGGTACCTGCTGATTCTCTATTTGATAGGCGAGTTTAATCATCGCCACAATCCATCCGGAAAGCCTCTGAGAGGAAACCAGGAGGCCCCTGGCATCCGACCTATACTTAAGAAAGAGTCTGGGAGACTTTCTGAAATCCTTTGTCCAATCAACATAGAATGCTAGAACTCTCCGAACATCCAAGAGATGAAGGGAATGTTCCAACTGAGTTGTTGGATTCTGGAAAAAAGATGGTAGCACTATATCCTCTGTAAAGTGGAATGCTGTAGCTAGTTTTGGTAAAAAAGCAATGTCCGTACGTAGTACTACTTTGTCCTTATGAAACCACAGGTAAGGAGAGTCAGCCGGGAGGGCACACAGCTCACTCGCTTGCCTAGCTGTTGTGATGGCAATGAGGAATGCAGTTTTCCAGGAAAGATGTGACAGATCTGCTTTTGCTAGCGGCTCGAAAGGCAGTTTTGTAAGTGCCGACAGTACTAGTTGTAGATCCCATGCTGGAATGGGGTGCGTAACTGGAGGCTGGATATTTCTGTATCCTCTGAGAAACAGATGTATTTGCGGGTCCTGAAAACAGGAGGGTAACCCTGCCATCCTGTGATAGGCAGAAATGGCTGCTAGGTAACATTTCATAGAGGCCAACGCAAGTCCCGAAGATGCCAGGGATGCTAAGAAGTCTAAGATGATGGACGTTGGAGCTCCCAATGGTATCGTACCATGCTGCGTGGCAAATTTCTCAAACTTGTCCCATTTATACTAATATGATTTCATGGTCGATGGCCTATGGGAAGCATCCAAAATGGTTGTTACTGCTCAAGAGAGAGGCTGGGACAGATGTGCCATGCTGTGAGGTGCAGGCAGTGGATATCGGAGTATCGGAGGGAGCCCTGGTGGGCTGTGAGGAGATCTGGGCGCTGAGGCAGAATGTAATACTCCGCCATTGCAGAAGGGAGAACCACGGCTGCCTGGGCCACCATGGTGTCAGCATGATACAGTTGGTGTTGTCTTGATAGACCTTGGCCACCACCTTGAGGAGCAGAGGAATCGGTGGGAAGATGTACAGGAGTTGTCCTGTCCATTTGAACAGGAATGCATCTCCTAGACATCCAATGCTGTGATCTGACACCTGGCAAGCACAGTAACATGACACTTTGTGTTTGTTAGCACTGCAAACAGGTCGATCGTGGATTCGCCCAACCTGAGGAAAAGCATCTGTGCTTCTGCTGGGCATAACAACCATTCGTGATTCTCCAAGCCCTGCCTGCTCAGAGAGTCCGCTATTACATTGTCTTGTCCTGGCACATGCACTGCCACAAGATGGGTGTGGTTCTGTATACACCACTCCCATATCGTGATTGTAAGCTTGAGGAGGGAAAGGGACCTTGTGCCCCCTTGTTTGTTTATATACCACATCACTGTGGTGTTGTCGGTTTGTAGCTATACATCCATATGGGGAGGCATCCGTTGTCATTGAGACAGTTGGGTCTTGTTGCAGACATTCTTGCAAGACATCCACCAAGACAGTGACTGGTGCACATGTGGCGGTAGAACAAGATGAATGTGCAGGTCATCGAGATGGGATTGAAGGCACGGAGAAACCACGCCTGCAGAGGACGCATTCTGAGGCATGCAAACGGCGTAATTGATGTTGTGGACACCATGTGCCCCAGCAGAGATTGTATATCCTTGGCTCGTGGCAATGGGCCGTGAAGGAGGCGCAGCAGTGCCAATCACAAGGCCCGAAAAAGTCCTCTGGAAGATATGCCAGACACCGGATGGAGTCGATGTGTGCACTGATGAATTGTGTCACCTGTGTCAGCTTGAGGTGCGTCTTGTGGTAGTTTACTACTAGGCCAAGCTCCTTTAAAAGAGGCATAGTGAAAGTGAGATCCTGTTGAAGAGCGTAACGGGAGGGTGCCACCACCAACCAAACATCTATGTAGGGGTACACTGTGACCCACCACCGCCGTACATTTAGTGAAAACCCTAGATGCTGTGGATATCCCGAAGGGAAGGACACAAAAGCAAAAAGCGTGTTGTGCTACCATAAAAGCAAGGTATGAGTGGTGGCAAGATGTAATTGTAATGTGAAAGTAGGCATCTTTTAAATCTATGGTAGTGAACCACGCCCCTTTTGGTAATAACAGAAGGATGGTTGCAAGCATCACCATCCGAAACTTTTTTGGCCGAATATATTGGTTCAGGCCTCTTAAATCAAGAACTGGCCTCTGGCCGCCATCTTTTTTTGGAACCAAAAAATATCTGGAGAAAAAAGATCGAGAAAATAAAGATGGCTGAAGAGGGACTATTGCTCCCTTTTCCAACAAAGTTTTGATTTCCTCCATGAGGACATCCAATGGTGGCATGGACAGAAAGCAGACTGTCCTCGGCTGCTGAAAGAATTCAATGGTATAGCCATTACGAATTATGTCCAATATCCACTTATCTGTGGTAATAGCTTGTCATGCGGATGCATAATCTGCAAGGCGCATTCCAAAAACAATGCTTTTTGTGAGCGTAGTTCGCAGTGCGTGGTGTGGTGAGGGGACTTAAACCCTAGGATGACAAGTGAGAGAAGGGGGAGAACGTGTCACAGGAGAGTGGACGCTAAAAACATCGCTTCATCTTAGGTTGGGACTTCCCCTTACCCTGCTGTCGCTGCAGTGCTGGTGCGGCCTGCCTAGAGAGTATTGTGGATGATGCCTGTGGAAGTGATCTGGACTCGGCGTCATATGGCTTCCAATTGTAGGATGTTGAAGAAGTGCTAGACCTCCCCTTAAACCGGTAGGCTTGACACTGGAAGCCATACTTTTGGGCTGCTTGATGTGCTTCCTGACTAGTCTTGGGCTGCGTGTCTGTGTCTGGATTGAATAATCCTGCATCGTGAATCGGCATATTCTCCACCAGGGCCCTTCTTTCCTCTGACAGAGTGGATGCATGAAGCCATGCATGCCGACGAACTGTGGTGGCTGCGGCAAAAATTTTCCCTGCCCCTTCAGTGGTATCTGTTGCCAAATCCTTCTGAGCCTTAGCCAAGGCCAAGCCTTCTTGTTGAAAAGCCTTCACCATGGGCTGTTTGTCCTTTGGCAGGGCATTGAGGTAAGGGCCAATCTTCTTCCACAAAAGGTTTTGGTAAGTTGCCATATATGCCCCATAGTGGTCTATGCGTGTCATAAGTCCTGCACCTAAGTGGACCTTTTTCCCTACTGACTCAAGCTTTCTGCTTTCCTTGTCAGTAGGTGTTGTATTTGTTCTAAAAGAATGTTTACTGTGGCACATGTCAGCAACTACCGTGTTTGGCTACAGTAGTTTAGAAACCCATGATGCAGTTGAAAGGTCAACCTTGTACAGGTTATCATTCCTGCGGGGAATTGCACCAACTGTTGCAGGGGCCACATCTGGAGTTCGAGCCACTTGCAGGAGGTATGGTACTGCTGGTACTGCCATAGCAGGGGAATCTCACTGGCATTGCTCTTCAGACGGGTATAGGTGATCCTCAACTGGTTTATATGCAGTTGACTGTGGTAAATTAAGAGCATGCAAAAGGTGTATCATCAAAGGTAAAAAGCTTGCCATATCTCCTGAGACTGAGGTCTCTGGGCCTGCCCCAGCCTCCTGGTCCCCTGCCGAATGGTGTGAGGAATCAGACTCAGGCCCCGAATATGACTGCAACTCCTGTTGCTCAGACTGGTATGCTGGATCAGTATTTGGCATCTGTGCAGGCTGGGGCCTGATGTCTCCCTGAAGAGACAGTACAGGTGGCTGGGGCTCCAAAGCCGTTATTGGTCCCAAAAAATATGCTCTTCCACCTGGAGAATATATTGAGCATGAGTGCTCCCAACATGCAAGGATGGGGCAGATGGGTGCCACTGAGCCAGTGTTCCCTCCATCCTCTGCCTCGGTGGAGGCAATGGAAAATACCTCTGTCCCTCACAAGAGGGAGTGCAGGGTAGGCCTTGGGCCCGAGGACTCTTTCTCATATGGGAAGAGAGCAAAAAGGGAGATACCTTCGGCCGCTGCAAGCCTCCGTGGTCTGTATGCTGCCTGCCATCTGAGCTGAAGGGCTGCAGATGGAGTGCTGCCGGGGGGGCAGGCTGACTCCGCTTTGGGGAGCAAGGCCACGCCTATGCCTGGAGATGGTGTTGGAGGTGTGACGTGAGCGCACGCATTGACCCCATGCTGATGCTGGGAGGGCATGGGAGGAACAACAGCCCTCAGGCCGTCGGCGTGCCAAGCGTTGCTGGCGTTCCGGAAGCAGCAGAGGAATCTACACACTTCTTTTACTTCTTCTTCGGCTTCCCCATAGCCTCAGAATGCAGGGAAGCCACTGGGGAGCATGGTCTCTTCTCCGGCTTCCCAAGCCCTGGGGAAGCAGCTGGGAGAGGCAGGGCCGCCTGGCTGCTCTGCTGAGGTGTTGGGAGGGGCCGAGGCTGCTCCACTCATAGGAGGCAAAGAAGGTAAGAGTGCCTGCTCATAAAGCAGGGCTTTCAAATGCGCCTCCCTGTTTTTCCTTGATTGTGGAGTGAAAGCTTGACAAATTTTACAAGCTTTGACAGCATGAGACTCTCCCAAGCAAAGGAGGCATTTCTCATGGCCGTCACCGTCCGGGAGTTTGCCTCCACAGGACTTACATTTTTCAAAGCCAGTTGAAGCCATTCTAGCCTGTCTTAAAGTCAGGGAATCCGAGTCAGGGAGCCAAAGGTCAGAGTACTCGTTGTGGAGTCCCTATCGGTAGCCAAAGTACCAGGAAAACTTATAGAATCATCAAAGAAACACTCCTTTAGTCTATTTTAATAATAATATTAAGAGGGGTTCCTAAGAGCTGCTTATAGGCAGCAGAAAAAAAGGAACTAAGGCTACAGCCTCTCCAGGGCATATATGCCTTCTGGGAGGGTGGGCGGGGCTGGAGCCAGAGTACCTCTCAACACCTGTTGAGGGTTTCCGACAGTATTGCTTGGGCGCAATTACTACCATATGTGCGATGTCACAGCTGACTTGAAGAAGAAATTATTTTAAAACTGTAATCAATCTGTTGAATTGACATTAATGAAATGTGCAGGACTTTTACGTCATGACATCAAGGACATCAAGCAAGGTGGTATGTTGTCTGAGCCAAATATGCTTCAGAAGTTTTGAAGCCCTATTGTTTTCTCTGCCCTCAGCAGCAGCACACCAGACATGACTTCCATAAAGGAACAGGCAGCTGTCAGCAGATTAATAAGTTTCCTACAAGAATGGGATGGTACTGGCAAAGTCACTCGAAGCCACATTCTGGAAAATTTCATTCTAGCAAACAAAGGCAAAACAGGTCCAGAATTGGAGATGGAATTTTCTCAGGGAGCCAGTTTGTTTCTGGCCCGCATTACTGCCTGGCTCCGGCTTACGTATCCATTTCCTTGGCAACCTGGTCGTGAAGTGGAACAAAGACAAGGAACATATGTGTTTATCATCATGAGAACAGCTTTGAAATATATAACTTAAGTGTAATTATTCATAAAATTTAGCAGAATTTGCTGATCTCAGAATTTTTCTTCAAGCCTTCCACTTCTAAAGTTGACTTAAATTGTGTAAGTCCTGCTTAAAATGCACTATTTTTAACTGGATAGAATGTATGAGGTCCTCAAAAGGGTTTCACAAGTGAGTAGCATAATACTTTTTAAAGCCTTAACAATTTTACAATAGTTATATGTATGGAACATGCCTAGATCAACAATTGAAGTCCATTGGCATCTTTCTATCAGCTGCAAATGGGTGAGTAAAATGTGTTTCATTTCTGGAGATTTTTAGTACAATAGTTTGTGCAAGAGTTTTAATAATTGTGTTGTTAAAGTAAATAACCACAGTAGAAAGCAATGCTATCTGGATTGTGCTTCTGTACCTCTCTTTTCTAATAAAATTATCCTCTCTCAACTTCATTGCCTGAAAGCAAGGTTCTGTTTACAAGCCTTCATGTACCCATAAATTAGCTCTTCCACTTTATGTTTTGCAGTGCTTTATATTACAATGGAATTTTTCAAACTTCAGGTTATGCAACTAGTATCTGGCCCTACCCACAGAGGGTAGGTTTTGACTTAGTTTTCTGCCAGGGATGGGAGGAAGGTGGCGGTGTGGAGGAGCTCACCATCACTCCGTTGCCATGGACCGACCATCACCTGGTCAGGTTTAGACTTACTGCGCCCCCCAGCCTCCGCAGGGGTGGAGGACCTACAAAAATGGTCCGCCCCAGGAGGCTTATGGATCCGGATGGATTCCTGACGGCTCTTGGGGAGTTTCCCGCCACCTTGGCTGGTGATTCTGACAATGTTCTGGTCGCCCTCTGGAACAAGGAGGTAACTAGGGTAATAGACACGATCGCTCTGGAACGTCCCCTCTCGAGTACCCGAGCTAAACCATCTCCTTGGTTGGCAGTGATGAAGTGAAAGAAGAGGGGACTAGAGGGCGTGTGGCATTCGAAGCCGAGCGAGCCAAACCGAACACGGCTATGTCTCTATCTCAGGGCATATGCCGCGGCAATAGATGCTGCAAAGAATGTTTTCTTTGCAGCTAATATTGCGTCCGCAAAGAACCGTCCGGCGGAGCTGTTCCGAGTTGTCAGAGGTTTGTTATATCCCGTCCCTCAAGACGGGATCCCTGACAACTTGGCAGCCCGCTGTGAAGCATTTGCTCGGTTCTTTGCGGACAAAGTCGCTTTGATCCGTTCTGGCTTTGACACCATATTAACGGAAGTCTCCGAAGATGTAGCACGAGCACCTGCTTGTCCTATTTTGATGGATTCATTTCAATTGGTTCAGCCTGAGGACGTGGACAAGGTGCTTGGGGAGGTGAGAGCTACCACATGCATCCTAGACCCCTGCCCATCCTGGCTGGTGAGAGAAGCCAGAGGGGGATTGGCCGAGTGGGTGAAGGTAGTGGTGAATGCCTCCCTTCAGGAAGGCATATTTCCAGCGAGCCTTAAATTGGCTGTGATCAAACCGCTGTTGAAGAAGCCATCACTGGACCCCACTCAATTGGAGAACTATCGGCCTATTTCCAATCTCCCCTTTTTGGGCAAGGTCGTGGAATGTGTGGTGGCCGCACAACTCCAGGCATTCTTGGTAGATACCGATTTTCTGGATCCGGCGCAGTCTGGCTTCAGGCCGGGTCATGGTACCGAGACAGCCTTGGTCACCTTAGTCAATGATCTACGCTGGGAACTGGACAGGGGGAGTGTGTCCCTGCTGGTTCTGCTGGACCTCTCAGCGGCCCTCGATACCGTTGACTACGGTATCCTTCTGGGGTGCCTCGCCGGGAGGTACTGTTTTGCAGTGGCTCCAGTCCTTCCTGGAGGGGCGTTCCCAGATGGTGTCCTTGGGGGACACCTGCTCGGCCCCACAACCATTGACTTGTGGGGTCCCGCAGGGTTCAGTACTGTCCCCCATGTTGTTTAACATTTACATGAAGCCGCTGGGAGAGATCATCCGGAGTTTCGGGGTGAAGTGTCATCTGTACGCAGATGATGTCCAGCTCTGTCACTCCTTTCCACCTGTCACTAAGGAGGCTGTTCAGGTCCTGAACCGGTGTCTGGCCGCTGTGTCGGACTGGATGAGGGCTAACAAATTGAAATTGAATCCAGACAAGACAGTGGTCCTCCTGGTCAGTCATAGGGCCAAACAGGGAATAGGGTTACAGCCTGAAGACACAGGTTTGCAGTCTGGGGGTTCTCCTGGACTCATCGCTGAGCCTGGAGCCCCAGGTCTCGGCGGTAGCCAGGGGAGCCTTCGCACAACTCAGATTTGTGCGCCAGCTGTGCCCGTTCCTTGGGAGGTCTGACTTGGCCACGGTGGTCCACGCTCTGGTTACATCCCGTTTGGACTACTGCAATGCTCTCTACGTGGGGTTGCCTCTGAAGACGGCCCGGGAGCTCCAACTAGTACAACGGGCGGAAGCCAGATTAATAACTGGGGCGGCATACAGGGAGCGTACCACCCCCCTGCTAAGCCAGCTCCACTGGCTGCCGATATGCTACCGAGCCCAATTCAAAGTGCTGGTTTTGACCTATAAAGCCCTAAACGGTTCTGGCCCAACTACTTGTCCGAACGTATCTCCTCCTATGAACCAGTAAGATCACTAAGATCATCTGGAGAGGCCCTGCTCTCGGTCCCACCTGCCTCACAGGCGCGGCTGGTGGGAACGAGGGACAGGGCCTTCTCGGTGGTGGCTCCCCGACTGTGGAACGCCCTCCCTGGAGATATCCGACAGGCTCCTACCCTGCTGGGATTCAGAAGGGCCGTGAAAACATGGTTATGTGCCCAAGCTTTTGATGAGTAAATGACAAAGTTGACATGGCTTGATTTAAGGATGAAGCATGAGGATCTCTGATGAATGGAATTAATTATATATACATTTTTAAGGTTTTTATAATGTGTTTTAACAATGTTATTAACAGATCTGTTTATATTGTTTTGTTTTTATGATTGCAATTTGTGCATTAAATTTTGCCAATTTTTGTAAGCCGCCCTGAGTCCCCTCGGGTGAGAAGGGCGGGGTATAAATGTTGTAAATAAATAAATAAATAAATATTCATACTGCTGGAATAGGAAACAGACACTATTCCAACAAAGGCCATAGAAGGTATTTAGAAAATGGAGCCATTATTTTTTCTATCTGGCTGGGATTACAAATGTAAATACTGAATTTGGGACTACCCATGCCAGGTTTCTTATTCAGAAAATTTTGGATACGTCTTTGTACAAAATAAGGTTGAAAATTTTTAAACCTGTATTTCTGTAGAGAATGGGAGGCTAGGTGGCTTAGAGCACTGATTCTTAAACAGTGGGTCCCAAACCCAAATTGGCTCCCCTTAGTTCAATGCTGGGAACTGAAAATATTTGGCAACAGTAAAAGTTTTCTTAACAACGGCTGATTTAGACATTTGTATGAATCTGTTAGCAACCACATGTAGAGTTTACAGTGGACTCTGCAGAAGATGCTTCAGCTGTACTTCATAAAAGGGAAAAACAGCCTGTTTAGTAAGCCTTGCAAATGCTTATTTATTATCAGTAAACATGAGCCCCCGGTGGCCTAGGGGATAAAAGCCTCGTGACTTGAAGGTTGGGTTGCTGACCTGAAAGCTGCCAGGTTCGAATCCCACCCGGGGAGAGTGCGGATGAGCTCCCTCTATCAGCTCCAGCTCCATGCGGGGACATGAGAGAAGCCTCCCAAAAAGGATGGTAAAACATCAAAACATCCGGGCGTCCCCTGGGCAACGTCCTTGCAGACGGCCAATTCTCTCACTCCAGAAGCAACTCCGGTTGCTCCTGACACGAAAAAAAAATCAGTAAACATTTGGTTTTTATACACCTATATACCTGGGATCGTGTACAACTTTCTTGGGCCAAAAGGCATCACAAATGGAAACACTTAAGAAGCCCTGCCATAGAGGACTATAAAAAGGGGAAATATTATTTGTGTTATTTCCTAATAGTAATTCTAACCTCTATAGTGAAAAGATTCAGTGTGAAAATGATCTAGGACACAAGACTAGAGCTGGAGACTGGAACAGAGTTTGGAAATCAAACCCCTTTAAATACCACCAAATTTTAGGCAAACCATGTACACACTTCTTTATGAATGGTACTAACACCAATGAAAATATTACAAAAATTCCAAAAAATACACATTCGCAGTACTGGAAGGGGATGACTTACCAGGAAACAGCATGTATATGTAGTGGGATTATATAAGGGAAAGTTCTTTCCCCCCTAAATTTAGCAGTATTGAACATTTTCTCTGGTTCTATTACTCAGTAATTACATCTGATCACATGTTTACTTTTAGCTGCTATGCACTTACTAACATAGCAGTGGGAATCAGGAAATGCATTGAGCATCTTGCGTGATACACAGAATAAGATGCTTTATCAGGAAAATTGACAGAAAGATTTAAGGAACTGAATGAAGACACAGACACAAAAAACTTTACAGGAAGTTATTATAGTTCACTTTCACTTGCTGTGGTAATAATCCACAAACCCAAGAAGACAAGCCCCGAATACCCATTTCCATATAAGGAATGATGCATTTGGTTGAAATATATCATTAACTCTGGAAGCCTGATAATATTCATTGTATGGATGTTTGCAATGGTGTTAATTTGTAAATTTAGTTTCCTTCATAATTTGTATTTTATATTCATCTTTTCATTAAAAAAGAAAGAGGAATGTTCTTTCCTTATTATATAAAGAAATTACCAAAATGAGAATGGAAAAAGTATAAGATAGAGAAGATTAACACAATTAACATGTACTAAGGAATATCTGAAAAAAATATAGGGTGGGAGAACATGGGAAGAGAGATGGTTCCCAAGAAGTTAAGAATTTACTTTGGTTTCTTTTCTTTTTTTTTCAGTCAACGGTACATTATTGAATTCTTAGAAATCGGTGGTGTCCTCACACTGCTGGAAATTCTTGGCCTCAAGCAACTAAAAGAGGAGGCAAAAAAGGAATCAATAAAGCTTCTTCAGATAATAGCAAGTTCTGGCAGGAAGTTCAAAGAGATTATTTGTGAAAGCTATGGTAGGCAAATTGTGTCAAATAAATTGTACTGACATATGTATCAACTGATGTTGCCATTTTAAACAGATGTGTTGGTATATCCCAACCCAGAGCCAGTAGCTGTTGCACAGGACTTGATGTATGTGATCTGAGCTAGGATAGGGTCGCTTCCTTCAAAATGATTTACAGCAGTTGCTTCCTAGAAGGTAATAATCCCATCCTTTACAATCTAAGACAGGGGTACTACATTCTCTGGATTTCTGGACTTCAAGTTCAATCAGCTCCTGTTTTCATGGCCAAGTCAGGTAGAAAATTGTAGTTCAGGACAAACAGAGTACCATATTGGGGTTATCTCTACTAACCTCACAATGCAGTCTGAAGCTAGCTCAGATATTGCTACCCTGTTTCCCCTAAAATAAGACATCCCCAGAAAATAAGACCTAGTAAAGGTTTTGCTGAATTGCTAAATATAAGGCCTCCCCCGAAAGTAAGACCTAGCAAAGTTTTTGTTTGGAAGCATGCCCGCCAAACAGAACACCAGAGCATGCAGGATCGGTAAATGTACATACCATAGAGTGTTGTACATGGAAATATTGGTAGTAACAAGAAATTCTTGACAGGATTGTTTGTCTGGTTATGCTGGTTTGTGATGACAACTACTGTACAGTATATAATAAATGTTCTTTTTTTTGTTCAACAATAAATGTGAATTCTTCATGGAAAAATAAAACATCCCCTGAAAATAAGACCTAGCGCATCTTTGGGAGCAAAAATTAATATAAGACACTGTCTTATTTTCGGGGAAACACGGTACACAGTTTGAAGCTAGCTCATGCTGCCAAAGAGGTTAGAGAGATTAAACCGATTTAAGCTAATTTTAGGGAAAACCTGAAACAAGCCCTTGAATGAACTGCAATGCTCCCATAATGTATATCATATTGCATAGTGAAATTGGCTCCATAGAACATAAGCGCATTGTGGACACCCAGCACATTGACGTGTGTTGTAAAATTTGGAATAGATCTAGTTGACAAAAACGGTGACTTTCCCTTATTTTTTCTACTTCATAAGCCTCTTGGAATGCACATGTGCATCCTGGCAGAGGTAACTGTAGATACTGCGGATTCTGGAAACAGACTGAGGCCACTTTCAGTGTAACAACCATTCTGGCCTCAGCCCTGTTCTAAAATGGCAAAGTAACCATCCACACAATGACATTTCAAAATATTTGCATAAAATCCTCTGTATTAAAGAGTGGAGTTACCTAGCTGACTCATTTTAGTTGCTATCCTTTCTCTACTCAGGTGTGCGATCAATTGCTGAGTTTTTGGCCACTTCCAAGTCGGAAGAGACTCAAGAGCAAGTGCAGATTCTTCTGGATACTTTAGGTCATGGCAATCCCAAATACCAAATGCAGGTGTACAAAGGGCTGATCGCTCTTCTAAAGTGCACTTCCCCCAAAGCCCAGCAGCTCTCTCTGCAAACACTCAGGACAATTCAGGTCAGCAAAACAAAATGGGGACACTGGGGACAGGGCACTCTCAGTTTTATCCATCAAATGGAACCTTGTTTTCTAATGGATAAATTATATTTAATAGGCTCACAAACCCAATGAGTAATAATTATGACATGGTCAAATTAACTGTCTTTATGTTCCAACTGTCCCTCAATCCATTATTAAGCATAAAGAAGACTTCTCTGAGTGCATCGTGGTTTCATCTTTACCGTCCTTAAAAACTAATAATTCTTAGCCCAAATAAGGCATTTTTATAGACATCATTTCAGATTTTAGCAGAAAAGATTAGAAATAAGACTGCCACATATTTAATACAACATATATTTTAAATTACACTTACAAAAACGAACAATGAGCCGTAATTGATAACGTAACAGAACTATTATGACGTAAGTTTTATTGATTAAAAGCCACTTCATCAAGGGCATAAAAAGTTTTAGATTTACAGATCAATAAAGTATTGTACATTTACAGGCATAAATGTGAGTTTTTAAAGTGCCACATAGCACTTTAAGTCAGTTACTGGTTTTTACAAAATAAAACAAAAATGTCTAGTTATTTAGAAACTACAAACTGCATTTTAAGAGAATGTTTGGGTAACTGTTTATTATCTCAGCTACTTATACTGTAAATTGAACCTGAACCATTTAGTTCCCATGCCATATCTAAACCTATGCACACATATTTAGAATAAAATTCATTTAACTGTTTACATTATAACCATACACACTCAGTTTGTAGAATCTGGATTGGCCAGAAGCACAAGTACTCTTAGGCAGTAATTGATTATTTCCTGGAAAAGGGACAAGGGGAAAATGCTTTCCCTAATACTATCTATGTTCCTTGTTCAGGTAACAAGTATTTGATTTAATATTATGTTTTGGAAAAGTAGTGACTTATTCGCCTAGCCCTAATAGACATATAACTGGAGAATCTAGTTAAGCTGTGATTTTCTTCCAGTCATATTTAGCCTAATGTAAAGGATTCTGATAAAGATAAAAAGCTTCTAAATTCTTTGAAGGATGAGTGAGTGATACTAAATGATCTTATCTCCCTTACAATGCTAGCAACTTCCATCATTTTAAAGTTCTATTTATTTACCATCCTACTGTTGAGCTAATTAAAAATTTAAAAGCAGAGAAGGTCAAGATAATCATATACAGTATTTTGAGATGTAATGGGTGTTTTTAAATTTGAAGTGTATGCCTTTGCAAGAACTCATCTATAACATCTGTGTAATTTCTTTTTGGTTTCTCGTGCAGAGAACCTTTATTTACCTTGTGTTTACAATTTTCATTTGCCCTCAAAGGAATCTCTCTAATCTTTAGTTGTTGTTGCGGTGTTCAATTTGAGAATTGAGATGAAGGGGTACATTCTAAATGGCAAAACGTATGTTCTACAGCAGCCAATTACTTCAGCTTCCCTTTACACATCTTTTACATCATTACTTCTAATTGAGTTTTGCCACTCTTGTAAATTATTTGCTAAAAAATAATTTAGTGCACCTAAGATACTGTCTTGTTCAGGTTATATATGCAACAGACAGCAGAAAAGGGGGATTTGGAGCTGGTTTTCAAATACAAATAATAATATGTTGTCTACTGGACCATGCTAGCTTTTTCTTGTGATCTGATTATGACCCATATTTTTCATACAAGTTTGTTCTGGAATTTTTGTAGACAATACCTGATTCCAGTTCAAGAAATAATGCCTCCTTCTTGCTCTATTACTTTGCCAGACAATTGTAGGGAAAGCCCACCCGAGTATTGTAGGTTCTGTGCTGGGAGTGCTTCACTCACTACATTTGGAGGTACAGTATGAAGGTAAGCCCTTGTCTTTCCATTTTTGAACTTGTCTCTCAAAATACTGGGGCAAAAAAAATACAAAAAGTTGAGGTTAACATTTCACATATCAGTAAGTGCGACCTAAAATCTGTAGCACTGAAGGAACTTGTATACAGCATGAGGCAAATGTACATATACAATTATCTAGTTCAGTTTATTTCAAGATGGATCTTTCCAAATAGTTTTGTCAGCTGTTGACCATACTAACTGGGTGTGATAGAAGTTATGATAGAAAAATTCATAGGATCAGAGGAGGCAAGTCTAGTCAAGTTGTTTCGCTTATTGATGATTGGCCAGCAGCAAACTTGGATGGGTCTGGGAGACTAGTTTGCAGAGTGACTACCTTGTGATTTCCCAATAATACTCATGATATTTGTTCTTTAATCAAATGTGCATGCAGCTTTACAATTAAATGTACTCCAGAGATGGTAATTTTCCCACTAAAGAGTATTGGAAGCTCAGTTCTGGAACTCACAAGTTTACTGACTTGTGACTTAATGGATCATCTTGTAAAGCACAGGTTCTAAACTCGGGCTTTTCTTTGGAGTCAAGTTTTCCAGAGAGGGACAGGGCTGTTTTTTGCATAAGGAAAGAAGCTAGCTGATATGATGCTTTCTTCACAGTGAACATCTATAGTGTTGATCAAGGGGTTCTTCCTTTGCATTGTCTGTGCTACTTCATTAAATAATGTTTCCTGACTCAATCACTATGCAACAGAAGCTGCTTGAGCACTGTAATAGATGTCAAAGAATCAACATTTTCCTCTTTTCAGCAATTCAGTTGATCAAGGACCTCATGGCTTATGATGTGCAGCCAGCAATTTTACAAGGACTAGTAGCACTGTTAAAGCCATCGAGACAGGAGACTGCCCGAATGCAAGCCAAAATCTTGGAAGGTGCGATTCTCAAAGATTGCCATTTAAGTCTGGTTGAAGGGAAGATATACATCATATTTCCATTTTCTTCCCCATTTCTGGAGTAGCAGGGTTAGATTTGCATGCTTGGCGTGTATCGGGCAGAGACTTCACTATCACAGGGAGCATGCCAATGTGCTACCTCAAATTTACATGCAAACTTTGTTCCTTTCTCTCACTAATCTAATCTTGTTCCTTACTCTTAAACCTAATGATCTCCAACTTTGCATAACGTGAGTCTATGGTGTAAGAATGAGAATTGGCAGGTTCTTTCTAGGGAAAGCTAGAAGCAGACCGAAACCCAAAATTTCTTGCTTCCTTGTCTCACTTGTGAAATGGTAACTGAAATAAGATAGGCTAAGACAGATGCTGTTGTCAGATGCATAATTTATATGGATTTTCATTGGGAATTTATAGTTTTGTCAATTTTTTTAGCCAATTCTTGGGGTAAAAGTTAAGTGGCTGAGAATTTGAGTCATAGAACTTACTCCTATATTGTTTTCTTAATTCAGAAGCAGGCACATTACACCTGATGGAGTCCTTGCCAGTATATATTCAGCAAGCAGCTGCAGCAAAAGCTATTGGGTAAGAGATGATAATGTCATTTGTCAATACATGAATGAAATGTTAGTATATTGTTAACTCAGTATGAAGTAGTCAGCAAGCACATGCTGTCTTACATATTGACTAACATTATGTGAAGCAGGCACGAGGGCAGATAGGCAACAAACGAAGAGTCATCCTCCAGGATAGTAGCAGTGGGTATTGAGACCGCATGGGTCTGAAAGACTAATGGAAGATACCGTAAAGAGGCTGTTATATGTTATGGTTTTAATTATTTTTATTGATTTTAACTTAAAATGTATACTGTGGCATTGAATTATTGAATTATTGCCAATTTGGAAGCCTCTCTGAGTCCCCTCCAGGACTGAGATAGAGCAGGGGAAAATTACAGTAAATAAATAAATAAGGCCATGAAGCTGTTCCTAATCAAACAAATGTTCCTGGGGTGATTTCAGGGTTTTTTCAAAAGAGGATCAGGAGGATTGCAGCATGTTTTCCCCATTGTTATCTATTGTAGCCGAGAGAGAGAAAAAGCAAGGAGGCAATGGAGATGAGAACCAGAAGATAAATGGTTAAGAAACAACCTGGTGACAGCAAGGGAAAGAACTGGGATGTGAGCCATGTATTATTGTCTCTTTCAATCATGTGATCTTTGTCTAGCCCAAGCAGAAGTCTTCTTCACTGCATGAAGAGAATCTAGCAAACAGATCACTGACATTTGTACACCTGTTTCCAAAGTACCACCTATGCAATCCTGCTGTCCTAACTGGTTGCTGCTTTACATCTATTGGACACAGCCACCTTATTTTTCTGATACTCCATGCTTCAAAAATTTCATTGGAACATGAAAACCAAGACTGGCAACTAAGAGCTCTCACTAATCTAATAACTAATAATATTAGGCAATAATTAAAAATGCAAATCAACTAAAACCTCGGATGCCTCCCATATTCTGTTTCTGCTATTCTCCCACCTCTCTTATATATTGATCTGATTAGTATTCAACTCTACAGAATTTTGGCCCAAGACTCAAGAGAACTGGCAGAGGAGCTGCTCTTCTTGAATGTGGTGCATGGCCTTATGTGCGCCATGGGCAACAAGGATCACACCAACTCCCAGAGACAAGCCAGCATTACACTAGAGGCAAGTAGTTTTCAGTTCTAGAGAATTGCATTTGGATACTTTAGTAGTGATTGGTGGCATTGATAGGACTAGCAAAGGTTAGTGTCCGAAGCCAATGGACAGTGAGACCACACCAGTGATGTGTGATTAGAATACAAGATATATGGCTTGGTAAGACATACCAAGGAGCCCCGGTGGCGAAGTGTATTAAAGCACTGAGCTGCTGAACTTGCAGACCGAAAGGTCCCAGGTTCAAATCCAGAGAGCGGAGTGAGCACCCGCTGTTAGCTCTAGCTTCTGCCAACCTAGCAATTCGAAAACATGCCAATGTGAGTAGATTAATAGGTACTGCTCCGGAGGGAAGGTAACGGTGATCCATGCAGTCATGTCGGCCACATGACCTTGGAGGTGTCTACGGACAACACAGGCTCTTCGGCTTAGAAATGGAGAGGAGCACCAACCCCCAGAGTCAGACAAGACTGGACTTAACGTCAGGGGAAACCTTTACCTTTACCTAAGACTTTAAAGGTAGCTATAATCTGTAACAGAGAAAGCACTGCTTCCAAATAAGACCAGAAAGTTATACCACATATTTCATCATTAAGAATTTCCTTACTTGAAGGTATCAGCTGCTGTGAGATGGTGAGCGATGCTGGAGACTTGTAGAAGACTTCGGGGTTTTTTCTCTCTTCCTGATGATTCTGGAAAGAGAATGATGGAGCAAAACAAAACATGGTGTCATGCAAGCAGAATAGAAAATCCTAGAAAATGGGGTTTATGGCCCTGTGTCTTAGACAGCATACAAGGATTGTTGCATTTTTTTTCTCCATCGCCTGACTATTGTTTCCTTGCAGTTCTTTGTACAGAATTTCATAGTGGTTGAGAATTATGTAAAGGAGGCCATGGGAGAAAAATTGTTCCAGCTCTTTATGGTATGTGTTATCTATGCTCTCTATATAGCTTTTGTTTGATGGGGCCCATGGAGCTAAGACACAGATGTATTTTCCAAGGGCAATCAGTAAACATTCTGAGCAATACGTAACATAACAGTTGCACATTTTCAGATTCAGACCAGAACCCTGTTTCATCCGTTCAATTGCTAAATAGTATAATTAATTGAGTAATTGAAGGTATGAGGTCATACTCTCCAAAGATAACATGATTACAGTTGGACATTTCCTGAGTTTCAGATACTGTCGCATACCTTCAGTTACTTAGTGGTATAATCCAGGACAACTGGATTTAGCCCAATAGATTTGGATTGCACGTGTTTTCATCTGCCAGTACGCATATAAGAATCACTTTATCTTCTTTCTCTATAGACCTAAAGTTAGGCGAGTACCTGAAAAAAAACAGCATTTAACATAATTTAAATATTTGCAATTGGGAAAGGGTAATGGTATAACCTTACCCTTCTGTCATCCCTATTTTATTTTACTGCCTATCAACTGTTGGAACTCATCTCCAACCTAAGTTTATTGTCCTCATCAAGGACTTAGATAGGCAGGGAAAAGCCCTTCTCTCATTGACCTGCCTGCTCGCTGGCCTGCCTGCCTGCCTGTTCTCTCTGCCATTCAACTCCCAGCAATCCGTCAGTTTACCAGCTGTTAGGAATTGTGGGAGTTGAAATCCAAAACACGGAGGACTGAAGTTTGCCCAATCCTGCCCTATTCCCTGCTTGTTAGACTGAAACTTCTCAGGGACACACCCCTTTCTGAGCACATGGCAAGCCCCTGAATCCTCTATTTTGTTCTTCTGTGAGCATGGAGAGACAAGATGTCTGCTGTGAGTTAGATAGCTATTAATGTGCAGTGACAAAGGGGGATTCTCAAAGTTTTGTTTTTCTAATCTATATGTTTATATTGCAGAAGGAAATTTGGGAGAAGTAGATAAATAAAACCTATAGCCATGCCAAATAGCATCCTCTTGAGTTTGATGCATTTTGTGGTACATCAGGAGTGTCAACAAAGGAGATAAACACCTGTTGTTATGTTTCAGCATTTGGCTGCTTCCTAAAACTATTCTATTTTGGTGACATTTGTGGAATGTAACATTGTGTTTCCTGAGCATTTTGGCACTTTTATCTAATATTTGCACCTCAGTCAACCTTAACATAACCTAGACCATTGTGCATTTCGGATTATGGTTAAATTAACCAAAGCATAGTTTTGCTCAGTAGTTATTGCACTTATGCAGAGCATATACAGCTGTTATCTAAACATCTGTATAAAATATAGTTGGACATTTGGAAGAGTACATACATATTAACAAGGCATAGGAAATAGGTAAAACTCTCAGACATGTGTGTTGTTTCCTTAAAACACTTTGTTTTTAGAAATTCCTCCAGTAAATAGTTCACACATTTGGTTGAATGTCAGACTGAAATCAAGTGGTGGATATGTATACAAACCAGTCTCCTACTCTGTGTTTAGGATTCCTAACATCTTAATAGAGAGAAAAGCTGGCCATGGTTTCAGGCAGAAATCAAAGATATACCAGAAAGTTACCTCTTTCATTCAGCTGCTGAACATATCACTTTTTCTTCATTCTAGCAAGATGCTACAAACTTATACTTGAACATGGATGCTGTGCAAGCCGATATCCTGGCCTCTAATATAGTTAACATTCCAGCTGATTTTTTGGCTAGAGCAAAAATGGACTGGCCAGGTATGTTCACTGCAGGTGTAGGCCACATATTTCTGGGGTATGTAAAAATCTGCACGATGTTGAAAAATAAAGAAATGATGGGGAATTATGGGATGGCATTTTGTATGGCACTTCTGCAGAGGAACAAGAATATGGACTTATCTGTTAAGGCACATCATTGGATAGTAGCTTTACCCTAAGGCTGATGATAGGTCTTGATCCTTTAATGCTGTTGTTGATGCTATAATCTCTACAGCAAAACTTCAGGTGCAATGTATTTTTTCTTATTATACCCAACAACTCTATAACATTCCATCTAGCATGCTGCACTTTCTTTCTAAAAGATTTTGATCATGTTCATATGTTATGACAATACTACATTTCATCACATAATAGTTGCCATTGTGTAATAATCGCACACCCATTTTCTGGGATGGCAAAATTTGGTATTTTTGGTCCCCACATAATAGTTGTAGAGCCATTTGGGGTCGATCCTCCCTCCCGTCTTCCTTCCTCCAAAGGCAAGGCGGTTTAAAAATTATGAAATGGATGTCTCTGAAGCTCTGCTTTTCCCTCCATCCTCTAAAGAGCTTCATTTTAGATTTTGTAAATTGCATTTCCTTCAGAGAAAGAAGGGAGGGGGATCTTCCCTCCTCCTTCAAGGCAAAATCATTTTTTTAAAAAATCAACAAACAAACATTGTTTGTTTGAGGCTGGATCATCCCTCTTCCTCCTCCTACCTTAGAGATATAGCAGTTCGATTAAAAAAACTGGCAAATCAAAGAGAGACTTTTTTGTTGCATAAAAGTCACCTCTTTTTTCAATTAAAAAGGGATAAAAGTGTAACTATTATGCAATGAAATACTATATTTAAAAGAATGTACAACCACAACTTAGCATTTTCATTCTACCTGCAGAAAGAGAATCAAGCCCCGAAGAGGAAATGCAGCCTGAAGATAACTATACATCTCCTAAACCTGCTACATCGTAACTGTCCCTTGTTCCGGTGCTAGTGTTAGGTGCTAGTGTCCATTTTCATCATCTTATTCCTCCATGAATCCCTTTCATTTAGATTATTAGTGCCTTGCTGGATCCTTTCATTTATTCTTTTAAAAACGTGTGAATGTCTATGTGATTGCAATACAATTTAAGTTCTAAATGCTTTTAAACAGATTAATGATAATCCCTCGTGCCATTCCCCCACCCTTCTTGGCTCTAATATGCATCTAAAATAGTTTACACCAAATGGCACATGCAGTACAGTTGGGTCAGTGTTCCCAGAACCACAGCTCCAACCTATGTCACAGGTTTGTAAAGGTAAACAGGACGTCATCACTTGTACTGTATGAGTTCCTAGAAGATAGGATGCAATAAAAATAACTCACTGTTTTGAGCCTGAAACGAAAGGTCATGCTTCGCCCCAAAGTAACATTTCAATTTTACATTCAGCTGTTCAGATATTTAAACTGATGCATACCCATTCTTCCTCTACTTTCTCCCTCAACCAACAAATTATTCCCTGTAGAGTACCCCCCTTAGTAAATCTTAAATTGTACAATTAGAATGAAGTGACCCAATTAATCCACACTTGGCTAATTCTTACCATTATCTATGCAAATAAATGAAGATGGATGCACCTATCTGTAGTTTTTTTTTAAAAAGATTACAATGGTCAGATGTTATTTTCTTCTAAGCACATATAGGAAAGTATGAATTTGGGAGACAAGATTAAATCTTGCTAAATTTCAGTATCCGTGTAATGTGTCGATTCTTCCCATCATTGACTTGTAAAGCTCTGATAAATCTATAACTTGAGTTATAGAAGTGTATACTGATTACAACTCAACATGTTGGCTATAATAATTAAGATGATTCAAATTATGTATCTATTTTACAATCTCTGCACTGGCCTCCCAGAGCCATAAAAATCAGTAGCCTCACATTTATTTACACGGTTAGTTGCCAGTTTTCTGAGGGCCAAAGTGTTGGAAGTCAACCACAACCTTCACAAGGTTATAATCCTCATCAAGGAAATAGGCAGATGAGTTAGCTGGTAAGGAAAGGTCTTCCCACACTGTCCTCTTTATCTGCCTCTTTCTTTTTTCCTCCTATTTCTGTTTGTTAGACTGATACTTCTCAGTGACATACCTCCTTTTATTTGAAGTTTTTAGCCACATAGCAAGCCTCTAAGTCTCTATTTTCTTCTTCTCCTGTGATCATGGAGAGACAAGATATCTCCAAATAGATAGATAGGCCCTAACTTTCCTATATAGAAACATATTTCTTTCAGTAAAGTCTTTTGTAATTTTCAAAGCTCCTGTAATTGCTTAAACATATTCATTTTGCTATGTTCAAGAAGCTTATCTGCTAAAACTGCTGCTGTTGGTGCTTTATTTTTAAAAACTTTTTTTTTCCTTTTTGAAACTATCCAATACTAAAGTAGTTTTGTAATGCTAAAATTCAGTATATGGCCAGACTATGCCAGTGAGTGAAATTAACAAAAATCACTGATGTAGGTTGACTTGGGTTTTTGGTTATCTTTCTCTATCCTTCCCACATTTCCCATACCCAGGAAAATTGTGACAGCAGCTGTTCCTAGGTGCTTTGCTTGTAAGAAGTAGAGGGCCTTGGTTCTTCTTTTAGTTTGTCCCAGGACAGACTAGGCTCCCAACTTTTGTCAGTCTATTCAAAGTAGGTGGTAGTTCTCTTTTTCAAAGAGTATTGTACCTTAACTTTTATTTTTTAAAATGAGCCATTGTCTCTGAGTAGCGGGGCAAAAGGCCTTTTTGAATGCCTGGACAAGAAAATGGGAGGAATGGCAACCAGGGACAGCTGGCATTTGCCCTCAACTTATCTAAGAGTCATAGCAAAATGTGTCATTTTGGCCCTCAAACATGCTTTTGAATTACAGATTAGGTGGACTTACACTTATATGGTAAAATTTGGGTGAAGGAGAACAAAAGAAAAACAAAGCAAGGTTCCATCCTTCGGCATCTCATAGGTAGCCCAAAAATGACTTCCTTTAGAACAATCTCTGGAATGTCATGGTGGAGCACTTTCCACTGGGAATACCATAATTACCTGTTACACACTTTCACAACAGAGTAACCTCCAGAAAAACATCAGTGCTTTTTGAAAACAGTACTTAATGAAGTTAGAAAGATTTATTCAAATGGATTTAGCTATTGTTTCTTCCCTATTAAAAGTATACAATATTAAAGAAATCCAGTTTAACAGTCACTGGATTAAAATTAAGACATTAAAACATATTTAATAAATGGTTTTATGTACACTAAAAATATACATGAGTTTACCAAATGATACTAAAGCATACACCCAGTGCAGCTTTCAGTATTTATAAAGATGAGGAGCAACCCCAGAAACATCACAACCTGATAAAACAATGTCTGCATCACCCTGCAAAAAATAGTGGCCACCCTCCTCAAATTAGATGGCTGAATTTTTGATTGCATTTAACACACATTAACACCAAAACAAAGAAGTGACAGGCAAATGAAGACAGAAAGGGTTCATTTTAACAAATGAGTGGCCGTTGAAGCTATCTCTTATTCAGGTGCTTGCTAGCTTGCTCCTCCATCTGCATGGCAAGGGTTAGTTCATCCAAAGTTTCTGCAGCAGAAGCGGAAGAAACAAACATATGAATTAACATGAGGCTCACAAAACATAAAGGAAATCGCAAGACACAGAAACTGAAAATATCTGTGATATTAGAGGAATATTGCTCACAATATATTTCTTTAGTATATGTTGGGTCAGTATAGTCATTTATCATATTTATCTTAGCTATCTACACTCATGAGAGAATAGTAAATGAAAAAGCCCTAAACCAGTTTTTAATCTATTTCTCAGAGAAAAAAGATGAGTCTATAAAATCACACACAAAGAAGTGTTCTATGGTACTAGCTGCAACTTAACTACACTCTGCACAAGTTAACAATCCTTATCAAGAAAATAGATAAGCTGATGAGTTCGTTGATAGAGAAAGCCCTCCGCCACTAGTCTCTCTGTCTGCCTATTCTCTGCTGATTACATTGATACTTCTCAGGGATCTGCCTCCTTTTCTGAACACAGGACGCCCCTGAATCCTTCATTTTGTTTAACTGTGTAGATGGAGATCGGCAAAGATGTTTTCAGTGAGTTAGACAGACAGTTAGGTCTTTACTTTCCTATATAGACATGTAGTTCTTGGAATAAAGCCTTTTTTAGTTTTTAAAGCTTGACTCTGCTTTGGTATTGCTGAAGCTCATTTGCTAATTTAAGAAGCTTCTGATCTGCTAAACTGCTCCTACTATCATCGCTGTTGCTGCTGCCTTACAGTTTTAAATGCTTTTTCCTTTTTGAAATTACCGAACACTATTCTGAATATTAAAATACACTTGGCACAATGTTGGCCCCCAATGCAGCAAGAACAAAATGAAGATTACTACGTTCTTCCTCCCACTTTGACAGAAATACTGTATGGAAAGCATGTCCTTGGCTAAAAGATTCTGGCTCAAGCACAGGAGGATTCCCATAGTTCTGCAAGAGTACATTGTTTTGTTGCTGAGCTGCTAGCACTGCAAGTATAACTGGCTTGTGAGAACTCCCTATTCTGTTACTCTGTTAAACCATTTAAATTAATTGTAACTATTCTGCATGGCTTATTTTTAACACCATCATCTTAACCTATTACTCTTACCACTGCTTGCTATAAAATTGAAGACCATATGTTTAATGCAAAATCCAAGGCTTGCGCATAGCAACAGCATTAATTCTGTATTCTCTTATAGTGACAGAAGGACATCCTGTCATAGACGTGGAAGGCCAACTCCCAGGAAAACCTAACTCTTTTAGTCTGTACAAACAAATAAACCGCAGTTTCCAATGTACCTTTCAAAGTTTCAAAGCTTTTGGATCCTTCATTGATGAAGCACTGAGCTTCGTACACAAATGCCTCCAGGTCATATTCTGGCTGTTCCGCAATATCCAGGAGATCGTTACAGGCATTCATTTTCTGGATGCAGAAGTGAGACGAGTTAAGGAATTGAGATTTATAGTGATCCTGTCATTCAGTGCAAAGACACAATTTAACTAGATTTGTTTAGCAATTAATTAACTGTAAACATTTCAGAGCCATTAAAGAGCACGATTTGTAACACAATTTCCATTTTTCACTAAGGCCAGCCATATTGGTAAACAGAGCCAATATGGTAGATTTAAAGCATTACACATGAAGACATACCTGTCTGATTTCCTTAAGTTCTTCTATTGCCTTATCTTCAAGTTCATTAATTCGGGTGAGAGCTTCCCGGACACTGGACAGATGAGGCGACAATTCCTCTTCAGAGAGCTGATGTTCATAATAAAAAAGTATTAGCACAATCTTCCCAAAGTCTATTATAAAGAAATTGATCCCAAATATACACCTATGATACCTCAAGGAAGTGGTTTGACTCTTCTTCACTGATTTCAAGCTCTTTGTTTTCAGTTTCCATACAGTTCTGTGCCTCATCAGCTGTTCCATTATGAGGGAGTTCCTTTACTCTGAGAAATAATAGAGATCTCACAAATGAATTGCTTGGTTAATACCTCCTTCAACTTGCAGATTTTGCTCTCCCTTAGTTGTGTATGAACATCATCCTGTACTAGTTTTCCCTAGCACTGATAATACAAAATCTACCTTCTCTTGAGAATGGGAAAAACCCCTCCCTAAACTATGAACCCCAGAATTCTGCAAGAAGCAGCCACAGGATTAAAAGCAGACACAGAATCTAAATCCTATTTTTGGATTATTGCCTTTGGAGTATTTAGTCCCAATAACTCCTTCCAGTAAGTCAGGGGAGTTTTCAATTAGATTTGCTTGTGGTTCCCTTTTGCAGCTCTAAGTAGATTTTGGGGCTAAAGTCTAAGACCCCTGCATAACCCTCCTAGGATGCAGCTACACTGCAGAATTAATGCAATTTGACACCACTTTTAACTGCCATGGCTCAGTACTATGCAATCCTGGGAGTTGTAGTTTGGTGAGGTACCAGTATTCTTTGGCAGAGAAGGTTGAAGACCTTATAAAGTACTGCCCCCATGATTCCATAGCACTGAACCATATTAGTGAAAGTGGTGTCAGACTGCATTAATTCCAGTGTAGATTCACCCAAGAACTTTGGAATCACCTAGGATGCACCTATATTGTAAGCATGTATGCTGTTTGATAACATTGATAATGCCATTATTCAGTATATGGAATCCTGGGATTTATAGCTGGGGGCACCAGCCCTCTTTGACAGAGAGGGCTAAAGAGCTTGTAGAACTACAACTTCCAGGCTTCCGTAGCATTGAGCCAGGGCAATTAAAGTGGTGTCAAGCTGCATTCATTCTATAGCATAGATTCGCCCAAAGAAGCTTAGGCAGGATAAACAGAAGAGGCTTCTTGAGGGAAGGGTTTTCTATTTCTCTGGTTTCCTTTCCGTTTCTGGAAGATTTGGTGCCCTAACACTTTGGTTTTTAAAGAAGCAATTATAAGCAGGCAGCAGCCTTTTTGGACAAATTTCAAGGAGTGCACTTTTTGCTGCTGCGCATTACATTTGGCAGCAAATTTTTTTTGGTTTCAGGGTTTTAAAAATTGAGGTGTGCATTGCATTCACTGGTGCCCTAGATTGGAGTAAATACAGAGTTTGTGTGTATGTGAATATATGGTATATGTGTGTGTGTGTGTGTGTATAGAGAGAGAGGGGGGGGGGAGGGAGGGAGATAAAAGTTTTGGCTAGCATAGGAAAGAGTTAATAACCCTGTGGTGTTTATTTTGCTGTCTGTATCTCTGTTCAGATTCCACCTCACTTTCTGTCCTATGATAACTGTATTTTGAATTTGGCCTGTTGTGGAAACGAGGATTAAGGATAGAGCTTCAGCTGAGATAGTTTTTCCCCATAACTCTTTCAGGAGTGAATTTCCCTTCTGAAGGGTAGATGACTTACTTCCTGTTGTCTCACTCCCGTTCTTTACTATGAGTTGTTTCTAAGTCAGGTGTTTGTGACTCAGGGACTGCCCATATGTGTTTGTTTTATGTTAAGTAGTTTTTTTAAAAAAACAAAAACAAATAAAATTTGTGTAAACATGCTTTTGTTTTTCTTTTGTCTTTGAATAAAAATAATTTTTTAAAAAAAGACAAAATTAAATCTCGTTTGCGATCTTCCCCATAAATACATTGAAGCCCTCTTTGGATTTTGTCTGAACACAAAGTGGATTATCCCTGCGACTTTGAATTAGTCTTTGAATATCCAGAAGTCTTTGAATATCCAGAAGTAAACAGGACTTTTCAGTGCTGAGCATGCAGGTTTAAAATGAGCTTCATTACTGCATTCATCTGACTATGGTAATAAAGCTGTCATAAACATAAACCCTGAATGAATCGGAGTTCTAACTTTTGGGGAAAGGTTAGAGATAAATAAATTTGTTGATTGATTGTCTCCCACTAATGGGAGCTTTGTACGCCTGTTTATACAACCACATTCAGCACATGAAAGATGGACTTCCAGGTGCTGTACACATAAGATGGGGCTTAGGTGTTATTAAAAACATGTCTATAAGAATAAAAGAGAATTATTATGAAGTGCTTTGGAGATGGTACCTCACACCAATTGATAAGAAATACTCTAAGCAGTGCTGGAGGGGCTGTCAGGAAATCGGTACATACATACATATGTGGTGGTCCTGTAAATATGTTCAAAAATTTTGGGAAAACGTTTTTAAAGAAATAAAGGGAATCACCAAAACAAAGAATAGGAATGCCTGAAATAGCACTGTTGTCATTTATGGATAATATTCAAATATCAAAAGAGTTAAAGCAACTAATCGCCAACTTGGTAACGGCAGCAAGATTGTTAATAGCCAAAAAATGGAAAGGAGGGGGGGAGTGCCAATTGGAAGAATGGTATAAGATGATTTGGGATATTGCGATAAATGATAAATTGACATCTAACAATAAGATTAAAAGAGGGTTATTAAAAAAGGATGATTTTGGGAAGATATGGGGAAAATTTATAGAGTTTGTATATATAGAAGGTAAGGGGAACAAACCTGTAAAAGAAACAATGGAATTTTGGAAATAAATATTGTAATTGGCTGGTCTGGGGTGAAGGGATAGCACTAGGTGAAGGGTAACAAAAGGTAAATAATATGAGTATGTAATATAGTTAGAGAGTGAGAATACCATAGGAGCTATGATATACACAATTCTGTACTGCAAATTTGTTAAAGAATGTACAAGAAGTTTTAAGTATCGAATATGTAAAATTCACAATTATTCAATAAAATGTATTTTAAAAAATTTTTTAAAGTGCAAAAAAAAGAAAAGAAAGATGGGGCTTAGGTGTACATTCACATCTTTGTTCTTAGTTTTTCCTCTATGTATGATGTTTAGGAAAACATACAGGAATAATAATAATAATATTTATTTCCCACTTCTCCTTTCAGCTTGAGGCGAGGCATAAAATAGTTAAATACATCCATAAAATCACATATTAAAACATAGTTAAAATACCACCATAAAAGCATATAATAAAATACCGGAGAGAAAAAGTTAAAACACAATAGCCATTACATGTGATTTAAAAGTCATAATTAAAACTGACTGGGTGGGTCTGCCAGAAAGACTGAAGTTTTCCCAATATAAATAATTTACACCAAGTTTTGTAAACATTTGGTAAATTTCAGACATCACTTACCTATCAGCATAACGCAAAGTATTTAAGGTATATTCACAGGAATTCATGCCAGGAGAGATCATTGCAATCTGAAAGCCAAGAAACAGTTAAATAGGAAACATTTCTTGCTTTTCGTACAACTGCAATCCATTCTCTCTAGTCCGTATTCATTACAATCGATTCTGCTTCTCTGAATGCAAAGAGAAACCATCTTAAGCCTTCATCTTTCCTTTAAGATTATCTACTTGGAGTTTAGTGACTAATGAAATCTATGAGCTTTTTCTATGTTTTGAGCTACTGTTCAATGAACAGTTCTAGCAATAGCAATGCTAACATTTGTTTGCTAATATTTAATTCAGAATACAGAGCACAGCTTTCTAAAGCTGGACTGCAGGACGCTGGCCGAAAAAGCTTATGCTAAATTTTCATGCTAAGCGAGACTTGGCAATAACATATTTGTGCCTAACCAATGTGCCATTTAACTTACCATACAAGTTCTGGAGTTGGTGCCAATGAAGGAATCCCGCAATACCTGTGTAAGTTTGCTCTCCCGAAAAGGTGTATGTTGCTTATTTTGGCCTAAAGCACGGATGCATTCCTGTAAGGTGGGGATGGGAAAGAAAGAATAACCATAGTAGCACAGAATTGTAGCTATAGGCAAGACTGTGGTCCTCAATATTAAATTTGGGTTCAGAGGGAAAGCATTGTAATTAATCCTGCACCATAAAATTAGGTGGTAAAAGACAAGTCTGTACTATATACTGAATAGATTCCCTCTCCTAGAAAGTTCCAGTTCTCCATATTTTCTTAAACATGTCCCTTAAAATGTGGATGAAAAATGGAAATCTAGTCACCAATGGACCAACAAGCAAAATATTGTCAAATATCCCTTTTATGTTAGCATCCAGAGTGGTACAAGCAGCCTACTTTGCAAGCTTGACTTTTTTTACTTTTAAGAAAAATAGCAATTCTGGAAAGGTGAGTCTGCTAGTGGCATCACCGTTAAGTACTGGCATCACAATTGGACTAAAGTAATAAATAACATCTGTCTAGACATAAGTTATGTTATTTAAACTTAATAAAATTTGACTAGGACCTCAGCTAGAAGTAATACCATTTATTAAATAGTGAATCGACACTAAAGTAATTCATTTGATTTAACTGTTCTACTATAGTTGGGAAAAATAACACTAAGTAACAAAATTTGAAACATTTTCTGTTCCTGGTTCGAAAGTGTCATTTCCTGTTTAACTGTGTGGTACTTACTTTAAGAGTAGTTGTTATACTCCAGAAACTTCATTTTTGTGGCTGCCACAAACTATGTTAAATTGGCTGAGACCCAATGAGATATTCATTGAAAACCTCTAGCAAAATGTGCTGCAGGATGTCCCAGAAAAACAAAGTTTTTGCAGTTTAATAAACCTTTTCCATGTTTTTATGATATAACTAATTAGGAAATGACATCAATAACCCAGGAACAAAAATAGTGTTACATAGTGTAATAGATCCATGCCATAATGTATGATCTAACTGACTAACATTTTCAGGAGTTGTTTGTTATTTTTTTGAGTGCCATCTGAACACGGCCTCTTTGTAAAAACATAAAAGCTTTTAATCAAATTATAAAATTAGATTTATAGGGTTTCAAAACAGTCATTTTAATTCCATAGACATGGATGGTCCACACTTTCAAGTTTAAGAAAACTAAATGTAGCATCTTTGTAATTACAGAGCTATCTGGAAATAGGATGTTGTGACTGCGCCTTCGGGGATTATGGTTGATGGGGATGGAATTCGAAGAGGAAGAAAAACCCTCATGATGAGGGTTCACTGGAGGAGTTGCGCAGGAAGCGACTTAGAGAGCTATATGGGGGATCTTCTGAGGAAGATTCAGATGGGGAGATGGATGCTGAGGAACAGGTGGTGGCTGGGGAAGCGGGCACTGAATGGGCACAGCCACCGGAAATGTCTGGGGATTTGGGATCTATGGATACTTCTGAACCTGGGGTTTCTGCAGGAGCTGATCCCAATTGGGATGCTTGGAGAAGGGAGGATGGTTCTTTAAGTGTTCATGGGGCTAAGTGTGGGCAGGATGATTGGGACTCCGACGAATTGCTAGGTACTCCAGATCCACGAGCTCTAGCTGTGTGGAGCTCAGACTCTGAGTAGATTTGGGACACCTGGTGTTTGGGGTGTGAGTGTTTGGTCACCCAGGAGGAAGGGGAATAAAATGGGAATGTTTGCCCACTGCACTTTGCGTGTGGCAAGGTGTTGCTGAGGCGCCATTGGGATCTCTGTTTCCATGAAGACTGGACTTGGACTATGATTTGAATCTGCTGTTATCACCTAGCTTGGCTCTCGCTGTGTCTTATCGTGGGCCTGTTTTGGATGACTGCACCCTCTTCAGACCTTGGATCGGAATTTGACCTTGCTACTGCCTTCGCCCTGTGATTGATGACTACTATCGGCTTTTGACTCCTGGCTTGCTCTTTGGACACCGCTGTTATCTCCTGACCTGACCTTGGAATCCCGGACGACGTCTTTTCACCATCCTTTTGGAGCCTTCGGCTTTATCCACATTGTGGAAGCAGTCTACTGCATTCTTAGTTTGTTTGTTTGCTGACCAATTTGGTGTTTTCTTTTGGAAACTGTTCCTTTGAAAACTACAGAGCCGGCTGGCAGGGCTTGGACTCAGAAAGTGCAGTTTGCACTAAGTTTGTTTAGCTTTGTTTTTACCTGCTTGTGTTGCTGAATTATATTTTTGTTTGAACTGCTCTTGAAGCACTGATAGTGAAGTGTTTCAAGGTTTTTTCTGTGTTAACATTACTTTTTAGCTTATCTGCTGAATAAACTCTATTTTTGTTCGCTAATTGGCGTCTGACTCTTGACATAGGATGGCTAATCCTTTAACAGTACTTTTTAAAACGACATCTAAACTAAGTTTTACATAGAATTGTGTTATTATATTAGAAGGTCAGGGTCCACATTTGAAGAAAAATTCAGCATGGGCACACAATTTAATTTAGCATCCAGACTGAGTACTGTGTGATGAGCAATAAAAGACCTTCCCCTATTGCAAAGCAACAGTTTATAGCTGTCCCAGTTTATAGCATACCAACAAACTCTCATTACTTCTATCATTTATGTCTTGCCCTTTACCTTTAGTGCTAGCAAACTCTTGTTTATTTCTGCTGCTTCCATCCGCGTCTGTCGATCAGCACTGGATGTATCAGCCCCTCTCTCGTTTCCAGCTAAGTCTACTAAGGAGAACTTGCCATGAAGTTTCCCTTTTCTGCGCAGGATAATTTGAAAGCAAGCATGGGATCGTGAGGAGTTGGAATTTGCAAATGAATGCCCTGATGTCCTGCAGAGAAAACAGAAACATTCATAAGACCAGGAATTAACAAGGTTTGGCAAGTTTAGTTCATGCTAACCCTGTCAAATAATTCTAATTTGAAGATAACAAAACAACCTCTTTTAAGAGAAATGTGGTTGACTGTGAGATGGATGCTTTGCATCAACCAACAGGCTAAAATTCTTGATCTGCTCTGGATCATTTTCAATATGGTAGTTTACTTATCAATTATTCATGGGAACATTGTGGTAATACATATACAATCACACTATTTAGTGCTATGCATGTATTAAAAACAATCATATCCTTAGAAAAGCTGAAAACATGTCCAGTTTACAAAGGTTTATGAAAAAGCACTAACATTTTATGTTAACAACCTCACAGTTGAGAGGAATGGTAGACTGTCCTGTGCAAATTAACCAACAAAAAACTGCCCTAACTTCAGTATCTATAACCTCCTTAGGCCTAAAACTGTTAAGAGATCATCACCCTCTTTTAGATATAAACTGTTTACTTCAAAAAGGTGATGTTATAAAAGATAATGCTTCCCTGGCATATCAAGTAGTGTATTCAGTGGTTGCTCGTTTTTTCTGAAGGTGCGATGTGTTAATTTTGTATTAGAAAATTCTTTTGCATCTGTATATGCCCATGTTCCTTTAAGTAAATTCAAGCAGTGTGAATTCAGCCAAGGGTCAACGTTGTTGGATAATGTATGTTTTTACTGCTCAAAAAGAATTGTATTCCAACATTGGAAAGAAACATTCACAACTTGTCAATGAATATTCAGAAAAGGTTACCATGTTAGCTGTGTATAAATGTATATTTTTAAATTATTTACTTTAACGCATGGTTTTTGGAAATATGGCTAGGTTATACCAATATATGTGTATGTTTCTTTTCTTTGCAATCATACTTTTAAAAATCTGATTTTTAAAGGGTCTGCAAATTTGGGCACACCTTACTGATCAACCAAAATTGTGTTGAAAGACTTTCCCGAAGACAAGCTTATGCTAAGTCTCAAAAGTAACCTCAGATTATCCTTTCCAATTTTAAATCTGTTACTCATTACAAGTGTTTGAAAATTAAGTGATTGTTGTTACTCAGTAAAGTGCTGAAACAGGCAACTCGATACATTTACCTATTGCACAGATCATTAGTTTTTTGTTAATTTGTAACCTGAAACAGAGAACTTTAAGATCTTACCAATTCATCCATGTAAATGCATACAGCAATCTACATTTCTTATAAGCTTTTTTGGGGGGAGGGATCTAATTCTATCCCACCATTTAACAGGTCAAGGTTGGAGAAAGCATGAGGCTTGCTCTTTTTCTATGTCAGCATTCAAAGAGAAGCCTGCTGTCTTTTATCTGACTCCACTTCTGCATTGAAGAATGAAGACCTGTCTCTGCCTGTTCTAGAATTGGGGTCATGCCATTCATCATGGTCTGACTCCCCTTTAGTTACAGAAAGGGGGTAATCAAAATGACTGAACCTTGACTCTTCACCCACACAAATTTCTCAGCAGCTCTGGATCTTGCTTCTCTTTCCCAGATAACACTTCCACTTCCATCTTGCCATGTTCCATTTCATGCTTCATCAACAAGGTTTTACGAGAAAGGTAATGTATCATGATTTATAACATGTGCACAATGCTCTTTGGCATTCTGGATTTGAACTTCTCTGACATGAATGACTAAAATTCTGCCTTCAAGCCCCCCACAGTAACTGACCCCGAACTACCCACATCTACCCATCAATCTACTTCTTACTTCAGTTGTGTTTGTAGCTTTTTGTTTGGTATAGATAGATGCATATTTACTTAGAGCATGCACATTGAACTGAAGTTGCTTGAGCTGACTTTAGTTTTGCTTAGCACACAATTTCCCTACTTATTCTATTGCATGACTCCTCTTGTGCTATATATTACCACTTGAAGTCTAAAGGTCACAAGCAGTCACCACTTTCTCTCTTAAATTCTCATGTAAAACTGGTAAAAAAACATACAGCAAACAAACTTCCCTTTCCCCCAACAGCTAGGAGGGTTTTGAGAAATGGCCAAATAGGAATTCCACACAAACAATAAGCCAATGATTATCAGAACCCAAAAAGCAACAGACCTGCAGGCACTCCCAGCTTCAATTATCCGGATAACGTCTTCAGCACAATTCACTCGCACTTCTTGCAAGCCAACTACCTGGACCTGCTGTTTGCCATCCTCCAGCACTCGCAGCTTCGCTTTTTTATTCAAGAGGTCAAACAGCTGTATTAAAAAAAAATTGCAGGAAGAGCTGATGCCAGAACTATCACATATAAATCAGCAACATAAAACTATGCTATTTTAGCCAGCAAGCAACACCTGCTGCTCAGAGGCTGGAGCATAAAAAGGACGTCGCCTGCAGGGCCTCAGGCAAAAGCAAGAAGTGAAGGTACCATCACCAGGGGCTTGGAGGGAAGGGGCAGTGTTTGTTTCCCTTGCTGCCCCTTGCTCAGCTCCTGAGGACTCACTCCTGGCAGAACTGAGTCCCTGACTCTGCAAAGCCAGGAAGCAACACCTGCTGCTCAGAGGCTGGAGCATAAAAAGGATGTCACCTGCAGGGCCTCAGGCAAAAGCAAGAAGTGAACCATCCTGGGGTCAGCACAGAGATACTGGCATTTTTTCTTCCAGCCATGGTCCTTGACTCACCTGGGCCCTCTCGAGTGAATGCTGGCACTGCGACACCAGTTTTGTCTCATTGCCTGATGGAACATCTGCTCCTTTAAAACTATGTTTTAATGTTTTATTGCATGTATATGTTTTAATTGTTTTATAATTTGATATGTTATATTTATTATTTGTTGTATAATGCGGCATTGAATTTTGCCATAATCTGTAAGCCGCTCTGAGTCCCCTTCGGGGTTGAGAAGAGCGGGGTATAAATATAGTAAATAAATAAATAATAAATAAATAATAAACATAAAACTATGCTATTTTAACATACCCAATATAAAAGTGCTCCTTATGAAGCTTACTAACCAATAAAAGTATATTACAATTAAGCATTATATATTACAAAGCTACCTTACATTAGGGAGTTTGATGAGGCACACTCAATCCCTGGAGAAAGAATAGTCTTTTATAGTTTATGTTCAGATTGTTTTGTTGGCTCTACCATGGGACACATTGGGAAGAAGGCCTTTCATTAAACTTAATAGGGTTATTTTACTGTAAATCTTCAAAATGAACATTCCAATTTAAAACACATCCTAGGCTTAGCCCTAATTCAGAAGTAGATAGCCTATGAAGGAAAAATATAGTAGGCTAAAGAACGAAACTGAAGATACAAAATTAAAAATCTAATTTGCCCAGTATGGGGAGTCAACTAAATATTTAAAATAAAAGAAGTTATACATAGAAACTGGAGATGGGCCTGACAATAACTCATAGTTCTCTACCATAAGGATGTAGTTCCTTTATGGACATCTGCCTCACAACTGGAGTAAGTCACATCTACTGTATATGTGGGATTTGACCTCAGGAGCAATTGATGTATCACATCCCTCTTATAAAAGGACCTTCTTCCCAGTCTATTCACTCTGTTAAGCAAGTTGAAAAGATTGCAATAAAAAGTTAGACAAGGCAAACTAACAAAGCTGTTTTTCCCCAGACCCCAGTTTCATTTGCTTAGTGACAAGTATCATAGCTATATGCATCAAGACACAGAACGGGGGGGGGGGGGGGGGGGAAGCATCAGCCCACGGTCACTTCCACTACTAAATTGTATACCAAAGAGATCCTCTTCAGCACTCTTAATGGCCTCACCTTTCCATTGTATATTTCAAAGAAAGTCACATATACTTCTAGTCCTTGGACCTTGTACCGTGTCTGCTGCAGGAGGAGAAAAACATCCTGAGCTAGTAGAGGAAAAAAAATACAAGATGGAAACTTTTATCAATAGTGTGATAGGATTTGAGGTGCTCTCACAAACTCAGTTATAATGTGCTTAAGAAAATGTATTTGAAGCATTTGCAACGAATGTTAGCAATTTAACACACCATTTAAGGAGCAGCTCAAATAGAACACTGCTTTAACCTTGACAAAGGCTTCAACACATACCAAACACTTTGCCTTTAAAAACTAAACTTTAATAATGTTCTAGTGTAAAGAGTACATACACGCAAAAGCATATATTCCTTTGGAGGCCTTCTGTGTTTTCCCAGAAAAATCTCCACCCATAGTCTAGAAAGGAAATACACATTAGAAACAAAGTATCAGTCATCATAAGAAAATGGTTATATCTGTAATTATTTCTAAGCACTGAAAACTGGTTTGTTTGTTTTTTGTTTTTCAAATAAACTCATGGAATTCAATCCCTGCAAGATCATTCAAGATCAGCCAATCCTCAGTATTCAACATCTAATCTCATTCAAAAATAACTACACAAGGTCTGAATCTGTAGATTAATGTAGTGACCGATTTGCAAGTTGAGGCACTCGGGCATAGCATGAAAACAATTTTAATACACACATAGGTCTAGACCAGGGGTCTTCAAACTTTTTAAGCCGAGGGCCGGTCCACAATCCTTCAGACTGTTGAGGGGCCGGATTATCATTTGAAAAAAATACAAACAAATTCCGATGCACACTGCATATGTCTTATTTGTAGTGCAAAAACAACAACAACAACAACAACAACAACGAAAGAACAATACAATATTTAAAAATAAAAACAATTTTAACCAACATACATTTATCAGGATTTCAATGGGAAGTGTGGTCCTGCTTCTGGCCAATGAGATAGTCAAGTTAATTAGGGTTGTTGTTGTTGTTGTTGTTGTGTGCCTTCAAGTCATTTCAGACTTTGGGTGAGCCCAAGTCTAAAATGTATGTATGTATTTATTTATTTATTATTTACTGCATTTATTTACTACATTTGTATCACACCCTTCTCACCCCAAAGGGGACTCTGAGTGGCTTACAAATTATATGTACACACAATATATTATATTATTAGCATAGCACAATATTAGCATTATATATTACTATATTGAACTATACCACTATACTGTAATATTATTAGTAATATTATATGTAATATAGAATATATAATTAATATTATTATATGGTATTATTATTGTATTGCATTACATTATAATATTATTATCAATATTATATGTATATAGAATATATTATATTATAAAACTGAGGGCGTGGGCCAGGTAAATGACCTCAGAGGGCCGCATCCGGCCCCCGGGCCTTAGTTTGGGGACCCCTGGTCTAGACTAACATACTATCCTCATTTGTACTAAATAGGGATAACAGAAAGTTAGCAAGAAGTAATTCTAAATTAAAAATATTCTTAGATGAGTCTCAGTCCACAGGGCAATACCCACAGAGAAATTAAAAGAGGTCTCCACTTCGCATATGCATTTTCTAATTTCACTAATTTCAGACTCCTTTTTGTAATCCAGAATTGGCCAAATGCAGACTTCCTAGTTCCTTTATGTCTGCAGCACAAGGAAAGGTGCGAACACAAACCTAGTCCTCTCTCCCAGATGTCAAGACAGGCATGAACTGGCTTTGAAGTTTAAAATTCAGTAATGCCAACTCTATCCTCTTGTAGAGAAACAGAACAGAAGCATTGCATAAAATACAAGATAACATCCAAGTTTTAACTATTAAATTGATCAGAATACACGAAAATTGTAAAATGTAATTAATCTTCAACACAGACATTTAGAAATGGTCTAAACTGCCTTCATTCCATCCAGATTATAGCACAGTTGAGACAAGGATAAGGAACCTTTGACCCTTCAGGTTTTGACTATAATTCCCACCCAGAATGGCCAAGAGCAAAATATTAAGCAGCCATCGTCCAAAATATCTTGAAAGTCAATCAATCTTGGTTTCAGACTGTCACATACTCACATGTGTTTTTCCACTGCCAGTCTGGCCATAGGCAAAACACGTAGCCTTCCCCCCTTCAAAAATTGTCTGCAAAAGTGGCCTAGCAGTGAACCTGAAGAAATATAATTACAGTACATGAGAACAGCAACTTTCACAGCATTCAAATGGAACCCATAAAGACCCATGTAAAAAGTATATTACAGCGTAAAAGTCTTAACAGACACTAAAAAATTAAGATGAATCAGGTTTAAAAACTGGCATAACCAAATACATATTGTCAACTGAAAAATATGGCCATTTCAGTAGTCTAAGAACTGGCTTTCTACAAAGGGAGCAATCCTGTGCTTCACAACATGACAGCCAAGGGGATCACAGAATAATATCTCTATGTCTTATGCCACTAATAAATGCTTCCTTGGTGTAGAAAGAGGAAACCCCATCACCTCTTCTATTTCACGGTTTGAATTAAGTGTCCCTGGCTAGGGGTGTCAGGGAGGCCATCGATCAACCAGGAGCTAAGCCCCTTTCAGTTCCCAGGCAGGCAGACAAATGGGACCAGTGCTATATCGGTCTGAAACAATGTAGCAAAAACAGCTTGAAAGGGGAAGAAAAAGAATAGCATACTCATACAGTGTCTAAGTCATGGGGCCTCAAACTTTTTAAACTGGGGGCCACTTCACTGTTCCTCAGACCGTTGGAGGGCCGGACTATAGTTTTGTTAAAAAAAAAATCTATGAACAATTTCCTATGCACACTGCACATATCTTATGAGCCTACTTTTGGCTATTGAGATGGTCAATGTCCGGTTCCATAGTTGATCCCCCAGGCAGGAAGCAGCCAGGCCTTGAAGCTGCAAAGCTTTTCAATACTAATCAAGGTGATTAATTGCAACATTCACACTGACCTCTAGCAGAAAAGAGTTTTTTCTCCCCCCTGGACCTTCCACAGGTATATAAACCTCCCTTGCCTAGTTTCCAACAGACCTCACAGTCTCCGAGGATGGCTGCCATAGATGTGGGTGAAATGCCAGGAGAGAATGCTTCTGGAACATGGCCAGATAGCCCGGAAAACTCACAGCAACCCAGTGATCCCAGCCATGAAAGCCTTAAAAAACAATGTTTGTCTTGAAGCAGCGGGCAGGGGAGGGACTTTAGGAACCCACTCTCTGTTCTCCTTTTTCTCTCCTTCCTTCCTTCTTCTTCCAAAGCAGCGAGTGGGGGAGGGACTTTAGGAACCCGGTCACCGTCCTTCTTGTCTTCCTCTCCTTCCTTCTCATCCACAGCAGTGGTGACAGTGCTGCTTTGGAAGAAAAGAAGGAAGGAGAGGAAAACGACAACGCTCAGCCTGCAGCCGTGCTGCCACTGCCGCCGCTTTGGAAGAGAAGAAAAGGAAGAGGGGAAGGATGGTGGGCAGGCTCTAAAAGTCCTTCCCCTGCCTGCTGCTTCGGAAGAAGAGGAAGGAGAGGAAAAGGAGAACGGCGAGAGGGCTCCTAAAGTCCCTCCTCTGCCTGCCCACCTGCTGCCAAGAGCCAGCAGAAGCAACAGTAGTAGCAGCTTTCCTCTTCTTGGCTGCCCCCCCGCCCCCCAGGCTGCTAAACAGGACAAGCAGTGGAGGCAAAAAACGCTGGTGGGCCGGATTAATGGCTTCAGGGGGCCGCATGTGGCCCACAGGCCGTAGTTTGGGGACCTCTGGTCTAAGTCTTCTGCTTGGCTACAACAATTATGCCACCATAATTCCAGATTCCATTGCTGAGCCTTGCCCTATTCCTCAATCACAAAAGAACTGCAATCCAACAATACCAAACCCCTGTCCATAGAAAAAGGGTGCAATTCATTTAGAGGTTGTTGTTGTGTAGTTGGACACAAGATGTGCAGTTGGAGAAAAAATGTGCAGTCTAAAAACTAGTAAGGTACAGTTCAAAATGAAAGGAAAATTAGAAAAATTAAGAGTTCATTAAGTACTTAATGTGTTCATCACGCAATCTTGAAAACAGAAGCCCTCAACAAATTTAATGGAGCCTTCGATGGCCTAGGAGATAAAAGCCTTGTGACTTGAAGGTTGGGTTGCTGACCTGAAGGCTGCCAGGTTCGAATCTCACCCGGGGAGAGCGCGGATGAGCTCCCTCTATCAGCTCCAGCTCCATGCGGGGACATGAGAGAAGCCTCCCACAAGGATGGTAAAACATCAAAACATCCAGGCATCCCCTGGGCAACGTCCTTGCAGACGGCCAATTCTCTCACACCAGAAGCAACTCCGGTTGCTCCTGACACGAAAAAAACCCAAAAAAAAACCCCAAATTTAATGAGGTGGCAGGAGTGTCTCTTGCTTTGATTTAGGTGTCCTAAAATAGGAGTGCATAAACCACTGATGTGCCCCTTTAATGAACTAAGGCAGATTCAGAAATGAGTTGCTGCTCTTAGCAGGTAAAAGCTACTGAATCCCTGGGGAGAAACTGCAACTAACACAAATTGTAAACAAGGAACAAAGAATGCATGTGTCTCGCTTTTTTTTTCCTTTTAAGTGAAGTTTATAGGGTTAGAATATCTTTTTTTGCAAAAAGCCATGTTTGGTCCTGCATAAGAAGAAAGGTGGGATATAAATTAAATAAATAGGAACCTTACTACTGGGGCTCAGACTAAGGTCTGAGTCGGTATCTGTCAAATTTATCTCACAACAAATATTTGAAAAATTCCAAATATTTCTTACAAAAAAAGGGAATTTTAAAAACTTGCAATTATCACAAAATCTGTCATTTAGTTCAACTTTAAACCACAATAAAGTAAGATCAACTTTTGTTTCGTGTGATGCTTTTTATTTTCCAGAAGAATGAACCAACTGCAGAATACCAAATTTTAGTTGAGATAGTATTGATTGAGGTACTATCAGAAAATCTTTAAGCACAGAAAATTTCATGTTTTTGTGATGTAGGTAAGAATCCAATCGATCTGACTTTTTAGTATACATAGTACCAGCATGTAAGGTGTATTCATATGGATAGATACAAAAAGGCAAGAATTTTTACAATGCAGCATCCAACATCAGCACTCTGAAGCCCATGAAGATATTAAATTGTTTTTGGCAGCAAGGCATGAAAGAAACATCAGTATTAATTTGAAAATTGACCTTACTCTGTACTGCTCACTGTCAGTAAAAGGAAAGGAATACATTACCAATAAACCATTTCATTTGAAGCTTTTTCATCAAATGAAAAGTCAAATCGAAAAGGCTGGTTTTCCAGATATTTCGTCAGATCAACCTTCACTTTTGGTTCATGTACCAGGATGTTGTTTTTGCTGATAACAGTAATAACATCACATTCCTTCTTTGCAATTTCTGTTTAGGAGGAAGAAATAGTATGAGATGGGATGCTGTGGGTTCTATAAACATTCTAAAATAATAGTAAACTGCATTATATGGCAGGGAAGATGGGGCCAAAGTCATTTATACCTACTAATGCAAAAAGACTGATTTACAGGACATAAATTTTGGAAATTGAGAACTTCTGGTAGTGATGAAAACTGTGAGAGAAGACTATAGGGTAAAAGTAAAATGCAATACATCAGAATAGTGAGAGAGAAATTATATAAAATTAGAGAAAACTGACAATATGTACCTATTAGACTGGCAAATTTCCTCAAGAGGCCTAGCAATATTCTAAATCTTTTAAATTAAAGCTAGTATTTGATACTGTGATTTTAAAGCAAATTTCTACAGCAGTTTAGTTTCAAAGGTTATTATCACACAGAATGTTTGCAATAACAGAAGATATAGAACCCAACATGAGCAATAGTTGAGCTAAGATTAAAATTACTCAACCTTACATGACATCTTACCTTGCCTATTTAGGGGCCTTTTCCTCACACAGACACAAATTCGATGTTCTTCTATCTGAAAAAAATGAAAAACATCAACCACAATTAGATCAGAAAGGCTGATATTCTTATTCCATAGTTCAGATGTCATCTCTCTGGCAGATACACAAGATCCAAAAATATTATGGGATCACATGGTAACCAGAAGCAAGGAAGAAGAGATAAGACTATTTCAATAGGCCCTTGATTTGTTTCCAGGACACCCCGCTCCAATAAATACCAAAATCTATGGATGTCATACCCAAAGGCATAAGAAAATGGTATTTTTATATAAAATAGCAACATCAAAGTTTGCAATTTTGATATATATATTGTAAAGCTATTAATGCCAAAATCTGTGAATATGGAAACTGTATTACATCAAGATTTTCCATAAATCATATAGTTTATGAAATGGCTCACCCACTCGCTGCCTGGCTCCTCCTCCATGCTGGGTGCCGGTGCTGCCGGCTCCAGCACGTGAGGGAGGCGAGGCAGGGGCGAGTGGGTGAGCGAGGAGGACTTTTGGAACCCTCTTCGCTCACCCACTTTCTGCCTGGCTCCTCCTCCATGCTGGGTGCTGGTGCTGCCGGCGCCCAGCATGGAGGAGGAGCGAGCGGGTGAGCGAGGAGGGCTCCAAAAGTCCTCCTGGCTCACCCACTAGCTGCCTGGCTCCTCCTCCATGCTGGGTGCCAGTGCTGCCGGCTCCAGCATGCGAAGGAGCCGAGGCAGGGGCAGGTGGGTGAGCGAGAAGGACTTTTGGAGCCCTCCTCGCTCACCCACTCGCTACCTGGCTCCTCCTCCATGCTGGGTGCTGGTGCTGCCGGCTCCAGCATGCGAGGGAGCCGAGGCACGGGCGGGTGGGTGAGCGAGGAGGGCTCCAAAAGTCCTCCTGGCTCACCCACTCGCTGCCTGGCTCCTCCTGTGTTGTTGAAGGCTTTCATGGTCCAGATCACAGGGTTGTTGTCAGTTTTCCAGGCTGTCTGGCCATGTTCCAGAAGCATTCTCTCCTGACATTTCGCCCACATCTATGGCAGGCATCCTCAGAGGTTGTGAGGATGCCTGCCATAGATGTGAGTGAAACGTCAGGAGAGAATGCTTCTGGAACATGGCCAGACAGCTCGGAAAACTGACAAGAACCATTTGTTGTTTGTTTTCTCTATCAGGGATAAGGGATCTTAGTCCCTTCTGATGGTTTGAACTACAACTCCCACAGCCTTCACCATTAGACATATTAAGAGTGATGCAAGCTGTAGGCTAAATAATCAGGGGAAGCCAACAGTACTGTATTTTAAATTTATTACAGTATTTACTACATAACTTTACTGTGCATTGAACTGCTTTTTCTGTGGATTTGTTGCAAAACATGTTTTGGTGCTTAATTTGTAAAATCATAACGAAATGTGACATTTAATAGGCTTTTCCTTAATCCCGCTTTATAATCCAAGTTATTCGCTTATCCAAGCTTCTGCTGGCCCGTTTAACTTGGATGAGTGAGACTCTACTGTATATCGAATAAGAAAGAGTTCCCTTCCACAATTAATTTACTTCAGTTATATAGCTCTTGATGTTCTCAGAGGCTTCATTGTTGCCTGGTGTTGGAAGAACACAACATTTGGGGCAACATAAAATTCATCTAGTTAGCTACAAGTTTTTACTCACTGGGTCATTCATTGATATTGGCTGACAATTAAGGGTTGCTCTGTATTCCTTGACCATTCGTGCAAAGTCCCAGTTTGGACAACTACTGTCATACTCCTGTAAGGCAAATTAGGAATTAATTTAAAAACTTGGTACAGTGATAATTTTAGAGCTCTGGAAGCTTTACCCTCTTTCAAGAGCATGAAGTATCAGTTACAAAACAATGTGGAAGCAGTGCTGGAAGGGGTGTTTCCTTGGGTAAAATCCCAAACATAAGACTTTCATTAAGCTTTTATTCTATAATTAAAGTGCAATTCAGCACTTATTATATTCAAAATACATCTTATGTAACTTTATTTTGTACTGATACTAAAAAGCTCCTTAAAACATTAAATACTTTCTATTGTATTGTTCCACCCATAGCCTTGATAATGATACATGCTACTACATATATAACGGTATTCTCGGTCAAGTAAAAGAATCCAGGCAGCTTTGACATAAAACCTTTCATAAAGATAGCCACTGATTAATATGAAATACTTTATTAATTCGTTCCTCAAAGACAGAAGAGCTGCATACATCCTGAGTCTCTTAGTTTATTCAGATTGGAGGAAGGATACGCACATTTTATATGTCATCCAGAACACTGGCAGCATTCAGTTAGTAAGTGACTATTTCAGTTCAAGAATTATATGCCATCATATCCTTACTCTTGGAACTCAGCCACGTCCTGCACAAGTTTATATTCTCATCAAGGACATAGATAAGCAGGTGAGTTAGCTATTATCTCCTCCTACCCCATTTGTTAGACTGATACTTCTCAAGGATAGTCTCCTTTTCTGAGCACGTGGCAAGCCCCTGAGTCCTCCATTTGTTCTCCTGTGAGCATGGACAGACAAGTGAGCTAGCTAGTTAGATAGCTAGGCCTTACTTTCCTATCTAGAAAAGTAGTTCTTTCAATGAAGTCTTTTATAACTTCAGCAATACAATAAGCTTGCATTGCTGAAGCTCATCCGCTCTGCTGCTATACTCAAGAAGCTTCTGATCTGCTAAACTGCTGCTGCTGTTGCTGCTCTATATTTTTAAATACTTTTTCCTTTCTGAAATTTTTACCAATATTTACCTGTGCCCGCTTGTTTCTTATTTCAGAGTATTGAGCTCTTTTCTCTTCTCTCTTATTTTTCATTTTTTCCATCTCTTTTACAATTGTAGATTTTCTCCGAGCTACAGGAAGAATGGTGCCATTAGTGAAACCAAAACAAAACAACCCATATTGAAATGGGTGACCTTTCCAGATCTTGGGCCATGTAAGCCCCATGCTGAACTTAGAAGGGCCACATTTGCCCCCCCCCCCCCCAGTTTGGGGGAAAAACAGCCTACGAGAGGCTTGGCTGCACTAAAACTGGTAAAAATCCTTTTGCTGGACCCCACAAGAGCACAAGGGAGCTTTTTCAGTAGAGACATGGGAGAATGCCCCTAGAGCTATACATTAACTATGAGGGTATGCTCTGCCTATCCCTGATGTACATTAAGAGATGTCTCCTAGAAAGATAATCCCATAAAGTATAAAATAACTATCGCTTTTAAGGAAAATAGCTAGAAATTCTGGAAATCATCTGCTTTGACCTTAATTGGTCTCACAGATCGGAGAATAACCATTGGCTGTGGTAGTGAACAGAAAGGGCATTCTGCACATCATGGTATATTTATAATGCTATTTTATATATAATTTTCTAAAGGAGAAGTTATGCTAATCTGCTTCAGAAAAAGCAACAAGATACTTTTTGTAATACCTTACAAACGAATTGATTTAGTTGGGGCATCTGAGAAAGCAGATTATAATTCAAGAACACTCATATGAAGATAACCTTGATAGCCTTAAATGTACTACAGAACCCCCCTTTCCTAATCCCCTTTTTCTTTCTCTATATATTTCAGGGCTGAACCAGATGCAGCTGCTGAATTGATGATGTGCAGCTCAGATCTAGGCTCCTTTTACACTGTCCTGATATCCCAAAATCTGATCCCAGGTTATCTGCTTTGAACTGGATTATGTGTCTCAGTTGCCATATAATCTGGGATAAACAGATTATCTGGGATCGGATTCCGGAATATAAGGACAGTGTAGAATGGGAACTAGTCCACATCCTCAGCTATATCTAAACAAGTGGGTAGTAAAAAACCCTGTATAAAAACTGGACCAAGCAGTTTATGAAGGAAAACTATAAAGCATTTTTCTACCTTGAATTGCAGCAGAGACAATTCTGAGAGACTGTGGAGGTTCCTCTATCATTCCATTGCCATTTGGTTGTATACTACATCTATCAGAACAGTAACTACTCCTAGATCGAGCTCGCACAACTGTTGGGGTAGGAAACCAGTTATTAAAAATATTTCCCAAGCCAATAAAAGAAACAGCGAGGCGACTGGTACCACTTAGTTCAGAGGGAAACAAAACATACCCCATATAGATTTAACTCAAGAACTGCAGGTTTCTAATTGGAGGGGAAAGTCCAAACAAGTGACATGAACATTTAAGAACAGAATATCTACCAGGCAAATTGCCTGAGCCACCTTTCTTTTAAAAATGACGCCAAATAGTATGCAGGTATGCAGTAGTATTTCCAGCAGGCTAATACTGTGATTTACAAAACACTAAGGAAAATGTATTTGTTGTTAAACAAACAAAAGAGCACTAATCTAAATATGTGAAAAAATAAATGCATGAGTTTCTATTCTGGTGAGTTTCCCCAGGATCATTATGCTGAAAATTCAAATGTTCTCACAAAAAACTACCCTAACTATGGGCTACACAAAAGCTAAATTCAATGTGCTTCCTCTTCTGCAGTACTAGACGGACAATATAACAGCATATCATATTGTAAATGCCTATGTCCCTGTGAGGCTGAGGTGATTGAAACTGTGGGACAAGTTTTATTGTACTGTTCTTTCTACCAAGACCTTTGACGATATTTTATTAATCCAAACTTACAAAGTATATCAGGGTTTTATACTGATTATCTTTTGGCTGACAAGTCTTCTGGAATCATAGCCAAAGTTGCTAGTTTTTCTGCAGCATCAATAGCTTGTCAGCACAGGATATTGTCCTAATCTTCAGTTTTTTTTATCTCAGCTTTTATCATTGCTATTTACATATACAAATGATTAACACTGTTTTTAATTCTCATTATTTAACATTGTTTCTTAACTCTGTTTTTAAATGTTATATTCTAATGCCTAAACATATATTTTATTTATCTTTTAGTGCTTGTTTTAAGGCTGGTCATTGACTGAAATATTGATTTATTCATACTTTGGAAATGCTGAAGCACCTCCAATATTCAGCAAAAGCAATGATGATCGCAATTCCATGATGTCATTTGAAGCCTTAAGCATAAGGTCTCATAAAAAGCAGGAAAAAATGCCCTCCACACAATAATTTCTGCTATCGCATAAGTACTCTAAAGTTATTATTAACTGCAATCGCTCTATGAATATATTGGACCAGGTTGTGAAATGATTGAGCCATGTAGTGAATTTGAATAGTCAGTTTTGCAGCTGAAATGTAAGAGGACCAAATTTTGTTAATACTCTTAAATTTTCATAAGTCCTTTAAATAGTACACATTTACAAGGCCTTTTAAAAGCAAAAAGTGTGTGAGATCTTGCCTATTTAGACACATCTACAAGGCAAGCTACACTGACCTGTACATATCCCAACTCACCAGGAAGATAAGAACGGATTCGTGGTGGCATGGGAGCAGGTGATTCTACCTCCATGTTGCTTTCCAGAGCATTGTTTTGTGATTCGGTTATTACAGACATTTTGCTGGCTTGGTACCGTAGTGCTAAAGGAGCAAGGAAAAGTGGTATCACAGTAGCCAACTCACCAGGACTAATGTTCAAATTAAAAAATAATTGCATATTTTTGAAAGTTGCATAATTAAAATTAATAAAATAAAATAAATCAAAACAAAACAAAACAATTTCAGCAAGTGCTTGGGGAAAGTAGTCCTGCAGAAAAGCTGGGTGAAATTTAACAGTGTGAATGAATCAGCACTACAGCCAGTATTCCATTTCTAACCAACTCTTAATTACACACCCTCATTATTTAGTTAAATGGTTAGTTAACAAAATTGTTAACTAATGAGTTATCTCTAGAGAAAAAACAGAATTTCTGACAAAACTACCTTGAAAAAGAACCATAAAATTTACACATCTTTTTGATAACTTATCCCATGTACTTGCAAACACTCAAATTCAAAACATACTTGCTCGGTTTTATACACTCCATACATGCCTTGATCACTTTTTAAACAAAAACATTTATCTTGTCTCTTGAGAGAAAACAACCATAATCAGATTAAGATTCATTACCCTTGGGGAAATATGATTTGTTACTGGTGATCATTGTTACTAGCCACTTTAAGTTGTGTCTTAACACAAGGGTAGGATTTTTTTTCCTATAAGACACTACCAAATACCGTAATATGGAAAAATTTACACTTGACATCTACAAATTCAGTTTCACTAACTAAATGGTAGCAATGAATATCTTCAATTGTAAATGCAAAATCAGAGTTCATTTTAAGGTAAGACATAGAACTATTCATAATATACAGTTCGTAAACTGGCATTTACCTTCTCTTGGAGCGGGAATTCTTGAGACCGTTGCCCTGGGGTTTTGACTCTGAAGGGAAAAAGTGTTATATTTGTGAACATCTATAGTATGTCTAGAGATGTTTAGAAGTTATTGGGCTGTAATTTTAAAAAAAAATCTGATGAAAAATATGAGCATCTCTACCCAGACCACAAGCCCCAGATCATGCCATAAATCTCTCCTGGGTGTGCACACAACATTCAGGGACATACAGTCCCTAACACGGGTAAATCCAGCTATAGATCACATTACCAGAAATTGGAGGATACTCCAAAGTTTCAGCCCTGCACTTTGAAATGGTTGCATATAAACTGCTGGGTCAGTTATAATTCAGAACTAATACCACTGTTCACACATGTCGGTATTGCTATCCTTTTTTCCCTGTGATCTGTAGCATGGGGAATGGAGGAATAGCTCTTACCTTTTGTGCTCTTTGTTATCACAGCAGCACCTAGAGATCTAGAAAGCTCCTGGCCATCACTGGACACCTTTGTTGGTGTCTCTGGAGCTCCATGGTCACAGCTTCAGCGACAAAAAGGCACAAAAGGGTAACTATCCATTGGGTTGGCCTGACTGGACATTCAGAACTCCACTACCACAATTCAGGAGCAGAGAAACAAAAAGACCTTGGCAGAATCTGGGGATGGTCCACAGCAGCAATGCTTCCGATTGGCCCCAGATTTAAGCACCCATGTAGATGGGCATTAAGAAAAAAGACCAAGCAACTCCTCTGAACAGTTTAACAAAGGTTTCAGGATACCACTTTTAGAGAATTTTTGATTTTATTATCGCTCTAACTTTCCCATTCTGATTATAAAGAATTCTCGTCTCTGTGATTCACACAGAAATAAGGCAGGTCAAAGAAAAAATAGAGAGATCTATAACTTTCTCTGATAACCTATGCACTAGCCTTCATTAATTTCTGTCTACAGACAAATTGTTAATACAAAGCTACATATAACTTGCAACACAAAAAACTCATAAATGTTAAAAAGTTGTATTAATTTGCATTTCTTATTCAAAACATATTATATACAAGGGTAGTTGTGCCCCAAAAACATAATAAAAACCATAATATTTTCATTGGTTCAGCTCCAAAACATACAATTCATTATACAAGCCTTCAAAGCTTCACTGGCCTCTTCATCAAGCAAACATGTTAAAAACCATACAGGACAAAAAAGGTAACTACTTAAAAATTGTAAATCTATATCCTGCCTGAGATGTTGTCAAATGAGATGGTATTGCGGATTTCAATGCAAGCATTTCTTTTTTGGTCTTGTGAGGATTAGGGGACAAAGAGCAACAAAAGCAGATAATAAAATTTCAATTCCAGTAACTTATCCTGAGACCCAGATAATCAGATTTTAAAAAACAAACAAGAAGAAGAAAGCCTTGCCATTCAACAAGAAACCTTATATAGTATGTCCTACTGAAAATTCTCAATAAAAGAAATCAATGAGTCCTTTCTAGGAGAGAATTCGACAACTAGAGCTGCAACCAAGGATACCCTTGTCCTGCGTGTCAACCAAATAAAGCAATGAGATGTGGCATAAGGCCTCTGCTGATGACTCCAGAGGAATAGCAGACTTATGTGCAAGGGTATTCAAAATTATCCTAACCTGAAACAACATAGGGCTTTATGAAAAGAACCAGGTAAATTGAGTAATCTTGCTGGCAACCTAATGTATCAAAGTCTGACTTCCAAGAAAATGGGGTGAAGATTCTAAAGGAATGGAAGAAAGAGTTCCAAAGCAGTTGAAGCACAAAATTCTAAAATAAAGGAATGTAAGTTGATGGGAGATTAAAGTTTTGTATGTTTATAAATTATTCACAAATCTACAAAGTCCCTTTATTATTTTTGCCTCATCATATTAAAATGACTAACTGGCCCACAAGAATAAAGTACACTATAATAGGTGTAAAACTTTTGTGAAAGTCTTGAAAACCATTCAAGAAACTAGTAGAGACACAGCTGTTTATATGCCACAGGTAATATACTTAGGTAATACATTTTGAGAAGGTGTGCAGAAAGGATCTGGTGCTTAAATACTGTAAAAGCACCAGATCATGTTTGATCTCAGAGGCAAAGCAATGTTAGCCCTGTTTACTACTTGAGTGGGAGATCACCAATGAATACAAGGTGCTGTATCCTATATTTCAAAGGAAAGAACTGGGGACCTCTTCATATTCATTGGCTAAGGAACCCCTATGAAATTCATGGGGTCACCATAGATCAACAAGTGACTTGAAAGCATGTGCACAAAAAGTTGTGGCAAAACCAAATTAACAGTCTTATAGGAAGTAGCTAAATGAATGCAATATAATGTACTGTGTCATTACTACTACTATCTTAATCTACCTTTATATTCTACTTCTCATGAAAGCATACGTAAGAGTTTGTGGACTCTTGCTGCTTGTTCAAATATCTGAGAAAATTTCTCAAAATCACCTACCTGTGTGGTTACATTTTCCTGGAGAGGAAGACTCTCTTTCCCATCAGCAGCAACTGGGGTCTTCAACAGCTCTGGATTTATTGCTACCACATCATCAAAGTCAATCTTCAAAGGGAAGAAAACAAGAAGCAAAGATAACCCGTACTAAAACATCATTATTAGATATTGTCAGTCCATCAAAGAAAATTATTTGTTCACAATATCAAGTTTGAAGGATGAACAATACATTAATTGCTACTATGATCTGATGTTTACCAAAGCAACCTGCCCACCAATGTCACCTAAACCCCATACAGTTCCATGGGAGACGGTGTACTTCGAAAGACACTAACAAAGTCTGTTCAACACATATGCTTTAATCTCTGGGAACTAATTTTAGTACATCCTAATCATCCTCTGATTTCTATGGTGAGAAAGTCCCATGTGCTTGCTAAGTAGTTAGTACTTACTGAAATAAATGTTAGCAAAGACTGGAACTCCAAAAAGTGAAGTATTTATTGTTCTATCTACAATTAATGACTTAGCATATATTGTTGGCCTCACCCTCTTAGTTTTGTGCAGAAATAGTGAACAAGTCATGTCCTCTCTGTCCAACTGCTTGACCTTAGAGTGACATCATAATCCTATTACTAATGCTTCAGTATTCCAACAACCACTTCACTGAGCTACAGAGGCAAATAGCAAGCATTTAAATAAACCCCAAGGCTCCAGACCAGCTAGACCTCTCTTATACATATCACACAATATTAGAAGAAATCACTCCTTACTATTAAAACAGAAGTAGATGATATCCAGTTTTAACCACACATTTTAAACGTTTATCTTACATGTAATCATTGTTCTGTATATTTTAATATGCATCTCATAAAAATGTGTTTTATTATGTGTATTCTGCAGAATGGCCTTAGATGACTCTTTTTTTTAGCAATATTATAAGTTGTTTAGAGCCACAAGGAGAGGCAGGTAAATACTATTATTGTTCATTGGTAATGTTTCACAAAACACAATGCACACAAACATCTTCGTATATATGCTTAACACAAAAATATGATAAAAAGCATGTAACCTTATCATACTTGTGTGTATTCAGATGTTAAGTCCTGCAAAGAAAAGAAGAGTTTCCTTCCAAGTGAGTTAGGACTGCAATGTAGATTATCTGACTTTAAAATAAAGAAAGCTCAACTGCTTTGGGATCTATTTCCACATTATACACCATTTAACAGTGCAGGAAAAACATGGACCATCTAGCTCTTGTTACGCTTGTAAAGAATGACAGCCCTTTTTGAGGAAGACTGCAAATTCAGAATATAAATAATACAAATTAGTTATGCTTTAAGTGTGATAAAAGTTCCCAAGGTTTGCACTGCTACAATGCATGTCCTATTTATAAACATACTGAATTAAGTCTACATCATGTTGCTTAGGTGGAATTCCTATGAAGAAGAAGAATTTTGGATGAAAAAAGACTCCTAATGTGAAGAGATGATGGAATTGCTACTGAATTTTTTTACAAAGATGTGCACAAAACAGTTTACTAATTCTCCACAAAGCATTGTGTGCATTAAGTGTGGGGACTGGCTTTACTTTACACTTTAAATAAATCAATTTAAGTAGTCTGCACTTTAGAACTGCAATGCTATACATGTTCTGTGAGATACACATATTGAATTCAAAGAGACTTACTATTAGAGAAAAACCTCCAGGTAGACACCCTATTTCTCACCTCCTTTCCTTTGATAGTGCTAGTCTCTGTCCATTCCACTGATACAAACATTTTTTCCCAATTCACATTCTTGATAGTGGCATCGTGGATTACACCTGAATTTTAAAAAGACATTTAAGTATGCTTTTTCATGATATTTATAATGTCAGCAAGCCAGCCTCATGAGAAAATATGTGCTTTGAATTTTTAAGTAATCTGAAACATTTATTGAAAAAATGGAATGCAGATTTTACCACAAAGATATAAGCAAGGGGCAAGAGACTAGTGGCATATCATAGGTAACAGTAGGTACCTTCCTCTCAATGGTCACAATAAGCAAACCTGTTGCATCACTTTCCTCTGGATCACTTCCTTGGTGGTCTTAAAAGTTCATAATGAGATTCATGCTTTATATATTGCAGCTGATAAACAGATCTAATTTACTTGGTGATAGTTGCTTGTCAGACCAGTGAATTTTATGTCAGACCAGTGTTAGGACTATTACAATATTGTGTGACTAGCAGATTTTGGAAGTTTGTAAGCACATATCCTTTTAAAGATATACCAGCTCCTTTAATGCTGTGCGAACCTGAACTCAAAAAATCCACTTGAGCCAGTTGTGCTTTTTAAAGTAGAAAAGAAAAATACAGTGTTCTCTCACTTATCGCGGGGGTTACGTTCCAGGACTACGGATTAATGAAAATCCGTGAAGTAGGGATGCTACTATTTTAATATTTAATATTTATTTATTTACCCCATTGCTTCTCCTCCTCCTCAGGGCTGGCCCCTTGCTTCGTGCCTGCCATGTTGCTCTGGCTACCTCTGCTCCTGCAGCCAGGGACGAAGGAACACTGCTCCGCCCGGTGAGTTAGCAAGAGAGCTAGCTAGCTAGGGTAGTGAGAGAGTGGCAGCGGCAGCAGGAGCCTGGAAGAGGCAGCCACGCTTCTGCTTCTGCCGCCGCTCCAGCCAGGCCACACTAGAAACGTGGAGCGCTCACTCACTCACCAGGCAGAGCAGTGTTCTTTCTTCCCTGGCTGCAGGAGCAGAGGAAGCCAGAGCAATACTGCAGGCACGAAACAAGGGGACAGCCCTGAGGAGAAGAATCAAAGGGGTAAATAAATAATTTCACAGCCTAAGAGCAAATCTGCGAAAATCGAACCGCAAAGTAGCGAGGGAACACTGTATACTAAGTGAATGAACTACAATGTTACAAAACAATTCACTGTAGCTGATCTCACCACAGGATCATAACAAACTTTTTTCAGTGAGTCTTCTTGAAATGAGGACAGGAAACAAAAGTAGTAAACAGTTCAGTTTCTGTCTCTTTTGTGGAATCAGCATGCCCTTGACTGGTAATCGGATGAGCCTTCACTCTCTGCATTAATTTCAGCTTCTAACCGCCACATATCAGCTACTGGCTATGAGTATACTACCTGCTACTCCCAACCACGTTTGCAAGCTCAATGCTTTGTTTTATACAGTATGCTGTATAACACGCCCAACTAAACCATAACAGCTGCTCTACTGTAGTAACTTACTGGTTCTGATTCTTATTACAGTAGAGTCTCACTTATCCAAGCTAAACGGGCCGGCAGAAGCTTGGATAAGCGAATATCTTGGATAATAAGGAAAGGTTAAGGAAAAACCTATTAAACATCAAATTAGGTTATGATTTTACAAATTAAGTACCAAAAATCATGTTATACAACAAATTTGACAGAAAAAGTAGTTCAATACGCAGTAATGTTATGTTGTAATTACTGTATTTACGAATTTGGCACCAAAATATCACGATATATTGAAAACATTGACTACAAAAATGGCTTGGATAATCCAGAAACTTGGATAAGCGAGGCTTGGATAAGTGAGACTCTACTGTACTTAGTAAAAGCCTATAGTAAACTATTAGTAACAACAGCCCACACTGCAAAGTGAAACTGAAATCTCAGAACACCTACTGCCTTTTTAGTTTTGCTTTGTTAAGTCCTTACCCTGGGGGGGGGGGGGGCGCGGCGGCGCGCGGGCGGGCATTTTGTGCAAAGAGCCACTTATTACAAGACTATAAAACTGAGATTCATTATGGTAACCTGTGTGCATTATAGTAACCGCATACCATTCAGTCTGAGAGCAGAATATATACTCCTGTGTAAATAAAACAAAAAGAAACCAAATAAAATCATAAATTTACAATGGGCCATTGGCATCCTCTGAGGTTTGGTTCCAAGAGCCCCTCCCACAGATACCAAAATCAATGGATGCTCAAGTCCCATTATAAATAATGAGCTAATAAAGTGGTGTCCTTTATATAAAATAGAAAAAAAGGTTTGCTTCTTGGAGTTTTATTTTCAAGCCATAGATAACTGAATCCATAGATACTGGGGGCCAACTATAGTTCTTCATACATTATGTAGTTATTGTAGAATTTTGTGCTACAAGATGTAATGATGATTGACAATCTGAGCACTTTGAAATGCTGATTAGATGAATTCACAGAGGCTACAGATATTGATGGCTACTAATCAGAATTGCTATATGTTCTCCACGATGAAGCTGTATTGGTAACTATGAAGTTGGGTCAGTAGCTGACGAACAAAGGATGGAGGACATATACTAGACTCCTAGGGCCCTTCCACACAGCTGTATAACCCAGAAGATCAAGGCAGATAATCCACAATATCTGCTTTGAAGCTGATTATCTGAGTCCACACTGCCATATAACCCAGTTCAAAACAGATAATGTGGAATTTTATACAAGTGTGTGGAAGGGGCCTCAGTTAACCGACACCCATGGGGGATTGGCAGATGCAGGGTAAATGTAGTTTCTGGTTGCTTGGGAGTTACTATTCAAAATAAGCCTAATACTATACCATACCATAAACTCTTGTATTGATCTGAAATAAATACAGAAAATAAAGACAAACTTAATGTAACACAGTATTACTGTATTATAAAAACTATGGTAATTTGACTGTATTATGAAAATTGATTTTATTTTTATTTAAAGTATTGTTTTTCGTATTTTTCCTGGCTGCTCAGAGTTTATGTAGTTGTCTTCAAATCCTGTTGATATGCTTCGGCGAGATTAATTGTCCACTTTACCAACAGAATGTTGGCTTAAATAAGCCTTTGGTTTGACACACCTTAGCTCTTACCTTCGCAAATGGATAGGTACTGAGTTGTTCATTTTTTATGTTTTTATTGCAATCAATTTTACCATTTTAAGAATCATTGTTTTTGTATATTTTAGCTTACATGAGCACTACTTTCAGTGGAAAGGCAGCAGATAAATGAATAAGCAAATATTGATTTAACATCATATCATGAGATACAGACTGGGCAGACCTTTAAGGTCTAGCAAGGAAACCTCATTTCCACACAGTCTAGGGCCAACTTGCATTTTAAAATTATCAAAGAAGGCACTTTATTGGGGGCAGCTCTAAAACTATGGAATGTGTTGCCGGAAGAAATTAGATCAGCTCCCACCCTGATGTCATTTAGAAAAGGTGTAAAGACATCAGCTTTTAATTTAATTTTCATTGAATCCTAGCACCTTGGGTTGTATGGGGAATTTTAGACTGATTTTAATTTTATTGCTTATAATATGGCTGATGCTATGGAGCATTCACTGAACTCTTTTTTTAAAAAAAAAAAGTTAATAGTTTGTGTTGCACTGTATATTTCAAAGATGATATGAGCCACCTTGGGTCCACCTGGAGAAAGGCAGCATAGAAATCCCAATAATAAATAAATAAGTAACACAGGCTTCTGAAGCCTGGAGGTGCTATGTGTTATGTAGTTTAACAGACTCCTAATTTATTTATTAATTATTGTTTGTATCCCGCTTTCTCTCTGTCAAGGAGACTCAAATGGTTTTAGCATTGTGTTTTTAAGAAGTCCTGTATTTAATTCTATTTTAATGTGCTCTACGTGGGGGTTAGCTTTGAAGACTGTTTGGAAGCTCCAAATGATCCAACGGACAGCAGCCACATGGCTCACCAGAGCGGTGTACAGGAAGCATGCAACCCCCTTGCTACATCAGCTTCACTGGCTGCCAGTCTGCTACCAAACACAATTCAAAGCGCTTGCTTTAGCCTATAAAGCCCTAAACCCAGCTTACCTGTCCAAATGTAATTCTCCATAAGAACCATCTCAGAAATTAAGATCGTCTAGTAAGACCCTGCTCTTGGTTCCGCCTCCTTCGCAGGCATGACTCATAGGAACAAGACGGGGTTTTGTCAGTGGTGGCCCCTTGGATATGGAACTCCCACCCCAGTGACATTAGATCAGCCCCTTTACTCCTAGCCTTTAGAAGAAAGGTAAAACCCTCGCTGTAGGATCAGGCTTTTAGTAAATAGGGCACTGCAATGACAGATTTGGAATTTATGGAATTACTATGGAAAAGGCTTGGACTACGACTGTGGATGTTGTGATTTTTAAATGTAATGTAATGTTTTTAAATGCTTAACAGGTCTAAAGAATCTCCTGAAGTATTGAAGACCTAGGCCCCTTCCACACAACTGAGTATCAAGAATATCAGAACCCAGAATATCAAGGCATAAAATCCCACAATATCTGCTTTGAACTGGGATACAGTATATTGCAGTGTGGACTCTGATAACCCAGTTCAGAGCAGACATTGTGGGATTTTCTGCCCTGATATTCTGGGTTACAGGGCTATGTGGAAGGGCCCACAGACAGAAATTAGACATGTAGTCTTGGATAATCCAGGGCCCTTCCACACAGCTCTTTATCAAAGAACATCAAGGCAGAAAATCCTACAATATCTGCTTTGAACTGGGTTATCTGATTCCACACTCGGATAATGTGGGATTTTCTGCTTTGATATTCCGGGACACAGGGCTGTGTGGAAGGGCCCCCTGTCTTGCAAAATAGTTGGGCCACAAGAGTACTGCCACTCCAAAAGAAACAGGGAAGAGGACAGTGACGCATGCGCAGTAACACGGCACCGTGAAGCATGCGCAGTGAAGGCAAGAACACCTTGGAGACATTTCAAAGCGGGTCGCGTTTCTTCTCAGCCCTTCACCTCAACCTACCATTGCTTCGCTGAATACTAATGGTCAGTCCGTGCTGAAGGCACCCATAAAGAGCACTCGACTCCATCCTCTCCCAAACAAAGCAAGGAAGCCGCTCCTCTCTTTCCCTTCTGAATCGGGTATCGCAAATGAGCAGCGCACCAACGGCCACCGTTTTGAAAGGGGCGCGCCGCAAAGCCTGCCGGGAAGCGACGTCGCTCAAGGGTCCGTAAACTCCCTCGAAACTACCGTTCCCAGCATGCAGCGCGGCGCGGCGCTTTCTCTCAGAGTGCTGAGTCACGCTTTACGCACTTGATTGACAGCTTGTTTTGAAACAGGAGACTCCTTGTGAAGTCAGCGGGCTTTTTTGCCTTGCAAGCTTTGATTGATTGATTTGCTACATTTATATGCCGCCCTTCTCACCCCGAAGGGGACTCAGAGCGGCTTACAAATTAAATTTAAATACAATATTATATTATTAGCATAGGGAAACCTTTACCTTTACCTTACAATACTGGTAATAAATTACTATATTGTACTGTATCAATATATTGTATCAATATATCAATATATTGATTGCCAAGGCTCAGTGCTTTAATTTCACAAGGTCTTTAGCCTTCTTTGCCAAAGAGAGCTGGTGTCTCACCAAACTACAAATCCCAGGATTCTGTAGTATTAACCCATGGCAGTTAAAGCGATTTCAAACTGGATTAAATCTACAGTGTAGATCAGGCATGGGAAACCTTAGGCCCTCCAGAGGTTTTGGACTTCAGCTCCCACATTTCCTGATGTTGTGCATTTTCCAGGTTGTATGGCCATGTTCCAGGAGCATTATCTCCTGACGTTTCGCCCACATCTATGGCAGGCATCCTCAGAGGTTGTGAGGTCTATTGGAAATTAAGCAAGGGATGTTTATATATCTGTGGAAGGTCCAAGGTGGGAGAAAGAACTCTTGTCTGTTGGAGGCCAGTGTGAATGTTGTAATTGGCTAACTTGATTAGCATTTGATGGCCTTGCAAGCTTCATTCCTGCCTGGGGGAGTCCTTTTTTCGGAGGTGTTAGCTGCCCCGGATTGATTCATGTCTGTAATTCCTGTTTTCTGATTGATGTTCTTTTTTCGCTCTCCTGATTTTAGAGTTTTGTAATACTAGTAGCCAGATTTTGTTCATTTTCATGGTTTCCTCCTTTCTGTTGAAATTGTCGACATGCTTGTGGATTTCATAACGTCAGGGGAAAATGCTTCTGCAACATGGCCATACATAGAGCCCGCCATGAAAGCCTTCGACAGCCTCATGCCCCTTCCTAACGGTATTTAATAAATGTGAGAACTGAAGTAAAGAATCTTAGAAGTTCCCAAGTTTACCTCTGAGTAAAGCAGAGCGTTGCATTTTGGTTTCAAAGTAAAATTGCTGCAATAGATTTTTTTTCCTCTATTTTTTGACACAGAAAAGGGTAGCTCCACCAAGGTGGAGCCTCAAAAAATTGGTTACAAACTCATAAATGTTCCTCTCCACGGAAATCTTTAGTAAAAGGCGAAAGATTTATACGATCTGAAGAGAAACCAGAGTATACTTTTTTCTGCTGCTGCCACGGCCCTCACAATATCGCCGCCTGCTCTTTAGGTGATAGTGACACCAGAAAAGCGACTATTACTTTTGCTTTTCAGAAGATTATATAGACATTTCGGCATTTCTATCTGTTCTTAATGTTCATGTTGGCAAAGAATATTAGCTCAAAATGCGGCAAACCCCTTCCCTTTAGCGCAATGCACTATGGTTGCAAAAATAAGCAAATGAGCTCCCGGGCACTTCCGCCCTCGCTTTTGGGAGAGGAAGCATGGTCTCTTTTTTCCCTTGTTTGCAGTTTGTAACAGAGATTCCTTACAACTATATTGTTACTTTCCCCAAAAGTAATGCGAGGATATGAAATGAAAACCCTGCTTGGACGAAATACTTTTTGGACTACGATCCCATGATCCCTAGATATTGACTTTCTGACCTGGGAACTCTGGGACTTGTAGTCCCAAAGCAACGTTTGGGAGTTCTGAGATCCTGGATGGTATTTTTAGCTGCATGAAATTTAAAGGCAAATCACCCTGATTTTTGCCGTATGCTGGACTGCATCTACACTAGGCATGGACAAACTTCGGCCCTCCAGGTGTTTTGAACTTCCACGTGCTTGTGGATTTCCATGGCTTCTCTGTAGTTTGACAAACATGTGGACAATTTCAACAAAACGGAGGAACCAATGAAAATGAACAAAATGTGGCTACCAGTATTTTAAAACTCTAAAATCAGGACAGTAAATCAAAAACAACACTCTGGAAACAGAGGAATTCCAGACATGAAACAATAAGGGCCAGCGAATCACTTCCCAACAAAGGATTCCCCCAGGCAGGAAGCAGCCAAGCTTCGAAGCTGCAAGGCCATTCAGTGCTAATCAAGGTGGCCACTCACATTTGCCTCAAGCAGACAAGAGTTCTTTCTCCCACCCTGGACCTTCAACAGATAAACCCCACTTGCCTAGTTTCCAAAAAAAACCTCGCACCCTCTGAGGATGCCTGTCATAGATGAGGGTGAAACGTCAGAAGAGAATGTTTCTGGAACATGGCCATACAGCCCGGAAAACTCACAGCAACCCAGTGATTCCGGCCATGAAAGCCTTCGGCAGCACAAGAATCAGTTTATCAGGGGGGGGAAACTCCCTGAACAATATAGATGAGAAATCAATTTAACTGGGAGTAAGATTTTGTTTTTATGCCCCCCTCTGTTTAACATTTTCTCCAAAGGACTTGTTTCTGAAGATGAAAATTTTAAATTACTGTTTTTATTGTAATATTTTGGTAATATCAGTAGCAACGCTTGGAAAATTGAGTTCTGCAACTACAGTTCCAATTATTCCATAGTACTGGTCCAAGTGTTGTCAAACTGCGTTAATTGGGCAGTGTAGATGCATCTTAAACCCGGTACTTATATTGCAAGGACAAAAAACTGTTAGCCCTTCAGAAGTTTTGGACATCAAATCCCAGAAGCTCCAACCAGCATCACCAATGTTTTGGGGGTTTTTGTGTGTCAGGAGCGACTTGAGAAACTGCAGGTCACTTCTGGTGCGAGAGAATTGGATGTTGCCCAAGGGACACCCGGATATTTTACCATCCTGTGGGAGGCCTCTCTCATGTCCCCGCATGGGAAGCTGGAGCTGACAGATGGGAGCTCACCCCACTCCTTGGATTTGCACTGCCGACCTTTTGGTCAGCAGTCCTGCCGACACAAGGATTTAATCCATTGTGACACTGGGGGCTCCTATCACCAATATTAAAGGACTATAAGCACTGACTGTAGAAACGTCTGAAGAATGAGACTTTCTACTCCTGGCATACAGATCATCCTCCCTTTGATAATAGTCATTACAGAAGAAGCAAAAACTCCCTTTCTTTCTGACCAATTCCTAAGTCTTATTTATCCCAACCCACAACTGCAAACACAAACAGAAGCCATTGTCATAGTGATGATCCCAGCTGCTCTTGGCTACTTGGCTCTGTTCCTCTGGCAAGTTGGCACCACACCCCAGTTACCAGCATAGCAACTCAGAAACGCTATATGCCCATGTAGCTCTTTCCTTCAAAGAAGTGCAAGTGGGCAATACCTTCCAGAGAAATACCTTCTCACGATGACAGATTTGGCGGTCTTCCGCTGTCCCAGCTGTGAGATGGGCTTCCGTTCCAGGAAACTGCTAGAGAAGCACATGGAAAAATTCTGCATCGGCCGAGAAACAGCTATTGTAAGTGATGTTGAATAACGGATGCTAAATACAGCAGAAGCACCGCATAAGGGCAAAGAAAGTAGGAAAAGAAATAGAACGGACTGCTTGCTACATTGTCTTCACATTAATTCCATTTTATTGCAACCCAGTTATTGATTTTTCTCAGCAAGATTTGTTCAGGAAATGTTCATCTGAAGCTGAGAGAGAGTGACCTGCTCAAGGGCATTTAATGGGTTCCCTGGCCTATTGGAGTGTTAGTTTAAATTACTACACCATAACCAGATAGGTATATTTGTTTGCTATCTGATATTCTGACAAAAAATTAACACTTTTTGTCCCAATATTTTGGAGCTACTGTTATAGGTATTGAATATAGGAGGGAAATAATTATATACAGGCGATTCCCAAGTTACAAACATCAGCCTTGTGGTTGCCTCCAAAGGGCCATTGAATCCATGGACAGAGAATCCGTGGATACAGAGGGCCAACTATATGTGTGTGTGTGTTTGTGTGTGTGTATTGCATAGTGATCAGTGCAGTTTATTTTTTACCCAGCCTGGCTTCCTAGGTGTTATTGAATGACAACTCCCATCACTTTTGATTATCTGTCATGTGGACTGAAGATAATGGGAATTACACTTGTGACTCTGAGGCTAAGGAAAAATAAAAGGACATTTTAAAATCAGCCTTGTATCTAAGTCCAAATCTCACTATCCTGACTAAAACAGAACAAACAGCCTTCCAGATATTGCTGTAGAGACAAATGTCTCTAATTGTTTTAATTGTATTTTATTATTCTATTTTAAATGTCTATTTTAATTTTGTATTGTTTTTAAGGCATTGAATAGCTGCCTATATGTAAAGTTGCCTTGAATCCCCTTTGGGGTTGAGAAAGTTGGGCTAGAAATATCGTAAATAAATAAATAAATCCCCATCAGCTCTACTCATGATGTTTAATGATGAGGAATACAGCAGTTGTAATCCAACATATGGAAGGCCAATAAAATTACTTAGTGGGCCAGATTTGGCCTATGACTCTTGAATTTCAAACAATTTCACCATATCCAATAAGCCAGTGACAACTTCATATTTGTATTTAGCAAATCATTTTTTGAGGGAGGCCATAAGAATAGACTATTCCTGGGATATTTTTCTTCTTCTGTTAAGCATCAGTTACTATTGCTCTTTGTGGGAAAAACCTAAAGGACTTGCTTCTCATCACAAAAGAGTTCCTTTGTCCCCCAGAAGGCAGAGAGGATGAGCAGGTTTTACAGCTGCTCCCTTGAAGGACTTCATTGAAACATTCTGACTTCTTTGAAACTTAGTCTAAATTTATTTTCATTATGACTAATTTATCTTTTCCATCCTGTTGTTTGATTTCCTTGGAACAGTATCATGAGCCAGAAGCATCAAAAACAAAGAGGCATCACATGAAAACCTTGGAAAATGAGGAATACAAGCAGCAGAGGTCTGACTTAAGAAGCTTAGACTACACAGGAAGTCTTTCCAACAGCCAGATGTTGAAGAAACTGACAGAAGAGGTACTGCAGAAAACAGGAAGGAAAATACTATTTTTGCAGGCAAAGTTGACCTTACTTTCTTTATAATATAACATTATTTTCCCCATAAGATTTAAATTATGAAGAAAGTAGTGTCATCTTTAATTGTTCTAGATCAGGCATGGGCAAATTTGGGCCTTCCAGGTTTTTTGGACTTCAACTCCCACAATTCCTAACAGCCTATTGGCTGTTAGGAATTGTGGGAGTTGAAGTCCAAAACATCTGGAGGGCTGAAATTTGCCCATGCCTGTTCTAGGTTAACTCCATTCTGCCATCTCAAACCTGTACCTTAGTCTTCAGTCTCAGGTCATTTTAGTAATGTAAACAGTTTTTAAAAAACCAAGTTGGCTTTGGGGCATTAGTAAGGAAGTTAATTTTTATTTCTTTATAAGGAATTTAGGATATCAATATTTTTATTCAAGAAAGAAATAGCATAATATAACGCTAGTAATAATGCAAATACGCAAGATTTTGTCTTATATGATGATAAAATTACACAGTTCCATTTCACCTACTACAACTAAGTACAGATCTGCATCAAAGCACAAACACAAAAATAAAATACATACCTATACAGACTTACAGACTAAACTAACACACAAGAAAACAAAACTCACAGTCACTATGGTTTTCAACTCTTATTATTCTACTTCCTTTAAATAGTATTGTATAATCACACTTCTGCATTTGGTAACACTCTTCTAATTCATAAATCCAACAATTGACAATTGCCCCCAATTTAGGATATTGAGATTTAGACACTGTATTCAGATTCCATTCCAGTTCTACAACTGCATCAGCATTCAGACATGGTTGCAAATACAGATGAATCAATTTTCAAGCACAACAACTCAAATCAAGTGCTATGATAGGCACCTGGAATCCTGTGTGTCCTTAGCCAAATCCCTATTGCTGAAACTGTCAAATAGGAAAATTATTTGGCAGGCCCACAAACTGTGTGCCACTAAAATAATTCTTGCTTTCTGCAGTTCCAGAAAATGAGGATATCACTGGAAGGCACGCTTCCTGCATTCAGGACCCTCCAGACAGAGGTAAAACAGCATCTTGGGGCTTTAAAAACTTTTTGCTGGACCTGCAAAACAATTTAAAACACATATTGGAAGGAAAGGCTTTGAGCATTAGACAATAAAACTGAATTGGATTACCAATTGTTTCACTTCAATGATTTAATCGTTTTTCTATATGATTGACTCCTTCCATTCTTAACATACTCTCCTTTCTTTTTCTTCCAATGGACTGTTCAGTGCCTGCATTTTTTTACTACTACTACCATCCTGTAATACATACAAAGTTTCTTTTCTCATATCGCTTCTCCCATCAGCCTAAGGATTACTTACTTTGTAGGTTTTATTGTAGAAAGATAACCATCGTGGTCTATAGACTTTAACTGGTTCACTACAAATACTAATAGGCAGAGTAAGGAGAGACCATATTGGGGGAGGATTTTCAACTCCCCTAAAATCCCCCCCCCCCCCAATTCTGGTACAATTACTAATCCGAGACTGCTAAGAACCGCAACAGCTCTTCATATTCTTAAGTAAATATTATGGTAAAAATGAATAACCTTTCAAAATCTGAATTGAATGGGCAAAGCACAAATTCACTGGAATAGAGTTCCATATCTGTGGGGCCATTTAAAAAGCCGTGTCTCATGGTCACCAATTCTAGACTGAGAATAATAGATATCTGTTCACTTAACTTCACAGATGAATAGCAATGTGAACCTCGTTTTTCCACATCCAAGCCCAACACTCTGTTCATTGAAAATACAGCCTTTCAGTAGAGGGCTGGCTGAGTTTACAATTTCTGGAATTCACAGTTAGCTCACCACATACCATCTTTTAGGGACACTTACCTCTTGAAATGTTGTGTAGTTGACTATAGAATTCATGGTTATCTCAACTTGTGGACTTACTTTCCTTGATCCTTAGGATAGCGGCACGCAGCAGATCTGCTACCAACAGGAATATTGGCAACGACATCAGCAAATAGCAGAAATCCACGAGCGCCAATTAGCTGATATTCAATCCAGAAACCAACACTTGGAACAACAGAAGAATGGTAAAAGAAATGAGAGCATATTCTTGCTTGTGTCAATTTTTGATGTCAACAGTCTTAAAGAAATTTGTCTTTTTAAAAATTATACAGGATATTATAATTTGATTCAGAGAACATCTGGAAATATGTTGATTTGCATGAGATGTTCTAATGCTGTACAAGCAGTCCCTGAGTTACAAACATCCGACTTACAAACAACTCATAGTTAAGAACAGGGGTGATAGACAACAGGAAGTGAGAGAAATCTACCCCTAGAAAGGGAAAGAGTTATTATACGGAAAAGGTGTCTTCACTCTGAAGCTTTATCACCAATCCTTGTTCTCACAACAAGCCAAATTTTTCAAAATCCATTTTTGTGATATAAATTTTATTGTGTTGTGTGAAAGTAGCATGCAGTATACAAAAATAAAAATACAAATATTGTTTCCCCATCCACCCCCTTACCCACCCGTGAACCACCACCCATGACTTCCGACACCACTCAGTATGGAACTAGTAATCTATCCTTATAATTACACTAATAGATTCAAAGTCTATTTTTGTCTTCTTTTTTAAATGTCCAAATACAAGTCTCCATTTTCTAATGAAATCTTCATTATTTCCTCCACATATGCCATTGGAGAGCTTGGCCATTTGGATATACTCCACTGATTTTCTTCTCCAGTCCTTAATGAGTAGTTCCTTTTCCCCTTTCCAATATTTTGCTATTGTAATTTTTGCTGCCACAAAACTATATTGGCAAATTTCTACATCTTCTTTACCAATTATTTTAGGAAACAAACCCAATAGACACATTTCTGAGATTGAAAGTAAGGTGAAGTCTTCTGAACAGGGGCACTGACAGCAAAACAAACACCACAGGTGTGTTAAGGTAAAGGTCTTCCCCTGACTTTAAGTCTAGTCGTGTCTGATTCTGGGGGTTGGTGCTCATCTCCATTTCTAAGCCAAAGAGCCAGTGTTGTCCATAAACACCTCCAAGGTTATGTGGCCAGCATGATTGCATGGAGCGCCGTTACGTTCCGGAGTGGTACCTATTGATCTACTCACATTTGTATGTTTTTGAACTGCTACGTTGGCAGAAACTGGGGCTAACAGCAGAAGCTTACCACCCTGTTACCCGGATTCGAACCACCGACCTTTTGGTCAGCAAGTTCAGCAGCTCAGTGGTTTAATCCGCTGCTTCCCTATTCTATCCAGAGCTTATATATAAATATAGATATTTGGCTGGAGTGACATTTAAAATGGTACCTGTTCTGATTTCTTAAGAAAACCTATAAGAACAAACCTATCTGGCCTTTCTTGCTCTTAAGATGGGGACTGCCTCTATATCTTTTATCCAGAGATCCACAAACGCCTGGAAGAGCTGAAATTAGGGAACTCGGCTACATCTCATATAGAACAGTTGTTAGTGGAGCTGAATGCTCAGGAAGGAAAAAACCAGCTCACCCTGGATGCCCTGCGGAAACAAGTGGGACTGCTGCAGGTAACAGCAGAGAGCAGGTAAGACTCCAAGGAGAGAACTAGTTTTAATGATGAATGTGTCAGTATTCTGAGATGGGGATATTTCTTATTCATACTTCTTGTTATAATCCTGACATAGAAGCCAGGCCAATGTACATAATGTGCAGGGATCAAAAAATATATCTGAGGTTTGTCCCATTATCAATCACTTGGGTGACATAGATGGTGGTGTGGGAAATGCAAACACCATTAGGGCTGGCTATTTTTCTGTCTGAGGCAAAGAACAAAATAGCAACTGCTCCCATATAATTTTAAAAGTCCAACTGGATTAATACAGTCATTGAATGTGTATTCACTGCTGATCATGGGACAGTGTCATCATCTATAACTGGAAGTAGCAGACTGGACCAGGAGGTATTGAGCAGGCCATGTGCTGTATACTGTCCACCTTTCTCCTTCAGCCCTTCCTGCTATTTGAGGCAGTTGCCTCACCCAGCCTAATTATGACCAATCTTAAGCATCATCATTAAAGAAATCATGAATAAATCAAAGGGGCCTTATATATATATATATATATATTTCTATATATATATCCTGTCTTCTTTTTAGGAGCAAACCTGAACCCACCACCATGATAAAATCAGACAATGTTACAGACAAGGTGAAGGAGAACGTCTTCTTCAAGTCTATGCCATTTCTACCAGCTGTTGGCCCTCTGTCTTCAGAGATACAGTGAGTACAGAGGAAGGGGTAAGACTGGTAAGGCAATAAGTAATTAATAGCATTAATAGAAATGTTTACTAGTGATATTTGCCATTAAAGAGCAAGCAAAGCTACAAGCAGCAACCTTCCTCCTATGCTATTCATTCATTCCTCACTTTGGAATTCCAAGATACAGAGAATACTGACTGCCAAAGCAGGAAAAAGGACGCTGCAGAGAAGTACCTGATAAATTGAACTTTTATTAGAAATAGTTTATACAAGGAATAATTACATGGAGAAAGCTTTAACTTTACATGGACAAACACAGCCGAGAAGCCACAGCTGGCTGTAGTAGCTGAGAAGAGGGGCCGTTAGCAGTAGAGAGGAACCAAGCAAAGATGACTACATTTTTCCCTCTGGAAAAGACGCATCAGGGCCAGTTGGCAGACGTTGATGAGGGCCCAAGGCTCACAAGGGTAGGCAATACTATTATGCCTGCTGATGAGCTGAAAGACTGGCCAATTAACACCAAAGGGCTATTATTTAAGGAGAGTAATATTATGGACTCAGAAGGTGGGAGAAGCCGAGGTGGACAGTCCTGAGACTATGGTAACACAAAACTGGGGCTTGGACCCAATACCAGGAAAGCCCCAACCTCATTTCCAGGAGAGGGTCACTTTAATTCTTACACACCCAAGAATTTTTTACAGCAGTATCCCTACCTTGACTTGCAACAAGGAGAAGAATTGAATGAGGGCTATTCACACCTGGAGGCCAAGTTTACTGCCTTCTATAATGATTTGGTGATAATTAAGAAGTATCTCTACAGGAAAGTATGGTGCTCATGAGTACACTTGCAAAAATAATTAAAGAGGAGGTTTTAGAAAGCCGGTACAACTGTGATTCTACTAAGGTAATGCCGGCTGTCAAGATTTCAGATACAACTAGGCAGGATACAGCTACTCCCCGGTCTAGAGATAAAAGAACAAAACGGACAAAAGTGGATGAAAACAAGCACTTTAAAATCAACTCTAAGAGCCAGGGGGAAAATAATTACCAACATCAAAAGGGAGATGAAACAAATAATCACATGCAAACAAATAAGACGTTCCAGAAATTTAAAAATACACATTAAATAAACTCTTAGCACTAATTCCATCTTCAAAAACCTTGGCAACAGGAAGGAGAGGTAGCAAAAAAAGTTCCCCAAAGTGGAGCCACGGTGCTACCAATGATGGCAAAGTGGATAGAACCAGAGTGACTAATCAAGGACTCCAAAAGATTAATGTGGCAACACAAACCTATTGGGAAACCAGGCTACCAATATGACAGGAGAGAAGGGTGGTAGGAACACAAAAAAAGATAACATAGATATTTTCCATTGTTATTGCCTGTGGAACCTTCCTTCTTCCCTTTTTTGAGACATTCATCTACTGCAAAATGCACTCAGGACTTTATGAAACCTTATTTTAGGAAATATTGAGTTAGATCACATAGTCAGAATGATCTCTAGGAGCAATATTGAAAGTGCAGTAGCAGATAATTGCAGTCAAACATTGGAAGATGTCTCACGAAAGCAGACTGGATACATAAACGTTTTCATTTGGACTGCGATTTAAAAGAGACAAGAAACGGAAAAGGGGAAATTAACCAAAAAGAAATCTAAAAAAGAAGCCAGTACTTGAAGGGGGGAAATTAACTGAGATTTGCTTGAGAGATGAAAACTAACAAAAAGATGTTTTCTGACAATGTTCAGAGCAAATCAAAGAACAATAAAACATTTATTCAACCTAAACACTAGGAAGAGCTCACTGATGGTAAGAGCTATTACATAATGGAATAAACTGCTTCAGAAGACAATGGCTTCCTTTGAAAGTTTCTAAATCATATAGCCATTCCTCAGTTTACAAAGTCCATGTTGATTTAATCAATCACCTCTTGTTGACACTAGCAATTGGATTTAGCTCCTAGGGCCCTTCCACACAGCCCTATATCCCAGAATATCAAGGCAGAAAATCCCACATTATTTGAGTGTGTGGACTTAGATATCCTAGTTCAAAGCAGATATTGTGGGATTTTCTGCCTTGATATTCTGGAATATAGGGCTGTGTGGGAGGACCCCCCAATTCAAAGCAGATAATGTGGGATTTTATACAGCTGTGTGGAAGGGGCCCTAGTCAGTAGGATTGCTGTTCCCCCTCCCCACCCCATGCAACCCTATGCAATATTCAAGTTGCATGAAATGCAGAAATTAAGCAGTTGTAGCTTTCCCATCATTAATTTCCATGCCTTCAACAGCTCTGGGATCGATACATAAAGTGCAACTAATAAGGGCATGAAACACATATTGAAAAAGATTTAGCAACATTGTCAGGAAGGTGAGGCTGCTTTTGTATATCCCCACAGGTCTGTATACCTGGCTTATGTGCAGAGTGGAGGCAGTGACGTTAACGTCCTTCGTCAGATGTATGAGCTGCAGGTAGAGGCTATAGCACTGGAGAAAGCTGAAGCAAAACCTGAACACAAGAGCAGAAGGAAGAGTGAGCTCTGTTTCCTTGCCTTCCTTTCTATTGCCTGCATTTTAATCACAGACTAGGTGTCTTCTTGGAACTTTTGGTCTAGATCAGGCATGGGCAAACTTTGGCCCTTCAGCTGTTAGGAATTGTGGGAATTGAAGTCCAAAACACCTGGAGGGCCAACGTTTGCCCATGTCTGGTCTAGATTTTGCACATCTTTGATCTGATCAAAGGTTTGTTGTTCATAGACAATGTGAGGATTTGATTACACTGGGAAGCAGCATCTTGCTTTTGAAAGCTCAAAAGATATAAAAAATGTGTAAGTCTTCAAAATGTTATAGGGTTGTTTAGATAAATCCAGGAAGTTTGACAAATATTTCCTTCCTCTGATACATATCTCTCCAAATCTTGTTGCTCATTAGCTTTTCTTGCTGTCATTGCAGAATATGAAAGCAGCCCCAGTGCCTATTCAAGGGGTCTGGATGCTGAACTCTTGTCCGTTGAGTTGGAAAATCAGAAGTTGGAAGATGAAATACTAAAATTAAAGATCCTGAAGGACAGAAGGATAGTAGAACATGGTAGATGGTCTGCCTACGTTTCTATAGCTGAGCCAACGATAACACCTGGGGAAGCTTAGGATTCATCACAATTTTTTTTGTCTTATTGCCGTTAGTAGTAGCAGCAATAATAATACCATAGTGGTATTAAAAGTCAACAACACTGCTTTGGGGGAAGGTTATTTTATGATAGGTAGACAACCACTTCTGTAATCAAGGGCTTAAGAATATTATTTTCATCTTAGTAAAAAAAAACTTTGCAAGGATCTCTTCACTTTGGAGCTATAGCAGGAAGGACATAATGTTCCATATTTATCTGAACAGATGAACAGTGATTCTGGCCTGGTTTGGCCTGTTGACCAAGGTCGGTTTTTATGATGATCCGTTATTGGGAGAAATTCTAAAAAATGGCAGAAGGGCTGCATTGTGTTAACCTGGGCCTTCCTGGTTCATCTGATATGTGCACACTTTGAGAGTTTCCAAAAGAATGTTCTTGTCCTTTTTTATCTTTACTGTACCCAGACTTTCCAAAAATATTACTTTGATGGGGGGGTGGGGGGGGGAGAGAAAAAGAGAGAGAGTTAATTATAAAATCTATCCCTTGAAATTCCTCACTGAGGAAAATCTTGGCCCAATGGCTTCATGTGCAAGATGTGTGATCTGTGTTGTCGAAGGCTTTCATGGCCGGGATCACAGGGTTGTTGTATGTCTTTCAAAGATCTCAACTCAGATCCTGAAATCATCATTCTTCCAGCTGACAAGGGGAATGCCACAGTAATCATGGAAACAAAACAATACAAAGAAAAAATCAGACAACTTCTAGATCCCACAATTTACAAGAAACTGAAACAAGACCCCACTAACAAAATCACCAGAAAAACGAACACTCTAATCAAGAACTCCTCCATTAACTTTGACATACGCCAACAGCTGTGCAAATCAGAAGCCCTCCCACCCAGGCTTTACGGACTCCCCAAAATCCACAAGGACTCCATCCCACTCAGACCCATTGTAAGTGCCATTGGATCGCCGACTTACAACCTGGCAAAATTTCTGGCTACACAGCTACAAACCCACATTGGGCTCACTGCACATTATATCAAGGACTCTACACACTTTATAGAAAAGATCAGCAACCTCAATCCAAGCACCAAGGACATCCTGATCAGCTTTGATGTGGTGTCCCTTTTTACCAAAGTCCCAGTAGCTGACACCCTCACACTAATCAAACAAAACTTCCCAGAAGACATCACAGCCCTGTTTCACCATTGCCTCACCACTAGCTACTTTCAGTGGGACACTGGATTCTATGAACAGAAGGATGGAGTGGCCATGGGGAGCCCTCTCAGCCCAGTAGTAGCAAATTTCTATATGGAATACTTTGAAAAACAGGCCCTAGAAACAGCACCAAAAAAGCCCACTGTTTGGTTCAGATACGTAGATGACACCTTCACAATTTGGAGCCATGGAGAGGAAGAACTCAGCAAGTTCCTGGACCATCTTAACAGCATCCACCCAAACATCCAATTCACCATGGAAAAAGAAAAGGAAGGAAAACTGCCATTTCTAGATGTTCTGGTCATCCGCAAACCCAATCAACAATTGGGCCACACAGTTTACAGAAAACCTACACACACAGATAGATACCTTCATAAAAACTCCAACCATCACCCAAGTCAAAAAAGGAGCACAATCAAAGCCCTGACAGACCGTGCACAAAGAATCTGCGAACCTCACCTCCTCCAAGGTGAACTCAACCACCTAAACTGGGCTCTACAGGCCAATGGATACTCCACCACAGACATCAGAAGAGCTGCAAGGCCAAGAACAAGCCAGGAGAGTCAAGACAAAGATCCACCCAGAGGAAAGGTGTTCTTACCATACATCAAGGGAACTACTGACCGCATAGGGAAGCTGATGAAGAAGCACAACCTACAAACTATCTACAGACCCACGAAGAAAATCCAACAAATGCTACGGTCAGCGAAGGACAAGAGGGATCCTCTCTCTTCTGCAGGAGTCTACCGGATACCATGCAGCTGTGGACAAGTCTACATAGGGACCACCAAACGCAGCGCACAAACAAGAGTCAAAGAACATGAAAGGCACTGCAGACTAATTCAACCAGAGAAATCAGCCATAGCAGAGCATTTGATGAACCAGCCTGGACACAGAATACTATTTGAGAACACAAAAATGCTGGACCATTCTAACAACTATCATGTCAGACTACACAGAGAAGCCATTGAAATCCACAAGCATGTGGACAACTTCAACAGAAAGGAAGAAACCATGAAAATGAACAAAATCTGGCTACCAGTATTACAAAACTCAAAAATCAGAACAGTAAATAAAAAGCAATACTCTGAAAACAGAGGGTTTCCAGACATGAATCAACCAAGGGCAGTTAACGACTCTAAACAAAGGATGCCCCAGAGGCAGGAAGAAGACAGCAGATAAGCTTTTCAATGCTAATTTAAGTGATTAACTACACATTCACACTGACCTCTCTCACCCTAGACTTTCCACAGATATATATTAACCTCTTTGCTTAGTTTTCTCCATACCTCACAACCTCTGAGGATGCCTGCCATAGATGTGGGCGAAACGTCAGGAGAGAATGCTTCTGGAACATGGCCACACAGCCCGAAAGACATACAACAACCCGATGTGTGATCTGTTTATGGATGTTATCACAGTTATTTTGTCCTTCAGGAGGCAAAGCTAAGCTATTAGATATCACTAATTTTGCCAAAATGGAATAAGAGTTTGAACAAACTTTTGGTTAAAAAAAATAAAACACCAAATGAATGCATTTTAAGTTATCATACACTCACATAAGGACTAATTTCTAAATTCTTTATCCAAATAGGGGCCCCTGGTGGCACAGTGTGTTAAAGCGCTGAGCTGCTGAACTTGCGGAACAAAAGGTCCCAGGTTCAAAACCCGGGAGCGGAATGAGCGCCTGCTGTTAGCCCCAGCTCCTGCCAACCTAGCAGTTCGAAAACATGCAAATGTGAGATCAATAGGTACCGCTCCGGCGGGAAGGTAACGGCGCTCCATGCAGTCATGCCAGCCACATGACCTGGAGATGTCTATGGACAACGGCAGCTCTTCGGCTTAAAAATGGAAATGTGCACCAACCCCCAGAGTCGTTCATGACTGGACTTAATGTCAGGGGAAACCTTTACCTTTTACCTTATCCAAATATTTCCCACAGAAATTGTTCTTTTTTACAGTCCCCTCCCTGTCTAGGTACAGTGTGTTGCATTAATGAGACACTTTCTTCCTTTGATCAGAATCTTTGGATACAGAGCTGGCTAAACTGGAACAGAGGCACATGGCAGAGATGGCTCATCTTCATGCTGAGATTGGCAGATTGAAACAGGACCCTGAGAGGATGAAACCCCGAGGGCCCAGAAGGGGGTTGCCACCCCTATTGCCACCTCCTATAGCTCCTCCTCTGCCACCACCACCTCCTCATCATCTTCATGGCCTCCCAGACCCTGGCTTTCTATCTAGCAGTGTGGTGAGTGTCATTTCTATTCAAAGATAATTATTTTGCAGAAGACCTGCCTAAGGAGTTGAAATAGTCATCAGTGAGAATACTCATCTTGTTGAAATTTTGGAGGTTGCTGATAACCCAGGTGGCTGATTATCCCATTTTTGTTAGCTCCAGTGGCTTGCTTTCTTCATGGTTAACATGAGAAGGGTAACCCAGAAAAACTTTCTCAGACCTCCATCTCATCTCTCTGATGTTTGGTTGTTGTACTATGCCTTAGTTTCTGATTTTGGTAATGGCTTATTTACTTGAATATATTGTTACATCGTAACCATAGAAAAAGACTGCTCTTTGCTAACCCTGCAGAATATTAAGATACTTATTTGTTGGATCTGGGTATTGAATCCTTGACTGTCATTCCAATTAATCAGTGGCTAACTTCCAGGTTAAGACAACAAATGTTGGAGAAAATGTGCCATGCTCCACCAATAGAAAATATTGTATTGGCCTATTTGCCTAGGAGTGAATTTTTTGTTTGAAGCTATGGTGTGGTATTGTGGAAGGACTAGTGGTTACATATGATGCTTAAATACTATTACAACAAGTGATTATCAAATTCATCCAGTTTCTTCCTGTTACAGAACCCCGTGAGATCATCTGCCAGAGCTACAAGCCATTATTTCCTGGACCCCTCTGATGCCCTGGGACCAGCTCCGTATGATCCAGCGTATGTCTCCCTCCACTTATTGAAGGGGTGTTTTACTTGTACTTTGTGGGCTGATTCAGACAATTGCATTGGATAGGCCATATCAGCTATAGTTTTTTAGAAATAGTTTTGGTTTTTATGGGCAAGCTGATGGAGACTGGTAAATTATATATATTTTGTATCTCACTGGCGCCAATTTTGGAATCAGAAGGTCAAAAATACCCAGAAACAGGGCTAACATTTGAGGCACCAAAATATGTTTTAGTCAGTGAATGCACAGTGAAGATGTTTCACTTTCCCCAATCAATTGTCATAGCACTTGACTTGGAACAAAGCAGTTTGTGTATTCCACATCCCACTTAGCTCTAAGAAAGTAGCATAATTCATGCTAAATGAGAGTGAAATATTCTCCTGTTTCTGCAGGTCTGGTTTTGTGATATTTTATGATTTTCTCTTGGGTCTGGATCCCACATTTTACCAAATTTGCCTGGTCTCTGCCCTGTATCGTAATGGAAAAGAGCTGGGCAAGCCCACACCACTGCCCGTTGTCTCCTCAGATATGGGACAGTCCTCACAGTATATGATGGATAGACAAAGAGGGTGTTGTGCCATCTTGGCGACCCAACAGCCAGTTCCTAGGTGAGTTTCAGTTACTGTGTTTATTTGTTTTTTTATTTATAAAACATATATTTGTACCAAGAATCCTAGTCATCAGCAGCCTTGCTCAGGTTTTGCAAACTCCTTGACTAAATCCATTTGTAATGTGCTTTCCCTCGTTTCCTTCTGTTTTCCTTCTCCCAAGAATTTTCATCTTTTCCATTGAGTTATGTTATCTCATGATATGATATAAGTACAACAGCCTACGCTTGATAATTTTGGCTTCAAGTGAAGCAAGCAAGCTTCATTTGCTCTTGGGCCCATTTATTTGTCTTTTTGGCAAATATTGTTATTTTTCTGGCAAATACCGGTAAATAAATTATGCAAATTTAGAACTCTTCTCCAACACCACTATTCAGATGAGTTGACTCTTTTCTTGTGAGTTTTCTTCATCATCCAACCTTTCCAGGCATACCTCAAATACCCTAAAGGCACCAAAACCTGTCTGATCTTAGAAGCAAAGCAAGATCAGCTCTGGTTAGCACCTGGGTGAAAGATTATCAACAAATATCAGGTGTTTTTGTTGAGAAGAAATATTTGAGAGGAAGGAACTGGCATAAGCACTTTTGGGTATTCCTTCCCTTAATAATTGTATAAAATTAATAGGGTCACCATAAGTCAACAAGCAGTTTGAAGGCCTGCATACACACTCCTATATAGATATCAGAAATAATATGACATGGATGATTCTGACTATTTTTTCTAAAACTGTGTTCAAATCAAATATAACTATTCAAAGAATTATTTATAAACAGCAGTAGGAAAAAGCTAACTATCATAAGCTATTTTCGTCTGAAACAACTAAAAGCTGCCAACACACAGGGATGATTGCTTAGAGGAGAATATACTCCTCCTCCTGCTTTTTGCAAATATTAAAAATAGACATCACCATATGGCTAGCCAAGGGGCAGACTGCAGGACCTTTACAAATATTAAACAGCTGGTCCCATGGTTAGCCAGATGGTGCTCTCCGTCTTTCAGTATATTCTGTGCTTGGTATAATTGAAAACTTTTCCCAAAGAAAGTCTCAGAGCCTTTGCTACTTTCCTTTGAGTATGCTGTGTTGTCTAGTTTCTATGAAATGATTTGATTCAGTCCAACTTTGCAACTGACAGATCCTGTCTCTTCATATTTAAAACGCATTAGTAAATAATACGTAAATAGCAATGGTCTCTGCAACCACTGGAATGCAAGACCAGAATTTGGCAGTATTCCTTTTTAAAAAAAACTATGTTGGCTATAGGGCTGTGATGGCACAGCTAGTTAAACCGCTAAGCTGCAGAACTTGCTGACCAGAAGGTCAGCAGTTCGAATCCGCAGGATGGGGTGAGCTCCCATTGTTGATAGCCCCAGCTTCTGCCAACCTAGCAGTTCGAAAACATGCAAATGTGAGTAGATCAATAGGTACTGCTCCAATGGGAAGGTAATGGCACTCCATGCAGACAACGTTGACCTTTCAGCTTAGAAATGGAGATGAGCACCCCCACCTCCAAGTCAGACTTGACTAGACTTAATGTCAAGGGGAAACCTTTACCCTTACAATGGCTATAGGATTCTGGGAATTGGAGTGCAAACAATTTCCAAGCTCATAATTTTCATAGAAAAAGAAATGTAGGTATGTTGGTGTACCATTCATTTGTGTTAATTGTTTTTCAGAATTCTCCCTTCAACTTCTATTGCCCTTGTAACTGAACTTCAAGCCTCCGGAGGCTTTGATGCTTATGGACTAGAAATAGAGAGCTTGGCTCCCAGAGGGTGGGCCAAAATCCAAATTTTTGACCAACTGCATCAAGTGATGAGTGGACGATGGAAGGTACCTATCCGGGCGCTTCCTGTGAAGCCAGGACTTAATGTGGAGCAGATGAATGGTGTACCTCAGGTGAGGGCCTTTAACAAGGATCAAAGCAGAGCCACAAACCAAGATTGTTGGCTGCAACAACTGTTTTCTGTTGACCATTAAGAGTGTCCTGCTGATTGTCTCAGGGAGGTCTTGATGAACCATTTAGTCCAATTCTTCACACTGAATCCCTCCATCCTCCATTGCACCTCTTTCATGTGACTCCTTGTAATCTAAGACAGTTGTCTTCCTAGGTCCTGTCCACTTGATACATGTTTTCTCAGAGTAATATTACAAAAGGATAGCCATATTAGACAGGCAGCAAAAAAACAACAACACTCTGACGTTTTTCCTGGGACAATGACTAATTCTGAGAAAACTGATCCTTGGACAAACCAAGGTGTATTATTTCAGTCTCCTATTTGGTTATATTTACATGTGTTTTAATACTCAACTAACCAGACCTGACCTTGTTTTATCTCACAGGCTGGCAAGGCTGAGCTTTACTTGCGACTGGTGAATGCAAGAGATGCTGATATGCAGTCAATGGCTGAAGTCCATCCTGGCAATGCCTCCCTGTACAAATACCCTCCAACCGTGAGTCTAGCTCTGTGACACCTGCTGTTTTTAGTTGTATTGCTGTATTATTTGTTTGTCCCCTTGTTTCTCCTGAATCTGCTGCCTCCCTACTTTAATGATGCTGTTTCTTTCTCCCAAATGCAGGCGTTCAGTGGCACAGCATCTTCTGCTGATGCTCTTCCAACCCAGCACGCCTTTCGCTCTGCCCCCACCAGCCTGTCCTTTTCTGTCCCTCCTTACACTGGCTTTGTTGACCCTCCTCCAAATCAGGAACAGTTTGTCCAACACCAATCCAATAAAAGGTGAGGAAAAAGGAAGACAGCCATCTTTCTCCCCACTCCCCCATTCTCCCTCAAGGTCTGAACTGTCCTCCTAATGATAAACAAATATGTGTGTTATCATTTGTTTTTGTGTCTGTGTTTGTATATATCTGTGTGTTTTGCGTTAAAATGGCTTAAAATAAAATGTGTTCTTCTAATCCAACATTATTTGTGATAATTTCTGCTTGATCCAAAGATTGCCTTTAAGGATTTAAACACTGTACATTGTGGAAATGCTCCACCTGCACAGCAGAGAGAAATTATAATAGTCTCTGTGTCTGGGTGACCACAGTAATCTAAGGTACAAATGCTGATCACATGTTTTCCCACCAATTTTTATAGTGCTGGGTACCAGTTTCTCCTGAATTTCCAGAGCAGCACTAAAGCAACAGACTGGATGCAGGAGAAATATTTTTGGCTCTCCATATGAATAATTATTTTCTAAATCAGTGGTTCCCAAACTTATTTGGCCTACCACCCCCTTTCCAGAAAAAAATATTACTCAGCGCCCCCTGGAAAGGGGGCATGGCTTAGAGGGGTGGGTGTGGCTCTTGCTCAAGAGGGCAGTACAATGTAGTAATATATAATGCTAATATTGTGCTATGCTAATAATGTAATATATTGTATGTAAATATAATTTGTAAGCCGCTCTGAGTCCCCTTCGGGGTAAGAAGGGCGGGATATAATTGTAGTAAATAAATAAATAAATAAATAATGTTTGTATGTGCATCTTCAACCCTACTAAATTAACTACAGTTCCGTATTTGTGATGCATTTCTCCATAACTGTTAATTAAAACACAAATGCCTACATTCAGAGATGTTATTTATCTCATATCACTACACAGAGCTTGGATGCTAGCTGAACTTGCTTCTTCCTTGGATCGGTCCTTCATGCACCAGCTGAGTCCCTTTCTGCATGCATAGAAGCACATAGAGTGATAACACTATGTAACACAATTGTTGTTTCTGGGTTATAAATGTCATTTCCTAATTGGTTCTATCATAAAAATATGGAAAAATTTATTAAACTGCAAAACCTTGTTTTTGCCATTTTTGCAGTCTGCACATTGAAAAGTTTAAAATGACATATTTTCATTAAGGAAAATTACAAACTTTTGGACTTTACATAACAGAAGGATAAAAAATCAACATTGTATATCAAAGCTACAAAAATGAAGTTTCTGGGGTATAACAATTACTTTCAAAGTAAGTCCTGCACAAGTAAACAGGAAATAACACTTTCAAACCAGGAATAGAGTCTATTCTGGCCAATATATTTTCCGTATTCTGATAGAGGAGAAACAGCACACATGCTACCCTTTACTTTAAAACTTTTCTCTCTGTCGCTTTAATTCAACAGATATATTCTCAAATTGCATCGTTCCATATTTACAGTGTTTCATCAGTAGTGTCAACTAAGATACATATTCTCTTTAGATTTAGTTATTCCATTTCATTCCCACATCTGTCGTGATTTTGTTTTTTGCATTTTTATTCTAGGATATTTGATTTTTAAAAAGGAAGGCATACATCCTTCAGGCATATGCAAAAAAGGAGCATGTTTGTATACAGTACCTAATTAGTTTGGTTTGTCTGAGGTTTCTGTCATTTTAGATTATCCTATGTCAATCTCCAGTTAGTGAATGGGTTATTACTTAATACGAACCTGTTTTTTTTCATGTTGTGCACTTGCCAAATAGTTTATAGATGTAATACAATGACAATTGGCCATATCTTTTAAGAGAAATGTGCATAAATTACTCCTACCAACAATATTATTTTCTTTCAATTTCACTTTCTGTACATCACATATTACTTATCCATATGATCTACCACTTCTAACATTTCTTCCCTGCTTCCTACGTGGTTAAAGTTTGAGGCTTCTTGCCTTAATATTGCAATCAGTTTAGAAGTAGCAACCTTCCCCTTCCTTCCTTTCTTTGTTTCTACTGTCTCCCACTGTCCTGGCTGTGGCACTGGCAGCACCAAGACATCAAGGGAAAAAAGGCTTCACTGTATCATTACAGGTAAAGACCAAGTATATTTTCCCCCTTTATGTCTATGGGAAGATAATCTCTCCTGTATCCCAGCACAACTGTTGAAATAGTCTGAAGTGATCAAAACTGTTGCAAAATACCATTCTGCTGCATGAAGAAAGAGCTGGCTTACAGCATCCTCTTGAACAAATTATATGCAGCTACAGATAGTTGAAAATTAGGACCATTGCTAGAGACTGAAAAACTTTAGAATAAAGGACTAAGAAATTTGCATAAATTTTGCATATCCTTTCTTCAGTATTCATATAGGATAGTAATGGAATTAGAGTCCTATTATATAGATTCAAAGTTGGAGCCCAAAGGATCCGTGTTTAGAGGAATCCTTAACCAAAACATTTTGACCGTATATACCAGTGGTTCTCAACCTGTGAATCTCCAGATGTTTTGGCCTACAACTCCCAGAAATCCCAGCTAGTTTACCAGCTGTTAGGATTTCTGGGATTTGAAAACCAAACATCTGGGGACCCACAGGTTGAAAACCACTGGTATATACAATGAGATGTTGTGTTCTCAGCAGTGGCAATAAGACACTGACCACATAGAGATCAGAAGAAGTGGTTACACGGGCAGTCCTCGAGTTACAAACATCCGACTTACAAATGACTCCTTGTTAAGAACGGAGGTGAAACAACAGGAAGTGAGTGAAATCTACCCCTAGAAAGGGAAATTCATTCCTGAAAGAGTTATCATGGGGAAAAGGTGTCTCCACTGAAGCTTTATCACCAATCCTTGTTTCCACAACAAGCCAAATTGTTAAAAATCGAATTATCACAAAGGCAAAAAAATTAGGTGAAATTTTCAGAACAGGGGCACAGACAGCAAAACAAACACCACACACACACACACACACATCTATAGCTACACTTTTAAAATGTACCTGTTCCGATTGGCATACCAATTCAACTGCCTGTACTGAAATACGGGATGCCATCATTGTATTTAATCAACTGTAGCTGAAAACAGCAGATTAGCATAAAGGGCACAAAGTGGATCATGTGTTACACATAACTATGACCTGACAGAGAGCGGAATAGTCAGAGGAATCAAAAGGAACAATTGAGAAAGGATGCTGCTATTGTCTCCTCCGCTTCCCCTACATTTACAGCCTATAGTGATAACCTAGCAGTAAGGCTAGTCACCAGAAGGATTGGTCCAGAAGTACAGTACAATAGAGTCTCACTGATCCAACACTCGCTTATCCAACATTCTGGATTATCCAACGCATTTTTGTAGTCAATGTTTTCAATACATCGTGATATTTTGATGCTAAATTCGTAAATACAGTAATTACAACATAACATTACTGCGTATTGAACTACTTTTTCTGTCAAATTTGTTGTTAACGTGATGTTTTGGTGCTTAATTTGTAAAATCAGAACCTAATTTGATGTGTGATAGGCTTTTCCTTAATCCCTCCTTATTATCCAACATATTCGCTTATCCAACGTTCTGCCGGCCCGTTTATGTTGGATAAGTGAGACTCTACTGTAATTCAAAAGCAGTGTGGTTGTGCGGAAATCTATGTTATCCCTACATTCTTTATCAGCTCATCTGTTACTCCTACATAGCACATCAGACCATCTGCTATATCAGGATGGCTTTCATCTAGATCAAGTTCAACTGTTTGACTAGCAAGTTTTTGTTTGGTGGGAAACAAACATTTGTTCTCAGGATGGAAGAATGCTGTATGCTGTTTCAAAGAGTATATTAATAGCAATCTGATTATTTTACAAGTGACACAGCACCTCAGAGGCCGCAACATCAGCAGCAGAAATTAAAAGGAGAATTGGGGTTCATCCTTGATAGAGTGAAAGGTGCTCCTCTTGGAGATGGGGCCATCCGGCTGACAGGTTACCACCAGAAAACTGGTCAGGTAGGAACCCAATGTGTCATTAGGTCCACTTTGGTGCAATGGTTAGCGCCCTCGATTAGGAACCGACATTCTTGGGCCCAATATTCCTGCACTCCTAGCCTGACAGTAGGGGAAAGGCTTGGAGGTTTTTTTTAATGCAAATATCATAGGATTAAGCTCTGAAATTGCTTAAAAGTTTTGTCTGAAATTGTGACCAACCACTGCTAGTCTATGTAGACAACACAGAGCTAAATAGACCAAAGTTTTGATCTGTTGTAAGAAAGTTTTCTATATTCTTCAAGGTAGCTAGAAGCTACTTAGTTGAGGAAGAGGTTGATGAATACCAAATAAATGCATGTATTATAACACATGAAAATAACTTAAGGAACAAACTAGAGCATCTGTCACCATTTAAAATGCTATAACTCTTTCCTCTAGGTCATTGGCACCAGAGACTCAGGACTGAATTACTGCACTGATTCTGTCAGGTCCAACATCAAATATGGCTACTTCGTGTTAGGAGAGCAGGAGGTACAGAATGGTATCCTGGGCAGAGAATATTAGGTTTGGAGACTGGGGGACTCAAGTTCACATTCTTGTTGTAAGGTTTACTAACTGTTCTTAGACAAATTATTATCTTTCAGATTTAACCAACCTCATACCCCTTTTCAAAGCCAATAACAAAAAAAAGTTAAAATTTGCAACTTGACTAATCAGGATGCAAAAGGAGACAAGATCCACAAATGTGAGAGGGAAATCCCAGCAACATACATGTAATAGATACATTATGCAGTATCCCCCAACACTGGGGGAAAATAACTTACAGATGTAGATTTAAATGTAGGTACCATGACCTGGAGCCCCTGGTGGCACAGCAGATTAAACCGCTGAGCTGCTGAACCTGCTGATTGAAATGGCAGCAGTTTGATTCTGGTGAGTGGGGTGAGCTTCTACTGTTAGCCCCAGCATCTGCCAACCTAGCGGTTCAAAAACCTGCAAATGTGAGTAGATCAATAAGTACCCATCTAGCGGGAAGGTAACGGCACTCCGTGCAGTCATGCTGGTCACATGATCTTGGAGGTGTCTATGGACAACGCCAGCTCTTCAGCTTAGAAATGGAGATGAGCATCCACCCCCAGAGTCAGACATGACTAGACTTAATGTCAGGGGAGAACCTTTACCTTTACTTACAATGACCCATCTGGATGGACATAATTACTGTCCACAATTCATTTTCATGAAAATCACATCTACTGATGCTGTGTATGGACATTGCACCAGTACTTGCAGTGAGCACCTCTGGTCATAGCTTTTGCATCAGCAGCTTGCCTATGGAATTGCTTCATTCTTTGATTGAGTTCATGGCTATACGTTTTTGTTGTTACATGCAAAAAAACCGCCAAAAAACAGGTGTTGAATTATTTTACCTATGGCATGCTGTATAATTAAATCTAGACCAGATCTCACTCATTTTGGCCATGGTGGTCCATGCCTTAGTTACCTCCAGGATGGATTATTGCAGTGCACTCTACATGGGGCTGCCCTTGAAGACGGCCCGGAAACTACAATTAGTCCAACGATCGACAGCCTGATTGCTAACCGGAGCAACTTACAGGGAGTGTTCAACCTCCCTGCTCCATTGACTTTTGGGTCCCAATTCAAGGTACAGGTAATCACCTACAAAGCCCTGCACGGTTTGGGACCCGTCTACCTTCGCGACCGCCTTTCCCCCTATGCCTGCACGATCTCTTAGATCTTCAGGGGAGGCCCCCCTCTTGTTCCCTTCACTATCGCAGGCTTGGCTTGCTGGAACGAGCGAAAGGGCCTTCTTTGTAGTGGTCCCTCGGCTCTGGAATTCCCTCCCTAGGGAGATTAGACTGGCCCCAACCCTGTCTGCCTTCATCAAACAGCTCAAGACATGGCTCTTCCAGCGTGTGTTTGAATAACCACCAACATGATAGACCCCTGTCACTGATACATGACTTCCTAGCACTTTATCTCCTTGCTATTTATCCTACCCCGCATTATCCCAGCCGATTCTCTGACACTTGTCCATGCACTTTATTAAAAGCCCTTGAAATTGTGTATTTTCTTATGCCCAACCCCTTTTTACCCATAGTGGTTGATGTTTGCATCAAGTGGTTGATGTTTGCTTGGTGATTATATGTTTTATTGTATGTTATGCTTTAACCGATTATTTTATTTGATTGTTGTTTCATTGCTTTTAGTTATTGATATGTGTTTTAAATGGTTATACTTTGTTTCTGTTTTGGGCTCCGCCCCATGTTAACCGCCCCGAGTCCCTTCGGGGAGATGGTGGTGGGATAGAAAAATAAAGTAATATTATTAGTAGTAGTAAATGAGAAGAACTGGTTTTAAAAATAGGATACATGGGGAAGGAATGGATGTGAAATAACCAAATAGTATGTATACTGCTTTACTTCATGGTTCCTCTGGGTTGCTTCCTTTTCTTTCCTCCAGGTAACCTTCTGGGATGTTACACCACAGGAGGACATGATCCTTATTATCCGCTTTTACCACTGGCCTAGTGGGAGAACGGCGCCTGCCCCTTGGGACAAAGGAGCCAAGCCTCAGCCCCAGCCACTAGTGGGCAGCGAACAATGGCTAGCTGCTTGGACTGTGCTCAGGTTGACCAAGAGGTCTGAATCCTCTAAAGTGATGCTTGCAGGTATTCCTCCAACCTTTTAACTTGCCTGGAATTAGGATACCTTCTGCAGCTGGGGGTGGGCAACTGAATAGGTGGCTAGGGTCCAATTTTCAGCCCTGTGAGCAAAACCTGAACATCAGAACTTTTAGTTCCCTTCTTTTGCATTATTCATGCAAAATCATCTTTTAAAGTATGTTGGGGGGTGTGGCATTGGGATGAAACCACCATGTTTGTGGGCTGGTGGCATTTAAAACATTGTCTCAAAATCACCCCACAGACAAATAGCAAGCTTGCTAGCTAGCTAGATATTTGGGAAGTACTGTATTCCGGATTTAGGGAAATCTCTGGAGGGGCTTTGATCCTCTGAAGCTGTTTGTGGTCTATGGCAGGGGTTCTCAAACTATGCTCCGGGGAGCTCTTGGGGCTCCACAAGTTATTGTGAAGGCTCCATGGTGCCATGCTGCTTCCTGCCTCCTCCTCTTTCTTTCTCCTCCTGGGAAATGCTGGGAAATTAAAGTTTGGGGCTGGTGAAACAGCAGTGGTGGCCTCCTGGGGCATGCACCCTTTCTCCCCTGCCTCCCTTGCTGCTTAGACTCTTTTTCTCAGCACCTTCCCCCTCTTACCTTCTTTGCTTCCAAAACCCTATTTCCCTCCCACTGCTCTGGGGGTGCTTTGATTGTGCTTTTACTGCATGGCAGAAAGGGGTTGGGCTGGATGGGCCCTTGTGACACCCCTGGCAGCGAGAGCACTGGAAACCAATACATCGAGGCCAATAAACAATCTAATATCTTTATTAAAGAAATAAAACAAAAACAAGCAGAAGATAAAGTTCATCAATAGACCTTTCAGGAAAGGTCAAATATAGTCCAGTAATATATTGTCCAATGTCTAATATTAGAGTTTAAAGTTCGTAATCCAAAACCGAAACACACTCAAACTTCCAAGCGGTTTGAGTGGGGAAACGTCCAAGTCTTTGCTAGAGTTCAATGTAAGTCCAAGGCAAGGTATAGAAGACAAGGCTGGAACCACGGCGAGGCAAGGCAAGGAAACACGGCTAGGCAAGGCACGGAAACTCGGCTAGGCAAGGCACGGCTTGACTGGAAGGTAGTGGATCCAAACGCGGTCCACACTTGGCTGGAAGAGAAGTTAATCCTCCAACTGACACGTTGACTCCGCACTGGCTAGCCAGCGCACAGAACTTTTAAGGAGCTTCAAATCTTTCCACAGAGCAGGTGTCCAAATGCTCTTTTCCCAAGGGAAAAGAGCTAAAACAACATCTTCGACCAGATGCGATCCTCCCTGAGAGTTGTCAGGGGAAAACAGGTTAATCAGCAGATTCTCTAGCCGCTAATCGCACGCTCCTTCTCCTGCCAACTTTCTCAAACCTACTAGTTTCCCAAAATATTTGTCTATCAAAGGGAGGGGAATTGGTGGGAGAAGGCTCCGTTTCAAGGGCCTTTTTAATGAGCTGTGGACTAGAATTGTCAATAGGAAGCAGCTGGAAAGAGGCAGAGTCTTGCTGAATCGGCACAAACTCCATGTCCTCATCACTGTGGTCCATAATGGAGGCAGGATCACGGCCCAAGGGTTCAGGGGACATCACAGCCCTGGGGTTGTTCCTATTACTACTACTACTACTACTACTACTACTATACAGTGTAGAGTGCCCTCTGCCAGGGCACTTTGTGCTTTTTCTGCATGTCATCAGGGGATTGACTGGCTGTCCCTGAGATTGCTCCTATTATTATTATTATTATTATTATTATTATTATTATTATTATTATTATTATTATTATTACAAAGGATTAATGGCCATCTATTGGGGGTACTTTGATTGTGCTTTTTTCCTGAATGGCAGAAAGGGGTTGGACTGGATGGCCCCTGGAGCCTTCCACTGAAATACTGTTAAGTTTATGTTGGTTAAAATTGTTCTTAATTTTAACTATTATATTGTTCTTTCCTCTTTTTTGCACAACAAGTAATACAAATGTAGTGTGTATAGACATTTGTTCATGTTGTTTTCAATTAGTTCACACAAATACTCTCCATCCATCTGCCACTGGCCTAGCCCATCTACCAAAGTTTGCCCATATATATGGTCCACGAGAAAGCTTTAGATCAAAAAGGGCTCAATGGCTGAAAAAGTTTGAGAACCCCCTGGTCTATGGGATGACTCCCTCCCCCACTCTACACTAATGAAGGGCCTCCTAGTGCCAGTCCCCAAAGTTGTCTCCCTTTGCTTCCTCAGGTCAAGGGCAGGAAGGAGAGCGTAGAGTGCTTGGATGGAACACAGGGACCCACACGCTGGCTCTGTTCCATGCTCCTGTGCCACCTGTAGTAGCCTTGTCAACAGTGGTAAGTGCACCCAAAGGCAGGATACCAAGCAGGTACACAGATCACGTCAGGAGTGTAATTAGAAAAGGGGGACAAAATGAGAATAATGCCCACCAATAAAAATTCTGCCTCCCCAACAAAACATTTCTTCCTCCACAAATTTTAAGCGTTATAGAGAGTGAGGAACGGAATATCATTCACACCTAAAATACTTGTTGTATTCCCCATTCTCTTAATAACTTTGCTTGTCCCTTTTCTTTGGATGCCTAAATTGTCTTTCTAAAAGCTCAACTAGAGTTTTAGACACTGCAATGCCAGAAAGGTGAGCAGTGAAGGAAAACTTCAAGTAGGGGTAAGGTTCTTTTTTTTGCTATATCTATCTACACCCCTGGAGCACACCAGCATTAATGCAAAAGCAAAATGTGCAGGACATACTGGACTGAACAATGATGATTCCATTCTTGCTGTTGTTATTAATACAATACTCCTAAATGGTTCTCTTTAGTAGATGCTTTAAAATACAGTTGGCCTTCAAAATTTGCAGATTTAACATTTAAAGATTTGATTTTTTCATAAACGTGGTTCATTTGTTTTCTCTATGAAGTTCTAGGTTCTCCAGCACAACTCTATGGTCAATTCTCTTACTAGAGAAAATGTTTATCTGTAGATCCTCCAGCACAATTATATGGTCAACTTCTGGTAGAAGTTGACCATAGGATTGTGCTAGTGGATCTAGAGCAGTGGTTCTTAACCTGTGGGTCCCCAGGTGTTTTGGCCTACAACTCCCAGAAATCCCAGGCAGTTCACCAGTTGTTAAGAGTTTAAAACATCTGGGGACCCACAGATTGAGAACCACTGCTCTAGAGCTTCTCTCTAGTTTTAAAAGGGGGGCGGTTAACATTTTTCCACTTTTGCAGGAGTCCTGTACCCATAACCCTGAGAATGTGGAGGGCCTATGGTAAAGTAATTGTAGGTAGAAACCATTTAATATTTGTAGGATTTAGTCTATTAAGCCTGTCTAGTCCGTCATGCATGGATTCCCTGTTTCTTAGCCTTACGTTCTCATGCTTTTTTCTTTGTTGACACATGGCAATACATCTCACAGTCAGCAGAACAAGATCAGAACTTTAAGCTGTATGGCGATGCAACTTTGAGACTGCATGTCTTTAGCACCCAGAAGCCTGATCTTCCTTTCCCACCGGAATCACCATTTGTATTTAACCCTGCAAAAACATGGCCAGATGTGAGTATAGGACAGAGAGCATTTTGAAATTCTTGTAGAGAGTGTATGTTATATCTGGCTCATCCTTTTTTGACCTGAGAAAATTAAGCACAATAGAAGTAATCAGTCATGGCAGATTCCCCATTTACTTCCCAAATCCAATGTGCATAATGTGTCATGACGTTCTATGGGTTGTAATTCTACAGGAAGCTTTTATTCACCATGTCAGGGAGACACCTCCTCTTGAGTCATTTGATACTGGGGATGGCTTTGACCTGTACATCGATGGAGCTCGCTTTCTGCCTGATGGCATCACGGTTACCAGAGTGACTGCTTGCATCTTTACCAGCAATTACAAACAGTAAGGAGGAAGGGATTCTTTTTCTCCTGCTCTAAAAGTTTTTGTTCTACTTTTCCCCTAATCTGTTGAACATTTGTTAATGTTGCTTTGGGGCCTGTTTTTATTTTTTAACCTTCAGGAGGTGAGCTGCTTAAATACCAGCATATTAAAGGTTAAACCTGTGAGGGTTAAACCTATCACTCATCCCCTTCGTACAGGGCCAGTTCTTAATGGAGGCCCATGAAGCCGCCGCTTTGGGCACAGCTCTTGCTGGGCGCTCTCAAAGCGGCAGCGGCGGTGACCATTGGGTCGCTCGCTGCGGAACAAGGAAATACTTGCTATTCTCGCGAAATATCGTGAGATTTCTGTGAGATCTCGCAGAAATCTTGCGAGATCTCACAGAAATCTAGCGAAATCTCACGAGAATAGCAAGTACTTCCTTGTTCCGCGGCGAGCGACCCAATGGTCGCCGCCGCTGCCGCCTCCGGTAAGTTTTGGGGGGGGGGGGGAGGCGGCGTTAGGTTTGCATACATACTGAAAAAACCTAGGGCCACTCCTGCCTTCACATGCCAATATTACATCAGTTTCAATATGCTGATACCAAAGGCAATTGTGTCATAGATGTCTTACACATAATCCGCAATTTCTGACATTATCCAAGTGGTATAGGGAGAAGTTACTGGAGAAGTGACTGATTCCTATGCTATCATGTTAGAATACATCTTTAGTTCAACAAAAATAAGTATGTTTGTACCAAGAAGAAGAAAAGGTTGTTTCCCTGCAACCATGTTTCTGTGAGTGGTCATCTGTGAAAGTTGCACATACGGTATTTTCTGTGTCTGTGCAGTCAGTTTGAAATCTTCTAAAACTCTAGGATACATTTTGGCGGAAGGTGCGCCCACACTCTCCATGGAGGTATACAGCCAGTGGGAGGGGCTACAGCCTCAGTTCCTCCACTGCATAACAGCAGCAAGAGAAATCGAGGCATGATGAGATAGTGGGAAGGATGGGTGGGGACGTGCGAATTGCATAGATTATCACATGAAGAAACATGGTTACAATTAAGCAACTCTTCTTCGTGGACTCTGTGAAATCACACATAGACTACCAAGCTACTAACCTTAGATGGTGGGAGTCATGCCACCAAAGAGAAGAAGACTGCTCTGCCAAAGGCTGCATCTCTCCTGGAGAGAGTATCCACTTTATAGTGGGTAACAAAGGTGAGTGGGGTAGATCAGGCGGCCACCTGGCAGATGTCCTCTAAGGATACGCCCTTTAGGAAGGCTCAAGATGTGGCCACAGCCCTTGTGGAATAGCCCTTGATCTGTGAGGGGAAGTCACAGCCCGCCAGTTGGTAGGCCAAGCGGATAATGAACACAATGAGGATAGTCACTGGGGAGATACAGGAAGGCCACTGGCATCCTTACAATGTTTAAGAAAAAGTCTGGGGAACTTTCTGCAACTAGACATCCTGTGAATGTAGAAAGCCATGGCCCTGCAAATATCCAGAAGGTAAAGGAGTTGCTCCAGGGTGGATACTATGTCCTGTGACATGTGGAACTTAAAAACAACTTTGGGTAGGAATGTGATGCAGCACAACCTTATCCTTGTAGAAGCGTAGGTATAGTTCATCTACACGGAGAGCACACAGCTCACCCATTTGTCTAGCGGAGGTGATGATGATGAGGAAAGCTGTCTTCCACGACGGGTGGAATATGTCAGTCGAAGATGGGTTCAAATGGCGGTTTGGACAAACATGAGAAGACGACTTCCAAACTCCAAGCTGGAGTGGGAGGTGTCACAGGAGGCTGGACATTCCTGTAACCCTTGATAAAGAGTTGTACCAATGGGTCTGATAAACAAGAAGGGTGTCCTCTTCACTCCAAGGTACCTGCCAATGCAGAGTTGTTTATGATCCACTCATAATACTTTCATGAGAAAATTACCTGTGTTTTCTTTTTAGGGTTGGCCCAGACATTTACACCGACATTGACTTGAATAGCAACATCTATGATCCAGCTTACAATTACTCCGTTGAAATCCGGGAACTGGTGTTAACACCATGTGCAACTCTTCTCTTAAAGGTTTGTGCTGGGGCTGGGTGACATCCAGGGAAATGCTAGTATTTCTCAATTAGAATAATATCTACATTAAAATATTAAATAATGTCTATGGATACTTTGTAGGTTTATTCAATTGATCCCTTGAGCTCCAGACTCATCCAAATTGGCTGGGCAGCTCTCAGTCTTTTTGTGGAATTTGGAACACTCTCAGCCCCTGAGCCTGGAACAGAGGGGATTCGGGTGAGTTAACTGAAGAAGATGGTAGAATTCAGAAGAACCAGCCTAACAGTGAAAACTGAATTTAGGAAATGTCTTGAATCCAGTTTTATAACACTGACAGGCTCTAGGAGGATCGTGTAAAGAAAAGTGCTATTTTCTCCATCTTAAAAATACCCGGTTCACCCTTAGCAGTGCTTTTTTTTGGTGGAAACCCTCATTATCTTCCAGAAGACTAAGATGGTATTGAACAATACTGGAAAATCGCATTGTATGTTATTATTTCATTACAGTATTCCCTCACTTATCGCGGGGGTTAGGTTCCAGGACTACCCGCAATAAGTAAAAATCCACGAAGTAGGGATGCTATATTTATTTTAATATTTATACATTATTTTAGTAGTTATGCACTATTTTAAGCCTTTATCAACCAATCATGTGTCGATAAATCACCTCCTCCTCCTGTTGCCGCTTGGGCTCCTTTTCTCTCCCTTTGGCTTTTCCTTCCTCCCTTCCTTAGGCTGTAAATTGTACTTTTTTATGATTTATAATAGTCCTTTAGAGTTTATTGAAAAACCGCGAAATAGCGAATCTGCGAAAAGTGAACCACGAAGTAGTGAGGGAACACTGTACATTTGATGTAGATAGTGCTCTAAGGGCAACATAAGACATTTTACAGAGGTGTAATAAAACAAATACTATTGTGACCTGTTACCTACTAGCAAAACTGTTACAAGAAATACACTAAAACATGGTCTGTCAATTATACTTGGTTTACTGTTTGCTTCCAGGTCTCCTTAAATGATGGTGCTCATCAGCTTCGCATTTTTCACAACAGTCCCTGCCCAGACCAGCCTTTTTCTACCCTTTCTTTGACCTCAAAAGGACGGTAAGGACTTCCAGACTTATATCCCTTCCCTGTCCCACTTCATCGTCATATTTTGGATTTAATATATCTTCCCTACAGATATGTGCCTTGTGCAACCCTACTGGTGCGGCTTCTCAAGGCTCCTGTAGATTCCAGTCATCACACTTTGCAAAGAACCATGATTCCTCAAACACAGTGGGTCCAGCTGGGCCTCTTCCAACTCAGGCCTGATTATTCTGATGGCGTTTATTACTCAGACTCAGCCAGACCTACTCCAGGAGAAAGTTGCCTCTATGAGGCTATGATGATGAGGTGAGCTGAGTTTATTCTGACTCACAATTTATTGGATTACAGTAGAGTCTCACTTATCCAATACTCACTTATCCAACGTTCTGGATTATCCAACACATTTTTGTAGTCAATGTTTTCAATATATTGTGATATTTTGGTGTTAATTTCGTAAATACAGTAATTACTAGATAGCATTACTGTGTATTGAACTACTTTTTCTGTCAAATTTGTTGTATAACATGATATTTTGGTGCTTAATTTGTAAAATCATAATGTAATTTGATGTTTAATAGGCTTTTCTTTAATCCCTCCTTATTATCCAACATATTCGCTTATCCAACATTCTGCCAGCCCGTTTATGTTGGATAAGTGAGACTCTACTGTAATTAAATCGAAAGACTATCTTATAGCCATAAATACGTCAATCAATATGCCTAATCTGTGCCATATTGAGAACTAGTTTTCATTCCCCATAGGTCAGTTGTTTCAGTTCGAGAGATTATTCAACAGCTTGTTGGACATAAGAAGAGCTTGAACACAGATGAGGAAATCTTGACCTGGATCCACAAGAAACTAAAACGGGAACCAGACAGTAGGCCACAGTCCTTCAACCTCACCTACATCTCCAGATACATCCCAACATATGGCATCAAGGTGAATGGCAATGCCCCGGCTAGCAAGAGCAATTTTGTAGGAGACTAAAATTATGCAAACATGGGTTTGGGTATAAGACAAATTAAGATCTTCTGATATATTTATGCATAAATATGCATAAAGTCAATGTGTTACTATACAACATTTCAAGCAAGTCTCTAAATCAGTATTTGGTGCTTCCATTATATTATTTAACTGCAAATCTCATCTTGTGTCTCTACTGACTAAACTGGCCACAGATAGTGGGAGTGATAACTCCAAAAACATTTGGACCCAAACCCTAAATATTCATTTCAACAGGGCTGATACCTTATGGCGAATCTGAGGTAAGGCCTGAACTTGAAAACAGCATCCAGCTTTTAAAAAAAAATATTTTTAAAAAACAATTAACACAAAAAAACACACAAAAAACAACAACATAAAGCATAAACCCATCTCCGAGATTACACAGAAAGAAAGTAGGTAAGGACAGGGAAAAGGATGGGACAAACACTGTTTGGGATGGGATTGTGGTGGGGAAAGAAACATTGACTCCAGTCAAATAGGGAAATTTGCCTAGAGTGAGAGGACGATATAACCTAAGGTATATTTACCTTACACCCGACAGAAAATGTGTAAGCTGCTCCTGGAAAAAGAGAGAAAAAGAAGAAAAAAGGAAAAAAATTAAAAAAAGAAGGAAGAAAATAATGATAATAATGATAAAAATGACTTCCATCTATTGTATAGCATCCAGTTTTTATATTTGGCTATGTACCTTTGTCCTCGACTGCAGCTTTATCTGCAATACAGTAGAGTCTCGCTTATCAAACCTTCGCTCACCCGACTTTCTGTATTATCCAACGCAACCAGCAGGCCTCTCTGTGCACTGGGCGCCTGCTGGGAGAGGTGAGAAGCTGCTGGCGCAGACTTTTCCCATTGGGCACAGAGTCCGGCCTATTACCCATTACCAGAATATTTATATCCTAAGCACTCAAAATCGGCAGTGGGAAAGTAGATGAGATTAAAACTATGCTCACAAAGTGGGACTGAACCTCAAGAAAAACTGCAAGTTAATACTGCTTTAATATACCACATCTCTCCATATCTGACTATTTATAGTTCCAGAGGCTCCAAAGGGGAATAGGAAATACCACTCTACAGGAGAGTAATGTGAACATGACCAAATCACTTTTATTTACATTATTATAGCACATTCTGTTATTTTCATATTAATTTCATATAATGAAACCAAAGAACTACACAAATTACAAACTAAAGACAAAACATATCACAAGGAATTCAACCAGTTCTTCTCACAAGCAGGATGAGCAACATCCAATTTACAAAATTCACATATGTAATTTGACGTTTAATCCCTTATCCAACATTTTCGCTTATTCAACGTTCTGCCAGCCTGTTTATGTTGGATAAAGAAGACTATTGTACTTAGGTGTCATTTTTAATTATATTGAGTCAAATACGAAAATCTACTGATTAGTTGGGATAGATGCAGCTACAGCTCTCAACCAGCCAGTTGCATCAGTATCACTCAGATCTTTATGCCTGTTTTTATTCTCAGTATCATTCAGATCTTTATGCCTGTTTTTATTCTATCAGTTCCAATAATCTATATATATAAAAGAGTGATGGAATCAGGGCACCAGACAAAACAGCAAAACTACAGGCCCCCCAACTTCGAAATTTGACAACACAACCCATCATCCACGGCTCTAGGTTGATACAACAAAAAGAAAAGAAAAATGAAGTCCTAATTAGAGGGAAAGGAATAATTGTTTTTATCCAAGAGCTGCCAGTTAGAGGGCTAAGCTCCGCCCACTTGGTCTCCTAGCAACCCACTCAGCCCAGGGCCTCAGTTTCGCTGTTGAGTTTAAATTAGAAATGGTCAGAACATTAGAGACTCATCTCTGGTTACTTGAGTGTTTGTATTAATGCTATGACAGTCGACTCTCATTTAACCGGCACCTGAGGGGAGTGGTTGATGCCGGATAACTGAGAGTCGTCTCTGGTTGCTTCATAGTTTGTATTAATGCTATGTCAATCGACTCATTTAACCGGCACCTTTGGGGAGTGGTCGATGCTGGATAACGCAGAGTCATCTCTGGTTGCTTGAGAGTATGTATTAATACTATGACAGTCGACTCTCATTTAACCGGCACCTGTGGGGAGCGGTCGATGTCGGATGACTGACAGTCGTCTCTGGTTGCTTGAGAGTTTGTATTAATGCTATGCCCCATAGTATGCCATCACATAACCCTGTATGGACTAGACATTAATACTGAAATGCAGCCATTGAAAGCAAATATAAGACCAATGCAGTTCAAACTGAATTATATGGTCAGCATAGACCCATGTAAACCAGTCCAAGGCCATTCAAACCGCATTATATAATAATAATAATAATAATAATAATAATAATAATAATAATAATAATAATAATAAGGCAGTGTAGACCCATATAACACAACCCAATGAAATGCAGTGCAAGAGCCAACACGGCCAACTTGGTATAGTAGCGGTGTTTGGAGGTGGTTGAATTTGCTATCCAGGAGTTGTACTTCACCCGTATCTAGAGAGCACTGAAGATAACCAACGTTACATCTGGACCAAACTTGGCACGCAGACTCAACATGCCCAACTGTGAAGACTGGCACGATTTTGGGGTCTGGGAATTGTAGTTCACCTGTATTCAGAGAACACTGAACTCAGCAAGTGATGGATCTCGACCAAACTTGGCACACAGATCCAACACGGCCAACTGTGAATAATTGGGGAAGTTTTGGGGGAATTAACCCAAAATTTTTGGGAAATTGTAGTCCACCCACATCCTTCATATTATTACTAAATATCATTGCTATTGATTACAGCAGCCTGGGGGAGGCGCCTTCCACTGAGCCCTGTCTTCTGCTGGTCCTTCTTCAACTCCCTGGACAGGAAGGGAGGGGTTCAATCAGGGCCAGCTAGCAAACTGGGCCTCCAAACAAAGGATTCCCCCAGGGAGGAGGCAGCCAGGCTTTGAAGCTGCAAAGCCATTACATGCTAATCAAGGTGACTAATAACAGCATGTATACCTGCCGCACCGAGACTATTCCAGCTCACCAAACTAGGATTACAATAGGAAGAAAACGGCCATACTTTGCGGCTGCAAGGATATTCACTGCTAATCCACCTGGCCAACAAACAAATCCAAAAAGCCACAGCAATACATGGCCGGGCACAGCTAGTGTTCTATACAACCTGAAATTTATCTGCTCAGTGTTAAAAGCCACTAAGTTTCAAGATACTTTGCTGTACATAACTGCAGAGTATCATGAGAAGTGTGTAGCACTCCAGATGTTGTTGAACATTTCACCTCAACTTTCACCTCTGCCTGTGTTGAATAATAGCTAACTCCTATTACCATAAATCATCACTTTTTTATGAACAGTCATGAGACATGTTTAAGCCTATTTGGCATAAACTTTGGTGGACTATAATTTCATCAGATGCATGATGCTACACTTGACATTGGCTCAAGTTCATAGTCTGTACCAAACAAATTGTGTCACAAGGACTCTTGATGACATAAAATTTGTCCATGATCCTCCATCAGAGAAAAAAAAATATGCCTTTTGTGCTATGCATCATCCCAACCTATCTCATCAGCCAACAGCTACATGAGGAAACAGTTTTCTTCTGGTGGCGATTGAGACAGTCTGGAGCCATATTATTAAGATATGTTTAACATTTCGTTTTCTGATTATAAGTAACAAAGCTTTTGTTATATCATGTTGTTAGCTGAACTGATATCTATCTGTGTTGTTCCAGTTTGCAGTGGATAGAGCAATGAATTTACCCTGGTCAGGCTTGACCACAGCCCATTTCTGCTTCAATCCACCTGGAGCATTTTACTTTGGGAGAGATTGGCTGAAATATGACTATCCCATCTTCCTTAAAGAACTTGACACAAACAGCTATGAGAAATGGCCTACATGGCTCGATGGTTTCAAGGTATTAGTCAGTCTACTACTCATCCTACAAAAGTAGTAATTCAAGGAACTGTTTTGCACTATCCCATGTCCAGGCCTTTTTATAGCCTGTTCACTCCCATTTTAGTATTTCTGGTCATTAGTGTTTGTCGAGCATTTGATGGTTTCAATGCTGTTGTTTTATATTCTTATCAGGTTTGTCATATGTCACTAGGATTTATTTTATTGTGTTTTGTTGTAATGGATTGTTTGAGAACCCCTGCTCTAGAACATTTATCCACTTAAACCCATTATATTATATCTGGGGCGTATATACTGAAATGCTGGTGTTGGTAATGAGTCGGTGTTCTTCAACAAATTACACATCATGGTATTAGATATATATGAGTCCTTGTATATAACAACTTGGACAGCTTTTTCATTCAGAACATGGAACCTTTCTCCTGTTTTCCAGTCCTGTCCTCACAGGGTTTACTATGAGCATTCAACAGTTATTATCCACCTGTCCAGAAGAGCAGAAAGTTCAGCCCATATGACTGAAAACAAAAATGCTCAGCCAAGAAAGAAAACAACCAACCCGAAGGTAGACCACTCAGATAACACACCAAGTGAGGCGTGGACTGCTCTCCATGTATTTTCTACAGGTTACTGTAACACTGGCGTTTACCAATTGCCCCTATTCCAAGGAGCTCCTAGCAAGGTACTAGGGATGTTTATTTACACATTTAAATAACAACCCAATCTATACCAAGAGATTTCTGGGATTTTGAAGTTATGGGTATAACACTAGAGGATTCTTGCTTATAATCTAAAATCTGGTACATTCCCTTGAATGCTATAACCACAGATGCACATGATGTATGAGGATGTATACTGACATTGATGGGATGTTTGCCGTAAAAAGAAAAGGTTGCTTACCTGTAACCGTGTTTCTCCGAGTGGTCACCTGTGAAATTCGCACATATGGTATCCCTCAGCCTATGCTGACAGTTCACGGAATCTTCTAGAGCTCTCCCAGCGGAAGCCCCGCCCACTCTACCCCATGACCTATATATAGCCAGTCCGAGGGGCTGCCGCCCAGTTCCCAAGGTTAGAGGCATGACAACCTCCCAAGGTTAGAGGCATGACATAGTGGGGAAGGATGGGCGGGGATGTGCGAATTTCACAGGTGACCACTCGGAGAAACACGGTTACAGGTAAGCAACCTTTTCTTTCCTCCATCGTGGTCAACTGTGAAATACGCACATATGGTAGATTAGCGAGCTACTAACCTTGGCTGGTGGGAGTCATGCCACCGTAGAAAAAAGTACTGCTCTTCCAAACGCAGCATCGAGACACTGCATCAACCTTGTAATGTCTGATGAATGTTGATGGATTGGACCAAGCAGCTGCACAGCAAACGGCATCCATGGGCACACCTTTCATAAAGGCCATTGAGGTGGACATAGATCTCGTTGAATGGCCTCTAAACATGTTCTGGCAACTCTCGGCCAGCTAGCTTGTACGCGTATCGAATTGTAGCTACAATCCATGCCGACAGCCGTTGTGTGGAAACTGGTGCACCCTTAGTATCTTCACGATATTTCAGAAATAATCTTGGAGATTTACGAAAATCAGCTGTTCTGTCAATGTAAAAAGCCAGTGCTCTTCGAACATCTAGCATGTGTAAATTCCTTTCTAGTGCTGTTGATGGATTTTTGAAAAAGGCTGGAAGGACTATTTCCTGGGAAGTATGAAACACAGATACTACTTTTGGGAGGAATGAGACATCAGTGCGCAACACCACTTTATCTTTATGAAATCTTATATATGGGGCATCCACCCAAAGAGCACACAGTTCGCTTGCTCGTCTAGCAGACGTAATTGCTACTAAAAACGCTGTTTTCCAAGACAGGTAAGCTAAATCCGCAGTAGCCAGGGGTTCGAATGGAGGCTTCATTAAAGACGACAATACTAATTCCAAACTCCAGCATGGAACTATAGGAGCGACTGATGGTCTGTCAGGACCCAGGCTGCAGAGCACCAATAACCTTACACAGAGGCCAGAATCTATCTAATATCTTTATTAAAGAAATATATAAAGTCAATAAAAACATGTGAAGAATATAGTTCAAAAGCAGACCTTTCAGATAAGGTCAAATATAGTCCAGAAATGTATTGTCCAATATAAGATATTAGAGTTCAAAGTTTTAATCCACTTGACCGAAACACACACTTTGCCAAGCAATAGTGTGGGGAAATAACAGAGTCTTTATAGTCCAATGAAGCTTGGCAACAAGGCTGGAATTAAACTTGATTCTTGACTTGATCCAAGACTTAAAACGAGGCAAACATGAAGCATGAAACAAGGTCCGTGGCAAAACGTGAGACAAGGCAAGACTTGAAACTTGATCCGGGAAGCAAGGAACTGGGATTACGAAGTCCACACACGATCTCTCTCCTCAAGCTGATCAATTGACTCCGCAAAGTATCCCTGGCGCTAGGCACCTATATTGGGTCTCGTTTTCCCACCAACAGAACTCTTTCCCTAGAGAATGAGAAGCGAAACCCAACTCTGTCCAGATGCATGACTCCTTAGAATTTCCCAAGGGAAGCAGACCTAATCAGCCATTTGTTTGGCAGCGATTCTCATGCTTCTGCGATTAGCCTCTCTGGCTCCTCTATCTTTGGAGTAATTTTCCCTCCGGGAAAACGGGGGGGAGTTCTGCCCAAGGCCTGTTTGGCTGAATTCTTGTGGGCAAACGTCAACATCCTGCAGGTGGAGAGGCTCCGGCTCTGGCTGAACCGGCGAAAATCCCATGTTTTCCTCTTCGTCTGCCACAATAGTACTAGGAACAGGACTACAAGGCCCATGAGTCATCACATGGTCTCAGATTCTTAAAATCTCGAAGAAATAGTGCAATTAATGGGTCTGTGAAACATGATGGTAAACCAGCTTTCCTCCTATACCAGGATATTGCAGCAAGATAACATTTCAGCGATGATAATGATAATCCTGCATCTACAAGTGAGCCCAAGAAGTCTAGTACTATGGCAGACGGTGCTGATTCTGGTTGAACTCCTTTATGTTGAGCGAATGTTTTAAATCGAGTCCATTTATACATGTATGATCTCTTTGTGGACGTTCTATGTGCTGCTGACAGTATCTTTTGCACTGAAGCAGATAATGTTGGAGTCACTGCATTTAACGAATTCGCCACGCTGTCAACTTGAGCTGAAGCACATCCGGATGCCAGACCATACCTCCCTGGGTTGATAACAAATTCGGGCGGCTTGGTAGGCGAATGTACTCCCTCTTGGACAGAAGTAAGAGGCTCGCAAACCATGGCTGTCGAGGCTACCACGGGGTGATTAGAATGCAATTTGTTTTGTCCTTCTGTATTTTGGAAATCACCTTCGTGATAAGGGGAATTGGTGGAAACAGATATAGAAATTTGCCGTTCCACTGTTGAAGGAACGCATCCCCTAGACATCCTGGTCTCAGATTGGCAGGTTGGCGAGCACAGTACAGAGGGCATTTCGAAGTTTGTGGTGAAGCAAATAGGTCTATGCGCGGGACTCCCCAGTAATTGACTAACATCTTCACTACTTCCTCGTGGAGTGACCATTCGTGGTTCGCAAAAGATGTCCTGCTTAGTTGGTCTGCAAGGACATTTTCTTCTCCCGGCAGATGTATCGCCATTAGGTCTATTTCCTTGTCGATGCACCAATTCCACAATTGAAGGGAGAGTTGAAGAAGTCGCTTTGATCTCGTTCCTCCTTGTCTGTTTAGATAGTACTTTGTAGTCGTATTGTCGGTGATGACTTGAATGACATGTCCTGTGAGAGCTGGTTCGAAAGCTTTCAGTGCCTTCTGTACTGTGAGAAGTTCTAAGTAGTTTATGTGCTCGCCTGCTTCTTCCTTTGACCAAATGCCTTGTACTGTTAATTCCCCTGTGTGGGCCCCCCAAACACGTAAGGATGAGTCCGTTGTTAAAAATATAGTTGGTTCGGACTGCTTGAAAGGGAGACCAGCGCAGACATTGTTGTGGACGGTCCACCATAACATTGATTTGCGTACCTCCAGTGGAAGGTACAATCACATATTGGGATTGTCCACCAAGGGGTTGAAAGTATTGAGGAACCATGCCTGTAAGATTCGCATACGCAGGCAAGCATGAGGTGTTACGCTCGTGGTAGAGGCCATGTAACCTAGAATTACTTGAATCTGTTTGGCAGAGATGTTCGGTTGTTGGATTGCCATTTGCACAGCATTTTTTTGGGTTAGGAAATGGTCCTTCGGTAGATAAGCTTTTTGTTGTATTGAATCTATGACAGCCCCAATATATTGAATTGATTGTGTTGGTTGGAGATGTGACTTCTCTAGATTCACGATAAGACCTAAAGACTGGAGAAGGGATAACGTTGAGTCAATATCAGTTTGTAACTGTGAAGGAGAGTTAGATACGATCAACCAATCATCAATATAGGAGTAAACAGTTATACCTCGTAAACGGAGGGCAGCTGCAACTACGGCCATGCATTTCGTAAACACTCTTGGGGCTGTGGTCAAACCAAAGGGAAGGACATTAAAACAGAATGCATGATTTCCAATCATAAATGATAGGTATTTGCGATGGTCTTTGTGTATCGATATATGGAAATAAGCATCTTTCAAATCAATGGTAGCAAACCAATCTCCTTTATTTAGTAGTGGAAGAATCAATGACAAAGTAATCATTCTGAACTTTTTCGAAATAATGAAAGTATTTACTTCCCTTAAATCCAGAATTGGTCTACGTCCCCCTCCCCTTTTAGGTACCAAGAAGTAACGTGAGAAGAAACAATTTGGTAACATATCTTGGTTAAGGTGTTTGATAGCACCTTTATTTAGGAGTGCTTGGATCTCTTCCCATAATGCAGGAGAGGGGGGAGTTAAACGAACCACACCAACTGGTGGAAGTTTAGAAAACTCTATAAAATAACCAAACTCTATAATGTTGAGCACCCAGCTATCAGACGTGATCCCATGCCAAACTGAGATAAAAGGTGCCAGTCTAGAACCAAAAACAGGTAATTTAAATGTATTTTCTATAGGTTTTGTAACTAATGGTTCACAATCCGCCAATGGGCGGGATGAGGAAATGTCAACTTGGTTTTTTATTTTTGGCGAGTTGCTAAAGCCGACGCTTTGGGCCACCTAGATTCCTCATTTTACCAGTGCCTCGACCTCTTGCCTGATAAGATTGTTTTCTCTGAGAATTGTATCTAAATTGTGATGCCCCTTTGAATTTATTATAGCCTGCACCTTGTTGTCTATCTGATCTCCTGTAAAAGGGTTGCATGATTGGCTGCCAGCGTCCTCTCTGTTGATATGGTGGCTGGTAACCGTATTTAAACATTGTTTGTCTCATTTCTTGGCCATGTTTCAGATTGGCATCAGTTTATGAGTTAAAAAGACCTGTATTGTCCATAGGGAGGTCCTCTGCAACAGCACGACCTTCTTCCGAGAGTCCTGAAGCACGTAGCCAGCCATGCCGGCGAATCGAAGTAGCTATAGCGAATAGTTTCCCAGCAGAGTCTGCCATATGTTTCCCTAAGTCTTTCTGCAGCTTAGCCAAAGAAATAGCCTCAAGGTGGAATGCTCTGGCCAGTCTTTGTTGATCATGAGGCAAGAGACTAATAAAAGGCTCAATTTTTGACCATAATAGGGTTTGATAAGCCCCCATATATGCACCATAGTGGGCTAGTCTTGTAAATAATGCCGCAGAGGTATGCACTCTTCTACCCAGGGCGTCAATTTTGCGTCCTTTGTCTGGTGGTGTTGGCATTTGCTTTCTAAGGCGCTTGGCATGAGTTGCGTCTGCAACTACTGAATTTGGTTTAGGTGGACGTGCCAGCCATTCTGCTGAGGAAGTGTCTAGTTTATACATGTTGTCTACATATCTAGGTATGGCTGGTACTGCTGCTGGTGCGGTTGGTATTGTACCTGCCAGCTGAAGGAAAAACGGTAGTGCAGGTAATGTTGTTGGTGCTGGTGGTCTTTGTTGAGCCGCTGGAAAGAGAGGATCATCCACAGTGGTAGGTATTTTAGGGGTAGGTAAGGCTAGTGCTTTAGACATTCGGATCATCAGAGATGAGAAACTATGTAGCTCCTCAGAAGTTGTTAATGACTCATCATTGTCCACAAGGATGCTTTGTAATTGTTCTGTATTATCACTTGAATCCGATTCCAAGATCTCTGTTTGTTGTGAGATGGTCTTGATATCTTGGGTATAGCTTGTATTGGTGGCTGTGGTAGTCCTAATCCAGACATTGCTACTGATGTAGCTATATTTAAATTTTGGTTAGATATTGTAGTTGCATTATTCTCAATATTAGAGGAGGGAGAAAGTAATTTTTGATGAGTTATAGTTTTATTGGTGTTTTCCTTTGAGACGCCTGCATTCTGCAGTTCTCTTGTTGCTAAGGAATGCTCCAGAGAGCCCTCTTTTGGGGCTGAGTCAATTAAGGGGTTAACTCATACATTTGTATAGGATTACAATTGGCTAATCCTTGGGGAAGAGGCACATTTGAGCCTGGTGGTCCAAAATAATAGTATTGTCCATCTGGGGAGATATGCCACAGATTTGCCTGTTGACCCTGGTATTCATATTGAACTCCTCTCCATTGATTTGAAAGGGGATGCTCCTCCCTTTCCCTTCTTGAATTCTTCCTGCCTCGGTTTCAAGCCCTTCCTGAGCTGCTTGAGCTCGATGACAAGCCTCCAGTGCTCGAATCCGAGGAGTGGCTGCTGGAGGAGGAGGGGCTAGGCCTTCTACGTCGATGCTGATGGGAGTGGTAGGAGTGGCTACGACTCCTATGCTTGCGTCGGGAGTGGCTATGGCCTCCGCGCAGGCGTTTGGAGCCTCGGGATGGGCTTTGGCTCCGATGCCTTTTGCGGAGGCAAGAAACTTCCATTCCTGGGCTATGGAGCCCAATAGGTAAGGAGGGAGCCTGCATTGCTCCATTCCATTTTGATACTTGGCCTTCAGGCCCTTCCAGGATTGGCATTGCGGGCATCGAGCCCGAAGCCTGTACTTGCTCCTGGGATTCGGCTTTTGCCCCCGGGGAAGCCTCTGTTTCCTCCTGGTTTTCAACAGTCTGAGGCTGGGGTGCAAGCACCTCTTCTGGGAGCGTCGGAGAGGGCTTAATTTGTTGATCCTCATTAGCAGCCACGACTAGCAGTGGTGCTGAGGATTGCCGATTCTTATCTTTATTTATCTGAGGTAAAGTTGAGCCATCCTGACGTCCGCTGCCATTTTGGGGGGCCGTTATAGTCATTGAATTTTTGAATTTCTTGGATTTTTTTCTCTCAGGAACTGCAGGATTTTGGCAAACTTCTGATAAGGTATTTTGACTTTCCAAAACTGAGGAAGACAGCAATGCTTGTTCATAGAGCATCGCTTTTAGACGCGATTCTCTATTTCTTCTTGCCTGGGGGGTGAATCCCTGACAGATGGCACAGGATTGCACTATGTGCCCTTCTCCTAGGCATAGAAGGCACATTGTGTGCCCATCAGTGTCTGGTAATTTTCCTCTGCAAGAGGTACATCTTTTAAAGGCAGTAGCTGATGCCACTAGTCAAAATTTACTCTTTAAAGTGGAGAGCAGAGAAAGGATTCTCTTAACTGTCAAGCGGAAAAAAGGGAACTGGGCGGCAGCCCCTTGGACTGGCTATATATAGGTCATGGGGTAGAGTGGGCGGGGCTTCCACTGGGAGAGCTCTAGAAGATTCCGTGAACTGTCAGCATAGGCTGAGGGATACCATATGTGCCTATTTCAGTTGACCACGATGGAGGAAACAAATATTCATCACATTTTGGGGGAACTAAGTTGGGACATGAATATACCTTGCAATTATTTCATCATATGACTTTACTGAATCATTGTCATTTTAATAACTATTAAGGAGAAAAGCATTGATACGTAAAAGTAGCCTATAAAAAACAGGCAAAAGATGAATTCTAGGGATTTTTATGTTCCAGAGCATCCTGTACTTTCCAAAGAACCAAGTCACCTTGGAGCCTGTGGTGGAAGAAAGACAGAATAAAAATTAAATAAAAAACTAAGCTTGCCTGTACATGCCTATTGTCTACAAATACCACCTTGTCAGATTTGTGGTGTGAGGTTGATGAATGTACAACGCTGCCACGTGCCCCACCTTACTGAAGTGATTTGACAGTTGCCCTTATTTCTATTTTGAAATGGAAGAAATTTGGTGCATTTGCTCATTCAGTTATTGGTCCTAGTCCTAGTATGTACAATTTAATCAGGGCTTTATAATCATTTTCTCATTTTGAAGCTCAGGGAGAAGAGGGTTGGTACAAAATTCAGTTCAAAAGTTACAAAGGATAATTTTGTTTACAAGATGAATTACTTCAGAATACTGCTATCCATTGATTCTCCTTTCAATAAATTATTTTATGCAGCTATGAAATAGAAAGGCACAAAGCAGCTCAGTTAGTGTTTTGTTCCTTCCCTGAACAGATCATGTTGGCTGCTTTATCTCAAGGAAAATGCAATAGTGTGATAAAGAACATGCTTCATAGACAAATGGTAAGTGCTGAGACAAGCATAGGAAGTGGTTTTATAAAGAATGTAAAGGTCTTGATTTTATGCATTTAAAACGTGTTAACAGTGAATTTCGTAAAGTATACTTTTCCTTGCTATCCTTTGTATGTGAAGTGTACAGCAATGGTGTAGAATTTGCTGTCATATGTTACTCTTGGTCACAGAAAATCTAACTGCTCAGAATGTTTCTGTGAAGGCAAAAAACAAAGTATGTGAAAAGAGTTAGCAACATACTGAATCAGACTGAGATCCTATCTAGTCCAGGGGTCTATCCACATCACTGCCCAGCAACTGATGGAGGCATATTGCCTGACATTAGAACTAATATACAGTACACCCATTGTGACTAGTAGCCTGATTTCTATGCATCAATCCTACATTTTTAAACTCATCCAAGCTGACAGATGCCAGTATCTTATAATACTGGATTCCAGCCTAATTCAAAATACTGCACAGTATTTTCACATTTAGGGTGGAATCCAGTACTATAAGATACCGATGTCTGTCAGTTTCGATTAGTTTAAAAAGATTGGATTGATGCCTAGAAATCAGGACCTTTTTCTCACCATTCTCTTAAGTTCTCAAACAAGGGGAGATTCCTATCCACTTTCTATACCCCATTTGGGTCTGTCAGCTTCAAGTACATTTTTTGTTCTTTGAATGAACAGAACCCTAAACCAGATGTGCCCTCCAGCGTGTACCTACTCCTTCTGCTCATTGGTGTAAATGGGAATTATAATTTTAAAAAATCAAAAGGAAACCAGGTTCAGGAAAGCATTATTAAGCTATACAATAGATTTTAAAAGATGCATGCAATAGACATGGACTTTTCCTTACTTCCATTAGTACTCTACTCTAGGGCATCAATACTGCAGGTATGATGAGTAAGAATATATTTCTTTCTAGATCCAGGTAGTGCCAGGTGCATCTGTGGTTGTGCGCATTGCTGATGGAAGATGGGATGGAGAATTCAGCTATACATCATTGGTATGTACAACTAAAGTGAAGCTGAGGATGTTATCTATTCATCCCATCAATACAGAGGATGAGTGCTGTCCTCCCTACTAACATGAATGCCTCTGTTCTTTCTGCAATCCTATGAGACTATGCAGCCAGAGCATTCATTATTTTACAGGGATCTTGCCCCGGTGAAGTATGTTAAAGCACTGAGCTGCTGAACTTGCAGACCGAAAGGTCCCAGGTTCAAATCCCTGGAGCGGAGTGAGCACTCGCTGTTAGCTCCAGCTTCTGCCAACCTAGCAGTTCAAAAATATGCCAATGTGAGTAGATCAATAGGTACCGCTCCGGCGGGATGGAAACGGCGCCCCATGCAGTCATGACAGCCACATGACCTTTGAGGTGTCTACGGACAACGCTGGCTCTTCGGCTTAGAGATGAGCACCAACCCCCAGAGTCAGACATGACTGGACTCAACGTCAGGGGAAACCTTTACCTTTTTTGCCCATAATAATGTTTATCAACTCACTGAAAATTTGGTAGAAGTCCATGGCAAATGACTGTATACTCACACAGCAGACCATCACATCCTGTTATTTTTCTGCTTTAGGACATTGAGCAATTGTTTCTACCAAAAGAAGCATTAGGCTTGTACAACAAGGAAGCCTCTGGAGTAAAAATTGCAGAATTAATGCTACAGGAAACATCAGAAAAACAGGTAAAATATGTTGCCTTTTTTGAGGAATACAACCATTTGCAGAGTGAACACATACAATTGGGGGGGGGGGAGTATTTAGTCAGATACCAATTGTACAAGTTCTCCCACTTAAAAAGATGTGAGGGGCCTGTAATTGACATCATAGGTAGGCCTCAACTATGAGAGACAACATGAGAAAACACGTCTGGAAGATCACATTGTCTGATTTTTCACGATTTATTTGCAAATGAAGGTGGAAAATAAGTATTTGGTCACCTACAAACAAGCAAGACTTCTGGGTCTCACAGACCTGTAACTTCTTCTTCAAGAGGCTCCTCTGTCCTCCACTCATTACCTTTAGTAATGGCACCTATTTGAACTTGTTATCAGTATAAAAGACACCTGTCCACAACCTCAAGCAGTCACACTCCAAACTCCAAAGAGCTGTCGAAGGACACCAGAAACAAAATTGTAGCCCTGCACCAGACTGGGAAGATTGAATCTGCAATAGGCAAGCAGCTTGGTGTGAAGAAATCAACTGTGGGAGCAATAATTAGAAAATGGAAGAGATACAAGACCACTGATAATCTCCCTTGATCTGGGGCTCCACGCAAGATCTCACCCTGTGGGGTCAAAATGATCACAAGAACGGTGAGCAAATATCCCAGAACCACACGGGGGAGCCTAGTGAATGACCTACAGAGAGCTGGGACCAACGTAACAAAGGCTACCAACAGTAACACACTACACCAACAGGGACTCAGATCCTGCAGTGCCAGACCCCCTGCTAAAGTCAGTACATGTCCGGGCCCAACTGAAGTTTGCTAGAGAGCATTTAGATGATCCAGAAGAGTATTGGGAGAATGTCATATGGTCAGATGAAACCAAAGTAGAACTGTTTGGCAGAAACACAACTCAAAGTCGTGTTTGGAGAATGAATGCTCAGTTGCATCCACCTACTGTGAAGCATGGGGGTGGCAACATCATGCTTTGGGGGTTTCTCTACAAAGGGACCAGGGCGATTGATCCATATACATGAAAGAATTAATGGGGCCATGTATTGTGAGATTTTGAGTGCAAACCTCCTTCCATCAGCAAGGGCACTGAAGATGAAACAACAATGATACCTAGCACACCGCCAAGACAACAAAGGAGTGGCTTTGTAAGAAGCATTTCAAGGTCCTGGAATGGCCTAGCCAGTCTCCAGATCTCAACCCTTTAGAAAACCTTTGGAGGGAGTGGAAAGTCCGTGTTCCCAGGGACAGCCCCAAAACATCACTGCTCTTGAGATCTGCATGGAAGAATGGCCCAACATACCAGCAAGTGTGTGACAACCTTTTGAGGACTTACAGAAAACGTTTGACCTCTGTCATTGCCAATAAAGGCTATATAACAAAGTATTGAGATGAACTTTTGTTATGGACCAAATACTTGTTTTCCACCTTCATTTGCAAATACATTTGTGAAAAATCTGACAATGTGATTTTCTGGATGTTTTTTCTCATGTTGTCTCTCATAGTTGAGGTCTACCTATAATGTCAAATTACAGGCCTCTCTCATCTTTTTAAGTGGGAGAACTTGTACAATTGGTATCTGACTAAATGCTTTCCCCCCACTGTATATACTCATGTATAAGTCAATCTCATACGTAAGCTGAGGGCAGATTTTCGGGTCAAAATTATGGGTTTTGATATAACGTGGACTAATTCGGGGTCATTCCAGAGAGGAAACCATCAATGCCGCCTCAGGAGGCCAGCTGCGATTTCCCTACTTGGGCATTCAGAAAAGTAAGAAGCACCACCATAGTCGAGAGAATAGAGGGGGCCAGTGCCTCTTTTAGGTTCTCCCAGGATGAACTGAGCTTTTGACCCCCTGGGAAAAAGGGGATAGCTTTTTCTGATAGGGGCTTAAGGTACTGTGATCACATTGACCCCTAGATGTCAACCCAGGTGTTCTGGGTTAATTTTTAATTAAAATTTCTTATCCATGAACATATAGGGTATATGTGATTATTCTGATGAGATCAGATAGGTCATTTAATATATAAACAAAGCATGTAAAAAGTTTTGAATCCAACAGAAGATACTGCATTCTCAAAGAAAGCAAAAGACACATTAAAATTTACTGTGCGAGTAAATTAAAATAAACCACTTCCCAGCCTTTTAAAAAAATTGGCAGTGATCAATAGCACACCTGCTCTTTCCACTTTGGATTTAAATTTTGCATTTGTTCTTTATTTCAGATAAGGCTGATGGCTCTGGAGCAATTTTAAATGTTGATAATTATTCAATGGTGCATTATCCTCAAAATACATAAAGCTGCCAGAAATGGATGTTAGTACTTCAAAAAACCATTCAAGGGACAACCATCACAGAAACAGGTATCTTTGGCTCGGTAATCAAGAATTTTGCTAGTAACCAGGCAGTTTTCCACAATGGGCCATGGTTATTTTCCTCTGCTTCGAAGTTTTCTATGTCAACAGCTGGGACTAGTTTACCAAACCAGCCTTTTTTGCAATTAATCTGAACAAATCTTTCAATACAATAAGAAAAGCCATCTCCTTATCTACTCTACCCAATAATGCATTCTCAATCTGTTGTATTTCCCTTGTTGTTCTGGTAGTTCTTATTTTTGTTTCTACTGCTCTTTTCATTGAACAGAATGTAATAAATGATTGATATAGTTAAAAAATGAGATTTCTTAGCACCTGGTTTCCATCTCAATCCTTATTTTAGCAACTAAATGTCTGCAATAATTATAGCTAACAATGTGCAGGGCTGATTAAACATTGATGTATGAGGGGGGTCTTCAAAGTTTCTGCACTTTCATATTTTTGTTGAAAATGGCGAGGGCAGTAGTAGCAATAATTGGTTGTGTCTGACAGTCAATTGACAGGTCTGTCTGGGAAGTTGGTTGATCTTGAAGTGCAAAAGTTTGAACGCTGTGGTGAAGATGGCTATGAAATTTATAAATTGCACCAAAGAGGAACAGCATTGTCATATGCTTTTTGTGGGCAAGAGGTGTGATGGGAGCACAAATTCATATCCACATGTGTACTCAGTATGAGGATAATGTTCTCTGTTGTAGAGTCATCCAAATGGATTGAAATATTTGAAAATGGCCATACTAGTGTTATGGATGCAAAGCGCTCCGGACATCCAGATATTGCTACGACCCACAAAGAATGAACAAAGAACCCTGTAATCAATTTGCATCAGTGCATCCGTGGCTATACTCTCAACCAAAAACATTTTTTTGTTGATGGCGATAATGCTGAGACATATGCATTGCAGAGGAAAGTGACTATGTAGAAAAGTGATGTAGCTTGCACTTGAAATTCTTGATAAAGTGCAGTAACTTTTTGAAGAACCCTAGTATATACAACACATGTGCAAGGAAATAGCACATACTGTCTGTGACTCAGTTTGTAAAAAACCGTGCCACTTATCATTGCATGGCTTTAAAAACCTGTGCAAATTTCTCAAGCTAGCGGCCTCTTCAGTAGTGAGCAGCATGCCAACTGTAGCATTTTTTTCTGAGAAAGTCTTGCTTAGTTTCTTTCTATCTATACTGTAGTTGTGGTATCTGAATTTAATCAAACAGCATCTTTAAAAACTGTCCTGCTACACTGTTGGCATAGACTGACTAAAAACAAGTACAACATCTTTTTAAGTTTGATGATCTGAGACAATTGGTTTAAGCATTAATTTTGCTGCATTTTATCAAAGGCAAAGTGTTAATGTTTGGTACAATCTTTATTGAATAGAAAAAACTGCCAAAAGTGAAAAAAATACATTATATACAAAACCCACGGTCCTTGGGAGGGAGGAGTGTCAGGGATAAAAGAACTATCATACAGAGCTTTGAACAGTTTCAACTTGTGGCCTTCCCTCTGTCTGCAAAGAGGAAGAGAAAAGGAGTTAAGCATACACCCATTTTTCAGAAGTTACTGTAATTCATGCAACAACTTTAAAGGATTAAGCACTGATTAGCAGACTGGTCACTTAAGAACTAAGCACGGCTGCACCATGACAGAAGCCATTAACCAAATTATTCTTAAATAATCTATTTAAATTACTGCAATTTGGGCATTATGCAACTCCTGCACAAACAGTATTGAAGCAAGGTTGCCCTTTCAAAACATCCTTAAGAAATTTGTGCTGCTATTCACAAATATACAGAACTAGCTTAGCTGTTCTGTTTTCAGCTATGAACTCCAACATGCAATCTGAGATGAGCAAACTCCCAATTTGGAAGTACCAATAGTCTTGGAGTGAAGACTAAAAGGCAATGAATAATAAGCAGGAAATTGCATGCCCGGGAAGGTAAACATATACATAGACTCCTGGCTCAACTGCCCACCTCCTCTTCCATTTTCTCTGCAACCTCATCATTTCCACTGGGGGCTGCATCACCACCATTGACAGCCGACTCTGGTTTAGATTTCTTAGCTTCATTGTCTCCCTGTTGAGGTTCTTCCTCTGGTTTCCTCTGAAGACAAAATTGTTTACTCTTCACCAAGTACAATTTCACATGCAACTTCACTAGCAAGTGCCAAATGAGCAGTTTTCAACTGTTCTGTGGATTACAAACTACATAGGTTCTCCTTGGCCATCTTCTGCTGTTTGAAATATGTTCCCCTTAAACGCACACAAAATTAGCTGTACTTAGTTCTGAAGAGCTGAAACATGACCACCAAGACTGGATTCAAACACTGGGCAGCCAGTCTACAATCCAGTTAAACATGATTCAACTATATGGAGAGATTTGGTTAAGAGAATATTACTGAATGGATTGCATAGCTGTACTACTGTACACATGGCTTGTGTCAGACTGGCTTTTCACTATTTTAAAATGATTCTCCATTTCCACTTGAAATAAAGGGAACCCATCTCAGACTGGCTGTTTGGCTGCAAAGGTCAATTCCTATGGACTTTGTATGTTAGTTTCATAATCTAAACCTCTACTGCAGGCAATTTTGCAGCTCCTTAACAGAGCCAAGTTTTGAAGTGCCTACAGAATCCACACAATTAAGATGTGGGAATTAAGCCAGATTGAGTCAAGTGGATGCTGCACAGCACAAAAGCATCAAAAATAAGCTAGATGGGTTCCCAGACTGATTGGCTCCCAGTGGAAAGGATTTTATGCAGGGATCTGCAGAATGTGTAGAGGCGGGGTTAGCTAAGCTTTTGATCAAGGGGCAAACTATTGCAAGCCAGTGACCGCTACATTTGTTAGTTTGGTGGGACACACATACCTTTTTCCTAACAAGATGAGAAATGTCTGTAATACACTGAGATGCTCCATCAGATTGTTGTCCCACTGGGATCTATTACAGAAAAAAAGGTTATTATTATTGAAAGGCTACATTACAGTGGCCTTAAACTGTTCGCACTCGAGTGCCACAGAGATTGCTCTCTACCAAGAACCACTTACTGTTGAAGCCAAACCACTTTCAGTTCCCTGTGAAAAGCTAGATGATGATCCACCAACCTGAAAACAAAGATATCAACATTTTTTTAGTCACTACTGGAAGTCAGCAGCAGCAGCAGCTTAAAGGGTCAATGTCTCTCCGGCAGCATTGCAATGCCTTTTTGGCAGCATTGCAGCAAAGGGGGGGGGGGGGGCACTTTATACCAACTTAATTCTTATGTGCATACTAACTAGCCCAAAAAGCCGTGCATTTGATTCAGGTAATTTTAAAAACTGTGTAATTACTGTAATTTACACACTTCTTACACACAGTTTTTCATCATGTAGCCATGAGCAGCAAACATGGAAGCTGGTCTTATGGTATCTAAACGTTTGGCTACTGACAGCAGGATGAAACCAAAACAGATTTTTCTAGCTAGCTTCTCAAGATATCCACAATCGTATTTTATCTCCAAGCTTTCTGACAATCACATCATTTGTGAACTTGGTTTTAAAGACTAAATTTATACTAAAATTTGCTATTTATGGGTCATCTCAGATCAAATACTAAGCAATAAGCATTTCAGAAGACATCAAGATATGTAGTTGCTTCCAACAGTAAAGGGGGGAAATGTATCCATCTTCTCTGTTGACATAAAATGATTTGGTATTTTGCAACCTGTCCTTCTATAATAGCAGTCTCCCTGATTGTTTGAGCAAAGCCAAAACTCACCAGACTTGCTTTAAGAGCTATTTCAGCTACTCTTGCACTCTTCTGAGACTCCTTTGAATCCTCAATCTTCTCTTTAATTTCTGGAAGCAGTCCCTTGAGTTCCTCAATTTCTCTCTCATCTTCAGTGGATCCTTCCCCTTTTGCCTTTAGACCTTCAGTTAACATTTCTAGAAAAAGGAAACAAGTTAGCAGTCATCAGTGCTACCTGACACAACAATTCTGATTTGTGCAGTATTACTTAAAATGCACTGTCACTGAACACCAAATGCTTTCCCAGCTCTTCAACTCATTATTATTATAAACACACGACAGAAGAATCTTATTAGAGACTTCAAAATTCAGACATATTGGCAAAGGGTTTATGAAAAATAAATCTGGTTTGCTTCTAAATCAGTAGCTGATTTACAGATAAGCAAAAAATTCCATCCATTTAACAAGAGCAGCAATAAAATAAACCCTCCACTCCTCACTGCTGAAATCAAAGTGGATTTTTATACCATTCTATCTAGTACTCAATAGTACTCGTAACTACTGGAAAAAAAGAATTATGTCTTTTGCATTAGGCTGGATTATTATTTCATTGTTATAAAAACCGGTTCTATTACTAAGCAAGGCCCATGCACACAAAGCATACAAATAATAAAAGATTTAAAGCAACCACATAATATGGATTTTCATTTACCCAGTCTTTTATCAATGACATCCATTGATTGACTGAACTGCTGCACTGCTTCATCATACTGATCATTGTAGTGATAGGCCAATCCCAGATTATAGTGAGTTTCTGCAAGCAAGCGGTCATGGGCCTCTAAATATTTCTGTTGAAGATTCAGGCAAGAGTGATACTCTTCTATAGCTTGAACATAGTTTTCTGCAAAATACACCAGATAGTCAATTAAGGATTTGCACCAGGAAGCAACACTGCACAGTAATTCCAGCTGGATTAACTAAAAGCATATATCTGTATAGTCATAAGCTTTGCCCTACTGTTTATTCCAAGTGTTCAACAACAAAGTTCAACATGCAATCTATGGAAAGATTTTGCTCATAGGTGGCCGAAGTGCAGCCCTCCACACACACAAATACACACCTTTTGAGCATTGCCCTCCAATTTGGCCAATGTTTTCTGAAATGCAACTGGTCACTATGATATTTTCAACTAGGTGGGATTCATGTTACAGGGGATAGATTAGGCCTCTACAACCCGACTAGGGCTCCTGGGAATTGGAAGCACAAACACCTGGAGGTTGCCGGTTGAAGAGACTTGGGTAGACCTTTCTACAACAGCACTCTTTTCCAATTACGGGGAAAAAACCCTCCATGACTAAAATTGGCAAACTAAACCTATTTTTGAGACTTTTGGAGAGCACAATGCCAATGTTTTGGCCAACGGGAGAATTGCATGAAGAGAAGCCAAATGACACACACTACCACTGCTAAGCTGACTAATTACCAAAAAAAGGGATTAAATATAATTAAGATAAAATGAATAAAATATCAACATTTTAGAATAGAATAAACACATAGGACATTGCAATAGTTTGTGTAACTACTTCTACTATACTCAAAATACATAATTCGGGGGCATATGTGAGCATCTTTAAGATAGTTACCAGATTCAATGCTAACTTCTCCTAGTTTCAGGTGAGCCTGAGCAGCAAGAAGTTGAGCTTCTTTAGTGTCCTGTCTATATCAAGAAAGCAGAGTCAGCAGGTTTGTTGTAATACATTTACTTGCTAGTTAAAATACTGTTTTGTAAACTACAAAGACACACCTTTTGTATATTACTTTGGCCAACTCCAACATATCCCAGGCCAATTCCAAGTTCCCAACTTCATCTTCTTCACTCTCCTGAAACAAGGTGATTTGAAATAATCAAGCAATGCGTTGAAAATGTGGTACTTATTTTACAGTCAACCTTTCTTCTGGCATCTGACACAACATAGCTTACAAAAATATTAAAACAAGAAAAAGCTAACAATAAAGTTAAAAATTACTATTACACATATTATATCAATTGAAATCTATAGAACAACCCAGACTATTTAGTCCACCCCCCTGCCATGCAGGAAAAGCACAAAGCACCCCTAACAAATGATCATCTAGTTTGTCTAAAAGCCTCCAAAGGAGCCTCTGCCACACTCCAAGGCAATGATATGCATATTTACTAGGGAAGAAGGTTCACTGAACTGAAGTTACTTGCATTTGAGTAAATATGGATATGCCAATTGTGTTAGCAGACAGGAAGTGCATAATGTGTTAATATGTTAGTTGATCCACTGCACCAGTGTTGGATGAAGAGTTCAACTCCCTTTTCTCCAACACCTATGCATTTTTTCAACTGGAAGAAGCCATCCCAAAACAACTGGTCACATTTTCAGCCAATCTGCTGTGAAAATGTGACTAAAAATTAACAATTCTTCTGTAGTCATTCACTTCTTCATTATACTGATGTGAACTTACATGCTTCTAGCAATGCCCTTTTCTTCCTCTGTTAAAACTCACCAGTGTTACGGATTCTGACACACAAGTGAAACATGTTGCAAATTCCTATTTGAATTAAGGATTTACTTCTCAGTAGAATTTATAATAATGGAGAACAAAGCACACCCTTTAGCTATACCTCACAATCTCTGAGAATGACTACTATAGATGTGGGCAAAATGTCAGAAGAGAATGCTTCGGGAACATGGCCATACAGTCCAGAAAACACACAACACCACCTTTTAGTTGTTTCTATGGCTGTCAACACCTCATGATGTTCAGGGCCTTAGTATATATTACTGCTTTAAAAAGAGTTGCCTGGCCCTTGCACATAGGATTGTACCAACTCCCAAAAATCCCAGCTAATTTACCAGCTGTTAGGATTTGTGGGAGTTGAAAACCAAACTATCTGTGGACCCACAAGTTGAAAACCACTGCTATATGTGAGGGCTGGGCAACTACAGTAGAGTCTCACTTATCCAACATAAACAGGCCAGCAGAACGTTAGATAAGCGAATATGTTGGATAATAAGGAGGGATTAATGAAAACCTATTAAACATCAAATTAGGTTATGATTTTACAATTTAAGCACCAAAACATCATGTTATACAACAAATTTGAGAGAAAAAGTAGTTCAATACGCAGTAATGTTATGTTGTAATTACTGTATTTACAAATTTAGCACCAAAACATCACAATGTATTGAAAACATTGACTACAAAAATTTGACTACTAAAAGGCAGACTGCGTTGGATAATCCAAAATGTTGGATAATTGAATGTTGGATAAGTGAGACTTTACTGTAGTTTTGAAGCAGTAGTATTTACTACATGTCTAAATATAACAATGCAAAGAAGAGTTGGGTAAATCTAGTTGATGCCAGACAATCACACCTCACATAATGCTGTGAAGAGTTGGTTTTGGGGCAGAAAGGATACAAAACTCAGGCCTGTCTTGATCAGAGACCTGATGGGAAAAAGTGGATACGGAAAAGAAAAAGTTGTAATAGAGGTAAGTCAGTAAGGAAGGGGAAAATTTAATAGGATTTTGGGTAGCTGTGAATGACTAAATCGTTGAAAGGTTTGTGTCATCTAAATAGCTTTACAATACTCATTTTTCAGTTACGTCAGCCTGTTCCTATTCAGTTTGATAGCCTGGTCAAGTTGCCACAGTGACCGCACAGAAGAACACATCTGCTAGTCCAGTGGTTCTCAACCTGTGGGTCCCCAGGTGTTTTGGCCTACAGCTACCAGAAATCCCAGCCAGTTTACGAGCTGTTAGGATTTCTGGGAGTTGAAGGTCAAAACATCTGGGGACCCACAGGTTGAGAAGCACTGAACTAGCCCATACAGGAACTATCTTGAGGCCAAAGTACTCAAAATCCAGGGGCAGATCATGAGGGGGGATGGAAATGGGGCAAGGGGAGTGACAGTCCAAGAATTTGGAACTGAAGAGCCATCCCAGAGACTAGATCCATCACAACAATTAAAGTATGTCTGTCATGGCTCTCTTGAATTTCAAAGGAAGTTCCAAGAGGTACCCAAGCCATCAAAAGGACATTTCACAATGACCTGTTAATTGCCTCCATCTGATGGATCAAGGCTGGGAAAGAATACCAGTAAAAACATTGTTATTCTGATAAGCTGTAGAGACCCGAGAATTTATACACAAATAAGAGATGAAGGGAAGAGGGAGGGCTGCTGAGGGTAGTGTTTTTCCACTTAGGGAGTTAGAACTGACTTTCTTGACTTAGAAATAGTGTTTCCAGCTTTCCAGGGTATTAGCAAATTCTTATTCTAAAGGGTCTGCAGTTCCTAATAGTTTCTTCAAGATACAATCCTAGCATCTCTGGAAGTAATGCCCATTGAAATTGTAGAAGCTATGGATTTCATTCTGTAGACCCAAATAATGAATTGGTTGAGATAAAACTTTGGGAAAATTTAGCAGTCCTTAAAATCAGTTTCTAAGAACAAAGAAAGTTAACAGCAGAAGCAATGACTTTACCGATAAGATTCAGTTAAACCTTCAGTGCCTTCCCCAAAAAGAGGCCACTCATATACCAAAATTTTACTTTATTCTAGTATAACCCTGAGCAGTCAGGGTGGAACTAGAATCTTTTCAGTATTCATTCTATATTCTACTTTGTAAAACAGCTTTACAGTGCAGCGATATCCTTTACTTTATGATTGAAAGGCTCTAACAACCCTTTCACAACTCTGGACACTCATTTAATGTATACTTCACCTTTTCTTCAACTGTAGAGTCATTTTCTTTATCCTCTTCAGCTTTGTCATCATCCTCTTCAGCTTTGTCTTCCTCTTCTGATCCTTCTGTCTCTACAATAAGTTTCTTATTAATATGTATCCAACTGTACGCTGTCTATAAATTCCCTTTATTATGTTCTGCTATTCTGTCCATGCAAATTCTTGTGCCACCATTATATAGTCATTAAACTTGAGTCCTTTGGAGTTTAGTCATTTTTTGTATGATTAGCCTAAAGACTGCAATATACGGTATGTTTTTGAGGTTCAAGAGTAATCTCATCAAAGGACCAAAGTTTAAGATATTCTTTTTTGGAGGGAGGTACTATTTGCTGAAGACTTCCTCGCACTTCAGCAAGTTATTTAGAGGAAATCTTGGAATAGCCCTGGCATGTTAAAATTATTTATAAAAGAACAAAGGAATAATTAAGGTGATGAACACTTTAATGGATAATGGGATCCCTCAAGACAGCTATTCTACAGAGCATTCGGAAAAACTACTATGTACAGGAAAAGGTATCTTTGAATGTCATTCTAAATATTTGTTGCTTCTTAAGAATGACTATAGCATCAAATTGTTTTAAAGCAAGACCATGAGACAACATCTACAGGAAATGCACCATACTATGAAATTAAGAAGTCACACATCAACCTGCCACCTCAGATTTCATCTAGTCATATCCTTTTAAATATGGCAAACATTTCTATTAGATTAATCATTTATGTTTTCAGCCATTTTAAACTTTAGAATTTCTACTTGTAGATGCAACTTTCAAAATGTTATGAGGTGAATAGCAAAGCAGAAGCAAGCAAAGCAGGATATGGAAGCCATGAAGCCTGTACCTGTATTAGTATCTAGTGATAAGCCCAAAAGCAAACTTAAAGTTCTATTTATACAGATCCATGAGCCAACAACCAAGTATTACTTGTATTTGGTGGATCCTGCTGTTGACAATCCTCTGAGAAAAAAATCAAATTACATTTTTAATGTACTGAGTTAATCTTGTAACACCAGGGCATGCAATAAACATCCATTCAGGGTTCTCTATTAGCCTGTTTGATGCTCATGCTAATCACTGTCCACTAAACAGTTTTGCTATGCTTTTCAAGTTGACCTTTTAATCAATAAAAATTCTGCCACTTTACAGCTTTAAAGTTATGCCACAGCTAGATTAAATCATAGCATACAGCAGAGAGAATTCTGAATGGATTATAGTTTTACTAGGAGTTAGCTTCCTAATGTAATCCACCGTTATCTTCTGTCCACGTTACCTTCACCCTCTCTCATCTCTTCATCCTTTTCATCTTCCTTTTCTAACTTAGCAGCAACTTCAACTTTCTCTTCAGTTTGTACTTCATCACATTTGTCATTGGTCCCTCCAGGAGTCATTTCTTCACTTGGAACGGAAAGCAATACATCTTTTGAAGCCAAGGGTTCCTTTAGTTCTTCTTTCTCTTTGGAGTCCACCACCTGTTCTGCGTGATCCATTGTTTCCACATTCTCATCACTAGCTCTAGCTGGGTGTTCTTCTGCTTTCTCTATCTCACATTCTACTTTTTCAACAGCTATGGCCATTTCCTTTCCTTCTATTGCCTCATCTGAAGCCTTTGTTAATTCCTCTACTACTGCATTGTTTTCCATTATGCCTGCCTGTTTTTCAGGAACCAAAGTTACCAGTTTTCCTTCCGTCTTCTCTAGAACTGCTTTATCTTCCCCTTCTGCAGTCACTTGTTTTTCTACAGTGTCTTCTCCCGCTGCTTCTGGCATTTCTTTTACTACTGACTTTGCTTCTCCAGATGTCATTTCTAAAGCCATTGTACCCTTTACAGTGTTATCTTCTAGAGCCTTTTCAGCCATCTCTAGCTCTTCTTTTTCTTTACTTGCCCTTTCTTCAGCCACTGGTTTCTCATCCCTGGCTTTATCTTCAAGAGGATCCTCAGGAGATACTCCACTGCCCCCCTCCTTTTCTTGAACTGCCTCTACCTGCATTTCTGTTTTCTCCTGTTTTTCCTTTTTCTCCTCAAGGGTATTATGATCTACATCCACAGCTGTCTCATTTAATGTTTCTTCCTTAGCGTCTTCCATTTCTACATTCTTGGTTTTCGGCTGCATCTTCACTTCAGTTTTTACCACAGACTCTTCACCAGTTCTTCCGGATTCATCCTTTTCCCCCATGGCATTATATACCTGCTCTCTTAATTCCTCCCTTTCTTCTTCTACATGTTTAAGGAAGATCAAGCAGAAACAAACTTTCGAATTTAGTGATAAGCATTCATGATCTTCACATCCCACCCTCAATCCCAATTATGTCTTTCCACCAACTTACAGCAATCTAAAATTAAATCCTTGAGATATTTAACCTGATAAAGAGACTCACTATAACACTCGGAGCTTGCATGAAGTTGCGCTTAAGCAATGAGCTATATGCCAAGCAAGAGATGCCAAGCTTTGTCTAGATGAAACATCACACTGGCTCACAAAGGAAACTACTCAGGTACAAAGCATATGGAAAGATTATTCATTAACTTAAGTGAATATGATATATTGTTACAATACAATCTTCATGCCATCAAACTTAGGTAGCTGGATTAGATGCTATGGCATCATAAGCAAATTGGATCATATTGTGCTAAACTGTTTAATCAATTCTGTACTTTCTACTCACTTTATTCACAGAACATCTGTCCTGTAAAGTTGAGGTTTATAAACAGCCAATTCTTCCTAAAACAATTAAGTATACAATTTATTTCCCCCCAGAAACAGAGGCTATATGGTGAATAAAAACAACTCAGACCCAATATTCAAAACATAGCTTGGCATCTCTATATTATTTTAAGACAGCTCTACATACCATCTATATTATCAGTGCTTTCTACAATTGCATCTTCTGTTTTTTCTTCCTCTTCTTCCACCTGAACACCTTCTAGGGCATTTCCTAGCACTCCATTTTCCATTCTAGAAAAGACCAGATAGGATCATTACACTCCATTGCTCAGGAATACTGATACAAAGAATTACATGTAGAACATTTTAAAGAAATACTGGTCTAAATTGTTGAAAGAAAGACTGCTACAATATAGCATAGTTGATACACTAGTAACAAACCACTAAAGTATTCACCCCAGCTGGACAATTTTATATGAATCAGAATATATTGGGGGGAGGGGGGAGAAAGCAAGTACTTTGTGAGAGATAGAACAGCAAATGTGATCACTCCAGAAACTGTGACCTGAATAGGAAAATACCATCCCATTGCCTAACAATATTTAAGGAGGTGCACCAACAGAAAACCAAGGTCCCTTATACACAGTCCTTATATCCCAGGATCTGATCCCAGGTTATCTGCTTTGAACTGAATTGTGAGTGTCCATTGTCATATAATCTCGGATAAACAGAAAATCTGGGATCAAATCCTGGGATATAAGGCCTGTATAGAAGGGGACCAAGTGTCATTTGTTAAAGAGGATCTGATAAGTAGGTCTATCACCTTTATGTAGCAAGGGAGGAACTTGATTCTGGCAGACAAAAAATAAGGACAGAACTTCTTCTAAAACCTGGAGCTAGAGATGGGGGTTAACCCAGGCTGGATAACCCTCCTGCCAGAAGAGCTGGTGCAAATGCAGTGATAAGAAGGATTAGTATCTCCACATTTATAACCCATCAGTTAGAAGAACTGGATTGTCATAATCTACATTGGCTACTAAGTTTCTGGAAAACACCTAAAGTCTTCTCTATGAAAATTACAATTTAAATAACAAAGTATAACCTATTCAAAGATGAAAACACAAACTTTAACATTGAAAATTCTACATCACCCACATACAAAATGTTAATGAAGTGAGGGTCAGTATTCCTTATCCAAAATGCCTGAAAGTGGTTTGGATATTGGAATACCTGTATTTGTAATAAATTCTAACATAATGAGGTATCTTGAAGATGGTACTAAAGTTTAAACATTAAATTTATTTATATTGTATATACTCCTTGTACACATAGCCTGAAGGAAAATTTCTATTTTTTTTCACTAATGTTGTACACAAAACCAGGTTTGTGTAAACTGAACAGGGTTGCCAGGCATCCTGGATTTTAAGGGACAGTCTCTTATTTGAATGAAATGACCTGCGTCCCATTAGTTTTTCTTGGGACATCAATTGTCCCGTATTTCCGCCAGGCTCTCCTTTCCCAGAGAAGAAAATGCACAACCTTTATGATGGAAAAGGTGGTGGTGGCAGCAGCAGAATATTTGGGGATCCCTTTAAGGGCCGGAATACCTTTGGAGATGAGGTCACAGCCTAGACTTGCCGTGCACCCTCTGAATGAGCTTAGCCCTGAAGGTGCCAGGTGGCCACCCCCTTTAAGCTTCATCTCAAACTTTGGATGTTTCCAGTTCCAACTTACAGTTCCCTGCACCTGTCCCTTATTTTCACCTTTGATACCTGGCAACCCTGACACTGAACCATCAGAAAGCGTCACTATCTCAGCCATCCATGTGGACAATTTCAGATTTTGGACTACTTTGGAATGCACATAAGAGATGTTCAAACTATACAGTATCACTTCTTAAATGTAACTAATACTTTCTTAGTCTGCCCATGGTTTGAGGGACTTCTACATATACTGTTCAAACTACGATGCTGCTCAACAGCAGAACATATAATCTTACCTTGCCAATTCTAAAAGAGATTTCCCATAGAAAAAGAAAGCTTCAGCACACTCATCTGCTGTTTCACCGTATTTCCTACCCCTACAAGAAAGTTACAGATTAGGTTCTCATATTATGGCTAACTTTTGTTAAACACCATTAATGTCAAGCTTCATTAAATTATAAAACTGGCTATGAAAAAAATATTTATACTGAAGCATTCTACCATAGAAAGAAATACATAAAATAGTATACTACAGAAGAGCTTTGTAAACTATGGGTCAGGACCCTAAACGGAGTTGCCATAACTATGTTGGGGTTGCCTTTCTTCTTCTTTCACTCACTTCTATCTTTTTTCCCTTTACTCTCATGTCTATCTGCCTTCCTTTCTCTCTCACCTCCCCGTCCTCTACATTATTGGGGTTCAGTAACATTTCTAGGGTCAAACGGGTTCGTGAGTCAAAAAGCTTAAGCAGCTCAGTACTAAATGATATTCATGAGATCTAAAGGGCAGGGATCAAATAGCAACTTTGGATTCTAGCCTGAACCAGATATCTCTGCTTAAACTAGACCCAGCTGCATAGAACTATCAGGAAAAGATGGCATATGGAATATGAATTAGCCTGTGGCTACAAGGTGAAGTATAGAAAGGGATATCCTCATCTGTTATCTAGTACACATCCTGAACATTCTGTCAACCTTCCTGCTTTGTTTTACCATCCTAAACATGTCAAAGATGTGCTTATATTTAATAAGATACAATACAAATATCTATTTAGAACACACCCCAAACCTCACTGCAACAGTAAGCAAGAACTAAGTGTTGTTTTGGTGTGTAAAAAAATCAAAGACATAATTATTGTGGCCCTCATATTGTCACCTTGAAATCCTACCATAGTAACATTAGCCAAGATTTTCCCTACTATCTTCTTGAGGCTTTAATTACTATTCCTGGGAAAAGGAAAATTTATGCTAGCAGGGGCTGACAAATATGATGGACACCATGCTGCTTACCCAGGCATATTGGTTCTCTGTGACAATGTAATAGAAGATTATCTTATCTCATTACTTACAACAAACTCGCAGCTTCCTGGAATGCATTCACAGCAGCTGGAATATCTCCCATTACCAGGTTTTTCTGTCCCAAACCAAGTAGCTTCTTGGCTTCTCCATCCACATTCATACTGCAGATATGAAAACAGGTTTGTTAAGCAGACCACTTTATAGCCATTCTGAGTGCAAATTTAAGAGCAACAGCCAAATTAACCACCCACTCATGCCACTGTTTACTGCCATAAGCTAGCATCACCATCAATATTCAGGATCTATTCTTACGGTAAATCTATCAAATAGAACCAATATTTTCACAGAACAGAAATCAATCATGTATATTGCTTTTATTACATCAGTCATGCTACCTTTTTAAAATATATATACATTATTCCTATGTTTATCCAATTGTTATCTTACCTCTCAGTTTTGTCAGCAGAGGTGGATGGAGCAGCAGATTCTTCTGCCATTCTGAAACTGAAGATGTGAAATTAGAACAGCTTATACATGATCAACCAGATAGCAGTTAGCTCCATAGCAGTAAGTACTGGAGCAATTTCAAATAGAAAATAATTTACAGGCTTGTTGATACGATCAACTTTTGCATGTACACAAATTACATTATCTTTTGATATGAAGGCACAAAATCATCAATGCAATACTCTGTGCACTAGCCAAAATGCATTATGTGCTCAGATTTGTAATATAAAATAAGAATTTCAGCATTATTCAAAGGAATGTGTCTACAACTTTTGGATTCTACAAATGCCAGTCTGCTGTTTTTCAAAATCAGAAAATGAGGTGAGCACCATTTCACTTTATGTATGAATACAAGTGTAATTTACTAAATCATGGAAGCCCTCTTGTCACAATATACAGTGTTCCTCACTACTTCGCAGTTCACTTTTCGCTCCCTCGCTGTTTCACGGGTTTTCAATAAATATTAATGTAACCATTGATCGCTGCATTTTTGCTGTTTCACAGGTTTTTGCAGTGTGCAAAGGGTTTTAGAAGGGAGACATAAAGGGAGAGAAGGGCAGGAAGGGAAGGGTTGGAAATTTTAAAAAAAGATTATTTAGCTTCCATTTTTCTCTGCCAGTGTACTGTATATTGTAACTGCTTAAATAAGCAGTTCACGGATTTTCACTTGTTGCGGGTGGTCCTGGAACGTAACCCCCATGATAAGTGAGGGCACACTGTATTTCCACCAAGAGAGCTACTCTACTCATAAAATTCTATGCATATTGTCCATTAAATCCTTGGTGTTCACTAAATGCCAAGAGTAATGTTTATTATGGACTGGCCTTAATTCTACACAAGCATTAGAAACCCTACTCAAACATATAAAACATAGTTTCAACTACCAACACACCACTTGGTATAAGGGAAAAAAGAGTAACAATGATCATGTGTAGACAACTGCCACATACAGTTGACTCCCAGTTACTTCTTAGTCTGAAACGGGAATTTCAGCCTCCAGGAAAAATATGAAGACAGTATTTTGAGGCTTTGCCTGTGGAGCTATACATTTTTAACTCCCACTCCTCTCCATTAGTAGAGCAGGAAGCTGTAGTACCAGTTTTCTGCTCAAACTGTTGAATATATTCAGCAGTTCTAGTGGGGCTAATATATATGTGTAAGTGACTTAGTTAAATGAGATTGCCAAGTGCCAGATTAATGCAGTTTCTGGTTGCTTCAGAGTTACTATTAAAAACAAACCTAGCTAATATTGTATCTCATATTATACCACAAGCTTTGTATCGACTGAATATGAAAATACAGTACGTGAAAGCGAATTAAGACAAACTGGACTTAATGTAACAGTTTTATAATCTTATAAAACAGGGTTTTGAAATTCAAAGTATTTCTTCGGCTTAAATAGTTGGGCACGTTTAGCCTGCAGAAGAGAAGGCTGAGATGAGACATGATGGCAATGTACAAATATGTGAGGGGAAGTCATAGGGAGGAGGGAGAAAGCTTGTTTTATGCTACCCTGGAGACTAGGATGTGGAACAGCTTCAAACTAAAGGAAAGGAGATTCCACCTGAACATTAGGAAAAACTTTTTAACTGTGAGCACTATTCAGCAGTGGAACACTCCCCCCCCCCGGAAGTGTGGTGGAGGCTCCTTCTTTGGAGGCTTTTAAACGGAGGCTGGATGGCCATCTGTCAGGGGTGCTTTGAATGTTATTTTCCTGCTTCTTGGCAGAGGGTTAGACTGGATGGCACATGAGGTCTCTTCCAACTCTATCATTCTATAATATATATTTTTTTTGCTTACCTGAAAGTTTCAGTTAACTGAGACTGTGTGTTTGTGTATTTATACAAGTGTGTTTGTATACACACACACCAATAAAATATATGCACTGACATGTACATGTGTGTGAATGTGCCTTCAAGTCACCTGTAGAATGGTGACCATGTACTTCCAAAGGCAAGGAAAATCTAAGAGATACTTTGCTAATTCCTTTCTCTGAAATATAGGCTATAGTATCTGGTATTCATTGGTGACCTCCCATCCAAGATCTAACCAAGGCTGACCCTGTTTAGCTTTCAAAATGAAACTGAGCTAATTCCTTTAGATCACTGGTTCCCAAACTTTGGACTCCAGGTCTTGCACTTCAACTCCCAGAACCACAGCCAGCTTACCAGCTGTTAGGAACTGTGGGAGATGAAGTCCAAAACACATTTCACCTCCACTTATACCCAGCTATTGCACTTTATTCTGGCCCAGCTCAGAGGTTGCAAGATATTGAACAGTCCTGGTTATGCTCACTGCGCCTAGAAGGCTAATAGTATGTTTTTATTGTATTTTATATGCCTCTGATTTTATATGTTTAAAATGTACTTGTTAAATTTTGAGCTTGGTACCCATGTGAGCCGCCCAAGTCCCTTAAGGGAGATGAGGTGGGATACAAGAATAAAGTTATTATTATTATTACCACTGCCTTAGATATATAGACACTTTATATCAGGCATGTGCAAACTTCGGCCCTCCAGGTGTTTTAGACTTCAACTCCTACAATTCCTAACAGCCTACCGGCTTAGTTACTGTTTTTCTGGGATGTATGGCCATGTGTCAGAAAGCATTCTTTCCTGACGTTTCATCTGCATCTATTGCAGGCATCCTCAGATTGTGTGGTCTGTTGGAAATTAGTCCAGTGGGACTTATTTATCTGTGGAATGTTCAGGGTGGGAGAAAGAACTCTTGTCTATTTGAGACTGGCGTGAATGTTTCAAATGGACACCTTGATTAACATTGAATAGCCTTTCAGCTTCAAGGTCTGGCTGCTTACTGCCTCGGGGAATCCTTTGTTGGGAGGTGTTAGGAATTGTAGTTGAAGTCCAAAATACCTGGAGGACTGAAGCCTACCCATGCCTGCTTTATAGACACGTATCTTACTAAGCCCTACGTTACTTCTAGAGCCAGGCTACTTAAAACATATTCGGGTGACTAAGAACATATTAAAGCCAGGCTCACTCTAGAAACCAAGAAGCTTGGGAAGTCCGCTGAGAGGAAGGGGGGGGGAGTCGCCTGACCTCAGCAAACAATAGGCTCGCTTTGCCCCGCCCCCTCCGAGCCACCTTTTGGCGCCAAATCCCAACCGCTGCTCCTGACTGGCCGAGCCCCTCTGCCACGTGACTGCGCTCCCTATCCCTTCCTTGACCCCTCCCCTCGCTTTTCCGCGCGCGCCGACCGAGGGACCGCTAAACATGGCGCCTAAAAGGCTCGAGCGAGCGGGGTCACGTGGCGCCTCGGTTTGAAGGAGAACCGCCCCCCCCCGCTCGATACCTAGGGAAAGTGGAACGTACCAAACCACAAAGAGGGGCGGGGGGGGGGGGGTTGGAGATAGGGAATGGAGAGAGACTAAGGGCGAGGGGAAAGGATTCAACAATAGAGTAGAATAGCCTACTTGAGGCTGAACCGGGAGGAAAGAAAAAAACGCCTCTCTGAGGAGAAATGCCTCTCCCTTCCCCCATTACACGAACCAAGTCAAGAACCCCATTTCCTTTTTCTTACCTCGTTTTCCCACAGAGGGACAAAACCTGGCTCGAGCCTCCTCGGCAGACAAAAATGACCGCCGACAAAAATTCTCAAGGAAAAAGGGACCACACTCGGCAGACAAATGCAGCCCGACGCCCCTCTGGATGCTTATATAGCCCCCTGAGGACACGCCCCGCCGGCGCGAGGCACGCTCCCAGCACCCTGGAACTACCCTTCCCGGCATGCCTCGCGGCCGCCCAACTCCACCATCGCCCAATCAGATTGCAACTCCGAGAGCATAAAAACCTTTGACTGTATGGGCCGTGTAACCAAGGAGAGCGCGATGGGCATCCTGGGAAACGTAGTCCAATAAATAGATGTAAACATTTCCAACCTCCTCTCTCACACAGACATAGCACCTTGTAGAAACATAGTTTCTACGGTCAAATCTGTGTGTGGAAATGGGACTGTGAAATAAATAGCACCAATCTGTGGTGATCCAGCGAGTGACTGAAAAAAAACATGGTTTTGTATTTCAGTTTACAGTATTTTACCTCAAAAGCTCAGCTCTATCTCATCAATCTGAGTGTGAATGTCTGCCTCGCTATCTATACCAGGCATGGGCCAACTTTGGCCCTCCAGGCATTTTGGATTCCAACAATTCCTAACTATTGGATTGCAACCTTCTCAAGCCTCTTCTATTTGATGTTTCTGTTTATGTGTCGGTTTATTTCCTGAAGTGTATGTCTTCTTTGCAGACTTGCAGTTTTCTTAGCTCTATGTACTTGAGGGAGTGGGAGGGGCTGCAGACCATGTGACTGGTTTAGTGACGGTTTGGAGCAGAGGTCCTCAAACTTTTTAAACAGGGGGCCAGTTCACTTTCCCTCAGACCCTAGGAGGGTCGGATGATAGTTTTATTTTAAAAAACTATGAACAAATTCTTATGCACACGGCACATATCTTATTTTGAAGTAAAAAAACAAAACGGGAACAAATACGGCCTCAATGTTAATAATCATAATAAAAATAATAAAGATGGTTGGAAGAGACCCCTTGGGCCATCTAGTCCAACCGCCTCCTGCTTTTGTGCACCAAGACATAAATCAAAGCACCCTGACAGATGGCCACCCAGCCTCAATGTTAATAATAATGATGATAATGATAATAATGGTAATTTATGTCACAAGTACCACCTGCCAGTAATAAATAACTGGTGGGATCACAAACCTTCAAAGGTCATGGAAAATGAGCACGCAAAAATACTTTGGGACTTTCAAATCCAGACTGACAAAGTTTTGGAACACAACACACCAGACCTCAGTGTTGTGGAAAAGAAAAAAGTTTGAATTATTGATGTCGCCATACCAGGTGACAGTCAAAATTGACAAAAAAACTCAGCCGTTATCAGGACCTCAAAATCGAACTGCAAAGGCTCTGGCATAAACCAGTACAGGTGGTCCCGGTGGTCCCGGTGATCGGCACACTGGGTGCCATGCCAAAAGATCTCAGCCAGCATTTGGAAACAATAAACATTGATAAAATTACGTTCTGTCAACTGCAAAAGGCCACCTTACTGGGATCTGCATGCATCATCCGAAAATACATCACGCAGCCCTAAACACTTGGGAAGTGTTCGACTTGTGATTTTGTGATACGAAATCCAGCATATATATCTCGTTTGCTGTGTCTTTGTGTCATTAATAATGATAATAATAATAATAATAATAAAGAGGGTTGAAAGAGACCCCTTGGGCCATCTAGTCCAATACCCTTCTGCCTTCATGCACAAAAAGCACAAGCAAAGCATCCTCGACAGATAGAAGGTGCATGTGGGGCAAGAGAGGAGGGGGAAGAGGTGCACACCTTTCCCTCCTCCCTCACCTCACATGCACCTTTCCTGCCTCCTCCCTTGCCCCGCGCACTTTCCTCGGCAGTGGCGAGGTTTGTCCCCGCAGCGGCAGCTCCCTCCTCCATTGCTGAGGAAGGCGCGCACCAGGTGAGGGAGGAGGCGGGAAAGATGTCTGCGGGGCGAGGGAGGAGGAAAAGACATGTGCCTTTCCCTCCTTCTCCTTCGCACCGCACACACCTTCCTCAGCAGAGGAGGAAGTAGCTGCCGCCACGGGAACAAACCCACAGGACAGGCAACGGCGGCAAAAACACCCGGCGGGCCGGATAAACATTTTCAGCATGCCACATGTGGCCCGCAGGCCATAGTTTAAGGACCCCTGGTTTAGAATGTTCAGTTTTAAAAGGATTAGTTAGAAATGTCAGTTGAACCATGCTTGAGTGAGCTTGAGTACAGAAGTCTGTTAGAGTGCAGAAGCCAATGTTAGGAGTTAGAAGTCAGCTGAGGCCTGAGTTTCTTTGGAAGTAGATTGTTATAAAAGATTGCTGAACAGAACAATATAATTTTAAAGGGACTGTTAAAGATTATAAATGAAAGATACAAACTGAAACACCTTAAAGCTTAACCTGACAAGAAATGTACCTGTATATTTAAATACATGAAGTTGTGAGTAAAACAAACATGTTATTTCAAAGAAGCCTACTGTCTGCTGAAAGCATTGAATAGAAACAAAATATCTCTGTTCCCAGTGATCATCCATTACCCAATAAGATATAATTTCTTACCTGTAACTGTGTTTCTTCGAGTGGTGTTCTGTGGAATTCGCACATATGGGACATTCGTCTGCGCCTGCGCAGAATTTCGGAACCTTCTAGAAATCTCTATTTGAAAAAATTGGGGGAAGCCCCGCCCACACTCCCCAATAGAATATATATATAGCCCTGTGGGCGGGGCTAGCCTCGGTTCCCAGCCGCCAGGAAGCAGCTGAAGCACCGTGGCATGAGCACGGGTTGTGCGAATTCCACAGAACACCACTCGAAGAAACACAGTTACAGGTAAGCAACTATATCTTCTTCTTCATGGTGCTTCTGTGGAAATCGCACATATGGGAGACTGACAAGCTACTCACCGAAGGTGGCGGGACATGCCATGCATGAGAAGAGAACGGCCCTCCTGAGTGCTGCATCCGTCTTCTCCTGGATGTCCAGCTTGTAATGCAAGGCAAAGGTAAACAACGAGGACCATGTTGCTGCTCTACATATGTCCTCCAAAGGCACTCCTTTGAGAAATGCCTGTGATGCTGCTAAGGCTCTTGTGGAGTGAGCTGTCACGCATTACGGTGGGTCTTGGCCTGCTAGCCTGTAAGCCAGGCGGATGGTCGCTACCACCCAAGCTGCCAGGCGTTGGGAGGAGACTGGGGTACCCAGCGTGTCCGGACAATACTTCAGGAAGAGACGAGTCGACTTCCTAAACTCTGCTGTTCGCTGAACATAAAATGCCAGTGCCTGTCTCACATCTAGAGAGTGCAATGCCACTTCCAAGGGTGAAGATGGATTCTGGAAGAAGGCTGGCAGTGTAATATCTTGACACATATGGAATCTAGTCACCACCTTGGGCAAGAAAGTGACGTTGGTTCTCAGCACAACCTTATCATTGTGGAAGCGGAGGTACGGTGGGTCCGCCCTAAGGGCACAGAGTTCACTAGCCCTCCTTGCTGATGTAACAGCCACAAGGAAAGCCGTCTTCCAGGAGAGATAACAGATGTCCAAGGAGGCCATCGGTTCAAATGGTGGCTTTGAGAGCTGAGACAGAACCAACTCTAGGCTCCAGGCTGGAGGCGGCGGTATTACTGGGGGATGTAAGTTCTTGAATCCCCTAAAAAAAGCTTAATCAGGGGATCCTGAAAACAGGATTGCCCTAGAGGACCTCTTCTATACCAAGACAAAGCAGCTACATATCATTTCAGAGAGGCCAATGAGAGGCCAGCCTCGACAGGTGGACTAAAAAGTCCAGGACAACTGGTGTTGGGGCTGGGACGGGGTTCAGTCCTTTGGGTTCCACGAACTTCTTGAACCTATCCCACTTGTACTTGTACGCCCGCCTCGTCGAAAATTTTTGAGCTGCCGGGAGGATTGCCCTCACAGGGGAGGAGAGGTTCCTCGAGGCCTGATCCTCCACTCGGTAAAGTGTAATGTCTGTATGTCCGGGTGGTTGACCCGACCTTGCTGGAGCATCAACAGGTTTGGTGAGGCCCTGAGTTGAAGGTATTTGCCCTTGTCCGCCTTCCAAAGCGGTGCGAACCAAGGTTGGTGGGGCCACCAGGGAGTCACTAGGATGCAGTCGGAATTGTCTAGTATTACTTTGGTGACTGTCCTGCCAATTAGGGGAAGAGGGGGAAACGCGTATAGCAGATCCCCTGTCCATGTGTAGCTGAACGCACCCCCCAGGCATCCTGGAGTGGCATGCGGGCGGAGACCTGCGCAGAAATTGGTGCGCTGGCTGTTTTGGGGGGATGCGAAGAGGTCTATCGCTGGCCAACCCCAGTGGCGAGCTAGGAGGCAAAAGTCTTTGATGTTCAGCTGCCATTCGCGGGTGGTTGAGGAGGACCTGTTCAGTGCGTCCGTGAGAACATTGTCTTTCCCGGGCAGGTGAACAGCTACGATTTTCATTTGTTTGCGTATGCACCATTCCCATATCCACGACGAGAGGAGCAGCAAGGTCTCCAAGTGTGTACCTCCTTGCTTGTTGAGGTAGTATTTGACCGTTGTGTTGTCCGTTATCACTCGCACTGTCTTCCATTCGAGAAGACTGCTGAAAGCATGAAGGGCCTTCTCTACAGCTAGCAGCTTGAGAACATTGATATGGAGGTTGCGCTGCAGTTTCGACCATTTGCTGTTGACTGTGAGGCCTTCCAGGTGTGCCCCCCAGCCATCCTGGGACACGTCTGTTGTCAGCTCGCGAGACGGCTCCGATGGATGGAAGGGAAGGCTGGCCCGTAGGTTGCATTGTCTCGCCTACCATGCAAGAGACTTGAGGATCTCTGGTGGGGGCTCTAGAGAGGTCCTTTGGCTGTGGAGGAATGGGTCGAACACTCTTAAGAACCATATCTGAAGTGGTTGCATTCTGAGCCTTGCAAAGTCTACAAGGGATGTAGTTGAGGCCATATGGCCAAGGATGGATTGGATATCCCATGCCGAAGCACGCCCCCTCGCATGAAGATTGTTGACTAAGATTGTGTTTTGATTTCTTTCAGCCCTCTTTGGTCCTAGGCGCTGCCGCACAGGCTGTTTTACCTCTCTCAAGGATAGGCACGTCCTCTTCCGTGCCATTTTGGTTTTCCTCAGGCGGCGTGAGGGCCGCCATGTCTGATGGGTTACTTCCTTCTGCCAAGAGGCTTGTCCCAACCTCGGGAGTTGCCGTTTCTGCCGACGCTGGGGCCAAAGCTTGCTCATATAAAAGAGCTTTTAATCTAGATTCCGTTCTTCCTGGCCTGAGGGGTAAACCCTCAGCACACTTGGCAGGATTGCGGGTTGTGGCTCTCTCCCAAACACAAGAGGCACTTAGAGTGGCCATCCGCCTCAGGGAGCTTGCCCCCACAGGCCCCACATTTCTTAAAGAAAGACGCCATATCCACTAGCCTGAGACAGAGAAGTTAAGCCCTTTCCTGGTCTATCGGTTGGAGTGTAGTAAGCACAAACAATTAAGTCCGGTCCGAGTCAAAGCCAAAGTAAAAGTTAGTGAACAGTGAGCTGAAGGTTCCTAATGTTGACTGAGCGGCGGAAAAAATGAACTGAGGCTAGCCCCGCCCACAAGGCTATATATATTATATTGGGGAGTGTGGGCAGGGCTTCCGCCAATTTTTTTCAAATATAGAGTTCTAGAAGGTTCCGAAATGCTGCACAGGCGCAGGATAATGTCCCATATGTGCGATTTCCACAGAAGCACCACGAAGAAGAAACTAAAGGAACACTCCTGAAACTCTGCTATCCAATAGGTTGTGATCCTAACAGGTCATAATCCTCATTAGGTTGTGATCCTAACAAGTCATAATCCAGTAGTCCAATGCTAACAGCCTCAGGCCTCTTCCTTTTCCCCCTTAGCTGCAGAGGGAAAAGTCCCCTTTGCCACTAAGCTTAAGCAGCTGAGGGGGAAAAGGAAAGGGCCTGGGGCTGTTAGGGATTGTGGGAATTGAAGTGCAACACCTGGAGGGCCCCAGTTTGCCCCATGCCTGATCTATACTGTCTAATAATTGCAGTTTGATGCCACAGTGGATTCTGCCTTGTATAGAAATTTGATGAACACAGGTAACTTTGCTTCTAAACATATTGTAATGTGCATCTGTGACTAAATCTACCTGCACTAATTGTTTCATGTGTGTGGAGAAGAGCAAATATTACAATGCAGTCTGAGCCCTGTCACATGCCCAATGGAGGACCTTCTCACAGCCACATCAAAGGCACTCCAAGTGGCCAGCTACTGGTCAAAGGACATTTAGTATAACGCCAAGTTTTTAACTTTGTGTTTCAAATACATTTCAGCTGTACCCTCGGTTCGCTTCTGATACAATAAATAAATAAATAAATAAAATACTAATTGTTTCCAGTAGAAAAGTATCGGCATTGGTCTTAAGACAAGGACAAATAAAATAAGTTCCTATACCAGCCCAAATAGTGATTGTTGTAACAATACCGGTAAGGTTAACTGAAACTCAGGTTTGTGGCTAAGTAGCATGTAACCATCTTGATGCTCAGTCTGCACCTTCATACTATATTTGTATACCAGAGTTTCAGTTCAGGTAGCAAGATAATAGTAGCTTTCCAGAGGCTATTTGATTATAGCTCCTAAAAAACTTGCTTCTGGTTATGCTGGGCAGGGATGAAGGGATTTGAGTGCCTAAAACATCTGGAGAGTAATCTAAGAGTTAAAAGGATGTTAAGTGTATTCCTGAGTCATAGTTTAGCAAAATGAAATTGAAGTAACAAGCAGCTAGATGAAATCAGATTGTACCCATTGGGCTCATGCTACCAAACCACCAAAATAATACATATTAGGTTGAAGCTACAAACCTGTCAATATCTGCTTGAGATAGTGCCTGGAGGGCACTTAATGTTTTGCGTCTCATAGACTTAGCATGGGGATTTGGTTAACCAGTTAAAATTCATGAGTAAACAAGGTTTTTTTTATAACCTGAAAAATTTCAGGGGGGGGGGTTGAACTCCTAACCCCCCCCCCCCCCTTGCTACAGGCCTGGCCCAGTGGTTCTCAACCACTCTTGTAGCCCATCTAAGGCTCTCATTACAGTGCATTGCATACAGTATTTTAATCAAACTGTATTGTAAAGTAAGAGATGGTTCTTTAAAAACCACATCATTTATAAGCATTTTCCAATACATACAAAATGATATTTATTTGCTGAAAAGGGAAGCTTTCATTTTAAGCTAATACTTAATATAAGATTCCTTTATATGTAATACAGAAGAAATAAAAAGAAGACAAATTTTAACTTCCAGAACAAAAGGCTATAGTTTCCAGTTTGGATCTTATCATGATTTCATAAGAAAGTGGATACTTCTGCTTTAGATAAACTGGTCGATCAGATCAATTACAGTTATAGTGAAGCTATTAGAAAAGAGTGTTATCGCCATCCATCCAATTCATGTATAACACAATAAGGCAGAACATATTTGAGACAAATAAAAGGAGAAAAGACATGCTACTACATTATTGAGATATCAAAACACTGGGCTGGAGGATAAAACCCCATCCACTCATAAAGGCAACAATAACATGAGACATCTCCTTTAACTACATCCTGACAAGCAGGTGTGCACTACTGAACACATTAATAGTCACGATAACATTAATACTGCTAAGCATTGCTTTGCTAATTCTGTATCAAAGCAGAAGTGCAAACTTGTGGTGCATTTTAATTTTTAAATGCTTACACAGTATACCTCCTACAATTTATTCCTTTTCCTTGCATTGATACTGTATTTCTAATAGGGATCATAGTCAACTTTGTAAAAAAAGATCAAGGCAGGTTAGTACACTTAGGAGTCTCACATACAGCCTCTCTGATTTCTTTTGAACATATGTTAATTAAGAAAGGTAAAATAAATTCTTAAAGAAACACAACATTTTATTTTGATTTTTGGCAGTCTAATATCTGATTGAAATGGAAGTCTTGAACGTAGTTTCCTTCTGTGCTATAAACTGCTGGAATCAATATGGTTCATTGAATGGATAGAGAGGATGTCCAGCATCCCTTGCTATTAGTTTGCCCTCCACCTGCGAAAGACAAAGTAAGAAAAATAAATGGCATTTCTTAGGTTACCTAATTACAAAACTTATTCATGTACTATCAATTTCTAATAGTGACCTTCAGCAGGGCAAAAAAAACATTTTAATTAAGTACTGTTTACTTATGTTGCCTCTAACGAAGCAACATAGTGATCAGTTTGGAACTTTAAAAAAAATGGAAACACGAAACTGGAAATTGCAAGAAAGAATCTAATAAAAGGGAAGACGTTTTAACATGGAAAATGGCACAAACCTTTATGGAAAGCCATTTAATGCTTGAAAAGACAGAGCTGATATAGTGTAATGTCCCAGAGACCCTCGGGTCATGATCCTGTATTCGTTGCGGACCAGAGCAACGAGGATATGGGGTTTATGCCGACTCAGCAAGAGTCCGTTCCCTTCCAGATGCTCCCTGTTGACAGTTCAAGCCCAAAGCTCATTAAAAAAGACCTTGGGGCCGAGCCTGTCCCCAGCGGTTCCCCACCCTTTGATAGGAGGGTGTTTTGGGAATCAAGTCGCTCGGAGAAGGCTAACTTACGGAGGAGCGTGAGATTAGCAGCCAGAGAAACTGCTGACTAACCCGTTTCCCTTGAGAGTTTCCAGGGAGGCTTGCATCTGGCGAAGATGTTGTCTCTAGCCAGTTTTTCCCTTGGGAAAAGTGTTGGACACCTGTTTTGAAGGGAGATTTGAAGTCCCTTAAAAGTTCTGCGCGCTGGCTAGCCAGCGCGGTGTCAACGTGTCAGTTGGAGGAGTAACTTTGCTTCTAGTTCCTTGTGGCGTGCTACTCTCGAGTAGACCGGGCGATGCGCCTCGCCTTCTAGTCAAGTCTGGACCACGTTTGGCTCCACTATCTTCAGCCTTGCCTTGCCTTGTTTCCTTGCCTTGCCTTGAACTCCTTTGCCTTGGATTAGCTTCCTGAGACTCTTGCAAAAGACCTGGATTATTCCCCACTCAAACTGCTTGGAAGTTTGAGTGTGTTTCGGTTAATTGGATTTTCACCTTTAAACTCTAATACTGGACATTGGACTTTATAATACTGGACTATATTTGACCTTTCCCAGAAGGTCTATTGTTGGACTATATATTCTGCTTATTTTTGTTTTATTTCTTCAATTCTTTAATAAAGATATTAGATTCTTTACTGGCTTTGGTGTCTGGTTTCCAGTGCTCACGCAGCCTAGAGTATCACATATAGTAAGTACACTTTTGTTCTGTATCCCAGAAGCCACTAGGGGGCACACAATACTAATAATACAACAATTATCACCTCACTTATTAATCATAAACAAATGGTTGCAAAGACTACCTTTTGAAGTAGTGGGCAAACAAAAGCCCCCATATTTTTCAGGACCAGTAATGTATCTGTATTTACCATTTACCACAGCAAAGGATTATTTGATCCTATTTTCACAATAGGCTGTCACTACCATACATATCCTCTTCCTATTTTCAACCATTTTAAAGCATTTTGCACAACTCAGTATTTAAAAGGCTTTCTAACAAACAAGAACTATTTATGCTTTGTTACATGAACAAAACACAGCCGAAGAAATGGTGGCTGCTGCGTTTCTTTCCTCCATTCTCAGAACCATTTGACAGAGGATGTCTGAAAATAACAGTATGTGCATACATACTGGAGCTGTCCAGTTTTAAAGCAATTTGTCACATGAATTGCTCTGATTCCACATTATATAAAATCAGTCATCTCTGTGGTAAACAACTTTGAGATTTTGAGGCTCTGCCTTCTCCTTGCATCTTATGTGAAGCACAAAAGCACAGATTTGAGCCAATTTCATGTTCCCCGACACATTCCTGTTATCTAACAGCATTCACAACAGGCAGCAAAGCAAATTAAAATGGTTCAGCATGGACATAATAGATCATTTTGTCTTCTGCTCTAGTGGTCCTTGCTCAAAAGTTTGAATACTGGTTACCAAGGGAGAAACTCATTAAAATCTGATCTGGCTGAAGAGGTAGAAAGATAGCACACTCCTGGAAAAGCTTTACTGCACAACACCCGAATTAAAAGTGAACATACATTTTTATACAAAGCAGCAGAGGTAATATTTACCGTAACCATTGGCACAATGTATCGCCAGTTCTTATTTAGGCTCCCAATAAAACTCATTTCTTCATCTGTTAGACTGAAGTCAAATACCTAAAAAAAGAAACAGACTCTTATGCTTTTCACTCTTCAAAGTCTATGGCACCTTCCACACAACTGTCTAAAATCCCACATTATCTGCACGGAACTGGATTATATGGCAGTGTGAACTCAGATAACCCATTTCAAAGCCGATATTGTGGATTATCTGCCTTGAGATTCTGGCAGCCCTTCCAGATAGGCCCTATATCCCAGGATCTGATCCTAGGTTTTCTGTTTCTACCAGATTATCTGGCAGTGGAGACTCATAGAATACAGTTTAATGCTGAAAACCTGGGATCACATCCTGGGATATAGGGCCTGTCTGGAAGGGCCCTGGGTTATATAGGGCCCTATGACTCCCCCTGCCCTGACTTTATACCTAAAATGTATTCCTCTTACACTACATTTGTTGATGTATACCTACAAGACAAAAAATTGCTTATTACTAGAAAAATATTGGATTTTGTCAAATACGGTATGTTTTCAATTAAGTCTACATGCCTAGGATACATGATGTGTTGATTCTTTCCCAGACTATTCTGAAAAAGGTTAAATGGAAAGAAATAAAAGAAATGTTCCTGTAAATCTCATTCTCCTTGGGAAGATGACAACAGCTGGGCTATTAGTTAGTAATTCTCTTTGGAATGAGAGGAGACTGGAATCAGAAGGATGCCAAATCCTAGACATTACAATGGGTTGTTTTATGCTGCTGAAGAAGCAGCTATAAATAGCCCACCCAATTAAAAAGGAATTTCAAACCTTTTTCCTGAGGCAATTTTAGAAAGATATTAACAGAACTTGTCCATATAAAAACTTTGGTACTGTCTACAGCGTTTGAGCCATCACCTGATAACCAGCATAGACCACGCTTTATCAGCCAGATGCTTTGGGGATGGATGTGATACCTTGTGATCAATACAAAAATATAGGGATCTCATTTGTTTCCTCTCAGGTTGAGCGACTACAGCAGTAAGAAAAAGAAATGTCCCACAGCATGGACTTCTTTGATAAAGCAAGCCTGCTTTGTTCAATGACTCTCTCTCCCTTGAGGGAGTTTGGAATGAACACGAACATCTTATTCTTCAAAGAACAGATGTCCACGTCATCCCTTCACCAGTCCTGACTAATGTCATTGGAAAAAACATGGATTCTTTGGAAAAACGATCCTGTTTAACAGGGTTTCTAAAATAATTTTTTTGTTCAAATAACCCCCACCCCACCCCAAGCTCAGAAAGGTTTATTTTTTTAACCAAAAAAGGTGGAGTATTGTTCAAAGGAAACAACTACAAAAGTGATAACTACTCCAAACTCTGCAAAAACAAATTGTCAGTAGGCATTGCTCATAATCAGGCCGATAGAGAGAGAGAGAGATACTTAGGTGTGTCTTGAGTAACATATGCAAAATCTCTCCTCAAAACAACATCTATTTTTAAATCATTCTGGATAATCTAATATTGCAAGAAGAGTTTCATAATACACAGATAGATTAAACAAAACCTCAGCTTCTTATAGGGAAAAATAAAAGAATAATTTTTCATGAATTATCTTTTACAAACAAGAGGAGTAGAAAGAAAAAATATTTTTGCATGAATTTAAAAAAAGGCTTCAGAACAACATCAAATATATCAGGTTTAGCTAATATAAATCTCAAAGCATTTGAAATACAATTGAAAAGGATACTTTTAACATGAAAGCATATAGAGAATTAGGGATCTGATGAAACCACTGAGATCAAAACAGAACAGGAAATGTATTTAAAGCAGAGGAAGCTGATGGTAATTAATGTTTACATGGCAAGGATCAGCGGTAACAAATTGGCTAAGTACACTACAATTCAATGTACTGAATCTCTCCAATCTTTAAAAATCAGAGCCAATGAGACGAGCCAGACCCTGTAGCAATAACATCCAACAGAAAAAGAGCTGATGAAATACTGCAGGGTGTGGATGCTATGAATAACAAATTGGAAACACATACATGCGTTGGCTCCAGTAAAACAATATAGCTAGTTCATCAATACAGTAGAGTCTCACTTATCCAAGCTAAATGGGCCGGCAGAAGCTTGGATAAGCGAATATCTTGGATAATAAGGAGGGATTAAGGAAAAGCCTATTAAACATCAAATTAGGTTATGATTTTACAAATTAAGCACCAAAACATCATGTTATACAACAAATTTGACAGAAAAAGTAGTTCAATACACAGTAATGTTATGTTGTAATTACTGTATTTATGAATTTAGCACCAAAATATCACGATATATTGAAAACATTGACTACAAAAATGGCTTGGATTATCCAGAGGCTTGGACTCTACTGTAGTACTGTATTTGATTATATATTCGGAAATAATGTTACAGAAAACGACAAGAGTCAGTCTTATATGGCCAGCCAAAGCGATCTGCTATGTTTTCTGGAAGGCCGGATAGGACGCCTCATTTACCTGGACATTCTGGACTATGCGTGCCGGAGTGACACTTTTAGGAATGACGACCACTTTGCGTTGCACCTGCCACCTATTAGAGAAGACATTATGATTTCTGCCCACAGACCAAGAAAAATGGCCATCTCTGATAAAGAAATAGTTAGTACAAGCCACAGCCACTGCAGCCTTCCTTTGTGATTCTACAGCTCTCTCATGGATTACAAGGCATTTTCAAGGCTCTGAGAATCACTTTAACCTACAAGCTGGCAGGCCAAACTATCTTCTTCATAGTAGATTCAAACTCAATGGCTGTTATTAAAGCCGAACACATTTACTAACATATGTGCAATTTATCCAAGACCTAAGTCTTCTTAGATCTTAATACTAGGTTCTTCTTTCACAGCTTATGATTTCTGAGTACCTTAAGTTCCTCTAGTCTTACAGAAAGCTGAGTACAGCTATTGGTTATTAAAATTGCAAAACTTCTGCAGTTGATGTTACCTTTTAAATTTATAGTTCTTGTGGAACCAAACTCTTGCTGTATAAATGTCAAAAAAGGCTTAAAATGCTTTCTCACAATAAAAAATCACAATATTGAGCTAAGCAAGTGTGCGAAAAGAAAAATTGCCCACACATCACAATGGCATTGGGGACAAAAACTGATTTTTAACAAAGAATAATTCTGACTCCAGGGGGGGGGGTCACAGGAGTGATGGGCAGTTGCAGTGAAAATGTAGTTTTCAATTATGAACTAATACAGAAAACTACAAACTCTGTGTATTTGTTCCATGCTCACTACCCACCTCTACCAATGGCTAACTCATTATTACCTGAGGAGAATCTGGGCAGGGGATTTGCCATATTTGTCTGCCATCTTTTTTATTCCAGGTTCCTCCAGCAGCACTGGCTCATCTGGGTGCTTCCACATCCGGTCACCTGAACCGAGAGGGCTGTAAGCTGTCACTACCAACCCTCGTTGATGGCAATGTGCTATCAGTTCATTCTGGGCCAGGTAAGGGTGGCACTCCACCTGTTAAGAACAATATATTGTCATGGGCAGATTGCTATCACCATATTAAAACAGCAGGTTTCAAATAAATCTTGACTTCTGACAATTAGAAGTGAAAGCTACCATGAAAATCAAGGCATTCCCACAAGGTCTGTTTCCTAGTGGCAGATGTACAAGCTAAACCTAGTGCCTAATCACAAACTGTATGAAACCCCCATCAACAGATGGTGGGGAGACAGAGCAGCATTTCAAAAGAAGCATGAATGTTCAAAAATTCTGTTCTTAAAAGCAAGAGTTAATAATTTTACATTTTTCTCCTTGCTGCAGGATAATCATTGAAAACTCAAGTTTTTGAGAACAATACCTAATTTAGAACCTGCTCTGTAAAAATGTATATGCTTGTTTTGCTCAGAAAATGTTGTTTTCTGCAGAGAAAATGTTGAATTCTGCAGCAAAAACATGCTTCCTGCATAAAACAGCATTTTCTACATAGAAACATTACTTGCACAGCATAAGTGGTTTTCTGTGCATTAAAACTTGCATTTTTATGCAGAATACCAGTACTGTGATGTATTGTCCAGGTAATTTTTTCCACATGAAATCAGCATCAAGAACAATTATTTCTACAAAAACAAATAGAAATGGGAGATGCATTAAAATCAGTGAGGGCAAGCGGTGTGATTGATTTACTGAAACATTAGTCTTCCCATCTAATGTCAATCCTTATATCCCAAGTTTATTGGACTACAGATGCCCTTGCCTATACAGCCTGTAATCTGCTTATACAATTGTTCTCCAGGCTTCTACAGTAATTTTTCTAGGACAAATTGTGTAATATAGCATGTAATTTGTATACCACATTATAAAACCTGCAAGATATGTAGTTATAGATTATCTCCAGATGGGAAAAATTGTGATATTTGGCTCCTACCCTTCATTTAGAGGCATAGTGTTTTAACAATCCGTATTAACCTACAATATGCATTTTATTAACCAGACTACCATTTGCAAATAACCTGTCCCACAGCATTCCTTAGAGTTAGTCATGCTGAACCTATACTCTAAGCAGATTTATTAGGAGAGATGTTTCTGTAATAGAAAATCCTATTAGTCACTCAAAATCTTCAAGAACCCCAGAGTCCTGCTGTCATTTCTTCCAAGGGTTACCATGCCCTTGGACAGATTTGCCTTCCCAATAACTGGATGAACCAATCCTAACAGTTCATCAGTATAATGCATATTCTCTATCACTGAAATTTTCAAAGCATATGGCAAGGCATACTAATATGCTAAAAGGAATAACATGAAAAAAGAAAGGGTTCTGTGCGCCTTTCATAATCAAAGGTGAGGACATCTGCTACAATTATATAGGCTACTGCACTCAACCATGAATTAATCATTGCTTGACAGAAGTCTGATTTGAGCACTTGATCATACCCCTGCTCATAGGAGGCTGCTGTTGCCCCTCTCGATCAGTATCTGCTTTGAACTGGCTTCTTTCTACTCAGAACATCCAAAAATATCTAAGCTGGGATTCCTCCTCACTCTCAATAGTCTAAATGGGATGGAGATGAACCCAGGAATATTTGCAAGTAGGCCCAAAAGCCAAAGGAAGCCCACCCTAACCTCACATTGAAAGTTTTATAAAAGGAGAAATAAGCTTCCTCTTCAAATGCTATATATGAAACACTAAACACAAGTTTACATCGGGGGCACACACGCATGCTAGAAGGATAACATTTGCTACAGTTCCCTTGTGCCCTCTTTTCACTCTCAGCAGAAACACCTGGCATCCTTGTGGCCCATATTTCTTCACACTCATAAAGGAAACATCATCTCAGGAAGCAACACTCAAATTTTAATTTCTGCTCACCTGTAATACAGATGGTTTCACAGAAGCGATGCTAAGAACGTCATTAATCTGACGACTGTTAAAGTTGGATAAACCAATAGCCTTCACCAAACCTTTCTCCACCAACTTCTCCATGGCTTTCCAAGTTTCTTTATAGTCAATAGAGTCATAACGCATGGTGCCATCCGGATTCTTGGGGAAGAGATTTTCTCCCCGTCTATAATAAAACATAGATCCCAAATTTCAGAGAAAATATTAAGAGCTAATGACCCAGTAGATAACTAGTTCCTTTTATTTCTCATTTTACTGTCTGGGTCAGAGTGGCATAGCAGTTTGACCCAACTACAGCTCTGGAGACCTGGGTTCAAAAGTCCCACTTGGTAGCCTTGGGCAAGTTGCACTCTTTCAGCCTTAGAGGAAGGCAGAAGCAAAACTCATCTGAACCAATCTTCCCCAGAAAACCCCATGATATGTCTGCCTTGGGATCGCCATAGGTTAGAAACAGGGCACAAAACAACAATAACTGCCTGGGCTAGTATTTAGCTCATACCCAATTAGAAACTAACTTAAAAATCCTGAGCCATAAGAAATTATGGCAGCTCTTGTTCGATGTAACAACCCACTATGATGGAGAAGTAACTTCTAGCAAGTTGACTAGCTTTACTCATAGTTTTAGCATTATATTCAAAAGTCCAATCAAAGTCCACCACATGGTATGCAGAATGTTTTTTAGCCTTGATTTTAGCTTTGATTGTGTTTTTCCTGCATGGCAGGGGGTTAGATTGGATGGCCCATGTGGTCTCTTCCAACTATATGATTCTCAATTTTCATTTTGCTTTACTCTCTTTCCTCTCCTTGCTATTTTCAATGGAATTTCAGATCTCCAAATAATAAAACTCACAAAAACAACCTGCTATAATCTCATAAAAACAAGTGATAAAAGAGCTGGAAACCAACTAGCATCTGTGCAGATGGTGAGAAACATCTGATTCGGTCTTGCTTTCTATATTGCTGTTTCACATTGTTGTGATTTAATTCTCATTTCCTTTATCTTGACACTCACTCAAAAGCATGTGGCCAATGCATAAGATAGAGGTCCAGATAATCCAGCTTCAGTTCTTTTAGGGATTTCTTTAAAGCTGGTTCCACATCTTCGGGGTGGTGCTTGGTATTCCACAATTTCGACGTCACAAATAGTTCTTCCCTCTTAACAGTCTTAGAGAAAGAAGAAGAAAGTGAATAAAGGCACAAATAAAGACCATTTCTAAATTATACATTGCTCAGTACATCAAGCAGATGCATCCATGTCTACATTGCTTCCAAGAATAGCATTCAAACTCTAACATCAACTTTTTATTTAATAACCTTTTCACTTTTAAAATATATCTAACTCTCTTAGCAAATACCTTCCTTTTTCTAACCATGTCTCTTCTATTTCCCTCTACTTCCCCATTCTAGACACTCATCTTCTGAGTCTTACACATACTCATACAAACCGAAAATGAAGTATTATAGCCACAGACCGTGCTGCCAGCACACTAAGGGTTTCTCCATCCTATCTTGTAGCACATTTTATTTTTGCTTTTGTCATAAATTCTTAAAGCTATCAAATCTATACAATCTATTCAATTATTTCCATTATAAGAAGAATCTTTGATTTCCAATGTTGATGATATGGTAATTTCTGTCACATGGCTTGCCATACATTTCACCTATAGTTTTAATGCACACCAAATCAAAATTTGACACCTTAAAAATGCTTTAAATTACGATACTAAAACTGATACTTAGGAAGCGGATATCCATCATTAAAAGGCCTACAGTGGCATATTCAACACAGAGTTACAAAATAATTTTTACATGCTTTCTAGATCTGTCTCCCCTCTTCTTTTTAAAAGAGCGTCTCTAACAATCATGGATTCAATAACAGGAGTTAAGGCACAAAACCCATTAAGCCTGAAGAGAGCTGAAAACAAGACAAATCAGCCTCAACTAAAAATTAATAATCTCCAAGCAATATTGAAACCATTTTAAGCATAGTCTTATGTTTTCCATTTTTCAGAACAATTATAGTTAAATGAATGCAACATGAAAATTAGAAAGCCCTTTGGAATGTATGATATATATTTATGGTTTGTTTTAAATTATTAATTATTAGAGTATTAACTTTATTTATACTTTGTCTTTTTCCCCATGGGGATTCAAGATGGCTAACAATCACACAATCTAATGATAATTTTAAAATGCTGAAGTAGTTATTCATCTTTTGATCACCTCTTTTTGTATTGCCTCTGTTGTAACATATGAAACAATTTTGTGTACCCAATAATTGAGGGCTTAATAATTTCCAAGTGCAACACAAAAACGGCACTGTCATTTTTTAATTGTGCAAGGGAATAGGAAAAGTATAAAGTCAAAGTCTGCAAAACATGACAAGCAGCAGGCAGTGGCTTTCATGGAGATGTTGTATGAAAGTAGTTGCTTTGTAAATACAGTAGAGTCTCACTTATCCAAGCTAAACGGGCCAGCAGAACCTTGGATAAGCAAATATCTTGGATAATGAGGGATTAAGGAAAAGCCTATTAAACATCAAATTAGGTTATGATTTTACAAATTAAGAACTAAAACATCATGTTATACAACAAATTTGACAGAAAAAGTAGTTCAATACGCAGTAATGTTATGTTGTAATTACTGTATTTACGAATTTGGCACCAAAATATCACGATATATTGAAAACATTGACTACAAAAATGCCTTGGATAATCCAGAACCTTGGATAAGCGAGTCTTTGATAAGTGAGACTCTACTGTAGAACCAACTTAATTACTCATGCCTCTGCCTGTTTTACAATTACTTCCCAACAACTGCCTATGAGCAATTTTCTTACCTTATTATTTCCAACAATCTCCTGAAAAGCATCACCTATCTCTGCTTCATTGCTATAAGCTGCAGCACAATCAATGTGACGATAGCCTGCACCAAGAGCACACTTTACTGCTTCTTTCACCTAAAACAGAACCAAAGAGGTTTGTGTGTTAGAATGTGAAGAGATCATCTCTACCCCAATACCTCACCTAATAACAATTTTTTTAATTCTGTCAGAAGCGACTTGAGAACATACTGAAAATTACTTCTGGCACGAGAGAATTGGCAGTCTATGAAGACATTGCCCAGGGGACACCCCGGATATGTTACCATCCTGCTGGGAGGCTTCTCTCATGTCTCCACAAGCCAGAGCTGACAGATGGGAGCTCACTCCATCTCACAGATTTGAGCCGGCAACCTCCAAGTCAGCAACCCAACCTTCAGGTCAGCAGTCCAGCCAGCATAAGGTTTTAACCCATTGCACAACAGTGGCTCCAAATGAATACTGATGATTTTGTTTTCTGTGTGTGTTATGGCAGTAAATTGATTTGGAGAAGGAGAGAAAGAGGAAAAAAAGAAAGAAGAAGGGCAGAGGGTGGAGAAGGAAAAGGAGGAGGAAGAGAAAGAGGAGTAGGAGGAAGAAAAAAAAGAGAGGATTGTTGCTATGTAGCTTGAGTGAAAATCACTCTTTCAGTCACCCAGATAGTTCAGGGGAAAAAATGCCCAACTATGGGAAAGCCAACTGCATTGTGCAAAGTTCAAGTAGCTAAGTGAATGAGCAACTGACACTGATAATGCAGTGTCTCTATCCACCATTCTTTGCTCTTCCAAAATGCTTTCTCAGTGAAGCCGGGGGAAATATATAGAGAGCTTTCTGTTTGCACAGCTGTACATTTCAGCATGAACTATTATGTCATGTACCTGCATAGTTAAATTATATTAACCAGGAACAGTTCAATGCTATTAAAAATGAATCAATAAATAATTAGGAATTATTCTCCTCTTGAGTCCACAGATACATGCCGACAACACAAACATTACTGTGCAAGGAGTACCAGTCCTCCTCCACAGACAAGCTCTGTTGGAAGTATGGAAATTCTTCACAATGTATAGCACTTTTTGGATAAGGGATTGGCAAAATACATAACTGCTTTCTATCTGAAAATCATGAGATGCACTATGCCCATGTTACTTGCCATAAACTGAAATTTCATTTCATGTGCAATAGTGCTATTGGAATATTTAATATGCATTTATTCCATTCTTTGTGATGTTAGATTTTTAATTTTTTGCTATGATTTTAAGTGTTGGTTATATAACATGTTGCTGTTGTACTTGATTTTTATTGGTTACTAGCTTGGAGACCCGGCAATGCCCGGGTCATTTGAGAAAGGCATTGTTTGCCTGTGTTCCAAGTGTAGCCTATATCCAATGTCAGCTGGGTTCAGTGGGTGCGGGTGAGCTCCAACTCCCATATGCAAGTCCCATCGTCCAGTGTCCACCCCCCTCCAAACATAGCCAGTATGTAGAGTAGGTCATGAGGGCTCCATGTACCATGTTTGGTCTTGATCAGTCATTTGTGTGGGTCGCGGTGCTCTCAGGAAGTGAGTGAAGGTATTGGAAGTCCCATCGTCCATGGTCCATCATCCTCCAAACTGCACCTGGGTGTAGAGTGAGTCATGGGTGTTCTCTGTTTGAAGTTTGGTCTTGATGAGACATTGATGGGGGTGACAGTGGTCTCAGGAAGTGAATGAATATACTGCAAGTCCCATCATCCAAGGTCCAAGCTCTTTCAAATCTCACCAAGATGTAGAGTGGGCCATGGTGGCTCTATGTGCCAAGTTTGGTCTTGATCAGTCATTGGTGGGGGTCACAGTAGTCCCAGGAAGTGACTGAAGATATTGTAAGTCCCCTCATCCACGGTCCCTCTTCCCCCAAACTGCACCAGGATGTAAAGTGGGCTACCCTGCACCTGCGTGTCAAGTTTGATACAGTTTTGTCATTCATGGGCATCACAGTGGTTTGTGGGAGGTGAATTGGATGAATGTACTGCAAATCCCATAATCCTTGGTCCACCCTCCGTCAAACTGCTGCAGCATGTGAAGTGTGTCATTTGGGATATGTGTGCCTGGTTTGGTTCAGTTCTGTGATTTGTGGCAGTTGCTGTGGTCTCAAGAAGTGAGGGAAGGTACTGCAAATTCCATCATCCTTGGTCCATCCTGCCCCAATATACATCAGGATGTAAAGGGGTCGACAGGAGTTCTGTGTGCCAAGTTTGGTCCATTTCTATCATTGGTGGGCATTGCAGTAGTCTGTGGGAGTTAAAGTGTTTGAAAGTACTGCAAATCCCATCATCTGTGGTCCATCCTCCCCCAAATGGCAGCAGGTCATAAAGTGCATCGTGGGGATGAAGTGTGCCAAGTTTGGTGCAGATCTGTCATTCCTGTTGGTCTCAGTGGCCTGGGATAGTGGCGGCCAATCAAAACGCGAGCACATATTCCGCCAGGCCAATCAAAACGCTGATACATACTCCGATTTCACTTTTATTATATAGATAGATATTACATTTACAATAAACATCTATGTAGAAAAGCAAGATTTTCTTGATAGTAGTATTAAATAGTTGCTAGTAGGATAATTAATAGCAGTATATTTAATCAATTCATTAATTAAACTGCTTTAAAGTTTGGAATGGCCACCATAAACCCCCGTTCTGAAGAAGAGTTTTCTGCAATGTAATTTAGGATACATATATTTTATGTGCAACAGGGTTTCCTCCTGCTTTGTTTACTAATGTTCTGCTTCCTTGTGAATGGCAATGAAGGTTATCAGAAAGTTATCTTACTTCTATATACACTTATAATCTGCTACTTTCCATATTTAAGGCTGGGACACCACGGTTGTTATGGAATATTGGCATTGGTTAACCAACCCATAACTATGCTACTATGGATCTCAGTGTTAGATAGCACAACCACAACAAAAAGAGGCTCTGTATTTGATCTATCTCCCAACAATATTAATTTTGAAAAATGTATTTCATTAATTCTTCTGATAAGATAATTCAGATTTTATATTTTTATTTTGATATTTAATTTATTTTAGGTAAAAGGCTAAAGAAATCATAATATGAGAAATAGTAGATCTGTCTGAACTCATAAAGCTTTTGATTTTGGAGTTTTGTTTTTGATAGGGATCAAACAACTGCAACAAAAGGATGACTATTGCCTTTATAGATGAACCCAGATCTCCTACTTCATGTCAAATTTAATTTCCTTTTAGTTATTGGAAGCCTGGACACTAGACAGGGAGGCAGCAACACAAAAAGCTCTGAAAAACCATTCTCCTTTACTCACAATGATAAAGCAATTCCAGTTCCTCATTACAATTGCACAACCCTACCTTCCTTGTTCCTAGGTCTGAATTACGATTGTAACAATCATTCTAAAAATAGAGAACTGTGAATGGTTGCTTAACTTAGAAAATTTTCTTTCAACAAATATTAGGTTTTACAAAGTTTCGCCATCAATCAAACAAATAAAATGTGGCATGCTCATACAGCGTTGTATTTAAGTACTAGCTTGGGACCCAGGAGGAACCAGGAACTGTCAACGCGAGTATTATGTGCATGTCAGCTGTATTCATATAGACAAAATGTACACTGATATAGCCTAAATACAGGGAGTGAATAAAACTTTTATAAAAAGTAGGTTATCAACTCTACAGTGTAAGTGCATCCCAAGATGTCACCATCTCCATGCTTCAGCTGTTTTATTCTAGTATGTCAGGCTACTGTTTATAGAGGATGAATGGTACAGCAATAAATTCAATTAAGTTGACAATCTTTCTTTCACGTTTTGTATACTGGAATTAAAATTGCTCCATTGAGCAGAAACAATTTAACTGAACATATATAAACCGAATCTTTGTGTAATCAGAACACAAACTAGAACTCCTTGCAGTATTTTTCTCATGATTTTATCAAGAAACTGTACTGTTAGGTAAAACTTGACTTACTAGGATTATTCTAGCAGAATCTGTCATTTTCACCTACATTTTAAACATAGCCGGAAAGAACTGTGTCTACTGTGTTTTAACATCAAGAGTGTTTTCCTCCTTGAGTTATCTCTAAATTAGCTTTGCTATTGTAACAGTATTCATACTAACTGCTGAAAAAGAGAATAAGGTGGAGGGAACTATGCAGAGAAGAAGGCAATAAAAATGGTTGCAGTTATAGAAACTACAAATAAAAGTCTAGGATATCAATGTGTGTGTGTGTGTGTGTGTGTGTGTACAAATATACATATGTGTGTGTATGTGTAAAGAGCTTATAGCTCCTGCTCAGGTGACTTTACCTTTTCACTGTCCACAAAATTTTGGGTTTCAGATACAGAAAAGGAATAATAATTCTAGCACAGACAATTAAATCACCGCTTACCTGCCCAGGATCACTCTTCCATGTCCCCAGTCCTACAAGAGGCATTTTCTGTCCAGTATGAAGCAAAACATAGTTGCTCTCCGAAGGCATCTTTTCCTAAATAAAATACGAGAATGATATTTTTATTAAAAATCTAATATATTGAGCTGTACAAATCATTCACTATAAAAAACCTGAAAGTCGTGCAGACTTGATAGTGTAGAGGGCCCTCTGGATCTACAGGCTGTGAATCCGTGATTTCTACTGACTAGGAGTTGTCATGTCATATATATTAAATGGTGGTGACATCAATGCGGATGCACTGGAGCATATGAACACAACACCATCATTTAATAATATGGGATGCAACCATCCACTTCTTTTTGGCATCTGTGTGGGGTTCCAAATCCCTGCAGATCCAAAAGGCCTATTGTACTATTTGTACTACAGTATATATATATTCCTGATGGTGTGGTTCCACTGAATTTAAGATAATGTAATACAAGTGTAACGGATGGCTGATTATTACATTAAATAAATGTTATTTACAAAATATTTCATTTGTGGTTTTCCTGATTACAAACCATAAATCTATTTGATCTAATGCTTATATAAATAAATGTTCGTCATCCTCATTTTCCACCCGTCATTCATTAGGATAGCTGTCCTGTGCAGCTATTCGTCAATATCAGACAGGACAGGAGAAAGAGATGGACCTCTTTACAGAACTTCTAGAAGTTTTCACTTGGTCCCCTTTATATCTCAGCCCAATCTGAGCAAAATGAGTTGTAGGTTGGACTCTTTGGCCATGGAGGGCCTTAATCTCACGGAACAGCGAGACAGAGAGAGGAGGGCAATTAATTTTTCCAAGTTGTATAAAATAGGTACTTTCTTGAAGAAACATACTCCCCCATCCCAACCAGAGTACTCTTAAATTGTCAAGGGTTTTGCCTTTACTGTCTTGAGAGTCATTCTGCCTTTTCATACAACACAGTACAGCATTATGATTCCACTTAGGCCCCTTCTACACTGCCATATAAAATCCAGATTCTCTGCTTTGGGATTATCTGGCAGTGTAGATTCATATAATCCAGGTCAAAGCAGATAGAGTGTATTATCTGCTTTGATAATTGGATTATATGGCAGCGCAGAAGGGGCCTTTAACTGCCATCGAATTCTCAGCTAGAGAGCTTTAGAGCTGCCCCAAACTATAAATCTCAGGATTCCGATAGAATATAGTAATGGTAGTTAACGCTAAATCATAGTACGCTAACTATATCATATGAAATCGCTCTTAGGAAAAGTGAGTTTTCCCGCTCATTGTCTTCAGATAATCAACCTGGAAGATAAAGTTAAAGATAATGAAGAAGAGGAGAAATTAGCATTTTTTTCATAGCTGCTTGGTTCATGACAAGAGTATTACCAATTGAGGATGATAAGAGACAATTTTCCAGTAATGTTGTCTTGGTTTCAAGACTGTGAGAGAGCAATGGGTTCCTCTAAAATTAAGCGGGAGTATGAAGCATTTATTTGTGATCTGCTTTAGGGTTGCCAGTTTTTTTATCAGCTTTTGCAACTTTTACTATGGAAATTCAACATTATTAAGCCGCTTCCATCAGGTCTACCCTGCCAAGCCGCGGCCCCGCACCTCGGGAAGAGGGCCCATTTTGGAGAGGGGCCTTGAGGAGGGGGATAGTGTGATGTCTCATGGGCCATGTAGTCCCCTTCCAAGTACTATTGTGGCAGACAAAGAGGAAAACTTTGGTTTCCCACCGTTTCAGCCAGAATTGGAGCCCTTGCACCTGCAGGATGTTTGCCCTCCAGAAGTCAGCCAAACAAGCCTTGGGCAGAATTCTCCCCCGTTCTCTCGCCGGGATAATTATAATCGAGATAGAGGCGCTAGGGAGGCGAGTCGCCGAAGCGCCAGAATCGCTGCCAGACAATTAGCTGATTAAGCCTGTTTCCCTTGGGAAATCTTAAGGAGTCATGCATCTGGACATAGTATGGGTTTCACTTCTTGTTCCCCAGGGAAAGTGTTCTTTGGCGGGAAAACAAGATCCTATATAGGTGTTTACCCGCAAGGAGATCCTTGCGGAGTCAATTCGTCAGCTTCGGGAGTGAGATCGTGTGTGGACTACGTTACTCCTGTTCCTTGTTTCCAGGACCTTGTTCTTGTTCCAACCCTGCCTTGTTCCCCGGACCTCGCCACGGACTTCGCCACGGACCCTGTTCTTGTTTCTTGCTTCTTGTTGCCTCGAATCAAGCCTTGATTGCCAAGAATCTAGTTGCTCTCCAGCCTTGTTATCAAGCTCCATTGGACTAAAGGACCCTGTCATTTCCCCACACTTTGCTCGGCAAAGTGTGTGTTTCGGTTATTGGATTACAACTTTGGACTCTAATATCTCATATTGGACATTGATTTCCTGGACTATATTTGACCTTTCCTGAAAGGTCTACTTCTGAACTATATTCTTCACTTGTTTTTATTGACTTTATATATTCCTTTAATAAAGATATTAGATAGATTCTGGTCTCTGTGCATGGTTATTGGTGCTCTGCAGCCTGGGTCCTGACACTCCTCAACATTTGACTGTAACTGAGAGAAAAGTCCAGTAGGCATATCAAGGCATACATTAGTTATCAAACCCTATGACAAAGAAGCTCCTTTTAAAAAAGTCTCCCTTTTCCTTCTCATCCTCTGTTTAGCAGGATTTTTTTAGCAGCATCAGCATTAGGAGGATGGTGAATAACAATTTTTTTAATTCACAGTTTTTCACTTTTGCAGGGCTCCTCTGCTCTTAACCCCAATGAATGTGAAGGGCTGACAGTAGTTTTATAATAGGTTTGACTACCTATGTGAGATGAAGAGAATGCAGTTCTCCAAGTATAGCCAGTAGCCCCAGGGTCAGTACAAGATACTTTGCTGCCTGAGGTGAAGTATGGGATTATGTTCCCTTGTTGCACATATGAGCTGATAGTAAAGTGAGAACCTTTGCCACTTTCCCCTTCCATTTTCCCCAGCATCATTCTCTTCTCCAAGCTTTCCTGTCTTCTCATTATGTAGCCAAAGTACAGTAGAGTCTCACTTATCCAATATAAATGGGCCTATTAAACGTCAAATTACGTTTTGATTTTACAAATTAAGCACCAAAACATCATGTTTTACAACAAATGGACAGAAAAAGCAGTTCAATACACTATAACGTTATGTAATAATTACTGTATTTACGAATTTAGCACCAAAACTTCTCAATGTATTGAAAAATTGACTACAAAAACATTGACTACTAAAAGGCAAACTGTGTTGGATAATACAGAATGCTGGATAAGCGAAGGTTGGATAAATGAGACTCTACTGAACTTCATCTTTGCCTCTAATATCCTTCCCTCCAGTAAGCAGTCAGGCTTTATTTCCTGGAGTATGGACTGTTTTGATCTTCTTGCGGTCCAAGGCACTCAGAATTTTCCTCCAACACCACAGTTCAAAGGTATCTATCTTCTTTCACTCAGCCTTTCTTATGGTCCAGCTCTCGCATCCATAGGTTACTACGAATACCATTGCTTTAACTATGCGGACCTTTGTCTCTACTCTTCACTATTTTATCGAGGTTGGTCACTGCTTGCCTCCCAACAAGTAAATGTCTTCTGATTTCCTGGCTGCAATCTGTGCCTGCAGCAATCTTTGTGCCTAGAAATACAAAGTCTGTCACTGCCTCCACGTTTTCTCCCTCTATTTGCCAGTTATCAATCAGTCTGGCTGTCACAATCTTGGTTTTCTTGATGTTTAACTGGCCCAGCTTTTGCACTTTCTTCTTTCACCTAGGTTATAAGACTCCTCAGCTCCTTAGCTAATTTCTATTTATGCCAAATTAAAAATTAAGATCTGTGTCTCTATTTTTCCCTGAAAACCCATCATATTGCAGTCTAGTCAGTATTCCAGATGAGGTCTGACTAGACCAGAATAGAGTGGTATTATTACGGTACTTCCCTCGATGTAGGTACTCTACTCCTATTGACACAGCCAAGAAGCACATTGGCTTTTTTAGCTACCACATCACACAATTTACTCATTCAGCTTGTGGTCTCCTAAGACTCCTACAGGGTGGAAAGTGATTTAAAATTATTCCATTTGGTTTTACTGGCTTGTTCTATGCACATGTGTCCTGCAGAAGAGCATTTTATCAAAGAGGAACTTCCTGCAATGTGACTTAAAGGTTGCTCTGCTGGCTGCATTACAAGAGGAAATAATGCTTAAAGAGATTCCAGGCCCATCAGCTTCCTTAGTTTTTGCTGGGATAAGCTATAAAGCGGTTTCCTGCAGAATCATTATGTAAACACCATCTACACCAGACAAGTAAAGTAGAAAGTAAAAAGCTCCTTTGCTTCTACTGTTAAATTTATAACAAGGAAGAGTTATTTCCTTGTCATTGTGAACAAGGAATGGATTCATTTGCCTCGTTTATTTAAAATCTTCTTCATACTATATATTCTAAATATTATGTTACATATTTTATACCTTCCCTCTCTTAAAAAAAGAAAGCAAGTATCAAGACAGGTGTGCGGTCTAAACCTAGCCAATATAGCTATAAATCCTTCATTGATGTGCTAAAATTTGAGCTCTTGTTCAAGGACCCCACTTAACCTCTGAGTTTCCCTCTGCAATGCATTGCTATACAATAAAAATAAGGTGGCAGAGTGAAACGGTAAGCAGGATCCTGTACTTTTAGTTTTAACAATTTGCAGAAATTCTCTTTTGTACTAAAAGTGCAGAAACATGCCTCCTTTGTACCCTGGACACCACAAAATGTAACTTTCCAAGAAGACAACAAGAAAGAAAAAAGAAAAGCATGTAAAAATTACTGTTGGTGTTATATAAGCATGCAAAATCGCGTATAAAAAGCTATAATTAAAACGCATATGATTCTGAGTTGTATAACTTACCAGAGTATTCAGCCTAGCTATGCACCTTCTGATAGGATACACATTAATCTTGAATGGAACTTTAACCCAAGGCAAATTACCAGGCATAATCAGTAACTCGATCAGCAGATACCAACAGTTCACCCTCCATCAGCTGATAGAGAAGCCCAGTTCCTATTGGTTAATACATTAGAATTAACCCTTCCCAGTATGATGCCTTCAAGTTAAGAAAGTAAAGACTGAAAGTGGTTGTTGTGTGTTTTCCGGGCAGTATTGCCATGTTCCAGAAGCATTCTCTCCTGAGTTTCGCCCACATCTATGGCAGGCATCCTCAGAAGTTGTGAGGTAAATGGAGAAACTAAGCAAGGAAGGTTTCGGAGTCGTTAGCTTCCCCTGATTGATTAATGTCTGGAATTCTTCTGTTTTTAGAGTGTTGCTCCTTATTTACTGTTCAGATTTTGGAATTTTTTAATACTGGTATCCAGATTTTGTTCATTTTCACTCCAAAATCAGAACAGTAAATAAGGAGCAACACTCTAAAAACAGAAGAATTCCAGACATTAATCAATCAGGGGCTGCTAACAACTCTGAACAAAGGATTTCCCCAGGCCAGGAAGTGAAGCTGGGAAGGCCATTTAATGCTAATCAAGGTGATTAATTACAACATTCACACTGGCCTCCAACAGACAAGAGTTCTTTCCCCCATCTAGGATCTTCCACAGATATATAAACCTTCCTTGCTTAGTTTCTCCATATACCTCACAACCTCTGTGGATGCCTGCCATAGATGTGGGCGAAACGTCAGGAGAGAATACTTCTGGAATATGCCATACTGCCCGGAAAACACACAACAACCCTGTGATCCCAGCCATGAAAGCCTTCGACAACATAAAGATTGAAATTTATTGTGTTCTATTTAAAACTTTAGACTATATTATGCCATTTTAATTTGCTTTGCTTTAGACACCTCCGGTAAAATTATAATTTTCTATAGTGCACACATAGCTGATGAATTCTATTATTGCAAATATTCAGTAAGAGGGATTCCTGAAGTATACATTATGATTTTTATCACTATGACATTTTAATTGATTGAACTTTCCATAGATGCCCTCAGATTAAACTTCCATCACAGTCCTAATCAACAATCTTTGGGGTTTGGAGTACAGAAAAAAATCCCTGCAGAATCACCCACCTCTCCACAATTTACTGCACGGATGTAATCTTTCAACAAATAAGTGGCAATTTGACAGACATTTTGTATGCAAATTAAGTTTATAGTTCCAATGAAGGAGCCTTACCCTATTTGAACATGAAGGTCAGTTAGCTCTCTGACCAAGTTAACTTGTGAGTATGTGAAAGTTGGACTTGGCAACCTTTGTATTTGCTGATAAATTTTCAGCTTAAAAGAACTAAATTAAAGTTGAAGAGTTCCATAGTAATGCATATAGTAGTACAATGTGCTCATGCAAACTCCACATTCACACACTCATATTCATAGCATAATTATAATTTTCTGTAACAATTGCAATCACATGAGAAATATATGAATGCCAGGAAACCAACAAGACTTTTGCTTTTATATAAGTGGTGCAAAATATATACTCCCTTTATTTGTTACAGGGGGTGCGAGTTTTAAAGGCTATTTAAGTGTATTTATTATAATCTTTTCAAACTTAATCCACACTGTATTATGTAATTGTTTTTTTAATGTTTATACTGTGCTTTTAAAACTATGAAGAAAGTGTGAGATATTTAGCCGCCTTGAATCCACATTGGGAGAAAGACGAGGTATAAATAAAGTAATAATATGTATTGTTGAAGGCTTTCATGGCCAGAATCACTCGGTTGCTGTGAGTTTTCCGGGCCACATGGCTATGTTCCAGAAGCATTCCCTCCTGACTTTTCACCCACATCTGTGGCAGATAACCGCCAAGGTTGTGAGGTCTATTGGAAATTATGTAAGTGGGGTTTATATATTTGCAGAATGCTCAGGGTGGGAGAAAGAACTCTTGTCTGTTGGAGACAAGTGTGAATGTTGCAATTGGCCACCCTGATTAGCACTGAATAGCCTTTCCGCTTCAAAGCCTGGTTGCTTCCTGCCTGAGGGAATCCTGGCTAGAGAAAACAAAGGATTCCGCCAGGCAGGAATCAGTCAGGCTTTGAAGCTGCAAGGTTATTCAATGCTAATCAAGCTAGCCAACTGCAACATTCACACTTGCCTCAAGCAGACAAGAGTTCTTTCTCCCACCTTTAACATGCCACAGATATATAAACCCCACTTGCCTAGTTTCCAACAGACCTCACAATCTCTGAGGATGCCTGCCATAGATGTGGGAAAAACATAAGGAGAGAATGCTTCTGGAACATGGCCATACAGCCCGGAAAACTCACAGCAACTCAAAGTATTAATAATAACAATAACACAGAACAGGATTCTGAAGACTACTCTGTAGATCTTGAAAACAAGTTTCAGTTTCAAAATAAAAAGCAAACTAGACTCAAAATGTAGTATAGGAACATGTTTTCCGCTCAAATGAGCTCATCAACCAACTACAAAATGGAAAAGTTCCCTTGCCAGTGTAAACCAGGATAGTTAGCCATACAGGATGAACATCCCTTATCCAAAATCCCAAGTTCATTACTGTCCGCATGGATGGTTGAAATAGAGACACCTTGCTTTATTGTGGTTTGAAAGCATATTCGCAAAATGCACTAAAATTTTTATAATACTGTACAAAATTATCTTCAGGCTATGTGCAAAAGGAACAAATGAATCTCATGATTAGACTTGGATCCCATTTCCAAGATATCTCATTATGTACATATAAGGTAAAGGTAAAGGTTTTCCCTTGACATTAAGTCCAGTCGCGTCCGACTCTGGGGATTGGTGCTCATCGCCATTTCTAAGCCGAAGAGCCGGTGTTGTCAGTAGAAACCTTCTAGGTCATGTGGCCAGCATTGACTGCATGGAGTGCTGTCACCTTCCCGCAGAAGCGGTACCTATTGATCTACTCACATTTCATGTTTTTGAACTGCTAGGTTGGAAGAAGCTGGGGCTAAAGGGAGAGCTCATTCTGCTCCCCGGATTCAAACCGCCAACCTTTCAGTCAGCAAGTTCAGCAACTCAGTGCTTTAACACGCTGTGCCTCCAGGTATAGGTATTCCAAAAATCCCCACCACCACCCCATTTCCAAAATACGTTCCAAAATAGAAGGGACACTCAACCCATCTACACCAGGCCTGTGCAAACTTGGGCCCTCCAGGTGTTTTGGACTTCAACTCCCACAATTCCTAACAGCCTACCGGCTGTTAGGAATTGTGGGAGTTGAAGTCCAAAACACCTGGAGGGCCCAAGTTTGCACAGGCCTGATCTATACTGTAGAATCAATGCAGTTTGACACTTTAATTGCCATGGCTCAAAACTATGAAACCCTGGGAGTAGTAGTTTCCTGTGCCAAAGAGAACTGATAACTCTCCAAACTACACATTTCATGATAGCATTGCACTGACCCAGTGGTGTCAAATTGCACTAATTATACCTGGCATGGGAAAACTTGGGCCCTCCAGGTGTTTTGGACTTCAACTCCCACAATTCCTAACAGCCTACTGGCTGTTAGGAATTGTGGGAGTTGAAGTCCAAAACACCTGGAGGGCCCAAGTTTGCACAGGCCTGAATTCTGCAATGAGGAACCACCCTGAGCTTTCCTCCTGAGCCTTACCCTGCTCATTCCAAACCAGGCTGCACTTGTTTGCTCAGTGTTACGCATCAAGATTAAGGAAGATCCCCTCTCTTCCTGCCCACCAACTTTCAGACTGAGTATTTTTTGCAGAGGCTGGAGACGCGTCAAGGAGTGGCGCCGCTTCTCAGAGAGCCGCAGATCCGCCCCACGCCCTGATTCCGCACAAACCTGATTGACGCACACCGAGTCCCACAAGGAAGTGATCTACACGCGGGGAATCCACAGCCGCTCCGAAACTTCCTTCCCCCCAAAAGACTTCAAAACGGAGTGGCAACACTCATAGACCCGGACTTTCCTCCATTTCCGTTTCCGGGTTTGAAATTTAATCATATCTTGGCTCACATTTTCCCAGCCCACGTGGTTTTAGGGAGAGCCAAGTGGAAGGAATGGCTGTGTTTCTCTACACTGCAGAATGAATGCAGTTTCAACACCACTTTAACTACCATAGCTCATTGATCTATGGGAGTTGGAAATTTTAGAATGTCTTTGCCTGGTTCAGTGCAATGGAATAATGAGAAATGTGGTTTTACACAATTCTTTAGCATTTTCTGCCCAAGAGTCTGGGTGCTTCACCAAACTACATCTCCCAAGATTTATTTATTTATTTATTTGCAGCATTTATATTCCGCCCTTCTCACCCCAAAGGGGACTCAGGGTGGATCACATTACACATATAGGCAAACATTCAATGCCTTGTAACATAGAACAAAGACAAGACAAACAGGCTTCGAGCGGGCCTCGAACTCATGACCTCCTGGTCAGAGTGATTCATTGCAGTGATTCGTTGCAGCTGCTCTCCAGCCTGCGCCACAGCCGGAGCCCAATGTTGATTCCACAGCATTGAGCCATGGGAGTTAAAGTGGTGTAAAACTGCATTAATCTTTCAGTGTAAATGCACCCCAAATTGCAAAAGTATCTGGAAATAATGAAAGGGCCCGTTTTAAAGTGGTGTCCAGCCTTTAACCCAGGCATGGGCAAACTTGGGCCCTCCAGGTGTTTTGGACTCCCAACTGCCACAATTCCTAACAGCCTTAGGCCCTTTCGTTTTACCCCTCAGACACTTAAAAGGGGCCTGAGGCTGTTAAGAATTCTGGGAGTTGGAGTCCAGAACACCTGGAAGGCCCAAGTTTGCCCTGATAGTGGTGTAGCTTGGAAGCTATTTAAGACATTATCATGACCCATTTATTACTTGGTTATTTTCCTAGTATATTGCTTGGTTGGCTTGCTTTTATTTACTTACAGTATTTATATTCCGCCCTTCTCACCCCGAAGGGGACTCAGGGCGGATCACAATATACACATACATGGCAAACATTAAATGTCAATAGACATACGATATACAGACAGAGACACAGAGGCAATGTAACATTTTCCAGCTTCTGGCTTCATGAGGGTATGCTCGATTCTGGCCACAGGGGGAGCTGCTGCTTCATCTTCTGCTGTGACACCAAGTCCTTGATGGAATACTTCCTCATTCTTGCACACACGTAAATTAGTTAAATTAGCCTCTCTGCATAAAGCGGTACCTAAATTTCCTGCTAGACAGATGTAACTGTCTTTCGGTTGCTTAGATCAACAACAAGCTAGGCTATTTAATGGTCGAGCACTCAATCTGACCTGGGCTGGTTTCAAACTCATGACCTCTTCGTCAGTAGTGATTTATTGCAGATAGCTACTAACCAGCTGCGCAACAGCCCGGCTATACAAAATATTGGTTATACTGTACAAAATATTTCCTTTTTGTCTCTCTTGCCGCAAAGGTAAGGATTGTGGAGAAAATAACTGTATTTTGCATAACCTGTCAGTGGGAGCATCTTTGCAGCCTAAGAGTAATTTTTTTGTTCCTCCCTCTATTGCCAAAATTTCATTTCAGCCATTCACTTACCTAAGAGAAATATGCATTTAAAGGCCTCCTTGCTGTCTGACTTTAATGAGCTAGGCTTGCAGGCTTTCAGATTTGTTGCACGGAATTTATTGATGCTTTTTATAACTGAATATGCCTTTTATCCAGACAATACCATGCCTTTATTTGATTATTCCTCCACATTCAGTTTCTGGAAGATATTAACTTCCTCCTGTTTTGAAATAATGTTTGCAAGAGAGGTTGGTGCTGTTTAACCCTAACCTGTTTATATCCTTACCAGGTTTATGTCAGGCAGCTATGTAAAGTATGTTACAATATGTAAGAAATCAGTTAATATGTGTTTGTGTCAACTGAAAAAAAAGATGTATGAAACTGATTGGTTGGGCCATGTCTGGAGAGATGGTTAAGCCTGGGAGTTTGTGATACTGTTGTGTTTTTGTTCAGGCTTGAGCTACAGGAAAGGAGATTCCACCTAAACATTAGGAGGAACTTCCTCACTGTGAGAGCTGTTTGGCAGTGGAACTCTCTACCCCGGAGTATGGTGGGGGCTCCTTCTTTGGAGGCTTTCAAACAGAGGCTGGATGGCCATCTGTCGGGGGTGCTTTTCCTGCTTCTTGGCAGGGGGTTGGAATGGATGGCCCATGAGGTCTCTTCCAGCTCTATGATTCTATGATTCTGTGAGCTAAGCAGGTGCAGAGAGAGTTTGAAAAAAGAAGCAGAGAGAAAGATACAGAGTTTGATACATGCTCCTGCTTCATAAGCTGCTGGAAGGAATTTACCCACATGGACAAAGGAAATACTATTTTTAAACTCTCATGAAAGGACATTATGTGAGTTGGTGCAACTGATGACATTGTACATATGTTGTTCTGGATTTAAGAAGAATAAACCACTTGTTCTTTACTGTTCACCTGTGTGGCACATACATTTTTTCTTTCTCTGGCAAAGCAGTGCGTGGACTACACTGTTTGATTTTTCATTCCGTCACAAAGTATACATCTAGAATGTCATACACTGAGAGCTCTATACAATAGAACAGGGGTCCCCAAACTAAGGCCCATGGGCTGGATGCGGTCATTTACCTGGCCCCTGCCCTCAGTTTTAGACTTAGGCTCGCCCAAAGTCTGAATTGACTTGAAAGCACACAACAACAACAACAACAACAATCCTAATTAACTTGACTTATATCACTAGCAAGAAGCAGGCCCACACTTCCCATTGAAATCCTGATAGGTTTATGTTGGTTAAAATTGTTTTTATTTTTCAATATTCTATTGTTCTTTCATTGGTGTTGTTGGGGGGCTTTTGCACTACAAATAAGACATGTGCAGTGTGCATAGGAATTTGTTTGTATTTTTTTTCTTCAAATTATAATTCGGCTTCTCAACAGAAGGATTGTAGCCCGGCCCTCTGCTTAAAAAGTTTGAGGTCCCCTGATCTAGGACGTCATACACTGAGAGCTCTATACAATAGGTCGTGATAGATCTAGGTGTGCATCAACTACACTTTTTTTGTGTCAGGAGCAACCGGAGTTGCTTCTGGAGTGAGAGAATTGGCCGTCTGCAAGGACGTTGCCCAGGGGACGCCGAGATGTTTTGATGTTTTACCATCCTTGTGGGAGGCTTTTCTCATGTCCCCGCATGGAGCTGGAGCTGAAAGAGGGAGCTCATCCGCGCTCTCCCCGGGTGGGATTTGAACCTGACAGCCTTCAGGTCAGCAACCCAACCTTCAAGTCACAAGGCTTTTATCCCCTAGGCCACCGGAGGCTCCTATCAACTACACTGTGTAGAAGGAATGCAGTTCGACCTCACTAACTACCATCGCTCAATGTTTCTCTGCCTAACTATGCCAATACCTCCCCATACTACAACTCCATAGCATTGAGCCAGGGCAGTTAAAGGGAATGTCAAACTGCATTGATTCTACAGTATAGATACACCCTATTGTCCCTGTTGTCCTTCTGCCACCAGACAAAGATCTTTTTATTTAGAGCAGTGGTTCTCAACCTGTTGGTCCCCAGGTGTTTTGGCCTACAACTCCCAGAAATCCCAGCCAGTTTACCAGCTGTTAGGATTTCTGGGAGTTGAAGGCCAAAACATCTGGATACCCACAGGTTGAGAACCACTGGATTAGTAGATGTGTTCTTCTGTGGGGTCACTGTGGCAACTTGAGCAGGCTATCAAACCGAATAGGAACAGGCTGACGTAACTGAAAAATGAGTATTGTAAAGCTATTTAGATGACACAAACCTTTCAGACCTTTGGCTTTTGAGTAGGATTATTCTTGAGCATGGACTTTCTCATCATTAATGTATTTTCAGTGATTATTCAACTTATGTGTTCTGTCTGGTTTAATTGTTATTAACTATATTGTGTGTCATTATTTGGCATAATGTTTTTAATATAAACATAATAAATTATACTGAAGGACTCTTCAATCTCATTAAACTGTAAACTATACCTTGTAGTAATTCTAATTCTGGGTGTAGTCCCCGTCTTTGAGTCTTCACTGTGCTGCTCATAAATAATAATAAAAATTAGTTGCAGAGTGTTAATTCTAGCTGCAGAAAACATGAAGGGGGTTTACTGGATTCAAATTTACATAGTTGCAGAGTGTTATTCTTACAGCAAAAACATGAAGAGGGATTATTGGATCAAATATACTTCACATTCTTTCTGATATTTAGTTAATCAAAAGTATACAGCCAGTGATTTAGGTGTGAAACTACGGTTCTGGAAACGAGTTAGACTCACTACTTGACTATGGACTCATATACACTGCCATGTAAAATCCATATTATTTGCTTTGAACTGGGGGCCCTTCCGCACAGCGATATAACCCAGAATATCGAGGCAGAAAATCCCACAATATCTGCTTTGAAAGGGATTATTTAAGTCCACACTGCCATATATCCCAGTTCAAAGCAAAAAATGTGGGATTTTATTCAGCTGTGTGGAAGGGGCCAAGATTATATGGCAGTGCAGACTCATATCATCCAGTTCAAAGCAGATAATCTGGATTATATTGCATGTATATCCAGTCTGTGGAAACTCACTAGTGGCCTTGGATAAATCACATCTTCTCAGATAATATTGCAAGAAACCACTTTTACAAGTTGACTGCAGGGTCATCATGAATCCAAAATTACTTGAAGGCACAACACAAACAATTAAGAAATTACATCAATTGAGATTGGTAGGTTTACTCAAATTTCTGTCCATATTTTGCAACAGCAGGTTAAAACAAGAGACTGTAAACAGTAACACCTGCCCCTTCTGATAAGCCATGGACACCTTTACGTATTTTTCCATCATCACTCCTCCCAATCTTACTGTTCATGTCCTGCAGCTTAGTCTCACTCTGTGCACCTTTATCTCATAGAAATCAAAGCTAAGTAATAGATAAGATAATGAATCTGCAGAAGGAGTTGTGTAACACCTGCCTACATAATTTACTTTCCCAGTAGGGATTTTACACATGGGAAAAAACACAATTTGGAATACCATTCAAACACTCTTGAAGCTGTTTGTATCAAATTTGGGGAAAGGCATTACCTTCCATAACCGACCTAAGATATTTTCCTGGCAAAGGACAAAATGTCTTATTTACTTCCCTCAGGCCCCTTCTATATTGCCATATAAAGTCCAGATTATCTGATTTGAACAGGATTGTATGGCCGTGAAGACTCATATAATCCAGTTCAAAGCAAATAATGTGGATGATCTGATTTGATAATCTGGATTATATGGCAGTGTAAAGGGGGTTTGAATCTACATTACCATATAATATAGTTAAAAACAGATACTCTGGATTTTATATGGCAGTGTAGAAGGGAACTCAGGCCCCTTCCACACAGCTGTATAAAATTAACATTGAACTGGCAGTGTGGACTCAGATAACCAATTAAAAGCAGATATTGTGGATTTTCCTCCTTGATATTCTGGGTTATATGGCTGTGTAGAAGGGCCCTCACTCCCATTCCATTCACAATCCACTCTAACAGCTGCATTTTACTTTATCTCTGGGAGAGGGTGCAATCTACAGTACACTATAAAATTAATGCAGTTCAAAATTACTTTAATAGCTATGGCTCAATGCTTTGGAATCCTGGGAGCAGTAGTTTTACAAAGTCTTTAGCCTTCTCTGCCAAAGAGTGCTGATAACTTACTAAACTTTGATAGCACTGAGCCACAGCAGTAAAAATATCAAACTGCATTAATTCTATAATGTAAAGAATGATGCGCCCAGGGTGTACTGAATAGTCCACATTATATTTATTTATTTTATTTATTTATTTTACATTATTGTATCCCGCCCTTCTCACCCGGAAGGGGACTCAGGGTGGCCTGACAGCAGACAGCAATTCAATGCCAATACATACAGTAGAGTCTCGCTTATCCAACATAAATGGGCCGGCAGAACGTTGGATAAGCGAATATGTTGGATAATAAGGAGAGATTAAGGAAAAGCCTATTAAACATCAAATTAGGTTATGATTTTACAAATTAAGCACCAAAACATCATGTTATACAACAAATTTGACAGAAAAAGTAGTTCAATACGCAGTAATGCTATGATGTAATTACTGTATTTACGAATTTAGCACCAAAATATCACGATATATTGAAAACATTGACTACAAAAATGCGTTGGATAATCCAGAACGTTGGATAAGCGAGTGTTGGATAAGTGAGATTCTACTGTATAAATATAAAAATTAACAGATACAATTAAAATCCATGTGATTGCCTTTGGGAAACAATTTAAAGGCACACAACAATAAAAAGAAGAGAGCACAAGGACAATATTTTACCCACATATAAGTTAATTGTGTGTTGGCACCATATACATACATATTAGTATCTGCCGAGATTAATTGTCGCAGTATCCTGTATATGAATTCTACATGTGCCTGTACACCATTGGTTCTCAACCTGTGGGTCCCCAGGTGTTTTGGCCTACAACTCCCAGAATTCCCAGCCAGTTTACCAGCTGTTAGGATTTTTGTGAGTTGAAAACATCTGGGGACCCACAGGTTGAGAACCACTGCTGTAGACCCTAAAGTCACCTTCTACAAATAGGTTTGCTTACACATGTACAGTACTATCTGTGTGGCCTGCTGCCCAGTTCATTTTCCTTATCTTTAATGAGGAGAACCATCATTTATCTTATCTGTTATCCGCTTGGCAGCGAACGTCATTGAACTAGGATGAGATAAAAGACTTAATGTCCAGGTTTCATGCTGTCACAGATGCAAACGATGATGAGTCCTGTCATCATACACAGAGCATAAAGAGGCAAGGTATAATATGGGAAAAATATTGTTTAACAGATTTCACTATGATATACAACCCCCTTCCTTCAACAATTGAAGTGGACTGAAAGGAACACAAAAACTTTTCAGCAAGTCTGAGTGCTTTCTAACAAGTTTACTGTTTGTATAAAGGTAAAGGTATTCCCTTGATATTAAGTCTAGTCGTGTCTAATTCTGGGGGGGTGCTCATCTCCATTTCTCACCCGAAGAACTGGCATTGTCCATAGACGCTTACAAGGTGTGTGTGTGTGTGTGAATACATACACATAAATACATATATATATATACACAGTAGATTCTAAGGGCCCTTCCACATATAACCCAGAATATCAAGGCAGATAATCCATAATATCTGCTTTGAACTGGGTTATGTGAGTTCACAATGCCATATAATCCAGTTCAATGTGGATTTTATACAGCTGTGTGAAAGTGGCATCAATTAACTAGAACTCAATCAACCAGCAAAACATTAGAAGAAATAATAAAATATATACTTTAAATAAAAAGCTGGTTTTCATAAAACAGTAAAACCATGTTTTATTTTTATTTCGTGTCAAAAGCATTACATAAATAGATAAGTTTAAAACTCGTAAAATAAAGAGATCACAAGCTGCTAAATAGTTTTAGACCAATCTTAATTGTGTTACGTTAAGTTTGTCTTAATTTGATTTTAATTGCTGTATTTCCCTATTAATATCAAGCCAATACAGAGTTTATTATATGATATAATATGCAGTATAGTATTAGTTAGGTCTGTTTTCAAAAGCATCTCTCAAGCAACCAAAAACTAAATTTACGCACCATCTACCAATCTCAATGGAGAGAGCTTACTGCATATACATTTTGTATGATTCTCATTTCATTCTCCATTACTTCTGTTGTTTCATTACGTGAGTCCTCCACACCTGTTTCCTAAACTATCACATCTTCATGACTTTGCTCTTTCAATACTGATTGAGATCAGTTGCAGAGCTATTCCAGTGCAATGTTTATAACCACATTCCCTGTTCCTTGGTAACAGCAAAGAGTTATAACTTGCAGCATTAATCATGCCGGTGTCTAAAAGCAACCGCTACTGCAATAAAACAACAGTGTTTCTATGTAGCTGCATCTACATCAAGAATAGGCAAACTTCAGCCCTCTAGGTGTTTTGGATTTCAACTCCCACAATTCCTAACAGCTTACCGGGTGGAAGAAATAACTTTTCTCTGTTGGAGGCAAGTGAGAATGTTGCAATTGATCACCTTGATTAGCATTGAATAGCCTTGCAGCTTCAAAGCTTGGCTGCTTTCTGCCTGGGAGAATCCTTTGTTGGGAGGTGATTAGCTGGCCCTTGTTGTTTCTTGTCTAACAACCACCATGTCAGACTACACAGAGAAGCCACTGAAATCCACAAGAACGTGGACAATTTCAACAGAAAGGAGGAAAACATTAAAATGAACAAAATCTGGCTATCAGTATTAAAAAAAACCTCTAAAATCAGGACAGTAAATAAAGAACAACACTCTGAAATCAGGTGAATTCAAGACAGGAAACAATCAGGGCCAGCTAACACATCTCAACAAAGGATTCCCCCAGGCAGGAAGCAGCCAGACTTTGAAGTTGCAAGGTTATTCAATGCTAATGAAGGTGATCAATTGCAACATTCACATTTGTCTGTTGGAGTTCTTTCTCCCACCCTTAACATTCCACAGATAGATAAACCTCCCTTGCCTAGTTTTCAACAGACCTCACAACCTCTGAGGATGCCTGCCATAGATGTGGGCGAAACGTCAGGAGATAATGCTTCTGGAACATGGCCATAGAGTGTGGAAAACTCACAGCAACCCATTCATTCATTCATTCATTGATCACTTGCAACATCCCATTGGTTCCCAATTTATACATTTTGGACTTCAACTCCCAGCATGCCATATCATTGGCCATCCTGGTAAAGGCTTCTGGGAGTCGAAGTCCAAAGCTTGACAAAGGCTCATCATCCAGTCGCATCCTCGCTAATGAGCCAAAGTGCCTCCTTAAAGTGCAAAGTCATGCTGGCGCTGCAGCTCCTCCAAGAAGGAGGGGGCGGGGCCAATGAGCGGCTTCTTTCGTCTTCTTCTCCTTCTCGCGAGATTCTCCAGGCTATAAAAAGGAAGGCGAGCCCGCGCTAGAAAGAGTGCTTTGTCGGGAGTCTCTTTGTCGCTGGAGGTTCGAAGTGTGTTGCTGAGATTCCAGGTAAATATCCATGGATGCTCAACTTGATTCTAGGGATGTCAGAATTCGTTTGCATGTTTTGGGGTGGATGGTGGTCACATTGAAGCAAAAATATGTTCGGTAATAGTTTTGTTTAGTAATTTAACCATTTCCCTCCATTTTTGGAGCAGACAGGTGATAGGTGCATTTCAGTCTAGGCCAGTTCTCTGTATTTGATGCTGCACCAAGTAGAGTGGAAGAAGCTTAATAATAATAATACAAATAGGGAAATTGTTGTTATTATTTTAATAGTTGAAATTATTATTTTCTTGTTATTGATGCAAAATTGGGACTTAGTCCCCTGATATTCCCATGCAACTCATTTGTTTGCCTTTGAGTATATTTTAAGAAATTCCTTTTCTGCTCCTTTTGAGATGAACCAGAACAAAGCAATTCAAAAGTTGGAAGCTTTGCCTACAGGGTGCATCTATACCAGGCATGGGTAAACTTCAGCCCTCTGGGTGTTTGGACTTAAACTCCCACAATTCCTGGCCTTAGGCCCATTCCTTTCCCCCCTCAGCTGCTTAAGCTGCAGGGCCAAAGTTTGCCCGTGCCTGATCTACACTGTAGAATTAATGCAGCTTGACACCACTTTAACTGTCATTGCTCAATGCTGTAGGATCCTGGGAGTTGGAGTTTTACTGGGCCATCAGCCTTCCCTGACACTACAACTCCCAGTAGTCCATAGCTATGAGCCATGGCGATTACAGCAGTGTCAGACTGCTTTAATTCTACTGTAGTGATTGAGGTTACTGAATTAAGACACACCTCAAAAGGTTGCTTTTTTTCTTTTCTGAGCATGGTTTCCTGCTGGATTAAAGCACCAAGAAAGCTCAGTGATGTATTCTAATTGCTGCGACTTAAGAAAGCTTAATTTTTCTTGGCAAAAGAGAAGTCAAATTGTTTAAAGCAGAGATGGAGAATCTGTGGCTTCCGATGATCCGCTTTCTGCCTTCTGGATTTAGCACTGTAGATGCCTCTGGGTGGTAGTTTTGCTTTTGGATAAATTAAATGACTTATTAATGACAAAGCAGTGTAAGCCATCTCCATAATTGCTAAAAATGTTGCTGAGGAATATGCTGAGACTTGAGAACAAATATGTTGCAAAATCCGTGAGCAGGTTGAGATGGAGATTTATTGAACAAACTTCCTCCTCCGAGTTTCACATCATTGCGTAATGGAAAACTAAAGCTGAGATACTTTTGAGTAGATGCACTTCCACTATACTGAATTAACCCAACACCAGGGACTTTTCTGCAATAAATAGAGTCAGAGGTTCTTGTATCTGGTTTTAGGTTGGCTTCCATTATAGTCACCAGTTAGAGTAGACCCATTCAGTCAGTTGTTACTTGGAGAGTTGGCACATAGATAAATCCTATGGCTTCTGTGGGTATGATAGGACTAAAACTAGATTTAGGCTTTACTTGGGTATCCATATTTTGCACTGTAGGATTTGACTGGTTTATATATATAGTAATTGTTTTTTTGTTTTCAAAACTAGTAGGCTTATGGAAAACAGCTCTTGCTGTAATTCATTGGCACTGAAATGTCTTGAGATATTGAATATGTATGCAACGGTTATATAAATTGTAATTGTAACATGGTTGAACTAGAGCCATGCTGCATTACAGGTGTCAGAATAATTTTTCCACCAATAAATTCTACATTTTTAACATTTTTAGAGTTTTTCCAAGTATCAGTGTAGTGTCTTTCTTTGCCAAGATAGAAACATTTAGTTTTAGCTTTTGAGTACCAAAAGTGCACATTACAATTCGGAGAAAAAAATGCAATCCTTTGAAGTGTGGTTTAATTCAATAACCCCAATCCCTGTGTGTATATAGAGTAGAATTAATGCAGTTTGACACCACTTTAACTGCCATGGCTAGAGGCTATGGAATCCTGGAAGTTGTAGTTTGGTGTGGCCCCAGCACTCTCTGGAATGAAATGCTATGGGATCTCAGGATCCCATAGCATTTAGACATAGCAATCTTGTTAAAGCAACACTTAGCTGGAGTATGTAATGTATGTGGAATGCCAAGCTTTGAATGGCAGTTTCTTTTTGTTTTTAAAGAAGTAATTTTGGGAGGAGGGCCAAGTATTGCACCAGTGCTGTAGATTATAAAGGATAAAACACAGCTTGCTTGTTCCTTCTTTATTACTGACGGAAGTTGTATAATAGAAATATTCAGCAAAGGTGTGCTTGGAAAATTCAGTGTTATTTAACTTCCACCTTTGAGTAAAGTGGATCTGGGATTAAGTGGGGAAAATGGAAGGAAAAAGGAAGAGAGGGCAACCAAGGGCAAGATGGATGGACGGTATCCTTGAAGTGACTGGCTTGACCTTGAAGGAACGGGGGCGGTGACGGCCGACAGGGAGCTCTGGTGTGGACTGGTCCATGAAGAGTCTGAGACGACTAAACGACTGAGCAGCAGCAGCATTTAAGTATATAGTTGCACATAGTGAAAGTTTGCCTTAAGTCAGCGTAAAGAATGAAGTAATTATTATAGTTTGAATAATTTAAATACAAATGCATTTTTTAAAAATGCGTCTCAAACAGTATTTCAAAGTGAGGCCATGAAATCAACATAAGTAAAATATATGCAAACTTGCAACTGCAAATCATTTAGGTATTTTAAATGTTAAATAACCTTTTCAATGCCAGCAGAATTTTCTGGGTTGGGCTGGGTGAGGTAAACTTAAAGTCATAGAGCTTAACAAATTGCACCTCTCTTTAGTTTCTATCAAGATGTCGTCAGGAAAGGCTTACATTGGGAAACCAGCTCCAGACTTCAAGGCCACCGCAGTGATGCCTGATGGGCAGTTCAAAGACATCAAACTCTCTGACTACAAAGGTATATCAAATGAAGCATACTGGTTATGTGGAGTGAAACGGAGGTAGTGACAACAGAAAAATAATGCACACGTGTAATGTGTTCATAGTCCACAATTTCTCTCATCTTGGGCTATATAAAGCAGTGGGTCTCCAGGTGTTTTGTCCTACAACTTCCAGAAATCCCAGCCAGTTTACCAGCTGTTTGGATTCCTGGGAGTTGAAGGCAAAACATCTGGGGGCCCACAGGTTCAGAACCATTGATCTACAGGATCTTCTCTATTATGTGCTCAAGATGATAAAACAGATCTGCAAGTATAATCTCTAATGGGCAGTATTAGAGTGCTTGCCGTATGACATATAACACCTTTAGCAGTCTGAAATTGGGAAGTTCCTTTTTTTACATAAGTTTCCAATAATTCCCAATTAGGATGGTCACCTGTCATGGGGTTTGGGAGGTGAGGGCCTCCAAAACCTTTCCAAGCTCTGAAGTGCAACATAATCAAAATCATGAACAATACTAGCCAAATGTTAATTAGATCAAGATAGTTTTTAATTTCTATAAAGTTGACAATTCTATTATTGGAAATTAATCCCCAAGGGTTATTGTTCCATCTTAATGTCTGAAATGTCAGGATTTTGCAACATGCTTCAGCGCTAACCAACTTATTTGCACACTCATTAGCACTTGGAGAAAAGATGCAGGATATATTTCACCAAGAGTCCTTTTGTTTCTTGCTTATTATACTTTTGTCTTTTTTCATATTTAAGTCCTCTCTATACCAGGAATAGTTTTAGTCTTTTTATTGTCTGTCTTTTCCTTGCTACAATATTTACTTTCATTCTCATAGTTTAATTTGGCAGTAAACACAATGTTTTAATGCAAAACAATGTGTGAGTTGGAAGGGACCAGAAAGTCCAGCTTATCCAACCCTTTGTCATACAGAAATACACAACTAAAGCTGTCCTGAAAGAGCCAACCTCTCTTTTTGTTTCCTCTCAGGGAAATACGTTGTGTTTTTTTTCTATCCACTTGACTTCACCTTTGTGTGCCCAACTGAAATTGTTGCGTTCAGTGAAAGGTCTGACGATTTCAGGAAGATCAACTGTGAAGTAATCGGCGCTTCTGTTGATTCTCATTTCTGCCATCTTGCCTGGTAAGAACTTCTGAGATGCATATAATGATGGGCCATAGATAGGCAGGCAGTAACCAACAAAATTACTTGGCTGTCTCACTTTTTTCCTAGTAGCACATAAGATGGTTGGCCAGAGATATTTTACTTGGGTTTGGGTTACTATAGACAACTCCTTTCTCTTTGTATCTTACCAGCTGCCATACTTGAAAGCATAAGGTCTAAAGTTTAATTGGCATGCTCTGCCAGGTTTCAATTCTATGTGTCATTTCAAATTGTACATTCACTATTATATCATGGATTATAAAACTCTTATTGGTTACTGAACCTGGATATTAAAAGTACATTATGGGACAGCTTGGAATTTGCCCCTATACCTTTCTACTACAATGAATTAAGACTTGTTAGTGGTTGAAACTAGAGATAGTAGCCGTGAGCCACTTCTGCAATGAATAGTACAGTTTAATTAACACTGCTACAGCATGCTTGGGACCTAAAGTATTTTGTATTTCATATTTTTAAATTTTGTAATACTTTTATTTGCACATGCATATATGTCTCTGGCTGTTCACCAAACTTCAGTTGCCTTATATCTTGTTTGAGACATGAGGCTAGACAGGACTGAGAATCTGGAATGATAGGAGGTGAGAATTTGAAACCAAGCACTACACTTCAATTTCTGCCATTTCAAAGATCCTCAGTCTCTTCAGCCTTGTGTGGCTCAACTTGTGTTTGCATATTAATATAAGAAAATGTTCATTGATACGGATTGTACTGCAGTTGACCAAGACATTTCAAAATGTTTCAGTGACTTCTACTTGGAGTCTAAAAATGCTGTGTTCTTTCTTGAAATGCATCTCTTTGTTATAGGGTTAACACACCTAAGAAGCAGGGTGGATTAGGCACTATGCGCATCCCCTTGGTGTCTGACACAAACCGTACAATTGCTAAAGACTATGGGGTGCTAAAAGAAGATGAAGGCATTTCTTACAGGTAAGGCTATTGCTGCACTCCCCCAATATTCTGGTGCATTTCTGAGAAGCAGCCTGTAATACATAACAAAGGAATATGAGTTGATTTTCCATGAATGAAGGCTGTGAAGAAATTAGGGGGGAATTATTTTAACTGGTTTGAGACATGAGACATGAAACATGAGCAGGAATGTCTTTTTCAGTTCCCTTACAATCTTTTTTCTGAACTGTTGCAAATTACAATTAGCTTGCATTTCTCAGTTTCCCGGTTAACTTCTGGCATTCTTTCATTCATGCGTTAGCAAGGAGAGGGAAAGGGAATGTGTGGGCATCCTAGATTAATTTGTGTCTGTAATCTTACCAAAGGTGGTATTAATATTCATGATACATTCATGGTTTCAGGTAAACATGGAATTGGAACAGTAAATTACTCTAAAGGTGTGCATTATCCAAAGTCTCTTCTGACTCTTACACCAGATGGAATCTGTTTTAAACTTAATTTTTTGTGTTCCGTGTGTTGCTGAACAAAAGACCTTTGTTCCTTGACTTGCATGTGCTGAGATTATTGGGATTTTTTTCTTGGTACCGGTAGAAAAACCTGTTGAGCCAGTATGGTGAAATGACAAAGAAACTGAACTTTGGATCAGGAAGTCCTTGTATGAATCTTCCCTCTGCCATTATGTTGCTAGGTCTCCTTGAATGAGCCACTCTGTCAGCTAAATACATTTGCAAAAATGGCGGATAATATTAACAGATTTGATGTACAGTAGTCAGTTTAACTGTATAATTCATGTCAAGCAATCTGAACATGTGGAAGTACAGTATATAGTAAAAATGTTTAATATAGTAAAGTTTTCTAAAATGTGCAAATGATTCTGCAAATATTAGTCAAATGGTACCTAAGACTTTAGATGGTGAAAAATAAAACAAACTGGTATGTTGTACTGAATTCTGCTTAGAATCTTGCTTTCTAGCCAGATACCTTTAAATTATTTTCAGGGAACAAATCGATGGCACATGATTGTTGGGGAGCAAAGATTTTGGAGTATATCAGCTGTTGATGGGCCGAAACTAACAAAATGAAGTTCAACAGGGACAAATGCAAAATACTTCACTTCGGCAGAAAAAATGGAAATCAAAGATACAGAATGGGGGACGCCTGGCTTGACAGCAGTGTGTGCGAAAAAGATCTTGGAGTCCTCGTGGACAACAAGTTAAACATGAGCCTACAATGTGATGCGGCAGCTAAAAAAGCCAATGGGATTTTGGCCTGTATCAATAGGGGAATAGCGTCTAGATCCAGGGAAGTCATGCTCCCCCTCTATTCTGCCTTGGTCAGACCACACCTGGAATACTGTGTCCAGTTTTGGGCACCGCAGATGAAGGGAGATGCTGATAAGCTGGAAAGCGTCCAGAGGAGGGCAACTAAAATGATTAAGGGTCTGGAGAACAAGCCCTATGAGGAGAGGCTTAAAGAGCTGGGCATGTTTAGCCTGCAGAAGAGAAGGCTGAGAGGAGACATGATAGCCATGTACAAATATGTGAGGGGAAGTCATAGGGAGGAGGGAGCAAGCTTATTTTCTGCTGCCCTGCAGACTAGGACACGGAACAATGGCTTCAAACTACAGGAAAGGAGATTCCACCTGAACATCAGGAAGAACTTCCTCACTGTGAGGGCTGTTCGGCAGTGGAACTCTCTCCCCCGGAATGTGGTGGAGGCACCTTCTTTGGAAGCTTTTAAGCAGAGGCTGGATGGCCATCTGTCGGGGGTGCTTTGAATGCGATTTCCTGCTTCTTAGCGGGGGGTTGGACTAGATGGCCCTTGAGGTCTCTTCCAACTCTACTATTCTATGATTCTATGATTCTAAAATTAAAAGCTATGGAAGCAAATAAGAGACAAAGGCATACTTGCAATTGTGTTCACTTCCCCTTGAAGTCATTCTGCTTTCTATTCCACATTTTCACATTAAATGCCAAGTGTATTGGAAAATCTACTTTTGGCACCAGTTGAAGCTTAACCTCTGCCCTTCCAAATGTTGTAAGTAAGCTATAAATATTTAAACCAGAGCAGTTTAGGATATGAATTGTAAAGAAGATACATGGCAAGAAGCTTTCCATTTCTTTTGCTCCATCAGGCTATATTCTGTAATTTTTTCTAGTAACAAATGCAAAAATCTGTTTGTTTGCAACTTGTGTTATTTCTGTTTAAGGGGCCTCTTTATAATAGATGAGAAGGGGATTTTGCGCCAGATTACGATCAATGATCTGCCTGTTGGTCGCTCTGTTGATGAAACACTCCGGCTAGTTCAAGCTTTTCAGTTTACAGACAAACATGGAGAAGGTAATGTTTTTGTGATTTGTGCTTATCTGACTTATTAAAGGGAAACTTTCTCAAGGAAAAGGAAGTGTTAAATTCTAACAATAGAATTGTATCTTTTGTCTACAGAAAGTATACAATTGTTAAAAATGCCAAGATGCAAGAACTGTAGTTCCTTGCAGCACTTTGCAATATAGACTAAAAGCATTGCCAGGTATCATCATTGTTAGTTTCTATGGGATAGCATGTCAAATAGCAGTGCAACAATACTTCTTCCAGCAGATTGATTTGAGAGTCATTGGAGGAAAAGGAGCCAAATACAGTGTTCCCTCACTTATTGCGGGAGTTAGGTTCCAGGACTACCCACAATAAGTGAAAATCCACGAAGTATGGACACTATATTTTAATATTTATACATTATTTTGGTAGTTATACACTATTTTAAGTCTTTATCAACCAATTGTGTGTTGATAAATTGCCTCCTTCTCCTGCTATTGTCGCTTGAGCTCCTTTTCTCTCCCTTTGGCTTCTCCTTCCTTAGGCTGTAAATTGTAATTTTTATGATTTATAATAGTCTTTTAGACTTTATTGAAAAACCACGAAACAGTGAATCCGCGAAAAGTGAACCGTGAAGTAGTGAGGGAACACTATATATCAACAGCATCCTCGTAATTTGGAATATGTGATTGCAGTCTCCTAAATATGTGGCTGCTGTTCATTTACGTTGAAAAAAGAGGAGTGTTGCATTCAGAGTTTCTTGGTGCTCCCGACATGGCTGTATATGGTGCCTTTTCAAGCCTTCCTGCAATCAGGCCCGGCCCAACACGGCATGCTGACCACGCCCCCGTGTTGGGCGCCACCTTCCCAGGGGCGCTATTGAGCCCCTGGGAGGCGGGGCCACACCTGGCGGAGGCGGGGCCGCATCACACGGGGGGTGGGGATGCGGGAGGCGGGGCCATGTCTGGCCCTGCCTCCCACGCCGCCCGCGCCCTGGCCCCGCCTCCCACGGCGCCCGTGCCACAGGAGGCGTGGCCGCCCGGCGCGGGAGGCAGGGTTAGTCCTGGCCGCGCCTCCTGCGGCGCGGGGGAGGGGGCGCAAAAAAACTTTTTGCGTACCCCTTTAAATTTTCTTGGGCCAGTCCTGCCTGCAATATACATTTTTTCCCTCCCTCCCCCATTTGACCAGTAGTACATAGATGTAAATCAAGGATGCGCAAAACATGTCTCTTGCCATTCCCTATAATGATAAGACTCATGAGAGCTGTAGTCCATTGTCATTTTTGGTCATACAGTAGAGTCTCGCTTATCAGACATTCTGGATTATCCAATGTAGTCAGCCTTTTAGTAATCAGTGTTTTTATAGTCAATGTTTTCAATACATTGCAATGTTTTGATGCTAAATTCATAAATATAGTAATTACTACATAATGTTACAGTATACTGAACTACTTTTTCTGTCAATTTGTTGTAAAACATGTTTTGGTGCTTAATTTGTAAAATCATAACGTAATTTGATGTTTAATAGGCATTTCTTTAATCTCTCATTATCCAACATTTTCGCTTATCCAACATTTATGTTGGATAAGTGAAACTCTACTGTATTTACATGTCCCTGGACTAAATTCAACTTCATGTTCAGGTAAAGCCAGGAGTAAGAGAGTCCAACAAACAAAGAGAGTCTTGGTTTTTAGGCCTGTTCTTGGAATTTTTTGGGACGCTGATTCAGAACATTACATTGGCTAGACTGCATCAGTGCTAGTTTCTCAGATATGGTAATCGTGGTTTCTTAGGTGTGAGCAGATGAAGACTGGTATTTTCTGTATCTCAACTGAAAGCTGATAGGGGAAAACTTGTTCCATTTTTGGAATTAGCAGGTCAAATATATCCAGAAACAGGCCTGACATTTGAGGCACCAAATGTATGTTGACCAATGTAATCAAATTTGCCAAAGTGAAACCTACAAATGTGGAATCCTAATGGTATTTTGTTTTTGCCTATTTTCTTGCTTCCTTGTCTCCTCTTTTTTGGAGTAATCCAAGTGGAAGGAGAGATGGCTGTACTGAAATAATATCAGGCCATCTAATGTTCCACGAATGTTGTAACTGAGTACCCTGTTTCCCCGAAAATAAGACAGACTCTTATATTAATTTTTGCTCCCAAAGATGCACTAGGTCTTATTTTCAGGGGATGTCTTATTTTTCCATGAAGAAGAATTCACATTTATTGTTGAACAACAAAATGAACATTTATTATATACTGTAAAGTAGTTGTCATCACAAACCAGCATAACCAGACAAACTATGAATCCTATCAAGAATTTCTTGTTACTACCATTATTTACATGTACAACAATCTATGGTACCTCTTGCAATTTAGGTTTCACAAGGTTTCCACGCTGATTTCTCTCTATTCTAGTTTCAATGTAGTCATGAATGATGAATAATATACTATAATAATAATATGATAATATAATAATAATATAATGATATACAATATATTAATGAGATAATATAATATAGGATATAATAATAACAGAATATGATAATATGGTATTAATAGGATAATATAATAATGGGATATAATAACAGAATAGCATAATAATATAATAATAGGATAATATAATAGAATAATAGAATGGAATAGAATGATATAAAATATATTAATAGGGTAATATAAAATGGAATTTAATAATAACAGAATAATAATAATATGAAAATATAATAGAATAATAATATAATGATAATAATAATAGAAAAATATAATATAATGATTTAAAATATATTAATGGGATAATATAATAATAGTAACAGAATATGATGATAATAATATGGTAATAGAATAATAGTATAAAATAATCAGTTTCATGGCATAGGATAGGAATAAGGATGAGAGGAGAATCCCAATGCTGCTTTAGCCCTGCAGCCATGCTTCCCAATGGAACTCTGCTGCAGCCTTAGTTGCTAGGTCTTACTTTCAGGGGAGGCCTTATATTTGGCAATCCCCCCCAAACCCCTGCTAGGTCTTATTCTTTGGGGAGGTCTTATTTTCGGGGAAACACGGTAGTTTCCCAGCTATAATCAAACAGATAACGTAACTGTCTGCAGATCCAAGTCATCTCATAGAAAATAGTTTTTCACATTCTGTTACTTAACCTGCACTCCTTATAACTAAAATGTAATGTTATCTCTACAGTGTGTCCTGCTGGCTGGCAACCTGGTTCTGACACAATCAAGCCTGATGTCATGCAGAGTAAAGAGTACTTCTCCAAGCATAAATAAATGTTATACATCGTGTTTTGTATGAGAAAACATTTTCTGTAACAAGACCAAAAGCAGAATTGTATTTACCCTTCTCTTATTTAAAGAGTTACTATATTGTGAGCTAATTGGCTTATCAGTGCTGTTCATAAACCATTTATTCTAGATCAGTCCAGTTGACTCTACAGTGGTGGTTTCTGGAGAATATGGATTATGCCTTTGAAGCCTGTTAGCAGTAGTTATAAATGTTAATCAATTATACGTCCTAACCATCTCAACCAGGGTAAAGAACTACTTGTGCTCATGTGAGTAACTACGGACCAATATCATTTAAATGACTGGCTCAGTCATGTGTGTAGAACAAATGGTCTTCTGTTTTGTACTGTCATTAAATTTGTGCAAAAAAAGAAGCTTGTGTCAAAGTTATTGAGTGTTCTCAAACTGAAAAGCAGATGCAACAGCACTTCTGAAATGACGCCAACAATAAAATATTTATTTTGTATTGCAGCTTCTTGTAGGGGGTGGGTGGGGCGGTTAGAGCATGTCTTTTCAGACTAGAAATTATGGCTTCCATATCAGAATACTGGCAGGTAAAAAGTTATTGAACCATTATGTCTGTTTCTGCCTTGTTTTTTTAAAGCAAATGTGAAGAGAAACTAACATTTCCTTGTCAAGAAGAGGAGGGGAATGTGCATATGAGAATTGTTGACCTGTTCAGAATCAGAAAAAGCTTTACCAGACAGTTAAGCTCATAATATGTCACTGCTACTCCATTAAGAAACAATTCCTTGCAAATTTAATTGCACTGCTATTCTTGAACATTATAATAGCATCAGATATCTTGAGAGTCAAGCTAGAATGTATTAAATGTATTAGTAAATTATCATTCGTAAAAGTAGTAGAATGGATGCTGGATGAAAGCCTGAATTAAATTTGGTTGTAGTAATCTTGAGCCTGTGCTCTTTATAAGAAAAAAATGCATTTTCTCTGCCATATTAGTCTTCTGATCTAAAACCACCATTGAAGCACATTTCCCCTGCCTCAGGTAATTGAAATTGAGTTTTTCCTTGAGAGACAATTTGCTTTTATCAGTTGTAATAGATACATATTACTTTTGGTTGCTATTTTTATGAGGATTTAAATTCTAGTGCCCTATTGGGTACCATTTGCATATTGTTGTAAAATCAAGATTAGTGTGTTACATGTGGATTTTGAAAAATTTGGCTTGTGGAAACAAGGATTGGTGTGAGAGCTTCAGTTTCTCCATGATAACTTATAGGAGTGAATTTTCCTTCCGAGGGATAGGATTCTCTCGCTTCCTTCTGTTTCACCCCCATTTGTAATTATGAGTCATTTGTAAGTTGGATGTTAGTAACTCGGGGACTGCCTGTATAACGGGAGTTCAGCATCTATGGAAGGAGCCCCCGTGGCCTAGTGCGTTAAAGCCTTGTGACTTGAAAGTTGGGTTGCTGACCTGAAAGCTGCCAGGTTCAAATCTCACCCGGGGAGAGCGCGGATGAGCTACCAGCTCTATGCGGGGACATGAGAGAAGCCTCCCACAAGGATGGTAAACACATCAAAACATCTGGGCGTCCCCTGGGCAACGTCCTTGCAGACGGCCAGTTCTCTCACACCAGAAGCAACTCGGGTTGTTCCTGACACGGAAAAAAATAAATCATCTATGGAGATTGGAGATGTGGGAGGGGAACCAAATGCTAATGGAGACCAGGGCCCCACTGTGTCTCATTTACAATGCTATGTTGTTGCTACCACGAGGTGTCAGTATGCTATCTTAAACTGGTATTGTCACAAGGAGGGTGCTGTTGGAATCCAGTCATTTTCATTAAAATGTCATATCACTATCATTGTCATATTAAAATGTCACTGAGGATGGTGCAATATCGCTGCCTTGCAGCGTTTTAATGTTTGTATACTTATCAGGTTTAAATTGTTTTGTTTTATAGTATACTTGTTGCTGGCCCTCGTGGCAGAATGTAAGCTGCTCTGAGTCCCCTCGGGGAGAAGGGCGGGGTATAAATGCATGTAATAAATAAATATCCTTTGTCCGTGTAAAGCCACCTGAGCATTGAGAGGCAGGCATAAATTCTTAAATAAAAATAGCTCCATGTACATTCTCAATATTCCTTCAGGGCAAACATTTAACTAAACTTAGAATATAAGTTTTTAGTTTGGGTTGTCATGACATAGGAGCTACCTTAGCTGCCCAAGAAATGTTCCCTGTATCCTAGATGGCTTTGTTTTTTGTAATATCCAACTCTTGTCGAGTTGCAGAGAACTGTAAGAAGGTTGCTCTTGCTTAGGAAAACAAAAAACATTGGCTTGCTGTGAGTTTTCCTGGCTGTATGACCATGTTCCAGAAGCATTCTCTCCTGATGTTTCGCCCACATCTATGGCAGGCATCCTCAGAGGTTGTGAGGTCTGTTGGAAACTAGGCAAGTGGGGTTTATATATCTCTGGAATGTCCAGGGTGGGAGAAAGAACTCTTGTCTCCCTGAGGCAAGTGTGAATGTTGCAATTGGCCGACTTGATTAGCATTGAATAACCTTGCAGCTTCAAAGCCTTGCTGATTCCTGCCTAGGGGAATCCTTTGTTTCCCCCAGCCAGGATTCCCCCAGACCTCACAGCCTCAGAGGATGCCTGCCATAAATGTGGGCTAAACGTCGCGAGAGAATGCTTCTGGAAAATGGTCATACAGCAATCCAGTTGATTCCGGCCATGAAAGCCTTCGACAACACACTTAAAACATTTCCAAATACCATGTGTGGCATCAATTGTGCTTACTGATGTGAAAGGAAAGACTACATTTAGCGTTCCAAGATGCCACTCAAATAGACTAAAGATGGAAAACTAGATTTATTTGTGAATATGAAAGGACACACTGAGCTTTGGGCTCTTCCCAAAAGGATTCAGAACGTAATCCTAATATTTTCCCTCTGATAACTTGTGCTTTTTGTGGGAGGCTCTGCGAACAAGTTTCTTCTGTCATGTTGTGAATGGTGGTGCCTTGTAAATAAAACATGCTCTTAGGACCATGATAGCTGTATATTGTATTACACACTGTACCAGTAAGTTGAATTGAATGCATTGTGTACATGACAATAGGAGCAATTACACCATCCTAATTTTTCTAAATTTTGTATATCTTCAAAAATAGGCTGTAAACTACAAAACACATCAGGGCATTGACACTCTAGCACTACAGACTTTTAAAAGTTGTACCTTTGGCGAGATATAACTTATTTCTGCAAGAAATAGCCCACCTTGTATCTCAAAAAACTCAGGCCATCGCAGTATATAAATTACTGAATAAACATACAAAGTTTAATTTTGTCATCAGATTTTATTGCCTTATTACAACAACCTCTGCAGGTGTAGCCAGAAGGTCTTCCACAGCCACAATACGTTGAGTCATTCATGTGCCACAAAGCTGGAAAAATGCATCCAACAAAGACAATAGAGTTCTTGGTACAATTTCACCAACAAGAAAAGATTCAGAAGAAGGCAGTAACTGAATCCAACTTTTCCTCTGCTTTTTCTCAAATCCAATCAACTGCCCGCAGTTTGAGATTTCTTTGTATGGGTACCAGTATTCTAAGATTCAGAGAATGTCAATTGAAACATTCTTTAAATAATGCTTGGGAAAGAATTACTAAATTTATCATCAGAAGGAGAAACCAGAATAGGTTTCAATGTGCTCAGCTCTCAGCATACGGATGACTATAATCAAGTATTTTTTAAATTCAACCAGAAAATAGGGAAGTATCCAGACAAAACTTGTATTTCCTGGAAGGTGCTGGCTAGCCTCAATGTATCTTGTATGGGAAAACATACATGCACAGGCCAATAATTACATGCACACAATATTGTACTACTTCCACAGATGTTATTTCCACAGATGTCCCTCCCAGATATTCAAGGTTCAAGGACCTCCACAGCAAAAGGCAGAGCTATACGGAAAATAAAACATCCAAAAATCTACACAACTTTGATACTAGTTAAGTGAGACAAAAACTGTCATACACATTTGTGCATGTGTGTTTGAGAGAGAAGGGAGAAGACAAAGAGCAAAATTAAGGTTTAGAAGTTCCAAAAACCATTTTTAGAACAAAGAAATGGGTGCAAAGATCTGAAATCTCCATGAATCCAATACTTCTAGAACAGCAATGACAAAAATCTACAACCTTGAACATCCCCAACCATCTAATTGCCTGACTGAAAAAACTCGATCTACTTTTATGTGGGTTAGAGCTCAGAACTCTTGTGAAAGTGGAAAACCATTATAGGTCTCTAGGCTCAAGGTGGGTAAAAGTCACTATTAAAAATGGTGTAGGGCAGAAGTGAAGGACACAGCAAGTAATCTGTAAAGAATAAATTTTATAAAGATTAAACCCACAAATGTGGATGGACAAGTGTTTACATAGTCATATTAGTCCACACTCAAAATCACATTCAGTGTTCTTCTGTCCAGTGCAAAGCAAACATAAAGGCAATTCTAGAATAGATCCTCCAAAGATGCCAGCCACAGATGCAGGCATAATGTCAGAAGAAAATGCTGCTGGAACATAGCCGTACAGCCTGGAAACCACACAATACCCCAGTGATTCTGGCCGTGAAAGCCTTTGACAATAAATTCTAGAATTTTGAAACCAAACTTTGCCCCCATTATTTGAAGCCAAAATGTCTCCAGTTACAGGTTGTAAAAATCCTTCATGTTTTATCGTTTCACGTGTAGTTTATTTTAATACTATCAATAGTGAGATCCTATTTTAATGTTCATCTTGTTATATGTTCTCATTGTATTTTAAAGTGTAAATTAACAGAGAATGTATGAACTCTGTTTTCTCATCCATGCCTCTTCACTTAAAAAATGTTGGGAAAAGGCAGCTGGACAGAGAATTGAGTAATAATTTGGCAAGCACTATGCTTGTTGATGTCACTTATTGATTTTCCTTTTTCAATCAGAGTAACCTACTAATACTGTGTAGTCTTGGATAGGAATATGAAGCAGTCATTAAATGGGTTAATTGAGCAAAGTGCCTTAAAAAGTATTTTTGCTTCAAAAAAAGAAAGCCAAGGAAATCAAATAGGAAAATTTATATGACACTGATCAAAATAGTGACCCATCCCTATGTTATTTTCCAAAGGGTCATTATTAATTTCCCACTAATCCAATCTCCCCCAAGTAATGCCTCATAGGGAATGGGATGACTTTTAAAGTATTACTTGTCTATTGGACTTGAGCTGGCAAAATCACCATTTGTGATTGTAGTGACTGACCCTGGCTCAGTCACTTCACCTTGGCCTAATTTATTTTGCAGAGATTCTGTGAACGTGGGAAATTATGTATGCCCTGAGCAACTTAAATAAAAGCTTGGGCATACATGTAATAAAATAGGCATATTCCTGTGGATTGTACTTCTGAGTAGATTCAGGCTGCAGAGAAACTGAGAGGCCCCAGGAAGAATGCCTTTTAGCAAATATTTGAGAAATATGTTAAGCTGGTATGATAGTGAACATGATAAGAAACCAGGATTTTGCTCCACTTGAGATGTGAACTTGTGGACTCATAAACAGACCATAAGTAGTCCAGGTCATGGGGTCATGGGTAGAGTAGTCTTGATCAAAAGGGACCAGGGAAAATAGATGACAGTCCAAAGCCATTCAAGCTCTTCATTTTGCTCTTCTTAGCAACAATTAGTTTTCTCTTGTCTTTTAAAAATCAGTAGTATATGGAGATTAATTATTCTCAAAACCAAAACAAAATGATAATGATAATAATACTAAAACAGGTAAATTTAGATCAAAAGCACTGAAAGAACAAACACATTATTTTAGGCTCTTACAGTGCAATCCTATGCACATTTACTCAAAAGTAAGTCCCACTTCTTCATATGGGTATAATCTGAGGTAAACATAGGATTGCAGCCTAAATGTCCTTTTGCCTTTTTATTCAGGCAGGCCTTTAAAGAGGTTTTAAAGATCAAGTCAGGGGGTGCTATGGCTTTTTGCTTTGAATATGTTTTTCTTGGATTTTAACTGGATTTTTCAATATCATTGATGTTTAATACTGTTTTAATGTTTGTATATTTATAGATTTTATATTGTATGGCAATAGTTTTAATGTAAGCTGTGTTGAGTATCCTTGTGGAGATAAAAAGCGGGGTACAAATAAACATAATAATGATAACAACAACAATTTTATATTTCCCAGCTGTTTATGATATTGAGCCTTTTCATATTTATTCAAAATTGATTTTCTAGTTTTCAAATAGACATGCAGGAAAATAAGAGGGAAAACTAAACGAATATAAAAATTGGGAGAGTAAATGTTATTTGCGATAATACACAGCAGTAATGTTTTGGATCAGTATTATTGTTATAGAATCTAGACTGCAATACTTTGAGGATTCTTCCTGGCAAGAAATGCTAACAATTAATACCCAACCCTAATTAATAATAAACCCAGATTAAAATTCACCAAAGCAGCTGAAGACAAGGGTAGAGGTGTTTTATTGTTCATTCTGATCAGAGATGGAGACTTGTGGGCTCCTGCCTCAAAGAATAAGTCTGACTACATGTGCTCCTGCATGAGGCTAAATAGGGTTTGTTTAATTGTTTGAGTTTGAATCTTCTCTCTTCTGTTCGGATTGGCTGAGCTCCGATGATGTGGTTGGAAATCTCTTCCCAGCTAGGCAAGGAAAGCTCTGTGGGCAGAGAAGAATTTGAAAAGAGTGCTGGCATTCCAGACTAGCAAGAGTCCTGGAATTATGAAATCCAGGCCCTGGAGAAGAATGGCTGGACTGGGCAAACAAGATGCTTGTAGCTGGGAGCTATCGCCTATCCTTTGTTACATTCTTGGCCTGAGACTAAGAAGCATTCTTGGTTAATCCCATGGACATAAGTCCACTTACAAAGACATAAAGCCCCAACAGAAACCTAGTGGTTATGTCATAAATTTGTAAAGCCTCTTATACACAAAGATATTGTAAGAACAGAATACATACACTTCAGAAATTTTATTTCCATAATTTCCCCTAGGATACAGATTTACTGCATTTAATCATTTTAATTCTCTGGTATAATTGGCACAGATTGGTTTTCTTTGTTGATCAACTCAACACATAATCGCTTACTCCAGCTTCTTCCTAAACCTCCCTGAAATGTGCAAGTTTAGTATATTTATATCCCATCCCATCTCCATTATCCCAAACTTCCCAGCTGTTCTTTCCATACAACAAAACAAATGTCAGAGTCTTCAAGCTCCATTAATGTCCAAAGCATTAGGTTCCAGGTCAAAATTAGCCTTCTTTGATGACTTAGCCACCCTCCTACTGATCACATACTTCCACTTGTTTAAAAACCTTTCTGCAAAGTGTCAGCTTGCAGTGACTAAAATATTTTAGTTTACACCACATGCTTCATTAAGTGCAAAAAAGCAAAAAAAGCAAATGGAAGTGGGAATTAAAACTAGCTTTCCAACAGAAGAGAAGACTAACGCCTGAGTGTTTTGACAGAAGGCAAGAAGGTTACTTGAGCCAAACCTCAACAGAAAATCCAGAAATCCTAAAAAGATGTCGGAGTTTGAGATAAATTGCACCCTTGCTTTTGTGGAACAGAATGAATGAATTTGTGCCAAAATATTCAAAATGAGGGGGTTGCTCTCATCAAAGACCCTGGCTATACCTTCCAGTAATAAACACCAAAAATCAAAAGGCTGTGTTATACTTTGCTATCAAAGAGATATCTAGATGGTCCATCTTTTCCTAGGCACAGAATTAGGATATTGTTTCCTTGACTTGCTGAAAATGGAACTTCTTCTCTGTTGGTGAGTTTTTATTTTATTCTTTTTAATTGCTTGCACACGGTAAGTGAGTTTTTTAAAAGTATATGTATGTATATGTATGCCTAAATGTTTGTTTATGGGTTTATTTCTATGTAATTGGATATATTTTACTAGGGTTCACCTGCATGGAGCTTCTTTGAGTAGCTCTGAGAGTGGTGAAATGGATGGTCTGTACTGAGCAAATGTAAAACTATCTCTCTGCTAGGTTCTCCATGCTGTGAATATTGGTGGGCTATATAATCAGTGTTATGTTCGCCTTGCTCTTTTCTTCATGCTTGTGCTTGGGAAGGATTTTCTCTATGACCATGGGAGCTTCAGTTGTTGTCATCGTTTGAGCATTTGCTGTGCTGTTCACCTGTAAATAGAATAGCAGGTTCTAATATATTGTACAGGTAGAGTCAGGCTGTTGATCTCAGAAGGAAGACAAACATTTTAAGGAGGAACTAAGATATCTCAAGTGGTACATTCACATTCATATTCTTGGACAAATATATACATGTCCAGAGTGAACAGAATACAAAGCAACAGGTCCCATGTATCTTCTGGAGAAGCTAGCTATGAAGTACTTATTGGTTGTCTGACTGTCTGAAGTTCTCCCACTTTTCACAATCAGATTTTCTTCAATAGCCATTGAAGAAGTTAGAACCATCTACTCAAATGAATGTTTTGCATTTTTGTGATTAATAGAAGGTGATTATTTAATTATGGAATAAATAAACATGGTGGAAGTTGTGGATGTCTAAAAAAGTCCAAAACTAAGATTGGAGGGCAAAATATTTACACTGGAATCTGGAACCAACTGTATGTATCAGTTATTTTATTTCATGTCAAAAACATTGCATAAATAAATAAGTTTAAAACTGATAAAATAAAGGGATCACAAGCAGCTAAATAGTTTTAGAGTAGACCAAAAATGGGCAACAGTGACTGCATTGTCTGTAGTTTTAAAGAGTTCAACCTCTGTGCATGAAGCAGGGCATTGTGGGCAAGCATACAGATACTGAGTTGTTTGTTCTTCTCCACAGTATCAGTAAAAGGTAAGGAAAGGGAAAACAGAGCTTTCAATGCAACCAAACATCATACAATAACTCCTAGAAGCAGATACATTTGTCTTCATCCTAGGTGTGATGGGAACAGAATGTGAAAGGTTGTGGTGCTGTGGGGTATTTGGTTTAATAGCACTGAAAGTATGTTCATATTTTATTTTGAATACAAATGCACTGCTCCCTTAATCTACAGGAATGGCCCAAGGAAGAGGTGCGTTGGGAGGGGAGATGTTGGGAAAAATAACACACAGTATTGCATCTCACAAGCAGAGTAATGAAACTGGCAAGGCAGAAACGTAACAACAACTGGTCCCTCCCCATTCCTGCTTCTGATCAAATCCATAGTTTCCTTCTACTTTGCTTCCTTCTTCAATTCAAACTGCAATTCTCCACTGAGCCATTCTACTCCTATTTTACAATTTAATGGGAAGGAACATGCTAAGCCCTTACAATGTTTGTCCTGCTGGGTTTTTCCGCCCTAAACCACTGCATACGCCCTTCATAGTCTTCCACCCCCACCTCCTATCTATTAAGCAGGTTTTTAAAATACACTATACTCTTAATGATCCCTTTACCCACTCACGATTCATTTAAGTGTCATATAGGTAAAGGTTTCCCCTGACGTCAAGTCCAGTCGTGTCCGACTCTGGGGGTTGGTGCTCATCTCCATTTCTAAGCCAAAGAGCCGGCGTTGTCCCTAGACACCTCTAAGGTCATGTGGCTGGCATAACTGCATAGAACACCATTACCTTCCTGCCGGAGCGATACCTATTGATCTACTCACATTTGCATGTTTTTGAACTGCTAGGTTGGCAGAAGCTGGAGCTAACAGCAGGCGTTCACTCCGCTCCCGAATTTGAACCTGGGACCTTTTGGTCTGCAAGTTCAGCAGCTCAGTGCTTTAACACACTGAGCCATCAGAGGCTCCAAGTGTCATATAACAAAGTATAATTATTGTAGTGTACTTTCAAGTAATTTCTGACTTACGATGCCTCTAAAAAGACACTATCAGGCTTATTTAGGGGGGGGGGGAGTGCCATTGTCTTCCTTCCTGAGAATGTGCAACTTGGCTAAGATCGCGCAGAAGATTTCTATGGCCAAGTGGGGATTCAGACCCTAGTTTCCCAGTCTGACTCCAACCACTACACCACATTGGTTCTCTGTTAAACTATCTAAAGTGTATTTGCTTCACTGTGTTAGTCTCTGAGTACTGCATTCCTTAGACACAAGCAAAAAGGCCCTATTTCTATGAATGTGGACAGCAGTTTCAGGGAGATGCATTCCTAGGTCTCAATCACATCGTCTCCCACAGTTCTCAACAGGTAGTAATATAATTGTTATTATGGCGGGAAGATTCAATGGGCAGTTAGTTAGCCAGCTTTTCCATACAGAAATGGGAGTTCAAACTATAATATTATTTGCCTGAGGCAGTAAAATATTGAAGACCAATTCTAAAAATGACCTATTTCTGCTTTCTCAGCTGTAAGAAGGAAGCAATGAGAAGTCTTCTATAATTCTTAGTCAAATCAGGCTGGCTAAATAAGAAAATGTCTGTCTTAAACAAAAAAATAGAAAGGGGGAGAATTAAGAGGTTCCTACCTCCTGGCTGCTCTCAGAATAGTACCGGGAACAATTGCCACAATAGTCTTTCCGGTGTGTGTAATGCACAGCTGCTTCAACATATGGTAAGTGCAGAAAACTGTATGGCAACTGGATGTGGAAAGTGAGCCTGCTGCACCTGCAAAGCCCAAGACAAAAATAAAAAGGAAAGGACACCAACATAATATCAGGGAGTCTATAGCCATCTAGGAATTAATGTATCCAGGCCTGAATTGTCTAAAATGGCTTGAAAGCCAAAATGGTGCAAAAAGGTGGCCAAACACACTCAGTCAATGCATGTTGGCATCTGATATTCCAGAGCTTTAGGTTTAAACATTAAAAACCATGCGTTGATGGAATGTTGTACAGACAGCCAGCAGCAGATTCAAGGTGAGTTTGGGTTTTCTTCCCCATATGGATTCATTCATAGAGAATTTTGATTATGCCACCTTAACTCATTCACTGAACATTAAAGGATTTTCACACAGTTTCAATTCCATCCCCTTACAACCTTCCTTTGATTTTCTATATTTTTTCCAACCAGGTGAAGAGGTATATTATTCGTAGGATCACCTTAAATCAAAGTCAACTTGACTGCTGTTAATAACAAGATCCGTTAGGGCAGTGGTTCTCAAGCTGTGAGTCCCCAGATGTTTTGGCCTTCTACTCCCAGAAATCCTAACAGCTGGTAAACTGGCTGGGATTTCTGGGAGTTGTAGGCCAAAACACCTGGGGACCCACAGGTTGAGAACCACTGCCTTAGGGAATAAAAGGAAAATAATTTGAATGGTGGCTGGTGCCTTCTAATGAGAAGAGCCTTCTGGAAATGCCCAACAAGTACTGACCTGTCATAAATCAGGAAGTCATCCTTGTCCCCATCTAGAATCTGCCAGACATCAGGTTCCAGGATCTGTTGCTGGTAAACAGGAATGCCTTGAGGGGCATTTCGTTTAAGCTCCCAGTACATAGCCCTGGATAAAGGGGTCTTCTCATTCACAATCAGGAAGCTGACATTGGCCACCCCTTCGTTGGACAGCTTCTTCTGCAAGCCACCAATGCTGATGGCCGGAAGAGAAATAACCAACATTTACAAAAAGGAGATATAACCCTTGCCTTGCTCTTTTCATATACTATCTGATATATGTTTTCACAGCCAGAGGTTCCTTCCTTCATTTATCAATTCACTCTTTGCCATTGCTGCATAGCTCTAAAAATAGATTATATTTTATATTGTAATTGAATTATTGAGGCAAATTGCTTCATTCGTTCATTATGTTGTCTATTACAGCCAAGGCTGTAGGTTATTGAACTGGAATTTATGGAGAATCTGTTTTGTTTAACATTTGACTACTGCTCTGTTTAGCAGATTTACATTTCCTGGCAGAAAGCCTCAGGGGAAAACCGTGACATTTGAGTGGCCATATTTGCTATGAACAGTAGAGATGCAGTTACAGCAGTTTGGAAAAGAAACTTGGCTGGGAAACTGTGAGACTCACAGTCCAAGAAAAGCTAACTTCCCTTTGGCATGTACTCACTTGGCAGCCTGCTTGAGGCAGAAAGGTCAGCTGGCTTTCAGCAAGGCCACCACTGTCACTTGCCCCTCCATCCCAGCCATTGGGGCAGTCCCATTGATCTTCCATAGTGGTGCAGGCTGGCATATCCGGGTCTTGTTCTCAGTCACTTCTGCTTGTGTAGCAGAAATAACCACCAGTCCCAGCAGCAGGATTCTGGTAGCTAGGGAGTAATCCATCCTAGCCACCCCTTCAGTCTGGAACAGAAGAGAGCAGCATTAACCCTGATCTCTGATAGGGTTGCGCTGTATAGCATGCATCTCTGAAGGCAATGAGACATTAATTGGTGATTTGAAGAAACTGTCACATAGCAGCCCCTCAGAACTTCACAGACAGTTTTCCCCAGTGAGACAATGAGGCCATATGTATATGTCAGGGACTGTCTCACTTCAGACATGCAATGACTACATGCAATTATATGTGTGCCTTCAAGGCATTTCCAAATTCAGACAACCCTATCACAAAGTCTCCCGGTGGGTTTTCACGGCTAAGTGGGGATGCAAACCCTGGTCTTCAGAATCATTGTCCAACACTCAAACCACTATGCTGGCTCTCATGTAACTCAGAGATCAAACCTTAAGCTCAAATAGCAAAGCCCTAAAATACAATTATATATGTGACTCAAATCCTTTTACATTCTCATCAGCACAAACTGAATTGATAACATACAAAACCATGACTCCTCTCAGATATCCACCAAGAATTTTTCACTTTCCTTTTTTGAACCCTTCCAAGCTTTATGTTTTAGTGATACCTCTTTCATATTAAATTCAACAACAAACCAGCTACCTTAACCACTTGGAGAGCACATTTGTCAAGAAATGGCACCCTCCCCCAGTCCATTGCACTGGCAATTCCCAACAAAAATATACTCTGCCTTTCTCCATGCGACTCCAGTTGTTGCTCTACTCTTGTCTTCTGAGGGACTTTGGACTATTCTAGTGTTGATACAAGCCTCTGACCGCCCATCCCCAAACTGACACCCCCAACATAAGCTATCTCTCCAGATCTCTCCACTCAAAAGGGGCTGGGAGGAAGGAGGGAGTTGGTTGTTGGGATATCTACAGATCCCTCTTGATAATTTCAGTATGCTTGTGCCTATTGCTGACAATCATGCAGTGTTATTTGCTTCACAAAAACATCAGAGGCAGGAGTTGGGAGAAATACCATGCAAAGCCAGGACATACATTCTGGAGAGGATGGCAAGTTGACAAAACTGCTGCCTGACCATTTCAAGGAACGTCAAAAGAAAATGAAGCAAAAAGAGGGTATTGTTATAGAAAGCATACAGGCAGCCCCAAGTTACAAACAAGATAGGTTGTATAGGTTTGTTCTTAATTTGAATTTGTATATAAGTAAGGAACAGGTACATTTTTAAGCATAACTCCAGCCTCTCCCTCCTTCTCTCTCTCTCTCTCTCTCTCTCTCTCTCTCTCTGTCTCTCTCTATAGAGAGAGGGGGAGAGAGGGAGAGGGAGAGGGAGGGAGAGCATAGTTAAGGGATAACACTCCTATGGTTGTTTTACTGCCGGGCTGTGGCGCAGGCTGTTGAGCAGCTGCAATAAATCACTCTGACCATTAGGTCATGAGTTCGAGGCCAACCCGTGGCGGGGTGAGCACTCGTCAATTAAAAATAAAAAATAGCCCCTGCTCGTTGCTGACCTAGCAACCCGAAAGATAGTTGCATCTATCAAGTAGGAAATAAGGTACCACTTATAAAAAAAGTGGGGAGGCAAGGTTAACTAATTTACGACGCTGGAATGAGGAAGTGCCGTCAGAGTGGATGATGAAGCAGCTGCTCCCCCCTGTGGCCAGAATCGAACATCCCCTCAGGAGAAGGTTAACTTGCCTCTGTGTCTGTCTGTCTCGGTCTCTGTTTGATGTGTTTATGGGCATTGAATGTTTGCCCTATGTGTGTATAATGTGATCTGCCCTGAGTCCCCTTCGGGGTGAGAAGGGCGGAATATAAATACTGTAAATAAAATAAATAAATATGTCCCCGTTCAGAAGATTTCACCTCACTTGAGGATGAGTGATGCATATTTCTCAGAAACTGGAAGTAATACAAATATTCAAGTTTATCGTACTTCTTTTCTTAGGAAGGCGCAATGGACTTCCATTGTGAGAACTGGATTTTGAAAAATTTGTCTCATTGGTGGATTGGAAACAAGGATTGGTGATAAAGCTTAAGTGGAGACACCTTTTCCCCATGATAATTCAGATGTGAATTTCCCTTTCGAGGGGTCAATTTCTCTCATTTCCTTTGTTTCAACCCCATTCTTAATTATGAGTCATTTTTCAGTCGGATGTTTGTACCTCGGGGACTGCCTGTATTTCAGAAGTGACACCATATTCTTACATCCTCACAGAATGTTGCATGAGCCACATACAAGGGAGGATATTAATACCACTGCCTACAAATGGCACATTCAACTCATTCAAAACTCTCTTGGGACTAGATTTTATTGCTTTCCTCAAACTAATATATGCAGATCTCACAATCTGATTGCTGTCTCATGACATTTGTAGTCCACTACATCTGGAAAATGCTAACCTGTGAAAATTACATTTTGCACCAACCCCTTTCATTTCGTCTTTTAAACCCCGTGCATACTGCTACGCATGTGGTTCCTTCACCCTTCATACACCATGTTTTATTTAAGAGAAAATGACAAAAAGTTTGAAAATACAATTCAATGTTAACTGAAAAAAAACCCAGAATGCTTTACTTACTACACATAAATAGGTAAGGCCATTCCCACTCACTATGTTATTTTTGAAATGGAAGTCTATTGTGCCCTCCTAAGAAAAGAAGTGCAATAATCTTGAATATTTTTATTACTTCCAGTTTCTGAAAAATACGCATCACTCATCCTCAAGTCCAATGATCTAAGTTAAGGTTTTGCACAAACCCCTTTTTCTGCACTCATAATTTCAAGCAAATTTGTCTTTTCTTTTGAAGTTCCCATAGAATAACATTGAAGCCATGTTTTACCCTATCCACCCAGCAGTGTGTTCCTTCACTCCAGGTGGCAGCCCCATTGAAGAACAAGTTTAACATAGTCAGAGGAGCAAAATAAAGAGACAGAGATTGCAGAGATTAGAGAGATCTTCACAGAAGGAAAGTAAATTTCCCAGGGCTCTTCCACGCAGCCAGATAACCCAGAATATCAAGGCAGAAAATCCCACAATATCTGCTTTGAACTGGGTTATCTGAGTCCACACTGCCATATATTCCAGTTCAAATAAAAAATGAGTAAATTTATTCAGCTGTGTAAAAGGGGGGTCCAGAAATCTTTAGCCTTCTTTGCCAAAGAGAGCCAGTGCTTCACCAAACAACTCCCAGGATCCTATCGCATTGAGACATGGCAGTTCAAAGTGGTGTCAAACTGCATTAACTCTACAGTGCAGATGCAGCCAGAGAGAGGAAGAAAGAAATGTCTTCCAAGTCAATTAGCAGCACAATCAGAAAAGAGAAAGCAGCTTTGATGTATTTCATCAAGAAAAGAGGGGAGAAGGAGGGAGGGGAACCTTGTGTGGCCTGCAAGGAAGAATCAATGGACTGCAGCATAGTCAAGTTTTGTGGACAATACTCTCTTTCTTTGGCTGCAACCACAAGGAAGGGTTTCATCTCTGCGGCTCTTCTGAAATCCAAAATAGTCAATTCCTGCATTGTGTTGTTGAAGGCTTTCATGGCCAGAATCACTGGGTTGCTGTGTGGCTGTATGGCCATGTTCCAGAAGCATTCTCTCCTATGGCAGGCAACCTCAGAGGTTGTGTTGCAAACTAGGCATGTGGAGTGTATATATCTGTGAAATGCCCAGGGTTGGAGAAATAACTCTTGTCTGCTTGAGACAAGTGTGAATGCTGCAATTGGCCACCTTGATTAGCATTTAATAGACTTGCATGAGAGTAAAGACAAAGATCCACCCAGAGGAAAAATATTCTTACCATATATCAAGGGAACCACTGACTGCATAGGCAAGCTAATAAAGAAACACAACCGCCCCGAGTCCCTTCGGGGAGATGGGGCGGGATATAAGAATAAATTTATTATTATTATTATTATTATTATTATTATTATTACAAACTATCTACAGACCCACTAAGAAAATTCAACAAATGCTACGTTCAGCGAAGGACAAGTGGGATCCTCTCACCTCTGCAGGAGTCTACCATATACCATATACCATATACCATATACCATATACCATATACCATGCAGCTGTGGACAAGTCTACATAGGGACCACCAAACGCAGCATTGCCCAAACATGAATCAAGGAACATGAAAGGCACTGCAGACTGACTCAGCCAGAGAAGTCAGCCATAGCAGAGCCCTTGATGAACCAACTTGGACACGGCATATTATCTGAGAACATAGAAATGCTGGACCACTCGAACAACCACCATGTCAGACTACACAGAGAAGCCATTGAAATCCGCAAGTGTGTGGACAATTTCAACAGAAAGGAGGAAATATTGGAAAAGAACAAAATCTGGCTACCAGTATTAAAAACTCTAAAATCAGAACAGTAAATAAGGGACTGTTGGGAAAGGAAAGCTTGGTGAAGATATGATGCTGGGGAAAATGGAAGGAAAAAGGATGAGGGGTCAACCATAGGCAAGATGGATGGATGGTATCCTTGAAGGGACTGGCTTGACTTTGAAGGAGCTGGAGTGGCAATGGTTGACAGGGAGCTCTGGCGTGGGCTGGTCCATGAGGTCACGAAGAGTTGGAAGTGACTGAACGAATAAACAACAACAAATAAGGAACAACACTCTCAAAGCAGAGGAATTCCAGAAATGAATCAATCTGGGCCAGAAACACTTCTGAACATTCACACTGGCCTCCAACAGACAAGAGTTCTTTCTCCTACACTGGACCTTCCACAGATAAATAAACTTCCCGTGCTTAGTTTTTCCAATATACCTCACAACCTCTGAGGATGCCTGCCACCGAGGTGAGCGAAATGTCAGGAGAGAAGGCTTCTGCAACATGGCCATACAACTGCTAGGTTGGCAAAGGCTGGGACCCACAGCTGGAGCTCACCGCACCCCCCCCCCCCCGGATTCAATCGGGGGGGGGGGGTCAGCAAGTTCAGCAGCTCAGAGGTTTAACCCACTGTGGCATCAGGGGGAATGCAAACACATACATATATAGTAAAGTCTGGTGAAAATAATCTTTGGTAGACTGTGGCTTGTACTTTTGGTGCTGTTTTCTCAGGGTGCCTCTAAGTCAAAGAATTATTGTATAACATAATGTGAAGAAAATAAAAAGCATACAAGTACCAAATATCCTATTACTATCAGTTGGATCTAGTGTGGAGGTCATCTGCAGTGATGATCTTTACCCCTTTTTGTACCTGTAATATGTGGATTCTTGTACTCAGCGCAGCAATAGAATTGCATACGTTAAGTGTTAGTCTACTCAGCAAGGGAAATTGCATACCCCTGGTTAAACTTTACTATAAGCTGTATTTCATAAATAACAGTTTACTTAAGACGAAGAACCTCTGCACTGGAAGACCTAGAGATGATTTCTCAGCTTAAAAATAGTGTTATTTATTTGCAGAGTTCCCACTTCTGCAGAATTCCTGTGCCCCTAACCAGGGCCAATATGGTGGGTTGACTGTACATGTAACTCTTTTAAATATTCCTCAATTGGCAGAGGTTATTTAAATGTGTTGTATTTGGGTTACAGCCATGTACCTACAGGGTAGGTTTATACAATGATCTGGGTTACAAAAGTATTTTAACAGTGTTGTGGAAAAGTAGGTTGTGGAAAAAGGTATGTGATCCATGTTCTGTGGTGCCCCTATTTTCATCATTATTTTATGTTTTCCAGGATTGGTTCTGTAGCAGAGCAGATAGGGATAGGTACTGCTATCTTTGAGACTCCCCCCTCCCCCAATTTCCCCCCTGTTGTGAATACAAGTGGGATGGCAGAGAAGCTCTACTTCTTTCTGATGTTGTAACTTTGCATCACATTCCTTTTACAATGTCTCTAAATATCCTGCTTTTCCAGTCTGATGAAGAACACACTGTCCTTTGTGTAAATGTGAAGGGATAGTGATGACAACATACCTTTAGTTGAAAAACAGCATCTATAAGAAGAGCAACTAAAATAGTTGATTTCTTGGTAGCTGCTTGTTTGTAAGGAAGAAACAAAGCAGCCAGAACCTGTTTTAAAGCACTTCTTCTTAACATGTGGGTCCCAAGCCCAAATGGGCCCCCCTTGGCTAAACGTTGAGGTCCCAAAAATTTGGCAACAGTAAACGTTTCCTGAACATCATCTCTAGTGGATGTTTTAGACATTTACACAAATCTGTTGTGCAATGTTTACAGTGGCCACTACAAAAGATGCTTCAAAGGTACTTCATAAAAAGAAAAATCAGCCAGTTGAGCAAGTCCTTGCAAACACTGGTTTGTTATCAGTAGATTAGCCTTGAATAGCCTTGCAGTTTCAAAGCCTGGCTGCTTCTTGCCTGGGGGAATCCTATGTTAAGTGGTGTTAAGTGGTTAAGTGGTGGACTGAACAAATAAACAACAACAAATAAGGAAAAGCACTCTCAAAACAGTGGAATTCCAGAAATGAATCAACCAGGACCAGAAACACTTCCAAACAAAGGATTCCCCCAGGTAAGAAGAAGCCAGGACCTGAAGCTGATAAGGCCATTAACGCTAATCAAGGTGATTAATTACACATTCACACTGGCCTCCAGCAGACAAGAGTTCTTTCTCCTACCCTGGACCTTCCACAGATATATAAACTTCCTTTGCTTAGGTTTTCCATTATACCTCACAACCTCTGAGGATGCCTGCCACTGATGTGAGCGAAATGTCAGGAGAGAATGCTTCTGCAACATGGCCATACAGCCCGGAAAACTAACAACCCAATAGCCTTGCAGTTTCCAAGCCTGGCTGTTCCCTGTCTGGGGGAATCCTTTGTTAGGATGTGTTTTTTGACCCTGATTCTTTCTTGTCTGGAACTCCCCTGTTTTCAGAGTGTTGTTCTTTATTTACTGTCCTGAATTTAGAGGGTTTTTTAAATACTAGTAGCCAGATTTTGTTCATTTTCATGGTTTAATTGTCCACATGCTTGCGGATTTCAGTAGCCTCTCTGTGGAGTCTGACATGGTGGCCGTTTGAGTGGTCCAGCATTTCTGTGTTCTCCAATAATACGCCGTGTCCTACATTTGCTCCAATGCCTGAATCCCTTCGCAGTGTTAGCCTTCAAATCATGCCAGAGTTTATAGAGACCTTCAGCCTATCAGAGGAGGGTTTTCCTAGCGCAGCCTTGGTTGCGTGCGCGCCTGCCCTCGCCTTCCTCGGAGGCTGAGAGAGTGTGACTCGCCCAAGGTCAGGCGTCCAAGGTTGAGCCCGCCTGCGTCGCTAACACCGCCCAAATTTCCGCTTCCGACCGTCACCGGCTTCCCGCCGCATGCGTTTTGCTGTCCTTTAGAGGTGGCAGGAAGCGAGGCTGCAGCCTGGAGCAGAGCTGAACCGGATTCAAGAAAGGCAAGACCCACGAAACGGGAACGGGTGGGAGGGAAGGGATCTTTCAGGCAGCGAGAAGGGGACCCCGAAGGCAAGGGGGCGAGTCCAGGGAGAGATATGCAAGGCATCTCTTCCAAAAAATGTGTATACAGCTAGTATCTATGGCAGGCATGGGCAAACTTCAGCCCTCCGGGTGTTTTGGACTTCAACTCCCACAATTCCTAACAGCCGGTAGGCTGTTAGGAATTGTGGGAGTTGAAGTCCAAAACACCCGGAGGGCTGAAAGTTTGCCCGTGCCTCTTCTTTGGTTATAATTATTTGAAGGCGGACTGAATGCATGGATATTGGTGTATGCATGTTACAATACAGTAACACCATATAACACAATTTTTGTTCCTGGGTTATAAATGTCATTTCCTAATTGGTTCTGTCATAAAACATGGAAAAAGTGTATTAAACTGCCAAAAACTTTGTTTTTGCGGGACATCCTGCAGCACGTTTTGCTCTAGTTTTTCAATGAATATTTCATCCAGTCTCAACCAATTCAAAATAGCTTGTGGCAGCCACAAAAATAAAGTTTCTGGAGTATAGCAACTACTGTACTTTCAAAGCAGGCACAGCACAATTAAACGGGAAATAATACTTTCAAACCAGGAACAGAATTTTATTTTTCAAATTTTGTTACATAGTGTAATGGTTCAATCAGAGTTAAAGAATTCACTCTTGAATTGCAGTTCTATGCTCAGTAAGGCACTGCAAGCCTCTCCTTAAAAGTGCTGTAATGTTTGAATACTCTGCTATTGTCATCTTTTCAAGGGGTTAATTTTAAAAATAATCCCAGAATTATTGACTGTTAAGGATATATGCACAGGGGGATGGCAAGGTAAAGGTAAAGGTTTTCCCCTGGAATTAAGATTTGTTGTGTCCGACTCTGGGGGTTGGTGCTCATCTCCATTTCTAAGTCGAAGAGCCTCCGTTGTCCGTAGAGTCCTCCAAGGTCATGTGGCCATTATCTTCCCACTGAAGCGGTACCTATTGATCTACTCACATTTGCATGTTTTCCAACTGCTAGGTTGGCAAAGGCTGGGACCAACAGCAGGAGCTCACCCCCCCCCCCTCAAGATTCAAACTGTTAACCTTTTGGTCAGCAAGTTTAGCAGCTCAGAGGTTTAACCCACTGTGCCACTGGGGGGGATTGCAAACACATGCATACTTAGTAAAGTCTGATAAGAATCATCTTTGGTAGACTGTGGCTTGTACTTTTGGTGCAGTTGTCTCAGGGTGCCTTTAAATCAAAGCATTATTCTACAACATAATGTGAAGAAAATAAAAAGCATACAAGTACCAAATTTCCTATTACCATAAGTTGGATCTTGTGTGGTCATCTGCAGTCATCTTTACCCCTTTTTGTACCTGTAATACGTGGATTCTTGTACTCAGCACAGCAATATAATTTTATACGTTAAGTGGTATTCTGCTCAGCAAGGGAAATTGCATACCTCTGGTTAAACTTTACTATAAGCTGTATTTCATAAATAACAGTTAACTTAACCCGAGGAACCTCTGTATGACTACAGTCACACTGAAAGACCTAGAGGTGATTTTTCAGCTTAAAAATAGTGTTATTTATTTGCAGAGTTCCCACTTCTGCAGAATTCCTGTGCCCCTAACCAAAGCCAATATGGTGTGTTGACTGTACATGTAAATCTTTTAAATATTCCTCAATTGGCAGAGGTGTTTAAATGTGTTGTATTTGGGTGACAGCCATGTACCTACAGGGTAGGTTTATACAATGATCTGGGTTACAAAAGTATTTTAACAGTGTTGTGGAAAAGTAGGTTGTGGAAAAAGGTATGTGATCCATGTTCTGTGGTGCCCCTATTTTCATCATTATTTTATGTTTTCCAGGATTGGTTCCATAGCAGAGCAGATAGGGATAGGTACTGCTATCTTTGAGACCCCCCCCCCCCAATTTCCCCCCTCTTGTGAATACAAGTGGGATGGCAGAGAAGCTCTACTTCTTTCTGATGTTGTAGCTTTGCATCACATTTCTTTTACAATGTCTCTAAATATCCTGCTTTTCCAATCTGATGAAGAACACACTGTCCTTAGTGTGAATGTGAAGGGATAGCGATGGCAACATACCTTTAGTTGAAAAACAGCATCTATAAGAAGAGCAACTAAAATAGTTGATTTCTTGGTAGCTGCTTGTCTGTAAGGAAGAAACAAAGCAGCCAGAAGCTGTTTTAAAGCACTTCTTCTTAACATGTGGGTCCCAAGCCCGAATGGGCCCCCCTTGGCTAAATGTTGAGGTCCCAAAAATTTGGCAACAGTAAACATTTCCTGAACATCATCTCTGGTTGCTGTTTTAGACATTTACACAAACCTGTTGTGCAATGTTTCCAGTGTCCTCTGCAGAGGATGCTTCAAAAGTACTTCGTAAAAAGAAAAATCAACCAGTTGAGCAAGTCCTTGCAAACACTGATTTGTTATCAATAGATTAGAAACCCCTGCTTTCAAATTTATTTGACACAGCATGCCTCAGCAGGGCGTTCCACAGATCCCACAGGAACAGTCTTAACTTGGAATTGGCACTGGGCTGAAGGGTACCAGCAACAGCCCCAGCAGAAGCATAGATCGCTAACTCACTCCTTTTGATATGATCAAAGTTTTGGGCATCTCGCTAGAAATGGAGACCAGCACAAGACTCCAGAAGGAGGGTTACACAACACCTGGCGAGCTTGCGAGAAGCAAATAAAGATTTTCCTATTCCCCAACAAAAAGGCTCACCAAGTTTTGAAGCAAAGTTTATTCTTGTCCAGCTGGAGCAGGATGACGGTCACAACAAGTTGCAAAAGGAACTGGCATGCCATTATACAAGAAAATCCACATTTTATACTTTTTACATTTTAAATTTCCTGCTCCTGCCCATCCAACTGGCTTCGCACTGATTGGTCAGCGGTCTGGGGGCTCACATGCCTCAGCCAATGGGAGCGTGGGCCCCGCCTGTGACGTCTCTCTCTGGCTGGCCAATGGGAGAGATGGAGGAGCGGCAGCAGGAGAAACAAAGGCAATCATATGTTGATGAAAGGATTATTGCGTGACCCTATACTGGGTCTATTGTCAAGCGGTCTGGCGAGAGCCCCAGGGTCCTGCCAGCCGGACCTGTCCTATAATACAATGATTGAAATAACCATTTCCTTGAATAGGGGCCTGACACCTAGATGTCAGTTCTATTGTCCAAAAGGCAGCATCATCGGCAGTCTTGATGAGATTATGTGATTCAGAGTCTGGGAAGGGGAAATGGTATTGTCTTGACAACTGTGGCATATTTTTGCCTCCCCGTGGAGGAGATATGCCATTCATATGAACGGATTAGAATGTCCAAAGGTTGCTCCATTCTTAAGTTGTCTGGCTTTGCCCTCCAAGGCTTAAGAAAGAGTCCATTGTGTTATTTCCAGGAGGGGAAATGAGGCAATTGTGGCAAAAAGCATGATAGCAGTTTAGTTTAAAAAATGTTCCGGAGTGAAATGGAATTGGTCTGGAGTGAATCCGTGAAGGCGCGGATACAGGGGCCTGGTGGGTTTCCGTATCTGCGGTTGGAAAAACCGCATTCCCTTGTTCCCGAGGTGGTCCTGGACTGCCTCAGTCAAGCTGGCAGAGATCCGCAGCTCGGGAAGGGGTGTATTGTTAGTTTTTGGGTTGCAGAAGGAGCCTGCAAAAGGAGCTCTTTTGCAGGTTGGAAGTGAAAGCAGAAAGCGGATACTATTTATTACCCTTGGTTAAAACATAGCAAAGGACAATAGAGCCTTGATTGAGAGCGGCTGCCTATTGTTTTCAGCTATTGTAGCTGCTTTGAAGAGGAGATACAATGTTTCAGAGTGACTGAAGCTTATTTGGAGTGGAAATTCAGGGTCTTCTATAAGCCCATGGAAGTAATCAGCTGAGTGTCAAAGCAATGTGAGTGCGGGGGCTTGTGTGCTGGACATCACTTTAACTTCCCTTGGCCACTTTGTAACAAAGTCCCTAATAAAATGTGTCTTCCTCTCTAACCCTATCTGGCAACATTGTATCCTTCCTGACTCTAAGCTATGAATTCACTCCTTTCCAAGCCCTGGATCCCTGCAGGCTCCTCGGGGACATTTAACTAGCGTCCCCAGAACGAGGAAGTGCAGTCATTTAAACTGTGGATACCAGTTCTCTGCTTTGAACCTCCGTAACTGTGGTTCACCAATCTTCACCAGACTAACGACATTCTGACTCTCTACTAATTCTAAGGATTGTTCAGTGGGGTGCCTGGATGGCCCCCCAGACCTCTGAGACCTTCCTTTGTGCTCCCCCTCTGACCCCAGCTTTCAGTGGGTTGTTTTCACTATTTTTTAATGAATTGGATTCCTTTTTTATGAATGAACTCTACTTTTTTATGAATGGACACTGACAGATGTCTGCCTTGCTGAACCCCCAATATCTTTTATGAATTTCCTATGCTAGGGACTCCCTTCCCCCACCCTGCATGCACTCCAAGACCACCCTTGCCCCTCTCTCCTTATGTGTTAGGGGTTCCCAGAAGCCCCTTGCCTGCAAGGAGCCATGTGGTACCCCAAAACCCCCTCTTTTTCCCCCGTGGGCATTCTGACTTCCACGAGACTGGTTCTCAGAATGCCCACGGAGCTATGGTGTACATGTCTCCCCAGATCTTCACAAAGGCGGGCCTCCGCTCAGATGGGAAAACTCCAACCTTTGTGGACCCTCATGTGTATCCCTGTACTGTTTATGAATTATATGTTGTACGTTATATAAAATCAAGAAGTAATGTGAACTTTCTAGCAGCATACCAAGGTCTGGGAGCACTCAGATTGCCTCAGATAATCACTTTTGACAAAGGACTTCCATGCATCTGACACAGTGGACAATAAGCTATTAATTTATCTCCCAAGCCTCGGAGGGCTTGAGGCCAGGCCACTTGAGAAGATGAGACACCCTTGGACATGTTAATCACTCTTCATAAAAGACATTCTTCTCTCTGTGAGGAGAGGAAAATGTTGCAGCCTTTTCCAAACAATGACACATCCCCTTTCCCAGGAAATTGGATCAGCGATCCCATCAAAGCTCTCAGATTGCTGCATATCGAACAATGGACTGGCTCTGGGTAGCCAGACACTCTCAGGAGACTTGTATATTCAACTTGTCATAGGACAGGGCTGGAGGGCTAACAAAGCAATTGTTCTGATCCGCTTGACAAATACAGCTCAGGAAGGGCCAACCCAAACCCAATCATTCTTTCAAAATCCCATTGTTGTATCCATGCACCACCTCCTCTTCCACCATTGGCCGAGTGATGGAAGTGGGCTTGAGCCCTGATTGGCTGAGGCGCTAGAGCCGCTGGCTGCTCCTCCCAGCTTCAGGAGGCCAGGAAACTCTGGCCAATCACAGAAAAGCGGCTCTGGGGGCGGGGGGCAGGAGATTCAAAGGGGAAAAGTGTATATAAACTGTATTCTGGTGTATCTTGGGATGGCATCTTCTTGGCAGACTACTGCATTCGTCATCTATTCCAGCTGGAATGCAAATAAAGACTTCGGTGGCCTTTGCTTCAACTGATGAGCCTTTATTGGGGGACATGGAAACTTTTAATGGCTTCTTGTGGTTATAAGTGTCGTTTTCTAATTGTTCTGTCATAAAACATGGGGGAAAAATGTAAACTGCCAAAAACTTTGTTTTTGCGGGACATCCTGCAGCACGTTTTGCTCCAGTCTTTCAATGAACATTTCATCCAGTCTCAACCAATTTAACATAGTTTGTGGCAGCCACAAAAACGAAGTTTCTGGAGTATAACAACTACTTTCAAAGTAGTCACCGCACAATTAAACAGGAAATAACATTTTCAAACCGGGAACAGATTTTTTTTTCCAAACTTTGTTACATAGCGTAATGGTTCAATCAGAGTTAAAACATTCAATCTTGAATTGCAATTCTATGCCAGGCGTTCAAAGTGCTCAGCAAGGCACTGCAAGCCTCTCTTTAAAAGTGTTGTAATTTTTTAATACTCTGCTACTGTAATCTTTTCAAGGGGTTAATTTTAAAAATAATCCTAGAATTATCGACTGTTAAGGATATATGCACAGGGGGATGGCAAGGTAAAGGTAAAGGTAAAGGTTTTCCCCTGGAATTAAGGCTAGTTGTGTCCGACTCTGGGGGTTGGTGCTCATCTCCATTTCTAAGCCGAAGAGCTGGCGTTGTCCGTAGACACCTCCAAGGTCATTTGGCCGTTATCTTCCCGTTGAAGCGGTACCTATTGATCTATTTACATTTGCATGTTTTCAAACTGCTAGGTTGGCAGGAGCTGGGGCCAACAGCGGGAGCTCACACCGCTCTCCGGATTTAAACTGCTGACCTTTCAGTCAGCAAGGTCCCTAGCTCAGCAGTTTAACCTGCTGTGCCACCGGGGGGGATTGCAAACACATACATATATAGTAAAGTCTGATAAGAATCATCTTTTGTAGACTGTGGCTTGTACTTTTGGTGCAGTTGTCTCAGGGTGCCTTTAAATCAAAGCATTATTCTACAACATAATGTGAAGAAAATAAAAAAGCATACAAGTACCAAATCTCTATTACAGTAGAGTCTCGCTTATCCAAGCTGCGCTTATCCAACATTCTGTATTATCCAACACAGTCTGTCCTTTAGTAGTCAGCTTTTTTAAGTCAATGTTTTCAATAAATCGCGATGTTTTGGTGCTAAATTTGTAAATATGGTAATTACTACATAACGTTACTGTGTATTGAACTGCTTTTTCTTTTGATTTGTTGTAAAACATGCTGTTTTGGTGCTTAATTTGTAAAATCATAACATAATTTGATGTTTAATTGGCTTTTCCTTAATCCTTCCTTATTATCAAACATTTTCGCTTATCCAACGTTCTGCCGGACCGTTTTTGTTGGATAAGTGAGACTCTACTGTACTATCAGTTGGATCTTGTGCGGAGGTCATCTGCAGTGATGATCTTTACCCCTTTTGTATCTGTAATATGTGGATTCTTGTATTCAGCACAGCAATAGAATTGTATATGTTAAGTGTTATTCTGCTCAGCAAGGGAAATTGCATACCCCTGGTTAAACTTTACTATAAGCTGTATTTCATAAATAACAGTTAACTTAACCTGAGGAACTTCTGTATGACTACGGTCGCACTGGAAGACCTAGAGGTGATTTCTCAGCTGAAAAAATAATGTTATTTATTTACAGAGTTCCCACTTTTGCAGAATTCCTGTGCCCCTAACCAGAGCCAATATGGTGGATTGACAGTACATGTAACTCTTAAATATTCCTCAATTGGCAGAGCTGTTTAAATGTGTTGTATTTGGTTACAGTCATGTAACTACAGAATAGGTTTATACAATGATCTGGATTACAAAAGTATTTTAACAGTGTTGTGGGAAAATAGGTTCCGGAAAGGTATGTGCTCCATATTCTGTGGTGCCCTTATTTTCATCATTATTTCATGCTTTCCAGGATTTATTCTGTAGCAGAGCAGATAGGGATAAATGCTGCTATCTTTGAGACCCCCCCCCCATTTCCCCCCTCTTGTGAATACAAGTGGGACGGCAGAGAAGCTCTACTTCTTTCTGATGTTGTAGCTTTGCATCACATTTCTTTTACAATGTCTCTAAATATCCTGCTTTTCCCATTTGATGAAGAACACACTGTCCTTAGCGTGAATGTGAAGGGATAGTGATAGCAACATACCTAAAGCATGAACATAAAGCAGCCAGAACCTTTTATAAAGTGCTGCTTCTTAACATGTGGGTCCCAACCTCAAATGGGGTCCCCTTAGTTAAATGTTGGGGTCCTGAATGATGACTTTTCCTGAACATCATCTCTAGTCTCTGTTTTAGACATTTACATGAATCTGTTGTGCAATGTTTATAGTGGACTCTGCAGAAGATGCTTCAACTGTACTTCATAAAAAGAAAAATCAGCCAGTTTAGCAAGTCCTTGCAAATGCTGGTTTGCTATCAGTAGATGTCCAATTTTTATATCTCTTTTATATACCACTTATATAACTGGGATCATGTAAAAAAACTGGGCCAAAATGTTTCCTGAGTGGGAAAGGTGAAGAAGCCCTATTCTAAAGGAATGAAAGAAAGGGGTTATTGAGGGGCAGGGTCTTGAACCTTAGATATTGGTCCTATTTTGCATTCTAGGCCTGGATATTTTTGTACTCATGTACTCATTCCTATTCCTGCAAAACATGGGGTATTTATGTTAAGAGTAGCAATAGAAGGGATCTCAATTTGCATTCCAGCCCCTCCTGCCTGTGCCCTGCTCTCAAATAATCAAACACTGAACTGGATTTTGCTCTATTTTTATAGATCCAGCAACAGAGCTGTTAGTTGCCATCAGCTGTCCTCCCAAACTGTATCATGTCTCTTCTACACCGCTTATGTTACATCGGGTTTCATGTTCTTGAGAAGGAACACCTGGCTAAAGATCTGGTGAGTAAGTTTGGCTTTGAGTTGTTTGCAACACGGAAAGCAGAATCAAGCAGGCAACTGGCTTTGCGAAGAGGGGATGCAATTTTTGTCGTCAATGAAAAACGGCAGGTGATACCGGGAGAAGTTGCATCTGAGTCATCTTCTGATAGTGGGATCCTCTACGATGTGGACCTACAGTATTCTGTTAGTACAGCCTCCAACATTGGCTTTGAAACAGAAGATGTACCTGGCTTCACCCTGAGTCTGCAGGAGCGTGGCTGCCAAATCCTTATCCCTCCCACCACTGTAGCGGATGAGGATGGCTGTGTCATTTATTCTGTGGTGAAATCTATTGTGGGCAACATTAGCCACACTCTACTTGACCGGTCTCAGTATTGTGGACCATTCTTGCCTGGTTTCCAGGTTGAGAAGGATGCCCTCAAGAAGTTCCAGAAGACTGGGGAGATCACACACTTTGACCACATCACTTTCGTTTGCCCCCAGGGCAGTACACAAGCTTTACTGGAGTGGTATGAGACCTGCTTTGATTTCCAGCGCTTCCTGGTCCATAAGCAAGATGACGTCGCAGAGGGCTATGTAATCCATGGGGCGGGTGTGGGTCTTCGCCTCACTGCTATGTGGTACAGTGGGCTTGACCAGGACTGTAAATTTATTCTGGCAGAGTCAATGCCAGGGCAGAGTCACAACCAGGTGGACAATTTCTTAGAGCAGCATGGTGGAGCTGGCATCCAACACATAGCACTCTATACCACAGATATCATAAGTACTGTTGCAGCCATGGCCAAGTCTGGAGTAAACTTTGTCAAAACGCCTGTAGAATATTACACTGAGAAAAGAAAGATGCAGGAGATACAGCGAGCTGGGCAGGATATTCAGCTCTTAAAAGATCGTGGTATTCTTCTGGATGCTGCTGTAGATGGAGAAGGAGACCACAGTGACCTTCATGGGAAACAATTCCTGATGCAGATCTTCACCAAGCCACTCTTTAGAGAGGAGACTTTCTTTCTGGAAGTCATAGAGCGATGTGGGGCTGCAGGTTTTGGAGAGGGAAATATCCGTGCTCTTTGGCAAGCTGTTCAGAATTATATGGGCCATCAGTAGGGAGAGATACTTCAGTTCTCAACTCAAAAAACCCTTTTGTGAGTCCCATGTGGTATCAATGCTCTTGCAGACCTACCTTTGTAGCTTGTGTTCCCATGTTAGATTAATAATTTGCCTAAGAGTTCTGATGAAGATACTATACTTGTTTCTTACATTAGCAAAGCACACTCCATCCTGTTTGCTTACTGTCACGTAGAAAAACTCTATATCCTATGGCTGACCTTTAACTAGAACTTGTATACGTCACTGACAGGAATTGGGAGACGACGGTAGGAAAGAACTATTGTGGCAGCAACCACAGCTTTTCAAAAGAATGCATATGAATTTTGTCTTTCTGTACATCTAAGCTAATATTTTTTTTCTCAACCCTGAAATGGTATAAGACATAGCATGCATTTCTGTCCCAGAGAGGAGTGAATGCTATTATTTTCAAGTAAGTTATTGGTCTATAATAAAACTTATATTCTTTAGGGACCTGGAAACAAAGTCTGATATAGCTAAAATGCCCTTTGAACAAATCTTTTTCTGCTGTCCCTTCCTTAAAATGAGGAACTTACTTCTGTCTCTACTAGTCTTGCTGCTTATACAATTTCTGTTGCCCAGTTTGTAATATTCCCAGTGAAAAAAAATCTTCCTATTTTGCTTTAGTTCACATGCCATAAAAAGGATTCCATTGACTGTAGAGAGCCAGAGAGACAATGCACGTTGTTTTAGTTCAGAACATGCCTCAGTAATTGCCTGGACTGAATGGTATTTACCTCACTGATTCCTCGGGTTCTTGGATTCTCTTCAGTACTAAATGAAATCTAGATTTTACTGGGAGAAGATATGGTGCTATTATTTGTGTTTTAGTAATATTATTGATGTAACAATGGCATTACAGAGATAGTAAACTATTATTTACCTATTGAATTATTTTTCCTTATTAATATTAACACAGAAACCCATTGTTACAGGACTACACAATTGGAGGAGTGGTGAACATAGGGCGTGTGATTTTCTTTAAGAATATCAGCTTGCTTTTAAATATACCTATTGAAGACTCCTGGAAACACAACCAACATAAACACAACCTGATAAAATAAGTGAATCAACTGTATAAATAAGTGAAAAATAGAAACATAACTTTGCATGCTGTTGGGAGATATATCTTAGAAACTGAAATGGAAAAAGAGAAGTGGCATGTTGACACCTGCCCAAATTTGTCCCAATCCCAAGGTAAGGAAGTTGGAACATTCAAAAGCATGAAGTCTATCTCAAAAACAAAAGGAAGCTTGGCTTTCTTCCCAAACCCCTTTGAGAGCTTGAACAGTTGGTGCTGTTGAGCTATTACTTTTCTTCTGCTTCAGGGCTCCCTCCTAAGTATCTTAGCTGTTGGGATGGAATAACAAAAGCAGCACTGTTCTCTTTAGAAACACAGTTTCATTCATTGTTTTTAGGCATACTATTCTTTTTCTACTGGATGTGATGGCGTAGTGTTTTGATATTTTAGTTTGGTAATTTAGTCAGCTTGTTTGTTTGATAAACTCTCAATTTCTGTAATCCTGGATATAACTTTTTCCAAGTATAATGGTTCCCCTGTATTTCCTTTCTCCTTAAAATTAAAATAATTGATAATCTGTTGTCATTCTTAGAAACCACTGTGTATAAATCTTGTTATTTTTTTCTGTCTCTTTTTTCTAAATCATGCTTTACTGATTTATTTGCCACAAGACCAAGCTTTTTGAACTTGATATCTTCCACTTGGGGAAGCTAACATAGTGGTTTATCTGTACCTGATAAAAGACCATAGTTGACACCTTCCAGCCAGCCTGGAAGGACCTTCCAGTCCTTCAAGCAAGCCACTCTTTTCGGTCAGTAGGCAGAATGCTTTTTTAAAAGTGGTAATTTTTGTGTGTGTGCATATTGCAATTGTGGTATTATTTGTGGATGGCACAACATACTACATATGTGTGAACAGTCTTCTTATTCTCAGATGTGTCTCTATTTTTAATTATGCTTCAGCCATGCATATGATCAAATCTCTTTGTTACATCCCACCACCACAACTCCACACAGGTCACCAATAAACTGGAGCTCAATTTATCAACCATAGAAGAACTTTCACAATTCAGTACTGTAATGTGGATAACATGATTGATTTTGGGGAAGCAACAGTCACTGAAAAACTGACATAAATAATACCTTGATACAAATTATTTAAAAATTTATTAAGGTAAACAAAATGAGAACAGGATATTGTTAATTTGTGATAAAAATGACAATTAATATAGCGCTAAGACCCAGTAAAAGAATATTTACATGTCTTAAGAAGCAACAAGAAAGCCTGATCAAATTTGTCAGCCACAGGAGATCAGATATCCTATCCTACTTCTGCTATCCTGTGTCACATTTAAAAACATATTTTCTTTGTTGTTATGTCATGACTGTATGAAACCATGGGAATAGCTTCATCTGCTTTTATTGTGCATGTGCAAGAATGTTAGTAGACTCCGTGATGTGCTTGCTGCAGACAGCTGTTGTTACCCTTCGTTTAGTCCCTTATCTCTCAAGGTAAAAGACACATGGGGAATCCAAGAGAAACATTAATACTTCATAGTAGCAAGCTGTGTTTAGAATTGTCTCCAACAGGCACATGAACATAAGACAAGAATGCTCTCAGAAATAATGTGAAGGTCATGAAATTATCATCTCCTTGGGGAGACACCAGCAGTGCTTTCTATAGGGGAGCAGGGGATGTGTATCATTTCCCATATGAAGTCAGGCACAGCAGATAGACTATGTCAGTTCTTGGGATTTGTTGCAAGAAAAGAATCCAGAGAAAGTTGCCTTTTGCAGACACTGGCCTCTTCTGGCTTTGAATGGCTCGCATGTAGGGTGTCTCGTTTCCGCTTAACAACCTGCACAATCACACATGCAGATATCTTTAATACTGAAATGCCTGTGGCTGTATTTATACTCCAGCTTCCCACTGAACACTAGCCCCATCTTTGGGTCCTTGGGTCTAGGGGAAAAGCCAAACCATCATCATCTACATGGTATGATTGTAAGGAAGTGTAACTACAGGCAGTCCCTGAGATACAAATATTCGACTTACAAATGACTCATAGTTAAGAACGGGGGTGAGACAACAGGAAGTGAGAGAAATTCATTCCTATAAGAGTTATCATGGAGAAAAGGGGTCTCCACTGAAGCTCTCTCAGTAATCCTTGTTTCCACAACAAGCCATTTTTTTCAAAATCCAATTATCACATTGACAGAAGTAAAGTGAAATATTCTAAACAAACACCACATGGTTGTTAATCTTTTGGCTAGAGTTACACTTAAAATATGTACCTGTTCTGACTTTCATGCAAATTCACCTTAAAAATAAACCTACATAACCTATATTTTTCTTAACTTGGGGACTGCCTGTAGTAAGTTTCAAAGAAAAATTCTTTGACCGATAACTAATTCTGAAGTATGTACTTATTTTGTTTTGGGAATATTCACAAAATTGCAGTTCGCCTCTATCAAAATGATGAACTTACCTTGTCAGAACTGGTTTTAGAGCTCCATGCTTCATAGGCTTTCAAAATCTGAAAATAAGACGCCCCACATGACACTCAAAACCATTTAGCAGTGCATTAAATTGATAATTTAGTAATTGAAATGAAAGGTGGTATACAAATAAATTCTACTAATATCAGCATCCCATGCAAGCACCCAGTTTCAAAAGTGAAAATTAAAGGATGTGGTAGAGATGAGGCACTCCGTCTCTGCATCCTTATGCCCTTGGCTTCTCCACAGATAAAGATGTCCAGACGGTTTGTAAAAATTTCATTCAATACAAAGTTTGTGCCAAGCATGCAAGAGGTCAAGTAAACAGAAATGAACTCCCCTAAAATCATCTGTCTGTGACCAAAAGACCTGGCAAAGTGCTTACAAGTGTATTCATTCCGCACTGAAACCTTAGCACTAAACACACAAAGGTCTTTAGTGCCACCATGGGGACGTGGAACACTAGTATAAGACTATTTGTGACCTCACTTCCTTCAAATTCAGTATAGCAGGACTGCATATATTTGTTGTTTGGAACATTATCACTATTGATCATCTAGAACTACTTCTTACATCAGTGGAGCAGAACATTCACACACACACACACACACACACACAGGAACAGCTGAAACAAAACAAAACCTGTGTATCCCTTGCCTGAAAGTTACATACTGCTTATACCCCTTAGTGATATTAAATAGTTCAATTATTTTCAGATTCTATGGCTAACATTTCACATTGTTTTTCACCTGCATCTCTTTGGAGAAATGCAACCTGAAATTTGAAAATACCTAGCCGTCAGTATTCAGTACCTTTTTCATGGCTGTAGAAATAGCTGAGCTCTGGAATTCGGTTTTGGTCACCCATCGGGATGCTGGCAGCTCCACTTCTTTGTCACAGTTTTCCTCTTCTTTGTTCAGATTTAAAAAATAGATCACATATGTTTTGCGGATATGGGAGAAAACATGGAGGACCTGGTGAAGACAAGAGATGAGGGTAGAAATGGAGGCATAGTCAACACTGTGAACTGCCCTGTGTCCCCTTCAGGGTTGAGAAGGGCGGTATACCTTCGAGACCGCATTTCCCCCTATGAACCCGCACAACCTCTTTGCTCGTCGGGGGAGGCCCTCCTCTTGCTTCCACCAACTTCGCAGTTGCGGTTGGTGGGGACGAGGGAGAGGGCCTTCTCCGCCGTGGCCCCCCGGCTGTGGAACTCGCTCCCCAGGGAGATTAGGCAGGCCCCTACCCTACTTTCTTTCAGGAAGAGCCTGAAAACTTGGTTATTCCAGAAGGCCTTCGTTGACTGATCCTTGTGGGATCATGTTATTTACCTATTAAGCAGTAGACCCTCTGGATTGTTTTTAGGATTCATTCAGCACTTTAAGTATTACACCTGCTGTATAATTATCCCTCCCTGATAACTTGATATTGCTTTGCACCTTGGCCTGGATCTTTTGACCCAAATCGGGATTTTAATATTATTGTGTATATTGACTTTTATGACTGTTTTTAATCATGTTGAAGTTTTACTGCTCGGTTTAATGTTTTATCTGATTTGTGCTGTCGTGTCTGAGCATGGCCCCATGTAAGCCACCCTGAGTCCCTCCGGGGAGATGGGGCGGGATATAAGAATAAAATTATTATAAAAATTATTATTATATAAATGCTGCAAATAAATAAATAAATAAATAAATAATAGCCTATAGCTCAACAACATCCTCTTCTGGTGGACACGTTATGCAGTTCCTCAGCCAAGAAGTGGATAAAGCCCACCCTTGTAAAGAGAGGTTGAGCAGCAAGGTTTAAATGGAGAGCTTCTCCTTTCATTGCCTTGAAATAAGGATCTGCAGGTATATTAATAACTTGGGTAAGAGTGACATTTAGCTGGGAAAGAGAATGGTGCTTTATGGAACCAAAGCCTGTATTCATGTAAGAATAACTAAATATGAATAACTGAGCTGAACTACTCTGAGATAGACATACATTGATAACGACTCCAATAACATCTCAAATATGGTTGGGCTGTAAATCCTATATTGAGTATGATGGAAAGAGCTTGCTGGGAGATACTGGCTAAACACAAATAAATCCTGGCATGGTGCATTGCTGCTCATTTCTGTAGGATCTACTTTACCTCCCCAACATGCTGCAGGCGCCTTACTGCCACATCGCTACCAACCCAAGTCTGGAGGTGACCTGCGAGTGCTGATTTCAGTTGCTTCTCTTGTCCTGGCTCAAGGAGGAGGCTTGGAAACTCCCACAGCCCTGCCAGCAGTCCTACAAGGAAGCACATAGTCATTAGTGCAAATTCATGTGGCATAGTGGATGTGAGAATTTGTCCTCTTGGTGATACAAAGCCACATACAAAATGTTAAAACGTTAATATATTTTAATACAATGTTGATTATAGTGGTCCCTCTCTATCCACAGGCCTTGGAACTGCAGATTTAACAAGTGGCAAATTGAAAATAATTCTAAGGAATCAGGGCTTTAAAGATATTGCAGGACATCTCATCTCTCCCTTGTCCCACCTGGTGGCCTTGCATAAAGACTATGGTAAAAACTCTTCTGCAACAGTTCCCTGCTAAGGATGAAAAAGCTGTTGAGGATGAAAAGGGAGACTGAATTTCTTGCATATGGCATCTGACTTTGGGGTGTAGACAGGTGGTAAACCGAAAAGATCATGTAATGAAGGAGAGAGAAAAAAAGGTGAACTGTGTTGTTGAAGACTTTCATGGCCGGTTGCGGTGAGTTTTCCAGGTTGTATGGCCATGTACCAGAAGCATTCTCTCCTAACATTTCACCCACATCTATGGCAGGCATCCTCACAACCTCTGAGGATGCCTGCCATAGATGTGGGTGAAACGTCAGGAGAGAATGCTTCTGGAACATGGCCATACAGCCCAGAAAACTCAAAGAAGCCCCAAAGGGAAACTGATTTTCAGGGAGGCTGAAGCTTATGAGCACACAGGCAACTCCCTTTGGAATTTATTTCAGCTCCTTTCTTGTCCCTTTATGTAAAGGACTTGAGTGATGGATATGTTTTTATGGTATCTTCTGGGGATCCTGGAACCAATTCCATGGCTACAGAAGCCTCACTGTATACATTACAATATAATATTTCACAGAAACAACTGTGCATCATCTGCTGCATCAAGCACATGCTATGGCAGTAATGCTTGTTAGTGTCCAGTAACAAAAGCATTCTGGGAGATGCCTGGAACAACAACAATTCCTAAACAAGATACTGACAAAGAACCTGAGCTAGAAAACCTAGTTGTAAAATTAGCTAAAGGCATAGACTTGATTTTAATGGGAAGAACTGGACACTCTTAAGATCACTTAAAAAACAGGATGAGCTGGCTGTTACAAAGGTTTCTGAGATAATGCCCTCAGGAACTGCATTATATAAAGTTACTAGCTGTGCCCGGCCACGCGTTGCTGTGGCGAAGTCTGGTGGTATGGGAAATAAAGTATTGAGGAAGTGGTGGTAGTTAAGGTAAAGGGTAAAGGTTTTCCCCTGACATTAAGTCCAGTCGTGTCTGACTCTGGGGGTTGGTGCTCATCTCCATTTCTAAGCTGAAGAGCCGGCGTTGTCCGTAGACTCCTCCAAAGTCATGTGGTCAGCATGACTGCATGGAGCGTCGTTACCTTCCCGCCGCAGAGGCACCTATTCATCTACTCTCATTTGTATGTTTTCGAACTTCTGGGTTGGGAGAAGGTGGGGCTAATAGTGGGGGCTGTGTTCATCTGCGACCTTTGGGTGCAGAAGTTCAGCAGCTCAGCGGTTTAACACGCTGCGCCATCAGGAGAGATTATTTTCTCAAGGTTGTGAATATACAATATTTCTGATTGTTTTTTGTCTGTTGGAGGGAAGTATGAATGTTGGAATTAGGGAAAATGATTAGCATGTAATGGGCTTGCAGCTTTAAAGCCTGGCTGTTTTCTGGCTGAGTGAATTTTTTGTTGGGAGGTGTTAGCTGGCCCTGATTGTTTCCTGTCTGGAATTCCCTTGTATCAATGTTCTAATAATTATTCCATTTGTGAATGATTATTACTGTAATAATAATAATAATAATAATTTACTCTTATTTTGAATTGTTAATACATTGTTGGATGATTATCAGTGTTATAATAATTATTATTATGACAGCCTTGAATGTTTATTATAGTTGTAATAATAATAACTTGTTATGATTAGTTATTATTGTATTGTTGAATGATTATTACTGTTATAATAACAATAATAAATTACTATTATTATTGGTTACTATTACATTCTTAAATGATGACCAGTTATTATTATATTAATAATAATGATTACTGACAGGGAAGGGAAAGGTGAGGGCGATAGGGCTTGAGAGGGAAAAAAGGGGTGCTGCTGAGGCATTGGAGGGGTTGTCATTTGTGGGTGAGAACAACAACAACCACAATAACAACAGAAAAGGGGGGGGCTCAGCCTGGGCCAACTTGGGCCTTCCCTCCAGTTGTTTTGGGCGCCAACTTCCACCCTTCCTGGTCTGAGGCTGTTTACTTTCCCCCCCGTCAGCCGTTTAACGAGGGGGGAAAGGAAGGGGCCTGAGGCCGGGAAGGGCGGGGCTTGGCACCCAAAACAACTGGAGGGGAGGTCCAGGCTTGCTCGAGGGCCATACCCTCCTCTTCCCCCCTCACCTTGAAGTCCTCAGAGAAGAACCGGGGAAGAAGTCCTTGAGGCGGGCCAGGGTGCAGACGGCACTGCGGAGGGCCCGGTAGGAGGAAGGCCGAGGCCAGGAGGAGGAGAGAGGGTGAGGCGGGGGTCCGCGGGGCCTTCCTGGCGCTGAGGGGAGGGGAGAGGGGCGGGAGGAGGGGGCTGCTCGGCGACCCTCCATGGGTCCTGAGGGGGGAGGAGATTGAGGGGGAGAGGGCAGAGGAATCCACCTTCCTGCCTTCCTTCAGCCCAGGTCCAGCTATGGCGAGGTGTTTGTGAGGCCTCCTGGGTGAGGATGATGTGTGTGTGTGCGCGCGGGAAGGGAGGAGAGGGCGGTGTGCGCGCAGGCGCAGACCGCCTGTTGCGGTTTTTGGGCTTTTGTTGGCCCTGTGATTGTGTTTGCCATCTAATTGTGCTGTATCTTACTGGAGCCGTGGATGATGGGTTATGTGGCCAAATTTCAAGGTTGGAGGGCCTTTACTTTTGTTGTTTTGTGCATCGCCCTGATGCCATTACTCTTTTATATATATATATATATATATATATATATATATATATATATATATATATATATATACACACACATAATAAAAGTGAAAATATGTATGTGTGTATGTGCCTGGGATGTCCACTTACACAGACAGGCTCCCACTTCCACAAATAGCTATAGCTCCCACTATGCAGGAGACACCAATGGCCCTCTCTCCAATGACATTGCAGGTTATAGTGAGTGCCGTGAATATGTACAACCCCTGCCAGTGTCTTCCACAAACACCATACTGCCCGCCACCCAAGTGAAGGCTTTCATACAGGCATAATTTCATCCTAGATTTTACGTGTTTCCTCCACCACAGACACTCCAGTGTTTCTTAGTCTCTCCATTGGTGTGGAATTTGCATGACCCAGTCCACTGCCTCTCCCATAACCCTTTCCTACTCTTTTCTATGGTGCACAGCAAACAGAGCAGAATTGATCAGCAACTGAACATACTGGAAGGGTTTGAGGGACTGACTCAACATGATGAAAGTTGTAGTTCACCCTGCACCAAGACAGAGCACTGTGACCCCCCACCAGCAATGATCCTGGGCCAAATTTGGCACACAGAAGCCCCGTGACCAACGAAAAATACTTGAGAGGTTTTGGAGCAATTGACCTTGATTTATAGGAGTTGTAGCTCACATCCAGAGAGCACTGTGAACCCAAAGAACAATGGATCTGGACCAAACTTGGCACATATACCCGATATGCCCAAATTTGAATACTGGTGGGTTTTGGGGGGAATTGCCCTTGACACTTGGGAGTTGTAGGTACTGGGATTTAAAGTTCACCTGCAATCAAAGAGCACTCTGAACTTCACCAAAGATGGACCTGGACCAAACTTGGCACACAGAACCCCCATGACCAACAAAAAATACCAGAGGGCTTTGGGGGGAATTCACCTTAATTTGGGGGAGTTGTAGTTCACCTACATACAAATAGCATTGTGAATTCAAGCAACATTGCACGCATGCCTGATTCACCCAAATTTGAATGTTTGAGGGGTTTGGGAAGGATAGACCTCAATTTCTGGGAGTTGTAGTTCACCTACAACCAGAGAAACTGTGAACCCCACTGACGATGGACCTGGCTCAAACTAGGCACACAGAATCACTATGATCAACTGAATATACTGGAGGGGTTTGGGGGAAACTGACCTTCATTTCTGGGAGTTGTAGTTCACCGACAGCAAGAGATACTGTGACCATCACCAATAATGGATCTGGACCAAACTTGGCACACAGAACCCCCATGACCAACTGAACCTACTGGAGGGAATTGAGGGGGACTGACTCACCATGGTGGGAGTTGTAGTTCATCCTACAGCCAGAGAGTACACTGAATCCTACCAATCATGCATCTAGAGCAACTTGCCAAACATAACACATTTTTACTACTGATGGAGTTTCAGGGGTCATGATGTGAGTTGTAGTTGACCCTCAGCCTTATACATTTTGTAAAATAAAAAAAGACTTTTTCAAATAGCCCGGGCAGGGTACCCAAGCTAGTATTATACAAATTATCACAAGATAGGAAGGCCATTATTGAGGATACATTATTTTCCTTAGTAACTGAACTGATATTCCCCAGGCAAAATTGTGTATATCTTTACTATTGTTGAGGGAAGAGGTGCATCAACAATTCATTTTGTTTTCTTCTTTTATTTCAACTGCATCATAGTCTTTTAACAGGCAACTAAACTCGAGCAAACTTCAGCAGTGCAGGCACTCACTTTCTGCAGCCTCTTACTAAGTCTCTTACACACTTCAACTTAAAATCACATGTGTCATTCCAGGGAAAACCTCTCCTTCCCACTAAATGCTCACACAAAAGCAATGTGCGTTGTTTTTCTCTTTTTTAATACACAAAGATATACTGTGGGCTTATCACACATTTGCACACACACTTCTTTAGTTGGTGAAGAAAGAGGATGTTTGGCTGGGGAAGGAATAATAGTTTGCCACCTGAAAATAGTTCCCTTTTTTCAGAAATACCTATTTGTGAAGCATTTACCTGAGCTGGGTCTCTGTACAATAAGATACTCTGGTTCCCCACCAATGCTTCTCCGCTGGAGCACACACGTGGCTGTATGTTCGATTCTTGGCTTCTTCTTAGTGACCTTTCTGGGGAAATTGGCCACCCCAAGACTGGGATCCCACGGCTCTGAAGTAGGCAGGCAGAAAGAGCAACTCCCTGTAGTGGTGGCTGCAAATGAGAAGAAAAGAATTTGATTCAAATTCACTTAGTAAACCAGATGATGCTGTCCATCCCATGATAGTGAACTAGTGTTCTAATACTGGCTATGTATCAGGCAGATGTAACAGATTGTATGACTTTCTACTTCAATATGCATCCACTCAACAGTCGTATAACGGAAAAACCTACAAAATTTAGACAACTTATCAGAAGGAAATGGCAGCTGGACTGCAAAACCTGGAGAACAGATACTTAATGGCAGGGAAAATAATAATGTTGGCTAGCATTTATTTATTCCCTCAGTTGACTGCTACTAGGGATATGAACCTCTGCATTTAGGAGTATATATTTCTGTTTCATCTTATGCACATGCAGTTACAAATATAACAATAAAATCCATAAAATAATTTATTCACATGGCGGAGAACAGATTGTTTTCTAAAAGCACTTTTTTTCAGAATTGAAAGAACATTTTCAAGTTGGTCACCTGAACACACTAAAGTTTTCTTTCACTTGAGGGGAACCTAATAGTGCCACAGAACTCAAGGAAATGCAGGAGGAAAAAATATTCTATTTATTAAGCTCCAGCTGCTGTTATCTGCCCAGGCTGACTTGGTCACCAAACCAAGGAGAAATGCCCACTATGGTTCCAGCAGTCCTGGATCTCAGTCCATCTTTCACAGAAATTAAAACACAGTGGTCTGGAAACCAGGGACATCTGAACACAAATATGCCTTTTTAAGGACAGTCTGACTTTGCTGACAGTAGCCCATTCCTCCTTCTTGAAGCATCTTTCTTGAATGGTAGAGAGAGAAAGGAAAGAGCGATTTCTTGAGAATGAATAACCTAGAGTTTTCCTGCTGTTATAAACGTCAATAAATATCAGTTCCCTGTGCCAATAAATAACCTGGCAATACAAGGTGTATTAACACTCACCACATTCTTCCACATCTGGCAAGTGGGAGTACTTCGAGGCTGCTTTTCCTAGCAGTCTCTCTCCAGAAAGTACCAGATCCTTCTCCACCTGCAAAAGAGGAAGATTTCAGTCACTTATGAATAGCAGAAGTGTGAATGAGAGTCACACTTCTCCTCCACAGATTTTCTCCTCTAGAATTTCAGTGTCTCTTGGTTCATGATCAAGTTTTGTAGGAGCCTCCGGTGGCGTAGTGGATTAAAGCCTTGTGACTTGAAGGTTGGGTTGCTGACCTGAAGGCTGCCAGGTTCAAATCCAACCCGAGGAGAGTGCGGATGAGCTCCCTCTATCAGCTTCAGTTTCATGCAGGGACATGAGTGAAGCCTCCCACAAGGATGGTAAAAACATTAAAAAACCACCAAAAAAATATCCAGGAATTCCCTGGGCAACGTCCTAGCAGACGGCCAATTCTCTCACACCAGAAGCAACCTGCAGTTTCTCAAGTCGCTCCTGACACGAAAAAAAATCAAGTTTAGTGCTAACAAAGCTATGATTCCAGTACTGAAAATCCCAAGTCAGTATGGAAAGATGCTGTTTAATATACACAGCATTTAAAGAATTATGATGAATTAGACATTGTTATGTGGAAGGAATTGGAAAAGATTTGTGGTTTAGGATATTATAAAATACCAACTCACATTTAGATTACTTTGTTAGACTAGCACTGCAATCCTATACACAGATACTAATCCAATTACATGCAATGAAGAGTTAGTTCTATGTAAATGAACAGGACTGCAATCTTAGACACATTTAATAGCAAGGATAACCCTCTGAAGCCACCTTTGGAAGACTGAAATCTTGAAAGACAGCAAATACTGCAATACTAAATAAGAAATATGGAACACAGTGAGAACTTCTCATGAAGCATGCACTGCATGGAAGTCTGCAGTATCCCGTCTTTCCCTGACAGACAGACACACAGACAGACACACAGATAAATAATAAATTCACACATAAATGGAGTGAATGTTGACTGCAGTAAGCCCTTCACAGATTCTATGTCCCCTTTCCAGCAAATATTAATCTGATTCCACAGCAGGACAACACAGGTTGGACTAGAACACAGAGAAGAGAAAGGATCCTACTCACTCTGTGATAAGCCCTACAGTGCTGCTTCACTGGACACTCTGTGCATAAGGGTGTCTTGGGGGTACACACAGTTGCCCCCAATTCCATCATTGCTTGATTAAAGTCACCTGGATGAGTTGGATCCACCAGACTGTTGGCTAAAGCCCTAAAAACAGGAGACAGCTACATTAGCAAACTGAACAGTTATGTACACGGCAAAGGCCTGTGAAGAAATACCTACAATCATGGGGTGGTGAAATGAGTTGTGTGTGAAATAAGGGTCTTGGGGAGAGCAGTAATCTTTTCTTCATCAATAAGCCTGGAGATACTGGCTGTGACAATAATTGGCAGGAGTGTATTGCAGTGAAAAATGGCATGGAATCCCTAATTTTAGCGAGGAGCTGTAGATTTCATAGCATGGGGTTTCCAAAAGGAGCTATATTTTGAACAAATTTGCATTTTGTATACCAGAGCTTTTTAAACTTTTCTGCTTGGGACCCCTTTTAACCTGAGAAATTTTTATGTGACTCCAAGTATATAGTAGGTATATAAATTAGATATAAAATAAAAATTTAAAGAGAATAAATCAGCATTCACAAGGCTTGCTAATCAGACGGGTTTTCCTCTGGAGAACAGCTGATGCATTTTCTGCAGAATCCACTGTAAACAGCTCACACTGTTGTTGACAGATTCATGTAAATGTCTAAAACAGCCACTAGATTTATTATTGCAATTTTTGGGGCCCCCAACACTGAGCTAAAGGGACTCCATTTGGGGTCGGGCACATAGTATACAAAACAGCGCTCTATAGTAAGTTCCTAATCCTTCTAGAGTAATTTTTAACATAAGTTTCACTGGTTCAAATGGGACCTACTTACATATACAGGATTGGATTCTTTATCTGCATAAATCTTTCCCCTACCTTTTCAGTTATTACTTCTCTTGGTCCTTGTGATAATGATGAAATTAAGACTTTCTGTGATTTAAATCTACATACTCAACATACAGGAATCTCCTACTATGCTATCAGTAATGGAGGACTACTTAACAACCATCTGTTTACAATTAGGAACTGGCGGGATCTTGCCAGCTAGTACTAATTTCCACTTTGGATTTCAGATGGAGACCAGGTGTTATTTATTTTCTTGTCTTGCTTCCGTAAATAATCCACTTTCCTTATGCCCCAAAGCAATGCTTATATCTGTACAATTCTCCCTCTTTTGCTTACCAAAGTCTGTCAGCGACAGCTGAACTTGTGGGATCAGCACCAATGGCTCGTGCACGGCACAAGACTCGAATTACGTTTCCATCTACCACACCTGTCACCTGGATGTGTTGGATAATATAGGACCACAATGAACAGTAAAACAATTGTTAATAGATTTGTCAGACCTTTCATTTCAAGCATCATCGATAGGAAGACCAATGCATCTAAGACCAGCTTCACAATGACTCCATGATGGATACTTGACCTGCAACTCAAGAAATCTCTCCCCTGCCTCTTGAGTCTGTGGGCAGTTTTTCCTTCCTCCATCGCCAATATGAGGAATAATACTGATATCAAAGAAGTTTTATTGTGTGTTGAGGATATATCCAAATATTTTCCCCGCTATTTGTGCACAATGGGCATGGAGTAGTAAATATTTCCTCTTTTCACACTGAGATTCCACCACGCTCTTCACTGCTTTTGCTCAGCTGGTTGGTGCGGTTTCCTCAGCTTTTCTCTGCGCCCATCAACTTTAAATTATACTTTGCCCCTATTGGCATGTAGATCAGGAACTTGGCATCCTGGACAACTGGGATGGAAAGGGCAGCCCACAGGGAGTCTTTCCTATATGCCACCATGTATTCCCTAGAGCTCCCCGTATTCTGTGAGACAGTTGTTGGGCAAGAAGAACACAATTTTCAACAGGAAGAAAAACCTCAGTGAGCAATATTCCCCTGCATGTAAACTGCACTTCTTCCAACCTTCGATATGGACAATCAGTATATTGTTCACAGAAGGATAGGTGCAGGCTGCTTACACGTAACATAAAGCAAAGCTATCCATCAGATTGCAGCCTAATTACCTGGCCAAATGCGATGGATGCTACAGCTCCTGCAGTATACTTCCCAACTCCTGGCAACAACTTCTGCAGCTCCTCTGCTGTCCTGGGCATGTGGCCTGCCATCTGGGACACCACCTGCAGGAGAAAGATGGAAAATAATAATAATAATAGTAAAGGCAAAGATCGAAAAATCAGCTGATGACCCAAAGTGCAGACTGTGCAAGGAAACCGATGAAACCATTGATCATATCCTCAGCTGCTGTAAGAAAATTGCACAGACAGACTACAAACAGAGGCACAACTATGTGGCCCAAATGATTCATTGGAACCTATGCCTCAAATATCACCTCCCTGCAGTTAAGAACTGGTGGGATCACAAACCTGCAAAAGTTGTGGAAAATGAACACGCAAAGATACTGTGGGACTTCCGAATCCAGACTGACAAAGTTCTGGAACACAACACACCAGACATCACAGTTGTGGAAAAGAACAAGGTTTGGATCATTGATGTTGCCATCCCAGGTGACAGTCGCATTGAAGAAAAACAACAGGAAAAACTCAGCCACTATCAGGACCTCAAGATTGAACTTCAAAGACTCTGGCAGAAACCAGTGCAGGTGGTCCCGGTGGTGATGGGCACACTGGGTGCCGTGCCAAAAGATCTCAGCCGGCATTTGGAAACAATAGACATTGACAAAATTACGATCTGCCAACTGCAAAAGGCCACCTTACTGGGATCTGCACGCATCATCCGAAAATACATCACACAGTCCTAGACACTTGGGAAGTGTTCGACTTGTGATTTTGTGAAACGAAATCCAGCATATCTATCTTGTTTGCTGTGTCATACAACGTCGTTGTGTCAATAATAATAATAATAATAATAATAATTTATTTATATACCGCTCTATCTCACCAAAGGGACTCAGGGCGGTTTCCAAAGAGTACAAATACAAATACAAAACAACATAAAATAAAATATAACAAAAATACATTATAGATAAAACACAGCAATTTCAGTTAAAAAACAATCGCAGTGACAGCCTTTGATCAACCATGCCACAAGCAACTTGCTACACAAAGGGCAGCTGCAGAAAACAAGGTGAAGAAATGTCCAGAACTGCAAGTTAAACCACACTGCTGTAATATATTCATAATAGCCAAGGCAGGGCAAGTACATTTTTACCAACAGCACTATCCATACAGATATAATGCTGAAAATATGAATATCTCTTTAATAAGGAAATTATCCTTCTGCTGATAAAATATTGTGAAGCTAAAACATGTTTTCAGAGGAAGAGTATAAGGTAAATGTCACATGTAAATATATATGGGGGGAATTTGAACAACTTTTCTATAAGGCTTGCCTTCAGCTTCCAGGAGTCCCTCAGCCCTTGTTATTTATGAACTCTTGTTATTTATGAACATTTTCCTGCCAACATCAAATGTCTCAATCACATCTGAACAGTAATTACTGTGTATTACTTATACCACCTACGTATTTCCAAAGCAACTATGGGATAAAAGCAATAATCAGCCTTCCTTTGTGACTTGTAATTACAGAAGGAAAAACATCTTCTTGAGAGAGGAAAAAAACACATTATCAGCCCAAACCATGCTATCAGCTACCTTGCGTGCACCTTCCTGGAGCCTCTTCCCTCGGGAATAGTAGCCAAGCCCAGACCATAGCTCATTCACCTCCTATTCCCAAACAGAAAAAAGAAATTAGGGAAAATGTTAATGTGGAAAAAAGGGAAAACCAAAGCTCTACCCTCCATTCACACATGCATGATGTAAGCACCCACACCCCCTCCTGCATTCACATTCTTACCTCTAGTGAAGCCTTAGCAAGCTCCTGCAAAGTTGGCCATTTCTGCACCACAAAGAAAAACAGTGACTTGTTTACAGAGTCTACAAAGCAGAATGCATGCACAGCTAAAATTGAATCCCATTCTGGAAAAAAGTTGGGGCATACATTCAATAAATAAATAATGTGCTACAGAAAAGAAAGAAGCTCAGCATCACCTGCATCCAGCGATTGTAGTAGCTGATCACTGAAGCCACTTGGGTTTGCTGAAGCATGATCTCAGATACCCACACTACATACACACAAAGAGAAAACATTAGGATATTAGAGGTTCTGATTCTTACCTCTCTTTTATTGTAATTTAAATGTTAGCAATGAGTTATAACAACCATGTTGAAATACTTTTCTTCCTCTATGATTCTCACCTGATTCTTTCCTCAAATCTTCCTGATTCTGCTTAGCTAGTGGGAGGTGCTGCTAAATAGACTTTAGGCGCAATTGCAAGAAATGCAGTGTCTTATTTTGAACAATCTATTCAATCTCAAGACTGTTCAGCTCAGGAAAACTTGTTTGACATGACAATCTTTCCTCCCTCTAAATGCTAAACTACTGCCATACCCTGACCAATTTGCTATTATGTTTAATTGGCTTTAATGCAAAAACAAAAAAAATTTTTTCCATGCAACAAAACATCAGTTTTTTTTCCATGCAACAAAACATCAACTCCCACATTGCAGCTACCAGTCTTTCTCACCAGCATAGGCTCGTCTGTCAGCATCAGTTTCACTTGTAGCCTGTTAAAAATGATATGGGAACTTTAGGAAGAAGACCTAGGTCTTTAAAAACAACAAAGTCATTTTTAAGCACTCTTGATCCTACATGACACCTTACCATTTTCCTCCAGGGAAGGTCCCGTTTGCATTTATTGTACCAGGTAAGTAACCTCTTACGGAAATCTTTGATTTCGGCTGCATCGCTGAAAGTATGGAAGAAACACTGTTGACTGGGTACTTCTGAAACAAAGACAAACCAGTTAATTTTTTTGGAGTGGCCACTTCTGTGAACAGTACGGAGCAAGTAAAACTATAAAAAGTTGATAAAATCTGCAACCATCCCATTTCTGACAAAGCTAGAAGAGGTATTTCTTTTGGCATAATCTCCAAATATACTCCAAACATGTGCCTTTTAAAACCATGGTCAGTAATATAAATACAAATAAATATGCCACATAAAATAAACATGCATATAGTAAATAAATGAACAAAGAAATCCTTAGATGTCTGCTTGGTCACAAGGGTATGCAAAGAGTAGTAAAATGATATCTTGTTGCTGCAAATGAGTTTGTTCGTTCAGAACACAACATAGCACTTCTGCTGACTACATATTCAAAGTACAGTACATTTTTAATCTTAAAAAATACAATACTACAATGATTAAAAGTCCTTTACAAACATTTCAATAACCTTGATAACTACAGGAAGCACTGCTAGAGTGGAAGCAAAGAAGACACATGCTTTCATATTCTGTGTAGTTTTCCTTATATTCCCAAATCCTCTATCAAGAACAGTCTATGTTTATTAGCACTTCCCAGAACGAGTGATGGATTAATCCATAAAAGGTTTACAACCCCAGTTCTCTGATTCAGTCTTTGAATTTGCAACCAAAAGAGAAGCAGAGGAGAGTTCGGCAGTTGTTATTTAAAGCGAACTATGAAAACATAGAGCCTCGGTGGCCAAGTGTGTTAAAGCACTGAGCTGGAGACCAAAAGGTCCCAGGTTCAAACCCCGGGAGCGGCCGCTGTTAGCTCCAGCTCCTGCCAACCTAGCAGTTCAAAAACATGCCAATGTGAGTAGATCAATAGGTACCGCTCAGGCGGGAAGGTAACGGCGTTCCATGCAGTCATGCCGGCCACATGACCTTGGATGTGTCTACGGACAACGCTGGCTCTTCGGCTTAGAAATGGAGATGAGCACCAACCCCCAGAGTCTGACATGACTGGACTTAACGTCAGGGGAAACCTTTACCTTTATGAAAACATAGCTAGGAAGACTAATTTCTCTTTCGTTTCATATTACAGTAGAGTCTCACTTATCTAAGCTAAACGGGCCGGCAGAACCTTGGATAAGCGAGTATCTTGGATAATATGGAGGGATTAAGGAAAAGCCTATTAAATTTATTTATTTATTTATTTCCATCATTTCTATGCCGCTCTTCTCACCCGAAGGGACTCAGGGCGGCTCACAATCTGGCAAAATTCAATGCCGTATACAGTACAAAAAATAAAACATAGGCAATTAAAACAATCAATTTAGCATAATACAATAAATACATTTAAAACAGTAAAATAAAAATACTTAAACCATTCGTCCACAAAAACCTTGCATGTAAACCTTAATCCGGACCGAGTCAAAGCCAACATAATTCATTCATTAAACGCTTGTTCACAAAGCTAGGTCTTCACCTTTTTTTAAACATCAAATTAGGTAATCATTTTACAAATTAAGCACCAAAACATCATGTTATACAACGAATTTGACAGAAAAATACACAGTAGTGTTATGTTGTAATGATTGTATTTACAAATTTAGCACCAAAATATGATATATTGAAAACATTGACTACAAAAATGCCTTGGATAATCCAGAACCTTGGATAAGTGAGACTCTACTGTATATAAATTCCTGTCCTGCTTCATACAGAATGTCTTTTTTTTTGCCCACCTTTGCTGAGTGTAATGTCATCTTCATATTTAGTTGGTGATTTCTGTTTCTTTGCAATGTTCTGTTGTGTTCTCAGCTTGTTGCATGTTGACAGTCGATGTTTAATCATTGCCAAGCTAAGAACGGCAGAGACCATGTTACTCTCAGATTAGATTCTTCAAACACAATTTTAGAGTTTTGGATACCACTTTGTATATAATGCCCTGCATTCCATCATAACAGGAACATAGATCTTTAAAAAATCATCTTTAATCTTTACAAAATTAAAAGTGAAATACAGGTTGAGCATCCCTTATCCAGAATTCCAAATGTGAAATCACCCACATGGGTGGCTGAGGCAGTGACACCTTTGCTTTCTGATGGTTCAATGAACTTTGTTCCATGCATAAAAATATTTAAAGTATGTATAGAATTACCTTCAGGCTATGTGTTTAAGGTGTATAAACTCCACATATGGACTTTGGTTTTAATTTCAAGATATCTCATTTATGTACAGCTATCTCAAAGTAAAAAATAAATAATCCCGCAATCGAAAACACTTTTGGTCTAAGCATTTCAGACAGGAGAATCTCAACATGTATAACCCAATCTTAATCATTCTTTTAGGGTTTATATGTGCAACAGAAAAACCAGAACCCTGTGGTAACAAAAATATTACATCATTTGACAAGGGACATGGACATCAAGGGTACATCTACACTGCTGAATTAATGTAATCTAAGTGCGATGGCTCAGTGCTGTGGAATAGTGGGGGTTGTAGTTTTACAAGGGCTGTAGCTTTCTCTGCTGAAGACTGCTGCTGCCTCACCAAACAACATATCCCAGGATCCCATAGCATTGAGCCATGGCAATTTAAAGTGTCAAACTATATTCATTCTACAGTGTAGATGTGCTGCTTAATCTTCTTTTCCCACTTGCATGTTGTTATGAGACTGTCGAAGCAACCAAATGTCTTCAGTTTAGGGTGCAATTGTTAAGAGAGAGTTTGTTGGTCTGTGTCTGTTTCCAGGTGGGAAAAGTGCTGCTTTTGTAATAAAATGGTTATATTACTTATGGAGTGAAATGACTTTTTAAAAATAAGTTCTGAATAAGTACATTGAAAATTATGAGCCAGGATACATCTACTCAGACATCAATCCCCTTGAACTCAGTGATGCATATTCTCATTAAAAAGTATTGCCTTATGAACATGTAATAGAGATGTTCAATGTGTTGTCGAAGGCTTCCATGGCTGGAATCACAGTTGCTGTGAGTTTTCCGGGCTGTATGGCCATGTTCCAGAAGCATTCTCTCCTGACGCTTCGCCCATATCTATGGCAGGTATCCTCAGAGGTTACGAGGTATGCTGGAAACTAGGCAAGTGGGGTTTATATATCTGTGGCATATTCAGGATGGGAGATAGAACTCTTGTCTGTTTGGAGCAAGTGTGAATGTTGCAGTTGCCCATCCCGATTCGCATTTAATAGCCTTGCAGCTTCAAAGCCTGGCTGCTTCCTTCCTGGGGAAATCCTTTGCTGCGGGTTGTTAACTGGCCCTGACTGTTTCTGTAATAGAGATTTTGCATTACGATGCTGTTGTAATATTGAGCTCAAGAAATGCATTCAGAAGGGGTGTTTTTAATCCCATGTGATAGTTAGGGATGGAGACCTGAGCTCAAAACGAATTAAGCATAATCCTACCTCGTGTCTTTGTTGCTATTGCTCCCTCCTTGCCCCGCGCGCCTTACTTGGGAGTTCTAAAGCGAGGCAGCGCAGAGCCAATCAAAACGACGCACTGGCTTCCGTATTTCTGTGAACCAATCAAAACGAGGCATGGCTTCCGCATTTCTGTGAACCAATCAAAGAGAGTCATGGCTTCAGTCTTTTCTACCAAGAGAAGGCTCAGAAAGGGGAAGGGCGAGACTCGCAGTTGCAGAGAGGTAGCAAAAGTCTAGAGTCCCACGGGCATCTACACGGGTTAGGAATTGTGGGAGCTGAAGTCCAAAACACCTCGAGGGCTGAAGTTTGTCCATGCCTGCTGAAGATGCATCCTTGGCCTCAAAGGTGCTATGAGGTTCAACTGCAAGCATATCGCGCAGACAATATTACTTCAACTCTCAGAAGCCCCGGCAAGGCAGTCCAATGACCGAGAATTCTGGGAGATGTATTCCAAAAACCTGTCACAGCAACGGTTTTGAATTCTGACTCGTTAGTTCTTTTTGGCGCCCTTTTGGTGTGTCTGGGCAATGCTGCATTTGGTGGACCCTATGTAGACTTGTCCACAGCTGCATGGTATACGGTAGACTTCTGCAGAAGTGAGAGAATCGTAGCATTTGTTGGATTTTCTTAGTGGGTCTGTAGATAGTTTGTAGGTTGTGTTTCTTCATCAGCTTCCCTATGTGGTCAGTGGTTCCTTTGATGTGGTCAGTGGTTCCTTTGATGTATCCACTTTTCCTCTGGGTGGATCTTTGTCTTTACTCTTTAGATATACTTTTGTGGACTTCAACTCCCAGAAGCCCCAGAAAAGCTGTCCAATGACGGGAATTCTGGGAGATGTAGTCCCAAAAACATGTCACAGCAATGGTTTTTAATTCTGGCTCCTTCCTGGTTGTTTTCGGCACCCTTATCTCTACAGGGTGAAAAACCGACCAGTAGAGTCAGTAGAGCATTAAAGTGTTTTTCCCAAGAGTTCATACTGCCTCCTTTTTTAAAAGGCAGCTGTACTTTTCTTGTGTAAGAAATGAATGCTGACTGGCCTTTTTAAGGTGAGGAAGCACAGCCATCCTTATTATAAATTTTACCGCTTTGATATGAAACTGAAGTGGCGAGAACGTGAGTAAGGCATGTACATAGACAGCTAAGCGCAAGGTCTGACAGGAGGGGAAGGACCCCGCAGCGCACCGGAAGTTGGCGCATGTAGTGGGAAAGAAGATGGTGGCCTTGTAGCGACGCCTGCTCGTCTCAGGAGGTTTCTTCCTTCGCAGAAGAAGGTGACAGAATTTATGGATTGGGTTTCAAAGAATTAGCCGTGTTAGTCTCTTGCAGCAGAAAAAGGAGCAGGGGAGGGAAATAAAGGGATGCGAGAGCCCTTTTAAGACTGATTGGTTTTTATTTTAGCATTTGTTTTCGTGGATATAAGGCCACTTCTTCGGATGCAGCATAAAATGCTGTGAAACTGGGTTGCTGTGAGTTTTCTAGATTGTATGTCCATGTTCCAGAAGCATTCTCTCCTGACGTTTCTCCCACACCTATGGCAGGCATCCTCAGAGGTTATTAGTTTTTGGAATCTAAGCAAGTGGAGTTTATATATCTGTGGAATGTCCAGGGTAGGAGAAAGAACTCTCATCTGTTGGAAGTGTGAATGTTGCAATTGTCCAGCTTGATTAGCATTGAATAGCCTGGCAGCTTAAAGCCTGGCTATTCCCTGCCTACGGGAATCCTTTGTTGGGGGGTACTTCTCCCACCCTGAACATTTCCCAGATATATAAACCCCACTTGCCTAGTTTCCACTATACAGTGCTGTACTTCACAATCTCTAAGGATGCTTGCCATAGATGCGGGCGAAATGTCAGGAGAGAATGCTTCTGGAACATGGCCATACAGCCTAGAAAACTCACAGCAACCCAGTGATTCCGGCCATGAAAGCAGTCAACAACACAATGCTATGAAAGTCTCAAGCATACAGTTTTGAAAGTGGGATGGGATGGAACTGGACCCTAAAAGATGTGAGCCATGTCCCTGGCCCTACATTTTCAGGAGTGATCAAGGTCTTTCGGATCTTTCCAGTGAGCAGCCAGAGAGTGCATCGGCATAGTAGAATTAATGCCGTTTGACACCATTTAACTGCCATGGCCGAAAGCTATGGAATCATGGGAGTTACCTGCTTTGCCAATTGATACTGGTGCCCCACCAAACCACAAATCCATAGCATTCAGCTACAGCAGTTGAAGTCCTGTCAAATCACATTAATTATACAGTGTAGGTGCATTCAGTGTCAATGAGTGAAAATAAATTCCAGTCCATTCATAGAGGGCTTATTTTGCAGTAAATATACCATTGTTTTATGGCACATTACTTGCTCCTGCAGATACAACAACAGTAATTTTCTTGGGGAAACTGACTTTTGGTGAGCAGATTTATTGCTCCCACAAATCAAGCTAATTAACCACTGTAGAACGAGTTAAACCTTTATGCCAGCTGAATGCTGAACTGAAGGTTAGGTTGCTGACCTGAAGGTTGCCTGTCAGGTCAGAGTCTGTCAGCTCTAGCTTGCGGGGACATGAGAGAAGCCTCCCAGCAAACAACATCCCGGCGTCCCCTGGGCAATGTCTCTGTAGACTGCCATTCTCTCACACTAGAAGTGACTTGCAGTATGTTCTCAAGTCACTTCTGACACGATAAAAAAAACCACTGTAGAGATCTGAAAAAACAGCATAATCTTGCTCAGCCCTCTGAAAATTTAGGGCAAGGAACCTGATTTGAATCTTTTTATCACATTCCCAAAACTATATAAATATTTTATACCAAAGATTTTAATATTACTCTGCACTGCATCTGAAGAAGTGGGTTTATAATGTTAAAATAACATAAGAAAGTATCGGCCTAAATGCTGAATCTAGAGGGGAAGCTTAATATTGATTTTTTTAGAGGAGGAGACTTGCTGCTTTATTCAATAATTTTATTTGCACTTTGTGTATTTCCTAAGCAAATTGCTAGTCAGAGACTAGGGGACAGCAAAAGTTAGAGCTGTACAGATGCATCTACACTGTAGAATTAATGCATTTTGACCCCACTTTAACTGTCATGTCACAATGGTATGGAATCATGGGAGCTGTAATTTGACAAGGCCTTTAGTCTTCTCTGCCAAAGAGTGATGGTGCTTCACCATTATTGTACAGCAGTGGTTCTCAACCTGTGGGTTCCCAGGTGTTTTGGCCTACAACTCCCAGAAATCCTAGCCAGTTTACCAGCTGTTAGGCTTTCTGGGAGTTGAAGGCCAAAACATCTGGGGACCTACAGGTTGAGAACCACTGTTACATAGCATTGAGCCATATTAGTTTAAGTGGTGTTGAACAAAATATATACACCTAAAAAACTGAGAACAATACCTGGTCTTGCCTATCTTTTGATTGCTTTAATGGTAGGAAGTGATTGGATGCACTTGTTTTTCATAAAACAGTAGGGAAGGTTAAGGGGAAAGCCATATATATGATAGAGTGGGATAATATTATAGAAGTTTATGCCTTATAATATTAATTTAAAGCACACCACAAGACTATTTGTTAGCTTTCAACTTTCTGTCATATGAAATCATTTGTGCTTTCCCTTATGTTTGAGTTGTTATGCTTTGTGACATCTCTCTGGCATTTTCTAATAGTTCTTTTGTTTCTCTTAATCACAGGTTCTGCTTGCATAGTTTCTGAATTTTTTTAATGCTGCATGTTTTCTGTCTAACAGCTGTGTGAAGATGGCTTCCTTGAAGGTACCAGTCATTGATGTCCAGAATGATAATTTCAAAGAACTCTGGCCATCCATGCTTCTGGCCATTCAAACGTCTAGCTTTGTAGCTGTTGACACGGTGAGTAAAGGTGCTTTTCTCTATTTACTAACAGGGATAGCATGTGTGCAGTGAAGTCTCAAGAGCTGTGTGGTTGTTTTTTGAATGGTGGCTAGTCAGTCTTTTTTTGGAAATGTAGGCATGGTGTTCTTCAGCTGATGCTTAGAGACAAAAAGGAAATCTGATTTCTTCAGGGTGTCTTCCACTTAGTGAGAAGTGGTGTTTTGGAAAGTAATACTAATGCAGAAAATAACCTTAGGTCTTAGTTGGGTATGTATTATTTTTTTCCAATTGCTTGAAGGCAATTGCCTCTATGTTCAGGGGAACAATAGCATGTGCTCTGTCTTGGAGAATCAGTTATCCATCTACTCAATATTATCTATTATTATTATCATTTAATAGCGGCCGATGGAAGCATGGTTATAACCCTGATCTGATTTTTGTAAATGAAAGCATAATCCACCAATGCATCAAAAGGGTATTAAACCCGATACCTAACTCACAACACAGACCAATATGCTGTGTAGCATATGCAGCTGTAAGACCAAAAAGTGTCCCATTCCGCAGAAGATATAATTTCAATAAAGCTAACTTGACAAAGTTTACAGAGACCTTGGAAGCTGTTATTTCTGATATAGAACCTTCTATAGAAAATTATGACCTGTTTGTAGAAGCTGTGAAAAGATCCTCAAGGCTCTCAATCCCTAGAGGCTATCACACAAGCTACCTACCAGGCCTAAATGAAGAATCGCTAAATCAGCTACAGGAATATCTCAGACTATTTCAAGAGAATCTTTATTGCGATGAGACTATAGCAGCAGGCCAAAAATTATCTACAGCCTTAGCTAATGCTAAGAAAGACCGCTGGATAGAGCTGCTTAAGAATCTTGATACGTCCAAGAGCAGCCGAAGAGCCTGGCAATTGCTGAGACGCCTGGATAGTGACCCTCTGGACATGCAAACGTAACACCAGACCAGATAGCTCACCAGCTAATTCAGAATGGGAAAACCAACCGCAGTAAAGCTGAAAATCAACAGGGTGCCAGAACTTGAAACCCACCAGTTGTCTTCTCCTCTAAACCTGAAAGAACTCAGAGAAGCCATCAAGTGATATAAAACTGGTAAAGCCCCAGGCCTAGATGACTTAATGATAGAGCAAATCAAACACTTGGGGCCCAAAGCTGAAAACTAGCTTTTGAAATTCTACAATCAATGCTTGGCACACAAACAGATTCCCAGAGTATGGAGGAAAACTAAGATAATTGCCATTTGAAAACCCGGTAAAGATGCCTCCAAAGCTACCGACCAATCTCTCTCTTATGTCATCTATATAAAGTATATGAGAGGATGCTATTAAATCGATTAGGACCTGTTATCGAACCCAAACTTATTGCACAACAAGCAGGTTTCAGACCAAGGAAAAACTGTACAGGTCAAATTCTTCATTTGACTGAGCATATCGAGGAAGGCTATGAGAAAGGCTGCATTACGGGAACAGTTTTTGTGGACCTTATGGCAGCCTATGGCACAGTGCAACATAGAAAAATGCTGCATAAAGTCTACCATATCACCCGGGACTTTGACTTTACAAAAACTGTCCAGAATAGCCTGGAAAACCGCAGCTTCTTTGTGGAGTTTCAGGGCCGGAAAAGTAGATGGAGGAGGCAAAAGAATGGTTTACTCCAAGGCAGTGTCCTTGCACCGACCTTATTTAACATCTTCACCAATGATCAGCTACAACCACCACTCACAAAGAGTTTTATGTATGACAATGATCTTGGCCTAACAACACAAGCAAAAGATTTTGAAACAGTTGAAAACCAACTCACTAATGCCTTGAAAGATCTCTCCAGCTACTACAAAGAGAACCACCTGAAGCCTAACCCTGCCAAGACACAAGTGTGTGCTTTCCACCTATGTAACCGTGAAGCCAACAGGAAACTGAAAGTTACTTGTGAAGGCCAAGAGCTTGAACACTGTTTCCATCCTAAATACCTTGGTGTCACCTTAGATCGAATACTAAAATATAGGAAACACTGCATGAACACCAAGCACAAAGTAGCTGCACGCAACAACATCCTGCGGAAACTTACTGGCAGTGCATGGGGTGCAGACCCACAGTTAATAAGAACATCAGCCCTGGCCTTGTCTTACTCAACTGCTGAGTATGCCTGTTCTGTCTGGCACAAGTCTGCCCATGCGAAGCAAGTGGAAATAGCACTGAACGAAACATGCAGAATAATCACAGGATGCCTTAAACCTACACCCGTTGATAAACTCTACAAGTTAGCTCGCATTGCCCCTCCTGACGTGCAACAGGAAGTTTATTTATTATTTATTTATTTCCGATATTTCTACCCTGCCCTTCTCCCCAAGAGGACTCAAGTTGCTGCTAACTGTGAGAGAAATAAGGTTGAACATTGTGAAAGCCACCCACTGCATGACTATCAGTCTCCTCCCAGTAGACTCAAATCAAGGAAGGGCTTCATGAGAACCTCCACTCCTCTTGATGTTCCTCCAGCAACAGCAAGAGTATCCCTCTGGGCAGCTAAACCAGGCAATTCTAACTGGATGGCCCCCCATGAGGGTCTTTCTCCAGGGGCAAAGCAAGAATGGGCAACTTGGAAGTCCCTAAACAGATTCAGAAGCGGAGTGGGCAGATCAAAAGACAACTTGGGAAGGTGGCACTACCTGGAGGAATCCTCCACCTTGTGTGACTGTGGAGCAGAACAAACAACTCCGCATATGTATGCTTGCCCACACTGTCCTGCCTCATGTACAGAGGAGTTGTTTAAAGCTACGGACAGTGTGGTCGCTGTTGCCCGCTTTTTGGTTAAAACTATTTAGCTGCTTGTGATTTCCTTTATTTCATCACTTTTAAATTTATTTATTATGCAATGCTTTTGACATGAAATAAATAAATCTATAGTAAGTCTTTGGTGTTTCAGACAGAAGTGATTTCCAACCCTATCTTGAATATCAGTGATTGAACTTGGGAAAATTTGCATGTTCATACTGCTGACCTACATCTTCCCCATATCCATTGTACACAGTTGCCTATCTTACAACATCAGGTAGTGAAAGTCTAACATTTATTCTTCTCTGTAGGAACTTAGTGGGCTTGGATCAAGGAAGAGTTTGCTGAACCAGTAAGTAATAAGCTAAATATAAATGTTTCGCTTCTGTTGTATTTTCCTGTTTGTTTCTGTTTTAGTCAGGGAGATTTCCATCTTGGTGGACCTTTCTTTTCAAGAGTTCCCCTAAAAGCAATTACTAATTGGTTTCCACCCATCAAGATGAACCTTTTCACTTACTGAGGAATTGAGGAGCTTTCTTCTGTCTCCCATCAATTGAACAATATATTGTGGGAAAACATAAATGAGAGCCTTATTTTGCAGTAAATATACCATTGTAGAATGTTCTCTCCTTGGAGGTCCATTTCCATCTGTGCTTATTTCTTTGTGGTACCAAGTAAAAGCATGGCTTTTTATTCAAGCATTAGTTGCCCGAGTTTTTTCTCCCAAAATGTATTTCTACACAGGGTTTAATTTGTTCAATTGTTTAGTGTTTTTAGTCAGTGTAAAATGTTATTATTTTAGTCTGTGTTGTCTTTTATTCTGTGTAAATTATTAATGATTTATTATAAAAAGAGCTTAAGTTCTGAATGCACATTAGACAATAAAATCTGAAATAAACCTATTCCAGTTTCCTTGCAGGCCGTTAATTGAGCTGCATCAGAATATAGGGATTTGCCACAATTGTGGACTAACTTGTGCACAAAGCGTCCACAGAATGTTCTCAGGAATCTTCCCCTACTTATCCCAAGAGTTGTTTCAACATACTATACTTCATTGGGTATTGTGTAGTGTTTCTATTGTGTATTATTTAAGATGTGATTCAAAAATTATTCCACTTTTGGAAGTCATCCCAAGTGCATGATTGTGTCCAATTGAATGTGAAGAAGAAACCTGTTATATAAGAAAGAAAATCTAAGGAAGCTATGGCAGAATGATCCCAAAGTCTTATCATTAAGTTTGCTTCCTACTGAGTGATGCTTCTCTCACAGATGTATTGAAGAGCGCTACAAGGCTGTTTGTACTGCTGCCCGGACACGCTCCATTTTATCTCTTGGAATTGCTTGTTTCAAACAGCTACTTGACAAGGTATGGTGCTCAGCTTGTCATTTTTTTCATTTAATTGTTTGTGAGTTAAATGTATGTTAATGCTGAGACATAGATGTGGAGAATGGTAAAAATTGGTAAGCCTTAAGAATAATCCCTAAAGGAATGAATATATATATAACTACTAGCTTTGTTTTTAAATTAATAAAGGGAACTTATAGTCTTCTAGGAAGTAACTGTTGCTCTTTTTCTGTTCTGTTCTTTTTCATTGGGCTGGCATATATTTTCAGACAGAAAACACATACCTTTCCCAGATCTACAATCTGACCCTGCTCTGCATGGAGGATTATGTCATTGAACCACAATCAGTTCAGTTCCTGGTACAACATGGCTTTGACTTCAACAAACAGTATTCTCAGGGGATTCCTTATCATAAGGGCAATGACAAGGTATGAGGGCACCATTGGGAGGTGTTTTTATTTAATTAGTTGTATGTTTTAATTATAGTGTTTACTGTTGGGTCTCTGGAATACAAATGTGAATAGTCTTTTACAAATAAATACTTGAAAAGTGGTCTTATTCAGTTAGCATCCTAGATGAATATTTTACTTCATAGTATGGTTGCTGAAAGATGTACTTCCACCTGAGCCAGAACATTAGATGTTGAGTTTATGCTAATCCACGTTTTTTTAACAGAAAACTCTGTGGTGTAGGGGCGGGTTAAATGCAGTGTGTCCGCAGGACTATTTCATGCCCAGGAGAGGCATTTTTTAAAAACAGAACATAACTTTTGGGTGGGGGATCGAATTCTTCTTGCAGTGGGTTATGTTTTTCTCCAAGGTCTCCTCAGATGCCAGTGTAGCCCTTTAGCCTTGGAGAATTGTACACCCGTTATCAGTCTATGAGACACTCATTCCACTAGCTGAGAAAACAGTCAGAATTATAGAATAATAGAGTTGGAAGAGACCCCAAGGCCATCCAGTCCAACCCCCTGCCATTCAGGAAAAAGCACAAAGTACCCCCACCGATGGTCATCCAGCCTCTGTTTAAATATCTCCAAGGAAGGACCACACCTTCCACCACACCCCGAGGCAGTGAATCCCACTGTTGAATAGGTCATACGGTCAGGAAGTTCTTTCTAATGTCCAGATGGAATCTCATTTCCTGTAATTTGAACCCATTGCTCCGAGTCCTAATCTCGAGGGTAGCAGAAAACAAGTCTGTGTCCTCTTATGACATCATGTTGGGATCAAGGAGCTAACTAGTGGTAATATCTTTCAGAGGCATTGATTGGAAACATCATTGAAAATTGTGGGCTTAGTATATGGAGTTCCTATATGCTATTCTTGCCAGTGCTTTAACTGGTGGCAAACCATGACCGAGGATGTTTTGTTTCCTTTGTTATATTCTGGGCTCTGTTGCATTTATATTGTAAATTGTATTGAGGAGGGCTGGTCCTAAAATCCCTTACCATATGAGGCTGTGGGATGGGTTTTCCGAAACAGAAGTGATTCTCATAATAGGAAAGCTCATGTATGCCTTAGAGATGGAGTTTACTTACTTTCTCTCTCCTTCTCCCATCTAAGGGAAATGAAAACGAGAGCCAGACTGTTCGTACTTTTTTCCTGGAACTGATTCGAGCTCGAAAGCCTCTCATCCTACATAATGGCCTAATCGATTTGGTCTTCTTGTACCAGTGTTTCTATGCTCAGCTACCTGATAACTTGGGTACATTTACTGGTGACCTTTCAGAGATGTTCCCAGCTGGGATCTATGACACCAAGTATGCTTCTGAGTTTGAGACACGTTTTGTGGCCTCTTACTTAGAGTATGCCTACAAAAAGTGGTAAGCATTCCTATTTGGGTGAAGCTTTCACATTCTGGCATGGATTTCTGGAATACATTTGGGATCAGGTCTGTTTCTGTGTTGCTTGCCAAACTGTGCAAGAACATCATCTGATTCTCAAATGAATGGGTTGGTGCAGGATAAGAACTAAAATGTCTGTAGTTAGCCAGCTATTATTTATAGTCACTAGCAATCTTATTCCTCTGGCACATGGAGAAATTTTGGATGGGAAAAAGTGATCCTTCACTTTATTTTGCACTACCAGAATGGTTGATGCAAAATAAATTGATGTAAAATTGTACTGCCATCTAAATAGTACTTCTCAGTTTGTCTGAGAACTGTGGGAAACCAGTAACATATTTCTGCCCATTGGGAATAATTGCTCCTCCGCACCTCACCCCAGTAAACCAGTCAAGGACCAGTGGTCATTGGCTCAGAGACACACTGGTCCAGGGCTATTGTTTTGAGCTGCACTGTTCTAAAGGAGGAAGCATATTTTACTTTCTGATTTCTGTTTCTACCATTGTTTTTTCCCCCTGTACACCAAAAGAGCTTTCCTGGTGGCTAATTTGTTGTCTGTGTTCGGCTGGGAGCCGTTAGCTGGACTTTTGTATCAAAAGCATTGCATAAATTAGAAATAAAACGCATAAAAAAATAGAAGAAGCACAAGTGGCTAAATATCTTTTGACCAACAACAGGCAACAGCGATTGCATTGTCTGTAGCCTCAAACAATTATTCCTCTGTACATGAGGCAGGACACTGCAGACAAGCATACAGATGGGAGTTGTCTGCTCTGCTCCACAGTTGCACAAAGTGGAGGATTCTTTTAGGTAGTGCCATTTTGCCAGGTTGTTTTTTGATCTGCCCACTCCACTTGAGTCTGTTCAGGGACTTCCAAGTTGCCCATTCTTGGTTTGCTCTTAGAGGCAGACCTTTGTGGGGGGCCATCCAACTGGGATTTCCTGGCATAGCTGCCCAGAGGGACACTCTCGCTGTTGCTGGGGGAACGTTAAGAGGAGTGGTGGTTCTCATGGAGCTTTTCCTTGATTTGAGTCTACTGGGAGGAGTCTGATAGCCATGCAATGGGTGGCTGTCACAGTGTTCAACCTTATTTCTCTCACAGTTAACAGCAACTTCCCGTTGCACCTGGGGGGGGGGGGGGAATGCCAGCTGGCTTGTAGAGTTTATCAACAGGTGTAGGTTTAAGGCATCCTGTGATTATTCTGCATGTTTCGTTCAGTGCTATGTCCACCTGCTTCACATGGGCAGACTTGTGCCAGACAGGACAGGCATACTCAGCAGTTGAGTAAGACAAGGCCAGGGTTGATGTTCTTACTAATTTTGGGTCTGCACCCCATGGGCTGCCAGTATGTTTCTGCAGGATGTTACTGCGTGCAGCTACTTTGTGCTTGGTGTTCATGCAGTGTTTCCTATATGTCACTGTTTGATCTAAGGTGACACCAAGATTTTTAAGATGTAAACAATGTTCAAGCTCTTGGCCTTCCCAGGTAACTTTCAATTTCCCATTGGCTTCACAGTTCCAGAAGTGGAAAGCACACATTTGTGTCTTGGCAGGGTTAGGCTTCAGGTGGTTATCTTTGTAGTAGCTGGAGAGATTTTTCAAGGCATTAGTACATTGGATTTTGACTGTTTCAAAGTCTTTTGCTTGTGTTGTGTTAGCTGGGCTAGTATTCTAACATCATCTGGAAGGTCACAAACTGCCCTGATTCTGGATACAGAGTAATAACCATTTCTGAAGGCAGTTTATTTTCTTCTAGTTTTAATGCAGTTCTTCTGTTTCAGCAAGAGAGAAAATTGCAGATTGAAAGACTCCAAGAAGGAGCACCTCACCATAGAGTTCTGCAGCTACCCTGCCAGCATAGCTTCCTATATTGACTACCGCCTCTGTTCTCTGTCTGATATCAGCCAACCTGGAAATGACACTGCAAATAAAGTCACTACCTGCCAGACATTTTCTGTAAGTCTCCCTCCCCTTTGCTTCCCATAGTTTAAAGTGGTGAGGGAACTTCGAGAGGCTCTGGGACTTAAGCTCCCATCACCCTTCCTGCTGGCTAGGTCTGATGGGAGTTGCAGTCACATGTTATCTCAAGGGCCACAAATTGCTTGTCAAAACCATAATTTTGTTCAGATTCTTAAAGATCCAGCATAGTGTAGTGATTAAAGGCTTGGACTGGGATTTAGCAAATCCAGACTCAGTTCCCTATTGGGCTGTGGAAACTTATTGGGAAACCTTCACCCAGTAACACTATTGGCCTTACCATCTCACTGCATTATTTTAAAGATCAAGTGTATGTCAGTTTGAAAAGCAGGGTATAAATAAATAACATGCTTCTCAGGGTAGTTTGCATATAGGTGATTCTATACTCTGTTTATTCTGCAGTGAGGACTTAAAAGGACAGGCTAACCAGTATGTGAGAGACAGATCTTCTAGATATTGGGTCTTAACAATTATCTTGATTGCTGGGTATCCAGTAGTGGGAGGTAAATGTTTATTCTGACTGGTGAATCATTAAAAGATGGAATCTTTTTCTTGGATATTCGGGTGCTGCTTTTTAAATATTAGGAATAAATGGGATGTGTGACCCAACCAAGGAGGTATTGATAGTCTGGAATATTACCGTAGTCCTGCTGCTCTCTAGGGAATCAGGTTGCTGTGATTTCAGTCACATAAATGTTTAGGAGTTGGAAGTACTCTAAAAGCTAAAGGTTTTCCCTGATGTTAAGTCCAGTCGTGACTGACTCTGGGGGTTGGTGCTCATCTCCATTTCTAAGCCGAAGAGCTTGCGTTGTCCATAGACACCTCCAAGGTCATGTGGCTGGCATGACTGCATGGAGCACTGTTACCTTCCTGCCGGAGCGGTACCTATTGATCTACTCACATTTGCATGAACTGCTAGGTTGGCAGGAGCTGGGGCTAATAGCGGGCGCCCATTCCACTCCCGGGATTTGAACCTGGGACCTTTTGGTCCACAAGTTCAGCAACTCAGCGCTTTAACACACTGTGCCACCAGGGGCCCCTCTAGTCCAATGCAAATTCTTTTTCAGCTCTGCTAATGATTTTCATCCTCCCTCAGGCGTATGGCTGGTGCCCAGATGGACCAAGGTGTTCACAGTCTCATAACATTGAACTAATAATTACTGAAGATGAAAACCACAAAGAGGGGAAGAGGAAGAAGAGGAAGCCAAGATGGAGGCGGCGTAAGAGTGCTGCAGATCCCTCTAACAAACCTGAGTTGGAAAGAGCTGAGAAGAATGGGGGTGAATATTGCAACATGGAAGATGGGCCACCCTCCAAACAGTCCTGTCCTAGCAGCACTATTGCTGCTGCAGACGGTGCAGGGAGAGGACCTGCCTCCAGCAATGAGGAGAGTTTTATGGATGTGGAACGGGAACTAGGTTCTGATACTGCAGGTGATACCAAAATGGATGAAGAACAAATCAACTTGGCTGACAGTGAGGGCTCCATTTCCTCACCTTCCAGAGATGGCCAACAGGAGGAGGGAGCAGGGCCTGAAGGATCAAGGCCCAAGGCCCCAGTTGAGTGTGCATTGGCGGCGGACTACTTACCAGGCACAGAGAACCCAGCAGTGTCTCTGCCTTGCAGTTCAGAGGGAGGTATTCACAGGGCTGGGTTTGATGCCTTCATGACAGGTTACATAATGGCATATGTACATATGCTCAAGAATGATGAACACAGAGACTCAAGTGAAGGGCCTTGGTTGCCGGACTGCCACAACAAACTGTACCTCAGTGGGAAGTCAGTGCCACTTCAGATTGTAAAAAGTTTATTTGCAAAACCCTCCAGAGGTCACAGCCAGAAGATGAAATTGGCCTGGCTCAGTATGTAAGATAAGGAGACCTCCTATGGGGGACAGCAGATGAGAGCAACTTCTAGCCACAGTCCTCAAACTACCAAGTAGCTACTTGGAATAGCTGGTATAAGAAACCAAATGCTTGTATCTGATATAGTTTTTTTTTAAAAAAATATATGTAAAATTAAATAACTCTATATAAGTTTTTCTTTAATTGTTTATTTATAGTTTATGTATATATATTCATAAAGCTGGGGAGAAAACTTAAGAACTTCCTGGAATTAATAATACAGGCTCTAATTTATAACAGCCTAATTTAGTTCACCCATTCAAATAGCATGAGAATTGACAGCGTATTACTATAACGTCCAGGAGCACCATTTTTTCTCTTGTTATTATCATAAGGGAAAAACATGGCTCCCACAATTCCTAACACCTGGCAAGCTGGCTGGGATTTCTGAGAGCTGATGTCCAAAACACCTGGAGGAGCACAGTTTGAGAAACACTGCTATAAACTAATGATACCGAGTGACAAATTAACAAGAAAATCACTAAATTAGCAGATAGCACCAGATGGATTAAGCAAGTGAGATACTGCCCAGAGACTGAATTACAAATGTAAAATTATGTGCAGCAAGGTACACACCATGGTAGTCTACACTGGTATTCAGTAGCCAAGAAGGAAACCTTATAGTCTGGTAAATAGTTCAATGATACGGTCAATTCAGCGATAGTGGGAAGCAGGATATCCATGTTGGCGATTATTGTGAAAAGGGTTATTTATTTTTATCCTGCTTTTCAAAATGGTTTCAAATATAACTGCTAGTATCAAAATATATTTGTATATATTTTAACACAATCATGCTTTATTTCTTAAGATGGAAGAGAAAATTACCAATCAAAAAACTATTTGTGCAAAGCAAAACTAAAAAAATCCAAGGCATTTTTGCTTAGTTATCTTTCCCTATAACCACATTTTATTGGGATAGGAGTGATAATCCCTTTTTCCACTACAAAGCGGAAACAAGGATCACTTTGTAAAAATGGTTGATTTGGGGCAGGAGCATGAAAGTGTTTTATATATATTAATCTATGAATTTATGGAGACAGAGATTAAATGGATATAGATAAGTTATCCAAAAAAGGAATCACGTATCCATATACCTCAATCCCATTTTTGAGAACTAATGGCTATGCTTTGTGAAATAATTTATTAAATAATGGAGAAAACTGGATGCTGGCCCTTTAAGTTGAGGCAGCAGGCCTTTTATGAATATATGTTTGTATGTATATTAAAAATAAAGCATTGCTACATAGGCAGCATACACTTTCTATACCAGATGCTTTAGATTATATTTCAGAGGAAGGAATTGGCAAAACCACCATTGAGTATTCCTTGCCTAAGAAAATCCCATGAAATTCATGAAGTCGCCGTAAGTTGATAGGCAACTTGAAGGTGCACCCACACATGTAAATATAATTTCAAGGTGAGTACTAGAAAATGTGATGGACCGGCTTGTAGAAATATCTTGAAGAACATTACCAGGATCCTTACAACATATAGTAACCACATTTCTATTTAAATATATGATTAAGAATTCTGAAGCAAGTCAAAACTATGTAAAGAATCATTATTGAGATCAGAAATGTTAACCAAGAAGGGGAGAAGTCATCTTCCTCAAAAAGTGATTAAGTATATCGCAAAGCTACATGCAAGGCATGAGAAAATAACACCATGCAACTTGATTTTTTGTTCCTGGGTGATAAATATTATTTTCTAATTGCTTCTATCAAACTACAAAAAAGTATCGCATAATTAAAAAAACTTTCAAGCCAGAAACAAAATTTTTCAAATTTTGTTACATAGTGTAATAGCATCTGTGCCTTTCAGTATCCATTTGTAATTTGCAATGGGTATACTACAAAGATTCTAGAACTATGTATTACATTAATTTTTGTTTTCTCTTTCACTTCATCTTTTCAACAGCAAAGGTAAATTTATTTGTTTTTATTTGGAAAGCAAATTGGGAAACAATTTACAAAAACTGACAAAACATATGCAAATACTTTAAACTAGATTCATCTTTGGTTACTTATTTCAGATCCAGTAAAACATACCATTTATGTAGTTAAGAGAAAAGTCAGAAAAAGTAAATCAACATAAAAACCTCAACATTTGCTTCTTTACATATTCATAAATATTCGCAATATTAGAAAAAAGTTTTGCAAAAATTCTTCTCTGGCAGTATTAAATTATGCACAGGCTACAAACTTTTTTCTAAGTTTTAATGACAAAGTTTTAGCTATTTACAGACTGCAAATATTAAGACATAAAATTCCTTCATAAATATGAAAATAGATCTTTCACAGATCTTTAAACCTTAATCAAATATTTGGCTGCCCCAAAGGTTATTTTTTGCATAGAAATGTAGTGACATGCAGTATAAACAGCAGCATTAAGTGCAAAGAGGAATTATTCAAGTGTCTGTAGTTAAACTGGCAAGGAACACCAGTGTTCTTGGACAAAATACAGCAACCAAGAATAAACCTATTGTGTCCCCACCTTCTCCTGGGGCAGCAATTTGTTACATTTATTCACACAATCTTCGTTCACCAATCAGCCACATGTATAACTTCTAATAGGCGTTTAATAAATTCAAAGAATTAAAAACAGTTGGGGGATCTTAGAAGTGTCTGCAGGTGGCTTATAAAAAGCAAGCTGCATCTTTGTCAGCAAATCAAAAACATGATAAAAGTAAAACTATTCACTGTTCTGTTTGTACAAAGCATTGTACAAACCATGTTCTGTACTGAGTACAGCTAATGACCAACAGATGATCTGAAATACTGGCTTGGAGAATGCACAGGTAAGATGCCAGGGGCTCTTACCTGTTGCACAAAGGGACGGTATACATTTTGTTTTAATCACATCACAAAAGAATTAGCATTCACCAAGGCTCTTTTAAAAGCCAACCCTCCTTCCATCACAATACAAACGGAATATTTCATACTTTCTATGTTAAAATAAGGAACCCCACCTAAAGCTCAGCATTCTGGTGTGAATGTAGAGTAGCCACATAAGCTTGTCCTGCTTCCATTCTGGGGTGTATAGAGAAAGACCTCATGTAAAAGGAAAAATACACAAAGGAAGAAGAGTAAGGTCAGGGCAGAAGCCACTTGTCCCAAGCGGTGCCTTTTGATTCACCATCAGCCTTTCAACACGTAATAAGAGCACTATTAAAACATCAAAAGGCTACAAGATTATTAGAGGCCTCACAGCAAAGCCATTGAGCAGACATGGACTTTCACAGTCTCCAAAGCAGACCCAAATTCTCAGTTCATCATCCACACACCAAACTATTTTGCTGATACCGAATTCAAACTGTCGGAGAAGTGTTTAGAAATAAGCTGGTAACTCAGATACTTTTGTTTTCCAATATTCGTTTTTAAAAAAATATTACATGGGCTCTCTTTGGCTGGTTCTGAAAGAGATAAGAAATGGTAATGCTTTAGAAATCTATGTTAATGGATGGTGAAAGGATAATCATGTTTTGTTCCAGATGCAAAACAGGAATGCAAGGGTATAAAGAAGTACAGATATGTTTACTGCTGATAAGTTTTCAACAAGTGAACTTTAAGCAAGGGGTTATCTGCTCTTCAGGATTTCAGTATTGCTCCGTGATCATCATGTTATTGCTTGATATTTAAATGGATTTCACTTATTCTATATAGTTCATCTTTGAGGGATGAAAAGGAAAGGGAGGCAAGCACGGCATTTATTTTCCTCCCCATAGGGGAGTTCTCACTAGTCTAATGTATTAAAATACAGGATCAAAGGCATTCCTCACATAGAATTCATACTGACCTCTCTACTTTTGGGCATTCAGGACGAGTCTGGATTCTGAGAGGAAGTTACGTACAAAATGAGCATGCTATTCCTTCAGCCTGGTCCAAATCTAATATGCAAGCAAGCAAATCCTCTCCATTAGAGGGATCTCAGGTAGATTCAAAATGGGATTATACAACCTGTAAATATAAACCATGTTTCCAAATGTACAGACATCTATTCAGTGTGACAGGCCAAAACAGAAAACGATTGAAAGTGTTGCAGACAGATAGACTTCAAGAACATGCTGCTAAGGAGAGGTGGGCTTACTTTAGAATTTAATATTGATATTTGTAGAGTTTCATTGCCTCATTTCTCCTACAACACAGAACAGAGATATCTAAGATACGTGAATATACTGTTGAACTTTTTTGTAACAGGAGCTCATCAGATTGATTGAACAGGCATTACCTGTATAACAGCTATTATTGCTTAGGGAATTATAGGTTATAGTTTAAAGCATGGCCAAAGCAAATTGTAATTGGGCAAAGGATGTCCTGAAGTAAAGTTCCAAACTGTTCACTAAGCAAGTGTTTGAAACTAGACTGGATGAATTAAGAAGTTTAGCTACTGCAACCAGGTCCAACTTTGTTTATGGAATACAAGGGAACTTTTGCCTTGTTCCTTCATGAGAGAAACGAGCTATCATCTCCCTGTCCATCTAGAGCAAATATGGAAATTAGTGGCCCACCAAATCTAAGCAGCATGGTTAATAGGCAGAGGCAATGGATGTACAGTAAGTGATTTCCCACCCCGATCTAGAATATCAGTGCATTGCCCATTTCAAACCTCTTACAAGCAACAGAAGCTGTCATTTATATTTGCTCAACAGTTGCCAAGGAGAAAGGCAAAGTAAAAATTTGGGATATCTGAAATAAAGTGTCACTACCAGGTTTGAAAGAATTCTTTCAGTAGAGACTAAGAATTCTTTTAACAGAAAGACATGTATGAATGAGGAAATGGAAGGAGGGGTTCTAATAGGTTTGTCCCTGATCCCATCTGTTTCAGAATTATAAATCTATGGCATCCCATGTAGGTGTGGCTCCCTCCTTCTGTCTACAGTAGCTGCCTCCTATGGTAAGCCATGAGATTCTCTTACATGCTCTCAGACACATGAGATTCTCTTACATGCTGTCCAAATACATGTTGGGAGTTCCCAAATGGCTGTATTGCTACAAATTCCTAGAGCACTCTGACATAGAAATTAAAACCAAAGCTGTTGGAAGGGTTTTTTTTAACCATAGTATCATAGCTAGGCTTTAAATGTCACATTTTGACTGCTCGTTTACTGGTGCTGGTGCATTTGAAGATGGAAGAGAAACCAGATTTGAGGTGTCACTATCCACTGCTTCAAAAAGAGAAGACACTCTGCCTGGTTGTGGGGAAGAATTAGCACTGAACAACAGTTTGGAAGACTCCAGCTTAGTGGAAGGCATATTCCTTTGAGTTTCATCTTCTACCTCCATATCTTCAGAGGTGGCACAGCTCATGAACATCTCTGAAGATCTATCTTCTGAACAGTCTAAATCCTGTACCAAAGGCCCATCTGCATTCTGGGCATCTTGCAGAATGTGTCCCATTGTCTGCCTGAGTTCAGGTTCCTCAAGTGAAGTTTTAAGAGGGCAAAATCCATTTTCTTCTTGAGGCTGTAATCCATCAGAGCAATCCATCTCTTCCTCTTGAAGAAAAGAAGACACTTGCCTATGATGTTTGGCTTGAAAAGGAGGGATCTCAGACACACCATACTTATTGCTGCTCAGTAGCTTCTGCCGCACTTCAGCCCCTAACTGACTAGGATCACACCTACTAACAGTTGCTGAGAGATCCCCAAATGTACTATAACCTTTATGTACAAATTCAGGAGAGACTGGGAGTGATCTGCTCCGTCTTCCAGGAAGGAAAGAGGATTCTTGCCAGTCAATGCTGTATGATGGCCTAAACTGCGGTTGGCTCATCTTCAGATACGTTCCTGCTTCTGGAGAGTGCAAATCAAATACAAGAGATATCACAGATTTGCTTGGCATGTCAAAAAATTTGATCTTTCCCCCTTTCAAGTCTTCCCTAGAATTGAAGGGGTTGACTTTGCGGTTTGCTCCTTTGCTTGGTGTGTAGTAAGGATCCTGCACATTTATTTTGCGACAAGGCTTTCGAGAGAAGATGTCTGATTGACTGCGTGACAACCAGATGTTGCGCCGTGGACGGGGAGACTTAGGTGGGATCTTGTCATCCAGTGAGCTCAGTCTTTTGAATCCTTGTCCTCTCTCTAGTAATCCTAAAAAAAGAAAAAAGAAAATCAGGTTTAAATTAAAGGTTGGTGTTAGTAATGGAATCATACAGGCTCAAGGAAAGATGCCCAACATGCTTGTGACTTTTTAAAAACTCCTTCAGAAACACACACACATTTGGGAAATGCATGAGTTCTCCATCAAAAGAAATGCTTCATTCGCAGATGATTCTTCCTCAAAACAGGGAAGAAAAGATTGAATAGAGAATATATATTCCAATCAATAATATAGAATTTCAGATCTTCCAAATATTGATCTGACATCTGCTCACTGAACATCTTTTATCTAAAAGGATTCAATCAGTTTCACTCTGCATAAGCCTTTAGTGACGTTGCAGCCACTGACATAATTGCTTTTTCTTTCAATAATGTTATATATTCTGTATGGGGGCAAGTTTGTTCAAATGCTCAATATGACAGGAGATATATTTTTTCCAAATGTCATGTGTGCCTTGTGCACTAGTAGATACTTCCCAAGAACCTGAGTTTAAGAAGACATTACCCATTTAATACAGAAATAGTCTGAATCCCTTATATTAAAAACTAATGTTTTCAAGAAGTGACTTTTCCTTAGAGCAAAGACACCCTTGAGCTGTGAAAGATAAAAGTGAACACTAATACTTTCCTCTGGAAGTGAATTGTTATATTTCACCTCAGTCTTGAAACAGCACATTGTCCAGTGCAGAAATTAGGATACACAGCACTTGGGGGCAAAATCTGTTAAATACATTTAAACATGGCATCACTAAAACAAACTACAAATAGGGAGTTCAAAGGAAATTGTGCCTTGCCATAAAACTGCTTCCTCTAAAAGGTTGTAAGGAAAGAAAGAAAATAGAAGATTAGAACAATAGAATTTTAATTTCTTTAAGGACACCAGGTGGCAGTGTAATGCTTTACAGCAGGGGTTCTCAAATCTTTTCCTGTGGAGCTCCAAGAAATGTTAATATTTTATATTATATATAATGTATATATATATATCAGGCATGGACAAGCCTTTTAACCAACATAAATTTAACCATATTTCAGTGGGAGAGCCCAGGGCTATCCAGGCCAATGCCCTTCTGCCAAGCAGGAAAAGCACAATCAAAGCACCCATTGAGCAGTGAGAGGGAAACAGGCCTTTGAAAGCAAGCAAGGACTAGGGAAAAGGATCTGGGCAGCAAGTGAAAAAGGCTTTTGGGGATAAGGGAAGCAAGGGAAAAAAGGCTTTTGGGGGCGAGGGAGGAAGGTTGAAAAAGCCTTTCGTTGTGAGAGAGTTGGGGAGGAACAGGAAAAAAGAGGAAAAACTTGGGGAAGGGGAGGGGGGAACAGCAGAGCCCCTTAGTATGCTTCATGGAGCACACTTTAATCACTGCTTTAAAGGGATGTGCTATATATAATCCAATTAGGCCAAAGGTCTGTTATATTCGCCATGTCTCTGTTTTTAAATGTAACAGAGAGAACCTGAAATTAATTGGCACTAACCTAGAGGTTTCTTGGGCAAACTTGTGTCAAAATGAATCTCATACAGGTATTAAGGTTACTCATTCTTTGCAATGCCAAAGGCAGCTGTATATGTAATCTCTGTATGCTTTTTAACATTTGAGTGAATGAGGAACAATGCAGAAACTTTGGCGCAAGTTAACAACTACCATCCCTGCTTTTTGCCACCACAACATAGAACACAAGGATCGACTACTGTGTCCAACAGTATTTAATCCTTGTATTCTGTGTGGTGATGGCAAGAAAGACCTAAAACAGTATTTATCCTGCTCCTGGGGTTCACCCCACCTGGATACTTTTCACAAATGAATGTTTTTCTTTCACTGTGCTAAGAAACCTTAAGTTCATATATTATAAGAAATAAAGAATGCAGGCACAAAAAAATGAGACCCAAAAATACTTGAGATGTTTAACTGTCCATTAGAAATTTAACTAATGGGCCTTTCAAGTCAGTGATTGGATAATTATATCTAAACTCTAATTTGTTATCAAGTATGAGATTTAAAAACAAATTAGTAATACCTATGTAATTTTAAGATCCTTGGGAGAAGGCTTTCTCTCGATGCTATCAGCATCACAAGCATGCTTGGTGAGGATACAAGAAGGGTCTTCTTAGCAGCTGCTCCCAAGCTTTGCCATTTCCTTCCATAAAATGCTAGGTTAATCCCCAGTTATTCACTTTCTACTGGCAAACAAAGATCTTTTTTTTCAGACAGGCCTTTAGCTGCTAACTGGTTGTGGCACAAGAGTTGTTCAAATGGGGAAGGGCGCTTCACTATTACTCTCATTAATATGCTTCAAAAGTGCAAAAAAAGAGAGTGTTTTAAATGAGTGTTTTTCTATTTAATTTCTTTTTTAATGTTTGTATTCTAAGTAGTTTTAGCTATATTTTATTCTAATCTATTCCTTAAGCCACCTTAGGTTCCTTATTGGGAGAAACTGAATAAACAAACTCTTATTCCAAAAAGTGAAGAAGTAAACCTATGGCAACATACATTGCATAGTACTCTTATTTAGTAATCCTCATCAATTCCTACCTTTCGAAACAGAGATGGGTTTTCTTTCAGTATTGTCCAACATTAGAAGCTTCCTTTCTCTTTCATCCTCTTCACTTTTCAAATTGCTCAAGATTTCCTCCAGTGCCTTGACAATGTCAGCAAATGAAGGGCGTAACTTTGGGTCCATCTATGAAAATAAAAATAAATTGTATTATATCCTGGCCCTGTTATGATGCAATATCTGTATGGTTAGTTTGTAAGTCATGATGCATATCCTTTGCACATAATTTGGCTCTGGTTTTGTATTTTTCTTCTAAATATACTCACGTTGCAGCAGTTGAAGGCTAACTGGAGGAAGTTCGGCGGACAATCTCCTACCATATGCTGAAAGGCATCATAATCCAATCCAAAATTCTGAACATGGCAGGAAAAAAAGATAAAATAAATATAAACATACAATTGGGAGAAACCATGTACTACAAAAGTAAATGAGGAAATTATGAAAACTAAGATAAAATATAAAAAGCTGTCCAGAAAGAAGCAATATACTGGCAAGATATTGAACTATGTGTGTAAATTCCATATCAATTCTGAGTCATATCTATTAAACCCACAGTGCCCCAATCTATACCAAAATCGTCCGTGTGAATATTAACCAGGAGAAAGGAGATTTTTTTTGTCAGTTTGTACACTGGTCTTGCTTGAATAAAAGGTACCCTTACCCTCCTCTCCTGAATAGTGTGCCTTCTATTATGTGATGCTGGGGACAAGTAACCCAATCCTAGTGCATCCTGCTGAGCCTTTCTTCTTAGAACTTAAAGCCTATTTTAGTTCCAACATACTACTGTTACATACTACTGAACACATGGGTAATTGGCCTGCCCTCCACCCTCTAAGGAAATTTCAGAGGAAGGCAACGGCAAGCCGCCTATTAGTATTCCTTACCTAAGAAAAAAACTATTAAAATAAGGAGTTAGCTAGAAGTTGACAAGTGGCTTGAATGCACATCATACACATTCCACCAGAGAATCACATATGAGGTAATTCAGTTCTCCCATTCATTTTTAATTTCCAAATTAGCGGGTAACGTTTCAGTATTTCACTTCAGAATTGTGAGACTGTACTCCCAATGTGTTGTAACATTTTAAACTGTATAGCATACTGCATAAAGGACTTTCTACTTTTACCTACTTACATCAGGGAGTTCTGGTTCATCTAATCCAGAAACACTCTCAACTTTACACAAGGTTTGGTCATCACCAGCTCAGACTATGGAAAAATTGCATAGCTGGCCAGTCAATGATGAAACAGGAACTCCTTTGACTATTATTGTGACGTACTTATGAACGTAATTTTGCAGTACTTCTTGTATGGATTAATTTTGAAATTGCCAGTACTATTAAACTAATCTCTTATTGAAGAAAACCTTCCTAAAACTTGTACCTGTCAGAAACATTAGACAACAAATCTGATCAACCCCAGTCAGCAATGGGGTCCTCCTTGGCTTGGTCCAGTTGCTGGAGCAATAGTTGTTGCACCGCTGTGAGTTCTTGCAGCCAGTCCTCCGCTGTGGGGACTTCTGAGGTTTCAATGACAGAAGGAAAGAAACGTGGATGGAAACCGTAGTTTGCAAAGAACGGGGTTTCCTTAGTTGAAGCCTGGACACCGTTGTTGTAGGCAAACTCTGACAGAGGTAATAGGGACGCCCAATTGTCCTGTTGATAGTTTACATAACAGCGAAGGTATTGTTCCAAAGTGGCATTGGTGCGCTCCGTTTGCCCATCCGTTTGAGGATGGTGAGCTGAAGATAAACGAGAGTCTATGCCCAATAGTTGTTGCAGTGCCTTCCAGAACCGAGAGGTGAATTGAGATCCACGGTCTGTGACTAGACTCTTGGGCAATCCATGTAGCCGGAAAATATGTTGAAGGAATAAATCTGCAGTCTCTTTGGCCGTGGGAAGGCCGTCACAAGGAACGAAATGGGCCAATTTGGTAAAAAGGTCCACCACCACTAGGATCGCGGTATATCCAAGGGAGGGTGGTAGGTCAGTGATAAAATCCACAGAAATTATCTCCCATGGACGAGATGGAGTAGGAAGGGGATGCAGTAGCCCTGAGGGCTTTTCCCTTCTTGTCTTGGAACGCTGGCATACCGGGCAGGTATTGACATATCTCTCCACATCTTTGTGGATCTTGGGCCACCAGAAATCCCGTAGGATCAAGTGCATGGTTTTGAAAAGCCCAAAATGCCCTGCTGGCTTGCAGTCATGACACAGATGAAGTGCCTTTTCTCTGCCTGGTCCTGGAGGGATGTAAACATGATTTCTATAGCATAACAGCCCATCCTTAAGTGAGAAAGGGAAACGTAGTCCTTGGCGAATCTGTTCTTGAGCCCAAGCATCCGCTTGCTGACTGGCTCTAATTTCTTGAGCGCAAAGGGGTCCTGGATTAGAGGGAGTTGGTTCAATTGAAGTGGATTTGGTGTTTCCCACTGTGAGCGTGGCAAAGTTTTCCGGCTGCAGCAATCGGGACTCAGAGGTCTCTGCGCCCTGCAGCATACTCCGGTTTCCGTGATAGAGCATCTGCTTGCTTGGTCTGAGCCGGGGTCACATAATGGATCTGGAAGTCAAAACGTTCAAAGAATAAAGCCCAGCGCTGCTGTCTTTGATTTAGTTTTCGTGCAGTTCTTAGATGTTCTAAATTACGATGGTCAGTATGAACTTCAATGGGAAATTTGGCCCCTTCTAACCAATGTCTCCAATTTTCAAAAGCTGCCTTTATGGCCAAAAGTTCTTTCTCCCAAATAGTGTAATTTCTCTCTGGGGCTGTTAGTTGACGGGAGTAATAGGCACAAGGATGGAGATGCTCTCCCACTGGTTGCATGAGTATAGCCCCAATTGCCACATCAGAGGCGTCAGCCTGTACAACAAAAGGGGTTTTGGGATCAGGGTGCTGAAGAATTGGCTGGGTCGTGAATAACTTCTTTAGCTGCTGGAACCCTTTCTCTGCTTGCTCCGTCCAGCGGAAAGGCTGTTTCCCACAGATGCAGCTGGTGATTGGGTCAGACCAGCGAGCGAAGTCTGGGATGAATTTGTGGTAGTAGTTTGCGAACCCCAAGAAGCCTGCACTTCCTTCTTGTTGGTTGGCGCCCGCCATTCCAATACTGCTGAGACCTTTGCCGGGTCCATGGAGAGCCCTAGAGGCGAGACGCGGTACCCCAGGAAGTCTACTTCTTGCAGATCAAAGGCGCATTTTTCTAACTTGGCATATAGTCCATGATCCCGCAAACGTTGTAGCACCATTCTGACGTGTTTCTCGTGTTCCGATTGTGATCTAGAAAACACCAAAAAATCGTCCAAGTATATGATCAAGAACCGATCTAGATAATCCTGGAAGATATCGTTGACAAAATGCTGGAATGTTGCGGGAGCTCCGGATAAACCGTAATTCATGACTAGGGACTCGAATAATCCGAATTTGGTCTGGAAGGCGGTTTTCCATTCGTCCCCTTCTCTGATGCGAACTAGATTGTAAGCCCCCCGGAGATCCAGCTTGGTGTAAACCTTGGCCCCTCGAAGCCGGTCTAATAGGTCTGAGATCAAAGGCAGGGGATAGCGGTTCCGCTTCGTGATATTGTTCAATGCTCTATAGTCCACAACCAAGCGTAGGTCCCCTGACTTCTTTTTCACAAACATTACTGGGGAAGCGGCTGGGGATTGAGAGGGTCTGATGAACCCCTTGCGAAGGTTTGACTCTATGAACTCCCTGAGAGCTTCTTGCTCTGGTTCAGTCAGGGAGTAGAGATGTCCTCGCGGAATCGGGGCCCCCTCCACCAAGTCAATGGCACAGTCGTAGGGTCTATGTGGGGGCAGTTTTTCGGTTTCCTTTTCATTGAAAACGTCCCAAAAGTCCAAATATTTCTTGGGCAAGGTGATGATGGGCTCAGCGTCTGTGGCATGGCAGACCTTGGCTACTAGACAATGGTTTTGGCAATATTTCGAGGCAAACTGTAGTTCTCTGTTGGACCAGGAGATGTTTGGGTCGTGGAGCGTCAGCCATGGAATCCCCAAAATTACAGGGAAGTGGGGAACCTCGGTAACGAAGAAGGAAATTTCTTCCATGTGTTCCCTTATCCACATCCTGGTGGGTTCAGTCCATTGGCTTACTGGGCCCGTCTTTAGGGGACGACCATTTTAATTAAATGTTCATGTGGCCCGCCCTGTCTGCTCTGATTTGTGTTGTAATGTATATGATTGTTTTTGTACTATTATATTGTGTTATGATATATTGTTTTATTTTGTTATATTGTATGGTGTCTGGGCATGGCCCCATGTAAGCCGCCCCGAGTCCCCATTGGGGAGATGGTGGCGGGTTATAAATAAAGTTTTATTATTATTATTATTATTATTATTATTATTATTATTATTATTATCATCATCTATGGCTTGCACCACCCTGGCATTCTTGAAATCGTGATATTGTAATCCCAGAGAGTCGGCATACTCTCTGTCGATGAAATTGTTTGTTGCCCCTGAGTCTATCATGGCATGGATCATGACGGGTCCCTTTTTCACTGACCACAGCGTAATCACCAGGAGAAATAGGACCCCGGTTTGCGGCTCTTGAGCGGGGTTTTTGACCGGGTTGTCGAGCCTCTCTACGCCCGGTCGCTGGCTTCCCCCGCCGGCTTGGTTTCAGTCGCCGCGCCCGCTTCCGCCTGCGCGGAGGACGCCGCCGCCAGGCGGGTGGTGGGCTTTCCCTTGGCTGGGCATCCTTTGGCGAAGTGCCCCCCATTCCCGCAGTACCAACAGAGGTTTAAACGTTGGCGGCGGGCCTTTTCGGCAACATCTAGTCTGGGGCGCACATTGCCCAACTGCATCGGCTCCTCCTCGCTTCCCCTGGGGTTTGGGGCTGGTGGTGGGGGTCTCCACACTGGACGTGGCTGAATACTGGCGGAAGCGGGAGGTTTCACTCCGGCCCTTCCACTCTGGCCTCGGAGCCACTGCTTTTTGTTGGCAAGCAGGACTTGGCTCGTAGACAATGACTGATAAGTCTCTCAAGAGAATTTGGAGGGTCCACCTTAGAGATTTCTTCCTGCATCTCGATGTTGAGACCCTCACGAAACTGTCCTCTGAGGGCTATATCGTTCCAGCCGGTGTTCTGAGCCAACACCCGGAACTCGGCTATGTACTGGGACAATGGCCTGTCCCCTTGGAAAAGACGCCGGAGTTTATGGCCAGCCGCCTCCTCGTTGTCCTCGATCCCCCATGTCGCTTTAAGGTGATTCAGGAAGTTTTGCGCGGAACTTAGGTGCATGGAATTCGCATCAAATAGCGCCGTCGCCCAATTGGCCGCAGGCCCTTCTAGGAGGCTGTAAATCCATGCCACCTTGACTTCTTCTTGGGGAAACTCGGCTTGGCGGGCTTCAATGTACGCCTGGCACTGGCGACGGAAAACATGAACCTTGGAGGCTTCTCCAGAAAACTTGGTTGGAAGCGCTAGGGCAGGGAGCCGGACACCGCGTTCCTTCAAGCCCCGTATTTCTCCCTCCTGCGTACGGAGTGTATCACGGATTCTGTCGAATTCATCCTTGGAAATGGTGTAGCTGAGTGGTTGGGCTTCCGCCCCGGTTCCTGTAGACATCCTGGCCTAAGGTTAATTGGTGCTTAGGGTGGCGGAGTCAAACTGTCAGGACCCAGGCTACAGAGCACCAATAACCATGCGCAGAGGCCGGATTCTATCTAATATCTTTATTATAGGAATATATAAAGTCAATAAAAACAAGTGAAGAATAAAGTTCAGAAATAGACCTTTCAGGAAAGGTCAAATATAGTCCAAGAAAATAATGTCCAATATGTGATATTAAGGTCCACAGTTATAATCCAATAACTGAAACACACACTTTGCCAAGCAAAGTGTGGGGAAATGACAAGGTCCTTTAGTCCATAGAACTTGACAACAAGGCTGGAAACAAACTAGATTCTTGGCAAAACAAGGCTTGATACGAGGCAACAAGGAACAAGAACAGGGTCCGTGGCGAGGTCCGGGAAACAAGGCAGGCTTGGAACTTGGTCTTGGAAACAAGGAACTGGAGTTGCGTAGTCCACACACGATCTCACTCCTCAAGCTGACGAGTTGACTCCGCAAGGTTTCCTTCGCGGTAAAACACCTAAATAGGGTCTCGTTTCCCGCCAGAAACCCACTTTCCCTGGAGAACTAGAAGAGAGACCCAACTTTGTCTAGATGCATGACTCCTTAGAATTTCCCAAGGGAAGCAAACCTAATCAGCTAATTGTTTGGCTGCGATTCTGGCGCTCCGGCGATTCGCCTCCCTATTTCCTCTATCTCTATTATAATTGTCTCTTCGAGAAAACGGGGGAGAATTCTGCCCAAGGCTTGTTTGGCTGACTTCTTGAGGGCAAACATCCTCCAGGTGCAAGGGCTCCGATTCTGGCTGAATCGGTGGGAAACCCAAGTTTTCCTCTTCGTCTGCCACCATAGTACTAGGAACGGGACTACAAGGCCCATGAGACATCACACTCTTTCAGTTGATTCTGTCAGTAAAGCTAGTAGTATTATTAACCAGGTCTGTATTATTAATATTCACAGCAAATGGTAAATAAATACTGTCCTCACTGGCAAACTATAATAACATGTTTTGCAAGGGGATGTGGCAGAAGAGGGTTGCGTGCCACTCACTGCATGTACACGATGAATGCTTTTATTTAAAGCCTTGTAGCAGTCATTCATCATATTTCTGTTCAATGCCTCTTTGTAAATCATTACCAAATTAAACTCTTGAACATTCTTCCCTTACCAGCCCTTGTCAGTGCACTTTGCTCACCTCTGTGCGAGGGAGAAAGTCTGGATCGGCCTGGATCCTGGCTATAATTTCACAAAGAATGATCCCATATGAGAAGACATCCGCCTGAGAAAGAAAATATATGTTATTAGACGCGCCTTCTGATTGTTTTAACCATCAGTTTTCCTCTTCACATCATATAAGAGCTCTCCTTCATTATACCCCTATGGTATTCAAGGTTCTCACTTCCCACAATTTGCCAAAGGTACAGTTCAAGAAAACACAAGCCCAGGTTAGGAGAGAAGTAGTCTTTCTTCATAGCTCCTTAGGAATGATGGAAACATACCTATTGAATGACCCATTTTAGGATGTGCAGAAAGGCAACCATAAAGAGGCCTCAGTGAAGATTTTCTTCTACAGGATTCTCTGCTTCTTTCTCTTTAAAACTTGATGCATCTATATGCTTCTAGATCAAATTGCTTCTTTTTGCTTTCTTCCCCCTGACTCTATGCTGTAAGGGGTTACTGGAGTGTGTGTTCTTTAAACTTTACCCATAATAGTAGAACAAATGGCTTTGTGACTGACACTGATACTAGTTAATTAGTTCTGATGACCAGAAGAACTTTTGTTTCTTGAGCTCAGAAAATGCTATAGGTCTGTCCAAAATGTGATGTGTGCACTTCCATGCCAAGCTCCCTCTTAAAATTTATGTACTATAAAAATGGTTCAGCGAAGTTTCACAACGTGTTCTCTGGATGGGAGGTGAGCAGTACTGTTCTAACCTACACAGACACACGTTTACTATGGTGCAAGCTTTCAAGGATTAAAATCTACTTCATTAGATAAATGTATAGCAGCAAATATATTATTATATTTTATGATTATATTTATTTATACCCCACTTTATCTCCTCCGAAGAAGACTTAAAGCGGCTTTCCTTTGCTTACCACCATCAAGGAAAACAGGAAACACTGCATTATAAATTCATTGTCTTTACATAGAATGAAACTGTCTTGTAACCTACACAATTCTGAAACCAGGAAAGAGGACAGTCCTTTAAAGAAAATGCATTAACCTAAGCTGCTTGATTCACTGTGATCGTGTGAGAACACCAGTAAAGACATAAATGTGCATGAAATCCAGCCCTGTCCTCATCCCATCCCAATCAGACAATAATACTTTATTGAAGTGATAGTAACCGAAAACATGCCAACCTTTTCATTGTATGGCTCATCTCTCAGCACTTCAGGTGCCATCCAATAAGGAGACCCCACCACTGGCAGCTTCTCACTTTACAAATTTTAAGAGGAGATGGTTAGAAGGAGTATTTTATAAGCACTTAATGTGCTCTTTAACTTTCAGCATAAAAATTGGTATCACCTAAACCCATACAAAATATATAAATTCAGTTTAGGAACTAACGTACAAATATTATAAGATTTAATTCTGAGGGGAAATGCTTTCTAGAAGCAGAGAGATTTAATTTGCCATAGTGGAGGCAAAAAAAAAAAAGCTTTAAACTCTATGTCCAATTTATCTGTATATTTTAGCTGAGCTCTGTTTCAAACTATTTCAGTTTAGTCCATTATTGGATCTGCTGAACTGTTTTAAGTAGTTTAAATGGGTACAAAGCATATTATATAATAATACTAAATTGTAGAAGTATGCAAAGCATATCCAAGATCAAAACTGTTACAAGAATAGTAACTATATTTTTAACTCATCAATTAGCACTTGTGGTACTTTGCAAAATAGAAACAATTTTAAAGGTGACTTTTAATGGGAAAAATTGGAGCACAGGAAAAAGATAAAATGAACAAAATAGTGGTATCTGAACAGATTCTTTTTAACATCTAAGGCTCTTGAATTTACAAGCATTTCCACCAACTGTTTTAATGCCAGACTCATCTCATGTAAAGAAAAATGTATCTGAACATATGCAAAGTCCACTACACAATCAGTATCTAAGAACAGCCTGCACCAGCACTAACAGCTGGAAGGTAGTGCAAGCCTATACCATGCACAGGGACATCTAAGTACTTCCCTCTTTGTAGAAGTTAACCTTATTTGACCATAATGTAGATTTATGCTGATTACTTCCAGTGATACATGTGTTTTAGTCGACAACAGCAAAACCAGTGAAATCTTACGGCCCTCTAAACATTAACCAATTTATTACGGCATAATCTTTTGTGAACTAAAGGCCACTTTATCAGAAAGAGTGAAGTATTATCCCGAATGGGTAGGTACAGTGTACACACATGGGTGTATTTAGGAAAATATAAACAATGACTTGGTTTTCCAGTTTTGTTGCTAAACTGAAAGTTGGCACTAAAAACTGTGATATTTCAAGGGAAAATTCTAACATGAAATACCTGGATTAGAACAATAAAGTTCAATGCTGTTTGGTTAATTAACATGTTTTACAGCTATTGTGAATGGCCACTGAATACACTTATAACACTGTCAGACTGCGTGCTTTGCATCTTTACCATTTAACTTCTGATGTTCATATAATATTCAATGTGAAAGAGCACATACAAGCTTTGAGGATAATATGTTATGCATCTGATGACACTGGGCTTTCAGTTCATGAAAACATGTGTCGTAGTAAGTCTGGTCTTTCAGTCTCTACAGACTGCACTATTCATGCAAATTCAGCATTAATAATCAATTAGAATTGAAAGGCTAAAATCCTTGACCAACTTTAAGACTGGGACTTATTTACTATCTTTTTACACCAAAGATGTGGACAAACTTTCACTGCTGATATTTTAAAATTAAAATAGTGCTACTAATGGTCAAAGTGTGGTATTAGTGATATTTTATGAGATTAGAAAAGTTAGTAAGTTAAAACCAACAGACAGATAGTGTGAAGCTCATAGAGTAGGTACTGTTGTTGAATGTGTAGTATTCATTTAATGGTAGGGGGTTGTCGTAGTGACAATGATTGTTGTAGATTATGTTGTATTTGTTGTAGTTTCTTTTTATATTAAGAAAAATACTTGCATGGTTTTGTTTTTGTGAGTGGGGAATGATTTTGTGACTATTTTATTCAAGTGTTTTGCATATTAAGTTGTGCGTTTGTTTGTTGGTCTATTCTTTGTTAAATAAAAATTAATTAAAAAAACAAAATAAGAATTGAAAGGATAAATAACCAATTCAATGGAAATTAACCAGAAAGTTTTTGTCCTGAGCCTAAAAAGCATGTACCCATTATTCCCCATTATTATTTAGCTCAAAATTGTAATGCTACTGATTTTTCATTCTGATTAACTTACCTAAAATCTGGGATTTTCTCTGCCAAGCCAAAGTCACCAACTATAGCAGAATATCCACTCTCATCATGCTTTATCAAACAGTTCTGAAAGAAATAGAAAAGTAATGTTGTGTAATTTGAATGTCACTATTAGAAAACTAAAAACCTGAAACAAGATATTTCCCAATTCATAATATATATAGGGGGATATATTGTGAAAGCATAAACGCCTGGTTTGTTTTTAGTTCAATAAGGTATATGTTCTTGTACAATTGCGCCACATGTTGAGCACAGCACTAAAACACAAGACAGCATCAGGCAGGAGTGGGCTTCTTTCAACTGGCATCCTGCAACATCAAGAACATCAGATACTCCTGCATGATCATATAAAGAATTGTGTAGAAAGACAAGGTGGCGACTTTTCAATATTGAATCTTGAATATGCTCTTCTTAAGCACTGAGATGGCTTAAAACAGGTTAAAACAAACATTATTTGTTTTAACCTGAATTAGATGTACCACATGCAGTTCACTTTGGGATTTATACATTTACACAAGGTCAACAGAATCAGGCCAACCCAACACAAACTAAAGCTTCTCAATTATGGCCTTTGTTATCTCTCGTCAAAGAATGCATTCATTCAGCTTGCTTGTGGTTAAATATTTGTTCACTGCAAAATACAGCTAAACCCTAGAGGGATAACATTAATCATACTGCAATGCTAAAACCATGATGTAAATTCAGCAGCACTCAGTGCAGAAATAAACATGTGCTAATAAGAGGCATTTTACAAGTAAGATTTCTCTTCATCCTGTGTTGGTCCAGCTACTTTGACAGCTTTTAAATATAGGATAAAATTAAACTGAGCTTTTCTCTCTGGTTTACGGACTTCATATCCTGAAGATGCAGTAATTTTAGAAGAAATTATCATGCTGGTCAGCAAATAACTGATATTCACTGCTTGCTTTTCTGCATGAGCCCATCTGTCCACTGTATGGTTTACAACTATTGCAAGGAAAACCTTTAAATCTAGACTACGAACTGTTTGCACTGAGATTAAAGAGTACAGAAGTGTATTTTTATATTTTGTAAACAAGAGATTTGGGGAAATCAAGTCAATCTCATATCTCCTTAATTCTTTAGTGCTCTAGATAGATTCACTATCTACCACACTCCATCCACAAACAGAACAGTTTCACCTAAATTCTAACTGTTAAAGCAATTTGCTGAAACTATATACACAGAAGAGCTATCAGTAAATTAAGCCATGAACCAAAACACTCATGTCACACACAATGTTTAGCACTATTCATAAAGAAGGCTGTACTAGTCCTTATTGCACTAGTACATGTTTGCCCAAGAGAGTCTTGAAAAGTGAGATCTCTTTGGTTGCAATCTTTCCTGGCTCCATGCTCACTTAGTATTAAATGTCAGAGAGCATAATGGATTTTTTTAAACTGCACATTACTGCAAGTTTTACCACACTAACCAAATTAAGGAACAGGAAGTGATGTTATCATTGATGAATTTGTCTTCCCACTGCAAATATTAGATGTCAAAAATGTCTAACAATTTCATAAACTCTTACTTACCCTGTTTCTCTGAAAATAAGTCATCTCCTGAAAATAAAACCTAGTAGAGGTTTTGCTGAATTGCTAAATATAAGGCCTCCCCTGAAAGTAAGACCTAGCAAAGTTTTTGTTTGGAAGCATGCTCGACGAACAGAACACCAGAGCATGCAGGATCGGGAAATGTACGTACCATAGATTGATGTACATGGAAATAGTGGTAGTAACAAGAGATTCTTGATAGGATTCACAGTTTGTCTGGTCATGCTGGTTTATGATGACAACTACTGAACAGTATATAATAAATGTTCATTTTTTTGGTTCAACAATAAATGTGAATTCTTCTTCATGGAAAAGTAAGACATTCACTGAAAATATGACCTAGGGCATCTTTGGGAGCAAAAATTAATATAAGACACTGTCTTATTTTCAGGGAAACACAGTAGTTTTTGCTTGTCTGAAGTTACTGTGGCTATAGATCAAAGTATTGTATTAAATGTATTACATGAATCTGATGTGAATTACTATAATTTAAAATCTAACATACAAATACAGTGGGACCTTGGGATGTGCTCAGATTGGGTTCCAGTACCCTGCATGAATACCAGAATCCATAGATGCTCAAGTCCCATTATATCCATGGCATAGTAAATAGTATCCCTTATATAAAATGGCAAAGTAATAGTTTGCTTTTTGGAATTTGGGGGTGGGGGTGGGTGGGTGGGCAATAGTTTCATGTCATGAATGTTTAAATCTTCACATGGAGAATCCATGGAGAGCAAAAGCTGATTGTATAAAATAATTTTATTGGTACTCTAGCAGGGCTTTGCAATATAGGGCAAATTTGGATGCTTATGCATTATGCTAACCTCAGACAACCTTCCATTGACGATCTCTGGGAAGCTGGTACTGATACTTATACTGATACTTATTTTGATTTGCAGACCAGTCTGTCTAACCCCAACACTAGGAAAAATAGTACAATAGATTATACAGGTCTGTCTGCAAGAAGTTTGATTATAATACAATATCAATAGGAGCCAGCATGGGATGGTCAAGAACAAATCCTGATAAACGAATATTTCTTTTCTTCAATAAGGTCACTACTTTAGTAGATGGTGGAAATGCTGTGGCTGTTGTTTATCTGGTTTTTAGCAAAGCATTTAATAAGATCCCCATAATATTTTGATTACCAAAATGTGGAATAGATAAGAACATTAACATATAGATTCATAATTCATTAGAAAACCACGTTCAAAGGTTCATCATCAGTGGCTGCACTTCAAACTGGGAGGAGGTCTTGAATGGACCTTGAGATCTATCCAAGGACCATACTCTTCAATACTTTTATTAATTATTTAGATTATGGGGTGCAGCTTGTCAAGTTTGCAGATGACACAAAACTGGGAGGGATGGCTAACCCATTGGAAGATAGCACAATTCAAAAGGACCCAGACAAACTGGAAAATTGGGCAGAAATTAATAAAATTAAATTCAAAAGAAACAAATACAAAACTCTGAGGTCACAAAATCACATGCACAGGTGAGGGATACATGGCTCAGTAGTACCATAAGCAAAAAGGACCATAAGTTCTTTGATCGCAAATTAAACATGAGCCAGCTGCATTAAAGAAAGTGAATGCTATAGCCTGCATTAAAAGAAGCAAAGTTTCAAGGTTGAAGAAGGTAAAAGTCACACTATATTATGTGATAGAAAGGCCTCAACTGGAGTACTGCATTCAGTTATGGGCACCTCATTTTAAGAAATGAAACAAGTTTAGAGAAGGGCAATGGGGATGGATAAAAAAATATGGAGAACAAAGTATCTGATGAAAGATTGAAAAAGCCGGGCATATTCAGCTTTGTGAAGAGAATACCTCAAGGGCTGTCAAAAGAGGAGAGGCACATTTGCTTTTTGCTACTCCAGAGGACAGAACTGAACCTAACTGTTAGAGTAAGAGATTCAGCAATGGAACCAATTGCCTAAAGAGATGCTGAGGTCTCCTCTGAAAAATCACTGGACAGCTACCTGTTGAGAATGCCTTAGTTAGAGATCCTGCACTGAGTAGGGAGTTGGACTAGATGGCTGAGTAGGGAGTTGGGCTAGTGTGACCCTTTCCAACTGATTTTATGAATCATAAACATAAGACAATCAGGGTGAGAAATAATGGTTAAATTTGGGTACTTAATGTTTCTATACGGTCTTAGAAAATAAGTCTTTATCATGAAGCTCAGTGCTGGGGAAAAGGTGGGGTATAAATAAATTAATAATGATAAAATAATAATGCCTTAATTCAAACAGTAACAGGAATATATTTGGTCAGTAGGAGTGGATATGGGGTTGTATTCCACTTGAAAAAAACAGGAGAAGAGAACAGGAGCTGTTAGTCTGTTTTCAATCACAATTCAAAGTGCTGTCCATTACCTTTGGAACATGAAATGGATATCTAAAGGATATCAGTATTTTCCATGTCACCAAACCCAGAGAGGTTCTTTTGTATGTCTTACCATTCAAGACAGTCTGAAACAGGGCCAACAGAAACAAGGCCAATAAGAACATCCATTGTTCATCAGGTCAATAGCATCTACTGACAATTCCTAAGCAGAGCTTTCCTAGGCTGAATTTTACCAAACAATGAATGTGAAATATTCTTCAGAAAAGTCATGCATTCTACATAGCCCTATGGCTCTTCCTAGGCAGATCCGGGTTCCTTCAAACATACTGCTACACTGCTCACATAAAATGGTCCAATAATACATTTAAAAACCTGTCTATTGATATTTCTCCATTAGAGAGGTGTTGTTCTTTTGTGCTTTACATGATCCAAGTTGTGCCTTAGGCAGAAATTTCTGCTGAAAGTCTCTTAAAGAAGCCCAAACAGGCTCTAAAGAGTTAATAAATGTTTATACATAAACAGATGTGAGAGAGCATAAAGCTCTTTTTGTGTGTTGGGGGAGCTTAACATCTGCTTTGCAGTGTAATCCTGCAAAGGAAGTGAAACATTTATCTTTTCCTCCCTCAAAGAACAGATAGGCACTAGCAATAACTTCTCCATGCCACATGTCATTTCTATTGGTTTTCCCATTGTGTTATAGAAAGAAAATTCCTCTGAAAGGAACTCAGGTGTGTTGTTGCAGTTGCACTCATACAGCAGTAATTAAGTGCAACTTGTTCTGTCAAATGGCAATGACAAATGAGTCAGGCAACAGGAAACATATAGTTCTGCATTTTAAGATTATAGTAAGAAAAATATTATATAGCCATTGCATAATGGTGATAGAATTCAAATAAATATTGCTGTCTAACAATACTATATATTCTTGCCAATAGAGAATTTTAATATGCCAGGAAAGCAGGTGGGAAATTAGTGGATTATTAACATATGGTCTATAAAATTGGGAAGTGGTAATGAGAAATTTCTGTTTATAAAAACAGAATTAATTAATTGGTTTTAAGTTGTATTGAATTGTGCTTTTTTTTGTGAGCCGCTCTGAGTCCCCCTCGGGATGAGAAGGCCAGGGTATAAGTGCAGTAATAAATAAATACTTGAAAATTTGCTCAACATAAAAAAACATGCAAATTAATTTTGAATTCCACACAATGTGTTCTCAAATGTGCTTGAATCAAATTAAAGTAGGATCAATAAAATATAATAGACCAATGGGGTTAGCAGAACTTACACATATGGTGACTATTCTTTTTAGGACTAACAATTCGACTGTAGCTTTAGGTGTGTGTATATATAAGAATGTGTATATACACAAAACACATGCCCCTTTCAGAGAGTTCCAAGTGTTGCCCATAAGTTACCTTTTGTCATTACAACCTATAGAGCAGTGGTTCTCAACCTGTGTGTCCCCAGATGTTTTGGCCTTCAACTCCCAGAAATACTAACAGCTGGTATACTGGCGGGGATTTCTGGGAGTAGGCTAAAACACATGGGGACCCACAGGTTGAGAATCACTGCTCTCTCTCTCTCTCTCTCTCTCTCTCTCTCTCTCTCTCTCTCTCTATATATATATATATATATATATATATAATTATCTCCTGCAATGCAGATGTGAACACCGAAATGGTGGTTTGCCTAATGCATGTACTAAGTTTATGGTTTAAACGAGGTTCAAACTGAGGTTTTCCCACTTTGTTGCTCAGCCTCTTAACCAGCATACTATAGTCAATGTATACGACATCACCAAAAAGAATTCCTTTAATGTGGCACCAATTGAAATATGTTGTAATATTAAATGATAATGATGCAAGCTAAATACTGTTCAGCTAAAATGTCTTATTCTGGTATTTCAGATATAAAAAAAATCATGGCGAAGACTCCACACAATTATCAGTTAATATCTGCCTCTGTTTGGAATGAGTTTCATGAAGAACTACAAAATTAGTATAGTGAAATCTTGAAAGAGTCCCATAAACAGGGGAAAGTTTGGGATATTTTTCCTTCCAACACCAGAGACAATAACTCTTTATTCCACTGTATTCCATCTCTACAGAATTGGCAGACTGTAAAAGAACATCCCAGCTGGTCATTTGCAGCACTGACATGTCAGCTTCTATTGTTAATGCGAATGCATCTTATTTCTGAAATATTTTTAAAATCATAATCAGTCTCTTGAGTTTTATGGCAGCTCTTTTTATGAGTTAGTGTCATCACAAAATATAGATTTTGGGATGATAAGTTTCTGATTGTTCTCCAGCAGTTTGGAATTAAGCAAAGCTCAAAAATTACCAAAGGATTTGGAAAGAAAAATGAATAATTTCCACACTACTAGCTGCAACTGGAAATAATAGCAGTGGTGAGAGATCTTGAAATTAATATTTATACAAGATTTTGGATTTCTGTTTTCGTTGATGCATGCTTTCAATTGTTTCCAACTTACAGTGACCCTAAACCAAACTTATTGTGGGGGTTTCTTGTCAAGATTTGTTCAGAGAAGTTTTTGCCTTTGTCTGCCTCTAAGCCTGAGTATGATTTCCACAAGTCACCCAATGAATTTTGATGGTTGAATGGGGAATTGAACCCTTGTTTCCCGGAGCCTTAGTCCAATACTCCAACCACTACACTTCACAGGCTCCTATTGCTGTTTTACCAACATCTGAAATAGCTTTTGGAGTAAAACCACCAGCTGGCTCAATATAACCTGATAGCAGCTTAATTTGCCTGCGGAACATTAATCTGCATTACTGGGAGCATTTAGATACACAACATTAAGCCTTTAGGAAAGGTGTACAAGACAAATTTCTGTACCTGCAACTTCTTATTCTTTCAAACAATTTGGTTGTCTAAATTTCGGTAACGAGGGGTTAGGATAATTTTTGGCAATCAAACTAAGGAAATTTGAGTTGTGCAACTGTGTTCTCGGAAACACAATCCTAACCCATTTACTTTGACCTCTATTTCAGGTTAGTTTCCTCTCAGACATCTCCACAACATGAGTTTTTCTGGGAAAGTTTAATCCACTAAACTATGTTTCAGTGTTTTCTCACAATCCTTTAAAGTGACAATTTATGTAACAGTTTTACTGCTGGAGGCACTGAGAGGGTTGGGGAGAGCAAAACTACCTCACAATATTAGCTTTCCATGAAGTGTAACACATCTGTTGGAAAATAATTTAATGTGATGAAATAATAGTACCTTAGATGTTAAATCTCGATGGAAAATGCCTTTAAAGTGAAGATAACAAAGTCCTAGAGCAATGTCCAAGGCCAGTTTCACTCTCACTGTCCAGGGAAGATGCTGATTGCCGTCTAATAATTGTTCCAGGTTACCACAGTTGATATACTGGGGGAAAAAAGATTTGTCATTATAACAATAAAATTACAGTTAAAACTGGAGTTCAAAACAATGCATTTTTGATAGCAAAGGTGGTTGATTTTTTTTTTACTAGGATGTTAAATGATTTTATAAGGCTGTATAAATAATATACTAAGTTGTGAACATAAGCAAATTGTGAGAAAACTATATGAGGACATTTCAAAGTTACTCAGATGGCGGTCATGCGCCCAGCAGAAAATCAACACATTGCTATTTCTACTTTAATGGGTTTTTTAAAAAAAAAAGAAAGAAAGAAAAGGAAAATAATTCTACACCGATGATTCTACGTCAAATAACAAGATAGCAAAAAGTGTGGAAACAAGACACAGTCATACTGACTCTTATAATGTCTACTTCCTTAAAATGCTTCTGTATTAAAAACTATAAGCAAATACAACAGTCTTTCATAACTTAACAGAGCCTAGATTTCCACTGCTTACTTTTTGCCAACAGGAGAGAGACAGACTGGAGGAGGGTATTAACCATTATTCTCTCCCCCATTATTTGCACAATAACAAGTTCTGGTTTAGTTTGATTATTTGGGAATCTTTAGATTCACAGATTGCTCAAAACAGCATACCACTGTGAAATATTTCCACAAGCTAACACATACAATAGAGCCACACAGATGTATTACCAAAACATGAATGCACAACATTCTACATATTACACAACTCCTGTAATAAATTCAGACTAAAACATTGCATTCTAAATGTCACTGCCTTAATATTAAGCAAGGACTGATATAATTTGCTATACTGGAAATCAAAGAATTGTTAATTTCAAACTGTCCAAATTACTCAAGGATCTAAGGAGCAAAACGACATGTTCTTTGGCTAGCCACCAAACCACTTGGCCCAGATTTTAGGAGCCAGCTCAAGTTTCTCAGTATCTTATGCCAGGAGTGTTCAAGGCCACTTCACAAAAAATGCCGTTGTTTACCACTTGTGGACCAGGATTATGATATACAGTGATCTCTGCTATGAACCAATTAATTCAGCATAGTAGAAAGATATATCAATCATTCTCTGGTTGCAGCAAGTACTCTGTTGAAGTAAATACAAGATTCAGCTAACTTAGAGCAGCATCACATTTGATGCAATGAGAAACTGTATATAGCGAATACACAATATTTGTACAGGAACCATGCACATGCTATAGTCAGAAACCGATAACAATACCACTTTTCCCTCTTCCCCTGCCAAGAATGGTTTTTTGGGAAAAAAGTAAGTATATTCATAACACTGAAGCTGTGACCAAAGACAGCCCCAAAATATAAAACTTAGGGATTACACTACTACAACAATCAGGGTTGTTTTCTTTTCAGTCCGCAGGGAACAACATTTTGTCAATTTCTGCAGCAGACCTTTCTGCACTTACTAGCAATTCATTTCTATATACCAGACTGCATCTGCTTCTTAAGAGTCAAGGCATAAAGGGAGTACTGTATTGACAGCAGACCCACTATTACCAGAGTGATGCTAAGGACAGCTAACCTCTCAGAAAAAGACACTTCAAAGATGAATGAAAGTGTGGGGAACTGTGGTTGTTTGAAAGAGTAGATTTCACACTTCCCGATTGTTTACAGCTTTAAGAAAAGTATGCCTGCCTGTATTTTTTATTTTTAATCAGCTTACACAGCTGTGCAGCTTTTGCTTGCTTCTGGGAAAGATATATTTGAAAAAGAGAAAAATGGAGTAGACATCACAGCAGTAGAGACTAGAGAAAATGGGGAGAGAATCAGCCTAGATTATTTATGCTAGGGCAGCCAAAGTGGTTCTGTTGATGGTCTGAGGCAAAGGTAACAGTGCTTCATGTGAGGTTGGTGAATAGTCATCTAGCTCTTAATCCTGGATGAGGCTACCTACCTGATTTATATCAGAGTTTTTGTGGATAGGATTGGAGATCCACAAGTGTAATAAATATCTAGAATCATGGAATCATAGAATAGTAGAGTTGGAAGAGACCTCATGGTCCATCCAGTCCAACCCCCTGCCAAGAAACAGGAAATCACATTCAAGGCACCCCCGACAGATGGCCATCCAGCCTCTGCTGAAAAGCCTCCAAAGAAGGAGCCTCCACCACACTCCGGGGCAGAGAGTTCCGCTGCCGAACAGCTCTCACAGTGAGGAAATTCTTCCTGATGTTCAGGTGGAATCTCCTTTCCTGCAGTTTGAAGCCATTGTTCCGCATCCTAGTCTGCAGAGCAGCAGAAAACAAGCTTGCTCCCTCCTCCCTATGACTTCTCCTCACGTATTTGTACATGGCTATCATGTCTCCTCTCAACCTTCTCTTCTGCAGGCTAAAAATGCCCAGTTCTCTAAGCCGCTCCTCATAGGGCTTGTTCTCCAGACCCTTGATCATTTTAGTTGCCCTCCTCTGGACGCTTTCCAGCTTGTCAACATCTTCCTTCAACTGCGGTGCCCAGAATTGGACACAGTATTCCAGGTGTGGTCTGACCAAGGCAGAATAGAGGGGTAGCATGACTTCCCTGGATCTAGATGCTATACCCCTATTTATGCAAGCCAGAATCCCGTTGGCTTTTTTAGCAGTCGCATCACATTCTTGGCTCATATTTAACTTGTTGTCCACGAGGACTCCAAGATCTTTTTCACACGTACTGCTGTCGAGCCAGGCGTCCCCCATTCTGTAACTTTACATTCCATTTTTTCTGCTGAAGTGAAGTATCTTGCATTTGTCCCTGTTGAACTTCATTCTGTTAGTTTCGGCACATTTCTCTAGTCTGTTAAAATCGTTTTGAATTCTGCTCCTGTCTTCTGGAGTGTTAGCTATCTGTGACGGCGCAAGTGCCGCTATCTATATGTCAAACTATAAGTTGCAAGATTTGAATTGTTGTATCATGCCTGATTTTGCCCTTACCCTGTAAATGTAGTTGGATTGGTTATTTATATCTGTCAATCAATGTTGTTTGCACCTGTTATATTGCTCACTCAGCTCAACTGTTTGGCTCCACCTCTTCCTGGAGTAGGACAGTGTTTCCTCCCTTTTATTCCACCAGCAAGCTCTCTACCAGATGGACGTGAGAGAGAGACTTGGTTCTGAAAGCCCTTGAAAAGTTACCTCTCAGCACCAGTTCTGAGGTTCTTACCCTTGGGACTTACACTTCATGTTCAGGGCCAATCTGAACAATGTTGAGGAGTCTCAAGCGCCTTCACATCAGTCCTTTGGCAACAGAGGAAGACTCTGTCTTCAGATATAGGTCACTGGACTGAGGCTGAGTTTGCTCCGGCATTCACAGCCAGAGAAAGAGGGATCTGGAAAAGCTCCATGGACTTAAAACAATAAAAGACTGTAATGTATATTTTCTTTTACCCCCTTTGTGAACAATAAACCCAGTTTTTGAGTTATCTACAGTGTTTTGGTCCTTGGGAGTTCCAGTTTCCCTAAAGGAGGGCAAGAAGCAATCCCCTGGGGAAAGATGTCACGTCCATGCCTCTTTCACTAAGAGTTACAGCCCCAGGCACGACGGCACACTATCCCTCCCAATTTGGTGTCATCTGCAAAATTGATGATCGTGCCTTCTAACCCTTCGTCTAAGTCGTTAATAAAGATGTTGAATAGAACTGAGCCTAGGACGGAACCCTGCGGCACTCCACTCGTGACTTCCTTCCAAGATGAAGACGACGCATTGGTGAGCACCCTTTGGGTTCGTTCGCTTAGCCAATTACAGATCCACCTAACTGTAGTTTTGTCTAGCCCACATTTTACTAGTTTGATTGCCAGAAGGTCGTGGGGGACTTTGTTGAAGGCCTTATTGAAATCCAGGTAGGCTACATCCACAGCGTTCCCTCTATCAACCCAACTCGTAACTCTATTGAAAAAAGAAATCTGATTAGTCTGGCATGACTTGTTTTTGGTAAATCCATGTTGGCTATTAGCAATGACTGCATTTGTTTCTAGATGTTCGCAGACCACTTCCTTAATGATCTTTTCCAGGATCTTGCCTGGTATCAACGTGAGGCTGACCAGATGGTAATTGTTTGGGTCATTCTTTTTTCCCTTCTTGAAGATAGGGACCACATTCGCCCTCCTCCAATCTGCTGGGACTTCTCCTGTTCTCCAAGAACTCTTGAAGATAATTGCCAGTGGTTCTGAAATAACCTCAGCTAGTTCCTTCAATACTCTTGGATGTAGCTGATCTGGCCCTGGGGACTTGAATTCGTTTAGAGAGGCCAGGTGTTCCTGGACAACTTGTTTCCCTATTTGGGGTTGGATTTCCCCTAATCCTTCGTCCATTCCATGTTGCTGAGGTTGAAGATGGCTTTCTTTTTGTGAGAAGACTGAGGCAAAGAAGGCATTAAGTAGTTCTGCCTTTTCCCTGTCCCCTGTCACCATCACCCCATCTTCTCCTCGCAGAGGCCCTATTGCCTCTTTATTCTTCCTTTTTCTACCAACGTAGGCAAAAAAGCCTTTTTTGTTGTTTTTAATGTCTCTGGCAAGCCTGAGCTCATTTTGTGCTTTGGCCTTGCGAACCTTTTCCCTACAGGAGTTGGCTATATGTTTGAATTCTTCTTTGGTTATTTCTCCCCTTTTCCACTTCTTGTGCATGTCTCTTTTGAGTCTTAGCCCGGTTAGAGTTCTTTGGACATCCATTCTGGCTTCTTCGCACTTGTCTTATTTTTTTTCTTTGTTGGCACTGTTTGCATTTTCGCCTTGAGTATTTCACTTTTAAAAAACTCCCATCCAACCTTAACTCCCTTGTCTTTTAATATTGGTGTCCATGAAATGCCGCTCAATAATTCCTTCATTTTTTGGAAGTCAGCTCTCTTAAAGTCCAGAATGCGTGTTTGACTTGTCTTAGTTTCAACCTTCCTTTGTATCGCAAACTGCAGGAGCACATGGTCACTTGCCCCTAAGGATCCGACCACTTTGACTGTATTGATCAGGTTTTCCACATTTGTTAAGATTAGATCAAGAATAGCAGATCCCCTTGTTGCCTCTTCTACCTTCTGGATCATAAAATTGTCTGGAAGGCAAGTGAGGAATTTGTTGGACTTTGTACTCTTGGCCGAGTTTGTTTTCCAGCAGATATCGGGATAGTTGAAATCGCCCATGACTACTATATCTCTTCTTTGTGCCTGTTTGGTCAGCTGTTGACACAAGACTTCATCAAGTCCTTCATCCTGACTCGGAGTTCTGTAGTAGACACCCACGATGAGATCTCTTTGAGTCCCGGTTCCCTTGATTCTTATCCAGATGCTTTCAAGGTGGTTTCCCGGATTACAGTCTTGCATTTCTTCTGCAACGTAACTGTTTTTGACATATAAAGCTACTCCCCCTCCTCTCCCCTTTGTTCTATTTCTGTGAAAGAGGTTATAGCCCTCAATGGCTGCATTCCAGTGATGGGAGTCATCCCACCAGGTTTCAGTGATGCCTATGACATCGTACGTATGGTGCTGTGCTAAAAGTTGGAGTTCGTCTTGCTTATTTCCCATGCTCTGTGCATTAGTGTAAAGACATGTAAGCCCCTGTGACCTTCCCTCAAGCTGTTTATTTGGGATTATTTTGCTTTCGGTACTTGGTCCTTGCTGTGTTTGTGCAGCCCTCCGTTTAGCCTTTTGGCGGTTCCCTGTGGTCGTGGGTAATATAGTGTTCGCCAGGCTGTTGTTCCCCTCCCCCAGTGGATCTAGTTTAAAGTGCGCCTGATGAGGTTTGTGAGTCTGTGTGCAAAAAGATGTTTTCCTACATGTGTGAGATGCACCCCATCACTTGCCAGTAGGCCAAATTTGCTGTTCTGGACTCAAGAGCCAATAATGAGAAACAAGGAAGGAGACTTGCAATGATTTTACTGCAATGGTATCTTCCTAATTAGGTGTGTTATTCTATAGTCCATCTGGTTTCAGTGTATTTGAAAGCTGACATTTGGGACAGCACAGGGATTCTACAAGTGTACTACCAAACAATTCTCTTTCCTGATCTACAATCCTCACTACTAGTTATGCTGGAGAATGTCAACATAAATTCTACTTAGAAACATTTCCCTGGCAATCAGGGATCAGTCCCAGCTGGTACTTGGCTCCTTCTCATTCAGAAAGGTGCATTAGAATTGCTGAGCAGCAATCGATGAATCACTACTTGGTGGGGTTTACACTTACTAGGTCCTAAAAGCTTCTCTAAAGGCCAGGGAACAATTAAAATCGTGTATTTTCAGAAGCTGATTAATACAAATAGTTTCCTGACTTTTTCTGGTTTTTTTCTGTCACAAGACTGGCCCATGGAACAAGAAAATGGCCTGCTACAACTCACACAATTGTACTTGAATTTTTTCTTCCACCAAGTGGAGCAAGATAAATTCCCTGGTTCTCATGACAATGTGTGTATGGGGGGGGGGGTATCATTGGTAATGAAGATAAATGCTTGCCTATAAGTAATTTTTTATCTGTACAGTCAAGCATATCTGCTTAATAGTTTCAATGTTGAGTAAATTTAAGGAAGAATTTTCTCAGTGAAGTTTCACTTTTGGAAAAAGCTCCCTTTAAATATAAATTTAACAAAACTTTAGCAGAAAATATGTAGGATCTTGAGCGTTGGCCTATGACTCTGGAGATCAGGATTTCAATTCCTGCTTGGTCATAGAAACCCATTGGGTGACCTTGGGCAAGTCACACTTTCATAGGCTCAGAGGAAGGCAAATATTTCAACAAGTCTTGCCAAGAATACCCTGTCATAGGTTCACCTTAGGGTCACCATAAGCTGAAGACCCCAAAACAACATTAAAATCTTTCCCAATTTTCAATAAGCACATTTCAATTTTGAAGCAACCTGAGGAGTGGATACATTATCTCTTGCAGCTGCAAAAGGCTTGTTTTGGTTTGGTCAAGGCCATAATCAGATTCACGCTGGAAAGCTTCTTCTAGCATGTCTCCTGGATATAAAAGGGAACATAGGCAAAAGATCGAAATTTTTAAATTTTATGCCCTATAAATGATTAAGTGGAATCTTATTGGTTGCTATGGGCTAAAGGTACAAATCTAATTTTTTGCCCCTTGAGCGTTATGGTTTCACACCTCACATTTTTTCATAGAAGGTAACTGTAGTTTTAAACCTTTTTCAACTTGTATTGACTTTAAATTGTTCTTATCATAATCATTATCATTATTTCAAGTTTTGCTATTTCGTAGTTTGTATTTTAGCTTTGTGCTTGTTTTACTATTCAGAGTTTTGTACTCTGCTTATGCTTTGATTCTTGTAGGTCCAAATCTTTTCTAGTGAAATCACAGCATATTGTTGGCCCTTGGTCATTGCTGGGGTTTGGTTTCAAGACTTCACATAGATAGATAAAGTGCACTCCATGGTCACCGCTATGATCATAGTTATCCCCCAGTGCTGATACTTGCCAAAACGCCAGCATGATTGGAGAGGGGAGGTGGGAAAGAAGTAGGGATGATCCCCCTCTTCCTCCCCCACCCCCGAGTTAGATAGTGCTGGCACTATCATCATCACTGGTGAGGAGCAATGATCAAGAGCAATGATCAGGAGCAATTGTGCACTCCATGGCCATTGCTACGATAGCAACTGATAGTGACAGTAAATACTATCCCTTGTCTGGGCTGCCCAAGCCTGGAGAGATTGGAATGGTGTCCAAATCAGAGCCTTCCCAACTATTTATACATGGCCAAAGTGTGAGGAAGGGCTGAAGCATTTTCTTAATTCAGTTAACGTAAAGCAAGGACATGTTAAATAACATTGCCTTGTATATAGGATGAATTGGCTTTGTGCATCATGTGGATGCCTTAAGGTCCATTCCCCACTGACCCATATTCATTTGGCATGTATAGATGGGCCCTAAGATGCAATACCCCTTTTATGGTAAAATTCAACGACACAGCCATGTTAGTCTGGATCAGTATGCAAAGGGATCTTGCAGCACCTTTGAAACTACCTGAGAAAAATAAATTAATAGCACAGAATTTTGTAGACTTAAATTTACTTCATATGTATGATGTCATATACTGATGTCAAATATGCATATTACATTAAGTGCTTCCAATCTGTGGGTCACTGTTTTATTTTCCATATTTATTTATTTTTTATTTTATTTATTTACAGCATTTATATTCCGCCCTTCTCACCCCGAAGGGGACTCAGGGCGGATCACATTACACATATAGGCAAACATTCAATGCCTTTTAACATAGAACAAAGACAAACAAACATAGGCTCCGAGCGGGCCTCGAACTCATGACCTCCTGGTCAGAGTGATTCATTGCAGTGATTCATTGCAGCTGCTCTCCAGCCTGCGCCACAGCCTGAGCCCAAATTTTATTTGATGACAAATTTTTATTTGATGACAAATTTTAAAGTGCAAATCTATGGCACCAATGATGATACAGTACAGTCTCGCTTATCCAACCTTTGCTTATCCAATGTTCTGTATTATCCAATGCAGTCTGCCTTTTAGCAATCAATGTTTTCAATACATTGCAATGTTTTGGTGCTAAATTCTTGACCACAGTAATTACTACATAATGTTACTGTTTATTGAACTGCTTTTTCTGTCGACTTGTTGTAAAACATGATGTTTTGGTATTTAATTTGTAAAATCATAACATAATTTGATGTTTAATAGGCTTTTCCTTAATCCCTCCTTATTATCCAACATTTTTGCTTATCCAACGTTCTGCCGGCCCATTTATGTTGGATAAGCGAAACTCTACTGTAGTATCAACCTCCTTTATTCAGTTGGCTCATTCTAGTTTGGATCCAAGGGGACAAGGGGCATATTTTCAGCTCTTTTCCTATTGCTTTCTATTTCTGTACTAGTTCCTAGGATAGAATAAATTTCAGCTCTTTTTAATAAGGGCATGTTGGACAAATTATGGTTCTGAAGATTTCTAGACACCCAATATAACATCCACTTAAATTGCCTGAAGGGAACATTGTAACATAGCTACAGTGGCAGAAAGATCTGCCATCGTTCAATGAAGATCTCAGCAGATAGACCTCCCTCTGCTCATGGTGGGAGATATTCACAGTATCCACCAACTTTGAAGGTTTGGCCCAGGGACTTTGAGATATCAAATTAGCATTTCAATTAAATTATAAGATCCCAAGAAGCCTTTCAGCAACATTTTTGTAAAATTATATTAATTATGGTGAATTTAATTCAGCCTTTAAAAAAGTAAACATTCACAAATAAAAAAGACATGGTTGTGAACTGCCACAATAGATTTGTCTACATAAAACAAATAGAAAAAAATCTTCATATATCAAACTAATTGTTACAGGAGATTTTAATGCTCGTCTGGGCCCTGATAATACAACCTTATTTGCCTCTAAGTTATGGCACCTGGAAGAGTTGGAAGACCACTTAAACAAGATTGACAGGAAATCTAAGGATAACAAGATCAACTTAGCTGGGATATGCTTAGCGCAGTTGACATCAAGACTAGCCCTAAACATAATAAATGGAGACCCTAAATTTGAGAGATGTGCCGAATTTACCTATATATCAGGAAGTGGCAGCAGTGTGATAGATTACGTTCTGGTAGCTAATCACTTGTATAAACATATAGAGAATTTCACCACAGTATCCAGAACAGAAAGTGACCATCTCCCGATTTCTTATATAGTAAGTCTTCCTAATGCGCAACGCTTAAGTCCACAACACTATCTAGATAATTCCACCCTAGACATAAGACGAAACAGACTTAGATGGGATACAAAGAAGCAAAACAAACCTCCAGCAACTTCAGACCCCTTCTTGCTGGCGGAGTTGGGAAAGATCATAGCAGAAACAGAAAGTGCGGAGGAAGCAATATCAAAATACTCACATCTCACAGAAGAATTAATAGTCTCAGGAAAAAAATTAGTAGGCAGATTTAGGACCCAAAGCCAAGGAGAGGGGACAACAGATACACAGAAGGAATGTGCAATACTAAAAAAGAAGCTAAACCAGATTTACCAGTCCTATAGAGCAGAAAACTCCCAGAATCTCCCCAAAATGTACTATACAATCAAAAAACAATACAAAGCCATGTTAGTGAGAAACAAGAGGGAGAAAATGAATAGAAGATGGGATGCCCTGGTAGATGCTTCCTTAAACAACAACTCCAAGCAATTCTGGACCCTGGTCACGGGAATGCTGGGATCTGGGAAAACCTCTCCCAAATGCCATATACCAGTTCAGGTGTGGGAAAAGTATTTTACTATACTATATGGGTCAAATGAAGAGATACCCAGAAGGGAGTGGGAAGAAAATCCAGTGATCTCCTTCGGTAGCACAGATGCACCACAATGGTCCCCGGTGACCGGTAGGGAGATTAAAAGTTTGATTTCATCACTGAAAAACGGTAAAGCCCCAGGCCCAGATCAAATAGCCCCCGAACATCTAAAAAACAACATCTCATGGTGGACAGCCTTTCTGGCCCCCCTCTTCACACACATTAACCGCACAGCCCTAATTCCTGCCCCGTGGTCAAAATCTATTATAATCCCAATTTATAAAAAAGGGGACAAAAACGACCCAGCAAACTACCGTCCCATCAGCCTGCTCTCGGTGGTGGGAAAACTTTATTCTCGCCACTTATATAACAGGCTCCTAGACTGGTTGGACTCCGAAAAAATAATAGGCGAGGAACAGGCAGGCTTTAGAAAAGGGAGGTCTACCATAGACCACTGTATTGTGCTAAACCACCTAGCTGAAAAATACCAAAAAAGTCCCTACAAGGGACTATATACTGCTTTCATTGATCTAAAAGCCGCGTTTGACTCTGTCCCAAGAAATTTGCTGTGGCAAAAACTGCAGGAGACCACAATCGACAAAAGATTGCTCTGGCTGATCAAGAGCTTATACTCAGACACTACAACACAAGTAAGATGTGGTGTACAAGGCAACCTCTCAAAACCAATAGCTGTCAACAGGGGGGTGCGCCAGGGCTGTATCCTGGCCCCTATTTTGTTTAATTTATACCTGAATGACTTGGCCGCCCATGTTTCACTACCAAATGGACATCCCCCTAAAATTTCATCCACCAATATACCCCTATTGCTGTATGCAGATGATGCTGCCCTCATATCCTACACCATGGTAGGACTCAAGCGAGTGCTGAGGGCATTCTACGAATATTGTGAGAAAAATCAGCTAAAGATAAACTACAGTAAAACCAAAATCATGATTTTCTCAAAAAAGCGTGCCAGATACAACTGGTATATAGGAGAAAACTTAATACAACAAGTTTCTTCCTTTAAATACCTGGGGGTGACCTTTCAGGCCTCAGGCTCCTGGGGTTGTCATCAAAAAATGGCAATACAAAATGCTTTATCCAGTAGTAAAGCTATAATACGCTTTTTCTACACAAAAGGTGGTCAATATATCCCCGCTGCAATAAAGGTTTTCCAAGCAAAGGTAACAGCCCAGCTACTTTACGCAATTCCTGTTTGGATCACAGGCTTCTCATCTAAAGCTGAACAAGTTCAATCAGGGTTCCTTAGAAAACTGTTCGCTGTCCCCAATTGTGTTCCATCTGCTGTTTTAAGACTTGAATCAGGAACAGCCTCATTGGAATCAACAGCTTGGAGAAGGGCCCTAGGATATTGGATTGAGAGGATATATAAAGGACCTGAAGCAGGATATATATATTTGATTCAAAAAGACCTCTTCAAATCCCACCAAATCAAAGCATTAAATGAGAAGTTTAGGCAAGTGGGGCTTTCAGAGAATATACTGAGGGGTTTTGAGTATAAAAAGACTGTGAAGATCTTAGCAGAGCGAATTAGTGACATAGACAAACAAACCTCAATGACTCAGGCGCGCTCCACATGCTCCCCATTGACTCTAGGCCTAACATTTAATTCTATGGGAGGTGCTAAATATCTAGAAAACTTAAATATACCAAAGTTTCACCTTGCTTTTAGCTGGGCCAGATTCAATGCACTCAAATCAGCCATACTAGAGGGCAGATACAAAGGCATTAAATACGAACACAGAGCATGCCCTTGCGGGGAGGGAAATGTCGAAACTGTTATACATGTACTTTTTATTTGTACAATTTACAAAGATGATAGATTAAGGTTAATATCACCTCTACTCACTAAATGGCCAGGAAGAACCCTAAATTGGTACCGCAGTTATTTACTGTCTGACTTTGACAAAAGGATAACGGAGCAGGTGGCTAAATTTCTCTTTTCAGCGGCAAAAAGCCGCAAGTGCTTCATGAAAAATCTGTAAGTGTTGAGAGTATAACAAAGAATATCTAGGGGACAGTTTACTAATCTGCAAACAGTTTTTGTTTTAGATTATAAAGTTAGTCAAATAGCCAATAGAGTTTGTACATACCTGTTATTAACCATAAGTCAAATGCAATTGTCATAAATTACTCAAATGCTGTATTCCATCTGTACTTGATCTGTACTACATCTGTACTATAACTTGATCCTAGCCAATGGTTTGTTGACCGAAATAAAGGCTACTGACTGACTGACTGAAGAAACAAAATAGCTTTTTGTGCAAACAGTGCCAAACTCAGTTCAAGTTTCTCAAAAGGCCTTGCCAGTTACTAAAAATAACAGCATGAAATATGCATGAAGATCTCAAGAGATCTCACTACTGAATATCTGAATCATTTAAGGAGAGCTTCTAAGCCAATATGGATTCCATGCTGAAGTAACTTTTTAATATCAAAAACTGTGCATTCATACAAAAAGGAAGTGTGATTTTGTTTGCTGGGCTTTGCAACTTGCAACCCTCATACAATGAGTCATCTTATTCATAATGGAAAGTTAATGCTGGAACAGCCTTCACTCACATCTTTGCCTTCACTGGAACAGCTGCTGGAGAAATTTCAGTCACTCTTTAACTTGTAAGGAACACCTCTGACTTCTGCTGCATTTCCCCAGGAAGAGGAAAGTACTTTAACCTTAACCAGATATTTAGCAATTCACTGCAACAGGTAGAACGAAAAATCTTCTTAGTTTCTCCATTCCCCCTCTAACAAAAGCAGTATGTCCTTAACCACTACTAAATCAAGGCCATACATGCTAAAATTTAACATTTCAAGATATTCCCCACCGAAAAGTTCCTACAACAGGGATAGGATACTACTAGTATTTTTGGTCACAGTGCTAGGCGGAGCCAAAATCAGCAGAAAATAGGGCCAACATTTTCTTTCTCTTTCATGTCAAGTGAGGGCAGAAGTCTTTCTAGAGCCTAATGTCACTATCTGCATATTGAAATTAAGCCAAGAACTGTCCTAAAGCCATGGGCTGCTATCCACTGTTATAGTCTTAAGATGAACTAAAACAGGCTGTGTAGTGCCACCTTAGTTTGTCTTCGATTCAATGCAGTAACCCCAGAAGCTCCACAGCAGAATAACTGTGGGAATGACAGAACTGAAGTACCTAAATGAGAAAGATTGCAGACCATCACAGAGCTCCCTTCCAAAACAGGCAAGGCATAGTTTTTTAACACAATCTTTTCGTGAAGGAATCTTAACATCACTACAAATATGTCAGGAACACAATGCCTTGCGAAATATATTTTATGAGTTCTTGGGAATTAAACAGTCAATGAATACTTTCAAAATCAAAAGAAAAACGCAATATGGAAGAAGCAACACAAAAATGACTGTTCTAGAGTATATTGAAAATGGGGAAGACTTCAGATAACTGCTCTACTCAATACATTTACATATCTATCTATATATATAAAAAGCTTCTGACCATTTCTATATTAAAACAATAAAACTAAAAAACCCAGAACCACGAAACTTGGCAACACAACACAGGGTCCTCCCCGCTGTGTTTAGATGACAAAACCAAAACTTAAGTACACATCCATGTCCCACAAAATCCACAAAACCCAAAAAAAACATATGCGCATGCGCGGAGCATGCCCCAGCCCCCACCCTTGGAAGGGAAGACATGCGGCTGAGGGGAAAAGGAAAGGGCCCGAAGCCGCAAGGCAAGCCGGCTTGGACCTGTCCATGGTGACGGCCCGACGGCGGCGGAGGAGATGGAGCAGGATTGGGGACGGCGCCGGGGGAGGAGGGAGCAGTGAGGCCTGCACGGAGCCGCCACCTGCTGCTGCCGCCGCCGCCCTCCGGCGAGGCCTGGCCGGCAGCAGGGCTGGGAAAGGCAGCGAGGAGAGGGCCGGGCGGGCAGGCCTCCTCCGCCGCCTCTGCCCCGGCGCAAAGAAGAAGGTGTCACCATGCTCTTCCTCCTCCTCCTCATTGCCGTGAAGGAAACAGAGTGAGGAAGGAGGGAGGGAATGGCCTGGCTCACATCGCCCTGCAAAACAGAGGAACACCAACGCCACGGAGGGACAGGGGGGCGAGGAGGAGGGGGAGGGAGGAAGAATTCTCCTTCAATTACTTTCAGTTTCTCCTCTTTCCCTCAATTTACCCCTCAATTATAATAATAACAATAACAACAGCAATAATAATAAACAGTTTCACAGGCAAGAAGCAGCCAGACACTAAAGCTGCGAGACCATTCAGTGCTAATCAAGCTTGCCAATGGTAACATTCACACTTGGCCTCCAAACAGACAATGCAGAACACTCTCACTTATCCAAGCTTCACTTATCCAATGTTCTGTATTATCCAAGGCAGTCTGCCTTTTAGTAGTCAATGTTTTCGTAGTAAATGTTGCAATGTTTGGGGACTAAATTCGTAAATACAGTAATTACTACATAACATTACTGTGTACTGAACTGCTTTTTCTATAGTTCCACTGCTATTCCACTTAAGCCACAGCAAAGCGTGGCCGAGCACAGCTAGTACATCATAAACTAAGTCTTTGGTATCACATTGTTATATGGGAGTCTCTTCAATCACTGCTTTGCTGGACACATGTAACCAAATTAATGCCTCCAGGTATGCAAACAAAGGCATATGTTCTAACTACTTTTATGCAATTTAAATATGTCAGTAGCTTTTATTGGAAACTGTAATACAAAAGGAGTTGTGGAATCTTTAAATAAATTAAACAATCGTGCCCTGTATTATGAATGATGTTTAACAAAGTTTTGTTTTTTTCAAATAAATAGATTGCGCCTATAAAATACTACAATGGAGATTAACTCCATTGGTACTGAACCTTTAAGGTAGTCTTCCCACACATCAACCCATGCTTAGTAATTTGTTGGTATTATGCTCTTAGACCATTTGTATACTCTTGTCTTCTAAAATTTGAGAAATATTAAGCAGAAGTAATAACTCTTCCATGGGCTGCTTCACACATCTATCCCATATGGAAACAATCTGGATAAACAGCATAAGTAGTATCTTGATTGTGGTTGATGAAGTGCACCAATATGCAAACATCTTTCTACTATAGATATGGTTCCTAATAGAAAAATTAAGAGAGGTGGTATATGTACATTTTTAAATGTTAACAAAGTCAAAGTCAATCTAAATTATTTCCAAAGATCTGCAAGTCTCCCAAAACCAGAACAAGTATAAATTAATGAATGACTTGGCATCCAAATTCACCAACTCATTCCCAAAATTAAACAAAACCTTTTTTGAATTTAAGTTCTTCTTTTTCTAGGTAGCCAATTTATCTAAGTTCCTGTCTCAATATTTTCTGGGGAACACCAACTGCTATATTCAGGACTTTATCTTACAGAATGACAGAAAATTAGTTGCCATTACATAATATATCACATCTCTACAAAAAATCCATGCATACACAAGCTGTAGGAGCTGTAACATTTTTAAAGTCAACTCTGCTATTTGAAATGCTATTTGGCAGTGCTATATTTTGTTTATTTGCAACATTCATTAACCATATATGGTATATAACCTTTCATTTTTTATGATAACCTCTAATATAAAGATTTTTCTACAGTACTTATTCAAAAATATTTTGTGTAGATGCAATTCTGCCAGAAGCCTCATGTCTTCATTATGGATAGAGGGAAGATAATAAGTTTGGTACCTATCACTTATCTTTTAAAATGGCACACACAAGCTCACATTAGGGCTGCAAGTAATCACTGAAGAAAATCTTGTGTTTTTTTTTTAAATGTCACTGACAATATTTAATAGATATCAGTCTCACTCATACAGCCACATTCAATATGACATCAATTATCCCACTTGAAATCTCATTGCATGCAAGATCAAATGTGAACAGCTAAGAAAGTAAAATGCTGTGAGTGGACTCAACTTTAAAAAACACATTAAATAATACATGCACAGAGAATGGAGTCACAAAGGGAGGAAAGAAGCATAATTAGGAATAGGTGGTTATATAATACTAACATTATGCAGAAAATGAGAAATGAAACTATCAGGTCAGATAAATAAACAAAATACTTTGAATCTTCTAGTGCCCACTTGAAAGCTTCATCACAAATGCACCCCTGGGTGATTCTTTTTCTTTCAACAGCCTCTACTTTTTGTGATTTCTATCTGAAAGCAAAACTTAAAGATCTATACTTTTTCAATATGAGGCAGGATAATTCCCGTGTCCCTTTCCTTTCAGCTTTGTTCTTCACACTCAGTAAATGACTCTAGAGTTAGTTGTTTTACCTTGCTTGTTTTATCTAAGCACCCATAGAATAGCTTCCCATTCTTTCTTTATTGCATTGTTTACTGCAGGCATGCTCCTTAAACCCAATACTGAAAATCTTTTGTTCTCAAAATCTTTTGTTCTCCTTAACCATCCTTCCAGTCACAATGGTGATAACAAAAACTTCTAGCTAGACAGAAGACAAAAACAGCAATAGCAACAACAACAAAACATGTGGAGGTTGGGTTGGATTTCTGTAAAAGGATTTTGTAAAAAAATAAGCTTCTTTGTTACAGGTTTTATTAACTGTACCAGTCATTTTTCTTCCCATGAACATCTGTTTAGTTGTATGTTCTGGACTACTTAGGTCTGTAGCTTGATTCAGCATAATTCTTATGTTATTTAAAACTATACTGACCTCTTTAATATTATGTTGTGAAAAGAAACTCTAAACCAAGGAGGGAAAACCTTTGATGCTATAGATGTTTCTGACCTCAATCTCCACATTCCTTTATGATCAATCATGCTGGGTGGGGCTGGAAGTTCAAAACATCTGGAAGATCAAAGTTACACAAACCTGTTCTAAACTAGAGGCTACTTACAAAACATCAATCCCACTTTTGTGGGGATGCAAACAGATACTGATTGTGCATTATCCCATTAAGAGTTTGCATTCTATAGAAAAGCAAAATGGAAACAAATGAATATATTGGAAAACTAATATCTAAAGGAAACAAATCCTCATAGTATAAAAAGTTGCTTTTCCTAATACTTCATGTTTCCATTATGGATACATTACTACAGAAAAAGACATGCAACAGGGTTAAACTGAACTGTGAAGTATTCAGAATCCTCATGAATGTGACGGCGCCTGGGCTGCAGTGTGCATAGGATATCTAAAGAATCCACATTTGCTAGAATGCTCTGGGTTTCCTCATTTTTTAACTGGTGAAAAGAACAATCTCAAATACAGATGTGAAATTTAGGATACATAAAGCTAAATTCACCACTGATGTACAAATCTCATGTTAGATCCACAGGATTATTTTTTGTTCCCTATTTCAAAATTGATAAGACGCTCCATTTCCACTTTAACAAAGAAGTTGCAAGATGTAATACACCCTTTAAAAATTCGGTTTACAATCTGCTTTCATTCCAAAATGCTTGTTATGTCCAGGAATGGTACACACCCTCATTCATAAAACAGCATAGGTATTCTATTATGGGCAGTCCCAGAGTTACAAGAATGTGACTTACAAATGACTCATAATAAAGAATGAGGGTGAGACAATAGGAAGTGAGATAAATCTATCCCTAGAAAGGGAAATTCACTCCTAAAAGAGATCATGAGGGGACAGTGTCTCCACTGAAGCTTTATCACCGATCCTTGTTTCCAGAACAAGTCAAATTTTTCAGTATCAAATTATCACAGGGACAGAAAATGAGGTGAAATCTTCTGAACAAAGGCACAGAAGACAAAACAAACATCACAGGGGTATTAACCCTTCCTTGTGCTATCCAAAGCTTGGTTGGAGTTACACTTTTAAAATGTACCTCTTCCAACTTACATAAAAATTCACCTTAAGAATAAATCTACAGAACCTATCTTGTTCATAACTTGGAAACTGCCTGTATTTGAATGCTGAAATGCTCTTAAAATATTATCTCTTATATTCTAGTGTGGCAAGGAAATCCTGTAAAACAACAATAATAAAACTCTAAAAACACTAGCAGTGTTAGGCTATAGAAATATATGACATAAAAGCCTATGACATGTTCTGTTAGTTCATTCAAACAGAGGATATAACAACAAAAATAAAAAGGTCAGATTGCAATTAATATTAAATAGCTATTCATATTTCTCCCTATATAGGTTTTCTGCTGTGGATGGCTCTGGAATGCTCTCCCTAAGGAGATTAGGCTGGCCCCTACTCTACATATTTTCCGTAAGGAGCTAAAAACATGGTGATTTCAGCAGGTGTTTGAATGAATTCCATTCTAGCTATTCCACCGACTTGGCATGAAATATACTGTACAGTCTCATCTTTTCCTGATCATGGTCTATGTTACCTATGACATTATTGACATCAATTGGAAGCTGCTGTGATTTTACTGATTGTTATTTTAATGTAAATTTTTTGTGTAATAATGTGTTTTTATATTGTTGTGTATTGTATGTCTGTATCTTTGTTGTAAACCGCCCTGAATCCCTTCTGGGAGATAGGGCGGTATATAAATAAAGTATTATTATTATTATTATTATTATTATTATTATTATTATTATTACTATTCTCCAGGGGGAAGTTGACCATAGAGTAACACTAGAGGACATAACATTCCTAGAGAGAACATATTAATCAAATCTGTAAATAAACAAAGATTGACCATATAACTCCAGTTTTGAAATCTCTGCATTGGCTACTACTAAATTACGAGAACCAATTCAAGATTTCCATACAAATATACAAAGCTTGAAATAATTGAGGACCACGGTTTGAAGGGTCTTCTCCACCAGTATTGACTATTTATGATGAGCTGAGGAAGTTCTGTTTGTGGTGCCTTTGATTAATATTTTCTGCAGGCCTACCACACATGGCAGGATTCTTTCAGAAGCAGCACTCCAGCTCTGACCCTTGCTGTTGTAATTCAAGTGTGAGATAAAAATGCATTTGGTTTGCAAAAGCTTTTATGGGATATTAAATGCCTCGTCTATTTAGCTGCTGACTTAATACATGATTTTTAGAACTCTATTTTAATTGTGTTTGTATGTTGTGCTGCATTCTGTGTAGGTTGTTGGTCATCCTCAACCTTTTTGTGAGGCATCTCCAAATTTAAATATAAATACATCAATTTATAAATAATACCTGGATAAGAATCATACTAGATTACTTATGTAAACAATGAGTGTTAACATAATTATAGGTAGAATATCTAATTCAAGGGGTGTATACATAACAAAAGATTTGTTGGTTAATGAATGCAGTCATACCTCAGTAAGAGCATGCAACTGTCCTTGATGTACACAGACACCCATAAACCTGAAAAGTAAGAGCAAATTACCTTATAAATGAGAAACAGAGTGCATTTTATCAACATTAAGACAGACTGAAATTATATTTGGAACTTGTACTTTTGGTCACAGCTATAAAAGCCAGGCTCAAGTAATTCAGACAGGAGCTCAAAAGGATGTATTGATTGCATTGCATAAAATACAAAGATAAAACATAACTTCTATTTTTTATGTAAAATAGTAATACATAGCTTCCCTCTAGCAATAGTATAGTGACTTGAACAATGTAATTGAGCATGAGGAGTAAATTTCAAACTCTGGCCATCCTTAGATACATATAGATGTAATTAACAGATTTAAGTTTTCACAATTGATATGCAGTACATTACAGTGTGGCGCAGAGGAAACAGCACTATTGTCTTTGTGCTGAAAATAGAGATATAACAAATGCCTGTTTGGCATCATCTTGGTAATTCATTCAGCCAATACTGACAACATATATGGTATTCAGTTTTTATATCTGAAACATCTATCCATTCATAAACTTGCAAATATTTTCAGTATTTGCGTAAACACAGATGTTTATAAAACATCATATATTATACACCCATGAAGCGCTTATGCTACAGCTTAAGAAACAGCTTTAAACAGAAAATCAATAACTTGCAGCCAAAAGCACACATCCATTTGAATTAAGCATTTATGCAACATAACAAAATGAAACATAAATATGACAGTAAAGAAGGAAACCTATTAACTATAAGATAAGGATTCTATGTACCAAAATGCTTAAATAAATATCCAATTGCTTATATATCATCTTGTAACTGAAAAAAAAGTTTAATATCTAACATGATTCTTGGAGAACATAGTTTCATAATTAAGAATAATGGATAAGCTTAATATTTAGTAAGGGAAAATAAACTCTGGGACTTCTTTAGCATAAACAGAAGTGAAACTACACCATTTCAAAAATACAGATCATAAGAAATACACATTTGGAATTCTGAAGAACTGAGTAATGGAAATAGCACTCCATTTTATATAAAATGCCACTTTATATATTTGAATTCATACAAATAGAGAAAAATACCATATGCTATTTTCAGTAAATTATTATTTTATTTAATTGTGGATGGCAGCTACTGCAACTGGAATCCAAGACGAAACAGACAAAATGCATAGTTTAGGGGGACATTAAACTGAGCTATTCTTGCCTGAGCCCCAGTACTGAAAAGTTACATCTTAAAATGGACCAAAGAGCAGAGATGGGAAGCTATCTAGGCCATTTTAGTACAAATGTATTAATACCTCTGCTTGTGCCTACATTTTCTTCCTTCTCCAGCCATAAAAGAAAAGCCATGATCTGGTAGATTAGCGATGTCCTGAAGCCTCTTTTGCTCCTACTCACCTCCTGAGCAGAACTCCCCCAGCCCTTCCCAAGCTTTCCAGGCTTAGAGATAATACATGGAGATCTTGACTCATTATCTAAATAAACCCTAATCAACATTTATAGACCCATTTCTGAGTACAATTTAAACTGTCATTTGGATGTTTTGCGTACACATTTATGTCAACACAAAACATTACCTCTAAATCTGGAAGCCATGCAAGAGTAGTAAGAAACTGAGGGATAGCGTGAAGGGTATTTCCTGCTGTCACTCCAACAGAAGCCTATAATAATATAACATGGTATATAGACAACCACACAAAACCCACACAGAAATGTGCAAATCATGGTCCAGACAGTATGACTAAATTCTATCTAGGTTTCTGCATCAGCTCACTTTCTGTATTCAAAAGCTTCTGGGTGGGTCAGATTCAATGCACCGGCTATCTAATTCTCCAGAACAGGAAGAATCCTTGATTTCATCTAGTAATTTTAGGCCTTTGACAACTAGCTCTTTATCTAAAACATGTAGATAATGCCAGAGTACCAGTATTAGCCTCTTCAGAGAACAACAAGACTCAAGTGTTAAACATAAGGTGCCCAAAAATGCAACTGGTTCAGAACTTGGTCACCAGGTCATTAACCAAATCTACCAGAGTGAATATTTCAACAATACTAAAAGATTTTATAGACTTCCAGCTTGTTTTTAAACACAATTCAAACTGATATTTGGATCTATAGAGCAATAAATAACCTTTATAGAGTAATTTAAGTTTAAACTTACTAATTATTTAATTGACAAAAGAGGGCAATTTAAGGATGACTCTCATCATAATTATTTATTAAAATATTACATTTTAAAGTTTTAATTTGTATTTTCAAACTGATTGACTACTTTAAGCCTCTCAATTTTTCTACGGGTGTTTAGAGTTAAGTTTTATAATTTTGAACATCATGCCAGCCTGAACTCTTATCTGAGTTAAGTTAAAGTATATACATTTTTTAACACAAAGGATATCCTGATAAAGTTTCTGATAAACCCTATCTACAAAAAGCTTCATTAGAAGCCTTCTTCTGTATATTTCCACTGAGATCAGGAAAAATGGCATGTGGGAATATAGTGTTCACTAAGGGGGATGGAATTTTCATCCCAAGGATAAGGTAATAGAATCTGTCTTTTGATCTTAGATGACACTTTAAAAATTACTTTCCTGGGTTTTAGAGTGTTTCCCACAGTAAGATGAAGAATATTTGCTGCTTGATTGATGGCTTTACTTGTATTGTTTATACAGATGCAGAAGAGCTAGGTGCAATAGAAAATCATCCCCTGGCTCCTGCACTGTTGCCTAATACTCCTATCATAGCTAGAGATTTATCATATTACCTGATGGTAATATGATTGCTTTACTTTTAAATAGTAACCAGGTAGAACTGTACTCCAGCTTCCAAAATCAAACAAGACCAGGTGTGTTCACAGTATCTTAATTTAAAGTGGTTTAAAAAAAACCCACATCCTATTGTGGTAGTTCTTTTTTAAAACACAGAAAGGCACAGATAAACCAGATTTTTCGCAAACCCTAACTGTTTTTAATGGCGCTTGCTGAAAGTGCTGAATCACAAAGGTTGTATTTTTCCTACTGTACTGGTTGTTATTTCACTGAAAAAGAACTGACACATGATACTGCTTCCTCAAATTTGTATTTTTTAACCAATTGGACAAAAACAGATGAAACAAAAACTTTAAAGAAGGCACATTTAGAGTCACTTGTTTAATCTGCCTTGATCAAGTTAAGTTTAATCAGCAACATAATAGACATGTTCAGTTAGCATAAAGCAACACTAAAATGCTGTCCTGAGGACACCTAAGCTACAAAGTGAACACTGAATTACTTTTTATAAAGGAACTTTGAAACATTTATTAAAACTAAGATAAATCTTTATCTTTTTTTATTCCCTTGGGATATCTATCCTCTAGACTGTTCCACTATTTTATGTCCCTACTCCCCGTGGTTTTATTCATATGTCTTTCTCACCGAGTTTTAACTTAGTGTTCATGTGGCCTGCCCTGGTTTTTATTGCTTTTTCTGAATTTTGGGTTGTAATGTATGTTATTATTTATTGTATTGTTAAATTGTGTTATGATATGTTGTTTTATATTCTGTCATATTGTATGGTTTTGGGCATGGCCCCATGTAAGCCGCCCCGAGTCCCCATTGGGGAGATGGTGGCGGGGTATAAATAAAGTTTTATTATTATTATTATTATTATGAAAAATACTAAGTGCTAATCAAAAATTGTTATATTTGAAAAAATAGGGGAAAACATGCATCATCAGTATATTAACAAAATTTAGAAATCTGAATCTGAGCATGATCAGGAGCACTGCCATGGACAATGGATGATAGAGTAGGGTATCACTTCCATTTCAAGGAAAATAAAATATATGATAGAAGAATATTTATTTTCCCTATTACTGAAAAAGCATGTTGTTCTTTCTACTTTAATTCCAATTCACTGGTGGAAAAACAACAGAGATCCTACACTTCCATAGTGCCCTACAGATGGTTTGGTTTGGTTTGCTCTGTGCTGGAACAGTGGCTTCATTTATGTACTGATTGCCTTATTTAGGCTTCTGACAATGGGAAACCTCTATGCTCATTCAGACAACCCTGTTTATAAATATTCTCAAACCTTTCTGTAAAGAGCTAAGAATGTCTACGGTTCTTTTTCTAGGCAGGGGGGAATCCCATCGCTGCCACCAATTGTAAAGAGCTAAGAACGTCTACGGTTCCTTTTCTAGGCAGGGGGGAATCCTTTTAAATCCCACCACTGCCACCAAATTGCAAAGATGTCAGGCAGGAGGAGAAATCTTTTTAAAAATCCCACCTCTTATACCAATTGCGGAGATGTGGAGATGGAGGTTGTTTTTATTAATTAATTATTACATATTTTATATCCACTGCCACCAGTTATTAAAGATGTTTTTTTTAAAAAGCTGCCACCAAATGTCAAGGGGATCATCAATTCTTGCCACCACTATAGGAATACATAGCTACTAGCTACTTAGAGAGGAGACTTTTAAAATTTTATGTTTTTTCTTTCTTCTACTACTTTATTCTTGATGAATATCTGTATGTATGACAGAGACTGAGATGTTTGAAGGAATAATAACACATTTATTTAGGCACAAGCTTGATGGTTACAATAACTTTTCTTCTTGTTTGAGGCACGTTGCTGAACAGTTGCAAAGTTATATTGAGGTGTTTCAAACTTTAAATTCCACTTCAATCACAGAATATCTGTTCCTAGTCAGGAGACAGACTACCTTAAAATAAGTCACCAAACTTATTTTAGACTTGACTCAAAATCCAACCTTTGAGCCACCCTGATTCTCCAACTGAGAATCAGTCCTAACTGCAATTCCTCCAATTACAGACTACCTTAAAATAAGTCACCAAACGTATTTTATCCCTGATCCCCTAAACTTAGGATCAGCCTTCCCTGAGCTTCAACAGAGCCCACACTGAGTTTCCCTCCAAATTCTGCTCTCTCTTCAGCTAACCCAGTTGGCTCCGCCCCCTTCTCCATGGCAACCAGCCTCTGAGTGCTGAGTAACTGAAATATTAACCCTTTTTAAAACACAGTTAAACATGGCATCTGTAAATAAAAAATCACACTTCGTTACACTTTCAAACTCCACATGCAATGCTCCAAAGGGGAGCCTGCATGTGCAAGTATGCTGTGTACTCCATCTTCCATATCAAGCATGGATGTTCAAGTAAACACATGAATAAAGCTATACATGGCTAAGCTACATCGTTGAATATGAAGATATTCACAGTATGCACAGGTTATGTACTTAATAAATTGGGAATACTCAATCAATAATCAAGTAGACAGAAAACAGGTTAGAAGTATGGCACAACTAAACAGTAAATATTAGGAAACACAGAAAAGTACAACGAATGAAGGACATAAAGAAGCTACAAGTGAAACTCAGCAAAATTGATGTCTTAACTCTCAAGAGACACTTGCTTACCAATGCAACTCATACCAAACTATGACTGATTGCAATGAGTGGCAGATAAAAACATTATCTGCACTGTCACATACACATGCTCACATACACACTCACATACACACACCTTTCTTACTTTAGTATGTTTGGATGTGAAAGTCTGTTCATGAGCTGGACTTCTTTTAGCATGTTTGCACGGTTGCTACTTAGTGTATTCATCTTCAAAGCCATTACTTGATCAGATACCTTGTGCCGCACCTAAAGAATAAACCCAAAAAACTATTAGTACAGTGGAACACAAGAAAAGCATCAGTTATTATATTTCTTAATACGCAACCTGGCTGAATACAAAAGCTTGTAAAAACTGACAAATTTGCAACTTTTTCTATTTCAGCATCACAGGCAAAGCAAAGGTGGCATGCTAAAGGTTTGAAACATTTCATTAAAAACATCTCTAAGATACGTTTCACAGAGCATTCACTTTTATATGCACATTCTTTTTTTAAAAATAAAACTATTGTCCACCTTTTTTGCTTTCTTTTTTGAAGAGAGGATGGAGTGAGGTTTCTACTTTCAGGAGAATGTTCGTAAATACTGCCAGATGTAAAGTCGATAACTGTATATATATAGTCATGTATAAGTTGATAAATCGAAGATAGGTTTGGGGGCCAAAATAATGCGTTTTTATATGATCCATGGATAAGTCAAGGGTCATTCCATGGAGGGGGGAAAGCCACCAACCATCAGTCTTTTGTACCCTCTAGCTAGAAAAGGGGGTGGTTAAAAAAAACACTATACTACAGTACTTCCACTGACCCCCTGATAAGTCCACCCAGTTTTGGGGAGTTGATTGTTGATTAAATTGTCCACATTAGTATAAACAGTAATAAAAAGGACATGTGTTTTATCTGCAGTGATATATCTAAAAGTGTTCCTGGAATAAAAGACATTACTACCAGGAGGCCAATGTGAGGAAACCTTTGTTCTAACTTATGATGAAAAACAGTGCTTTCGGATGTAGGCAAGATGCAAGCTTTTGCACTGGAGATACAAGTTCTGTCAGTAGTGTCATACTCCACACTAAGTTTAGAATAATGACTATGTTTGCAAAAGGAAGGAAAGCAAGGGGTTTAGTCACTGTTGACAGATTAGTTTAACTCTTGTCATTCTGTATTAATGTTTCTGTATCATAACACTACTGAATTATTTTTAAAATGCCAACCAACACCAAACAAAATATTGAAGAAGAATCACAAAAGAAATCTCTGGTGAAGACATCTGTCATCTACAGAAGTGAGAAAAGGCAAATAAATGAATATAAATTATACATTAGAATTTCTACCCACCACTCCCATACACATGCACCAAGTATTTAAACAGATAACACTGATATTTGGTAATATGACTTTTATGATATAGGCCAATAATGTGCATTTAAGTAAACCTGTTTAATTTTACACTAAAAATAATAGTAGTATTTTTCTAAAAGCATTTAATGGGTTCCATCCACCCAATTCACAGCAACCTATGATTAATTATATTATTCAAAAACATAATTATCCATATTCTTTTATCCCTGCAGAGAACTGGTGGCATTTGAGGTGACTGCCAGAATTTTGCCAACAAAATTTGTGCTGTGGTCAGCACATAATTTCTAAGTACAGTATTTGTTTTGCAATGTAGCTAAGAGGTATAGCCGAAGGATCTAGTTGTAATTAAAAACTTCATCTTTACACTGTTCAGCACCTTATTCCAATATTATCTGATCAAAGAGCAATACTGCCATATATAAGTGGATGTTCCTCTTCAGCAGTGTCAACCAAGATCAGCTATTGCATACCAAGTATTATTTAGCATTGTGGTTATGAGTAAGACTGTTCATTAGAATTTACATCAAGCCAAATAAGCCTTCCATAAACTAAAGGGCCTTTATATGACTCCCCAACAATACATGAATCACTCTTGTTTCTTATCTGAAAGGCATTTTTATAAGAGCTGCACCGCGTGTTCTAGTAATTTGATTTTATTTAAAGATCATACATTTATATTTTGTGTTTGTTTACTACCAGTTTCTTTATTTGCTGTTGCACTGCAATTTTGTCTTTACTATAAGATTTACTTCTTGGGAGTACCTATATCCCAGTCAAGTGGGGTTTACAGAGAACAAATCTGTTGCCACTGCCCCCTAACACAGAAGTACTCATGCAGCTCTCCAGATGTGGTTGGACTGCAACAGCATGAGCCTCAGCCAGCATAGCCAATGATGAGGATTGCTAGGGGTTGCAATCCAAAAACATATGCAGGACTTCATGATTCCCATCCCTGTGTGGGAATATAACTCCAGCCTTTCCTAGCAAGAACAGTCACTCACAGGCAGATATGAAAAGCTATCTGAAGAGGGTGATATTTCTAAAACAAGCAAACACGTTGATTTCAACCAAAAAAAAAACTAGGATGAAGTGCTAAAAATGTACTGATGAAATTGTGCCTCTTTGTATAGTACAACTGCTATAATCAAATTACAGAAGATTACACAAAAGACTCAAACATTTCCTGTATAATCAAATGTTCATTAGAACAGGGAGGTGGACTCAATGGCCCATAAGTCCCCCTTTCAACTGTATGACTCTATGACGAGTCATTTACCAATCTTGGAAACTCAGCAAATAAGTCATCATACTATAGAGAAGAGCTTTCCAAAATTTTCATATTGATGACACAGTTATTATGTTCATTTATATCCTGCTTTTTCTCTCCACAAAGGAGACTCAAAGCAACTTACAATAAAAACATTTCAATACCATTTAAAGTCTATAAATATATAAACATTAAAACAGAATAAAAAATCAATGGTATTAAAACATTTATTGTTAAAATCTACAAAAACCAATGAAAAACACATTCAAAGCTAAAACCACAGAATCCCCTGACTCCATCTTAAAAACCTTCGTTAAAAACCTGCCTGAATAAAACGGTTTTAGTGTGCTCTCAGAAGGACCACAGTGAGGGGGCCATTCTGGCTTTCCTGGACAGGGAGTTTGAGTTGAGAGGCAGTCACTGAGAACGCCACTCTCTTGTTCCCACCAACAATTGAGGTGGGACTGAGAGAACGGCCTCTCTTGAAGACCTCAGGGCTTGGGCAGGCTTATACAAGGAGATGTGGTCAGCCAAATAGCCTAGGCCTGAGCTGTATGCATGTATCATTTCACAGCACAATATTTCAGTTTACCTAGCAAGCCAGAAGTTAAGCCAACCCCTTTGAAAATTTTCATGAAATATATAATATTACATATTACCACATAGTTTTATATACGTCTAACATAATATTTAAGTTTCATATACTGAAACCCGTACCATATAAACGAAGTTTGGACATTTTCCCCTTACACTTATGTACTACAGTTGATTCCTGTATAGTTCCTTCTATAGCAGGCATGGGCAAACTTCAGCCTTCCAGACGTTTTGGACTTCAAGTCCCATAATTCCTAACAGCTGGTAAGCTGGCTGTGATTTCTGGGAGTTGAAGTCCAAAACATCTGGAGGGCCGAAGTTTGCCCATGTCTGCTCTATAGTCATTCCATGGGGGTTCATCACAAACATCATTCCAAACACATTTACTTTTCTTAATTAGAGATAATTACTGCAACTCAATCAAACTGTGCAAATCAGAAAAAGTTATAGAAACACCTACACTTGAACAGTACCAGCACTTCACTTCTGTAGTGACCGAACCTCTCTGGAAATTTTTAAATGGAGGCTGGATAGCCATCTGTTGGAAGGGCTTTGACTATATCTCCTTTAATGGCAGAAGGGGTTTGGACTAGATGTCCTTTGGGGATCCCTTCCAACTCTCGTGAAGTATAGATTGACTGGGGTCCAGTGGAATCTCCTTCTCTGGAGATTACTGAACTGAGGCTGGGTGGCTGTCTGCCAGGATGGCTGTCAGCCTGTGTTTTGCCGAGAGGGGGGGAGCCTTTTTCATGCGACATCCCTGTGGACTGCAGGCAACACACTAGTGTGTCCTGACACACAGTTTGGAAAGTTCTGCTCTAGAGTCTAGCCTCACTAATTAAAAGTGGTGTCAAGAACTGCTTGCCTATTGGTAAAAACAGGGTTGGGTCCAGAATTCTGCTTCCTCATTTAGATTTCCCTATCCTTTTATCCCACCTTATTCCCCAATAATTCCAGAAAAGCTTGCAAGGATTAGAGAACTCACAGCAAAGGTCTGGGATAACATGGAAGGGGATCCAAAATCAGACAAAAGCAACTTGCAAAGGAAGAAATAATAGATTTCCATTTATGCAACTCTGGATTCAAATTACTTGGGATGATTTTTGACATAAGAACATCAGAATACTACTAATGATAACACTGTATGTTCTTGTTTGAATTTTAGAAGACTCATATTTAGCTTCCACAAACTCAATTATAACATTATGATACAAGAACAGTATATGCATCTAACTGCAAAAGAAATTAATTTTATTCTCAGATAAAGGATTTATATTGGAATCCTATTCTTCAGCAAATGTTCTGTTAAGAAATACAAGGCTGCATATAACAATAATTGATGGTCTATAACATAAACATGTAATTACAGAACAACCCCTTTGGGGAAATCCTAAAATCAATGTCTATTAAAGAAATCTACCCTGGCGGCAATATTAGCCATGTCTGGAAAAGCCACAATTTTTCACACTAAATCAAGTTGCATTAGAAGCTTGCTGCACTTACACAAATCAGTGAGAACGTTAAAACAGAGACAGAACCTGTAAGTGACATCAGGAACCATGAAAGCAATAATAAATGGAGGGTCAGAACAACTCTGAAAGGAAGAAAATTACTTTCTTTATGAAAAAATAAAGCAGACACTAAAATACATTAAGGGAAAACAAAAACATTTTCTCTGCATTGCATGGGATTCAGATCAACCTGACACTAGTTTACATTAAAATCAATGGAACTTGCATTAAGTCATTATATTTATATTTATTACATTACATTCAGTGAACTTTGTGTGGATCTAATACAATGACTAACACAACAGAAAATTTCAGAAAAAATAAGCCCCACTTTAAAGTGAACTGAACGTAAGAGGAACCTGTATAACTCAAGTTTTCTGAGTCAACTGAGATGAGCTTGCATAAGCAGCATGCAAAAACCTATGGCTGCAAGAAATTTACATCAGTAAACCAACTGCCGAAATAAGTAAAACCACCTCCTTATCCCATCCCCCATTAACAGTTATAAAGCAAATATTACTGCACAAAGTAATGCCGGAATGCCAATCTGTTTTTTTCCAAAAAGTAAACAGAAAGTGGACAAAAGCGAAGTATACACAATACAGTTCACAGTTATTTTGTAGGTCAGGTTCAATTCATGATTCTATCATAAATTAGACTCACTGCATTTTTCATTTTTTTTGTAATGTAGTTTTTCCTCTTAAACCATGCTACTGTATAAGCCAATACCTACAATTTTTTCAACTATTTAAATTTACGCCATGTTCTCTAAATTATACAATGGCAAAGCAAAATCCCAGAAAAAATCTACTTGAGCAATGTGACCCTTTTCCTCTCTCATCTCCTCATCCTCTGTAGTTCTTTGTGCTGCACTCTGGAAGGTTTCCCAGCTCACAGTTTTTTGGTGTGTAAAGGGAAGGAAGGGAACCATCCTCTTCTGATCCCCCTAATATAAGTGCTGCAACATTTGGTCCACACAGATGTCTTTACATCACTGGTCGAAAAAATAACGTGGTTCAGTCCTAGAGAACCAACTCCAATTTAAGTGAAAAAGAATGCACTTTTCTAATCCATCCAACTGCTGTTGTGGAGCAGCGTTCTGAGAAGCTTGTACTGTATTCAGGCAGAACAGCTTCTTCCTACCTATTACTAAATATTTAAGGTTTCATTTGCTTTTATCTTGGTAAGATTACATTAAGAACCATCATTTATAGCACAGTAAGTAGTGCATGGATTTCAAAGCCAGATGTACTCTTTTAGGCATGTAAGGCTCACTTTATGTCTTCATATGTGAAACAATCATTCACCAGCTGCTGTTTTATCCTTCCTTTTAATTTATTTCTGCTATATATCTTTAGTTATCCTAAATCCTCTGTAAATTCAGTATTCTCCTTCCCTTCTCTCCTTGTCCCTCATTCAGAAGACCAAAAATGTAGTTTCTGCAAAGTATTTCCCACAACCTATCTAGATATGTAATAAGAAACATAAATATAACTCTGTAAAAATGTCTAAAAATGTCTATCTTCTTTCCAGGGAAATTTATACAGGAATCAAAGAGTTTGCTACTCCAAACAACAAACCTCCTCCATCAAATGCATTAGCAGAAGAAGATCAGAAAGGAAAGAACATAGTTATAATTTCCAATTAAAAAATAAAATGCGAATGAATTGAGACTTGCTTCCCCACAAGCACTGTTAAGTTCCCCAATTGGTCAAGAGAATATGAATGATCTTTGATGAAAGTACATGGAGCATTTGAACAGTAAGGGTGGACAAAATTGTTCAGATGATGCTTCAAGGCACAGAGGGTAAATTCTTGATCTTTTAAACTAATATGACTGGCTACCTTAATTATATTAAATACAGAAGCAAGCCATGATATAAACTGCTTACATATACATCTAATTTCAGTTTCCAATAAAAGCTGAAAACTGTACTTCTGCAGTTTTATTTGCATATACAGTAGAGTCTCACTTATCCAAGACTTGCTTATCCAAGGTTCTGGATTATCCAAGGCATTTTTGTAGTCAATGTTTTCAATATATCGTAATATTTTGGTGCTAAATTTGTAAATACAGTAATTATAACATAACATTACTGCGTATTGAACTACTTTTTCTGTCAAATGTGTTGTATAACATGTTTTGGTGCTTAATTTGTAAAACCATAACCTAATGTGATGTTTAATAGGCTTTTCCTTAATCCCTCCTTATTATCCAAGATATTCGCTTATCCAAGGTTCTGCCGGCCAGTTTAGCTTGGATAAGTGAGACTCTACTGTACTTTAATAATTTTAGACATGTATTGACAACAATTAAATTTGAAAATGAACAAATCATTCACAGAACTTTGAACTGATCTTGCTCAAAATCAATGGAGGAAGTCAGAATATCTACGTCTGCATTCCTATTGTTTGTCTTTTATAAAAGGTGAATTCAACTCAAAATTCTACGAAAATGCAGGGGTGTATTGAAGAATAAAAATAACAAAGAAAATGCTTTTCTATTCTTTAACTTTGGATTGTCAGATATTGATATTTTTAATATTGATTTATTCCGTCTGCAACTAATCAGTATTTAGTAATCATGGCCAACTATGGAAGACCAATACTTTTTTCAAATGCCCTCTAAGGTGGGAAGGGGCATTTTTACCATGTCCAGGAGAAGTTTTTTAACAATAGAAAGTGAGCAGAAGTCATTTCCTATTAATGCCTTGTTTCAACGAAGGCCTCCCTGGACTTAAATTTACCCAGTATGTGTGAGAACAGTTGAAGGGCAAAAAAACATTTTTAGAAAAAAAAATGGTAAAAATTGTTTTTGACTCCTGTTCAAGAGGGCTCCAAATGTTGTGGAAATGGTCCCCACCCCTCCAAAAATGCATTTGGGAATAGTTTTTTTTAAAAAGAAAATTGGACCAGAAGGTTATAAAATGGCCCTAAGACTAAGCTTTACTCACAGTAACATATATTCCATGGGCAGTATTCTTTTTGTCATAGATGGTTTTCAACTCTCCTTTTTTACATTAACCATCACACCCAAAAAAACCCTTCAAGGTTGGTGGATCCATTGCAAAAGAAGCCCATACATGAATAAGGAGATGTTGCTCAGATAAAATATCCTCTCTCTTCAAGAATATAGTAAGAATACTCTCCAGTCACATGCTGGAGGGAAAGGGATTCCTGTTTGGATATGGAAAATGTATTTTTTGTATTTTAAATCTCTAATATGGGTTGTTATTTTAATGTGGAAAGATCTTAATACAAAATTGAAAGCAGAAGGCGCCTCACACATAGATGTATGTATGTTGCTGGATATAATTCTGCTGAACACAAATTGAATTTCCCACATGGCCTACACTATCATGAGTATGACCCAGATCATCCAGAATCAGAAACATATGGAAAACAATTGCCCGTTCTCAACATTTGTTTTTCTTTGAAACAAACCCAGCAAAAGGTAGTTCTTTCAGTTCAAGTGTTAGAGGCCCTGAAAATTAAACTCTCTTCATATTGCCATGCTATCTGCATTTAAACTGCATATAAAGTATGAATTACCAAAACCACAAGATAACTATAGTACAGAAGTCCTATATATCTAAATGCAGTTAAAGTCAAACATCAAACCTTTAGTTCTTATTGTTCTGGTTGAATCAAGATGATTTGCATAACAAAAATGTAACCACAGCATATAAAATTTAAATATTAAATTCAGGATTATTAAATCCTATATAAACATTAAAACTCTTCCTTTGCTATTCTTCAATATTCTCTCTGAAAGTACATTGGGGACAAATAAAAAACATAGGACACTTTGCTAAAACAGCAGCCTCCTTAGAAGGTAAGAGATAAATTACTCAACCATTTCTTTTTATTATGCCCTTGATTTTCCAAGAACAGTTTTTCAGGTGACAAATAAATAGTTCAAAGCTTTTTAAATCCCTCTCATGGAGTGATCTTAGGCAGAGCACAGCAAAAGCTCTATACAACCAGCAAGAGATCATTCAATTATATATCAATATAATCATTCAATGAAAAATAAGGAACAACTCTAAAAATTATCAACCCACCTTGAATACCTCAGAGAAGAAACCAGATCCTATTTTCTCACAAGAAAAGTCATCAAGCCGTGTAAGTCTTGAAAAGGCACTTATCAAGGCCTTGTATGAAGAAGTCCAGACTCTGCCCATCTGGGACACAGTCCCATCACTTCCGCCACCATCAAAGTCTTCAAGACGCTCCAAGCGTGGTGGAAATCCTGCAATTGAATTTCGCTTACTTCGATCCATCTTGCAAACAGTATGGCTCCTTTGGAAAGGAGTGGATCTCTCACATCCTAGGTGTTCAATTCGTTTTTCTTCTCTCTGGTTGGATACTAAAAACAAAGCATAAATAGTTGAACTATTTTCTTTTGTCTCATCACTCTCACTACAACCCCCTCCCCCCAAAAATCGTAACATGGGGGAGTAGTGGGAGAAAAAAGGTTATACAGTAGTAGTTATTTTACACAATCAGCATTTAATAAGAACTGGTTCCCAATATGAGGCATATATCCCACAGAGGGGCAATTTGATTTTATTGGGGGGATTCAAGAATGGGTTATTAACAATGAATATTCTGAATTTCTTATGGTCCTAGAAGCCTCATATACAGTACATAAATATATATTGTGACATACACATTTTAAACATTAAAATCAGAATGTACACGGCAGGGGAGAGTATCAGGATTTTGAAAATACTGGTCTAAGACAATGCTCCTCAGGTTATCTGATATGGGAGGCTAGCAATTTTTTTTCCAATTTGCTAAAGACCCTGGTGGTTGCGGGGCCCCTGGTGGCACAGTGTTAAAGTGCTGAGCTGCTGAACTTGTGGACCAAAAGGTACCAGGTTCAAATCCCGGAAGCAGAATGAGTGCCCGCTGTTAGCCCCAGCTCCTGCCAACCTAGCAGTTTGAAAACATGCAAATGAGTAGATCAATAGGTACCGCTCCAGCGGGAAGGTAACGGGGCTCCATGCAGTCATGCTGGCCACATGACCTTGGAGGTGTCTATGGACAACGCCAGCTCTTCGGCTTAGAAATAGAGATGAGCACCAACCCCCAGAGTCGGTCACGACTAGACTTAACGTCAGGGGAAACCTTTATCTTTACTAAAGACCAGTACTATAGTTGCACTCACTGAGTACAACTGCTCCCCCCCCCCCCAAAAAAAAAAAACTTGTCAGGGACCAGCAGCTCAGGGGCTTGCATCAGTTCAGGGATCATTATGTTGAGCATAGAATCATAGAGTCAGAAGAGACCTCATGGGCCATCCAGCCCAACCACCTGCCAAGAAGAAGGAAAATTGCATTCAAAGCACCCCCCACAGATGACCATCCAGCCTCTGCTGAAAAGCCTCCAAAGGAGGAGCCTCCACCACACTCTGGGGCAGAGAGTTCCACTGCTGAACAGCTCTCACAGTTAGGAAGTTCTTCCTAATGTTCAGGTAGAATCTCCTTTCCTGCAGTTTGAAGTCGTTGTTCCGCATCCTAGTCTCCAGGGCAGGAGAAAACAAGCTTGCTCCCTCCTCCCTATGACTTTCCCTCACATATATATACATGGCTATCATGTCTCCTCTCAGCCTTCTCATCTGCAGGCTAAACCTGCCCAGTTCTTTAAACCACTCTTCATAGGGCTTGTTCTCCAGACCCTTCCTCTGGACACCTTCCAGCCTGTGAACATCTCCCTTAAATTGCAGTGCCCAGAATAAGACACAGTATTCCAAGTGTGGTCTGACCAAGGCAGAATAGAGGGGTAGCATGACTTCCCTGGATCTAGACACTGCATGACATTGTTGGCTCATGTTTAACTTGTTGTCCATGAGGACTCCAAGTTCTTTTTCATACGTACTACTATTGAGCCAGGCATCCCCCATTCTGTATCTGTGCATTTCATTTTTTTCTGCCTAAGTGGAGTATCTTGCATTTGTCCCTGTTGAACTTCATTTTGTTAGTTTTGGCCCATCTCTCTAATCTACTAAAATCGTTTTGAATTCTACTCCTGTCTTCTGGAGTATTGGCTATGCTTCCCAATTCGGTGTCATCTGTAAACTTGAAGATCATGCCTTCTAACCCTTCATCTAAGTCATTAATAAAGACGTTGAGAACAGAACCGGGCCCAGGATGGAGCCCTGCAGCATTCCACTTGTCACTTCTTTCCAGGATAAAGAGGAAGCATTGGTGAACACCCTTTGGGTTTGTTCGCTTAACCAATTACAGAGCAGCAGAGATCTTGGAGCTCAAAAAAGTTAGGGTATCCTTTTTCTCATAGAGCTCAAAGTTGCAAATGTTCTTATTTGAAGGCAAAAAGTTTAGTAAATAGTTGTGTCTATAAAACCAAATTAGCATAGATGGTATTTTTTCTCTATGGCTTAGAACAGTGTTTGTTAAGCCATCAAATATTGATTGATTGATTGATTGATTTTTCAAACTTATATGCCACCACTCCCCTAGGGCTCGGAGCGGCTTACAAGAAATATAGAGAAATGCTGCTGCTGCTCAGTCGCATAGTCGTTTCTGACTCTTCGTGACCTCATGGACCAGTCCATGAGATATAGCAAGGGTTTTCCCCTTCAATGTGCCAGGGACCAGCACTATATTTGTACTGACTTGCTACTGCTGCATGATTCTATTCTGGACACTTTCCACAGCCCAGTAGTCAATGGCTCATGGACTGGCACCAGTCTACAGAATACCATTTGAGCAGGTTGATGGTTTAGAGCATATAGATGGAGACACAAGTATATGCTGAGCTAGGAAAAAACTGATGATCTCAAAAACTTCTCTGAGCCTTTGAAGCGGAGCGTGCTTCTTACTACAAATCAGGCTAACAATCATGAAATCCTCCACACATTGCTGCACTGCATGTCCCAGTTCTTCTGGCCAGCATAGTCAATACTAGGAGCTACAGTCCAACATCACATGAAAAGCCACATGATTCGAACCTCAAAACAAATGTTGAAATTCTATTACTTTAAAAATATAAGAAACCCTGATAGGAAACATTATGGCAAACAAATTCATTTCTAATACAGTAGTCTCACTTATCCAACATAAAGGGGCCAGCAGAAAATGTTGGATAATAAGGAGGGCTCAAGGAAAAGCCTATTAAACATCAAATTACATTATGATTTTACAAATTAAGCACCAAAAACATCATGTATTATAACAAATAGAAAAAAGCAATTAAATACACAGTAACATTATGTAATTATTGTATTTACGAATTTAGCACAAAAACATCACAATATATTGAAAACATTGACTACAAAAATATGGACTACTAAAAGGCAGACTGCGTTGGATAATACAGAATGTTGGATAAGCGAAGGTTGGATAAGTGAGACCCTACTGTACCTTCTATGTAAAGTAGAGATACTTTAAAATGAAATAAATAGCACAGCCTACACTCCAACAGCCATTCAAAACTCTGCTTAAACTATACGTTTATTTCTATACAAGGAGTCCCTGAATTATAAACGTCTGACTTACAAACAACTCATATTTAAGAACAGGGGTGAGACAACAGAAAGTGAAAGAAGTCTACCCCTAGAAAGGGAAATTCATTCCTGGGAGAATTGTCATGGGAAAAAGTGACTTCACTGAAGCTTTATCACCAATCCTTGTTTCCACAACAGGCCATTTTTTTCAAAATCCAATTATCACAGGGACAGAAAGCAAGGTGAAATCTTCTGAACACGGGCACAGACAGTAAAATAAACACCATGGGAGTGTTAACCCTTCCCAATCCTATCCAAAGCTAATGTACCTGTTCTGACTTACATACAAATTCAACTTAAGAACAAACCTATAGAACCTAACTTGTTTGTAACTTGGGAACTGTCGTATTTCAAGCTAAATCAAAGTGGAAAGCTGTAGCAGATTAGCGAAAAGTGAACCGTGAAGTAGTGAGGGAACACTGTAATTTCTTCAGCTGAAAATTGCTAAAAGTCATTTTGTAACTTTCAAGTTTCTCAGGTGGTAAGGAGGGCTGGGGAAATTAAAGTCAACCAGCTACTCCTAGAGAATTCGAGGAACAATGAATGACTGTTTTGAGGTGACACCCCAGCATTCACAAACAGGGTGGTCCAAGTAAGTCCAGAGATTTTCAGGGGTACTTATAAAAGTATTTGTTTTTATCACAATACAGACAAGTTTGAACACATTCAGTTGAATAGAGAAGATAATATTTTTAGAAAATGAAGTATTCCTTATACCTCCCTAAGAATAAGAACAGTCATTTATTCAAAATGCTTCCTGCTTAGCAAGTAAATAGTCACATATTCTTTAAAGGCCATGAGAGCAAGTGAGATAGCAATCCTCCACAATATCTTCCCAGTACACCACCTAAATCCTTAGTTAAAAGTCTGTTTTGCAACAGATTGTTCTATAAAAGTTGTTTTTGTCAGAAGGTAAGACACATAAAAGACATGCAGCAATGTGTATTACAGCTTTCACAGGTATCTCTCTGTGCCCACAAGACTGGTATTTAAGCAATCTGTTAATTCTTAAAATATATCCCCAACTTGATAGATTAAATAGTCCTTGTTAAGATTTTTCACTAGTATCAGTAAATTGCAGACTTTCCCACATACATGATAGACAAAAGACTGAAAGAACCATACAGACATCTACTAAATTTAGCAACTTGGCAAATCATTTATTATTCCAATTTCTTTTATTTAAAACAATGGAAAATATCTACCCATAAATTAGCACTTTTACAATGATCTGATGGTATTAGCTATCAGCATCTTTTCCATCTTACTCTTTTATTGGTATTTCAGATGTATTACCAGTCAGTGAACTTTGTTCTGAAAAGGAAATTTCTTGTTCCAGCTTGAGCTATCTTGTTTCTAATTACCTATAAATGAAGGCAATAGTCCCAAGCAATAATCTGCTTTACTCAAAACTATGCTGATTCAGACACAACATATCAGCTGGCTATTCTATGAACTGGTGAAATGGGAATTCATTCACATTGTAAAAGATTGTCATGAAGCAAACAATTAATTTAATTTCTGGCATAGGCAATTCTGAAAGCAAATTTGCAAAGTAACTGACAAAGCACTAATGTCCTCACTGAACCCAAGGTGTTTTAGATTGTACTTCACACCAGACAGACTAGTATTTTAAAACCCTGAACTTATTTAGAAATATAATTCATTCTTTTAGCATTACAGACAAGAACAAATAGGGTTTGTCTGCTATAACCAGAATTAAAATTATGTATTGTCCACCAAAGTGGGTCTAGCTTCGGTCTCCTGGGTAAGACTCTCTAAGAAAATCAGAATTTTGCTTCTCCTTAGTAAACTAAGGCCCCTTCCACACAGCTGTATAAAATTCACATTGAACTGGATTATATGGCAGTGTGGACTCAGATAACCCAGTTCAAAGCAGATATTGTGGATTATCTGCCTTGATATTCTGGGTTGTATGACTGTGTGAAAGGGCCCTAAGGCCCCTTCCACACAGGTGAATAAAATCCCATATGTTCTGCTTTGAACTGGAATATATGTCAGTGTGAACTCATATTACCCAGTTCAAAACAGATATTGTGGGATTTTCTGCCTTGACATTCTGGGTTATGTGGCTGTGTGGAAGGGCCCGAAGACTAACATGGCAAATTAGATTATTGAGTATGTTATTAGGAGCACCTGGTGTCTTCAAAAACAAAAGGCTCTCTCAAGCTACATCCAGGATTCCTTTGCTCATTCCCCAGCTATAGTTTTCCTACCTGCTATGCCATACTACCATCTGTCTATGGAAGTCCCTCTTATCTACCACAATATATCTAAATGACTTCATGTTTAGAGATAGCATGCCACAAGCAACTAGGGCAAACATGCCAATTTAATGGAATGCTTGCAGACTTCCTAGATCTGGATTGCTACAGTAGAAAATGGGATGCTGAATCAGACAGAATACAAAAGCAGAAATAGGTTTCAAACCTCAAATGATTCATTCATCTCTAAATTTGTTATGTAAAGGCAGCATATACTTTACCAAAAAAAAAATTGTGGCCTAGAAAAAAATTGATTTGCTCCCCAAAATAAATCAATTAAAAGGAAAAGGTAGGATTTACATAGCAAACAAACTCTTCAAAATCACTTTCTCTTTATAAACTCCTGAATCGTTTGTTTTCTGTATCGTTTCTCTTCACTACATTTCCTTTTTTCCTCACTTACTTATCTCTTATTCTGTTCATCCCATTTTTTGCCTTCAGTTTAAAGAGGCCAAGCACAGCATACAAAAATGTCCAAAAAGGGGGCCTGATGTCCAATTATCTGCCATTCAGTACTGTCCTAATCACACATACAACCCACTGTTACCCTCTACTTCACTTTAGCAGAAGAAACGATCAGAATGTAATGTGCAGTTAAGTCTTTATTTTCTTTGTCCTATTCTAACTCTAATTAATAATTTCTATATTTAAAAGCTTAATAAAAATTTCACCAGGCCTGGCAGAACTTTCAAAATACAAAGAAATTTAAGAGAAAGATTCTTATTTAAGTTGCATAACTTTGCTTAAATGTTGATTTTAAAAGACCCCAAAAGTTTTTTTCCCTACTGATATATCTTTCCGTTTACTAGAGAGGATGATGGCCCTCACTTGGAAAGTTGTAATCAATTCCCCTCTCAGACATGAAACTCACTGTGTAACTTTGGGAAAGCTAGTCTCTGTTCTAATCTCTCTCACAAGGAAGGTTAGATCAGAGGCTGCAACTGAAAATATGGAATACAAGAGCTTCACATAAAGCATCTGAAGATCTCTAAAGGACAGACCACACAGGGATCTAATTTTTAAAATTGTTGTATTTTTGCTTCTTTTGTAACCTTTTATTTCTGTTCCAATATGACTATAATTTCAGCACATTGCTAGCAGGAGGAGCTAGACAATGTGGCCTTATTGGAGGCATTGCAAAAACTCTCTAAAGGGAGTTACAGAACAGGAAGTACCTGTTTTCAAACAGCAAGTGTGTATACATGTGTTACTGATACCTGAATGAATATTAGGTGGTGATATCGTCCAGGAAGTGTGTGTCATTTACAGAGGAACAATTTAAAAATCATGGAATATTTAACTGGCCAAATGACAGATTAAACTCATTTTCTCTTTTCACATGGCTGCTACAATCTCATATCTTCTTATTACATCCTGAACAGATTAGCAGGCCATCTCTTATTTAACCTTGAAACACTTCAGGTAATGCATAGAGCTATACAGGGCACTAACATTAAGTACCAAGAACAATTATGACCTGTCTACGGTACTCCACTTCACTGAACTCTCCTTTAGGAGTAAATTCTAAAAATGAAATAAAACCATTAAGCAACAATACAATCAATTTTAAGGTCAAGACAAAAACAAAGAGAAAAAACAAGATCAGAAGCATATCTTCCTCTATGGATAAAAATCCAGTCAGTGTTTGTTACTCATAATTAACAGAAGAGTCATTTTCAACTTTATTTTTCAGTTCACTGTATGAGAAGTATAGGTTGCTTACCTGTAACCGTATTTCTTCGAGTGTTGATCTGTGAAATTCACACATATGGGTTTCCCCAGTGCGCCTGCGCAGAGTTCGGAACCTTCTGGAAGTTTAAAAGTGAAAGAAATTGGCGGGAGCCCCGCCCACTCTCCCCATGTAGTATATGTAGCCGTGGGCGGGGCTACGCCTCAGTTCTCCGCCGCAGACAGCAGCTGAGAGACCGAGGCATGACCTCAGCGGGGAGGATGGGCGGGCTGTGTGAATTTCACAGATCAACACTCGAAGAAATACAGTTACAGGTAAGCAACCTATACTTCTTCTTACGTGTTGTCTGTGAAATGCACACATATGGGTGAATAGCAAGCTACTAACCTTGGAGGTGGGTCATGCCACACAGGAGAATAACACTGCCCTGCCGAACGCGGCATCCTTCTTCGCCTGGATGTCCAGCTTGTAGTGTGACACAAACGTCGATGGAGATGACCAGGTAGCTGCCTTGCAGATATCTTGCAGGGATACACCCCGGAGGAAGGCTTGGGAGGCTGACAGTGACCTGGTGGAGTGTGCAGCTACATGCGATGGTGGTTCTTTGCCCGCTAGTTGGTAAGCCAGGCGGATCGCCGAGGTGATCCAGGAGGCCAGACGTTGAGAAGTGACTGGAAGGCCCAAGGCATCTTTCCTATATTTGAGGAAGAGTCTTGGAGATTTTCTGTGGGGGGCAGTTCTATGAATGTAGAACAGTAGTGCTCTTTTGACGTCCAGAGAGTGAAGAGTCGTCTCCAGGGGAGATGATGGGTTAGGGAAGAAGGCGGGTAGAACAATGTCCTGGCACATATGAAAGTGTGAAACTATCTTCGGTAGGAATGCTATGTCCGTCCGAAGGGTCACATTGTCGTCAGAAAAACGGATGTACGGGGCGTCAGCCCGTAGGGCTGCAATTTCACTTGCTCGTCTAGCGGATGTGATCGCGACGAGGAATGCCGTCTTCCAAGACAGGTGGGAGAGATCGCTAGAGGCCATTGGTTCAAATGGGGGTTTTGACATCTGAGAAAGGACCAGTTCCAGGCTCCATGATGGAGGAGGTAAGGAGCTAGGTGGGTAAGTATTTTTGTAGCCTTTAAGGAATAGGCGTAGGAGTGGATCGTGAAACAGTGAGGGCTGTCCTGCTTTCCTTCTGAACCAAGACAGAGCGGCTGTATAGCACTTGACTGATGATAGAGACATATGTTTAGAGGATAGGTGGACTAGAAAGTCGAGTACTACTGAAGTAGGGGCTGTAAAGGGGTCTACTTCACAGGTGGAGGCAAATTCTTTAAATCGAGACCACTTATATGTATAAGATCGCTTTGTTGATGTCTTTTGGGCTGCAAAGATTATTCTACGGACGGCGTCGGAGAGGTGGGCCGTGGTCTGATCCTCCACGCTGTCAACTGTAGAGATGTTACGTCTGGGTGTCTCACAAGACCATCTTGGACTGTGAGAAGATCGGGGCTGTTCCTCAGGCGGACGTAGTCGCCTTTCGATGCCTTCAGGAGGGGTGTGAACCAGGCCTGTCGGGGCCACCAAGGGGCTATGAGAATACAATTTGCATTGTCTGATACGATTTTGGCCACCACTTTGGTCAGGAGTGGGAGTGGTGGAAATGCGTATAGCAGTTCTGGTACCCACGTGAAGAGGAAGGCGTCTCCTAAGCAGCCTGGGGATGCGTGAGGACGTATCCGAGCGCAAAACTGAGGACACTGTTTGTTCGCCGGGGAGGCGAAGAGATCCACCTGAGGAACTCCCCAACGTCTCGTGATGAAGCGAAACTCCCTGCAGTGGAGTTTCCATTCGTGGTTGCTGAGGGGAGTTCTGCTCAGGGAGTCCGCTAGGACGTTGTCCTCTCCCGGCAGGTGAATCGCTATGAGAAAAATATTTCTGCGAATGCACCATTCCCAGATTTGTGATGCGATGGAGAGGAGAGTGAGTGAGCGGGTCCCTCCCTGTTTGTTTATGTAGGCTTTCACTGTTGTGTTGTCCGTGACAAGTTGGATGACCTGGTTTTTGGTAAGGCGGGCAAAGGATTTCAGGGCCTTTTCCACGGCTAGGAGCTCCAAGGCGTTGATGTGGAGCTTTTGCTCTTGTGTTGACCAACGGCCGTGGGCTGTTAGGTTCTGTAAGTGTGCGCCCCAACCTAGTGTTGATGCATCTGTTGTCAATGAGACTGAGGGGCAAGGAGAAACAAACGGAAGTCCCGAGCACACATTGGACCTCTTTGTCCACCATGAGAGGGAGTTGAGGACGTCCTGAGGAAGTGATAGGACAATGTTTTGGTGATCTCGGATTGGGTCGAATTTCCGGACGAACCAGTTTTGTAAGGTTCGGAAGCGGAGGCGAGCGTATGGTGTAACCACTGTAGTTGAGGCCATGTGGCCTAAGGTGGATTGGATTGTCCAGGCGGACGCTCGTCCATAGTGGCGCAATTCGGAGAACATAGTTCTTAAGTTTCTGAATCTTTCCTCTGGTAGGAAGGCCTTTTGGGACTGCGTGTCTATAAGGGCGCCAATGAAGGTGATACGCTGGGTAGGGGAGAGGTGGGATTTTTCTCTGTTGACAACGAGACCTAAGGTCTGCAAAAAAGATAAAGTGAAATGAATATCAGATTGCAATTGATCGCGGGATTCCGCTGATAAAAGCCAATCATCCAGATACGGAAAAATCGTTATGTGGTGTCGGCGTAAATGGGCTGCCACTACTGACATGCATTTGGTAAAGACCCTTGGGGCTGTGGAAAGGCCAAAGGGTAGGACGTTAAATGAGTAACAGGAGTCTCCTATTGCAAAGCTGAGAAATCTACGGTGATCTTCCATAATGGAAATATGGAAATAAGCATCCCTCAAATCAATAGACGCAAGCCAGGATCCCTTCCTGATAAGGGGAAGGATGGTGGGGAGTGTCACCATGCGGAATTTACGTGGTTTGATGTACAGATTAATACCACGTAAATCTAGGATGGGGCGAAGACCGCCACCGCATTTGGTTACTAAGAAGTAACGGGAAAAATAACAGGAAGAAACGTGGTGAGGAGGGATGGGGGAAATTGCCCCTTTGTCAAGTAAGGAACTTATTTCCTCAAGGAGGGGGTCTGAAGGGGAAGTGGCACAGATGTGTCCCACGGGTGGCAGGGAAAGGAATTCTATAGCATAGCCACTCTGTATAATGTTTAGCACCCAGGCATCTGATGTGATCTGTTGCCACCGTTCAAGGTATGGGGAGAGTCTATCAAGGTAAGTGTGGGTGGTAAGGGGGGGGGGAAACATAGTTTGAACTGGGGAGGAGTGAGTGGTAGTAGGGGGAGAGGGGCTAAAAGCGCCGTCTCCTATTGTCTGCCGGTTTTGTTCCGCGGTACTGACCCTTCGTGGGGAGGGGTGGTCTGCGGTTGCCTGTTGAGGCAGGCTGCTGCCGTTGTCTTCCTCGAAAGGGCAGGGGACTGTAGCGGCCCCGGTAGTATTGTGGTTGATAAGGCCATCGTCGATGCTGGGAGGGGTAGGGTTGGTATTGATGTTGTCCATACTTAGTGATGGTTTGTTTCATTTTATGAGAATGTTCGAGTTGGGAGTCTGTTTCCGGGTTGAAAAGTCCCGCTTCATCCATTGGTAAGTCTTCAATAAGGGAGCGAGCGGAGGGAGACAAGATGGCGGCTCGGAGCCATGCATGTCTTCGTAGGGCCACTGCATTTGCAAGGAGTTTTCCCGATGCGTCGGCAGTATTCTTTGCTAGGTCCTTTTGAAAGGCCGTGAGAGATAATGCTTCTTGTTGAAAAGCTTTGGCAAGGGTTTGTTGATGAGGGGAAAGAGAATCGAGGAAGGATTCCATTTTAGTCCAGAGAAATTTTTGGTATACACTCATGTATACTCCATAGTGAGCCATACGGGCGAAGAGGCAGGCTGAGGTATAGAACTTTTTGGCCATTACATCAAGTTTCTTGCCCTCTCTGTCTGAGGGTGTAAGCTGTGCCCTTTGAGTTGGTTTAGGTTGGGCGTCTGTAACAACTGAATTGGCCTTAGGCATTTTTGCAAGCCAAGAGGCTGTAGAGAGATCAACCCTATAAAGGTTTTCAGCTCGTTTTGGAGTAGCTGGTACTAATGATGGGGCTATCCCCACAGTTTTGATAACTTGTAGTAAGTATGGAAGGGTTGGGAGGGCTGTGGATATTGGGGTTTGTTGTTCTGAGGAGGAAAAACAGGGATCTTCCACAACATTAGCTGGTTTGGGGGTGGGTAGGTTAAGGGCTTTTGAGAGTCTAATGAGGAGAGCTGAAAAGTTTCTAAAATCCTCTGCCTGTTGAGGGTCTTGATCTATTTCAGTTTGAGGGGGTGCCAATGAAGGGGTGTCTCCTTCAGATGCATTTAGATCCCTGTCTTGCAGTGTGTCAGGGATGGGAGTTGATTGGATGTGAGCTAGCTCCCTTCCTTGCTCAGGCAGATTTGGTTCAGCTGCCTGGGAGGACGTGGAAGGTCCTTGAGTGGGAGGCAGTGCCTGTATTGTGGCCTCTGGTCGGGAGGCTGAAGCAGAAGGAGGCTGCCTGGGCACTGGAGGAGGAAGTTGGCCTCGGTTTGGGTAAAAATCATAGTAACAAGGAGCCCCATAGGGGAAGGGGGGTGGAGGGGGATAGGGATAAAAGAAATCAGCATAATAAGGGCGGTTGCGGCCAGGGGAAAAAGACCTGGAGTAGGAGGATGCTCTGGATGGGCTCCTAGAGCCTGAGGCCCTGGATTCGAGGGAGGGGGAGCGCCCACGGTACCGAGCAGCCCTCATGGTGCGGCCTCGCCCCTCCTCCTGGAGGCTTTGCCTGTCTGGGGTTGAGCGGGGAGGAGGATAAGGCCGTCCCTGCGTGGGGAAGGGCTCTGCAGTTTGGCCATCAGGGACAGCTTCGCTGCTTGCTTCAGCGAGAGGCTGCAAAGAGTTAACTGGAGACAAGTGGGGAGGAGTCTCCTGTGGAGAGGGCGGGTTCGGAGAGCCTCGGTCCCGAGGCATGTTTTCTCCAGCCCGGTTTTGCAGCGGGGGACTCAAGGGCTTTTCACCAGTGAGTTGCCTCCCTTTTTTTTGCTTTTTTGAGCCCTCTTTCTGTTTGGCCTCCCTGGTCCTGGAGGATTTGGCTTTTTTGCGTGGCGCTTCAGGCACCAGGTAATCCTCGGCAGCACTCTCTTCCCTGGCTGGGAGGGAGCTTAAGGCCTCAGTTAGGAGAGGAGGAGGGGAGGCCTCTGGGCAGGGCCGTTTTTGGGCGCGTGTTTCTTCTGGCGCCAGGGCTTGCTCATAGAGGACGGCCTTAAGGCGGGCCTCTCTGTTTCTGCGTGCTTGGGGGTTGAAAGATTGGCAAATTGGGCAGGTTTGGGGAACGTGCCCTTCCCCCAAGCACAAAAGGCACATGTTGTGCCTGTCTGAGTCAGGCAGCTTAGCTCCGCATGAGCTGCATTTTTTAAAGAATAAAGTAGACATTGCCTGATTCGTGGTCAAAGTCCAGTCCAGAAAGTGGGGCAGGAGAGGGCAGCAAGTCAAGGCCAGTCCAGAGTCAAAAACCGTTGCAAATCCAAAAGAGAGGAGTACAAAAGGTTCCTACTGTCTGCTGTCGCGCGGAAAGAAGAACTGAGGCGTAGCCCCGCCCACGGCTACATATACTACATGGGGAGAGTGGGCGGGGCTCCCGCCAATTTCTTTCACTTTTAAACTTCCAGAAGGTTCCGAACTCTGCGCAGGCGCACTGGGGAAACCCATATGTGTGCATTTCACAGACAACACGTAAGAAGAAACTAAGGATCCCATATAAAAAAGCCACACTGAAATATTGACAGATCATCAGTAAAGGTAGTTTGAAAGATTTTTGTTCCTTGATTTTACATCTATAATAAAGCAAACTTGGGTGCTCAAAACAGATAGGATGCCTTCACAAGTATAACCACATATTATTTTAAAATATGACACAACGAAAGGGGCTAATAGTGTTCTGTGCAACAATCATTTTTGCAGAAGGAATGTAACTTGTTTATTTTGTTTAATCACAGGTAAGCAATTTTACCCTGTGTCACAAAAGATTTATAGAGGAAAAGAAAAATCTAGCTACACTGAAGTCAAAGGTTGCTGACTTCTGAGTCAGCTGTGACTTTCTTACAACCAGGATTTCTCTCACTGAAAACAGAGCAATGCTGCAACATTTTATCATTGAGAATGGTTATTTTTATGAACGGATTCAAAGAGAATTTATGAGATCATTACTGGTGGACTTCTATATATATACCTTTTGGTTTTTTTTCTCAAAAATGCTCTTTTTTTAAAGATAATAAATTTAGAAACATCTGCAAGTGCCTCATTGTTTTTTAACTTTAAAAACTCATTCTGCATGCTTTCTCATCTAGCATGCATAGATTTTAAAGGAAAAAGAAAGTGAATTAACACTGCACTAATACACCAATGCAAATTCACTGCACTGGGACAAAAATGCTCCACTTCCACTGGAATATAGTTGTCACTATTTAATACTTAGAATAAAACCTGTTTCTTAATAAAATCATATGTGTCACACAACTTAAGGAAGTTTTGCAATAATATACCAAGTATACAAGTATCTGTAAAAAGATACAGTTGAAAGGACAACTTCAGTTATTATAATTACAAGTATTACAATTTTTGAACAGTGGTGAATGTTTACTGGTATAAGCATCCATGGAGACTAGATATTGTAAGTCCAAATGTGAGACTTCCATTTACAAAACAGTTTCACTCTGAATGCGAGATTCCTGGTAACAAACAATTAATATAATAATAAGTTTATTTTTATATTCTGCCCCATCTCCCCGAAGGGACTCAGGGCAGCTCACATGGGGCCAAGCCCAACACATACAATAAAATACAACAGTATAAAATACATAACAATCACAGTATCATTACCACGCTCTTTTTGTAGGCTTCTGAGAAATAAAAGAGAGAAACTCATAAAAGAGAGAAACCTCAACTAGATGTACTGAGTTCAGTAAAGGGTCCAAGTTCTATGTTCCTAAGCAAGACTTCATAACCAGAATTCATGCATATTAAAGACCCAAATATGCTTATTTTACTCTGCACACCAGGAAACCATGAGCAAGTCTTTTTAAAAAGACCACGGAAACCTAAAGTCAGTCTCTGTATCAGCCTGATTTGAACTAGTAACCTTGAGAATGCTGTCCTTCAACTCCCAGCATCCCCCAACAGCATGAATATTCTGCTTTGTAATGAGACTTGTAATTCAATATACATGGAAAGTACATGATTGACAAAGACTATTACAACTACTAGACGCCCAACTCTACTACTCTACTACTCTACTACTCTTTTCCACCTGATGCCAAGGATGCCATCCTGACCTTGAACCAGTGCCTGTCAGCTGTGATGGACTGGATGAGGTTGCACAGGTTGAAATTGAATCCAGACAAGACGGAAGTACTCCTGGTCAGCCGTAGGGCTGATCAGGGTATTGGGTTGCAACCTGTGCTGGATGGAGTCACACTCCCCCTGAAGGCACAGGTTCGCAGTCTGGGGGTCCTCCTGGACCCAGCACTGACCTTGGAGGCCCAGGTGTCGGCAGTGGCCGGGAGGGCCTTCGCACAGTTAAAACTCGTGCACCAGCTGCGCCCATACCTTGAGAAGCCCAATCTGGCCATGGTAGTACACACCTTAGTCACATCCAGGCTAGATTACTGTAACGTGCTCTACATGGGGCTGCCCCAGAAGAGCGTTTGGAAACTTCAGCTGGTTCAAAGGTCAGCTGCTAGACTGCTCATGGGAGTGGGATACAGAGAAAGAACTACTCTGCTCCTGAAGCAGCTACACTGGCTTCCGGTTTGTTTCCGGGCACAATTCAAGGTGATGGCTTTAGCCTACAAAGCCCTATACGGTTCGGGCCCAGCCTACTTGAGGGACCGTATCTCCTACCAACCCACTTGACCCCAGAGATCCACAGGAGAGGCCCTTCTCTCGGTTCCACAACCACTGCAGGCGCATTTGATGGGAACGAGAGAGAGGGCCTTTTCAGTGGTGGCCCTGCAGCTCTGAAACTCCCTCCCTAATGAGATACGATCAGCCCCCTCCTTAATGGCCTTTCATTCACAAATTAAAACCTTTCTGTGGAACCAGTCCTTCCCAGACGAATGACAAATGCCAGTTTGATATGTTTTTATAATAATTGATAAATAACTTCAGTGGCCAGAGGTTATGGTTATTTTTAATATGATGTTTGTTGTAAGTTTTTTAAAATTGTTTTATTTGATATCTTAATTGATCATGTATTGCTGTTCAATGTATTTGTATGAATTTTATATGCTGTATGCCGCTTTGAATCCCACCCACGGGAGAAAAGCAGGATAGAAATTAATAATAATAATAATAATAATAATACTATTATTATTCCCCACTTTTATCTCAGGTACCTTGACTACTCTACACAAAGTTACTTCCCTCCTGAAACCGTGTTTTCATCTATTTGCTGAAAGTACCAAAAATGCAAATGGTTTATTTGTGTATATATTCAGCAATCTATGTAAGAACTGAAATGCCACAAATAATGGTTCATTGTCCTCTTCACATTCTGTCATTAATGCAAATGCCTCTCTGTTGGGTTGTATTTAAGGTATTATACTTTAATAAAACATAAGAATTGGATGAGGCCCCATCTGTTTATCAATTTAGTGTATCTGTCAAGCAGAGTACTTACTTTGAAAATGAATACATGACACTAAATGTCACAGTTTGATACTCTCTAATATGTGATTCTACATTTAAAGGGAAAGCAGGACAAAACAGATACTGGATTAGAAAATATATGTACATTTAAAACTTTATTAGAATAGTCAGACATAATTGTCATTTACATTATTCACTATTACAGTAGAGTCTCACTTATCCAAGATAAACGGGCCGGCAGAACATTGGATAAGCAAAAATTTTGGATAATAAGGAGGGATTAAGAAAAAAGCCTATTAAACATAAAATTACATTATGATTTTACAAATTAAGCACAAAAACATCATGTTTTACAATAAATTGACAGAAAGGCCATTCAATACCCAGTAATGTTATGTAGTAATTACTGTATTTACGAATTTAGCACCAAAACATTGCAACATATACTACAAAAACAATGACTACTAAAAGGCAGACTGCCTTGGATAATACAGAACCTTGGATAAGTGAAGCTTGGATAAGTGAGACTCTACTGTATATGATGTTCACACTTACATGCCAAGAACAAACACTGGGAGTATTTCTGATGCATTTAGTACAAAAAGTCTTCCTAAGAAGGCCTTATCTCAGGATGTAAAACGTCAATCTTTTTTACTTTACAGATCTACAAATCAAGCAAGGTGTGACTGGAATTCAAGTCCAATAAAACAATATTTATCATAGGCATGTTCACAATGAGTTGTATGTTTTTTAAACTACTATTATATTAATTTGACTAAAATAAACTTTACAAGAACTATAGAAACAACCTCAGAAAGATTTAAAAAGTCAGTACACAGTTCTTCAAGCATTAAAATAGTAAATCATAAAAAGTAACCAGCACTACAGCACACGGAACTCTATATTAATAGTTTATCTTCCATCAAGGAACCTTAAAAGAAATGTCCACAGAAAAAAATCCACACACATTTCAACCCATAGAACAAAATCTACATGCAATATTTCTGTTAGTTTTGACCAGAGAAGATGCAATGAATCAATGACATTAGCCTATGTGTGTATGTGTGTAGACACACACACACACACACACACACACACACATGGCCCAGCATTGAATAATTGACTAAATGTGTCTATTTCAGTTGAGAGAACCCATCCAGGTACCAGTCATGTTAAGAAAATAAGTTTAATTGAATCATTTCACAGTGAGTTTCACGAGTCAGGTCAGATTTACCCTCTTGAATGAAACAGCTAACAAGGAACAATAGTCAGTCACACAATTATAATATTAAGGGGTACTTAATATTCTCAATCCCATCTTCAAAATGCCACTGCAAACACAAAGCTGTTTGATCATGATGTCTACGTAGGTGTCAATGATTACTCTCAAGTCCTAGGCACTAAATTACTCTCAAATCCCAAGAATAAAAGATAAGGAAGATATCCTCACCCCACCCCCTTTATTCTTCATCCCCTTTATCCAATACCATTAGACAGGTGGCCAGACACTCCTCCATCTTTGACTGTTTCCTATGTCCTACTGTTTTACTTTCGAGGATATAGGAGGGAAAAAGGGGAAAAGGGAGAGAACTTATACAGAGCACTGCCAAACCACAACAGAATTCCTTCACTCTTAAATCCATGCCCAACCACTTACTCTTATTCCCTGCCTCACACACATATTCAGGTCACCCCTCCCCACAACTTCCCTCCAAAAGATTCGATCTTACTCCTTTTCTTATTTCTGAGGGGGGGGAGGGTCACCTTTTTCTCCTCAACATCAGCATTGAACTGAAAAGGATGTCTGCACCCTCCTGTTTTAAATAATTGTTATTAAGAATTTTTCAAAGTGCAGTAAAATTGCACATATTTGGGGGAAAAGATAGAAGAGTAAGATATAAAAATATTGAAAAGAGAATAGTGTGCATATTAGAGCTTGTGTGGTATAATGGTTTGAGTGTGGGACTAGAACTTTGGGAGACCTGGGTTCAAATTTGCACTTGGCTATAGAAACCCACTAGGCAACATTAAACAAGGCACACTCTCTCAGCCTCAGAAGAAGGTGTAGCAAATCTCTTTTGAACAAACCCTGGGATAAGTTCATCTTAAGTTGCTATAGGTGGAAATGGCTTAAAGGCACACAAAGAACAAAATACAAGTTGAAAATCCCTTATATGGAATTCCAAAATCCAAAATGGGTAGCTCAGATAATAACACATTGAATGGTTCAATGTGCATAAACATAGTTTCATGCACAACATTATTAAAATATTAAGTATAAACTTACCTGCAGGCTGTATGTATAAGGTATATATGATACATAAATGCATTTTGTGTTTAGACTTGAATCCCATTTCCAAGAAATTTCATTATGCATACCTAGTCAATTTAAAACTATGGATTTTAAGTTGGCATGTTATTAGTATGAATGATTTCAGTTTGTTTTACACTTATGTATCAGGATGCATCTACATTGAAGAATGAATGCAGTTTGGTACCACTTTAACTGCCATGGCTCAATGCTATGGAATATTGGGAGTTGCAGTTTTAACAAATGCTTTAGCTTTCTTTGCCAAAGACTGTTGGTGCTTTACCAAACCACTCCTAGGATTCACTAGCATTGAGCCATGGCAGTTAAAGTGGTGTCAAACTACATGGTTGACTATATGATGATGGTCTTTTAGTCTTGTCAATACCTATTGGTTTTTAACTGGATTTGCCTCCATGTTGCAATATGTTTTTAAACTCAATACAATTTTTAACCTGTGTATTTATTTATTATGATATCGTTTTTAAATTTTTTTGTTTATGATTATTGATTATATATTATGTCTTGTCTTTTTGGTTTCTGCTTATATATATTGTGACTTGATTTTGTTGTGAGTCGCTCCAAGTCCTTGTGGAGATGGGACAGTATATAAATAAAGTTTATTATTATTGTTATCAATATATTTTAACTATGCTGTACTCCACCTTGAGTAAGAAATAAAACTTATTATTCTCATTACATACCAATATGTAAAAAATCTGGGGGGGGGGGGACGGGACCCTGAAGCCTTTTTGCTCCCAAGCATTCCCAATAAGGGAGACTCAACCTGTATATTCCACCCCATCCACCCACAGGGCGCATCAACATCAGGCATGGGCAAACTACTGGCTGTTAGGAATTGTGGGAGTTGAAGTCCAAAACACCTGTACAGCCAAAGTTAGCCCATGCCTGATCTACTGTTGTCTTTTTTGGTTTCTGCTTATGTTTGCAGTGTTACTTGATTCTGTTGTGAGCCGCTCAGAGTCCTTGTGGAGACGGGGCAGAATATAAATAAAGCTTATCATCATCATCAATATATTTTAACTATGCTGTACTCCACCTTGAGTAAAAATAATACTTATTATCTTTATTAGATACCAATATGTAAAAATCTGGGGGGGGGGGGGGGTGAGGACCCTGAAGCCTTTCTGCTCCCAAGCATTTCCGATAAGGGAGACTCTGGCCCCTTCCACACAGCTGAATAAAATCCCACATTATCTGTTTTGAACTGGAATATATGACAGTGTGGACTCAGATAACCCAGTTCAAAGCAGATATTGTGGGATTTTTCTGCCTTGATATTCTGAATTATATGGCTCTGGGCCCTCAACCTGCATATTACTAAAACTTCCACCCCATCCATCCAGAAGGTACATCTACATTGTAGAATTAACACAGTTTGGCCCCACTTTAATAGCCATGGTTTTATGAAATGGAATTCTGGAAGTTGTAGTTTAGTGAATCACCAGTGCTCTTGGACAAAGGGCCCTTCCACACACCCATATAACCCGGGATATCAAGGCAGAAAATCTCACAATACCTGCTTTGAACTGGGATATCTGAGTCCACACAGCCATATATTCCAGTTCAAAGCAGATGATGTGGAATTTTATTCAGTTGTGTGGAAGGGTGGCCCAGAGATGGTTAAAGGCCTTGTAAAACTACAATTCCCAAGATTCCTCAGCAGTTAAAAGTGGTGTCCAAGCGCACTGACTCCTCAGTGTAAATACACCCTGAGCCATAAGAGCAAAACAGACTGAAATCCTTATTCACACACCAACCAAATGCCAGTTGCGTACATGAACCCGAAGTCGCGGATATTCTGCTCACCTCACCACTAGGTCTTCCTTCCCTGCCTGGGGGGGAGAAAAGGCAAACGAGGCGGGGGGGAGGCGAGGGGTCCCGCACACCCAGGGACGGGCCGTGTCCATTTCCCCCTCAAGAGGCAGCCAGGGCGAAGGAGGAAAAGGGCCAGGCGCGGGCTCAAGCCCTGAGGCGACGCCTGGACAGGGCAGAGGGACGCGGGGAAGGCGCCAGTTTGGCCCCTCCCCGCGCAAAGCTGGGCCTCGGCGACGAAAGCCTCGGGCCCTTCCCTCCTCTCTCCCTGCGCGACACAGCAGCGAATGAGGAGGAGGAGAAGGGGAGGGGGGAAACAAGAGCAGGAGAGGAACCGCGCACGCGCATGCCCGTCCTCACGCGCTCGCTCACGCACTCTCTCTCTCTCACACACACACGCCCTCGCGCGCGCCCACTCCCAACGAACGCCTTTTCCTTACAGACCAATTGCATCTCCACAGGACAAGAGCTGGGGAGGCGGTCTCCCATCTCGATCAATCGACGGCCGCTTTGGTTTTGATGGACGGCCGACACGACTAATGGCGTGAAAGGTCCTGCTACTTGGCCGCCAAGGAAAGCTTTTGAGTGACAGGCTCGGTTGAAGCCAAGCAAAAGACCTCCCTAGATTGGAGAAGGCTGGTTTCTAGAGTTTCTCTAGGCCTGACTGGAAGGCGGATAATAAATGAGGTGTCAGTCCAATGAGGATATGTGGAGGAGGCGAACCAATTCTCAAACTGTGCGGGAGTTTAGATACAGCTGTCAACGTTGACATTGGTTGTTACAGGGAGCTGGGAAGTGGCAGAGTTTTCTAAGATCTGCAAGGATACTCTGAGGAACACTTCAGCAAGCGAGAGTGGCAGGCTAAAACCCGGAACCGTCAGTGGCTGACGCAAGATGAGAGATTCCCTCCTGGGCACACAGAAGACTGGGCGACTTGGAAAGAGCTGAACAGACTGCGCTCTGGCACCACCAGATGCAGAGCCAACCTCAAGAAATGGGGCCACAAAGTGGAGTCCACGACATGCGAGTGTGGAGAAGAGCAAATCACAGACAATTACAATGCAGTCTGAGCCCTACCACATGCACAGTGGAGGACCTGCTTAAAGCAACACCAGAGGCACTCCAAGTGGTGTCCAGCTTCTGGTCAAAGGACATTTAGTATAATGCCAAGTTGTTGTTTTAAGAACTTTGTTTGTATTTTCAAATACATTACAACTTGTAGCCTGGGTTCACTTCTGACACGATAGAGTTTCAAACAGGAAAACTTCACCTACGGATAGGTCAGGCATGGGGAAACTTGGGCCCTCTCTCAAGGTGTTTTCCTAACAGCCTCAGGCCCTTTCCTCCCCCCCCCCCCCCTCGCCCAGCCGCTTGAAAGGAAGGGGCCTGAAGCTAGTAGGAATGGTGGGAATTGAAGTCAAGAACACCTGGAGAGAGCCCAAGTTTCCCCATGCCTGAGATAGCTAGTATGCAAACTAACAGAAACTATGAAAGGTCAACGTGTCTTTTCCTTGTTATTTATGGGACCTTCATTACTGCTTTTCAATATTCATATCAAGGCAATACAGAGTTTATAGTATGGTGTATAGTATTGTTTAAGCCTACATTTTTAATATAATAAAACTTTATGTATATACCACCCTGTCTCCTCGAGAGGACTCAGGGAGATTTCCAACACAGCAAAGAAATTATGCAACAGATTAAACATAATAGAATAATAAACATGAAACAAGCACATATAATGCAAAACAACCACACACAAAAAAGTTACAAAATGCTCCATCAGCGGGGCCAGATATAGTGACCAGGGCTTCAGAGTGGGTAAAGCCAACTATAAAGTGCTCAGCGAGACAAGTGCAATAGAACATCATAGGGCCGGGAAGTGGGTAAAGTGCTGAGCAGGGTCCTAGTTAACAATCCGCGGAGGCCTAGGACTAATCCTGCTCAAAAATCTGCAGAAACCACCAAGTTTTCAGATAGTTAATAGTAACTCTCTAGCAACCAGAAGATAAATTTATCCCAGGCATGGGCAAACTTCGGCGCTCCAGGTGTTTTGGACTTCAACTCCCACAATTCCTAACAGCTGGTATCAGTCACTGGGTGCATCTACACTGTAGAATTAATGCTGACATCACTCCCTTGACTCAATGCTGTGGAATTATGGGAGTTTTAGTTTTAGAAGGTCTTTAGCCTTCTCTGCCAAAGCATGAATAGTTCAGAATGGTACAGAGATGAAGATACAACATTGTGTTGCAGTTTGAGTGTTGAACTAGAGTCCTGGATTTGAATCCCCATTTGGCTGTGGAAACCCACTTGATGACCTTGAGCAAGTCCTCTCTCAGCATCAGAGGAAGTAAAGGCAAACCTCAGCCGAACAAACCTTGCCAATAAAACCTTCTGATAGCTTGGAAATGACTTAAAGGCACACAGCAGCAACAACAAGAAAGCACTTGATAAATTATAAAACTACCACGAAAGACATTGTGCTTTGGGTTTTCTGAATAGTTGTGCTTCAGTATAACATAACCAACATAAATAGCAAAGGCTACTTTAAACAGTGTGATATGCCTTGAGATCTCACTTATGTGGAAGTTGTTTGGAGAAACTGTCCTAAACTGTATCTCAAAACCTTGTTGACGTATGTTTTAACTATGTGTCTGAATTGTGATAACGAGGGAATTCCAAATAGCAAATAGATCAATAAGGTCTTGCTCTTCCTAGACATTGGGTCATTCAGGTCAAAAACCATAAAATACTATCAGTATTGTGTGTATGAAACCCATGTTCATAGGAGATAAGAAAGTTCTTTAAATATTTTTTAAGGTATTATAGTCCCAAATTATTTAGTTCCTTAAAGAACAGCACTTTGGTTTATGGCTAGAAGATATTGGGCAACTAATGGAAATAGTTCTATGGCATTCAGTAGCCCTAGCCAGCGTAAACAACAGTGAAAGATGTGCAGAGCTGCAGTCTAAAAACATCTGGAGAACTACAGTTGTTGATTCTTGATATAGTACAAGGTCTTCTCTATAAAATTCACTCTATCCATTGAGGTACTATAACAAAACAACTTTCACCTTCAACCATTTTATTCAGAGCTTTAGCTTTATTGGAATGGCAATAGGTTATTCATATGTGTTTGTTCTCTGAAAAAGTTTTAGAGTTTCACTGTTAGAAGCTATGGCAGATCAGCCAATTTGGTTTAGCAGTGTACTAAAGGTTAAAGGATGGTGACATCTAGTGTTCAAAGTAGTGAATAATTAACTAATTGTGAAATTTAAGTCTCAATTGACAAATCATAGAATCATAGAATCATAGAATCATAGAATAGTAGAGTTGGAAGAGACCTCATGGGCCATCCAGTCCAACCCCCTGCCAAGAAGCAGGAAATCGCATTCAAAGCACCCCCGACAGATGGCCATCCAGCCTCTGCTTAAAAGCCTCTAAGGAAGGAGCCTCCACCACAGCCCGGGGGAGAGAGTTCCACTGTCGAACAGCCCTCACAGTGAGGAAGTTCTTCCTGATGTTCAGGTGGAATCTCCTTTCCTGTAGTTTGAAGCCATTGTTCCGTGTCCTAGTCTGCAGGGCAGCAGAAAACAAGCTTGCTCCCTCCTCCCTATGACTTCCCTTCACGTATTTGTACATAGCTATCATGTCTCCTCTCAGCCTTCTCTTCTGCAGGCTAAACATGCCCAGCTCTTTAAGCCGCTCCTCATAGGGTGGTTTTCATATAAGTGGTTTTCATATGAGAACCACTTTTTTGGAATTGGTCAATTACATAGTACAATGATACCTTGACTTAAGAGTTTAATTCTTTCTTAACTCAAAATTCTCTTATCTCAAAGTGAGTGTTCCCATTGAAATTCTATTAATCCGTTCTGGCCTCCTGAACCCACCCACCCCCATTTGTTTATTACGTGCTTTTAAATAATAAAACGTACTTTATAAATAACATATAAATAACAAATAATGTATAAATAAATATTCACATGTAACAATAAAAAGGTTAACTTTAAATGGTAGAAGCATAAAATTGTGGCAAGGAAACACATTTGAGGCAACAAAATATGTGTTGGCCAGTTTAATAAAAGGCAAAACCTGCACATTCACATGGAACAATGTCAAGGGATTCCAATTCCCAAGTATCACAGCCATTTTTAATATATTTGATGCCATTTATTTTTGAATGTCCTTCTTTCTCACTTTGAGCTGACAGTTTAAAATGGATTGAAATTACAAAGGCATATACTGTAATGCAAATGTGAGTAGATCAATAGGCGGGAAGGTAATGGCGCTCCATGCAGTTATGCCGGCCACATGACCTGGAGATGTCTATGGACAACGCCGGCTCTTTGGTTTAGAAATGGAGATGAGCACCAACCCCCAGAGTTGGTCACTGTGATGACTCATGGGCCATGTAGTCCCGTTCCTAGCACTGTTGTGACAGATGAAGAGGAAAACTTAGGTTTCCCACCGTTTCAGCCAGAATTGGAGCCCTTGCACCTGCAGGAGATTTGCCTTCCAGAAGTCTGCCAAACAAGCCTTGAGCCGAAATCTCCCCCATTTTCTCGCCGTGATTATTATAAACAACAGAAAGGCGCTCAGGAGGCGTCTCGCAGGAGCGCTAGGATTGCTGCCAGGCATTCAGCTGATTAAGCCTGCTTCCCATGAGAAACTTTAGGGAGTCACGCATCTGGACACAGAGAATGGCTTTCGGTTCTGGTTCCCCAGAGAATTGTTCTTTGGCGGGAAAACGAGACCCTATTTAGGTGTTTTGCCCACGTAGGAATCTTGCGGAGTCAATTCGTCAGCTTCGGGAGTAGGTTGTGTGTGGACTACGCTACTCCCGCGTTTCAAGTCCTTTGCTCCCGTTTCCAGCCTTGCCTTGCTTCCCAGGACCTTGCCTTGCTCCACGGACCTTGCCTTGCTTTCCGGACCTCGCCACGAATTTACCACGGATCCTGTTTTTGCTCCTCGCTTCTTGTTGCCTTGAATTAAGCCTAGTGTTCCAAGAATCAAGTTTACTTCCTAGCCTTGCTTAAGTTTCATGGACTAAAGGACCTTGTCATCTCCCCTCACTTTGCTTGGCAAAGTGAGTGTTTCGGTTACTGGATTACAACTTTGGACCTTAATATTTCATATTGGACATTGTTTCTTTGGACTAATTTTGATCTTTCCTGGAAGGTCTACTTCTGGACTATTTTCTACACTTGTTTTTATTAACTTTATATATTCCCACAATAAAGATATTAGATAGATTCTGGCCTCTGTGTATGGTTATTGGTGCTCTGCAGCCTGGGTCCTGACAGTCACGGCTGGACTTAACGTCAGGGAAAACCTTTACCTTATACTGTAAAATCCAGATGATCTGCTTTGAACTGGATTATATGAGAGTGTAGACTCATATAATCCAATTCAAAACAAATATTGTGGATTATGTGCTTTGAAAATCTGGATTATATTGCAGTGTAGAAAGGACCTTAGACAGCCACAAAGGTACAACTATGTATATGTTGTAATCATATTATTGACAATTACATAACTATTGTAGGCCCCTTCTACACTGCCATATAAAATCCAGATTATTTGCTTTGAACTGGATCATATGGCAGTGTAGACTCATATCATCCATTCAAATTAGATAATATGGATTATCTGCTTTGATAATCTGGATTATATGGCTGTGTAGAAGGGGCCGTAGAGAACGCTGAACTTGTTAACACTGTTACATTATATTACTAAACTGGTGGCAGAAGGATGTGAAATACCTTGGTAGCATGATATCCTCAATGTTTACTGCTGCAAACGAAAGCCTTTTCTACATAGCTGTATAAATTCCAAGCTATCTGCTGTGGACTGGATTATATGGCAGTGTAGACTTAATCCAGTTGATTCCATGTGGATTCCATGTGGATTATCTGCTTTGCTAATCTGGATTATTTTGCAGTGTAGCCCTTCTATACTGCCCCTTTATCCCAGGATCTGATCCCAGATTATCTGTTTATTCCCAGGTTATCTAGCAGTGGGGACTCATATATTCAAATTTAAAGCAGATAATCTGGGATCAGATCCTGAGATAAAGGGTAGTGAGGAAGGGCCCATAGTGTCATGCAAACCACAACTTTGATTTGATCTATACTGCCCCTATATCCCAGGATCTGATCCCATATTATCTTCTTATCCCAGATTATCTGGCAGTATAGACTCATATAATCCAGATAAAAGCAGATAATCTGGGATCAGATCCTGGGTTATAGGACAGTGTAGAAGGGGTCTCAGTCTACTGTCTCATCAGCTGTTTTATCAGCTATTTCAACTCTCTAGGGACATCTTCAGGAAAACTTTAAATTTGTCTTTATTTATTTGAAAGGTGTTTTTATTCAGAGGGCTAGTCTGTTGCACTTGTTGGAACTGTAGTTTTGATTCTATAGCTATAATTCAGAAATTTTGACACGGAAACATACAGCTTTTTCTGATTTTTACACATTCTGAAGTTTTAAATGACTGCAACACTTAAATTATTAATGATATAATGTTGCAGGAAGCCCTGCAGAGCAGAATATAGATATGGTTAAAGAACTTCCCATCAAAGATGAAGCTTTCAGTTCATGGATGCTGTTAGAGTTAACCCTTTGGATACTGAAGTACTTTGTGTTAGGCACTTGGAAGTAAACAATTATTATTTGTGAAAGTATAGTTATAGGTAATATCCATAGCCAGCTATTTTTAATAAGAATGCAACACTGTTACATTTTTAAAAAACTAGACAGCAAGAGTGGAGTTACTTTATTTATGCAATGAGTAACTATTTTTGCTGACAACATTCTTTCTGAGGGCTTCTTAAAGGGGCCTTTCAACAGATTAAAAAAAATACAAGTTCTGTGTCCTCTTATCAATCTTAAAATATTTTTCCTCTCAAAAAATAAAGGTAAGTAATAGAAAAACAATGAGCAGTTGAACAAGCAAGGTAAAAAAAAATGCTTTTTCAGCATTGCATCAGGGTGAGAAGGAGTGATTCCAATATTGAGGGAAATGATAAAGCTTCCCCAGGTTCTAATCTTAACTGTAAAGGAACTCTCCGTTGTGCTAATGCCCAGCCTACAAGCACATTCACACAGCAGCCCCAACTTGGGAGCAGTTTGTCGCAGGGCAGGCGTAATACTCATCCTTCCCACCTCCTAAAATGAATGGGTGCTGCATGAATGTACATGTTGCAGCTCCAGCTTTGGGAGCACTTTGCAGCACTGGTGATCACTCATCCTCTTTCTCCTAAAGCACAGGAATTTCAGCTGCTGTGGAATACCTGGGGGCCCTTCCACATAACCATATAACCCAGAATATCAAGGCAGAATATCCCACAATATCTGCTTTGAACTGGGTTATCTGAGTCCACACTGCCATATATTCCAGTTCAATGCAGATAATATGGGATTTTCTGCCTTAATATTTTGGGTTATATGGCTGTGTGGAAGGGCCCCTGGTTATAACTGAGATGGCAGCATTCTGTGGTTGTTCTGTGCCTTCAAAATGTTTCTAATTTATGATGACTCTAAGGCAAACCTTGTTGTGTGCCTTCAAGTCATTTCTGACCTATGTTCATTCACTCTATCATGGGGGTTTCTTGGTAAGGTTTGTGCAGAGTGGGTTTGCCATTGCTATCCTCTGAGGCTAAAAGAGTGTGATTTGTTCAAGGTCAATCAGTTCATTTCCATGGCTGAGTGGGGATTCAGATTCTGATCTACCAGAGTCCTAGGCCAGAAATCATGTGTCTACCACACAGGCTTAGGTAACATACTGGTCATGCATTTATGTTTTTCTGTCAAGTTTAGAGGCTGTTACAGAATATTGACAGCTGGCTAAAGCTATAAGCTTAAATATTTCACCAAGGTTTTTAATTAACTTTTTAACATCAAACAATTCAAAGCATTAGTCTTGATCTATGGAGTACTAAAAAGCCTAGAGTCATGATATTTGAGTGGCAGCCCTTCTGCTATCATATGAATATGTCCATTTGTTTTCATTCCAGGCCCTGCCATAGAAACTCTTGTCTTCAGAGATTAGGTGAAAGATGACTGGAGACATGGTATTATTGATGTTAGTGTCCAACTATTAAACCTTTTCCCCAGGAACATTGTTCTTGATTAGCTTTTAGGCACCAGGTGAACACTATTTCATTCTCCCAAGCTTTTAGTCAATTATATTGTAACACTGCACTTGCTGTTTTATTGCTGGATTTGCTGCTGATTGTTCTATGACTGGTCTCCCTTTATTGCTGTTTTCTTTGGTCTCATTGCTGTATATATTATAAATTGATGGCTTAAAGTGTCTCAAGTGATATTGTGGTAGTTTAGCTGAAAGTGAGCCTCTAGGAAGAAAAAAATACTCATATTCTGTTGTGCAAAGATGTTAATACATGAGAACACCGAGTTTCCTTTTGTTGTGTGAGAGCTAAAAATGCAAGCACGTTGCTAGGAACATAGCAACTTTAAAAATAAAATAGTTGCTAATATTTTAAGAATAATATTGAAAAATAGACAACACAATATGTTTGTATTAAAGTGGGCCATTTTAATAATTTGTCTCTTGTTAATATTGCTAGAGTTCAATGTTGACAATATTTATGCCCATTTTCTTCATTCTTTTAATTATTTCCACATCCTCATTTTTAAAATATTTCACATCCATACAATTGCAATCACATAGAATTTCATTACTGTTGTACATGTGACTGGGCTCTAAATATAACTCCCATATTTGAAAATAGGGGTGTGACATGTAATTATTTTCCATGATTGTATAAGCGCACACAACAATTGAGACATGAGAAAATGTTTCATGTATCTAATTCATGCCATCGGTTATGTTATGATGTGTCATTGGCACATCTGTGTGTAAAATTTATCAGTGCTTTCTTTTTTCTTTCATAAGATGCTCTGGATCTCACCCTACCTCCAACCTAACATTGTTAGCAGCTACCCTGCTAAAAGATGCTATACAAAACATTTTGCAAGTGTTACAGTACTTAATAAGATTCTAAAATTCTGGTTAAAATAAGTGGGAAAATAATGTGGTAGAATCATTTTCTATCTGCATAATTTCATACTGTAGGATGAAGGAATGTACGTCTGACTCTTCCCCAGTGGAAAAAGACTCATCTTGAGCAAGAAAGTCCATGCTCTCTATCACGTGAAGAACATGCTTGTTTCCAGATACTTGAATGGTCACTGACTTATCTTCTATGGAATGCTCTGGACATTACTTTTTCCAGACATTAGTCCATGTAATCACAATGGACAATCTCTTAATGCTACAAATCATGTGATACAAATACACGTTTTCTTCCCTCAGCTCAGAAACTGACCTCCTTTTCCGTGCCTAAAAATATAAAGTGTATTGTAAACCCTAGAGCTGAGTCACACAAATACAGCCTGTAGTAGGTTTTAATCCAGGGGAAAGGTGGGAATCAGAGGGAAAGATTAAATAACAGAGAAGGTCTTACCCACACTGGACTACTTTAACTAACTATATCTGACACTACCTTTGAAAAATGTTCAGAAAACTCAACTGGTTCCAAATGCGGGTGCCTACCATACCAGGTAATGGGGTCAGCAAATGTTTATCTTACCCAGTCTACTTTTACAACCTCTCCATTTTAATCCATGTTTTTATTAGTTCTTGTCATTTGTTTTTATTGGTTAATGTTTAAATTTTTATAATTGTGCATGTTTTTTGTCTATTTGATGACCGAGGCGCCAGCTTTCAAATTGATTTGAACCCGCAGCGGAGAGTTCCGCAGATCCATCACCTAAGGAACGGAGCGGGACCGCAGCAGACTATTGTTAAAAGATCTTTTTTTCTTCACTTTCCCCTTCCCTGAACTATGTAACAAATCCCCCAATAAAAGTAGCATTCATTTTTAACAGTAACACTCTCTACCTGGTTATTTTGTGTCTTTCCCTGACTCCTTCTTTTGCACGCAATCTCTCTCTCTCTCTCTATCTAACACGTCCGTCCTTTTAACTCTGGCTGAGGCTCCTCCGCCATAGATTAATACGGCGGGCGATACAAATTGGCTCATATCTTTATCAAAATTACCCCTAGCACACTCCTCTTTTAGTCCTAACCCTTCCTAAGGCTCCTGACTCAAGGACCACCAGCGGAACCAAAATCGGTCCAGTTCTCGGCACCTCATCAGCTGACTGTCAAACGGAACCGACTGCTCTTTTCAAGCCAGACTGCTCTCTTCCAGCCTTATCCCGGACTTTCCTCTCCCCGCGACCCGCGGGATGGTTTTTAAGAGATCACTGGTCCCTTTCTGTGAACTGTGGATGGGGGATCGCTCTCCCGCTGGGGAGACATAGTTCTCCAAGGACCTTCACCCTCTCTACAGCTGCCAGGAGGGTGCCTGGACGGGCGCCCTCCACGTTTCATTCACACCTTCATAATTTTATGAATGAGAAGAACACTCTTCCCAGACCTACCCCTGAACTTATGAAATCCTATATTTCCAAAGACTGCAACCCACATGTACCTCTTCCCCATGCTATTTCTATGAATTCCTTCCACCACAGATGAACTCTTTTCCCAATGTATCCGTGAATTTTCATATTCTATGTACCTGAACACCCTCATGAATCACTGTTGTATGAATTTCTAATCGTTGGGCTAACTTCGTGAATTGTAAAATCATGCTGCTAAAACTCCACTTTTATGAATTTCCATATTGGGTTCCCCAGATGTTGTAAACTTCGTTCTTATCAAATGTTTTCAATTGTTTATATCATTCATGATTCCCCTTTATGCAATGTAACCCACCTCTATGGATTCTCCCTTATTTCCTTGAAATCTATCTATCTGCCTATATGTATTTGTACTCTTTGGGATCCCCGGAAAATATGTATTTTTCCCAGCAGGGTTTATATTCCAACTTTATTTTATTTTTCATTTTATTTCATATAATTGTCAAGTCATGAAATCAAATAGGAAATATTTTGAACTCAACCTGAACCCCGGAACCCATCCCAGTTCCTATGACCCAGGCTTCCCTTCCCAAAAACAAAAGGATAATCCGCCACCGCTTAACCCAATCAAATTCAGATTGCATGGACAATATAGGGCTTGAGTCGCCGAATTCGGAGTATTGACCTAAAGGTGATTTGCCCCAAGGCAAACATTGTCATATCTCCTCCAAAGGAAAAACCAGGACACCTCAGGAAGGCGCCCTGCAGAGCCTGTCAATTATGGCCCATCACCACCCATCTCTACTTCCACCCCTGACACCCCAAGGCATATCTAAAATCTGTATACGTGACAGAAACTCGGACATCCTTGATTGCTGTCATTAATCCCTTTAGAAATCGGCCTGGCAGGAATTAATCCGATCTTTCCTGCTCAGTCACTTCATTGTTTCAATAACTCCCGCCTTCTCCTTCCTGATTGGCTCGAGTGGGGACAAAAAACAGCTCCCTATTGGGCCAACAGAGCAAGGCGGGAAACGAAAGCCCGCCTCGTTCAACCTTCTAGCCTACCAGCGATCAGATGGGCGGGGGAGTAGGGCGGGAAATTCAAAGGGCTGTCAGACTGAAACTTTGTATAAATATGGCTTTATTTTGATTATACGATACCCTAGTAGACTGAATGATCACTACTAGAGTCCTTTTCAGCTGAATCGCTCAATAAAGACTCCTTGGCGGATTTTCCTTCAACTTTGGCGGACCTTCTTCATTTCGGCTTCAGGTTGTATTGCGGCTCATATTTTCCTATTGGCTCCGCCAAGGTCCTTTCTCTCAGGACCGGATCGGGACTCTCCTTAAGGGCCCGATCCCCTAAAGCGCGGTCGACAACATATTATTGTGTTTTATATTGCTGTTGTTTTTATTCGGGCTTGGCCCCATGTAAGCCGCCCTGAGTCCCCTTTGGGGAGATAGAGGCGGGGTATAAAAATAACATCATTATTATTATTATTATTATTATTATTATTATTATTATTATTATTATTATTATCTTGTTGCATTGTTTGCTGGTGGTTATCTGAGCACGTTCCAAAATATGGGTTGTTCTATTGTGATGCACCTTCAAGTCAACTCAAGCCTTACCATAACATTTTACTAGCAAGACTTATTAAGAGGAGGCTTACCTTCCTACACTGTAGAATAAATGCAGTTTAACACCACTTTAACTGCCACGACTCATCACTATGGAATCGTGGGAGACGTAGTTTGGTGAGGCACACACACCATTTGACAGAATATGGCTAAAAACCTTGTAAAACTACAGTGCATGTGAATTAGTAGCATTGAGTCATGGCAGTTAAAGTGGGGTCAAACTGCATTAATGCTAGTTTAGAATTATGCACCCTATGGCTGAAAGTGTGTTTTTGCCCAAGATCACTCAGTGGATTTTCATGGCTGAGCAGGGATTTAAACTAGTCTCCTAGTTTCTGGAACTCATGAAAAAAGAGTCAGTTAGCTCTATGTACTGTACTTTCACTGGCAGATTTTTTTTTAAATAATCACATGGGCCTTGAGTGTGCAAGCTGATGTGTTACTGGCTTTCATCCAATTTTCCCATTGCTTTCCCATTGCTTTTGTTGTTGTTGTTGTTGTTGTTGTTGTTGTTGTTGTTGTTGTTGTTATGGTTATATACCTTCAAATAATTTCCAACTTGTTGTGATGCCTAAGGTAAACCTATCATGGATTTTCTGGTGCCAAGAATGTGTGAGATGTATTCATTTTATGCTTTTATTGGTGTGAGTGTTAACTGAGTCTCAAACTTGTTTATAGTTTTATTTGTATTTTGGTTGAATGCCTTGGTCACTAATTTTAATGGAAAAGGTGGATGCAGAGGTTTCTAAATTATTTTTTCAAGAGAAATAGTTAGTGCAGAGGAAATCTAATTGGCTTTTATTTGTAAAGAAAGAGAGGGGCTATTTCCAGTCTCCAGAGAGAAAGGCCAACAGGCCAAATAACTCATAGAGTTTTCCATTACTTCCTAAAGTGTTTAAAAGTGGCACTGGGAGGAAAGGATCAAAATTAATACTTGACAACCTCCACAGTGCTTTCTTATTTATCTTCAAATACACTCAGGAAGGCCAAGAGAGGCAGGCATCCTGAAAACCACACTTCAGGAAGCTGTGTATCCTGCCTTCCTTGCCCCTCCATCACCAGTCCTTCATCTAATTATACTGCCCTAACTGTTCATATCCTTGTGAACAGATCATTAATCCTTGCATTACATCACAGTATGCTTAGTTCAAGTGAGTTATATAGTGCTAAATTGGAGAAAACAATGTTTACCTGAAATCATGAACACATAGTGCCATCATCATGAGGACTTCCTTACAGTGTATTTAACATGTAGGTAATTTTATTCTCTGTGGCATTGTTTTTATGCAATGTATATTATATTCCTCAAATAGTTATTGGTTGTAGATAATATTTTCATGAGTGCAATGCAACATCCTATTTTTAAAGGCTTTCTGCATAATGTAATTTGTAAAAGGGTATACCATTCAGTTTGGTAAACATCTGCTTTCCTCAACCTGCATTTCATTATGCCTTTCAGATATGTTACACTGCAACTCCCCTCATTCTCGAAGGGCATGGCAAGTTGGAAGATCTTGTTTGCTACAGTGATATCAGTAAACTCGGTTTAAATTTCAGTTTCAATAAAGACAATGGGAAAATGTTACATCTACCTATTTGTTGTACATTTAATTAGGGAGAGGATTTTTAATATTAGTTTTATTTTGGTTTACTTTAATTGTTTTGATAGTAGAATTGGAAACTTCCTTTCTTGTAATATGGTGTTAACATCTATATTGTGTGATCCTATTAATAGAAAATAATTCTGCTATTAACTGTAAACACTGTAATCAGGTCTCTATTTTATTTAATATTTGTTAATTGCATGTTTTAACATCCCAATAATCAGACTTCCCATATAGAGGATAGATAATATAATCGCAACTTATTCCATTTATTGTTTACATTATAAATGAAATTTGATGTTACATAAATTTCATATTGCTTAAAAGTCAGGACTAGTCCAAGATATTTTTCATGCAGAATTTAACAAGGCTAGCAAATTAAATTTCCTTTGACTAACATAATGGAATTGCTTATTTATTATACTCATAAACTGACCCTAACTAACCTTTTTAAATGACACTGAATGGCAAAGGAAGTGCTGAAGAGGTTATAAGACACAGACCACTCTGTCCTCAATACCCCTCCAGTGCTCACCCACTATAGCAATGTAATACTTCCACATACAGCTTATTTTGAAATGTTTTTGTTTTAGATATGGTATACAGAAAGGCAAGCTGCAAAATTAATCCAAAAAATATCCCAGTTTCCTTCATTTTGGTTGCAGCCTATGTTTTAAAATAATAACATCAATGCAACATTAGACAGGTTCTTTATTTAACCTATTTACCTAAGAAATTTACTTTATGTAATCATTTGGTATAAGTAAAGGAGTTTACCTAGTCATATTCAGCCATGGTTTCCCCAAGGCAGAGAAAGTCAATTTTTTGCTAACATTTTGTAATTATTACTATGTTTGTTATTTGTTTATATTTAATACATGGAACTAATACATGGAACTAAGACAATTTTTTTTTACCAGCTACTACCAAATAATCTTTAAATGCAGTTAACAAAACTTTGATCCACCATGTGAGCAAATCAACTAATCCTGAATTGGGTTGATTATGATTAAATAGATGCATCCATAAGAAAGCAGCTGGCCTAAATAATGTACAGGCACTAGATACCATCTGATTTAGGAAGCTAAGCAGGATCAGTCCTGGCTAGTACTTGGATAGCAGACTGCCAATTAATACTGGATGCTGTAGGCTATACAGTAGAGTCTCACTTATCCAAGCTAAATGGGCCGGCAGAAGCTTGGATAAGCGAATATCTTGGATAATAAGGAGGGATTACAGAAAAGCCTATTAAACATCAAATTAGGTTATGATTTTACAAATTAAGCACCAAAACATCATGTTATACAACAAATTTGACAGAAAAAGTAGTTCAATACGCAGTAATGTTATGTGGTAATTACTATATTTACAAATTTAGCACCAAAATATCACAATATATTGAAAACATTGACTACAAAAATAGCTTGGATAATCCAGAAGCTTGGATAAGCGAAGCTTGGATAAGTGAGACTCTACTGTATTTTAGAGAAGTAAACTGACAAGACCAACTCCAAATAGTCCTTGCCTGAGAAAACCCTATGAAATTATTGGAGTCACCATAAGCCGCTTTGAGTCTCCTTTGTGGAGAGAAAAAGTGGGGTATAAATAACAACAATAGGAGAAGAAGAAGAAGAAGAAGAAGAAGAAGAAGAAGAAGAAGAAGAAGAAGAAGAAGAAGAAGAAGAAGAAGAAGAAGAAGAAGAAGAAGTTGTCGTTGTTGTTGTTGACAGGCAGCTTGAAGGTACATGAACACACATATACCAGACCAAACAAATCTTTTTATGGTAATAGACAAGCATAAGTCAAACCTCAGTCATAGTGGTCTGATGCCTTCTAATTGCCATGCCGCCATCCAATCACAAAACCTATTGTTTGTTGAGGTATATAGCATTATCTGCCAGAGAACTCTAGAACGCCAAGGGCATGTATCAGAGCTTTCCGGAAGAGATTCCCAAGTTCCTCAGCAAACTACAGGATTCCATGGTTTGGAGCAAGGACTCCAAACCATTGAGTCCTGTAAGATTATATCAAATGGCTGCAACCAAATAATGTAGATACTCATTATAACAAAGAGTCTTGTGAGATCTTTAAGATCAGGTATGATGAGCAAACCCAGGCGCAGGGGCCAGATGTGGTCCCTTGGGCTCTTTTCTCAAGCCTTCCTCACTCTCACCATCCTATCCTTCCTTCCTTCTCTCTTTCCTTCCTCCCTCCTTCCTTCCTTCCTTCCTTCCTTCCTTCCTTCTCTTCCTCCCTTTCATCCTCTTTCCTTCCTCCTTCCCTCCCTCTTTTCCTCACATCCCCCTTTCTCCTTCCATCCTTCCTTTCCTCCCACCCTTTTATCCTTCCTTTCTTCTTTATCCTTCCTTCTCTTTCGTCTTTCCGTCCTTCTCTCTTTCCTCCCTCCCTCCCTCCCTCCCTCCCTTCCTCCCTCCCTCCCTCCCTCCCTCCATTCCCTTCCTCCTTCCCTTCCTTCTTGGAATGTAGGTGAACTACAATTCCTATAAATCAAGGTCAATTCACACACACCCCCGCCCAAACTTGCTAATTAGGGTTCTGTGTGTCAAATGTGGTCCAGGTCCATTATCAGTGGGGGTCACAGTGCTGTGTCATGTGGAGTCAATCTCCCAAACCCCTCCAGTATGTTTGGTTGCTGATCAATTTCTCTGTTTGTTGTGTGCCATAGGAAAGGGTAGGAAAGGGTTAAGGGAGAGGCAGTGGGTGGGATTATGCAAATTCCACACCAATGCAGAGAGAAAGGAACAATGGATGTGGCACTCACTATAATCTGCAATGTCATTGGAAGAAGTGCATTTGGTGGCTGTAAGCAGACACCCCTGCCACATACACACATACACATGTTAACTTTTATTATGTGTATAGATGACATACACAGGCAGATATACATCCAGCTAGTCAACAGCAGGTTTTATGGTATAGTACCATACTGAGTTTCCTTTTACTGATTTGAGGAGTTCCTGCAGTGGGGTAGCTTTCTAAAGAGGTGTTTAATTTCTAAATGTATATCACTGATCAGAGGCGGTTCAACCACCAGGCCAACTAGGCATTTGCCTGTGGCGCCATCTTGTTGGGGGCGCCATCGAGGCAACTCCTGTCTCCTGCGGCCTGCCTCCGCAAGGTATTGAACTGCTTTTTCTGTTGATTTGTTGTAAAACATGATGTTTTAGTGCTTAATTTGTAAAATCTTAATGTAATTTGATGTTTAATAGGCTTTTCCTTAATCCCTCCTTATTATCAAACATTTTTGCTTATCCAACGCTTTTATTTTTCAATGATTGGTTGGGGGGGAGGCACCAAAATTCTGTTCGCCTACACTTGAAAAATACCTAGGGCCGGCTCTGTCACTGATAGTAGTACTGAGAATCAAAACACACCAGGAAAAGGGGGCAAATGTGTAGCCAGGGCCGGTTCTTAATGGAGGCCCAGCCCTTGCTGGGCGCTCTCGAAGCGGTGGCAGTGGCGATGGTAGCGGCGGTGGCGGCAGCAGCGGCAGCGACCATTGGGAACAAGGAAGTACTTGCTATTCTCGCGAAATCTCAATGAGATCTTGCAGAAATCTCTCGAGAATAGCAAGTACTTTCTTGTTCCGCAGCGACTGACCCAATGGTTGCCGCTGCTACCGCCGCCGCCGCCAGTAAGTTGGGGGGCACGTAATTTCGGGGGGGGGGGGCGGCCCTAGGTTTGAGTACATACTGAAAAAACCTAGGACCGCTCCTGCGTGTAGGTCTGCTCATGAATCATACTCCTAACTAGATAGCTTTATCCCTCAGAAAGTGGGAACCCTCAAGTGTGCACTGTCTTGGATGCCCGCGGCCCTTTCCCTTAAATACGTATCTACACCGTAAAGTGAATGCAGTTTGGCCCCACTTTAACTCCCATGGCTCAATACTGTGGAATTGTGAGAGTTACAGTTTTACAATGTCTTTAGCCTTCTCTGTCAAAGAGTTTTTGTACTTCACCAAACTACTAATCCCAGAAGTCTATAGCATCGAACAATGACAGTTAAAATGGAATCAAATTGCATTCATTCTACGGTACAGATGCACTCTTAGAGGTCCAAATAGCAAAGTGTGTGAACATTTGACACTTCGTAGCACACATATTCTGAGGTGTGCTTGGAAATAAATTAATAAAGGCAGCATGACACCACTTTAACTGCCATGGCTGAATACTATAGAATGCTGGGGAGTTGGCAAAGCAACAGCACTCTTTGGCAAAGACTAAAAACCCTGTAAAACTGCAACACTTAATGGGTTGTCAGAATTTAAGACTAAATGAAAGCCCTACCCTGTCAATTTTATATGAATTTTAAATTGACATTTTATTAGTATGGGTGTTTTAATCTTTGTTCTATGTTTGTAATGTATGTATTTATGGTCCTTTGTTTTATATATAGATTTTAACTATGCTGTATCCGCCTCCAGTCAAGAGGAAAGGTAAGTAACTATTATTATTATTATTATTATTATTATTATTATTATTATTATTATTATTATTTCTTCAATTCAAAGATGCACTTTTTACCGCAAATAAACATCTCTAAAAATGGCAGGTGTCTTTATATAGATAGCCTTTTTTCTGTTGGTGATTCTGAAATTAGTGTGAGCCTTACAATCAGTAGCAAAGCAATACAGTACTATTATCATAATTTTGGTGTCTGTTTTGGAATATAAAGGGACTGATGTGCTCATTAAGCATGTGCTATAGCAGTGATGTGTTGTCAGTATCCAGCATCAAAAGGCATCAGGGAGAGACCTGGAATGACACCAGTTCCTGAACCAGACACTGATAGAATACTTGAACTAGAAAACTGTAGTTTAAAAATGAGATAAAGGCATAATTACTGGTATTATTATTATTATTAATCATGTTATGGCGTAGAATTCAGGCATGGGCAAACTTTACTCTTCCAGGTGTTTTGGACTTCAGCTCCCACAATTTCGGAATAGTGGGAGATGAATGTGTTGTCGAAGGCTTTCATGGGTGGAATCACTGGGTTGCTGTGAGTATTCCAGGCTATATGGCTATATTTTAGAAGCATTCTCTCCTGACGTTTCGCCCACATCTATGGCAGGCATCCTCAGAGGTTGTGTGATCTAGGCTAGTGGGGGTTATATACCTGTGGAAAGTCCAGGGTGGGAGAAAGAACTCTTGTATGTTTGAGGCAAGTGTGAATTTTGCAATTGGCTAGCTTGATTAGCATCTAATGGCCTTGCAGCTTCAAAGCCTGCCTGCTTCCTGCCTGAGGGAATCCTTTGTTGGGAGGAAACCCTGAAAATGAACAATATCTGGCTACCAGTATTTAAAAACTCTAAAATTAGGACAGTAAATAAAGAACAGTGTTCAGAAAACGGGAATTTCAGACAAGAAACAATCAGGGATAGCTAAATCCTCCCAGCAAAGGATTCCCTAACACAGGAAGCAGCCAGGCTTTCAAGCTGCAAGGTCATTTAATACTAATCAAGTTGGTCAATTGCACCATTCACACTTGCCTCAAACAGACAAAGAGTTCTTTCTCCCACCATGGACTTTCCACAGATATATAAACCCCACAACCTCTGAGGATGCCTGCTATTTTTATTTTTTTTCGTGTCAGGAGCAACCTGAGTCGCTTCTGGTGTGAGAGAATTGGCCGTCTGCAAGGCCGTTACCTAGGAGACGCCCGGATGTTTTGATGTTTTTACCATCCTTGTGGGAGGCTTCTCTCATGTCCCCGCATGGAGCTGGAGCTGATAGAGGGAGCTCATCCGCGCTGTCCCCGGGTGGGATTCGAACCTGGCAGCCTTCAGGTCAGCAACCCAACCTTCAAGTCACAAGGCTTTAACCCACTACTCCACTGGGGGCTCCTGTCATAGATGCTGGCGAAACGTCAGGAGAGAATGCTTTTGGAACATGTCTATACAACCCGGAAAACTCACAGCCACCCAGTGGGAGTTGAGGTCCACAACACCTGGAGGGCCGACCTTTGCCCACGCCTGGTGTAGATGGACGCGGAGACTGCGACGAAGAGGCAACACCGGGCGATGACTTTTGTTTGGGAGGAGGTGAGGATGGCTGAAGCCTAAGAGGCGGGGTGACCATTCCCAAGAGAAGGAGGGGGGTCTTTGGCTCAGGAGGCGTGGAAAGGGGAGGCTCCCTCCCCGCCTGGCCCCTCCCGGGTGTTTGTGGACGGACCACGTGGCAGAGGCGAGTCAGGCTCGCTCCGGAGAGACTGGCAGCCTGGCTCCTCTTTGAACCCGCATTCGTCCCGCCAGCCAGCAGCGGGTTGCCCAGCCCAGCATGGAAGGCAGGAGGCTCTGCCGCCTCGCCGCCCTTTGGTGCCTCTTCGCGGGAAATCTCCTGCCCATGCCAGGTGAGTGGGGGGAAGTCCTGGACCACCTCCAGCATCCCAGCGGTTCTCCAAATCGTTTATCTTCTGGTCGCCCGGCACCCGCCCGTTGATCCACACTGTAGAATGAAGGCAGTTTGGCAACACTTGAACTGCCAGGGCTCCCTGCTTTGGAATCATCGTAGTCTGGTAAAGCACCGCCTCCCTTAGCTTTATAGTGTACAATTAATGCATTTTAACATCACTTTAACTGCCATGGCTCAAGACTTTGGGATCTTGAGAGCTATAGCTTGGTGATGCACAAGCACTCATTGGCAGAGAATGCTAAATTCATTGTAAAACTACAGCTCCCATGGCTCATAGAGCAGGCATGGGCAAACTTGGGCCCTCCAGGTGTTTTGGACTTCGACTCTTGCCCTTTCTTGCATTCTCTGCCAGGAATCCTGGACTATAACTCAAGTATTCCATAGCATCGAACCATTACAGTTAAAGTGGTGTCAAACTGCATTAATTCTGCAGTGTAGATATGCCCTTGGTCTCCCTTTGCCTCCCAGTCTCAGTCAGGAGAAGCTTCTGAGTGGTTGCTGGTTGAGACTAGTTCTGAGGTTTTGAGCCATAACGGAGCAGCAGCTGGCATGGGATGGTGGCGGCAGCCCTGTGGAGATCCTTAGTCTGTTTCTGTCTGGGGCGACAGATGGAAAATTTAAAGCATTCAGCTCAGGATTTCCCAGTCTTTTAAAAAATCATGCCCCCTTTTGATAAACAAAAACCTCAGGTCATTTTGAGTAATGTAAATGACTGCATCTATCATAGGATGCTACAATTAATAGAGCAATAGATAGTTTCCCTCATTTTTCAAGAAAATACAAATCATAATATTGATAGACTAATAGGTATGCTTCCCTTGTTGAGAATCACTAAACTAGATTGACCTCCATGGTTTTCTTCTGTGGGAAGACTCAGTCTAGAAATGAGCATAACAGACCTGCCTGATAAGAAATGATATGGCTTACTTTTTCACATATGAGTATCAAGATTTAGAGCAAAAAAATAAGCAAAAAGACTTACACTCTTTACACTTTACACTCTCCCAACCTTTCTCATGCTTCATCCTCTGTAAGAACTCTTTAAATCATTTTCAGGTCTTAGGGAAGCTCTGCCTTGAAATTATTATATCTATATTTAGAAAAAAATGTTTGCAGTCAGGCTTCCATTTTTGCAGATTTAATTGTAGATTAAATGCATACAATCTCTCTAAGTTGGGGTATACAGTAATTCTAGAGAGAGAACACTTATCTCAGCATTTGAAGATCCTTCAGTGGTTGACATCTGCAAGAAGTTGTCTGTTGCGTTGGAGATTTCTAGAGGGGTGTTCTTTTAGGTTAAAAAAGTAGCTGTTTTTAAAAATTCATGAATTTCCCCCTTTCCCCCATAATGCCTATGAAAGTAGTTTATTTTTAAGAATCAGTATTTCTCATGTAATTCTTTTTAACCTCTCAGGGAACCTGAAACTCTGCCCTAGATGCTCTTCTTGTAATTTGTCTCAGTGTTGGTCAGATATCTGAAAATGTATCTTTTTGGATTACAACCCCCACAGTGTTCAAGACACTATGGCAGTTGTAGTCCAAAAATGAACTTTTCTGATGTCTGATTCTGATATTGGAAGGATGCCGTTTGATCATTGGACTGCAAGGAAAAGGGAAAGAGTTTTCATACTCCTTGCCTCTTAAAATTGTTCCCATATTCTGTATAATCCAGAGTAGGCAGAAGGTAATCGACAACCTACTGGTAGATTTCTGGGTGATTTGCAGTGAATTTTCAAGGGTTTATAATTTCAGTTGTTTAATAATAGCAAAAAATCCAAGTCTTATTCCCACCCTTCAATATGTTGCTGAGGAAACAAAGTAAGCTTCAGGGAGAAAACAGCTGGGGATTTGTGTGCTAAAGGACTGCGAGGTTCGTTTTGTACTAAAACAAATCTCCGAACTAGCTTTGGTTCAGCAGCACTCAGAAGCTGTAATCTGCGGCTAGTTTCCTAATGAATAATTATAGTGCTAAAATGTATGGCTTCTCCATCTCAGACACTATTTTCATAAATGAAATTCTAGTAAAAACTAAATATGATTCCAAAAGCCAATAATGCTATAAGATACCAAGGTTTTAGAATATGTCTTTACTAGTTATGTTAGCAGCATCAGCTTAAAAAAATTGGAGACTAATATGCCAGTTTTAAATAACCTTGATTCTGTTTTGTTTTTGTATTATGAGGACCTTGATTCCTTTTTATTATGAAATGTACTTTGCCTAAGAAAGGTATTATGCCAACATTCCTACTATATGAGAGGAGGCCTGGCCTGGTTTGCTTTTTACGGTCTTTTAGAAAAGTCTTCTATTATTTATTTATGTGTTATCTTTCTTCCAGTGAGTGAGGACAGCTCCTCTTTCATACCCCTTCTTCACAACAGTGCAGCAAGTTGAGAAAGAGCAACTAGTCCAAGGAAATATAGTAATTTTCATGGTTGAGTGGGAGCTAGATTATTGATGTCCCATGTCACAGACAAACATTTCAAAAAAAAAATGCGAAGTAAACCAGACAGTCCTAAGGGAATGCAGTCTGTGCTGGTAGAGACAGGGCATTAAGCTGCAAAGCCACTATCAGTTTTCAAGGTTTGCAGCAGATTACAATATTCTGATGCAGGAGCTGGAATCCATGCTAGAACATTGACAGCCTAATTTTGTCCATAGTATAACAACTAGAGGAGCCCAACTACATGTGTTTTACTTCTTTATTCTTTTAACAATATGCTGGTAGTCTTGCTGCAATATTTAAAATGGGGAAAACAAATTTTCCAACCAACGAAAATAAAAAAACAAGCACTATTTCAATCATGTTATATGTGGATGAAGTTGCAGAAGAACTTGAACTGGTTGCTAATGGAATGGCAGGGGACCTGTGAATTTATTTATTTATCATGTCAGAAGCGAATTGAGAATATAGTTATAATGTATTAAAAAAGCACAAAGCTAAAAACTTGGCATTATACTAAATTTCCTTTGACCAGAAACTGGCCACTAGGAGTGCTTCTGGTGTTGCTGTAAGAGGGTCCTCCATCGTGCATGTGGCAGGGCTCAAACTGCATTATAATAAGTGGTCTGTGGTTGCTCTTCTCCATACTCACATGTTGTAGACTCCATTTTGTAGCCCAGTTTATTAAGATTGGCTCTGCATCTCGTGACACCAAAGTGCAGCCAATTCAGCACCTTCCAAGTTGCCTTGTGCCCAAGAGGGAGTTTCTTATCTGGTATCAGCCACTGATTGAGATTCCGGGTTTTAGTCTGCCACTTTTGGACTCTCGCTTGTTGAGTTGTTCCTGCGAGTATCTCTATAGATCTTAGGAAGCTATTTCTTGATTTAAGGTGTTGGCATTCTGGCTGCTATCCGAACAGAGGATGGGCCGGAGATGTCAATGCCTTGGTCCTTTCATTACTGGCCGCTACTTTCCGACGGATGTCAGGTGGTACAATACTAGCTAAACAGTATAATTTCTGTTTATAAATGGGGACCTGTGAAGAAAATTAGAGTTTGTATTACAGGGGAAAAGGAAGTACTGGTTTTGTGGAAAAGATCAAAATGCCAAAAATAGAATCGAATGAGCAGAAAATAAAACAGTATGCCTCTGATCCAATCCCCTCTTGGATACAAAATATACTGGATGCCCTTGGTTTAGCTATTTAACCAGCCTATTTCACTCCTTACCTTGCAGGATTATTTTAACGTGCAAGAGGTAAGGACCTTTTGGAAGAACCTCTAGGATAAATGGATTTTTCTAGTTCTGCAGTTAAGTGAGACCAAAAGGCTGTCCTGGCTCTTATAATGAGCTGAAATATGGGAATGATACAAGTTTTTAAAAATGAGATACTGTGAACTGTTCTAATGAGCATCATGGTGTATTGCTGTCAGACTGGAGATCAGCATCTCTTCTTTTGATTACCTAAATATATATGGAGAAGGCATTAAAATTGCATGTCTATCTTTAAGAACAGAGTTGATATGCTATTTTGGCTCCAAAATGTTTAAGAATTTTTATATTTAAATATTTTGAAGTGCAGCCATTAGAGTTTTTTTATGTACTCAAAGTGTGACATTTAACTAACATTACTATTGAATATTTTTAATATTATCAAATTTCCTCTCAGGTAAGTTTGTACCCATTTTGAAAGAAGGACTTTGGCTGTTTGAAAAGACTGTTTCATCAATATAATGAATAAGCTTATATTGTGTCTTTCTGTAGCAGAGGTTGTCTAATACAGGACATTACCTGTTGAATCTTCTCCCCCAAATACAAAGAGAGGTAAAGTTTAAATGATCAGAGTATCTTATAACTGCAAACTGAACCATTGATAAAGCTATCAATAAGCTGAATAAATCTGGGTTAAAAACAGTTCAAAACTTTAGTATGAAGGACCTATTTTTATTTTTTGCTGTGTAAGTTCATCATAAATATTACAGATGATTGATTGTATGTCTGTTCCTGCTACCTGTCTACATTCAGTCACTTTTTATTTTGACAAGTAAAACTTGGCTGCTCACCTGGTGCATGTTCACACAGAAGTTTAACTGAGCTCCGAGGGGTTTGTTTAGGGATATCATGCAAGGGGACACTCTAAAAGATACTTTCTAGAAAGTAATTTCCCTTAACTAAATGGGAATTGCTTCTGAGTGAACATGCCTATGATTGTACTATAAGATCCTGAACTTGCTTGGACTGAGTGTGTTACTCAAAAGTGCTACTTGGTTTGAGCAAGGGCGTAATGGTCAAAGAATGCTAAATATATGGAGGTCATGTTTGTCTTTGAGAAATGACACATGCTAGTCTCTGTTATTTCCTGTGTAAAATATAGATGCATGCATGCAAGCTGTTTGCTGTTTTTAAAGGGCTGCAGTCCTCACACTCCATGTGAGATCATCATATTGGCTGACCTTTGAAAGCCTATCTCAGCTTTTCAAATTAGCAACTTGTTGATATTTTAAAGTAGGTGTTAGACTGCTTTCTGTAGTAGACTGCAAAATAACAACTGCACTCACAATTTGAAACAAGAAGACTCTAACACAGCAGAGAATTTATGACCCTTCAGACAGAAGGATGCCAGTATTTCAGTTTCACATTTATAATCTTTGTCTTTCTTACAACAACCCTGTAAGGTAGATCAGTTGAACTATCCTCGGGCTGCGGACATCTGCTCTCCAGCTAACTTAGTCCACTTCACATTTGGGAAAAAGATTACGGCACTTTGGATGGTATCATTTATAGTCAAGGATTGAAATCCTTCAAGCACATCTATTATCCAGAACTATACATTCTTACAAACATTCATTAACACAATTTATGGTAGTTCCAGTTAAGTGGTATTGCTTTTCCGAGGTCTGAAGATGGCACTAGTTATAAGGAAATGCTAAAAAATAATCTGGAATTTTGGTTTTTTTCTAATTTAGAAGACACTTGATCATTTTTCTTTTGGACCGTGTATTAATAACAACTATTTTTGTTGCAGGTTGCAGCCATTAAGTGGGTCCAACCATTTGTGTACATTTGATAATCTTTTCTTTGGGAGCTTGCTGTCTTTTCCCCTCCCACACTTGGCCCTGCAGACCCATATTTTACTACCAGTAACCATATTGGAATTGCTAGAAATAAATTAAAGATTAAAAATGCCCTTCTTGTGTTAATGTCAGCACATAAAAATAGCTATACATTCTGAATTCTTTGAAGACCTTCCTAGCCATCTACCATTGACAAGGAAGATGGTGGGGGCACGTTTTGCAATAAAACATGGAAGAAGCAGTCCTGATGAGCTCTATGACTACCTTGTATATTTATTTTAGTGAGTTGACTTATTCATGGGTCAATGTGAGTACTGTACCTTAATTCCCTTCTCTAAGTAGAATAGCAAAAGTAGAGTTTGGTTCATCCCTGGAGAACCTGAAATAAGCACCAACTCTCCTTACTCTCTCCACCATGGTACTGCTTCTAGCCTTTTGAATGCCTGATGGGGAAATTACGGTAGTGGCCAGGAGTGGCTGGTACCCTGAGGTGGCATTGGTGCATTTGTTTCTCTGCAGAATGACTCTCAACTTATCCACAGATCCTATCAAAATCCATAATTCTAACTCGAAAATCGGCCCTTGACATATGCAAGAGGTCGACTTATACATGAGCATACATAGTAAATATAATACAGGAAACAATCCAACTCATTTGTCTTTGAAAATATGATCAGGCAGATAATGCTCACATATTTTCACCACTTTTAAGACCAGTTGCAGAATCAATGATTTCCTTTTTATCACCTCACCAACCAACCCAGCCTTGGTTGTCTTGAATTTCAAGAGTGGTTTTTCTTCTTGTGATAGCAGAAACCCACTTTCTTCAATGGCTCTTAAAAGTATAAAACTCTGGATTATTTTTGGCTTTCCCTTCCTAAGGCCTCTGGCTATGTCTGGGGGAGTGGCAGTAGGTGTTTGCTTGTCTTCTCTACAGGCACGTCTTCAACAGAGCCCTGAATTTCAGAGGAGGATAAAGCTTAGATTGTCACAGTTCCAATCCATGCTCTGTTACTCTGAGATACACTAGGAGCAGTGTGTAACACACTGGCTAATGTGAGTAGTGTCTGTTCCCCTTTAAACTGGTCTTGCCAACTCTGAAAATTAAATGGAGCCTGTTCATTTCAAGAGGCCCCGTGCAAAGCACTGACTACAAACAAATATACTTGCTGCCTATTTTGACATGTGAACAGAAGCCCATTCTGTGTGGAAACTTCAGCCATAGAGCAGGAACTAAGCAAATGCCAGGAGATCTAAAGTGAATGGACAGTGTTAAAAGTTTCTGGTGAAAGTATCTGGTATAGAATTGTACTCTATGGTCCCAAAATACTGAGACAGTATTTAATATCAGACTAATTTCTTTTTGTTGAACAGAACATTGAAATATGTCATAGGTATATCAAAAGGATTTATTTATTTCATATTAAAAACATTGCATAAATAAGTATAAAACTGATAAAAATAGAACACAAGTAGCTAAATAATTTTTGACCAAAAACGGGCAACAGTGACCACATTGACTGTAGCTTTCAACAATTTTTCCTCTGTACATGAGGCAGGGCATTATGGGCAAGCATACAGATGCGGAGTTGTTTGTTCTAATCCACAGTCACAAAAGGTGGAGGATTCTTCTGGTAGTGCCATTTTGCCAGGTTGTTTTTTGATCTGCCCACTCCACTTCTGAGTCTGTTCAGGGACTTCCAGGTTTCCCATTCTTGGTTTGCCCCTGGAGGCAGACTCTCGTGAGGGGCTATCCAATTGGGATTCCCTGGTTTAGCTGCCCAGAGGGATACTCTTGCTGTTGTTGGGGGAACGTTGAGAGGAGTGGTGGTTCTCATGAAGCTTTTTCTTGATTTGAGTCTACTGGGAGGAGACTGATAGTCATGCAGAGGATGGCTTTCACAGTGTTCAACATTATTTCTCTCACAGTTTGCAGCACTTTCCTGTTGCACATCGTGTGTGTGTGTGTGGGGGAAATGCCAGCTAGCTTGTAGAGTTTATCAACAGGCGTAGGTTTAAGATATTCTGTGGTTATTCTGCATGCTTCGTTCCATGCTATGTTCACCTGCTTCACATGGGCAGACTTGTGCCAACAGGGCAGGCATACTCAGCAGTTGAATAAGACAAGGCCAGGGTTGATGTCCTTATTAATTTTGAGTCTGCACCCCATGTGCTGCCAGTAAGTTTCTTCAGGTTGTTATTGCGTGCAGCTACTTTGTGCTTGGTATTCATACAGTGTTTCCTAAATGTTAGTGTTTGATCTAAGGTGACACCAAGATATTTAGGATGGAAGCAGTGTTCGAGCTTTTGGTCTTTCCAGGTAACTTTCAATTTCCTATTGCCTTTATAGGTAGAAAGCACACACTTGTGTCTTGGCAGGGTTAGGCTTCAGGTAGTTATCTTTGTAGAAGCTGGCAAGTTCTTTCAAGGCATTAGTAAGTTGGTTTTTGACTGTTTGAAAATCTTTTGCTTGTGTTGTTAGACCAAGGTCATCAGTATATATCAAAAGGATTAACCAGGACCCAGATATTATAGCCTCCAAGTCACAGCACTTATTGATGTTTTGATTTTATTTCATTTGTATCCTACTTTTCCAGACTTGCTCAAGGCTGTTAATAGTTAATAGACACAATCAATACATGAAACAGTAAATCATAGTATATAGTAGAGCCAGGCCTCGCAGAGCTGAAATACCAGGACTGTCTTTTTAATAGCAAAGAGAATATTTTCTGATTTATTTATTTCGTGTCAAAAGCATTGGTACAGCAAATACATTTCAAATAATGGAAATAAAATAAAAAAGAAAAGAAATCACAAGCAACTAAATAGTTTTGGACCAAAAGCGGGCAACAGCAACCGCATTGTCTGTAGCTTTAAACAACTCCTCCTCTGTACATGAGGCAGGGCATTGTGGGCAAGCATACATATGCGGAGTTGTTTGTTCTGCTCCACAGTCACACAAGGTGGAGGATTCTCCAGGTAGTGCCACTTTGCCAGGTTGTCTTTAGATCTGCCCACTCCGCTTCTGAGTCTGTTCAGGGACTTCCAAGTTGCCCATTCCTGGTTTGCCCCTGGAGGAAGACCCTCGTGGGGGGCCATCCAGTTGGAATTGCCTGGTTTAGCTGACCAGAGGGACACCCTTGCTGTTGCTGGAGGAACATCAAGAGGAGTGGTGGTTCTCATGAAGCCCTTCCTTGATTTGAGTCTGGTGGGAGGAGGGTGATAGCCATGCAGTGGGTGGCTTTCACAATGTTCGACCTTTTTTCTCTCACCATTAGCAGCAACTTCCCGTCGCACGTCAGGAGGGGCAATGCCAGCTAACTTGTAGAGTTTATCAACAGGTGTAAGTTTAAGGCATCCCGTGATGATTCTGCATGTTTCATTCAGTGCTATGTCCACCTGCTTTGCATGGGCAGACTTGTGCCAAACAGGACAGGCATACTCTGCATTGAGAAAGACAAGGCCAGGGCTGATGTTCTTATTACTTGTGGGTCTGCTCCCCATGCGCTGCCAGTCAGTTTCCGCAGGATGTTATTGCGTGCAGCTACTTTGTGCTTGGTGTTCATGCAGTGTTTCCTATATGTTAGTGTTCGGTCTAAGGTGACACCAAGGTATCCATAGCATTGGATATTTTCTGATGTGCATGCACACAAACAGTGGCATCACTGGAGTCAGTGCCACCCATTCCTAAATTGGATTTCCTGTATATCATTGGATATAATGGCAATTGTTGTGCCATAAATATCTAGCCAGATTGAGATAACCGAAGATAAGACTCTGGAAACTACATTTCCCAGTAATATACACCATCAGCATGCAACTGAAAGTCACAGAAAACCTACACCCGGGAGAGAAACAAGAAGTAAACTTACCCGAGTGGACATGGCAGCAGGGATATTTATTTTTATAAATAATAATAAATTTCTTCTGAAACACTACACAAAAATTCAGTACACAGTCATTTTGGTGTCACCCACTGTAATGGTGTCTGCAGTCTGCAGCTACTGTACTCCCCTAATATACACTGCTCAAAAACACACACTCATCTCCCTTATCCTACTGAGTGTAGCTGCAGTAACAGCAGAGAGGGAGATAATAGCAATAATACATTGTTAACAAGTAACCACAGCTGCAATGCTAAGTATTTTTGGGAGGCTTCATCTTGAATGGGGAATTAGCTTTCATCTCTGCTTAAAAGTTATGAAAACTGCTAGGACTACTTTGTTGATATGGATCAAAACAGCTGTTGGCATTTCTGGACTCTCCTTATGGGTATGGCTACAGAAACTGTCGTAATGAACACCTGCTCTTCAAAATCTGCCACTACATGATTAATAGAAGAAGGCAGTGCTGTTAAATTAATAGCATAAAAACAGCTAACAAACCCATTTCTGCACCACTCTGCCACTAACCAAAGGCAATGATAGAAAGATATGTCTTGCATAATTTATCTTTCCATTAATGGACATGATCACAGAAAATTTTTTTTCTGAAGCTTAAATCAAATTGCTAGAATGGACTTTTGGAATCAGTGGGGATTTATATAGATGCCGATATATCATTCAGTAGTGGGTTTTCTCTAGTTGGCACCAGCCTTGGCTGGACTCATATTCCCAGAATGCCCCTTCAGCTTATCCATGAGAGGGATACACAAATTAACCTCTGGGGGAGATTGTTCTACAGAAGTACAGTAGAGTCTCACTTATCCAACATAAATGGGCCGGCAGAACGTTGGATAAGCGAATATGTTGGATAATAAGGAGGTATCAAGGAAGAGTCTATTAAACATCAAATTAGTTTATGATTTTACAAGTTAAGCACCAAAACATCATGTTATACAACATATTTGACAGAAAAAGTAGTTCAATACGCAGTAATGCTATATAGTAATTCCTGTATTTACGAATTTAGCACAAAAATATCACGATGTTTTGAAAACATTGACTACAAAAATGTGTTGGATAATCCAGAACGTTGGATAAGCAAGTGTTGGATAAATGAGACTCTACTGTAATCAGAAAAAAGCCTTCCTTCCATACCTGCTTTATCCTAGTTGGGGGGGGGGGGGGTGGGGGGAAGAATCCTAAGTGCATGGTGTGTGTGTGCATGTGAAATGTTGCTTGAGCCATCTTGGAAATTAGGAAGATAGGTAAAAATTGAACGAAGGCCTTCCTGGTTCTCACATGATGCTTCCAAATGAGGCTTTTGTTGTGCCATCACCTTGCTTTGGACAGAGAATTTCACAAGGCAGGAATTTAGACCAGGTTTTTCATAGCATTTGTCACATTCTTTCTTACTGGTTCCTGTGAAACCCACAACAATACATTGAGAATGTAATGGTGAAATACTGGCATAATAGTTTTTGACTGATACCTCTGGTATCAATCAAAATACCTCTAGTATCAGTTACCTGGAAGCATCCTCAGATTGTAAAAATGTTCCATGGTTAACTTTAACTAGTGGGGGTGAAAATAGCTTTCATTAACTGGGTGTTCTCCAGGTTTACTAGCTGTAGAAGATGGGAGAGCACATGTAGGGAGCATCAGATGGAAGAAAGATCAGGAGGCTGTGCTCTGGTGGCTGGGGTGTGGAGGGATGGGTGTGTTGTTTTTGTGATGTGCTCTGGGGAAGGCATTTAATTTCGTTGTGCAATAGTACAATGACAATAAAGCTATTCTATTCTATTCTATTCTTAGAGAGGGTTGGGAAGGGAGTTGTCCTGGGTTCACTTCAGTGCAGGGTTGTAGTTCAGATGTAAGGAGTATGTTAAGAGGTGATGAGTTGCCAGACTTACCTCTGTGAAGAACAAAGGTATTTAATTTCCACAAAACACTTTTAGCCCAATGTTCTACTTTTAGTCCTTTGTGTCAAATGTGTGCTGAGACCATGCAATTCTAAATTAGTTTCACTGAATTTACTCTTAGGCAAGTATGCCTAGAATTGCAGCCTAAACAGCACTAAAGTCAAGTAGCAGATTTTTCTGTGTCTTTGGTTCTGTTGCTGTAAATCAAATATTTGTGGATTGTCCTAAGAGGGGGTAACTTTTTTGAAAGAATTGTACTGAAATAGCTTGTTTTCATTATTGAGATGTGAGACAGCTAGTGGCAGCAAATTGTTTTTGGCTTCTGTTTTCGAGAGTTATCTTTTTTTTTGTATCCTGGTCACATATCTGTTTGCATAGAATCATAGAATAGTAGAGTTGGAAGAGACCTCATGGGCCATCCAGTCCAACCCCCTGCCAAGAAGCAGGAAATCGCATTCAAAGCACCCCCGACAGATGGCCATCCAGCCTCTGCTTAAAAGCCTCTAAAGAAGGAGCCTCCGCCACAGTCAGGGGCAGAGAGTTCCACTGCCGAACAGACCTCACTGTGAGGAAGTTCTTCCTGATGTTCAGGTGGAATCTCCTTTCCTGTAGTTTGAAGCCATTGTTCCGCATCCTAGTCTGCAGGGCAGCAGAAAACAAGCTTGCTCCCTCCTCCCTATGACTTCCCCTCACATATTTGTACATGGCTATCATGTCTCCTCTCAGCCTTCTCTTCTGCAGGCTAAACATGCCCAGTTTTTTAAGCCTCACCTCATAGGGCTTGTTCTCCAGACCTTTGATCATTTTAGTTGCCCTCCTCTGGAATTTTCCTCTGCAGAATTTAAGTGTCCTGTCCTTCACAGGCAATAAATGTGTTGGATCCATGCACTCTGAAATTTGATGTAAACACGTGCAATGAGATGAATGGCAGTATTCAAACTCTGAAATAGCTTGGCAAGCTGTCAAATCCACCCTCCTCATGATGGATACAAAACTCTGGCATTAATGTTTTTACACAGAAAAAATATTTTTGAGAACTCATTGCAATACATCTGTCTTCCTTCTTTCCTCCCTCTTTCTTTGTTTTTCACACTTTCACACACACTACCCATTGATTATTATTTTCGTACACAGCTTATCTGCTTACCGTAGAAAAGTGAAATAAAATAGGTACAACATATACAAAGTGTTATTGATTTAAATAATGAAATGTATCATGTGCCAAACCTTACCTTGATCTAAGTACAGTAGAGTCTCATTTATCCAAGCCTCGCTTATCCAAGCCTCTGGATTATCCAAGCAATTTTTGTAGTCAATGTTTTCAATATATCATGATATTTTGGTGCTAAATTCGTAAATACAGTAATTACAACATAACATTACTGCGTATTGAACTACTTTTTCTGTCAAATTTGTTGTGTAACATGATGTTTTGGTGCTTAATTTGTAAAATCATAACCTAATTTGATGATTAATAGGCTTTTCCTTAATCTCTCCTTATTATCCAAGATATTCGCTTATCCAAGCTTCTGCCAGCCCATTTAGCTTGGATAAGCGAGACTCTACTGTAACATTATATATTATGCAATGTATTGTAATTTCATAATCACCATCTATTATATGCTATATTGATTTATCTTATAGTGCTAGTGTGACAATTTTATTTCTCTTTACTTTATTACACTTACTTATTTCCTTAAAGGAACTCAGAAGGGGATCTTCTTTCCCTTCCTTTGCTGCCATTTCTCTTCATCATAAAGATAGGTTAGGATAAAAGGATCACTAAGATAATGTAAGTGAAACACTTGGACTGTGCTACATAAATCCCAGGCATTAAAGTGTCTCATTGGGCAAGTGGACTATATAGCACTGAAGCAAGCAGAGTGCTTTTCTAACATAATACAATCTGAGTCATAATTCCTTCCTCCTCATCTCTGTTGAAGAAAGGATAATGAAAGTTGAACTGCTGTAAGTTATCTAAGTACCACCTAAAAACATATAAACCTTTTTTGATCTTCCAGTGGGACTTTTCATTTTTTGAAAATGTAACGACAATCAGATAACATTCATATAATAAAGGCAAGTGTTTTAAAATAGATCTAGTTTCAGCTAGGGATTTCAGCCAGCTGATTTGCATATGCATTCCACCTGTAAGCCTGGTTCTAATTGTTCATGTCTGTACATTTCTGTAGGCATGAGCCCCATTGAAATCAAAGAGACTTACATTATGAGAATGGTTGTACAAAACCTCCTCTCCCAGGAACACATACACAGAAAGCATCGTATCTCTCAGAAAACCACTTTATAATTTTCTTTAGATGCAAAAATTGCATTTCAGATTATTCAGAGTGCTGGAACTACTCTACTCATTGCAACACCTCTAAGCAGTCCTCTCTTTGATGGACTATAAGAAGGTATGGGCTGGATGCACCTGCAGTGGCAACCCTTTCAAAACACAGTCAGGCCTGAGCGTGACAAACCCATTTCTGCACCACTCTGCCACTAACCAAAGGCAATGATAGAAAGATATGTCTTGCATAATTTATCTTTCCATTAATGGACATGATCACAGAAAAATTTTTTTCTGAAGCTTAAATCAAATTGCTAGAATGGACTTTTGGAATCAGTGGGGATTTATATAGATGCCGATATATCATTCAGTAGTGGGTTTTCTCTAGTTGGCACCAGCCTTGGCTGGACTCATATTCCCAGAATGCCCCTTCAGCTTATCCATGAGAGGGATACACAAATTAACCTCTGGGGGAGATTGTTCTACAGAAGTACAGTAGAGTCTCACTTATCCAACATAAATGGGCCGGCAGAACGTTGGATAAGCGAATATGTTGGATAATAAGGAGGTATCAAGGAAGAGTCTATTAAACATCAAATTAGTTTATGATTTTACAAGTTAAGCACCAAAACATCATGTTATACAACATATTTGACAGAAAAAGTAGTTCAATACTGTTTCAGAGGGATTTGCAGAATGAACCAGGGTTAGTTTGTGGGATTAACAAAATGGTACATGAGCAGGATTTGTTCTTCCTTTAGTTGCTTTATGCTCTTTATATGCTGTCCAATAATTACAAATACGACTGTTATATAAAAGTAAAACCATCAAAACATAAGATACTAGCAGAGAAAAAACTGATATAACAAAGTTAACAGCAATAGAAATTTTCACAAATCATGACACTCCAGCAATATTAGAGGTTCTATTGATCTGCATTTTCCAAACTGGGTTCTGCAAAAGCCTCATAGGGGTTCCATTAAAAATCTTTAAAATATTTTTTAAAATATTTGTTTAAAGTCTGTGTCAAAGTATGAAGGTCTTCTTGAAATTCAGTGTGCCTATGCTCTAATCAAGGGAAAGGAAAATCAGGGACAGAATTAGGGTTCCACAGAGGATACACTTTTTAGATTGTGTGGAAAGAAGTGGGTTTATATGCAAGAAAGCTTATGCAAAAATAATAGCCAGTTAATTTTAAAGGTATTGCTACATTAAAGGGAAGAAACATTTGTTAGATGTTTTTTTTAAAGAGTGTATTATGCAAACGTGCCAAACACAACCATCAAGCCATTAGCAATGTTGCTATGGTCACACACTTATAGGAAGATAGAACTGACTAAGGCATCAAACCACAAGGGACTATGCTATTTCTTGTCCCAAAAATATAGCTAAGGCCCACATCAGGATGGCCACAGGAGTGTCCTTTGCCATCCCTTCTCATGTTTCAAACTCAAGGAAACATTTTACCCTAGGGTTTGAACTTGATGATTTGAGTTTTGCATTATTCCTTACCGCAAGCAGTGCGTGTACGTTGTTGTTTTGTCTGGACAGAGATGGTAACCCAGCTGTACTCATGTGTTTTCATTCTGCAATAGAGAAATAATTGCAGGTTTACTATAAACAGCTGTCTCAGCAGAGACCAAGGACTGAAATATAATGAGTAAAAAGCTTATTGAGGAACCATAATTGTGTGGTTTGTCACACTGGAGGCGGAATAGAGGTTTAATTTTAACTCTTGTTTTACTGCATGATCACATTCTGTGTGGCTTCTTCTTACATCATTCTTTTCTGCTGTTGTTATAGTTGGATCTATTGGGATTTTGAATATTCTGTGGGATGGTAAGATACCACTTGAAACATCTTTTGCTTCAGCTATAGTAATAAGAAGAGGACACTACTGTATTATAATACTAGACGGAAGTGTATGGGTTAAATGAAAAAGCAGCTGCTGTAATGGGTGAAACATTTTGCACTTATTCTAGAAATTAAAGAGGAGCTGAGATGAGAGGTACAAATCACTTGGGAACTTATGTTACTGTCAGGATAGCAGACACCCTGAACTTGTCACCCATATGGTTAGATAAATTGCTGAATAGCCCACAAGTCCCATATTATGCATTGTCTTTTTCACTTCAAACCTTAGCATAGCCACATCTTGACTGTCACACCGGGCCCTTCCACACAGCCATATAACCCAGAATATCAAGGCAGAATAACCCACAATATCTGCTTTGAACTGGAATATCTGAGCCCACACTGCCATATATCACAGTTCAAAGTAGATACAGTGTTCCCTCACTTATCGCTGGGGTTAGGTTCCAGGACTACCAACAATAAGTGAAAATCTGTGAAGTAGGGACGCTATATTTATTTAATATTTATACAATATTTTAGTAGTTATACACTATTTTAAGTCTTTATCAACCAATCGTGTGTTGATAAATCGCCTCCTTTTCCTCCCGTTGCCGCTTGGGCTCCTTTTCTCTCCCTTTGGCTTCTCCTCCCCCCCTTCCTTAGGCTGTAAATTGTAATTGTTTATAATTTATAATATTCTTTTAGTTTATTGGAAAACCGCGAAACAGTGAATCCGCAAAAAGTGACCCGCGAAGTTGTGAGGGAACACTGTAATGTGGAATTTTATTCAGCTGTGTCAAAGGGGCGACACGGTCTCACTTTGTGCATGTATCAGTATGAGGGTGGCTTTTAATGGAAGCTGTTATACTACTGTTCCAGATGGTCCTTTCTTGTTAGTGGAATTCCATCTGGTACATGACTTGGAGATTTTTACACATAGCATTTAGCATGTTAGTTGTATTGTTCTATTTTAAAAATGTAAGGATATAAAATAATAACAACAATAAATGGCTCATTACAGAAAACTGCTGCTGAGGGGAAGGAATATTCATGTTCAGGATGCCACCTGTGGTATCTTCTGGAATGGTCCTCAACTCTTACCCATTACAAGAGTCGTTCACGATTCTGTGCCCAATCCTTACGCACCAGTTTTTTTTATTCTTCTTTTAAGATTTGCTTCTTAAGATTTGTTTTATTTCTACAAATTTTCTGGCTCCCTGCCCCAAACAAGTCTGATGATATTTTTTGCTTTGGGAGCTGCTATTTTGGCTACATAATGCATAGAAATCTATTCCACTGTCAATATGTATGGTTTCTTCTGGCAGAAAGATACAGGCTTATAATCAGGAATAAAATTTGGAGATGACGAAAGCCTGTACCCGAGTCATAGGGATAGTAGAAGTAATTTGGATTTCAACTACAGTTTAGTGCATTCAACCCTTTATTTTGTATTTTATGATGACAATGGGAACATCCTGGGATATGTTGTGGTTTGGATAAATGCACATACGGATATCAGAGGAGACAGCACTCCTTCAGATCCATCAGGTGATAAATACCCCTCCAATTCTATGCCCATCAATGGCTACCAGCAATTATATACAACTTATTTCCTATTGTTGCAGAAGGAAACCCAGTGCTTTGGTTTTGTCAGCACAGAAGAGTGCATTTATGTGTGCACAGAGATTTAGGAATTTTTTTTGTTCTGTAGTAAGCATGATAGCTACATTATGACTAGAAAATGAATTTTAAGGAGAGCTACCTTCCATGGCTTGCTTGATTTTTCACAGTAATGAATTTATCCTATGGGCTCTGTTCCTTGTGGTCTCATTTCATCTAGTTTGTAGCACCTGACCTTCTAGATTAAAAAACTTATGTTACAATGATGACAGTGATGTTAATTTGCCTTTGATTTTTCTATGTGGACAGGATATGGACAGAATTTGGCATCAGTTCCATCCAGCAGTGATACTGGCAACCTTAGCTCTTGGACAAATGGATCAATTGCTACCAGTACGGAAGACAGCAATATCACAGTCACTTCACACTTCAATGTCAGCAGCTCTACCCCACCTGAACTTCTGGCTCTCACCACACTTGGATTCTTGAATACCACAACAACCCAGAGTACAGACCGTGTCACTAATAGTAGCAATGGCATTCCCTCCCTTCCTAATCCAACTACAAAACTCGTGGAAGCTAACCAGTCTGTTCTGAATGATACCAAAGCCATTAATTTCACATCTTGGGAAACCTCCAGCCCTAACTCCACAGTGACAGAGACCTCTCAATCAGAGATGCAAGGTAAGAATAGGTAAATATTGAATCATTTCCTAGGGCATAGAGTTGCGTCCTTAGGCAACATGAATGGACAGTAGCCCCAATAACCCTGTTATGCGGAACAGCTGGAAAGGTTCTGGGGATCCAATGTTGTGCTATCTGAAAGCCTTGCCTCCTCATGTAAACCAGCTTAAATCTCAACATCTCCAAGGGAGTCCTTTTTCTTGGTCCCACCACCATCACAGGGTAGTATAAGGGAGACACTTTTTTATTTAAACAGGACCTTGGTCATTTACTGATGATTGTAGGAGGGTGTTTTAATGGATTGTGCTGTACTTTTATCACCTTTACTATGGCTTACCCAGTATTGCATAATGGGTTTCCATGGAAGAGCAGAGGTTCAAACTCTCATATCCAGTGATAGTCCAGTCAATTCCTCCTATAAGCTGGCTCTTGAGTCAGAATTTAGATGTATAGTATTAAATTTGCAATCGTTGATGTTTTATGTTCACTAAATCATTATTTTTGTACTATATGTCTTTTGTATTATACGCCTTTGCCTCCAAGAACAATACTTGTGGGATATTGGAAAGTTTAACTTCAGATGGCAGTATTAAATGATGGGTGTTGGGCTTGGTGGGCAGTTGAGAGGAATACAGCCTCATACAGGAATCAGGACAGTCACTGAGAGGTCCTTACATTTGATGGCCACAGGAGTGGAACAGATGCTCACAATGGTGGCAGCGGTGGGATAGATAAACAGAAGATCCTCCCATGGTCCTGTACACAATCCATTGCATACAAAACTGCAGTAGGAATAACTGCTCTTGACTTTTGCCTAAGACTTCATGGGATGCTTAACCAATACTGAAGCTAATTTCAATGGAAAAAGCTAAGACTTTAAACAACAGGCCATTAACACAAAACCCAAGTTACAACTACATGAGAAAAATCTTGCTTTAAAAGATAGAACTGTCACAGCAAACTGTGTTTCCGATGTGCTTATGATCTGTTGGGAACATTATGTACTCTAAGGCCTCATCTACACTGCCATATAATGTAGTTTGAATCTTCATTATATAGTCAGTGTAGACTCATACAGTGTAGTTCAATACAGTTAAACTGCATTATATGAGTCAGAGCTGGTAGATTTGTCTTTGATTATTTTTGCCAGTCCTGATCATTTCAGGATATTTTATCTCAGGGAGGTTTTTTCCTCTCATGGGAGATTTTTAAAACCATGTATGATGAATTGGAAACTAATGATGGAAAGCACATATTGAGGTATATATTGATTTTTGACAGCAGCTATCTCCCCGATGACTATACGCAGACAATTGATTGCTGAATCTGTAGTGTTCCAGAGAATACCACAATACAGTGTGAAATAAGGCTTGCATGTGAACCTGTTTGGTCCATCAAGGGTAGGCTATGCCAGTCTGTCTCCCACCTAGATTCAGCTGATAACAGAGGAGATTTCTGACCACTAAACAACAGACTATTTGAAAATAAAGATATAGTTTTGAAGGTTTCACTTGGTGGAGTTCCCTTTCTGGTGATGCTTGAGCTGACGGTAGGCAGGACTCACTTTGAGATTTCCTATCTTTACAAATAAAACAAAACCTTACATCCTACAGTTTAAATAACTCATTCAAGTTACATTTCATATGAAAGCAGAGAAGCAATGTGAAAAAGGTTGATGTGCAAATATATCACAGCACCAGCTGTTAGGAATTGTGGGAGTTGAAGTCCAAAACACCTGGAGCACCGAAGTTTGCCCATGCCTGGTCTTGACCAGTGGTGTGTATCTATTTAGTATGCTGTGGATTGTGAAACCATTTCTATCTGTGTCATAGATTTATATTAACAGTAAAAGAAAAAAGTGGCCATTTAAAACTCTAATCTTCTGTTTCTGAGCCAACAAGAACCAGCATTTTGTTATCTTCCTTTATTTTCTGATGTTTCTCTGTAGGGCCAACAGCTCCCCAGCCACAATCTTCCACACTCAGCACTTTGGAACCTATGAAAAGGAGACAAGAAACCACACCAGTGACAGACCATGAAGCTATCACAGAGGAAAGCATTATCAAATCCACATCGGCTCCAACTGCTGCTGATGGAAGAGTTCTTGGAGTTTCATCTAGTACCATCACAACATCTGGTGTTGTCTCTTCCACACTCCTGGACCACAATGTCAAACCAGTAAAAACAGAGCAACCCGCTAACCATGTACAAAAGGCAGCTGTAGCTGAGATGGGAGGTGATGGTGAAGGTAAACAGTGAAATGATTTTATCTCATGTCAGGCAACAGGAAGCACAAAGTAGGCTATGGGCTAGATATATGTCAGATAAATAATTGTATGGACATATTCCTGTGTCTGAGCAAGCTTGAGAAGTTCTGTAGAATTAATGCTTTAATGGAAAAATGAATTTAAGGCTCAATCCTTGGCATTTTCAGGATAAACTAAGATCATGTCTGAAATCTTTTAGATTTGCTATCAGCTTGAGTAGATAACATTGAATCAGTAGATTAATGGACTGGACTGTTATGGTAACTATGGGCAACAGTTATGGGCAACTGTGGCTTCTCCAGATATTTGGGGCTACATGCCCCATCATTTCTCACCATTGGCTACACTGGTAGGACATCTTATAGTCATAATCCAACATCATCTGGAGGCCCAATAGATGAACTGAACAACACTGTATGGAGTTGATGATAGAAGCATAGATCTCTGAAGCAGATGGTAGATGCATGGTTATAATCTACAATTTTAGTATCCCACAATTTTTTCCTCACAGATCTGCCCAATATGCTGGAAACCACTTCCATACGGGAAGATCCACTGATGATTGCTGTCATCTTCATCTTCACTATTATAGTAGGAATTGTCGCTCTCATGGGTTTCTTGCGATATCGTCAGCACAGTGGTCGTCTACAGTTTCGACGACTTCAGGATTTGCCCATGGTAAAAAAAAGAAGCTTATAATCATTTTCACAGATGCCTACATCTAGTCTTGCCCCTGTTCAAAGTGTGATGCTTTGCTCTGCCTTAAAAATCCTGCTCTGGAATTAGGGAGGTTTTCCTTTAAAAGGCATTGTTTGATGTCATGATCAGGAAGCATTTGCAACTGGGAGGTGAAATTAATATTGCTAATTGGTCCTAATTTGGAGAGTGTTCTAAACAGGGTTTGTGAAGGATTGGATGTGGCAGACAGAATCTCTTGTGATTTCAATGAAACTCTTTTCTGGTGAATGTATGAGGAAAGGTAGTGTGTCCAGTTGGGTTACCCACTATTCCTTTTGAAAAAGATTGGAAATTAGCACCACAAATTAGCACCAATGGGAGCAATGTAAGTTAGATCATTGTTTCAGATATAATTATATTTCTAGAAATTGTTGATTTCTTCAACAACTTGGGGAATTAATCTGACATGATTGCACCATAGCACCTACTCACTTTATCTGCAGTTGTCCCAATATGGTGATTCTTTGAAATGGTAAAAACTTTGAATTGCTGGCTATTGAATAACATGACACAGAAGCCTGGCATGGTGTACTGAATTTGGCACCTACCAGCAGAGAGATGGTTTTTGACTCCTTGTTAGTATCATGGCCAAATATTAACCAATGGTATCTGTTGTTGTTCTGTGTCTTCAAGTCATTTCAGACTTATGCCAACTTTAATGTTACTCTATCACAGATTTTTCTTGGCAGAATTTGTTCAGAGGGGGCTGCCCTTGCCTTCCTCTGAGGCTGAGAGAATATGATTTGTTCAAGGTCACACTAAGTAAGGGTTAATTTGTGGTAGTGGGTTTGGTTGAAACATTTTTGCATTAGCTTGGATGTTTAAAGTTGGAAAATGTATTAAGGATGGGAAGAGACTGGGAGAAGCAATTTGTCCTCTGTTATCTCCCAGAAAACCCTATGAAATGCTCGCCTTAAGTCAGAAAGGACTTGAAGGCACACATAGCAACAACAACAAACTAACCAACTTGTACAGTTCTCATAGCAAATGATGGGTAGATAGTTCACATATGCACATTTTGATTTTCTTTCTTTGCTTCTTCACTATATTGACCTTATTTGGAAGTGAGAGTGCATGAAACCCAGCCCAGTAGATTTTCATTTAGTGAGCTGTGAGGAACTGGATTTCCAGACAAGGATAGATAGTCTTGGTAGTTAGCTGTTTAGGTGTCCAGTTCTACCACTGGCTGCAAAGTGGTGTTGAACCCCATCAGAAAAGGGAGTAGAATGCTTCCCGGCTGCATCATTTGTCACTAATAAAGCTTTTCATAGTAACATAGTAACATAGTAACAGTGTTCAGCACCAGTGAAGTCCTGTGGAGGCCTGAATCTACACTCAGTTCCAGAATAAGACAGATGTGGAGCAAATGTGTGTTCTGCTGCCTGTTTGTCTTTTTTCCACTCCTATTTCTTTAATCCTGTACCAAATCAAGAGAGTCTTCTCTTTCTTCACAGGATGACATGATGGAGGATACGCCTCTCTCCCTATACAGCTACTAAGCAACTTTGAAGATCATTTTGTAATTCTTATAAATCAAAAGAGCCCCAACACAGCAAGGATCCCAACTGAGAAGAGACTTCCCTCCAAGATTTGCAAACTGTTGTGTCGATTTACAAGTTGAGAGTCAGCAAATTATTCCATATTCATATTTTTGAGAACTGAAGCCACCCAGATCTCTCCCTGTTACCTTTGTACTTTCTTTGCTTGGAGACAAACAACTCTGAGGGGAAAAATCACAAACTCTTGTCAGGTGACTACAATAATTCATTAAAGCAAAGGGAGATCTAGCCTGGATTCCAAGTAGCAGCATTGCAGGACTCTTACACAAGAAGGTGCTAAAGCAAGCCAGCCCTTTGCGAGTGTTACTTGCAAATATACATCCAACAAACGATGACTTAGAGGCATTGTTGGTTCCCTTCTTGAGCTTCATTTTGTTTTAACCGCACTTATATTTTGACTTTTCATCCAGAGGAGCCAAAGATGTTCCAAGAGGAAAAGGCAGGAAAATGGGAAATGATTCTTTCCATAAGAGCCCTTCTGATCAGACCAAACCTCCGTTTAATTTGACATCCTGTCTTCACAGCAGCTAGGCAGATGCCATGGAAAAGCTCAAACAGAGATGGAAGACAATCATCATATACTGGCAGATGGTGTTTGGCGACCTGTTGAATAGTTTGACTACTCTAGAAGCATTTTCCTCTTACATTGAGTTCAAGGTGAAGTAAAAGATAACTGTGATTTGAACAACATGGGCATAAAGCAGTGTATTCTCTGATTCTCTAGCAAATTGTGCTGTTCAGCCATAGCACATGAGATGCCCATTAATTATTTCATATCTAGTCCTTAAATATACATGTCCAGTCCTAACAGCACTGTTTTAATTCCCGACTCCTAAGCAATGGAACTCTGTTTTATAGTCTTGATTTCTTTCATTGGAAAATGTGTCTAGAGATCCCTGCTGTTTACTTGCTAATTGGATCAGCAACATGAATAGTCCTTGCTAGTTAGAAGAGTCTCAGGATGGACTCTTTACATTTATGCTCCCATCCCATCCCCACACTGTTCCCACACATAGCTTTCATTCTCTACCTGTTCTTTCTCCCTTATTACATACATCAGAGAAACAACTTTGTGCCTTGCCTGTAAAATTAAGCCCATTGTATTGCATATATCTAGATGTGAAATTTAGATTTGCTAGTGCCTAAATTTGCCATATAGTTCCAAGTGTTGAGGTGTATAGCCTGCCCCTTATGCTGTTGTATGAGAGTTAGGAATGGGGAATTTGCTACCTTCAATTTTAGCCTCAAAGAGGCTTCCTCCTATAAGTGTAGAGGTGTTTCTTGTCTTTTAATTCTCTTAAACTTTGCTTGTTTTTTCTTGCCAGTTTCTATTTCTCTTTCTCATTTTCAACTTTTAGCTTTTCTAGGTGTCAGAAATCATACTTACTCATATGTAAGGACTACTTTTGAACAGGCAAGCTTATTAACTTAATAATATACTTAATAAACTTTATTTATAGTCCGCTCTATCTCCCCGAGGGGACTCAGAGCAGATTACAGGTACATATATGGCAAACATTCAATGCCGTAATATAATTGACAAAGACAGACAGTACATAAACAGAGGCAAGGCTTCCCTCTTTTCATCTCCAGCATCTGGCTGTGCTCGACTCGGCCATGGGGAGGAGTTGTGGTTTCATTTTCTACACCAAGGAGCCTGTCGCCCATGGATGCCTTTCCTGGTAGGATTTTTGTTGGCATTTTTTTTTTCAGGTGCCTTTTACCTTCCCGCCAAAGTGGTACCTATTTATTTACTTACATCATTGTTTCAAACTGCTAGGTGAGCAGAAGCTAGGCTAACTGCGGGAGCTCATCCCGAGCCAGGCTTGAACTGCCAACCTTCCAGATGGCAGGATCTTCTATAGCAGGTGGTTTAATGTGCTGTCCTAGCCCAGCCCCTTCACCTCTTCATGAGCAGGGATGTTCAGTAGCTGCAGTTACTCAGGAAGGGATATGTGCCTCTGCCACAGGTTGGGGTTATCCTCTATGGCAGTGGTTCTCAACCTGTGGGTCCCCAGGTGTTTTGGCCTACAACTCCCAAAAATCCCATCCAGTTTACCAGCTGTTAGGAACCACTGCTCTATGGTATATGAGGAGAAAACCAATGTCCCCAGAATTGCCTGGATGAGGTTTCTAGTAGGTGCTGTCTGGAAAGAGGACATATGAATGCTTGTCCTGCTCTGGTGGCTAAAGCATGACCTGTCTGCCCTGGTCTGAAGAAAGGGACTTCACTTCCCCAACATGCCCGAACAATTTCCTCCCTATAGGTCTTTTAGCACTGGCAGAAGGGCTACTGCTAGCTTCCCTCAACCTCATCCCTGGCCTCCTAACAGCCTAGGCACTGACAGTGCAGAGGCTGCAGAACACAGAGTTTTCCCTCACCTGATAGCCCTCTATGGATTCCCCCATTCATTTTTATCTGAAGAAGGCAAGGACCTGGGCATGCCTCAGCTGGCCTCGGCCCATGAAGAGTAGGTCATAGTAGGTTGTGAAATTGCACTTTCACACTCTGACTCCCATACCCAGACCTTTCATAACACCCACCCACTTGACCTCTTGAGAGACGGAAGAACTCTCAAGGCAGGTTTATGCAAGAAAAGAATCCTGTTTGCTGACTGAGTTTAAGTGTTGCCGTTTCCCTGGAGACATCCCAAAAAGGATATTTGAGGTTTCATTGCACAAGCAAGGAGTTTGTTTGACAGCACTTCAAATGGGCAAGGAGCCAGCCACTGATATGGTCCTTTGAAGGCAACAGAAGCCTTTGAAGGTTCCTCTGGGTTAGTTTTTATTAATTCCAGGCTCAGGCATAATTATGTTCATTAGGAAAGAGACTAGAAATCAATCTCAGTGGTTAACTTTGAAGCTAAAAGGGGGCGGGGTGTGTGTGCACATGAAAAGAAACCGGGTCTACTGCAACCAAGCTACTTCCCGCTAGGAGTATGACTCCCACATGTCTGTGGTAAAGCAATAGGATAGTGGGCAGATTTATATAAAAATTGAGTCAACAAAAACAACCTGCATTGGAACTTCCTTTTTTGGAGCAGAAATTCTTTGCTTTGTGTTTACTGAAGAGCTTTGACTGGAAAAGCAGTTAGACTTAAGACTGGGGAGTGTTTTGATAGCTTGTCAAACTCTTCAGTGCTAGCTATGCAGCGCAAGTGGAATTAGATTGTAGGGCCACCCAGAGGGCAGAGTGGTTTGATCAGTGTTCCCCACTGAACATGTGGCAAATATTTGCCACTGCATAATGTGTGAAGTAGCCCACTACTTAACGAGGAAAAAACAATTTGAGCAAGGCTTTAAATAATGTTATTGAACAAATAAAGAAGGGATGAGAAATCTACTGACGTATAAATGTTGCTGTACTCCAGCTGCTATGAACCATAGCAAATATGGCCAATAGTGAAGATTATGGGAGTTTTAGAGCAGTACTATCTGGAAGGATGGGATTCCCATCATTGAATTATATGGTAGGCAGGGCTGTCCAGAGACCTTTTGTTGTCTGCCTGAACAATCTCCAGCTTTATGCTCTTGTTCCCAGGACTCTCTGGTCTCTCTCAGGAACCCAACATTGAAATCTCTGCACCACACTAGCTCATTTATATCCTGCCTGATATTGCAAATGAACCTGGTTAGAGCTTGTACATTTTCTTTCAGTACCCCTGAAAACCAAACCAACCCAAGTATTTCTATTTGTATGTTCAAGCTGACTTTGTTTACAAGATAAACATATACCTATCCTGGGAATCACTTCAGCATTACTCTCTAAACTATTTGTGGAGGGAGACCAGACAAAGACTGTTCACATACATCTGAACACTAGAAGTTTCAATTGTTGTTATGCTAAGTATGAAATCTATTTTCCCGTCAAGTGGCTAATATATTAAGTGCCGAGCTGGAAACCTTATGCTGTGTGGCCTTGATACCACTTGAAAGGAAGGATTCCTGTGCAAGCCTTCCAGCAAAGCCAAATCGTTGGAATCTAGGCTAGCTAACCTTATGGTGTTACATAAGAATGAGGCTATTATGGAATCACTAAATAGAAACAGCCACAGGGTTTTATTTTGAACCAATAACACAGACTCACAATCCAAGATTTATTTTTTATAGATGATTAAATGCCACAAGCTACATTCCCTTGCTCCCAAATCAGCTCGTAAACCAAAGGTTTAAACAAGTGAGAAATCTGCCGGGTGAATCCATGATCCTTATTCTCGCATGTCATTTTTTAAAAGCAGATAAGTCAAATTCAGATATATCTTTCAGGTTTCCTTTGGCTGGCCGTTAATGCTGTGCTGCTTTAAACATTTTGAGTTTGTGGTTGTGCCCTCTGTCTTGAGAAACAGTTCTATTTGCATTGCCCAATGAAATTCCTTGTTCCTTCAAAATATATGTGAATGACTGTTAGGGGCCCGCACTGAGTCATTCAGAGGACTTGTAAAACCTTGTGCATCCCCTAAAGAAATAAATGAAACAAATTGCTCCCAAATGCCCCCTCAACAGCCCCTGGGGGTGCTAAAGCAATTTGGACAAGCATTTAGCCCTCTCTGTGGCATTTTTTTTTTTTTTGCTTCAGGAAAAGCCATTTTAAACCAACCCCTGGGTCACTTGCAATTGGAAAATAAACCTGTCCTTGGCCTAAAATGGCATGGGAAAGGGGCATTTGGGGTAGAAAGGAATTGTAAAAAGATTCAGGTTGCCGGAGGGGCCACACAAACAGCTCAGAAGGTCATCAAAAGACTACCAAAGAATGTAAAGGTTGAGGGCAAGAGTAAGTAATAAAGTATGTGCAATGTAGCATACTCAGTTTTCTAGGAAGTACTCTTATGTATAAAGTATAAGAATGGCTAGCATCCTATTGGTACGTTTTCTGATAGAAGTCCAACATATGCCTGCACAATTCATATTTTTGATCATTGCAGTGGCTGGATTACTGTGGCAGTCTCACAATTACCAAAATAATTATGTGAGCTGACCTTTTTCATGCTGCCAGTTCCTGGCCTTACTTGCTTACTTAGGCGATCCCTCGTAGTTCGAGGATGATGGTCCTCCATTTCTTGGAAGACGCCTGTGCGTGATTTTTTTTAATGTGTGGAGGTCGGTGCACGGCCGGTCAACACAGTCTTCACAGATTGAGGTCCCAGTTAACACAACGAGAGTGGCTTCTCAGTCTGTTGCAGCCTTCTTCCGCTTTCACAGCCGTTGTAACATGTACATGTTATCCTCCGCCTGCTGACCTATAAACCTACCATTGAGGTCTTTGGGTCTTCGGATTGTTCTTGGTCTAGGTCCTCCCCTGTGGCCACTCCTGGGAGTGCATGACTCCAGTGGTTGTGCCCTCAGGTTCATTGGAACACGAAAGCTCCCTCACCATGTCAAGGTGACGATCCATCGAGGGGGAGTTCCTCGCCTGGCTATATAGTGGTCAATGGAGAGGAGAGAATATCTAAAATTTTAGAATATCTAAAAGCCAAATGGCTATGTCCCTCTAGCTGTGTTCATGACACTGACATGATCCTCTTAACCTCTGGAAGATGCCTAGGATGCTCCAGAGAATGCCTGGACTGTTCTGCAGCATGTTATAACAGATGCTATCTCCAGATGCTTTTCAGGTGTCTCCCATTCTTCACAGACCACTGCATGGCAGTCCTGGGGAAAGACATGCCAAAGCTGGACTTACAGGGAGAAGAGAAGACAAATGGCAGGCAAACAACAGGAAGTGAGAGTAATCTACTCCTAGGAAAGGAACTTCATCCTTTTCCTAGCGTTATCATGTGGAAAGTTGTCTAAACTGAAGCTTTCTTGTTTCCGCAACAAGTCAAATTTTTCAAAATCTAATTATCACAAGAACAGATACACACACACACACACATATGCAGATTATAAAAGTGAAAATATGCATGTGTGTATGGCTGGAGTGTCTACTTACACAGACAAGCTCCTGCCTCCACAAGCAGTTATCAGTCCCATTACCCAGAAGACACCTCCCTTCAATGAGATTACAGATTATAGTGCCATGAACATGTACAAGAAGCCCTGCCAATGTTCTCTACAAACACAATACTACCCACCACCTAAATGAAGGATTTCGGATGGGGACAATTTCATCCTAAATTTTATGTTTCCTCTACCACAGATATCCCGGTGTTTCTTACTCTCTCAATTTGTGTGGAATTTGCATGACCCCGCCCACTGCCTCTCCCTTAACCCTTTCCTATTTTTTCTATGGCACAGCAAACCGAGGAATTGATCAGCAACTGAACATATTAGAGAGGTTTTGTGAGAATTCACCAGGAGTTGTAGGTACTGTGATGTATAGTTCACCTGCAATTTAAGAGCACTCTGAATTCCAGCAACAGTGGACCTGGAACTAACTTGGCACACAGAACCCCCAAAGCCAACAAAAAAACACTGGCTGTCTTTGGAGGGATTTATAGAGGTTGTAGTTCACCAACATCCAGAGCGCACTATGAACCCAAACAATGATGGATTTCAACCAAACTTAGCATGCACACTCAATATGCCCAAACGTGAATACTGCTCACGGGTTTTGAAGGGAAATTGGCCTGGATATGTATAGTTTTGGAATTGTAGGGATGTATAGTTTTGGAGTTGTAGGGATGTATAGTTCACCTGAAATCAGTGAGCACTCTGAACTCCACCAAAAATGGAATTGGACCAAACTTGGCACACAGAGCCCACATGAACAACAAAAAAATACTGGAGGTCTTTGGGGGAAATTTACCTTGATTTGGGGGAGTTACATCCAGACAGCACTGTAACCCAAACACCGATGGATCTGGACCCAACTTGGCACACATACCTGATATGCCAAAATTTGATTACTGGAGGAGTTTGGGAGGATCTCACCTTCCTTTCTGGGAGTTATAGTTCACCCACAACCAGAGAAACTGTGACTTCCACCAATGATGGACTTGGACCAAACTTGGCACACAGAACCCACATGACTAACTCAACCTACTGGAGGGGTTTGAGGGGACTGGCTCACCATAGTGGGAGTTGTAGTTTACCCTATAGCCAGAGAGCACACCGAACCTCACCCATGATGCATCTAGAGCAAACTTGCCCAACATAACAAACTTTTAAGTACTCATGGGAGTTTTTTGGGGCTAACCTGGCATGATGTGAGTTGTTCACCTACAAACTTAGGCATTTTGTATAATTAACAAATTGACTTTTTCAAATGACCCAGACAACGCAGTGTACCCAAGCTAGTATAGATAGATAGATAGATAAGATAGGCAGGCAGATAAGACTGGAGTTACATTCTAAAAATGTATGTTTTGACTTACAAACAAATTCAACTTAAGAACAAATCTGTATTTCCATCTGTGACTCCCAAACTTTGGTCTTCCAGGTATTTGGTGATTGCAACTCTCAGATGCCCCAACTAGCCTAGCTAACAGGAATTTTGAGAGTTGAAATCTAAAACATCTGGAAGTCCATAGTCTGGAAAACATTATCTTACACCGTGCTTCTGAGTTCAGGATCATAATGTTTTTGCTTGCTTTACTTTTTGTGCTTGGGCTAAAGAACAACTTTAAAGAAAATCTTGCAATACATATTTGCATTACCATAACTTCATGGTATCAATTCTATTACCTTTGAAGAGGGAACTTCCATGTAGCATTTCCAGCATTATTAATAATGTCTAATGGGTAGCTGCAGTGCAATAACAGACCAAGTAAGATCATTCAAATATAAGGGTAACTTGTTTATTTCTTCTCATCTCCTTCCCATTTATCAAAAGTAAAAAATTCCAGCAAAATAGGCATACATGAACAGCAGTTGAAAGTAAAATACCAAAGTCAACATTTGTTGATGAGTACACAAAAGATTTACCCCTGGAATGCATCCAGTTACATTTGTTGTGTCCAGGGGTCATGAATTCAGATTTGTCATCTATACTTCCCCAGCCCTACAAACAAGCCAGTGTCATGAGTAGCCCCAAACTAATAAGCTCTAGGAACAACTGCTGCTTGCCAGAACTCTTTGAACTATAATGGAGCATCTGTTGATTTAATCCCCTTTGGGCTAATCCCCCCCCCCCACTTTAATCCTTTTCCCTTCTGAAGTCTTTTACTCAGAAACTGAACATGCCTCTTACTGTAGGCTGTTCTTTGAGGGATTCCTCTTTTAAGAGAGATTTCCCAAGCTGTTGCAGGGAGCGGGAGAGGCAACTTTCCCTAGTACGTGAATGCTGTCTCACTCAAGAACCTCATGTGCTATAAACTAAATGTAAGATGGGGGAACACAACATCAATTTTAATAAATTTCTACTTCTCATGCCTCTAGGCAGCAAAATGGGCAAGAAAATTGTATTTCTTTTGGCTCTGAGAGAGCGAGTACTATGGGAATTATTATTTCCTCTTGCTCCCAACGATAACATATCTCCAATCTTACCAATCCTACCCTGGTAACTTGTGAACAATACTGAGTTCAATTGCAAGCTAAACTAAGTGTAATCAGAGAACTGAATCTTTCATATCCATTTTTCCCCTCAGGAATGCTGAACTAGGAGGATTAGAAGTTTTTGTTTGGATAAGCACAGCGGAACAAACTAACAAAGTCTGTAATTTTAAGATGTATCAATTTCTAGAGTGTTTTCTGTTATACCTCAGCCTCAATATTTGGGTTACAAGCTGTTTAAACATTACAAGAGTTGGGAACGACTAGTTACTGGAAGGAAGCTCAATTCCGCAAACACCAGGACTTGCAATCTAACAGATCCTTTCCAAAAGGAATTTTGGGAGGCCCTGAAAGAGCCAGAAGTCTTTCTGAATGTTTTCAGGCATTAATATAATACTTTGGTGTACTGCTACCGCAAAGGCCGTAGGGCTGAGGTAATGTCCTCTTTCTACCTCAGGTTGCAACCGTACAAAACTGCAACTCAAAATAGGGAATAGCAATCCATACGTATCTCCTTTCTTTAATCTGTTTCCACATTAGAAAGATCGGGGCAGTTCTTATGTGAGGCTTTAAAGTTCACTCAGGTTGAGCTTAGGCAAGCTGGCAGACAGGTCACTGCTGAGCTTGGCACTTTCCCGCATGGCACAACTGGCTCCTTCAGTTGGATTTTCCCCCAGCTCCAAGCTTGGCATGCAAACCTTGTCCTCTAGAAATGCAACAAAAGATATTTAGCCAGTCAGTCCAATACTCTAATTACGCAGACGAACAAAAAAATTATTCCTTGTTTTCTTGGTTTTTAAGTCTGGACTTCATGAATTCAAGACAAAGATGCTTAAAAAAATAATGAACAAGGTCTGGAGGTAGAGCTAGATCAATAAACCTTTGTTTTGCGTGCGAGTTAAAATAATCCTGCTGAATTGCTGTTTTCGTAAGAGCATCTATTTTAGGACCAAGATGTTTTCAAAATGTTTCCTAGCACTATATCAGTCTGTAATGTCACTAGTTCCTAATGAAGAAGTGAGCGAATCTACCTGGTGAGAAAATCAATCCCTGTATTTCTCAAAATAGAAATTTCACAGTGTGATCCAAATGATCCTGAATTTTCAAGAAGAAAGTGAAGATGACAGAGATGCATGTTCAATAACTTCCTCCAGGGTGATTAGGAAACATCATTATTCAAAATAAAAACTTGGGTAGAAATGCAGAAATAAAACCGAGGACCACAGTGGAAAAATAGTAATTATTTCAATAAAATACTCTGAAGTGCACTGGTTACACACAGACTCACCAACTAATTGTGAAATCTCTGGTTCACTGAAGAGTTCATCTGAGCTCACATCTGTGAGACTGAACTCCGAGACTGAATCATCACTGAGAGAGAACAAGGCATCTAGGTGCAATGCTTCTTTGCTTTTTTCTAGGAAACAAAGACTCATATAGATTAGGAAGAACAGAATTTCACAGCAGTTCTAGGCTCGCTTTCCCAATGCAACATTAATTGTTGGTAACCAACTTAAAAGTTACCCTCTTGCTGTCTGAAGTCCACATGTTGACCTTCCCAGTTAGTAACTGAGTGCCAGTCTCACAATGTACAACAGCTACTCAGTCCACGGACTTGCAGCAAAATGACTACTCGTCACACTTCACGCATGCCCATATGCACCCGCTTTGTCTACTTGGAGATTTAGCTCAGCAAAAGGGGTTCCAAACTCATTTTCATCAAGTGCCACATCTGCCTAATGGTTGCCTCAAAGGGCTGCTGAATCCATGGATAGAGAATCCGTGGATACAGAGGACAAACTATATATTTTTTTACATAGTAGTTGGTGCTCTTTAATTTTTACCCAATTTGGGTCCCCAGATCTTTTTGAACAACTCCCAATACTTTTGATTATCCACCATGCAGATGGGGAATAATGAGAATTGCAACCCAACACCATTTGTAGCTCTGACGTTGGGGAAAGGTTAAAGGGCATTTTAATATCAGACATAATATCCACAAGCCTTGTATCGAAATTCAAACCCCACTATCCTGACTAAACAGAATAAACCATAACCTTCCAGATATTACTATATCACAACTGCCATCAGCTCTAGTCATGATGTCTAATGATGAGGAATAAGGAGTTGTAGTCCAGCATTCAGAGGCCACATAAAATGACATGGAGGGATGGATTCTGCCTTGGGTTTGGCACATGTGACCAACTGTGTTTCAAGCATGAGCACTTACTCAGACGAATGCTTTTCTCCTTATATGGCAGAGTGTACTGCTTGTCTTCCAAGTGCAGACTTTTCACCTGTTCTTTTAGGTCAGTAATTGAAGATCTTATTAAAAACAAATAAACACAGAGCAATTATTAGTTCTAAGGGAAGTAACAGATGCGTGTTGAGATACAAGCTCACAATGGAGATAATCCCAAGATATAGTTAAATTCCAGAGATCTCTGAGCAATTCAATTATAGGTAGCATAATGCAGGCAATGATTATTAAATCTCTAAAGTGCTTATAGACAGGACACAGGAATTTGGTGGCTAATGAAAATCTAACCATAGCTGCCATTATAGAAAAAGATGGCTAACTGGGAGTTGTGGTACAATATTGATGCTTCTCTGATGTTGCCTCAAATTATCCATGAATTTGTGAAATAAACAGGGGGAGTAAAAGGTGGTGGTAAGAAAAAGAAACTGTTTCTGTCTTCTAGATGCAAGTCATTATAACCTGAGTCTTGGCTGAAGATGATAACTGCTGAAACAGAAGACTCCATCTTTAAGTCATGGATTTTAGGAAATAGGTGGCTACTGTGCTGCTTACCACATCAGTAGCAAAGAGCAAAAAACTGAAACATCAAACAGTTGTATATATTCAACAGAGACAGGAAGGAGTGGAAGCAAAAGGAATTAAGATATTTCTGTGATGGACTATAGGCAGGCACATCAATTTCTTAGTTATCCCTTGCAAAAAAAAAGCACTAAGAGTATCAATTTACTGAGAGGCTGAGGTCAAAACAAAAGTTTAACCTTAAACTGCATCTTCTTGGGAAGGTTTGACTTTAAATTTTGGAGGTTTGGCTACAATGTGAATAGGAAGCCCTCTAGTGGACATTTGCCAGCTAACCATCAAGTAGGGATTTCCCCGCCCACCAGACTGGCTTCTTCTAAATAGCAAAATCTTTCATTTAGTGGCGATGTATATCTCAATCTTATATAAGAACCACAAGCACGCTGTGACGGTTGCAGCATGATATAATTTTCCATACTTCACATGACTGAGTTCCTGCTGTGTGCTTTGGGTTTCACTCCTAGCTTTGTCCAGATCCCGTGTCTGAGATTTATGCGTGTTCATCAGATCTTCCAGCATCTGAATAAAAGAAAGAACACAGACATGTGCAATCTTAATTCTAAAAAAACAAAACATTTCTGTAAAATCATATAAACAGGATAGTAACTTGTATTTTTTAAAGTACAGTCATATATTCCCTTGCAGAGATTAAAAAGAGCCCACACACAAATGTAAAATGGGACCTATTTGTATCTAAGGTCCTATTTCCACAGTCCTATGCCACATTTCTCAATCCAGGACAACAAAGCACAGCAGTATAATGGCTACATTCCTGCTTTGAGTGACCCACAAATAATAGTATTAGTAGAAGTTGATACTATCATCATCATCATCATCATCATCATCATAACCATTTCTACCCTGCCTTTCTTCCCATGGATACTCAAGGGGACTTACAACAACATGATACAACCAATAAATATAAAAAATATGGCAAATACAAAAATTAAAAAATAAAATAAAAACACTATCAAATGATGATTATGCAGTTAGACTAGTGTTTTAGTAGCTCTAAATCCCTAGCTTCCCACTCCTCTCAGCTTTGGATACTATCCTTCACCCATACCATGTTCCAGTACATCCAAAGACTAGGAGATGAGAATGTACATCAAAACTAACAACAGCTATAGTACAACACTCATTCTACAGCTGCAGAAACAATCACCAAGGGTGGAGCAATATCTGGGCAAGTGAAATAATGGCAAAGTAACTATTGTGTGGATGATTTGGCTAAAATTACACCAGAATTTCCATGCTTCCTAGACACATGTCAGTTAACTCTAATTGTTTTTTTTTTACTATCTGTATATATAAAAATGTAATGTTCGTTTTACTATGGAGTAAACTACAAAACCACTGAACCCAATCACAACAAATTTGGCCACAAAAGACATAGTCATCCAAAATATGTCTTTCAATAAAAAAACCCTAGAAAAATAGTCCAAAATACAGAGGATGAGGAAGAGCCTTTATTTATTTATTACATCACTTCTACCCCGCCCTTCTCACCCATCAGGGGACTCAGGGCGGCTTACAATATAAACATATATATATTCGAGATTAAAAATTACAATAAAATTAAGAATATACATTAAAAATATACATAATTATACATTTAAATATACATTTAAGGTGCTTTCCATGTCCAGGTGGGGTCTGTCAGTAGGTCATATATTCATATCTCATTTTTGCTGCTACTCATGCTCAAATGCCTGGTCCCATAACCACGTTTTTCTCCCCCTTACTGCCAGTTAGAAAGATAGGTCCTGCTGCCTTTAGCTCCCCTCCCTGTTGCCTTTCGGCCCCGCACCCTTCGCATCCTAGCAACTCCCTCAGGCAAAATGGTGCCAAGGGCACAGGCAGAGTCCACTTAGGCCTGATCCACACTGTCTATAAAATACAGATTATCTTATTTGAACTGGATTATATGTCAGTGTAGACTCAAGGTCCTTCCACACAGTTATATTACCCATTTATAATCTTATATTATCTGCTTTGAACTGGATTATCTTGAGTCCACACTGCCATATAATCCACTTCAGTGTGGATTTTATACAGCTGTGTAGAAGGGGACTCAAATAATCCACTTCTAAGCAGATAATATAAGATTATAAATATAATATGAAATAATTACTGTGGTATAATAATACAAAACAATATAATCTCTAAAACCAGGACAGTAAATAATGAGCAACACTCTGAAAGCAGGGAAATTGGGAATTACAGAAAAGAAACAATCAGGGCCAGCTAACACTTCCCAACAAAGGATTTCCCCAGGCAGGAAGCAGCCAGGCTTTGAAGCTGAAAGGCCATTAAATGCTAATCAAGGTGCCTAATTGCAGCATTCATACCTGCCACACCGAGACTATTAACTGCTATTCAAACTGGCCAACCAAGGATTCCGCAAGGTAGAAAGTAGCCAGGCTTGCAAGGAGCAAGGCTATTTAGTGCTTTTCAACCTGGCCAACCAAGATTTCCCCTAGGTGAAAAATCCCCACTTTGGGCCAACCACTGATAGTAAACGAATAGGTATTATTAGATATCAAGTTCAAGTTCACTTTATTACGGTCAATGACCAGCTCATAAAAAGAGGGACACAGTCCCACACAAAAACATCAGGTGTGAGGGTCGGAAAATTTAAAACTTTAAAACTCTGAAACTTTAAAATAAGTGCATAGATATCATACCTTACAGTACTGATTTTGAGTCTTCTTAATTTCATGTGTTGTAGATGTCTGGTTAAACAGATCTTCCTCTTGTCGATCTAAAAGGTGCAATATGCCATGTCACTTCCTTAACTGTGTGCATTTCCCCCTCTTTCCCATCAGGCCCACAAGGCAAGCAGTTTTATTATCTATTACAGTAAAATGGTCAAGGGATCAGGGCCACCAAGCACTACTCGCCAAGCTTGTGTTTTAGCTGCTCAACCTCTCTCCTGATGCACTCATACTCTCGCCATAGGATTTTCTTGCTGTAAGAAAATAAAACAAAACCAGCCACATCAGCAACAAGGTAGCAGGAATCAGGATTATAGTGAAAAGGCAAGAAAGTTCAGGTAATGTTTTAAAAAGCTATCAGTACATGCTGAAATACAGTAAATGGATGCTACATCCTGCTGCCTAGAGAGGAAGTCACTAACAATAATTTAGCTGGCTCTTCATAGTCTAGAAATGAAAGGAAAAAGCAAATCCACTTAGTTCTAACTAAATGGGAGCCACTTAGGCAACATGGTTGGCTACAAAGAGCCAGATGAGCACAGGGGACTTTACTCTCTCCAGTGAAATAACTACATTTAAGGAATTTGGCAGAATCCAGTATTTATTGAAACTGCCACAAATAGATACAAACCAAACTCTGAATGACAAGCTCTAAACTAAACCTTTTTGCAGTTATGATTTTATTTCATTCATATTCCACCTTGTTCCCAATGATGAACTTAAGGTGCCAACATATTTTAAAACAAACATATTAAAATCAATCCAGTCAGTTTTTAAAAGCACAAGAATATTTTCTGTTGCCAGCAAGAGAATACGAATGGAGCCATCCTGGCTTTTCTAAGGAGGAAGTTCCAAAGTCTGGAAGCAGCCACCAAGAAGGCCCTCCTTCCTTATTCCTGCCAAACAAGTCTAAGAAGGTGATGAGACACACAGAAGGGCCTCTCTAGGCGATCTTAAGAACTCTTAAGAGGCTCATTATGGGAGCCTGGATTCAAATCATACAGGCCTTTATAGGTTATCACTAGTCCTTTGAATTGTGCCTGGAAACAGACCAGTAGCCGGTAGCACTGTGGCAACAAGGGAGCTGTTTTGCTCAATAACCCAAATGCTGACCTCTCTAGCATATCTTGCATGATGCCAGTGGTGAAAAATGGATCAGGAGTGCAGTCGCCATCGGACTGCTGAAACACCTGCTGCCGAAGGCTATGGAGTTCACTCTTTAACCCTTCCATCCTGTGTCCAAGTACTGACTCCAAGCCACCCTGGGAACTGTGCCGCAGCCGATCTACTTCCCCTGCAAGAGGAAGTAGGATGGGACAAAAATGTTAGCCAACAGACTCTCCTTGGCTGCTAGAACAGATTAATGTGGAGCAATATAGGGAGCTTGACATCAATTTATTACTGCAAGTTCACTAGATAAAGTTTTGTTATTGGGGTATCAATGGAGTACTATAAGTAAGGAGGCATTACTAGCAAATTAACTCAGTAAAGAAAAAGGCAGTTAGATTGACCCAGTAAGAAAAAATGAGATGTAGGTAAGGAATCCAAACATGAGTGTCAACAACACAGTGTGGCTTCAGATATGAAGTAGTACAGGAGGTGCAAGGGAGAATAATCCAGACTTAAATAACTTTGTTACTGTTGAGTATTGCTTTTCATCTTGGGGTGTGGCATACCTATATATACAGCTCTACAGGACTTTTATATAAGCAAGTGGGTACCTGGTTTTATAAACTTGTCTAAAGGAACATCAAAAATATGGAACAAATAAAAGCCTACATATGGATACTTTGGATCTACACCTTGTCTTTGGTGTTGGTTGCCTTTTTAGGTTGCTGGCACACAATGCTGCAGTGACCGTAAATGCTACCAACAGCTTCCCAAATAAAGTGTTATGATTGAGCCTCATGGCTCTGTTACTGGCAGACGTGGGCGTAAGACTCCTCGAGAGTCAGATACTCTCGAGGAGCGAGAAAGAAAGAGACTGCGAGATATCTTTGCAGCACCATCTGACGAAGAGTCTTTTGAGGGGTTTACGGAGAGAATGGAGGAGGGGCTGGTTAGCTCGGAGGAGGATGAGATGGATTGGACTCGGGTGAGGGAGGAATTGGGTGCCACTGGCAATGATGGGATGGAAGATGAATGGGGACCTTCAGGATTAGACCCATGGACAAGCTGGAGGGATGGGACGGGATCCACAGCTGGGGATGCTGTGGGGCGTAGTCAGAGGTGTTCCAGCTCTGATGAGGAAAGTGATGAGGAAACGCCCGGGTTAAGGAGGGCAGCTGATAGTGATGAGGATTTGTAACTGGCATAAAATGAGGCTTGGGAGCAATTGCAAATTGCGTTGGGCAAGGTAATCTGGACGAACGCTTGGGATCTGTGTGGGACGCTTTCCTGAAGACTGGTGTGTTTTCGTGTGCTGATACGTAAGTTGTTTTGGAATTTGGGGTCAGACGGCGGGAGGAATTGTGTGGGCTTTTGTTTGTGCAAACTTGTGCTTAATCTCATTAGCTTTGACCTTCCGTCGTCTTCTTGACGGACGCCATCTCCTGCTTTGGATTTCGGACTGAACTGACCACGGCTTGACTTCCCCCTACTCGGACTTGGTGAAAAACGTCTGCTTCTGGCTTGAACTACGGAAAGGAACTGGGTCTACTCTACTGCTTCAATCCTCGGCTGATCTGTGTGTATTGGAAATCTTGCCTGCTGTGTGGAGGAGTGACTCAAGTTACTCAAAGCACAGTGCTGGCAGCAGAGAGGAATCTGCTGCCAATTAATTGCATTCTTTTGAACACTTTGTTCCCCGGCTTCTGTTTTGTTTATCCCCAGGCTGAAGCAAGCTGTTTTGTTTTTACCCGGATTAAACTCCGGTTTAATCCGGTTTATCTTTTGAACGTTTTTCCTTGCCCCTTTTTTGCTTTTAAAGGCTAATACTGCCTGGCCCTTGTATTTTACGGGCATTTTGAGTTCTGTTATCCAATAAACTCTGTTATCTTTGATCTTGTGGCGTTCTGTCCTTGACAGATTGCCCAACGCCATAAAAAAGGTTTATTGCAGTAATAAATCCCGTCAGGAAGACGATGGATGAGTTAAGGGCTAAGTTCGATCAATTACAAACGGCCTTTACTGTCAGTCAAACAGCTAATGCTGTTAAAGGACATGTTTTGACTCCTGAACGCTTTGACGGAACCAGGTGCAAGTTGCCAACTTTTTTGGCACAAGTTGAGCTTTATTTTTCCCAGCTCAGTGCTCATGCTTACCCTACAGACACTAGCAAGGTGGCATTTATTTTGAGTTTGTTGACTGGTCCCGCAGGACAATGGGCCACTAATTTAATTTTGGGAAATGACCCAGTCAAGGACAATTTGAATAATTTCAAGAAGTTACTAACTGACACTTTTGGGGACCCTCTCCGCACGGAGAATGCTGGGTGGGCTCTGTATCGGTTGAAACAGGGAAAGGGGACTGTTTTGGATTACTTAAATAAGTTTAATTTGTATCGCCACCAGCTGGACTGGGGGGAAAATGCATTCATGCTCTTGTTTACTGCTGGGTTAAGTGATTATCTCCAGGATGAATTAGCACGCTTGGAGCCGGCTGAGAATTGGGATGCCTTAGTAGCTAAGGTGCTGCGTTTGGACGCCAGGTTCGAGTCCCGTAAACACTCGAAAGCAATGTGTGCGCCACCTATGCATGTAACCAGGGCACCTGTGGTGATGGGGGAAGAGCCTATGGAGCTTGGGGTCTTTAAAAAGCTGTCTACAGAAGAAAAGAACCGCAGGAGGCAGCTGGGGTTGTGTTTGTACTGTGGGAATGCTGGGCATTTTGCCAAAAACTGTAATGTGAAACCTTCCCAGCTTTCGGGAAAAGGCCAGCCCTAGTGCGACGTGAGTCCAACGCATTAGGGCTTCTAAAGCAGTCAACTGAGGGGAGGAAGCATGTTTTCGTACCCATTACATTATCTGTTGGGGGAAAAGAACTTGTTTCTACTTTGGCACTGCTGGACTCAGGGGCTACGGTCTCTTACGTGGATATTGAGTTTGCTAGGAAGCATGGCATTCCTAGAGTGCGCAAGGCATGCGACGTGTGGGTGGAAGGAGCGGATGGGAGACTGCTGGAGACTGGGGTGGTTAACCATGAGACCTCAGCAGTAATGTGGGAGGTGCAGGGAGTAACGGGAACGTTTGTGTGGGATATTACAAGCTTGCCCAGATACGATGTGATCCTGGGGATGGATTGGCTAGCTGTAGTAAATCCACAAGTAGATTGGGTGACACGTAAGTTGACCTTAAAGAGGCAGGATTGTTGCACTCTGAACGTTTCTCAATCTGATATGGAGGGAGTGCCTGCTGAGTATGGGGAGTTCTCTGATGTATTTTGTAAAAAAGAAGCGGACAAGTTACCGCCGCACAGGCCGTATGATTGCGCCATTAAGCTAGCGGAAGGTGCGAAATTGCCAGCAGGAAGGCTGTATGCCTTGACTGTACCGGAAAGGCAAGCTTTGCGAGAGTTCCTAGATGAAAATTTAGCCAAGGGGTTTATTCGCCCATCTAGCTCTCCAACTGCGGCACCGGTATTCTTTGTAGCCAAAAAGACTGGGGAACTTAGGTTGGTCTGCGATTATCGGATCCTAAACAAATACACCATTCGGGATAGGTACCCGCTGCCTTTAATCTCGGAACTGTTATCAAAGGTGCAAGGGGCTAAGGTCTTTACCAAGCTTGACCTGCGGGGGGCGTATAACTTAATCCGAATACGGGAAGGTGATGAATGGAAGACGGCATTTAACACGTGCTTCGGATGCCACGAGTTCCGAGTCATGCCTTTCGGACTTTGCAATGCGCCTGCGGTCTTCCAGAGGTTCATGAACGATGTGTTTAGGGACCTAATTGACCAATTTTTAGTGATTTATTTGGATGATATCTTGATTTTTTCTAAGGACGAGAAAGAACATCGTCAACATGTCAAGCAGGTTCTGCACCGTCTGCGGGCTAATGGGCTCTTCGCCAAGGCTTCCAAGTGCGTCTTTCATGTGCCTGAAGTGGAGTTCCTAGGTCATGTAGTGTCAGGTAGGGAACTTAAAATGGACCCACATAAGGTTGACGCCGTCAACTCATGGCAGGAGCTTAAGACTAAGAAGGATGTGCAAAGGTTCTTAGGATTCGCTAATTACTACCGGGAGTTTATTCCGAATTTTGCAAAGCTCACGGTGCCTTTGACGCAGCTCCTGCGTAAGAAACAGCCATTTGTGTGGGGGCGGGAAGCTCACGACGCGTTTTTACAACTAAAGTCTAGCTTTCAATCAGACAACATACTAACACATCCTGATGTTGACAAACCGTTCGTGGTAGAAGCGGACGCTTCTAGCTACGCGTTGGGGGCTGTATTGTCTCAGAAAGATTCCTCAGGGACCTTGCGTCCCTGTGGATTTTACTCGCGGCAACTAACACCATTCGAGCAGAACTATACCATATGGGAGAAGGAGTTGTTGGCGATTAAGGTGGCGTTTGAGGTGTGGCGGCACTGGCTAGAAGGGGCGCGGCACCAAATCGTGGTCAGGTCTGATCACAAGAATTTGGAGCACTTGCAAACAGCAAAAAAGTTAAACCAGCGTCAAATCCGATGGGCTTTGTTTTTCTCCAGGTTTAACTTCAAAGTGCAGTTCGTGGAGGGGAAGGCAAACTTGCGGGCCGACGCCTTGTCCCGCAAGCCGGAGTTTAAGACCAATGAGCAGGTAGTATGTCAGACCATCTTGCCTACTGCCTCTCTATGTGTTGTAGATAATGAGCTCGGGTTACATGACCAGATCCTTGAGGCTCAGAGGGACGATGTGTGGACTCAGGAGCAACTTATGCTGTTATCAGCAGGTAACCGTATAATACTGCCTCATCTACAAGATCAAGACGGAGTATTGGTACGCAGGGGGCAGGTCTATGTACCAGTGGGGGCCCTCAGGTTGGAGGTGATTAGAGCCCACCATGACGAACCCATGGCTGGGCACTTTGGCAGGTTCAAGACCGTGCAGCTTATCACCAGGAGCTACTGGTGGCCAAAGATGCGGCAAGACATTCTGCGCTTTTGTGACAGCTGCGCTGTTTGCCAGCAGAGTAAGACGCCTGTTGGGCGCCCTAGAGGTTTGTTGTCGTCTCTACCTGTTCCTGAGAGGCCATGGCAAATCATTTCCATGGATTTTATTTCGGATTTGCCTAAGTCTGGGGGTTATACTTGTATTTGGGTGGTGGTGGATTTATTTAGCAAACTGGCTCATTTTATTCCTTGTTCAACCATTCCGGCGGCCCCTACGTTGGCCTTACTGTTTACTAAGCACATCTATCGTTTGCACGGAGCTCCCGAGGTGATTATTTCGGATAGGGCTCCGCAATTTGTGTCACGCTTTTGGAAACACTTCCATGAGTGCTTAGGTACTAAGTTAAACGTTTCTTCTGCGTTTCATCCGCAAACGGATGGTCAGTCGGAACGGGTTAATGGGCTCTTAGAGCAATATTTACGTTGTTTTTGTTTAGATCAACCCACTGCTTGGGTGAAGTGGCTACCGGTGGCGGAGTTCGCTTACAACAATGCGGTGCACACGTCTAGTCAGCATACGCCATTTGAGCTAACGTATGGTTTTCACCCACGGGGAGGTGTGGCGCCGTCGACCAATGTGGTCTCTTCTGACCCTGTGTACCGCTCTTCGGAAATGGCTGCGTTGCATGATGTTGCCCGTCGCTTACTGTTGGAAGCTAAGGCAACGCAAAAGACTCAGGCCGATCGCCGCAGGCAGGCAGGGGAGGAGTTGGAAGAAGGGGATTTGGTGTGGTTGTCTTCCAAACATATTAAACAGGCTGGGGGAAAGTTTGCGCCTCGGTATTTGGGTCCCTTTCCTATCGTTAAAAAGATTTCTTCCGTTGCGTTTCGTTTGCGTTTACCGTCTAGTTTAAAGGTCCATCCAGTTTTCCATCGTTCACTGTTAAAATTAGATACCTCCAGTCGTCGTGGTGCTATAGCGGAGGGTATCACTGCCACCTCTCCGCCTTCGGGGAGGAGGCCTTTGTGAGAGGGGATAGTGTTATGATTGAGCCTCATGGCTCTGTTACTGGCAGACGTGGGCGTAAGACTCCTCGAGAGTCAGATACTCTCGAGGAGCGAGAAAGAAAGAGACTGCGAGATATCTTTGCAGCACCATCTGACGAAGAGTCTTTTGAGGGGTTTACGGAGAGAATGGAGGAGGGGCTGGTTAGCTCGGAGGAGGATGAGATGGATTGGACTCGGGTGAGGGAGGAATTGGGTGCCACTGGCAATGATGGGATGGAAGATGAATGGGGACCTTCAGGATTAGACCCATGGACAAGCTGGAGGGATGGGACGGGATCCACAGCTGGGGATGCTGTGGGGCGTAGTCAGAGGTGTTCCAGCTCTGATGAGGAAAGTGATGAGGAAACGCCCGGGTTAAGGAGGGCAGCTGATAGTGATGAGGATTTGTAACTGGCATAAAATGAGGCTTGGGAGCAATTGCAAATTGCGTTGGGCAAGGTAATCTGGACGAACGCTTGGGATCTGTGTGGGACGCTTTCCTGAAGACTGGTGTGTTTTCGTGTGCTGATACGTAAGTTGTTTTGGAATTTGGGGTCAGACGGCGGGAGGAATTGTGTGGGCTTTTGTTTGTGCAAACTTGTGCTTAATCTCATTAGCTTTGACCTTCCGTTGTCTTCTTGACGGACGCCATCTCCTGCTTTGGATTTCGGACTGAACTGACCACGGCTTGACTTCCCCCTACTCGGACTTGGTGAAAAACGTCTGCTTCTGGCTTGAACTACGGAAAGGAACTGGGTCTACTCTACTGCTTCAATCCTCGGCTGATCTGTGTGTATTGGAAATCTTGCCTGCTGTGTGGAGGAGTGACTCAAGTTACTCAAAGCACAGTGCTGGCAGCAGAGAGGAATCTGCTGCCAATTAATTGCATTCTTTTGAACACTTTGTTCCCCGGCTTCTGTTTTGTTTATCCCCAGGCTGAAGCAAGCTGTTTTGTTTTTACCCGGATTAAACTCCGGTTTAATCCGGTTTATCTTTTGAACGTTTTTCCTTGCCCCTTTTTTGCTTTTAAAGGCTAATACTGCCTGGCCCTTGTATTTTACGGGCATTTTGAGTTCTGTTATCCAATAAACTCTGTTATCTTTGATCTTGTGGCGTTCTGTCCTTGACAGATTGCCCAACGCCATAAAAAAGGTTTATTGCAGTAATAAATCCCGTCAGGAAGACGATGGATGAGTTAAGGGCTAAGTTCGATCAATTACAAACGGCCTTTACTGTCAGTCAAACAGCTAATGCTGTTAAAGGACATGTTTTGACTCCTGAACGCTTTGACGGAACCAGGTGCAAGTTGCCAACTTTTTTGGCACAAGTTGAGCTTTATTTTTCCCAGCTCAGTGCTCATGCTTACCCTACAGACACTAGCAAGGTGGCATTTATTTTGAGTTTGTTGACTGGTCCCGCAGGACAATGGGCCACTAATTTAATTTTGGGAAATGACCCAGTCAAGGACAATTTGAATAATTTCAAGAAGTTACTAACTGACACTTTTGGGGACCCTCTCCGCACGGAGAATGCTGGGTGGGCTCTGTATCGGTTGAAACAGGGAAAGGGGACTGTTTTGGATTACTTAAATAAGTTTAATTTGTATCGCCACCAGCTGGACTGGGGGGAAAATGCATTCATGCTCTTGTTTACTGCTGGGTTAAGTGATTATCTCCAGGATGAATTAGCACGCTTGGAGCCGGCTGAGAATTGGGATGCCTTAGTAGCTAAGGTGCTGCGTTTGGACGCCAGGTTCGAGTCCCGTAAACACTCGAAAGCAATGTGTGCGCCACCTATGCATGTAACCAGGGCACCTGTGGTGATGGGGGAAGAGCCTATGGAGCTTGGGGTCTTTAAAAAGCTGTCTACAGAAGAAAAGAACCGCAGGAGGCAGCTGGGGTTGTGTTTGTACTGTGGGAATGCTGGGCATTTTGCCAAAAACTGTAATGTGAAACCTTCCCAGCTTTCGGGAAAAGGCCAGCCCTAGTGCGACGTGAGTCCAACGCATTAGGGCTTCTAAAGCAGTCAACTGAGGGGAGGAAGCATGTTTTCGTACCCATTACATTATCTGTTGGGGGAAAAGAACTTGTTTCTACTTTGGCACTGCTGGACTCAGGGGCTACGGTCTCTTACGTGGATATTGAGTTTGCTAGGAAGCATGGCATTCCTAGAGTGCGCAAGGCATGCGACGTGTGGGTGGAAGGAGCGGATGGGAGACTGCTGGAGACTGGGGTGGTTAACCATGAGACCTCAGCAGTAATGTGGGAGGTGCAGGGAGTAACGGGAACGTTTGTGTGGGATATTACAAGCTTGCCCAGATACGATGTGATCCTGGGGATGGATTGGCTAGCTGTAGTAAATCCACAAGTAGATTGGGTGACACGTAAGTTGACCTTAAAGAGGCAGGATTGTTGCACTCTGAACGTTTCTCAATCTGATATGGAGGGAGTGCCTGCTGAGTATGGGGAGTTCTCTGATGTATTTTGTAAAAAAGAAGCGGACAAGTTACCGCCGCACAGGCCGTATGATTGCGCCATTAAGCTAGCGGAAGGTGCGAAATTGCCAGCAGGAAGGCTGTATGCCTTGACTGTACCGGAAAGGCAAGCTTTGCGAGAGTTCCTAGATGAAAATTTAGCCAAGGGGTTTATTCGCCCATCTAGCTCTCCAACTGCGGCACCGGTATTCTTTGTAGCCAAAAAGACTGGGGAACTTAGGTTGGTCTGCGATTATCGGATCCTAAACAAATACACCATTCGGGATAGGTACCCGCTGCCTTTAATCTCGGAACTGTTATCAAAGGTGCAAGGGGCTAAGGTCTTTACCAAGCTTGACCTGCGGGGGGCGTATAACTTAATCCGAATACGGGAAGGTGATGAATGGAAGACGGCATTTAACACGTGCTTCGGATGCCACGAGTTCCGAGTCATGCCTTTCGGACTTTGCAATGCGCCTGCGGTCTTCCAGAGGTTCATGAACGATGTGTTTAGGGACCTAATTGACCAATTTTTAGTGATTTATTTGGATGATATCTTGATTTTTTCTAAGGACGAGAAAGAACATCGTCAACATGTCAAGCAGGTTCTGCACCGTCTGCGGGCTAATGGGCTCTTCGCCAAGGCTTCCAAGTGCGTCTTTCATGTGCCTGAAGTGGAGTTCCTAGGTCATGTAGTGTCAGGTAGGGAACTTAAAATGGACCCACATAAGGTTGACGCCGTCAACTCATGGCAGGAGCTTAAGACTAAGAAGGATGTGCAAAGGTTCTTAGGATTCGCTAATTACTACCGGGAGTTTATTCCGAATTTTGCAAAGCTCACGGTGCCTTTGACGCAGCTCCTGCGTAAGAAACAGCCATTTGTGTGGGGGCGGGAAGCTCACGACGCGTTTTTACAACTAAAGTCTAGCTTTCAATCAGACAACATACTAACACATCCTGATGTTGACAAACCGTTCGTGGTAAACCGATCTTTGATCTTGTGGCGTTCTGTCCTTGACATAAAGTTTGTACTCCAAACTTGGCAAACTTATGTTTACTAAGTTTGTAACTTCAAAATCTTCTCACTTTCAATTATATGCAAACTTCCTTGTCTGAAAGGCAGATAATAATAATAATAATAATAAAACTTTATTTATACCCCACCACCATCTCCCCAACGGGGACTTGGGGCAGCTAACATGGGGCCATGATAATCCTGCCCCGTTGCTATTTTCTCTCTGCTTCTTTTCTTTCTATATCTACCATTCAAGGTTTTCTCAAGGTCCTGAATTCATAGGTACTAGTATCCCATTTCCTTTACCCACCCTTTCTATTCACAGCCTACAGCTGGCTTAATCTTGACTGCTATAAAGTTGTGCGTCTGTCTTTTGAAAAATGATACCCTCTGACCAAAACTCCTTGCATCTCTTCTTTAGTGCCCACCATGGTTTCCTTCACTCTTCCCAATCTGCCAATTACTCTCCACTCTTCCTATAGCCATCATATTCCTAGGCCCCTAAACTTCTCTAACTTCCAGCACTACTTTCTTTTCTCAACCATGATTATGACAACCCTCAATCCCAGCCAATCCTTAAATTGCTGGACTACAAACCTATTAGCTTGCTATGCAACTGAATATTGTGAACCTTCACAACAGCTTAGCTCCTCAATGTCAAAACATATACTATAATGTAGATAAGTAGATAAACAGTGCAAACAATTCAGAGACAAAACTAAGTTGTAAATGTCTCATATTCTTTACAAGCGCAGAATAAGCAACCATAAACAATTACATGTGTTAATTATTTATGTTCTAGAAATCAAACCTCTGATGCACAATCAGGCAACTTGTAAAGATGTCATACACCTCAAGCCAATTCTTAGGCAGTGTCCTATTATTATTTTTCTAAAAATGTGAGTTATATACTCTTGAGATGATAATTCCAAACCCATTCTCTTATAGATTGTATTTAAGTCAGTCTGGGCTAATCTGAGCATGGTCTGGACCTTCCTCAATGCATGGCCTTACTGCATGCCTCTATTCACCAGAAGATGTTCAGGAATGATTAGTCCATAACACTCTTACCTTAATGGTTATCTTTTCATATTTTAATGGGAAAGGAGTACTCTGGGGAAGGGGTGTATCAAATAAATCTCTCCCTGAGCTAATGTTTTACAGCACTACCATTGACTACTGTAGCCTATTAATGTCTCTGATGTCTACTTCCTCAGTTACCTATTTCTTTCTATAGATCTTTCTGCTTCCTCAAATATTAGTTATTTCCATTTGTTCGTTTACATATCCCTGAATTCAATTTAATCATCTTTCTGTCTCCCAGATTTCCATTGACCTTTCAATTCACACCAGTGGGCTGGAAAAACACTGGTATAAGCTCACTCCATGAAGTGCCCCTGTATGCAGTAAAAGGAAGAATGATGCAAAAGCAGTGATACAGGCATTCCCAAACCTCTGTTTTTCAGTAGTCTTGGCAAGTTGTAGATGCTCCCACAGAGATGTGGGAAAGGATAGTAAACATCAGACATTTGGAAAGCTTGTGTTGTTCAGTCTTTTTTACTGCCTTCCATATGAACCTGTTTGCTCATTTTAATCTGGAGATGCTCTCCATTAAGTGCTGCCATTCTATATTTTGCAGAAATGCATTCCGTGTTGTTGCACCTAGTCTACAGAGCTCCTGCTCAGCAGAGGCCTGTCTTATTCTCTTCCCTGTCTGGGCTTCCGTTTGCTTGTAATCTTCCTTTGGTAGTCACTTGGGCTGACAAATTTCTCTGCTCTCTCCTCACCTCTATCTCATCTTGTGCTTTTATACTGTATATGTCTTAACACTGTAAGCCATCAAGGGCATCAAGGAAACTGTATTTCAAGGATTTACATATATTTTTTTGTTTCAAATACGGAATAGATGGTCCAAGGAAGGGAGCAACTTTGGAAAAGAAACTACAGAACTAGGCAACTCTCTCTTACCTTCTAGGTGACTGATACTCTGCTGCTGTAGATCCTTCTCCTGTTTCAGCCGCTGTACTGCTTGGGTAAGGGATTCTATGACCTAAAGACAAACAAAGGAGAAACATGACAACAGCAAAGCCTACCTAAATAAGAGGCCCTTATAGCTTCTGTGTTTGAAACACAGACATCAATAAAGCTACGTAGATTCAAATAACTATTGGCATTTAGATGTGCATTATTCTTGGGTGGATACCGCACTCATTATTGAAATTACCAAAGGTGGAATTCAAAATATTTCTTTCTATTCTGTCATCACAGTCTCAGGGTGGGCTAAAACGACAAAATAATCTGCCTAAAGCCACACGCTGAGCTTCATATATTGTTATATAACACCCTGAATACTGTTTTGCTGTTTATATTGTTGTTTGGTGTTGAAACTTCTGGGATACAGACAACCTCTTTAAAAAAAGTGTAACAGAAAGTCTATGAGTCAATTTTCTAGCTGCTGGACCCACTGCCAGATATATATACCCTGCAAAAATTGAAGTGAAATTGAGTGTAATTCACTTATGTAAAAATTCTATGCCTTGTTATATAGCAAAATCATCATTCTTGGATGCACATAGAAGTATGAGTTTGTGTGTGCCTTCAAGTCACTTGTTGACTTGTGGTAATCCCATGAATTTCACAGGGCTTTCTTAGCAAGGAATATTCAGATGTTTTGCCAGTTCTGTCCTCTGCAACATACTGTAGTCTATAGCACCTGGCCTTTACTGGCAATCCCCACCCAAATACTAACCATGGCTGAGCTTTCTTAGCTTTCAGGATCAGATATGTTCTGGTGTCTTTGGGGTATGACAGTCTTACGCACATAAGTAACAACTTTCACTTTCAACAAATTAGGGGAAAGGGGAGAGGTAGTGCGAACTAGAAGGCAGCATGAACAGGCAGGGAATGCATTGGTCTGCAGGGTATTTCTTGCATGCAGTCAATTGTGATAAAGAAACCCTTCACAACCAAAAGGTGTATCATGTGAGTGCAGCGCTAGTTACCTGAGATTGTGAATGTAGTTGCTTAGAGATGGCGGAAAGCTCTTCAGTGGCCATTCTGCAGCACGGGTGATCTCCACATGTGAAATGTAGGGGTGGTGCTCCAGTCTGTGGCTCAGTCAAACCAGCACTCTCAGTATTTATTCTGCCCACCAATAAATCAGCTGTGAAGATAGAAAGCAACCCATCTGATCAGTCTACCAAGCACGGAAACCATCTAGGCTTGGTATAATATTTTATTTCCCCGAATTGCATACAATTGTTTGAATCATTGGTGGCTCATGCACATGACATCTAACAGGGAAGAAGTCAGAGCCAAGAAGTGTCTAGACACAGTGCCAAGTAGATCTTGTTGGTAGTTCTAACTCATTTTATACTCTTGCCGTGAAATTGAGCATCTTCTTTAGCAATATGTTGCTTCTAGGGTTAGGCTGTTAATATCTTTTTGAGTTTCCACTGGAACTCTACAATTAAACAATAAACTCAGACAATGGGCAATGTGTGCTCAACAAGCAAAAAAAAAATCCCTGTATTTGCTAGGTTTTTTAAACCATGTGTTTTCTTCATCTAGACTCTATTTCATTAAATGCACAATAGGAAAACTAACATATCCATTCAAACCCAGCTCGATGAATAGAAATATACTGATGCACCTAAAATGTATAGATATAGGTTCTGTTTAAAGATACACAGAACCGATCAAGGAGAAGATGACAACTTGTAAAAAAAGGTTTTAAAAGAGTCAGCAAGCAAAGTAAACCAAGCTCTTGCTTCTCATACAGGTCCTCACACCGAATAAAATAAACAATTCCTCTTCAAAGTAACCCTCCTTCTGCCTGCAGCCCTTCAATGTAAACATATCAATTTATAAATAAAAGAAAACAATCCATGTTCATCCCTTCCTAACAAAGCAGAGTTAGCAACATAGGGCCTTTGACCAGTTGCAGTGTAAAATGGAAAATGTGACAACCTAGCAATCCACTTAGTTCAAGCATGAACTCTCTAGTTCAGGGGTCCTCAAACTTTTAAAGCAGAGGGCCGGTCCACAATCTTTCAGACTGTGGAGGGGCCGAATTATCATTTGAAAAAAAACCCCAAACAAATTCCTGTACACACTGCACATGTCTTATTTGTAGTGCAAAACAACAACAAAAGAACAATACAATATTTAAAAATGAAAACAATTGTAAACAACATAAACCTATCCGGATTTCAATGGGAAGTGTGGGCCTCCTTCTGGCCAATGAGATAGTCAAGTTAATTAGGATTGTTGTTGTTGTGTGACTTCAAGTCATTTCAGACTTTGGGCGAGCCTAAGTCTAAAGTTATTTATTTATTTATTCATTTACTACATTATTTATTACATTTATATCCTGCCCTTCTCACCTTCTCACTCCAGAGCAGCTGTATGTACATACATTATATTATTAGCATAGCACAATATTAGCATTATATATTCCTATATTGAACTATACCACTAAACTGTAATATTATATGTAATATATAACATATAATTAATATTATTATATGGTATTATTAGTATTATATTGTATATTATAATATTATCAATATTATATGTATATACAATATATTATATTATTTAAAATGATATAAAAATATTATATTATAAAACTGAGGGCAGGGGCCAGGTAAATGACCTTGGAGGGCCACATCCGGCCCCCGGGCCTTAGTTTGGGGACCCCTGCTCTAGTTCATTGGTCTGGGACAGAACCTCTGTTACCCCCTGAATCTGTAGCTGGATAATTATTCTATGAAAACTCATTTACCAAGCCTGTCAGTCTTTCCTTCCTGCCTTGTGCTGATTCTTTTGTTACATTTCAGCTATTTAAAAGAAACACCTATTATAGAAATAGGAGAAACTCATTCAAAGAATCTATCTTCTGCCATCTCCCAAATATCAATTCTTACCAACTGTTGCTACTATAACCTGCAGTTGGGGCAACTGAGGATGATGGGTACCTCCTACTCCAGGCCAGCTAGTATTCAATGTCCACAAGTCAATGGGATACTGCTGAATGCTTATGGTCTTCTCCTTCTGCTTGCGCCATGATTTACAAATACTTCAGTCAAAAGAGACTTGTTCCAAAATTCCAATTGGGAAGATGTTATAATGGTGAAAATTTATGAAATTAAAGGCATTATGAGAGGCATTATACAATTTTCAGAGATAGAAAATTTATTCTTACCTTTGGAGGTTATGCTGGTTGCATTCAGACGCTGCTGCAAGAAGCAAGATAAGAGCAAGTTTTAATAAAGGTTTTCCCCTGACATTATGTCTAGTTGTGTTCGACTCTGGGGGTTGGTGCTCATCTCCATTTCTAAGCCAAAGATACCTCCAAAGTCCTGTGGCCAGCATGACTGCATGGAACCCCGTTACCTTCCCACCTGAGAGGTACCTATTGATCTACTCACATTTGCATGTTTTCGAACTGCTACAGTAGGTTGGCAGAAGCTGGGGCCAACAGCAGGAGCTCACCCCCCTCCCCGGATTTGAACTGCTGACCTTTTGGTCAGCAAATTCAGCAGCTCAGCAGTTTAACATGCTGCACCATCGGGGTTATAGTACACTTCAAATATTCTAATTGGAAACACCACATGAATCACAGGAGCATAAACTGATGCTATATAACATCAGATTCATAGCATGTTCTGTATCCGTATCTGAAGAGTTACAGACAAGAAGGAATACTCATGTAAGTACGATTAAAACTTCATTACAGAGACATCAGCAGGCATGTGGCAGTAACATTTCACTCCCTTTTACAAAATTTCAAAACAGTTTTTAAGTCCTGCATAAATTATAATAAAAAAGAACAGGTGAAAAATAATTAAAACAGAAACAACTAAAACAAGAATGGAAACTTAGCAGCCAAAGAAGGACTGATTTCCAAAAGCAATGGAACCCCCCCTTTTTTTGTTTGCATAATTTCCATAACTTCATAAAAGAAAATGACAGCCAAAGGTACAGCTCAAGGAAACAAGGTCCAAAACTGCAGGGTGGTATCCAAGAAATCTTGCTTCTTTATGAAGAATGTTGTGGCTTCACGGCAAAACAGAAATTAAAGCAGGATTTTACCAATACTGGCAGTTAAGAACAAGATTGGTTCTGTAGGTTTGTTCTTGCAGGTCTGGCTGAATGACAGTGACTGCTCCAGGATCTGCCATGTCTCAATAGTTAATACATTCCATATCTGAAATCAAATTGCTAATCAAAACTATAAGAGATCAATTGAAGGAAAGATGTTCACAAAAGTGCTGACTTATCATCGAGCAATTCAGTCAGCAGTCCAGCTTGGTTAGTACTGGCAACTTAGCACACAACACTGGACAGCCTTGCCAGTCACGCCAAAAATTGTACTCACTTGCCTACCATACCATCACTCCTGCCAACTTTTGCTGACCAACAGGTGAACAAGAGAGCAATCAACTTAACAACAAACACTATCCAAAGCTACCATTGCTACCAGCCTTTGCAGACAGAAAAGCACATTGCAATGATGTCAGTAGGAGACATCATGAATATCTCTGCCAATTTAAATGTCCACTTCCTCTTTGAATCAGGCATCCTCAGAGACTGTGAGGTCTACTGGACATATCTGCGGAAAGTCCAGGGTGGAAGACAGATCTCTTGTCTGTTTGAGGCAAGTGTGAATGGTGCAATTGGCCACTTTGATTAGCATTAAATGGCCTTGCAGCTTCAAAGCCGGGCTGTTTCCTGCCTGAGGGAATCCTTTGTTGGGAAGTGTTAGCTGGCCCTGATTGTTTCATGTCTGGAATTCCCATCTTCTAAGTGTTGTCTCTAAAATCAGGAGAGTAAATAAAGAACAAGAGTTGGAAACAGGTAAGAGTTCTTTCTCCCACCCTGGACTTTCCACAGATATATAAACCCCACTTGCCTAGTTTCCAATAAACCTCACAACCTCTGAGGATACCTGCCATAGATGTAGGCGAAACGTCAGGAAAGAATGCTTCTGGAGCATGGCCATACATGGAAAACTCACAGCAATCCAGTGATTCCAGCCATGAAAACCTTCAACAAATTTCGTCTGTCTGTTTCCTTGTTCTAGGAAACTATCCAGAAACTAGAAAACATCAACATATTTTCCCTCAAATAATATATCAATCCTTATTCAAAACTCAGTATCTTTTTTCATACAGGTGAGCAGCAGTTTACATGGTGCTCTGTCACTGAACTTGCCTTAATTTTGGCTATGTTGCTGTCTGCTTCGGTCAATATAGAGCTGAGCTGTGTGTTCCAATCCATGATGTTGCCCAAAAGTTGCGTGTAACAACTCAGTCGCTGCCAATTTGTAACCTGAGACAAATCCTTGGCCAGAAATAAATCTCAGCAGAACAGTGCCTACAAAAAGCAGTGGGAGAATATCTTTATTTTTTCTTCCATAACCTCCACCAGAATTCATCACAGCAGAGAGAAAAGGAATACAAAAGAAGAAGAGACTTGAAAACTCTAAATACTACTCCACCAAAACGGTTCTCATAACAGCATTTATAGCAGGCATGGACAAACCTCAGCCCTCCAGGTGTTTTGGACTCCAATTCTCACAATTCCTAACAGCCTCAGACCCTTTCTTTTTCCCCTTTGGGAAGTTAGACTTGGCCACGGTGGTCTACGCTCTATGTGGGGTTGCCTTTGAAGACTGTTCAGAAGCTTCAGTCGATCCAATGGGCAGCAGCCAGGTTGCTCACTGGAGCGGCATACAGGGAGCACACAACTCAGCTCCACTGGCTGCCAGTCTGCTACCAAGCACAATTCAAAATGCTGGCTTTAGCCTATAAAGTCCTAAATGGTTCCAGACCACTAACCTGTCTGAACTTATCTTCCCCAGAGATTAAGATCGTCTGGGGAGGCCCTGCTCTCAGTCCTGCCTGCTTCGCAAGCACGACTGGCGGGGACGAGAGACAGGGCCTTCTCAGTGGTGGCCCCTCGGCTGTGGAACTCCCTCCCTTGTGACATTAGACCAACCCCCTCCCGCCTAGCCTTCAGAAGGAAAGTAAAAACCTGGCTCTAGGATCAGGCTTTCGGAGAATAGCACAGTGTAATAATAGATTTGGAATATGCGCAATGACTATGGAATAGCTTTAAGGCTACGATTTCTGGATGGTGTGATTTTAATATTGAATGTAATGTTTTTAAGCGTTTAATATGTATTAATTTTAGTTCAATTTATTTCAAGCTTAATGTCTTGTATGTGTTTAAGGCATTGAATAATTGCCATATGTAAGCCGCCTTGAGTCCCCTTTGGGGTCGAGAAAAGCAGGGCTTAAATAGGGTAAATAAATAAATAAAATGGTGTCACACTTTATTCTGCAGTGTAGACGCATCCCAGTTTGTACTCTCCGCGTTTCATAGAATAATAGAATTGGAAGAGAAGTCCAGTCCATCCAGTCCAACCCCCTGCCAAGAAGCAGGAAAATCACATTCAGAGCACCCCCGACAGATGGCCATCCATTCTCTGCTTAAAAGCCTCCAAAGGAGGAGCCTCCCCCACACTCCGGGGCAGCGCGTTTCACTTTGCCATGGGCTATAACCGCACTGTAAAATTAACACGGTTTGGCACATTAACTGGCACATGGCTCAAATGCTATGGAATCCTGGAAATTGTAGTTTTGTGAGGTATTTACCTTGTTTTCCTGTGCCACAACGAGCTACAAAGTCTAGGACCCCATAGGATGATGCTATGGCGATCAAACCGGCATCAAGATGCGATAATTCCGCAGTGTGGGTGGCCTCCGCATGAAGGCAAGGCCTCACACGGACCAGAAGGCAACCTTCGGCGGTGCTTTCCTTCAGAGGGCTCGGCCGGACAGCGCCTGGGCCCATCACCTCGAGGCCCTGAGGCACGGAGTGGGAGGATGCCTGCTCATGGCGGCCCGAGTCAACACCCCGGGAAGGCGGTCAATGGGGCCTTCCCTCTTCCCTAAGGCAGGGATTCGAACACGCAGACCGGCGGCCGCGCAAACACTCGAAGCGGCTTCCGCAAAGTGTTCTGGGGGAAGAAGTCCTTCAGACTATGGAAAACCACGCCTAGGACCTTCCCCCGGAATACATTTCCCAGAAGGCATTTCGCCACCGGGGGGAAAAGGTCTTGGCTTGGATGATTTGTGCGTAGGCCGGCAGCCATGACACGTCCAAAGCTGTTCTCCACAGGGACTTCAACTCCCAGAAGCCTCAGCCACCTCAACCAATTGCCAGGAATTCTGAGAGCTGTAGTTCGAAGGCGGGGCCTGCGGAGAAGGGCGGGCCCTGGCTGTTGGCGGCATGGAGCCGCGCGTGGGGCTCCTGGAGGAGAGGATTCGGGCGCCCCTGGACCGCCTGGGGTTGGAAAGCTACTCATTTAAGGTACTGCTTAGACCAGGGAAAGGACAGCGACTAATAATAATAAACTTTATTTGTAGACTGCTTTATCTCCCCGGAGGGACTCAGGGCAGTTTCCAAAACATATGGCAAACATTCAATGTCAATAAAAAACATAACAGATTAAATCACAGAAAATAGAGCAGCCATTACTATAAACTTAATACCAAATAGATATTTAACCAAAAATAACAAGACAATCCTAACAGATTTGTTCCCCATTATGTAACTTACAAAATAGTACTGTATCTTTTTCTATGCAACTCTGTGTGTGTGTGTTCAGTTATGACAATAAGCTTCAAACCAAAGTAATTGCATATTTGTTATTGATTTGGGAGGTATCGTTCCCATGCAATCTCCGGTTTATTCCACTTTGCAAGATGCATTTAAAATGTCCCGGTTTCTCATCCCAAATTGTAGTTTTATGTGGGTTTTTAAAAATGGTTTCATTGGATTTAATTATACATTTTAATAAGTTCGGAATGTATTGCATGATTTTTAGTGTGAGCTGCTCTGAATCTCCTTTGAGAGAGAGAAAGGGGGATATAAATGCTACTAAGAATGCGAATGCCAATTATGCGAATAATAATAATAATAATGTACTAATAATAATAGTTTGGTGGACAATCCTCTCTCCAGCGCCCTCTGACGGCCTCCGCCCAGATAATAGAACAGTATCAAACTTGGTTTTTCTGGGATATCCTGCAGCACATTTTGCTATAGTTTTTCAATGAATATCTCATAGAGTCTCAACTAATTCACCATAGTTTTTGGTAGCCACAAAAATGAAGTTTCTGGAGTACACTACTTTCAAAGTGCGTACTGCACAATTAAACAGGAAGTAAACATTTCAAACCAAGGACAGATTTTTTCCCCAAATGTTGTTCAGTGGCAAGCCCCTTCTGAACAAATCATGCTAAGAAATGCCTGTGATCGGGTCGCCTTAGTTTAGGAAGTACTGTAAGGCACACAGCTATAAGTAATACCCATTGAATTTGGATTTGAGCTGATTGCTATAAGTTTTTATGACATGTTGCTACTAAAATGTATAAAAAACATCATGCAAACTTTTGAAAGTTCTGGCTGCTTCATCTGACAAAGACATTGAAAAACATACAGGAGAAGAAATTACGCTATGTAACACAATTTCTGTTCCTGGGTTATAAATGTCATTTTCTAAGTTCTAATTAGTTCTATCATCAAAACATAGGAAAAGTTTATTAAACTGCAAAAACTTTGTTTTTGCGGGACATCCTGCATCACATTTTGCGTTTGTTTTTCAATGAATATCTCATAGAGTCTCAACCAATTCAACATAGTTTGTGGCAGCCACAAAAAAGAAGTTTCTGGAGTATAACAACTACTTTCAAAGTATGTAAGTACTGCACAATTAAACAGGAATAACACTTTCAAACCAGGAATAGAATTTTTTTCAAATTTTGTTACATAGTGTTGTTATTATTTACTTTATTTATACCCCGCCTTTCTCCCCAAGGAGACTCAAGGTGGCCAACAGCCGTACATTTTGATCAAATTAAAACAAAGCAAATACATTTTTTTAAAAAACAAACACAATTAAACTGTACTGTGTGTGTTAGGTTAAAATACAGTTACAATACAATACATACAATTAAAATGCATTTAAAACACACACAATCCCCCCCAAATCCCACCCACAACCTCCTCAGCAACGTGCCCCTTCTCCAAATGGCTGTAGCAGAAAAGTCTTGACCTGCTTGTGAAAGGCTACTGGGAGAAGAAAAGTGAGAATGTTACAGTCACCAGCCTACATTTTGTCTCAGATCTTATTTCTGTTGTCAGATAAGATGGTCTGAAGTGATATCTTTCCTTCTTCGCCACATGAGGACTAGCAACAAAGAGCAATAAAACATAAGGGATAAAATGTCAACTCCAGTAACTTCCTCTGAGATCCAAGCAAACTCTGTCCTGTATAGGGTTCACGGTTTCTTTCTTAGGCAGAGAATAAAGTTTGTGACATGAGACTACACTTGATATACTACTTTACTGAAGAATTATTGTATGTTGTTTACACATCAGATCTTCATGTTTTACTACTAATTACAGAATTACAGAAGTACACATATCCTGTCCTGAAGATTGTATCCAAAGCCAAAGTTGTGAATTACCCCTGGGATTAAAGTATCCTAGTAAAGGAGCAGTGATTGTACTTTTAAAATACAAACAGACATTATGCTAGAATAGATACATACAATAGTGTTTACTCGTGGAAATGGGAAGAGCATGAAAAATGTATCAAAAGAATTTCAAAAAGCCATCAAGATTGCAGCCTAAATGGGAAATATAGAATGCTGGGAATGTGGCCAATAATAACTGGATGCAGTGATGAATATCCGGCACTGTTCTCTTGGAAGTTAAAGATTAATATAGAGCTGATAATTTACTACTGTGTCCCACCTGTGACTGAAATAATAACCAGAGTAAAAGGAGGAGTCGTAGTTCCACTCTAGGGTCCACTAAACCATGGTCCTTTTTCTTGCATGCTTTAACTAACCAATATTCATGTAAACATTTCTGGCTAGAACATCTTCTGGAAGATTTTTGTGGAATTAGCACTTTCAAGGCGGGGGTGGGGTGGGGTGGAGATATAGATGATAGAAACAACCCGCTTGTCATTTTCCAAGACCTAAAGTACCAAGACCAATTAAAGTATTGTAATAAGGCCTTTGGACCTTTGCAGGGAAATTAAATACATAAAATCACAACAACATTTTGCTAACTACAGCTGTAACTGCTAAAAGTTGGAAGTGTTTAAATTATTGAATTTTGAACGTGTAATACAATGGACTGAAAGGCAAAACATCTTATTTTGCCCTTCTTGTCTTGAGTGAAAGTTGCCTAACTGCAGTAGATCTTTATTTTCTTGGTTAGGGAATCTAGTCTAGATGTGGATACTGTGGTTCCTTGGTTTGGTTCTGATCTGCAATCAGCTTATATTGTGGCCACTATCTCAGCTTCAAACTGGTTTGCATTTACTCACTACAGTCATTTGCCTCATTTCCGGCAAAGCTCCTTTATTCATTGCCTTTGCTTCAGTGCTGACTGAATGGTTCATCGCAGGGGTAATAAACAGGATGCTTGACCTCTCACACTAACTGAAGGATCTAGTGCAGGGGTCCCCAAACCTTTTAAACAGGGGGCCAGTTCACGATCCTTCGGACCATTGGAGGGCCGGACTATAGTTGGCCACCGAGCAATAAATAATAATAATAATAACAACAACAACAACAATAATAATAAATAAGAGGGTTGGAAGAAACCCTTTGGGCCATTGAGTCCAATCCCCCTTTGCCTTTGTGCACCGAAAGCACAAGCAAAGCACTCCTGACAGATGGTCACCCAGAATCAATGTTAATAATGATGATGATGATGATAATAATAATAATAATAATAATAATAATAATAATAAAGAGGGTTGGAAGAGACCTCTTGGGCCATTGAGTCCAACCCCCTTCTGCCTCTGTGCACCGTAAGCACAAGCAAAGCATCCCTGACAGATGGCCACCCAGCCTCAATGTTAATAATAATAATAATAATAATAATAATAATAATAATAATAATAAGGATTGTAAGAGAAGAAGAGACCCCTTGGGTCATTTAGCCCAACCCCCTTCTGCCCTTGTGCTGTGGGGGCCGGATAAATGGCTTCGATGGGCCACATCCGGCCCCCGGGCCTTAGTTTGGGGACCCCTGATCTAGTGTGTGAAACTGTAGGTCCTAAATCCTTGTGTGTACCAGGTAGACCCGTTCCTTCCCATTTAGAACCCAAATCTGATGCCAAGTTAAGTGAGTTAGGAAGAAGCAAAGAAACAGCTTCAGTAGAAACTTTAAAACAAGAGCAACAGAGCCAGAATGGGATGTGAAATCAGGACACTTGAATAGGATTGCCAGCTTTTGTATCTCAAGAGTGTCGCTGTGCCTTTAAAGGCAACCCAGAGTGACATGTGCTCCTTTACCCAGCAGCTCCATTCCCATGTTAGATCTGGCTTCACTTTCTTATATAATTTTCTGTTAAAAATGCAGAGACCTAGATGGGACAAGAAGTCTGACAATCTTATGGAGAAATGATTGGACTTGAAACAGCTCGGTGCTTCAGTCAAAACCATTGGATTGGGAATGGGAAATATCCTTGCATTTGCACCTGTTGAAGAGACAGGGAGAATAATGAGTAACACACAGGAGTCACAATATATGATCACTAGGTCTAGATCCGTTACAGCAAGTGCTTTGAGAGAGGTAGAGAGTACTGCTATTTAAGTACTCTCCTACCCTGTTTCCCCAAAAATAAGACAGGGTCTTATATTAATTTTTGCTCCCAAAGATGCACTAGGTCTTATTTTCAGGGGATGTCTTATTTTTCCATGAAGAAGAGCTCACATTTATTGTTGAACAACAAAATGAACATTTATTATATACTGTAAAGTAGTTGTCATCACAAACCAGCATAACCAGACAAACTATGAATCCTATCAAGAATTTCTTGTTACTACCATTATTTACATGTACAACAATCTATGGTACCTCTTGCAGTTTAGGTTTCACAAGGTTTCCACGCTGATTTCTCTCTATTCTAGTTTCAATGTAGTCATGAATGATGAATAATATAATATACTATAATAATAATATGATAATATAATAATAATATAATGATATACAATATATTAATGAGATAATATAATATAGAATATAATAATAACAGAAAATGATAATAATATGGTATTAATAGGATAATATAATAATGGGATATAATGACAGAATAGCATAATAATATAATAATAATAGGATAATATAATAGAATAATAGAATGGAATAGAATGATATAAAATATATTAATAGGATAATATAAAATGGGATATAATAATAATAACAGAATATGCTAATAATAAAATAATAATATGATAATATAATAGAATAATAGTATAGAATATAATGATATAAAATATATTAATAGGGTAATATAAAATGGAATTTAATAATAACAGAATAATAATATAATAATATGAAAATATAATAGAATAATAATAGAATAATAATATAATGATATAATAATAATAATAGAAAAATATAATATAATGATTTAAAATATATTAATAGGATAATATAATAATGGGATATAATAATAGTAACAGAATATGATGATAATAATATGGCAATAGAATAATAGTATAAAATAATCAGTTTCATGGCATAGGATAGGAAGATGAGAGGAGAATCCCAATGCGTCCTGTACCTTTAAGGAGCCTTGGGGACGAGTGGAAAGCCCTCTTCCTTCCTTCCCTCCCACCCTCCCTTGCCCTGGCTCCAGGAGCCAATCAGAAGCCTCTGGGAAGCAAGGCAGCATGGCCAGGAGGGAGACGGAAGGAAGGAAGAAACGGCAGCGCAGTAGCAGCCACGGAAGGTTTTCAAGCCTCGGCTGGGGGTCAGGCAAGGAAAGGCCAGCCAGGGAGGGAGGGAGGCACAGAAAGCAAGCAATTTCCCTCCCTCCCTCCGGAGTGCTGGTTCTGCCCGGCAGCCATGCTTCCCAATGGAACTCTGCTGCAGCCTTAGTTGCTAGGTCTTACTTTCAGGGGAGGCCTTATATTTGGCAATCCCCCCAAAACCCTGCTAGGTCTTATTCTTTGGGGAGGTCTTATTTTCGGGGAAACACGGTAGTACCCTTGCCTGGCTTCCCTTTTCATTTGTGGGGAAAACTGTAATCAGTGAAATACTTAACTTTCTCCTTTGTGGAATCAGAATGGAATTGATTATGCAGCAGTTGTTAGTTCTGTTTTTTATGGCTAGCTGTGATCCTGCAAGAGAAAGCAGTCCCAAGTGTTTGGCTAGCAGAAGAAGTAGATGGGAGTCATGTTTATCATATATGTCATATCATTTATCAGGCATGATTAAGGAGGACCTTCCAGAGTTTGCTGAACTATAATCCTCAGCAACTCTAGCCAGATATAATGCAATAAATAAATAAATTCAATAGTCAAAAGGGTTCAGACTAGTACAATACACATTTTTCACAAATTACAGAGGGGGCAGTGAAAAAGACATGGAAAATGCTTGCAATGGTTATACCTTGAGTTATTAATTCCTCCCTTCCCTTGCTTACCTGTGTGCTTTGTATGCTGTCAGTTCCATATATGCTAATCGTCATCTGTGAGGGTTCTGGGAGAAAAAAGATTAACAGTCCTCTTGTTTTATATTTGAGACGTTCTTCCTTCTTGTATTGCTTGTCCTTCCTCTGTAGTTCTCAATTCCATCTTTGAAGTTAAGCCTTGTTTGCTCTAAGCGTACACAACAGGATATCAGAGAGGCATTACCCCCGTTTTTCTTTCATCTGTGGAATGGCTCTTTGGTAGAGCTTTATAGAACGATATATGCTGAGATTGGGTGCAAAGACAGTCAGACTCCAGTTCTCTGTTGTTTTTTACATTGGCAGAGTAGGGAGAAGACTGTATCTTCGATTCAGCAGGGCTGGGCTAAGAGGCAAAGGGAAGATGGCACTCTGTGCATTCTTCGTAGGAAAACAGGCTTGATGAGCAATTCCTTCATAATTAGCAAGGCAGCTATGTACTGTATCACACTCAAGGGTTGCAGGAGAGTTTAGATGTGGAGAATAGTCTGTATGGCACACACAGCTTTGTCCCATAAGAGTGGGAAATGGTCAAAGCACCATCAGTTGACATAGTTGAATCAATAAGCAAGGCACTTGCTGCACTCTGCACAAAGGGAGGGCAAACTCTATTTTGGCTCTTCATAGAACTCAATGAAAGTTATTTTTAAAATTCCCCTCATTCCTTTTCTTGACATAAGTTGGTATCAGTACACTGACAAAGGAGCTGGAAATCACCTATTCAGTCTGAGGCCTGTTCTCCCCAGTCACATTCTTCTTTCTGTAGTTTTTTAAAACCCCTTTTCTGACATAATGTCATACCAGACTATTTCCTTTTCTTTTTCTGCAGAATCCTTGGTAGTGTCAAATTCTTGAGATACACTGTTGTTGGGCATTTGCACCAAATACTCAGCAGCTTAACCCAGTGCAATTCAAACAAAGTCTTGTGCCCCCTGTAGCACACAGGTCAAATTCAAAGTACTGGTAATTTAAATAAACTAAGCAGAAGCAAAACCTACTGGCAGAAGCAAGATAGAACCCTCACTGCAATAAGAAGCATTTTAAAAGAATTGAGATTTCTGCACAGCTACCTTTATGATATTATGGTGATTATTGGTGAAAGGAGCTCCAAAAAAGACTCCTAAAAATAACTTTTGAATGTGATGGATTTTAATTATGCCTTTTTATTTGTTATATGCCATTTTGAGTCCTGAATTGGTGAAAAGGTGGAGTAGAAATGATCATGATGTCATCATCCAAATATAAGTTGGGCATATTTGGAATTAGGATATTGGTATAATATTCTTGAAACTCATGAGCAGGAAGCTCATACATTCACCTCTGGCAACATCATATTTTGTAACTGATTCCACAAAACTTTAACAAATTCATAAATAGTTATGAAATAAAAATACAAAATGGTCAAATAAGAATCTCTTGAGAGCAGTCACAAATATACAAAATTAAACATGACTCAAGGAACAGAGTTTCATTCCAACTTACCAAGATAAGAGAACATTTCATTCACAGTACAGTACAAGTCATTCGGTAGGGAGAGAGAAATCTATCCGATTTATATTTACATGTTCTTCACATTGTACTTTAACTAATTGTTAGAGAGATTGTGGGATAAAGTGCTATCATGGATAAGCCAGATAGTGGGGGAAACGCTACACTTCAGGGGAGCTCTATTAATGATTTCTATATTCGAAAGTGAGAATAAGAATCTGGTAAATAAAAATCTTATACCACTCCTGTTATGTTTTGCAAGACTCAAAATAGCGAAAACCTGGAAAAAGTTAGAGAATCTGACGAAGAATTGGTTAAACAAGATATAGGTGGTAACTCTGTTAAAAAAGGTAACCTATCAATTAAGACTGGCAAAAGGTGAGTTGAAATTTGATAAAACTTGGAAACCATTTACTAGTTTCATGTGTAAAAACAATTGTAAATTTAAATCACCAAATATCCAAGAAAGATTGTGGTTGAGTAATTTATGAGTACATTACAATAATGTTATGTAATTTATTTATTTATTTATTTACAGCATTTATATTCCGCCCTTCTCACCCCGAAGGGGACTCAGGGCGGATCACATTACACATATAGGCAAACATTCAATGCCTTTTAACATAGAACAAAGACAAGACAAACATAGGCTCCGAGTGGGCCTCAAACTCATGACCTCCTGGTCAGAGTGATTTATTGCAGCTGGTTACAGCTGGCTTGCTCTCCAGCCTGCGCTACAGCCCGATAAAATTGATAAAATTAGAGTAATGTAGAATTGGCAGTGCTGTGCTTTTGTAATGTTATGTAAGTAATGGTTGGTTGCGGGTATAAGTATGGGAATAGAAGGTGAGATAAGATATTCATATTTTATTTCAAGTGTTTAAATAAAAGTATTGAATAAGAATTTAAAAATTAAATAGAAAAAACCCTAATTGTTAGCTGATTTAATAGGAGCCCCCGGTGGCCAAGGGGATAAAAGCCTCGTAACTTGAAGGTTGGGTTCCTGACCTGAAAGCTGCCAGGTTCGAATCCCACCCGGGGAGAGTGCGGATGAGCTCCCTCTATCAGCTCCAGCTCCATGCGGGGACATGAGAGAAGCCTCCCACAAGGATGGTAAAACATCAAAACATCCGGGCGTCCCCTGGGCAACGTCCTTGCAGACGGCCAATTCTCTCACTCCAGAAGCAACTCCGGTTGCTCCTGACACAAAAAAAAAAGTGCTGATTTAATTGACGATTTTGTAATTTTACTAAGAAGTGTTAAAATGTACCATAACCATAGTATAGATGACATCCCTGTTCATCTCTTTCCCAACACTCAAATTTAAAATAAAAGAAATAAATTGATATTCATGCATTTTGTGCACATTAGTATGAAACAGTTTCCTTCATTAGAATGAATCACTGAGCAGCAGTAAACCATCACAATGTATCCTCTCAGTTTTTTCACCATGCCTCTTTCACCATATAGTTACTTCCATAGAAAAAATATTTCCTGGTACCTTAATCACAACTGCCTTAGTATTTGTCTGGAGACTGATACAGTATGACTCCGTATCCATGGGGGCTATGTTCCCAGACTTTACATGAATACAGAAAACCATGAATAACAGTGAACACTAATGAAATGAAGGACTTCTGGCACAAGAATATCATAGAGTCATGCTGGAATACCTAGAAAATGCCTAGAGAGACTATATCTTATTGGATATGGATAAACAAAACTGTCGACCAGTCCTGCAGATACAGGGGTTGTACTGTATTTACTATTTATGTGTATTAAAACAGGGATTTGTCTTGAATTATTGGATTGGTATCCAGAAATAACAAAGAATGCCTGACACTCTCTTGAAAAAATTAAAGCATAGCATCTCACAGATAGATGATGATCTTATTGTTACTGTTATTCTTCTGTTGAAAAGCAGCTTGTGAGGAAAATCACCAAGGGATTTACTAGACTTTGATTTAGCAAGCCAGATTTTTATTTGTTTCGGATTTGACATCCAGTCATTGACTTCTGTAGGTGTATAAGGAAAGTGAGTTGCTTTCTCTGCAGCACTAGGAAAAGAGTGAATGAAAATGTTTGTTCAAACTATGAGAAATATAGCCATGCTAGTCACTGTAGTTTTGCTACTTGCTTATATGAATAATAAAACAAATTGAGAAGCCCTGTTTACTTTATGGGAGGTGCCTGGCTCTTAGTTCTAATTACCTTGCAATGCTAGCTTCTGTATGTAGCCTAACTACCCTTGAATTGACTTTATACTTGGAGCAAATGATGACTTGTTCATGTATCATAAGAGCAGACATTTAGGAGGTTTTGTCAACAGAGGGCAAAGTGAAACCAATCAGTTTCCACTACTGAGAGGGGATACATTCATATTAATTATTCTTCAGCCATACACAGGAGTTTTCATTTTGCCTGAATGATTTTCCGGTGAAAGAACCTTTAAACCTTTGAGCATGCTAATACTGCAAACCTAAATACATTTCTCAGGAAGAAAACTCAGTGGAGCGTAGGGTCAAATGAGATGCAAAGGAAGCAAACATATTTTTAACCACAGAAAAGCCCCAGATATTTTGTCGAAGTGGTGTGATTCTGATTTGTAATAGCTAAAAATGAGTGTGTGGGGCAAAGAGTGCAGAGTCATTCCTCCTTCTGCATTTTTTTCCCTGCAGATGTTTTTCCTATCAGCTGAGTTTTAATACCAGAGTTCACCTTGACTTTGTGAGTTGTGCCTGTAGCAGAGGGCTATAGAGAGGAAAATGGAAGATGTGGCATGAGCTCTATGCCTCTCCCAACACATACTGTAGATATTGAGTTCAAATCCTACCTCCTACCTACCTGCATGATTGCAGTGTTTATATATGGAAATGTACAAAACTGCCACCAGTGCATCTAGTTGCCCTCCTAGTTCTAAGTATGCATAAAAACAGTATTCATGTGACTCTTACCTGTCTCCATGTAGCACTTCCAGAACTCTGTTTGTACTCTCCTGCTCATGACCTCTGCTGCTTGTTCTGCCTTCCAGTTCCTGATCTTTGAGCACAACTCACATGGCTAAACTGAAAGTCCATTGCCTTTGCATGCTACTGTTCACAACTCTTATGACATCATAAGGAGCAGGCGTGGTGTGTCATTACCATGTATCTGAGGTTGGATTGTGAACTCTAAATTAATTGACTCCAGCTCATAAAAGCTTGATTTTTTTACTGTTGACAATAGAAATCAAAATTAGTATGAGAATGTTATTTTTTTTTAAAAAAAATGTATTTGAAAAGGGTTAAAGATCTTGGCTTCTTTTAAAGCTGGTTTCCCAGATTGGGCAAACAGAAAACTTTGAACTGAAGCTATCTGCATTCCATTTAAAACATTCCAGGAATGGTGGAAAAGAAAGGAACAAGATGTCGGAGCAAAAGGCACATCCACATCTCAGCTTATTAAACTGAGATAATTTGTGTGAACACAACCAATGGCTTGCAGAATTCACTGTTTCACTTATTTATATATATGTGTGTGTGTGTTTATATAATTTACAATAATATATAATAACTATAACATATTGTAAATATAATATTCATATTATATTGTAATACGATATAATACTAATAATACAATATAATATTAATTATATATATTTTACATGTAATATTACTAATAATATTACAATATATTGATACAGTACAATATAGTAATTTATTACCAGTATTGTACTATGCTAATATAATATTGTATGTAAATTTAATTTGTAAGCCGCTCTGAGTCCCCTTCGGGGTGAGAAGGGCGGCATATAAATGTAGCTAATAAATAAATAAAAAATAAATATTTATAATTATATTTGGCAGCTGTGGCTACATAAGCATAATATATACACACACACACATTTTAAAAACAATATTAAAATGATAAATCTCTGGTTAACACATAGTTTTCTGCCCACTGATTTGGGCCCCTGGGATAGAACCAGCATACTATCATGTAAACCAATGGTTCTCAACCTGTGGGTCCCTAGGTGTTTTGGCCTACAACTCCCAGAAATCCCAGCCAGTTCACAGCCAGGTTGTGAACCACTGGTGTAAACCAAGGATAGCTGGGAGTTCTCTGTAAAACATTATGCAATTATTTCCTCTGTGTGAACCCATTGTCTGTACTGCTCAGACAGCAACCCTATCGAGTCTAAAAATTCAGGCTACATCTTCTAATGATAATGTATTTGCTTGATTATTTTTTATTATTTTTTCTGAAGGTAGGATGGTACAATGCAGTCCTTCCTCCAGCTTTTCATTTGCCATACTCGGAGAACACACTGGCATTTGTGGTAGTTAGTGTTCCCGCAATGTTCGACAAAGCCTTCAAACCGTTCTTGAAGAAGCACATGCTGAAAAAGATTCATGACCCAATAGATCAATGTATTTCTCATCACCTCTTGCTGGTTCGAGAGGTAAGTCATCTTAAGACATTGTTTCCTTCTGTAGATAAAGTGTAAAAGCAACCCTCCTGGACACCATGGTAAAACTCTTGACTAGTCCAACCTTCTGTCTCCAATTGTAGATATTCAGATCAGGATTTCCTTTCATACTGGAAGAGGGAAATAATGTGTTAGGATGTTGTAATGTATATGTTTTTCTAGTTATTGGAATTTTTGTTCTTGCTTGTCACTTGTATATAATAAAATTTAAAATTTGAAGGCAAAAAAGATTTCCTTTAATACTGGAGGCAACAAATTACTATGGGAATGTGACTTTCAACTCAATCTATATATATAAAAGAGTGATGGCATCACGGCAATTCACAAAACAACAAAAGTACAGGCCCCCCAACCTCAAAATTTGACAACCCAACCCATCATCCACGCCTCAAGGTTGATACAACAAAAAGAAAAGAAAAATAAAGTCCTAATTAGAGGGAGAGCAATAATTTTTTTTATCCAATTGCTGCCAGTTTAGAGGGCTAATCTCTGCCCACTTGGTTGCATAGCAACCAAGGGACAGCCAGGTTTCAGTTAGGGGACAGGCAGATTTAGGCCTCATTTAGACTTCTTCCACAGATTATCTAATTTGCACTGGATTATATGGCAGTGTAGACTCAAGGCCCTTCCACACAGCTATATAACCCATTTATAATCTTATATTATCTGCTTTGCACTGGATTATCTTGACTCCACACTACCATATAATCCACTTCAGTGTGCATTTTATACAGCTGTGAAGACGGAGCCTCATATAATCCAGTTCTGAGCAGATAATATAAGATTAGAAATATACAGTAGAGTCTCACTTATCCAACGTAAACAGGCTGGCAGGATAAGTGAATATGTTGGATAATAAGAAGGGATTCAGGAAAAGCCAATTAAACATCAAATTAGGTAATCGTTATACAAATTAAGCACCAAAACATATTATACAACAAATTTGACAGAAAAAGTAGTTCCATGCGCAGTAATGCTATGTAGTATTTACAGTAGAGTCTCACTTATCCAACACTCGCTTATCCAACGTTCTGGATTATCCAACGCATTTTTGTAGTCAATGCTTTCAATATATTGTGATATTTTGGTGCTAAATTCATAAATACAGTAATTACTATATAGCATTACTGTGTACTGAACTATTTTTTTCTGACAAATTTGTTGTCTAACATGATGTTTTGGTGCTTCATTTGTAAAATCATAACTTAATTTGATGTTTAATAGGGTTATCCTTAATTCCTCATTATCCAACATATTCGCTTATCCAACGTTCTGCCGGCCCGTTTATGTTGGATAAGTGAGACTCTACTGTACTGTATTTACAAATTTACCACTAAAATATCACAATGAATTTAAAACACTGACTACAAAAACATTGATTATGAAAAGGCAGACTGCGTTGGATAATCCAGAACATTGTATAAGCGAATGTTGGATAAGTGAGATTCTTCTTTAATATGAAATAATTACTGGGATAGAATAATGCAGAACAATATAATCTCTAAAACCAGGACAGTAAATAAACAGGGGAATTCCACACAGGAAACAATCAGGGCCAGCTAACACCTCCCAACAAAGTATTCCCATCATCAAAGTCTGGCAAATCCTGTTTTCTCAGGGCCACAGACAGTAGAAGCACATAAAATATCGCAAACAACACCACTCTGAAAACAAGGGAATTCCAGACAGGAAACAATCAGGACCAGCTAACACCTCCCAACAAAAAATTCACTCAGGGAGGAAACAGCCAGGCTTTAAAGTTGCAAGGCCATTACATCCTAATCATTTTTCCTAATTGCAGCATTCATACTTGCCTCCAACAAACAAACAAAACCAATCAGAAATATTGTTTATTCACAACCTTTAGGAAATAATATCCCCTGATGGCGCAGCGTGTTAAAGCGCTGAGCTGCTGAACTTCTGGACCGAAAGGCCACAGGTTTGAATTGGGGGAGCAGAGAGAGCCCCCACTGTTAGCCCCAGCTTCTGCCAACCCAGAAGTTAGAAAACATGCAAATGTGAGTGCATCAATAGGTACTGCTCCGGCGGGAAGGTAACGCCACTCCATGTAGTCATCCCACATGACCTTGGAGGAGTCTACGGACAATGCCGGCTCTTCGACTTAGAAATGGAGATGAGCACCAACCTCCAGAGTAAGACATGACTGGACTTAATCTGGGGAAAACCTTTACCCTTGACCTTAACTACCACCAATTCCTCAATACTTTATTTCCCATACCACCAGACTTCGCCACAGCAACGCGTGGCCGGGCACAGCTAGTGATTCTATAAAATAGATCCATACAGAAAATGAATAAATACACATCCATAAAATTAAGCCAGAAAATTTGTAATCTGCCTAACATATGTTGAAACATCAGTCTGAAGCCAGATTGTACAATCATAGAATTGTAAGAAATCTCCATGGCAAACGCCTGCAATGCAGGAACACATAATCATGCATATACATGTAATGGCATTGTGATTGTTGACAACACATCGTATCCTGGGCTTATTTTTATAGGAAATGATGAGATCTCTTGCACATTTTTTAAAATTCCAGAGCCTTGCTGACTACCAGGTGGACATCATGTATGACTATGAAATGCTGCCCAATCGGAAGCCAAAATTCTTAGCCCAGACAGCAGCACATATATCTGGTGCTGCTTACTATTACCAGAGGAAAGATGTGGAGCAGGATCCTTGGGGAGAGAAGGTGAGATTCTAACTATGACTTGAGAAATAGCATTGATTCAAAAAACTAGTAAAATGTAAGAGAGCAAAGTGGTGGGTATGTATGTAAACCATAAAATGATGTTCTCTTCATTTGAAACTTCTAAGGTTTTTTTGAAACTGCTTTCTGTGTGTAAGAGCAAAGTTTCATGAACCCAAGGGCTGAAGTGTGCCATAAATAGAGCCTAAATCGTCTTACTAAATGATATGCTTGCCTCAAAATGGAGCTTGCTAAACATCTTAGTCATATTTATCTCCCATAACATCTTGCCTTTTTGGTACAGAACGACCTCATGCTTTTAGGTTCAATTTTCTTTTCTTTAGATTCAATTTGCTTTTCTTTCTCTTCAGAAGATCTTTGGTGTGTGCATCCACCCCCGTTATGGAGGTTGGTTTGCTATCCGGGCTCTTCTGGTCTTTCCAGATGTGGAGGTGCCTTTCTTGCTCCAGAATGCTCCTATTGATTGTGTGAGAACAGAGAAAGAAAGAATAGAACTTTTGGAGAAGTTCAATTTCCACTGGCAGGACTGGAACTACCGGGACATTATTGAAGTGAAGGAAAAGTATTCAGAAGAACAGAAAACCTATTTTGCAACTCCTCCTGCTGAACGGTTGAAACTGCTGAATCTGAGCAGAGGTTTGCAGAGAAACGGAGTAGCTGTCTTCCCTGCAAAAGAGGAATGTATAGCTTAAACTGCCATTATTATGGAGACAGGGTTTGCTACTTTACTTGGTGATTTAAACAGAAATCTGGACTATATCTAATAAGGAGTAAACCCTTCTTGAAGACATTTTCAAAGAAACAAACCCTGGATTGTGCTGCACCATTAATATCCCTGAACACCTATCTGTTCAAGAATAGAAATATTGTCACAATTGTTTTTATCATTAATATTATTTATGTCCAAATGTAATTTCCTAAATATATTTGGGGACTTTGTTCCTTAAATTATATTATTGATTAGTAATTTAGGGGTGTTTTTATTTGTGACACATTGATACTGAGTCTAAATTATTTTCTTTTTTCTATAAGCTCAGGAGAGACTTTTTTTTTGGTATATTGCACATTTGTCTATCCAGTTAAGGAAATGCTTTGGAGGATGTTGTTCAGTTATTCTCACAGTCTGTGTTATTCCAGGTACTATACTTTCTGTTAATTCTCAGCTTACATGGTAAAGCTTTGAAATCCTTTCATTTTGTTTCTATGGTCCTTGCTTCCACTCTTGTTCCAAGCACTAGTGACATTATCTGACTCCTGTGATGTAATATAGCCAATGAGTCTATAAACAGAGTAGACATGAAGGAAGCAAAGTGATCTATCTCTTTTCATTGCGATTCCTGTCCGGCACAAGGCACTTTGTAAAAGGAAGGCATCACTAGGAATAATACAACAGGAATTCAGGTGGAAACTACCGTGTTTCCCCGAAAATAAGACAGTGTCTTATATTAATTTTTGCACCCAAAGATGCGCTAGGTCTTATTTTCAGGGGATGTCTTATTTTTCCATGAAGAAGTATTCACATTTATTGTTAAACAAAAAAATGAACATTTATTATATACTGTACAGTAGTTGTCATCACAAACCAGCATAACCAGACAAATTGTGAATCCTATCAAAAATTTCTTGTTACTACCAATATTTTCATGTACAACACTCTATGCTACGTACATTTACCGATCCTGTATGCTCTGGTTTTCTGTTTGGCGGGCATGCTTCCAAACAAAAACTTTGCTAGGTCTTACTTTCAGGGGAGGCCTTATATTTAGCAATTCAGCAAAACCTCTACTAGGTCTTATTTTCTGGGGATGTCTTATTTTAGGGGAAACAGGGTAGTATATTCGTGCCTAGAGCTAAATCCTTTAGTGCTGACACATATGTAAGTTTAGTGCTAGGTATTTTTAGACATTATTGACACAAGCCTGCCTTGCTGCTAACAAATAGTATGAAAAGGCAGATTATGGTAACAATGACAATAGAAGCGGTCAGCACCTAAATTTTAGTCCTAATGTCTAGGTTCTGTAAAACGATTAGAAAAATAATCAAATCCATGTTTGTAAGTTTACAATCTAAATATATAAAGAAAAGCCAATAAAAACAAGACAATCAAGACTCTATTTTTAAAGCATAAATGTTTTGTCAGTGGGCAACATGGCCTCTGAGGGAATCCTTTCTGCATGAGAAACAGCCAAACGGCAATGGCCCCATCTCAACCAATGCTTATTGTGTCATCTCTTAAGGATCAGTGATGCTGCACCTTTCCCTATTGAATCTTAAGGTACATTTTCAATCATCATCAGCTCATGTTACCCCTCATCACCCCACCCAAGTTTCTTAGTGTCGCCTCATTCTTTTATACAACATTGTTTGCTTAAGTATCAAACTGTATGTCTTTTGGCTGGGCACATTTGAGTATACTAAAATTTAGAGCAGACCTGCACAATTGATGGTCCTCCAGGTGTTTTGAACTTCATCTCCCAGAATTCCTGTCCATTGGACAAGCTGACTAGGTCTTCTGGGAGTTGGAGGCCCAAAAATCAGGAAGGCCACAGCTTGTAAAGGCCTGATGTAGAGTGTGGATGTTGAGTTTTGAAAAGCCCTCACTTAGTGTTTATCTCTCTTTGTCCATTTTCATGCAATTGAGTGAGAGTTTGGCAGCTAGATTGCTGAAGCCTCACCCAGGTATTACTTTGAGGAATTTCTGTGGCTTATCATTCAAAATGTTGATGTCCACTTTCAAGCAACTTCATTGATGGAAGTGGCTTCATTGCATATTTTAGTGTTACATGATACCAGGCAGAACCTGGGAGGTTAATACAATTGTTTCAATCTTCTGCAGTTCTGCGTGAAGCACATATTGGAAACTCCAGTTATTTTGTGACAGGTGACTACTGGTATTAGCACACCTCAGTGATCCTGACAGAATTTTGCGATCTGAATCCTACACATTTTAAAATTCAGTCTGACTCACTGCAAAACCCACTTTTGTTCTTCTCAGTTTGTGTGGCTATGGAAGAAGACAACTTTTCCCACTAAGCTATAATACATAGAATAACATGTTTTATGTAGAGTTAAGAGAATCAAAGATTTCTTTGAGTTTCACCAATAGTATTTCACTCTGCTTCTCTCCTGATATTACTCCAAAACAAAGGCTCACTATCAGTGTGATTACATTACACTACAACAGTGGTTCTCAACCTGTGGGTCTAGCAAGGATAATGTTACTAAGAATATATTATTTGATATGTACAGTAGAGTCTCACTTATACAAGACTCGCTTATCCAAGCTTCTGGATTATCCAAACCATTTTTGTCGTCAATGTTTTCAATATATCATGATATTTTGGTGCTAAATTCATAAATACAGTAATTACAACATAACATTACTGCGCATTGAACTACTTTTTCTGTCAAATTTGTTGTATAACATGATGTTTTGGTGCTTAATTTGTAAAATCGTAACCTAATTTGATGTTTAATAGGCTTTTCCTTAATCCCTCCTTATTATCCAAGATATTCACTTATCCAAGGTTTTGCTGGCCTGTTTAGCTTGCATAAGTGAGACTCTACTGTATATTGAAATGGTAATGGATTTGGATATTATTCTACCAGTGTTTATCATAAAAACATACTTTAAAAAAACCTGTGGGTCACCAGATGTTTTTGCCTTCAACTCCCAGAAATCCTGATAGCTGGTAAACTGGCTGGGATTTCTGCGAGTTATAGGCCAAAACACCTGGGGACCCACAGGTTGAGAACCACTGCCCTACAACCATCAGTTTTAATGTAAGACTGCAAACTGTGTCAACATTGCAGCCACACACAATAAAATTCTCAAAGGCAATGGGAAAAGTTTTAAAAACCCTAGATTTAAACATATCATTTATTTATTTGTATTATTTCTATAGCTTAACTTTTCCTTAAGAAATTACAGTTAGTATACATTATTCCTCTCCCATTTAACCCTCACAGCAACCCTGCAAAGTGGAACATGCCAAATTGTCTTTTGTCTTAGGCTGTCTGTCTTAATGTATGTAAACACCCTCTTTCAATTCATTTTAACTTCACTGCACAGCCTCTCTTGCCAAGCTATAATGACTACAGAGGCTTCATATATATTCTGCTGTTCTGATTCCCAACCTGCTACACTTTCCTCAAGAGCTGGTCATGTTTCATTCAGTGCTCCCTTTCAGGCTACAGTGAGCCAGGCTCACAAAAACCATTTCCATGTGAAAATCTAGGATTTGAAAGGGGTGAAATTACATTCCACTGGCAAGATAGGACCCATCTTCAGCTGTGACTCCCTCCCCTTTCCAGCAGCTGTTTGGCTACATGGGGCTCAAATCCCTCTGCATTAAGAAGCAAATTGGGTGCTTAATCCCCACTTGCTGGCACTGTAAGCAGCTGGGATTGGAAGGCCATCTCAGAAAGATTTGTGTCTGCAGTCTGCCAGGGTATGGCTAATTTTTAAATCCCTTGCAGCCTCCTCCCCAGATGTCTTCCTTTTCTAGTTCACTAGCAGTGGGGCTGTTGGTAGTTGAGTTTTAAGAGCCTAGACATGTATGGTATTACCTTTGCATTTCTATATGCATAATGGGTCACCCGGTAACAGCAGTTTTCTGTATAAGGCAAACCAGCTTCTACATCCTGCAGAGAGAGAAAGGCAATGTTTGTCTCTATTGAGTTAATGCTGGTATGTCAAATGGTTTCTGACCTGTAGTGATAAGACATGTCAGAATGTGGAACATGAAGTAGTTAAACTTGGACTGACCATTCCCATCCACCTCTATCCACGTTTGGCCAAGATGTGTATAGAATTCTAGCCCAAGGCTTCTTCATCTTTTTCTACTTGCAACCTCTTTTTGCCCAACAACCTTTTACCTGATCCCAGGTATATAGGTACATAAAATAGGTATAAAAACCAAACATTTACTGATCATAAATCAGCACTTGCAAAACTTGCTATGCTGGAGTACAGTTGAAACATTTTCTGCAGAATCCACTATAAATACTACATGTAACGAACAGATTTGGCTGGCATTTAGAAATCTTTTAAACTTGCTAATTTTTTTGTGACTGACATTGAGTTAAAGGGACTCTGTTTGGAGCCAGAATCCACAGTTTAAGAAGTAGCACTCAAGCCCACTAAGGAATTTATAATCTCTTTCCGAAACCCACTTTTGAACATACAGCAATCTCCAGAATGGAGATTGTAATAAGTGTTGATGATCTTCATATGTTTTGTGAATGCTCTAAACTAGAGGAAATCAACAGGGGCCTCAATGACAGCATTAGGGATGCTACAGCTCCAAAGGAGGGGAAACACCTGCTATAAAACTTTGTAGTACATAAACATACCCCGCAGCTCCAGCAATTGGGATAAAAAATGAGAGAACAGGCAGATACATTGTTTCCTTATGTTGAGATTCTTATGATTTCAAATCTGAACACTCGAAATCAGAATAATAAAACTTAAATGGGAAAGTGCATTGAAACACATGCAAATGTTATTAAAAGAACAATAATAATCAGCTGAATGGTATTAAATTTCCCATTCCAAAGATGGGTAACAGGAATTATTTCCTCTTCTTTCTCCCGTCCTTATTTTAACAACAGCTGTGGGATCTCCATCCCCTCCAAAAAACCAAACAAATCCTGGAACATTGCCAAGTTGAACTACTTTGAAATTAACTCCCAAGAAGCAGCAGCTGAAATGAAGAAAATGGAAATACACAAAGGCATCAAACCCTTCCTCCCACACTCTGTTTCCTCTTGATGCATTTATGACAGTTTAGGATAGGGAAATTTCAGAACAGGAATATCTAGCTCCTTGTTAGTAAGGAATAACAAATACGAGGTAAATAAGTTTTTCTGGAAGTTTCCCACTGATATTTAAAATATATTGTATCTTTTACATTTGTTGCCTTTTAAAACCTGGTTGCTAGCAGGATCAATTTTTCCATTAGACAGAATGAAGCAGCCACATCAAGCAGCAGACTTAAGTGTCATGAAAGGGCAGCTGCTGCATCTCTGGCCCAGTATGACATCTTTTAAGTGATATAATAAGATATACAGAGCATATTATCTCTTTTGATATGTAAAACACAGTTAATTACATTGAAAATTCCTACATAAAATGTGTTAAGATGGATACCGATAGTTTAAATAGCGTAACATTTATAATCTTTATTTAGTTCCCAACAAAGCTATAACCTGTTTCGGTGATGTGCCCCAATCAGTATGACTGTGGCATATGTCAAGGTTAACCCATATTGACCATTCCTGTTGTATCAGCCACTGAATATTTAGGCATGGTTCCAGATCAGACCAGGAACTATCAGTTACCCTTATTAATAAACAAAAAGTATTGGTAAACTTTTTTTGCTGATAATACTGCCCTTGGTGTGTCAAATTCCTTGTTAGATTCTCTGTGATACTTATTCTATGTGATTTTGAACAAATTTGGGCACAGAGATAAAGATAAATCTGAAATCTTAAGTATGGTAACAGAAGGCAGATTGTTTCTGGATAAATCTGAGATCTCTTTCAGTACATCATTTTTCCAATACAGGCAGTTCCTAAGTTACAAACACACAACTTACAAATGACAACAGGAAGCGAGAGAAATCTACCCCTTGGAAGGGAAATTCACTCTGAAAGAGTTATCATGGGTAAAAGGTGTCCACTGAAGCTTCATCACCAATCCTTGTCTCCACAACAAATTAAATTTTCCAGTGGTCACAGTAACAGAAAGTGAGGTGAAATCTTCTGAACAAAGACACAGACAGCAAAACAAATGCCATGGGTGTGAACCCTTCTCTATGTTGCACTTAAAAATGTTCCTGTTTTGACTTCCATACAAATTCAACTTAAGAACAAACCTAGGGAACCTATCTTGTTTGTAACTTGGGGACTGCTCGTACATAGGAATTGCAATTCCTCATACACATCCATGAAGCAGCCTTGGATCCTAGAAATCCAATAAATAAATATATAATCAACATTGTTCAAACTGAACTACACTTTCTTGGTTATATGAATGTATAACTGGACTCAATTACTTATGGTTTGGCTCTGTAGTTGTTTAAAGGTGTTTGTGTTACCTGAATTAAAGTTTTGTTTCAAATGTTACTTGAAGTGGTACCATATGAGGTGCTAACCAAACTTGAGAAACTTCTATTGGACTTCATCAACCAGTGGAAACTACATATCCTGAGTGAGGATGTGCTGCCCTTTATAGCTTTTTCTCAAACAAAAAATGTCTTTGGCCAGCTCTGATTCCTGTGGGAATGGACTGGTTACTTTGGACCTGTTCATTGTGTTTTCCTTTCCTGATGGCAAAAGTTGGGGTTTCAAGAGGACCCCTTTGGGACCTAGTGAAAAGAACTGTATTCTGGCATTGATCATTTGGCTACTGTGTTCAGCTCTGGAACTTGTCTAAAGTGTTGAAATGGGGGTAGAAAATATTCTGGGACACTCATCTGAAATGTCTTGTTTCCAGATAGTTTTTAAAAATTCATTTATGCTCTTACATGTTGGCAAAAATTATCCTCATGTTATTTTTGTATTTCTAATTAGCTAGAGTGATCATGAATGATTATGGGAAAGTATGGTTTGCTTGGGGCTCCTTTTTGCTGAACTCAGCACTCCTTCCAGCCAAGGCCAGCTAGGCCAGAAGTCTTCTCTCCTGGGTCGATGAGTAACTGTTCTGGATCTCAAGCCCCTTATTAGCATTTCCTCCTGAGGGGAGGAAAGGACAGCCATTCCTTTTGCAAGAACCCAGGCTTCACTCGGCAGTATTTTGGTATTTGTCAGCACATAAAGTTATTGTTGGCCTCCAGAGCAAATAGATTTGTAACAGAAAGATGAAGTCATGAGTTGGATGAACTTCCTTCTGTTAGATTTTGAAACGTCTGTGTGGGATGGTTGGCCCATTGCTCACCATCATGCCAGGTCTGAAAGGAAGTTTAGTCTGCTTTCAGTTCAGACTGCACTGGCCAAAACTTCAAAGTAGTTCCATGGTAAGCCGAGAACAGAAATCTAGAGGAGCACTGGATATCTGTTTTGGCATAATTCTCCATCTTGCCAGTTAATCAAACAAAGAAGAACTTCTCTAGAATACATTCAGTAGATCCTGTAGCCAACACAGCCAATAATGAAGAATGTCGGTAGTTTTAATACAGCAACTTCTGAGATAACCATATAATTTCCAACCCTATAATAGATAGTGTATTACCTTAGTAATGTTTCATTTGATGCATCTAAATAACTAGTTCTGCTGGAAGGAGTATGGGTGCCTTTCTAAATGTTTCACAGTGTAGTTGCACCGGGATTTAAGTAATTAATTTTGTCTGACTTTGGCTGGGTTCATTCACAGTGCAAAATCATGACTTGTTTAGATAAATCCTTTTTATTGTAACATAAACCTGAGCTATTACACAAATCCTAGACCAACAAGTAAGGGTTTGAAATCAAAGCTTGAATTGATTTACAAACCATAGGTTTTGTGCTAAATGTGGTTTGCTGCAATTTCCCAGTTTACAAATGCTCTGCCTCATAAATCTTCTGTAGCCTGGAGATGTAAATAGATTTAAGAAATTATTTTTAGATTCTTTTGTCTGTTTGCATTAATCTGTTAGAGATCTTTGAAAGGCTATTTACTTGGATGATATCTCCCACAGTTGTTTTTTACTTTATAATCTTAAATAGTTTGAAATAAATTTCAGAAAATTGAACATAAATTTCATACATATTTTCACAAACATTTCAAAGAAGAGGATAAATTAATCACTACTCCAATACTAAACTACTTTTTATACTAGTTATCGGTGTCTCCCTTTATTTTATTGTCTCAAGCACACTGGTAACTTCCATGTCACTGAATGGTTTCTCTGCTCTGGGTTTTAATAAAGACTGCAATTTAGTTATCAAAGATGCTAAACTCAAGAGCCAAAACAGCTTCAGCACTTTGGATGGCCCCTTCCATGCTAAAACTTGAATTATATTTGCTTTTTCTCTGGAATGGAAGCCACTAACTCCCTTTGCCCAAGCATATTATTCCGAGAATGGATTGCACCCACTGGCCGTCTCTTCATATCCCAGTGTCTTCAGGCATATGTGTAAACTGTGAATCCTTATCACTTCCAGCTATACAGTTCCATAGAGGAGCCAGCACTATATGCATATGATTTGTAGATGAATACACCAATGTTTTGGATTCAATTGTAACACTGACCAGCTTTGAATACGGATACATCATTTGGTCTTTCATCTCAGTCAGTGAAATGACTTGTAGTGGGCCTACCACAAAACTCAGATGATCTTAATTCACCCTCCAGAAATTCTATTCTATTTTAGTGTAATAATACTCTAAAGTGCATAACTGGAGCATTTGTGTCAAACGTTCTGGGTACAAACAGCTGAGAATGTAACTACTGCCATTGACTGAGCTCTAAGGGCTTGACACATTGTCAATCCACTGGTGATGCAAAAGGATTTACTTGTATAGCTAAAACATATGAAGAAATGTGTCTATTATTGAGAAATTATTGTTTGCTGTGAATCCAAAACAGCGACCTAAGAGTAGACCAAGCCAAAGGCAGAGCATCTTATCACCCATTTTTATACTGCATGTGAGAATCTTCTCTTGTAAACACCTCAGAATTCAGGGATGAACCAAACAATTGAATTCACTTGACATCAAATGTTAATAGTAATAGTAGTTGAAAGGAATAGTTAACTCATCATGTAGATAAAATGAATTAGACTTTTTACATTTCCTTAAATTGCAGAGATCTTTCAATATCTGGATAAAATTTATCACTCGGTTTTACTTGTTTGTCAAGTCTGCTATATACATGGACTTTAGTTAATGAAACTAGTGTATCTCTGGGCATTGCTACTTTAACAGAAGACTTGGAACCAGAGGCCGAAATAACGTGAAAAGAATAGGAGTCAGTTGAAATTAAATGAAACAACTATGGCAGGTAAGCCTTCCATAAGTAAACAAAATGTTCTGAAGCTTCTAGAGACTAATGCTTTTTCCAAAATACACCCAGATATGTTTTCTTTCATCATCCCCTACATTTCTTAAGATTTCTATAAGAGATCTTTTTAAACATCCTGTGATTCTGGATTTTTACTGTGTTGTGGGGGAGAAATGCCTTCATTTCTTTAAAAAACATTTTTAACAATAAGCTTATGGAGACAGAAGAGTATAAGGAAGGATAATAGTACTAAAGAAAACATTAACATAAAAATAAGACAAACAGAGGGGGAAATCCAGAATCCAGGGCAACTGTTGTTGTTCTGCTTTCAGTAGTTTGAAACCTTTTTAAAAAAACAATACAATGCTCTGCTGCTGCATAGCTTATTTGCAACAAACATCAGAGCAAATTATGCAGTTTTAGACCTATGGTGCTTCATGTTTTTGGAACATACATTTATTTCCTCTCTTCTACCACAAGAGGGACCTGGAATATAAAAGAGCCCAAATGAAAATCAGCCTATCTAAGTTCATGGCTGGAAACAACACAAAGCCTCCACCTGTGATATGCAACAAGCAACCCTTTTGTTCTTTCCAAACTGATACCAATCAGTCATGGAGAACAAAGAATGCAAAACTATATGGAGTTTTCCAGTGACTTGCGTGAGGGTAGGGACAATAAAAGTTAGAGAGTCCCTATGGCCACAAATATCTTGAGGACATCCCATAAAGCTAGATAGGAAACGTGATATTGCCTGTGGATGAGTATTTTCCCCCAAACAAGTTCCTTTTCATTTATCATTATGAGCTGCCTTGAGCAACAAAACTAAATACATACATACATAAATTTGATCTCAGGCCTTATATCCTAGAAGGGAATTTGTACAACACCATAAAAGTAAGGCTTCTGGCTTAAATATATTTAATTGGAAAAGTAATAAATTAATTTCAAGCTTCCTCCCCTCAGGAAATCCCCATATACTGTGATTTGTTTGCAGACAACCCTTCCATATCTGCATTGCAACCCTGGTACATGAATTGGGGGGTGATTTCTAGTAAATGTTCACAGTGTGCTATGAGTCCTGCCCAAACAGAGAATGCTGTCACTTTGCAGCCACTGGTGACTTGTGGTCCAAGCAAGGGCAGTTGCTCCATCCTGACATTTTAAGGTTCAGACCACCAGCTTCATTCCAACCACAGGCTTCCTGCCTTGTAGGATTACTGCTAGCTACATATATCTACAGACTGACATAGAAAACTTGTGTATACAAAAAAAACTATCAGAGCTTCTATTTTTTACATTAATCTTTCATAGCTCCCATAGACTTCGAAAAGTGATATTACAATTTAACATGTGTTCTGATTTGAAAGTGGCCTTGCGTACTTATGAGTTCAGCATCTCATGAGGTGGACAGTCTTGTATGATTTATTGTGTGTGTGTGTGTGTGTGTGTTTTAAAAATGGAAGTTGGTATCCACCAACTACTGCATGGTGTGAAAGACAGTTCTGTACCCAGACATTTGTTTTGATTACCAGAACGTAATGTACTTCATAACCCTTCCATAAAAAGAACCCAGTCTCTGTTACTCTAAGTTTCCACAATTTCAGCATCATAATCTAAAGTAGATAGGGAATCATTTTGTTGCTGCATTTTTTTCAAATGGGAATCACAAATCCTTGCCAACCTACTGCAAATCACTGAGAGATCTAGGAATAGATCCAGACTTACTTTCTGCCCATGGCAGAACAATGACACAAATACTGCTGTCAGTGAAGGTATTTTAATGGTTTAGAGTAGAGCTTTCCAAACAGTTCATGCTAGTGACACACTTTTTAGACATGTATTGTTTTGCGACACATCAATTCAGTTTTATTAGCAAACCAGAGGTTAAAGCTACCCCTTATACGTCATATGGATGCATGCATAAATTGTAATGAAATGTATGTGGACACAACATATCTCATAAAAACCTTTCATTTATATATTTTAATATGATTTCTTTCTTATTTCACGTAGACTCAGAGGTTTCCTGTTACATTCATAATACACCTATGCACTGCAATTGACACAGTAACATATCTTGACACACTGTTTGGAAAGCTTTGATATAGAAGCTATATGTATAAGAATCTTAGAACAAAAGCTACGTATATTTCATAGAGATATTGTCTTTCTTTCAAACACTAGGAATAGTTTTTTGTTCTCTTTTTTATTTGTTGACATTTTTGGCCATCTGTGTCATCTCCTCCCATCCAGCCTGCCCAAAGGAGTCCTAGGGCAGAATGTTGGCCTCTCAGCTGAATGAACTTAGCATTGAAGGGTATGTTCATTTTTGGACCATGGTTTTCTGTCCGCATGATGAGAACAAAGGGGGAAAAGTTTATTGCTGCAGGCTTGTTTGGGATGTTAGCTGCTACTTTGGTAACAGGCATCCTCGCCTCATCACAATGAAGTCTACTGGGTAGGGATCAGACTTCATCTTCAAAGTCCTGCCCTGATGGCACTACTGATCAAAGACCAAATGAGGCCTTCCTGTTTTTATACATTATTTCACACACAGCTGTTGGTAATTTGTGTTTCAAATTAACACTAATGGTACATTTTAAAGATAAATTATTGAAGGCTGTCATACAGCTGGGCCCCCATAAGAAAACCTATACAAGGATTATCGCAATTATACAAATGCATTGGTGCAAAAAGAGATGCATTGGTGTTTTCTGACTGCAGGAGCTATTTTGTATTTGTTCTTATGTGCCCTCAAATCAATTCTGATGTCTGCCAATCTTATCATATGATTTTCTTGGCAAGACATATTCAGAAGAGATATTTATTTATTGTACCAGAAGTGAACTGAGGGTACAGTTATAATGTATTTAAAAACACAGAGTTAAAAACTTGGCATTACACTAAATGTCCTTTGACCAGTATCTGGCCACTTGAAGTGCCTCTGATGTGGCTGTGAGAAGGTCCTCCATTGGGCATGTGGCAGGGCTCAGACTGTATTGTAATAGGTGGTCTGTGGCTTGCTCTTTTCCACACTCGCATGTCCTGGACTCCACTTTGTGGCCTCATTTCTTGAGGTTGCCTCTCTATCTCATGGTGCCAGAGCACAGTCTGTTCAGTGCCTTCCAAGTCACCCAGTCTTCTGTGTGTCTAGGAGGGAGTTTCTTATTCAGTATTAGCCATGGCTTGAGGTTCCAGGTTTTAGCCCGCCGTTTTTGGACTCTTGTTTGTGGAGGTGTTCCTGTAAGTATCTCTGCAGATCTTTAGAAGAGATATGCTACTGCCTTCCTCTTAGTCAGAGAAGGTATGTCTTCTTCCAGGTCACCCAGTGGGTTTCCTTGATTAAGTAGGGATTCAAACTGCAATATCCCAGAGCCTTACTTCAACACTCAAGCTATCATAATGTTTTTGTTTTTCTCAGATGGTGTTTAATCAAACAAACCCCCCTTTCCTGTGCCATGGTAATGGCCCCTATAAGTTACAGGGGAAGCACACATTCCAGGAAAATGTAAGTATATACTGTACTTCCCATTCTGATGTCTCATGTTTGATCACAAACAGATTACTTAACTAGCAAAAGTCTACTCGCAGGAGTAGAGCACCCAGATTTCAGAACCTGGATCCCTTTTCCTGAGCTTTAGACTGTGAGAGAAGAATCTCTGTCTGAAGGCTGCCTTGGAAAAGAGTCTGTGCATGTGCATTTTCTTAAGTTGTTGGACTTGGTGGGTCTTTTTATTTGAATGCCGTACTCTGTGCAACTATGCTTAATGGTTAATATATCATGATCAATGGCATCAACAGGGACTGCCCTTTGAAATATCACTGAAGCCCATCTCATGTGATATAAGGGATGAGCCCTAGGTTTCAGTTTTTGGCCCTGAAAACTATGGTCCTGGGCTAGTACTGCTTTGATAACTCTGTGCAAGAGCAAACTCTTCACCAATTTAAAAATCTATGAAAACAGTAAAGCCAGGCAGCTAATTCCCCCATATTTATCACAACTAGGTTGAAAAAGTCTCACAGGAAGAGTGGAGTCTCATGCTATGCAAGGATGGATAGCAAGACCTAACCACAAAGTTATCTGTTTCGAGCCTAGTTGATTTATGTAAACCATTCTGTAAACTAAGCATGTAGCCCAGACCATCTCTTTTGGTAACATAAGCCATTGTTGCCACTATTTTAACTGCACAATAAATTATTTCATTTTCATTCTGCTCTTCCCAAAACTTAATGTACATATAGGTTGCCATCCTGTGCATGCAATACATACATACTTGGCCACACAACCATCTTAATTAGAAATGCTTTTGGGTAAACATGGACAGGATTTCACTGTGTGACTTACATTTTACTGCACTATACCAACATATCACAGAGTTCACAAAAATGTTGTGTGGTATTGTGGCTCAGCTCATTAGTTTTATTTCTCTTTCACTAAGCATGTGATCATTTATAAAAAGAGGGAACATAATCCATCCAGTATGGTATTGCACAGTAATATAGTACAGTCATAGATCAGTCAAATGACCCAGTTTAAAGTCACGTTGGTTTTAATGGGAAAGTAAAGTACATGTTTTAATTCTCCCTAATGCCAGTTGGGATTTTTTAAAATAACTATGATGTTTTGGCTGAGACATGGTCATTATCAGATCTAGTATCAGCACTTAGTACTATAGGCAGTGGTTCTCAACCTGTGGGTCCCCAGGTGTTTTGGCCTACAACTCCCAGAAATCCCAGCCAGTTTACCAGCTGTTAGGATTTCTGGGAGGCCAAAACATCTGGGGACTCACAGGTTGAGAACCACTGTGCTAGGGTCACCAGAGCTCATACTGGTCCAAAATCATGGACTAAGTAACTGGCTAGGTTTAGGACTCATTTAAAATGCCTTGGAATGCCCCACTCATTTTACTTCATTGAATATTTTATGGCTCTGCAGAAAGCTTACAATGGTGGCTTGCCATTTCCTCCAAATGGAGGAAAGGAACAGTTTTGTTTCTTTGTAGGTTGAAATTCTAAGGTGATATTTTATTTTATTATTTGTATCAGAACAACATGCATGGGAGTTGTAGTCGCCTATCCATTCAACAGGAAACTCAAGGTTTCTTTGTGGGCAGATCAAGACTCCTGAGTTCTGTATCACGGATCTCTCCACCATTCTGCTTTTGCCAGCTGAACAGAGGAAGCTTTCTCATATGTAATCATATGACTGGTCTTGTAGTCCAGTATTAATGAAACTGACTAGTAACACATCTCTGGCAATACTAGTGCCTTTGTCAACTTATGTATATAAGGGAAATATCCAGCAACTCCCGCAACTGGGAATGGATTGTAATTTCCGAACCAGCTATGCTAAGAAGAGAAAAGAAGATAGTTGGAACATACTGGAATAGTTTCTAGTTAGAATGCTAAGGGAAACATTTTTTATTTTCATTTCTCATTATATAATTCATGTCCTATCACTGTGGCAGCTGTCCTATATTTGTTTCTAAGACATCTATGCCAGGTGTGTAAGCACCCACCTGTTCATTGCTAACCTATTCAGTTTTCAGTACTTGAGAAGGCATGCCAAATGTCAGACAGTCACTGTAGTTAGGTTTGTTTTAAAATTCTGTTCATGATCAGTTATTCTGGTACAATGAAAATAGGTCTTGGAATATTTTAAATTTTCATAGTTTTCAGTTAATTGCTTTTCTGGCCAATAGAAGTTTTTTTTCTGTAGCTGTAATGGAAAGGATCAATAATAATCTTTATAACATCTTTTTGGTATTTCAGAGTATAATCCTGAAATTAACTGGATGAGGGCCTTTGTGATCTGATGAACCGCAGGACAGGATAGTGGTGGAACAGTTGAAATAGAACAGAATTGTGGGTGAGCAAAGGATGGCATGGGAAAGAGCATATTTATGCTGCATCTTACATCACTTTAATCCATGCTCTCCCCAGTATGATAAGATTTTACATACGGGTGAAGTCTGTCATGATAATTTTCTTCTTTAATTCAATTGTAGGAGTAATTTTGGAAAGGCACAACCCATTTCACAATGTCTTTCAAACAGATCAGTGGTTCTTATAGAATCATAAATTTGGAAGAGACCATAACCGCAAATACGCACGCTAGTACGCATCTGTGTTTCTGTGAGTTCATTGGTTTTCTCCATGTATGAACAGCAAACATGGGGACCCTTGACTTGTCACTGGCAATGTCCAAGCATACTGTATGCACATCTGCTTTTTTTTCTGATTGTTTATGAGTATTTCCTTCACCCTTTCTCAGATGAAGTATTTCTAGGATGGAGTGTCCATGCTCTCCATGTACTGACATGTATCTCTGAGGGATAGAAATAAAGTGCCATGAGAAAATAAAACATAAATAAGTAATACTATACCTTTTCTCATAATAATATTAATAAATATTTTATCAATATTAAATTTGTCAATCTAAATGTATGCATGCCATCCAAATGATAAATCATAACTTTCTACAGTCAAAATCCTCTCATTTTCTAACATCATCCATTCCCTCATCCACAAAATCACATATGCTTCAAAATACAATTTCAAGTCTGGCAAACCAGATTCTCCTCTTTGTTTATCATCACTAAGAACTTTCCACCTAATTCTTGTTTTTTTTTTACTGGTAATATCCTTTCTCCATTGGCTGAATGGGATTACATTTAAGATAATTGGCACAGTCTGAAACAGAAACATCACCTCAAGTATCGCATTTGTCTTAATTGCTGCAATTCTTTGTGTATATTTTGTAATCTGTATTTAGAAGTGAAACCAGTCTATAATTTGCCATATTAATTCAATCTCTTGCTTCTTTAGGAAGGAATTATTATAGCCTCCTGCCATGTATTTGGTAAGGTTTGCATTGCTTGTATTTTTTTTTGAAAAAGTTGCCATAGTTCTGGGGTCAAACGCCTTTAAACTGTTGATAGAAACTTATAGTCAGACCATCTGGAGATATTTCCCACCTTCAACATTTCAATTGCTTTCTATATTTCCATTACTGATACCTGTGCATTCAAAATTTCCCATTGACTCTTGGTCAATTATCTTGTTTTAACCTGTTCCAAGTATTTAATAATGTTAATTTTCTCAAACTTCTTACTTTTTTACAATTCTGCAAAGTACAGTATGTTGAAAATGCTTGCGTCAATTGATAATTTGATATTATAGTATTTCTCTCACATTTTTTAAAATTAATCTTTGTTATAGTTCTCTTGATGACATCCTTCCTTGCTTTATGAGCTAACAATTTGCCTGCTCTATTGCCTGATTCAAAGTTGTGGATTTTTGACCATTTCATCTGTTGTGCAGCTTTACATGTCATCAATGCTGCAATTTTAATTTGTATTATGGATATGGTTGCTTTCAGTTTTATATCCATCGGTTTTTGCAACATCATTTTTTCCTTATCCTTCAAATCCTTCATCAATTTGTTGAATGTTTTTTCCCTTTGTTCTTGGGAGCTTTTATTTATATTAAGCATCCTTTGATGTATGCCTTCAAAGCATCCCATGTGATCTGTTGATCTACTCCTTTACCATACTTTATTTCAAAATATTATTTAATTTTCTGTTGTGTAAACTCTCAATTTTTTCAACTGGCCACAATATGTCATTTAGTCTCCACATTATAGATTTTTAGAAAAATTATTAAGGTATTTTGATTGTGTTACATACCGTGTTTCCCCGAAAATAAGACAGTGTCTTATATTAATATTTGCTCCCAAAGATGTACTAGGTCTTATTTTCAGGGGATGTCTTATTTTTCTATGAAGAAGAATTCACATTTATTGTTGAACAAAAAATGAACATGTATTATATACTGTACAGTAGTTGTCATCACAAACCAACATAACCAGACAAACTGTGAATCCTATCAATAATTTCTTGTTACCACCATTATTTCCATGTACAATCCTGCATGCTCTGGTATTCTGTTTGGCAGGCACTAGGCATGCTTCCAAACAAAAACTTTGCTAGGTCTTACTTTCGGGGGAGGCCTTATATTTAGCAATTCAGCAAAACTTCTACTAGGTCTTATTTTTCCGGGATGTCTTATTTTCGGGGAAACAGGGTACTTAAAAAAGAGAAATGGTATAGTGAGGGAATAGCAGGGGGGAGAAGGAGGTGAAGAGGAGGTGATAAGGAAGATAGAAGAAACAGAAGAATGGAAAAAAGAAAAGAAGAGAGAAAAGAGAAAAACAAAAAAGGAAGGAAGGAAAGAAGAGATGTGATTATGAGGAGGGAAAAGGAAAGGGAGAGGGAGGAAGAGGGGAAGGGAAAAGGGGCGTTTTTGGTCTTCCATTCTTCTTCCTTGCTGTCTGTTGCATTTTGCAATCCTATTCTTTAGTTCTCCTGGTCTTCTCTTATATTCTTTGGTTTGTGGCTCTCTCCTTTGATTTTCTATGGAATTGTAACTCCTGATGTATTCCTCAAATTGTTTCCAGTGTGTGGTTTTTATTGGTTTTCCCCTATTTTCCTTCAAGAGAAAAGTCAGTCTGTCCATATCATGTATTTCTTCAATTTTTTCCAACCATTGTTCTTTCATAGGTATTTCTTCTGATTTCCAATATTTTGCAAAAGTTTCATATTATAGATTTGTTCACATTATGAATCACCACTATTGGGTGATGATCTGACTATTGGGTTATGATTAACTTCTATCATATACCAATTTTGTTAATGATTTTGTAACAGAAAACTTATTTAATCTTGCAAGTGAGTTATAAGTATGGGAGTAAAAGCTAAATTCTGTCTCTGATCCCTTCTTAAGCCACCAAACATCAACCAAATAAAAAAATTCCAACATCTCAAACCCAGCCTTTGGGAGTATGATGCCTTGATCTGTTTGTATTTGCTTGGTAGATTTACAATCCTGACGCAAGGAGAAAACTGAATTCTAATTCTCCATCATAATCCAACTTTGAAAAGACAGAGGTGCTAATTCTTTCAGCAATGAATCATAAAAGTCCTCCTTGTTTGTAAATGTCCATAGAGTCCCAACTTGGCTATCTTTTGATTTTACATTTCAGTTTGTACCACCACATATGGTATGCTGTTTTTATATTTTATTATATTGTACTGCTCTGGGCATGGCCCCATGTTAGCCGCCCCGAGTCCCCGTTGGGGAGATGGTGGCGGGGTATAAATAAAGTATTATTATTATTATTATTATTATTATTATTATTATTATTATTATTATATCTACCTTCTTAATCTGCTAACATTTTTGCCAGTATCAAATATTCTACCATATATAATGCCACTCCATTCATTTTCTTTTTATTTGAAGAGACAAATCTTTTGTTTTTCAGTAAATGTTGGCACTCTTTTTCATTCTTATTTCTTGTAAACAGATCAAATCCAAATTCATTATCTTTATAAATTTAAAAATCTTTCTTCTTTTAGCTAATGACTTCAAGCCTTTCACATTCCAAGAAAGAACCTTAATATTTTTTCTGTTTCAACTTATCCGTCATGATCTGATGTATTATAAGTAGTTGTATGCCTCCAGTGGTGCAGTGGGTTAAGCCCTTGTGCTGGCAGGACTGCTGACTGAAAGGTCAGCTGTTTGAATCTGGGGAGCGGGGTGAGCTCCTGTCAGCTGCAGTTTCTCATGCAGGGACATGAGAGAAGCCTTCCACAGGATGATAAAACATCCGGACATCCCCTGGCAATGTCCTTGGAGATGGCCAATTCTCTCACACCAGAAGCGACTTGCAGTTTCTCAAGTGGCTTCTGACACAAAAACAGTACAGTAGAGTCTCACTTATCCAACATAAACGGGCCGGCAGAACGTTGGATAAGCGAATATGTTGGATAATAAGGAGAGATTAAGGAGAAGCCTATTAAACATCAAATTAGGTTATGATTTTACAAATTAAGCACCAAAACATCATGTTGTACAACAAATTTGACAGAAAAAGTAGTTCAATATGCAGTAATGCTACGTAGTAATTACTGTATTTATGAATTTAGCACCAAAAAATCACGATATATTGAAAACATTGACTACAAAAATGAGTTGAATAATCCAGAACGTTGGATACGCGAATGTTGGATAAGTGAGACTCTACTGTAGTTCTATGTCTCTGCCTTATTCTTTTTCCCTCTCTTCTTGTCTTGGTCCTTCCTCTCAATCAGCAGAATGTTCTCCTTCCTTTCCACCACTCCAATCCTGGGATGAATGGTCTTGTTCTTCTTTTTGTTCTATCCCACCACTAGCACTTTCCAATTCCTCTTCTTCCAAATCATGTTTGAGATTTTCGTCGAATTCTTTTGCTTGTTGCAGGATAGTAATCAAGAATCTTCTTTTGTTGAAATAAAATGATAATCCTTTCTCTCATCTGTATAAAATGTTTTTTTTTCTTCCTAAGCTTGTTTGTCAAATATTGTCTCTTTGCCAATATACATCCCCATAATAATCTCATGATAATTTGTGTTCCATGATATGTCCATTTAGTTTTTCAGTATTTCTGTAGAATCTCGTCTCTAAAACATTTCTTGACAAAATAAACAATCACATCCCTTGGCATTTTCCTGTGGTCAACTCTTTTATTTGTGATTCTGAAAACTCTGTCAATCTGTTTCTCAAGTTGTCTTCTTCATGCCCAAATAATTTGATAAAGCCTCTATCATCACTCTCCTTTTACTCTCTTGTGATTCTTCCTGAAATCCTCATATTCTTATACATTGTCGTCTTTCCTTAAGATGTAGAAGTGCTTTTGTGTGTGTCAGGCGCAACTTGAGAAACTGCAAGTTGCTTTTGGTGTGAGATAATTGGCCATCTGTAAGGACGTTGCCCAGGGGATGCTCGGATGCTTTGATGTTTTTACCATCCTTGTGGGAGGATTCTCTCATGTCCCACATGGAGCTGGAGCTGATAGAGGGAGCTCATCCAGGTCTCTCCAGGTTGGATTCAAACTGGCAACATTCAGGTCAGCAACCCAACCTTCAAGTCGTCAGTCCTGCCGGCACAAGAGTTTAACCCACTGTGCCACCGGGGGCTCCTTTAGTAGTGCTAACAAATCCAGGTATCTTTCACTTTCACTACATAGTCTATTATTCAGTGTTCAGTATCCCAAATATCTCAAATAGCTGGTGGAAAAAAAAAAACAGGCTCCAAAAAGAGTACCAAAAAAAAAAAGAACCTCCAAAAATCCCACTCATTCAACTTGCAGACCTATTCAATGACTTGCATTCTCCAAAAGCCTCTGCTTTTAGCAAAAAAAAAAAAAAGGATAACTACGAAATCAAGCAGAGAAAGAAGATGAAAGACGAAAACAACCAGAAAGCTCCCAGGGGCAGCAATCTCATTAAATCAAAAATAATAGAGGATTTGAAAGTTCCCAAAAATATTTGTTTATAAGTCTTGCCTTATTAATGGTATCAGAGGAGCCCCCAGATGGCGTAGTGGACTAAGTGACTTGAAGGTTGGGTTGCTGACCTGAAAGCTGCCAGGTTCGAATCCCACCTGGGGAGAGTGTGGATGAGCTCCCTCTATCAGCTCCAGCTCCATGCGGGGACATGAGAGAAGCCTCCCACAAGGATGGTAAAAACATCAAAACATCCGGGCGTCCCCTGGGCAACGTCCTTGCAGACGGCCAATTCTCTCACTCCAGAAGCAACTCCGGTTGCTCCTGACACGGAAAAAAAAATGGTATCAGAAGGGCAACCCAGTTCAATCATGTACCCAGTTATACTGAGCAATTTCTCAATTTCCTATCTGTAACTGGATTGACAAATTATGTAGCTGTATGCTGAATACATGAAGGTTGTGAGTAAATAAGATACGTTACTTTTAACGAAGTCTACTTTATTTTTGTCTCTTGAGAGCATGATATAGAAGCAGGATATTTTATGCAAAAGAAGATTTTTTGGGCACTGAAAAGAAACACTTCTGAAGAACTGTTATATTTTGTGCATTGGCATAATCTCTGTTCCTAACAGATCAGAGACAACCAGGTTATCAGTCTAACAACTGAAAGCCGAAATGCCTTGCACAAGTAATGTGGATATATACCACTGAAAATAAGATTTTACTCAAATTAGTTTTTGGCTTTTCTCTGGAGAATCATATTTCTACAAAAGGTTATGATTTTCAAATGGTTGTGGATTTCATTTTTCTTCATAAGGTTATAGAGATTCTTGTTTTCCAAAAGGTTATTATCTCTAAAAAGGTTATGCCTTTCCAAAACAGTAAAACTATAATATTAAGCTTCCTAATGTTCCCAATTAGACTATTAGTTAATGTGATTTAGTGATGTATTGATTCACTATCCACTACTTGTTTTATTGGATCTAGTCTATTTGGGACTAGCCAATAGGATTCAGGCCACTGTGTCGATTACATCATTATCTAAACTAACATCTGTTATACTTGCATCTGGCATCTTAAAAGAATAAAGATTTCATGTAATGTATAGCTGCAATCTCCTCCTTTGTTTTTTTTTTCTTTTAAGCAACCTTGAAATTTACATGGACTCCGTCATATAGCCTAAAGCAAAAGCACGCATAAGCAAAAACTTAAATGCTTTTTGTTTTGATTTCCACAAATTGGTCCAATTAAGAAACGATGCCATCTTCACTGACACTATGTCTCAATGTATGGAACCAACATAGGAGCAGCTTGAACTAGTAATTAGTAAAATTGGAGAACTAGCAAACTGTAAAGCAGGGCAGTCATTAAGTAGAGGGTATGTGTTAAAATTCTCCCCTATTAGTAACAGCCTTGACTAGCAATGCTTCCTTTCCTTTTTGAGGAACTAATTTGCAAGAAACTGCTGATGTAATGTTTGCCTGTTAACAGACTTAACTGTGAATGGAGCGGACACTAGCAGAAGGAATAATTGTACAGTGTGATACTGAGTTATTGCACTTTTATGCTATGTTAACTACCATGGCTCCATCCTATAGAATCCTAGGATTTTTAGTATTAATGCTATTCACATTATCTGCCATAGAGTTTTAGTGTCTCACAAAATGACAAAGCCCAGAATTGGACAAGATGCAGCCATGGTAATTAAAATAGTATAAAAATACCATAACTGTGTAGTGTGAAAGAGGCTCGAAATAAAAACAGACCCTACAGGTTTATGTCTGCAATCATAAATCAATTTGTACCCTCAAGGAGTGATTCCAGATAAGCTTTTTACTGTGCAATCATGCAATTTTATTTCTCTTTTAAGATGGGGGTTCAGATTATATTGATCATGATCCTGTTGATCAGCATAACTATGCAAAAAAGGGGCATCTCCAAGAGAGGAAACTGGAATTATTTTCCAATGTGTTTTATAATTGCATTGTTTATGATTATGGGCCCCTGGTGGTGGCGCAGTGTATTAAAGCGCTGAGCTGCTGAACTTGCAGACCGAAAGGTCCCAGGTTCAAATCCCGGGAACGTAATGAGCGCCCACTGTTAGCCCCAGCTCCTGACAACCTAGCAGAAAACATGCCAATGTGAGTAGATCAATAAGTACCGTTCCGGCGGGAGGTAATGGCGCTCCATGCAGTCATGCCGGCCACATGACCTTGGAGGTGTCTACGGACAACGCTGGCTCTTCGGCTTAGAAATGGAGATGAGCACCAACCCCCAGAGTCAGTCACGACTGGACTTAATGTCAGGGAAAAACCTTTACCCTTTTAACCTATGATTATATTATTTGTATTATTTATTATTTACATGCATTTTCTACTTTATTACAACACATATTTGTTACATTTAGGATTCCCATCTGTCAGGGCCTGACCAGTTTTGTGGGTAATCTCTATGTAGGAGACAAGGGGACAAATTCACCAGTTTTGTTGAGTTCAACTGCAGGCAGAAAAAAATGTATGTGTGCAAATCTCCAGCTATGGTTGTAGAGCAGCAGCATGCTACGATTTGCAAGGTTTAATTGATTTTTTGCTGCAGTTTGCCAAGACTCTGTGTGTGTGTGTGTGTGTGTGTGTGTGTGTGTGTGAATTTAAATACACTCCTTCCACCATATCCATGGATTTAGTATTGTTGTCGACCGCGTTTAGGGGATCGACAGTTTCACTTAACGTGCTCTAAAAAAATCACCTTTCCTTGAAGGGTATGTGAGTCTCTCTAGACCTTTTTGTTTTTATGACATGCTATGAGCTTAAGAGCAGTGAACATATAGGGTTCACTATTTTCCATGGTTCAGATATCCACAAGGAAAATCTTGAAGCATATCAGCAGCAGATATGGATGTTGTATTGTAGTTAACATCCTTCCCAATTATTGTGGTACAGGGGCTCACTCTTCCCTCTATTCTGCATCTATTATTTCTTGTTTATTTTAGTTACTTTATTTATACCCTGCCTTTCTCCCTGAGGGCACTTAGGGTGGCTAATATTCACACACTAATATTCACACAAGATTTTTTTAAAGGATTATCTGTGCAGGTCCCAGGAGCCTTTGTGGCAAAGTGGATGTTTCTGGGATAAGGCTGGAGGACCTGGAGGTAGACCAGCCATGGGCAAACTTTGGCCCTCCAGGTGTTTTGGACTTCAACTCTTATAATTCTTAACAGCCAGTAGGCTGTTAGGATCTGTGGGAGTTGAAGTCCAAAACACCTGGAGGGCCAAAGTTTGCCCGTGGCTAAGGTAGACAATCTATGGAAATGTTTGCATTAAGGACAGATGTTGTGTTTGCTTGCTTGTTGTGTTTCTACAAAATAAGGTTTTGTGAAGCTTGATGGCTTTATTGACACAGCCCAATCAGAAGACTTGGTTCAGAGCTATTTGGAAAAGAGCTTTAGTTGGTCTGGGTGAAATTGAAGGTTTGCATTTTAATTTGAATTTTAATTCAGATATCATTATCTGCATGCCAGAAGTGTGGAGGCATAGTAGTTCCTTATCAAAAGATTGTGCCTAACAAATTTCATGCAAATGGGTGACCTTTCCTTGGTGCTACACACCTTTAAAAACTGCAATGAACAGACTTATCAATTGCCTATCTATTTCTTTGCAGAACTGGATTAAAAGTGATAATTGTTATTTTCTGTCATTTCATGTGAAAATTCAGGATAAATATGAGCATGAGTTTTGTGCCCGAACAACCTTTACGGTTTCCAAAGTAATGTACGTTATCTCCCTTTGTGTGTGACTGTTAATTCTTATGAATGTGATACATAGTGGAGCTAATTGATAAAACTGCATGATTTTAGAGGGACAGGTGCTATGTTTTGGGGGAAGAAGTGTTCCATTGTTGTTTCTCTGCCTCGTCTTATCTTTTCAATATCAAGGACTGATTGTATTGTACACTGGGTCTGTGGTATATTACTTGAGCTTCTAATGGATGACACATTTGGGATTAAAGAGTAAAATAATTTACTCTTCTGTGCTGAGAAGCTAGAGATGCCACTCACATTTTGGAGACAAGGATCTCCTCCATCCAGTCCATTTGGAGGATCCAAATTCTGATCTGAGCATCTCCCAAGTCCATATGAACCAAGTATGAATGTAAATTCTGAATTTGGTCAGGATTCTGAAGAGTCTTTACAGTTATTACCTTTGAGATACTCCATTTTTAATTTTTTTTTTGTATTACGCTATGTAACAAAATTTGAAAAAAAATGTTCCTGGTTTGAAAGTGTTCTTTTCTGTTTAATTGTGTGGTACTTACTTTGAAAGTTTGTTATATTTCAGAAACGTCATTTTTGTGGCTACCAAAAACTACCGGTATGTTGAATTGGTTGAGACTCTATTGAGATATTAATTGAAAAACTAGAGCAAAATGTGCTGCAGGATGTCCCACAAAAAGTTTTTACAGTTTTCTATGTTTTTATGATAGAACCAATGAGGAAATGACATTGATAATCCAGGAACAAATATTATGTTCCATTGTGTTATTGTTGACCATGCATATTGTTATTTCCAGAGGACTCTGAAAATCTAGGGATTAATTTCTATAGGATCCAGATTTGTGATGTGAGTGAGATGCTGATACAGACTGCAGGGCAAGTGGTGCTTCAATTCTAAAAAGAAAAGAAAAGAAAGGGGGGGGGCTTGAGAACTCAAGTTTGAGCATCAACAACAACGATTTTATTTCTTACCCACCTCTCCTCATGGCTAGAGGCGGGCTACAACATTGGTAAAACACATAATAATTGTAAATACTATATAAAATATGCATATCGAAATGTATTTTTACAAATACACATATTAAAATACATAGACCAAAGATTAAAATATAGGGTACACAAGACACAAGTTTAAAATGCATGGTTAAAACTGGCTGGCAAACCTTTCATGAAACCCCCCGAACCCTAGACATATGGAGGGATGCTCAAGTCTCATTTATAAACAATAGCATATTAAAATGGTTTCTCTTCTATGAATTGGCAAAATCTAGGTTGGGTTGCTGTTGCTGTGAGTTTTCTGGGCTTTATGGCCACGTTCCAGAAGCTTTCACTTCTGACGTTTCGCCTGTATCTATGGCAGGCATCCCCAGAGGTCTGTTGGAAACCAGGTAAGTGGAGTTTATATATCTGTAGAATGTCCAGGGTGGGAGAAAGAACTCTTGTTTGTTGGAGGAAAGTGTGAATGTTGCAACTGACCACCTTAATTAGCATTCAATGGCTTTGCATTCTAGGTTTGCTTTCTGGATGAGGAGTGGGTGAGATTGTTAAATCGTGGATGGCTGAATCCGTGGATGCAGAGGCTCAACCTCTTAAGCACATTCTTACTGATCTTTTCCTTCTTCACCATGTAAAAGGCACCAAGAGAAATTGAAAGAGAGAGAGAGAGAGAAAAGGATGGTATTGAATTTTGCCATTATTATGTTGTAAACTGCTTTGAGTCCCCCAAGGGGTGAGAAAAGCGGTATATAAATGCAGTAAATAATAATAATAAATATTTCCCAAATGGAGACAAACAAACACATTGTTTCCCCCTTAACAGAAACAATCAATCAATCAATCAATCCCAGTGGTTCTGCTGGAGGCTTAAGAAGAATCATGTCAAAAGTGAATCCCAGGACCCTTCCATACAGCCATATCACCCAAAATATCAAGGCAGAAAATCCCACAATATATGCCTTGAACTGGGTTATCTGAGTTCACACTGCCATATATTCCAGTTCAAAGCAGATCATGTGGGATTTCCTGCCTTGATATTCTGGGTTATATGGTTGTGTGGAAGGGCCCCCAGATGACGAACTGTATGGAGGCGAGGAGGAGGAGGAGGAGAACAGAGAACTGTGTGAAGGAGCATTGCGGCCTGGCTCCCTTCCCATTGAAGCCTTGTTGGAGGAGACCTCAAAGGCCATCTAGTCCAACCCCAATCTACCATGCAGCAAGACACAATCAAATCACTCCTAACAGATGGCCACTCATTCTCAGCTTCAAAACCTCCCGAGTAGGTGACTCCACCGCATTCCGAGGAGGCAGCATATTCCACTGTTGGATAGCATAAATCATCATCATTTTCAGGGCAGAAAATAAAGAACAACACTCTGAAAACGGGAATTCATGACATGAAACAATCGGGGCTAGCTAACACCTCCCAACAAAGGATCCCCCCCTTGCAGGAAGCAGCAAGACGATTAAATGCTAATCAAGTCGATCAATTGCAACACTTGTCTCCAACAGACAAGAGTTCTTTCTCTCACAGATATATAAACCCCACTTGCCTAGTTTCCAACAGACCTCACAACCTCTGAGAATACCTTCCATAGATGCGGGCGAAAGGTCAGGAGAGAATGCTTTTGGAATATGGCCATACAGCTCGGAAAACGTACAGCATAATCGTTTATTTTAATCACTGTATCCATTTGTATCCCACCTGTCTCCTGACAATGGAGCTGGCGATACATTAGGATAAGCATGGGCAAACTTGGGCCCTCCAGGTGTTTTGGACTTCAACTCCCACAAGTCCTAACAGCCTACCGGCTGTTAGGACTTGTGGGAGTTGAAGTCCAAAACACCTGGAGGGCCCAAGTTTGCCCATGCCTGCATTAGAAGCATTTCGTTTCCCTTGTTGGCTTCTTTGCCCTCCCTGTTCCAGCCCAAGGCGGGATCCACGAGAGGAAGGAGGAAGGAAGGGACCGCGCTGGAGGCGCACGGAGAGAAGAAAGGGAAGGAGGGGAGGGGAGGGGGTGAGGCCCCCCTCGAATGAGCCGGGAGGCGCCCACGTGACCCCTTCTTCCTCGTGCGAAGGGGCGGGGGGGGGTCTCTGGGGCGCCTCCTCCTCCGCCGCAGTCTCCTCCTCCTCGCCGTCCGTCCGTCTGGGGCGCAGTGGGTCGGGCGCAGCAGCGATGGCGGAGGGAGGCGAAGGCGAGGAGCTGCTCCGTCCGCCGCTGCCCTCGGCGGGGGGCTCCCCGGGGCCGAAGCGCCTCTGCTCCCGCGGGGTGGCGCTCCTGGTGGAGGAGGCGGCGGCGGTGGAGGCGGCGGCGGCCCCGCCACGGCCTGCCCCGGGCGCCCCCTCTTCCGCCGCCGCCCCGGCCCCCTCGCGGCCCCTCCTGCAGCCCGAGTCCCTGCTCGACGCGGCGGCCAAGCGGGTGGCCGGCAGCTGGGCCTTCGAGCGGGTCGAGGGCCGCTTCCAGCGCATCCCGGAGCCCGTCCAGCGCCGCATCGTCTACTGGAGCTTCCCCCGCAGCGAGAGGGAGATCTGCATGTACTCCAGCTTCCAAGCCGGCCGGCAAGGCGCGGCGGGGAGCGGCGGCGCGGCGGCGGCGGCGGGGGGCGGCGGCGGGGCCGGGGAAGAAGGGGTCGCCGCCGCTGTGGGCACCGGGGGGGCCGCCAACCCCGCCCCCGTCCCCACGCCCGCCGCCGCCGCTCAGGTCCCCGGGCCCGCCGCCCCCGGCCTCCCCTCCGAAGGGCTGCCCTTCCGCAGAGGGATACGGCTCCTGGAGGCCGGCGCCGTGGAGAACGTCCTGCAAGTCGGTGAGTGAGAGGCGGGGGGGGGGGAGGCTTCTGGGCGCCCCGCACCTCTTGCGACTCACTCCCTCACGCCCACCTTCCTTCCTTCTCTCCCTCTTTCCTTCCTTCCTTCTTTCCTTCCCTCCCTCCCTCTTTCCTTCCCTCCTTCTTTCCTTCCTTCCTTCTTTCCCCCCCTCCCTTCCCTCCTTCCCTCCCTCTTTCCTTCCTTCCTGTCTTCCCTCCCACCTTCCTTCCTTCCTCTCTTCCTATACTTCTTCCCCGTCCCCTTCACGCTGTCAAATCTCATTCTTTCCTCCTTCCTTCTTCTCCAAATAGAACCCTAAGAGTTGCAAGAGACCTCGTGGGCCATCCGGGCCAACCCCCTGCCAAGAAGCAGGAAAATCTCATTCAAAGCACCCACGACATCCAGCCTCTGCTTAAAAGCCTCCAAAGAAGGAGCCTCCACCGCACTCCGGGGCGGAGAGAGAGAGAGAGAGAGAGAGAGAGAGAGAGAGAGAGAGAGAGAGAGAGAGAGAGAGAGAGAGAGAGAGATCCATTGCTGAACAGCCCTCACTGTGAGGAAGTTCTTCCTCATGTTCAGGTGGAATCTCCTTTCCTGTAGTTTGAAGCCATTGTTCCGTGTCCTAGTCTCCAGGGCAGCAGAAAACAAGCTCCCTCCCTCCTCCCTATAACTTCCCCTCACATATTTGCACATGGCTATCATGTCTCCTCTCAGCCTTCTCTTCTGCAGGCTGAACATGCCCAGTTCTTTAAGCCGCTCTTCATAGGGCTTGTTCTCCAGACCCTTGATCATTTTAGTTGCCCTCCTCTGGACACATTCCAGCTTGTCGACATCTCCCCTTCAATTGTGGTGCCCAGAATTGAACACAGTGTGATTCCAGTGTGGTCTGACCAAGGCGGAATAGAGGGGTAGCAGGACTTACCTGGATCTAGATGCTATACCCCTATTTGTGCAGGCCAAAATCCCATTGGCTTTTTTAGCTGCCGCATCACATTGTTGGTTCATGTTTAACTTGTTGTCCAGAAGGACTCCAAGATCTCTTTTGTACGTACTATAGGCATCCCCCATTCTCTATCTTTGCATTTCATTTTCCTTCCTCCCTCCCTTGTCTCCAGGACCACACTTTCCTTCCTGCCAGATCCCATTCCTTTTGCATCCCCCTCTCTCCACTTTTCCCCTTTCCAACTCCCCCCTCGCTTCTTTCTTTTTTCCCCATTTCTTCCTTCATGTCTTCATCTCCTTTTATTTCCTTTCCTCCACCTCCTCCCACAGTTCTTCCTGGTCCCCTTTGTGGCCGCACTTTTCTTCCTGCTGCATCCCATTTCTCTTACTCTTCCCTCCTTTCCAAAATCATGCTGCTAAAGTGGGGTGAGTGGGCGACTGAGCGCAGCCCTCCTGCCTTTCCCTTCCCCAGTCCATCTCCCTCTTTCCCTCTTTTTTCTCGTTTCCCCCCTTTGCCCCTATTGGTTTTTCGGTGGCACTTTCCTTCTGGTCAAATCCAATTCCCTTTTCCTCTTCCCAAAATATTCTCTTCTTCGTGTTGCTGAAGACTTTCATGGGTTGCTGTGACTTTTCCGGGCTGTATGGCCATATTCCACAAGCATTCTCTCCAGACGTTTCAGCCACATCTATGGCAGGCATCCTCAGAGATTGTGAGGTCTGTTGGAAACTAGGCAAGTGGGATTTATATATCTGTGGAAGGTCCAGGATGGGGGAAAGAACTCTTGTCTGTTTGGGGCAAATGTGAATGTTGCAATTGGCCACCTTGATTAACACTGAATAGCCTTTCAGCTTCAAGGTCTGGTTGCTTCCTGCCTGGGGGAATCCTTTGTTGGGAGATGTTGCTTGGCCCTGATTTTTTCATGTCTCGAATTCCCCTGTTTTCTGAGTGTTGTTCTTTATTTACTGTCCTGATTTTAGAGGTTTTTTTTTTTACTACTGGGAGCCAGATTTTGTTAATTTTCATTGCTTCCTCCTTTGTGTTGAAATTGTCCACATGCTTGTGGATTTCAGCTGCTTCTTTGTGTAGTCTGACATGCTGGTTATTAGAGTGGTCCAGCATTTCTGTGTTCTCAAATAATATGCTGTGTCCAAGTTGGTTCATCAACAAAAGATTCCCTCAAGCAGAAATCAGCCAGGCTTTGAAGCTGCAAGTCTTTTTGATGCTAATTAGGCTGATTAATTGCAGCATTCACACTTTCAACAGATAAAAAGTTCTTTCTCCCACCCTGAACACTCCACAGATATATAAACCTCACTTGCTTAGATTCCAACAGACCTCATAACCTCTGAGAATGCTTGCCACAGATATGGGCGACAAGTCAGGAGAGAATGCTTGTGGAATATGGCCATACAGCCCGGAAAACTCACAGCAACCCAGTGATTCCAGCCATGAACGCCTTCGACCACATATTCTCCTTTTTCTCCCTTTCCAACTCCTTCTCCTGTCTTCCTTCCCTCTCTTCTTTCCCCTTCATCTCTCCTCCTCCTCCTGATGTGCTGCTGCTGCTTCTCCCCTCCTCCCCGAGATCCCAGCCTTTTGTCTGGTCTGTTTGTTGTTTGACAGTATTTTCCCGGAGGGCGGGGGTCTTCTTCCTCGGGTCCTTTTTCACCAGCCAGAGCCTGGTGATGCCTTGAGAGGAGAGAGGCAGCTTTCTTCCCTGTCATTTTGTTTGTAAAGGAGGGTCTTGGGAAGGGGGAGACTGGGGGGAAGTTTGCAAGAGGAGGAGGAGGAGGAGGAGGAGGCAGCTGCTAGCACTGGCTTTAGGGAGAAAACCCACTCTAAACTCTTCACAATATGATTTCCATGGTGTTTGTGCCTTCCTGTGGACTTACTGAATTTTGTAGCATTTTGACCCCTTGATTTTCTTTGGCAAGACATATTCAGAGGTGGTTTGGCCAGTGCCTTCCTCATAAATATAGCTTCCTGCACCTGGTGTGCACTGGCTGCCTCTCATCTGAGTACTGATGATGTTCTGCACCATGTTGTTTGTATATGTTGAGTATCCTTTCCTTGCCTGAAACGATTTAGAAATATTTTGAGATTTTTTTTGGGTCTGTTTTGGACGACCTGTATTTGCATAGACATACATAAGGAGCCTGCAGAACTTGCTGTCCTAAAGGTTGACGGTTCGAATCCGGGGAGCGGGGTGAGCTCACGCTGTTAACCCCAGCTTCTGCCAACCTAGCAGTTCAGAAACATGCAAATGTGAGTAGATCAATAAGGTACTGCTCCCGCAGGGAGGTAACGGCGCTCTGTGCAGTCATGCTGGCTGCACGACCTAGGAGGTGTCTACAGACAACGTTGACTCTTCGGCTTAGAAATGGGGATGAGCACCAACCCCCAGAGTTGGACACTACTAGACTTAATGTCAGGGGAAAACCTTTACCTTTACCTACATAATGATGTGCTATAGAGATTGGACCCCAGTCTAAACACGAAACTCATTTTATGTTTCATATGTACCATATATACATTGCCTGAACATAATTTTATGCAATATTTTATTAATAATTTTGTGCAAGAAACAAAGCTTTGTACCCTAACCACCAAAAAAACCCGAAGGTGTCACTATCTCAGCCACCCATGTAGACAATTTGGATATTGGAATACTGTATTTCAGATCTTGGAATTCCAGTTAAGATCCGCGCATCCTGTGCAGTTTACATTTCCTGCATTCACAGAACCTCTTACAAAGCCTCTCATCTCCATCCTCTTTCATAATCCTATAGCAAAAAAGTCCAGGTGCAGATAGACTGGGTTAGAATAAGCTACTATATATATTCTTCTTGGTCCTTGGCTTTGGAAAACTACAGTCTGAAAGAATTGTCTGTCTTCAGCCCAGATACTTATAAATCTGATTAATGCAACACAGAGATTATTTCTGAGAAACAAAACAGTTAAGGGGGCGTGAAATGTTTTACCTTTTGCATAGTGCCTGGATATTTGGAGTTTTGTTCCATTCCACATTTCTTGCTGTGTGTTGCATTGATCTTCGTTCCACTGGAAACCAAAAATGAAAATGAAGCTCTTGACTTTCATTGACATTTAACACAAGGTTCATTATTATTACTTTCCTTGTCATAGACTTGTGACCTAGTGAAAGGGGTTGTTTCTTTCCATCACAGCTAGCCTTGAAATCTGTTTTCACCTATTTCAGGAAAATAATCAGTTTTACATTCTTTGGGAAAATGAATGAAAGGAGGCCTTCTTTCATATTGGTGATGAGATGGAATTTATTTTTCAAATGTGAAATGTAAATTCATTTTGTATCGAGGCCCATTACCATGCATAAGAAGTACAGTCTGGGATTCCCAGTTCTTGTATTCCCCAAAAGAGAAAGAAAGAGCAATGATAAAACCTAGTAGTCCGAATGGATACTTAGATTTTGAAAAAAAAATATCATAGTGCCCTTTAACAACATAAAAAATAAATTCCACCTTGAATGGTTATTATTTTTCGACTATGACACATTGATATGTTCCCCCCAATAAAGACTTTGGTTACCTGGATTTTTATACATTAATAATTTCCAGTGCATCTTTAAGGTAGTTAAGAACAGAAAAGGTGACACGAAACAATGTTATAAGAAGAACACTAGCTCTCAGGAATCAGAATGAAACATTTAATTGACCACAGAGATTGCCACCCTTATATTATGGAACATTTCAATTTTATTTGCATTTCAGTAGGGAAAAAATGTGTGATTAAACTTCTTATCCAAACAGGCATGAAATTGGCAGTAGATTTTGCTGTTGGTGACTCATATGTGGATATTGTGACTGCAAATCACAGGATTTGTTCTCTACTGTGACTTTATTAGGACCTAGTTTTTTCAAAGACTTTTAATAATAATAACATTAATGTTATTACTTATAATGTTATGCATTAATAATTTTCAGAGACATTGCTCACATTTCTTGCCTTAGGAAACTACAAAGTACAGTAACTTGTTTTCTATTTTATTATTAGTATTTTCTGCAGCAGTTGGAAAGTCTGCTCTAAAGATGCTTATTATTAAAATATTAATGGAGAAAGTAGATACTGCATTTTTTAAAATAACAAAGGAGAGTTTTTTGGTCAAAGAAAAGGAAGGAAACTAGCAGTTTTGTAAAGCTGCAATATTAATCAAATGATCTGCACTTTCAGAGTATTTATGTAGGCCTTGTTATGCTTAAGTAGATGCCATGAAGATGCATATATCCCTGGAGCTATGATTGCCTGAAATGGTCTCCTGGACTGTCTCCTGACACTTTTAATGTGGCTTTTCTTCAAAACAATTGTCCCCAAAATACAAAATCTGACTGGAAACTGACGCTAGTTAAATTTGTTAAATTCTCTTGCTAAACTGTTTTATCATGTTAATGCTTGCAACACAGAGCTGGTAGCCTGTACAGTGAATAACAATAAAGAAAGGTTATCAACTTTGTGGAAGCTCTCTTCCACCTCTGTTAAAGTTTGCATGCTATACATAGCAGTTTGGGGGAATGAGATGAAAGGTTGCTTATTTAACAAGGGAAGGAGCTGGCGAACATTTGCATAATGCTGTAAGCCTCTTCCTAGAGAGAAGCTGAAAGAGAATTTAAATAAAACAAAATGCTGTGAAAGTGATGAATGTTTATCTTGCCCAGATGGCGGGTATAATGCTTTCCATATCTGTACTAGTAACCACATCCATTAATGTTTAAGGTAGTATAAGCCTAACCAACAAAGTGGTTTGTTGATCTTGGAAGCATTTGCATTGAAATAGGAACTTTGATACTGGTGTGCATATAAGAGTCTTTATAGTTAAGGGGCGGGGTGAATCCCATGGTCACCAAATAAAAATGGTTATTAATTTACAGTAAAGGCCACCTGCAGGTCTGCATTTCTATATATTCATATTATGACATTATTCAGTTGAGGTATTCTTTGATCATGCAAATTTAGTACTGTTTCAGAGTAGCCAATGCTGTTTGAAAAAACAAGCAAGGAAATATTTATTCTGAAGCTATCAAAAATAATAGAGGTGGGCTGGACAAAAGGTTTTATATTTAACCATTTAGTGTTTGCTATTCTGGAGGTATGGAGAATATATGTAGTCATTTAATAATTCCTTCAGGCTTAATAAAATTTAAATACAGCTTAAGACTAATCTCAGTAGGGTCATACATTAATTTTTCAGGTTTAAAAACTTCTGGACACAAACATTCTTGTGTTTTTAATAGACTGCTGTTCACAGTATAATATGTGCCTAGCTCTGCATGGTAACAGTAGTAATGTTTTAAAACTGCTGGACAAATTCTAAATCTTAAAGAAATTGGACTGATCTCAGACATGTTCTCTATAAGAAATCCCTCTCTTCAAACATTACAAAAGCAGGGATGAATTTGTAATACAGTGAATTCATATAAATATGTATCTATGTCTGAAGAAACCTTGTTTACTGATAGTTAATTTACCAGTATCAATCATTAGAAAACATCCGCCTGCTTGTTTGTATTTATGAATAGTTTGTGTTTGAGTTGTCATGCTTGTATATTCAAAAGCAAGTGCTTTAATGGGCGCTTGTGTTGCTTTTTGTGATCACAGGACTATTTCAGGCAAGGAACGGTAATTTCTTACATGTATAAACAAGAACATCAAGCTTATAATATAGAACATATCACTAGAAAATCTGAGCGATGCATCTTGCCATGTTGCTCTTACAGAGAATTTTGTAGTTCTGAAATAAAAGTTTGCTCTCCAGCCATACCACAAAAAGAGATACTACTTTTAGCAGTGAAGAAGAGTTGAAACGTATTGGGTTGGATCCAGGTGGGAAATGTATATAACTTTATTGGGAGTAAGTCCCATTGAACTCATAGAAGTAAATCCCGTTGTATAGTTTTGACCAACTACAAATATAGTTAATAGTAAGCGAACACACCAAGACTTAAGTGCAGAACTACTTGCAGTTTATAGGTTCCCTTCTCAGATATGGGACAAGTAATATTTGCCGATGAAATCTACTCCTGTTAAATCCTATCTTTCAAGCTGATATATGTCAAAAGTGAAGATTTTGGGGAAAAATAAAAGGAGAAAGAGCATATAGTACTTTGCTAAATTTAGCAAAACAGTGGAAAGGAGGAGGAAATGGGTCCTTTGCTCCTGGGAAAAATACGATAACTGCTTGTTGATGTTCTTTCCCATTGACAAACAAAAGTGTACTTATACATTGCTAAGGGGTTTGTGAATAGCTCTTAAAAATCCTAATCTATATCAAGGTTACTCTAAAATAAGTGCCATTGATTTTTAGTGGACTTTACTACCTGTAAGTGTTTACAGTTGTAGCCTGGATTCCCTATAGTCTTGCTTGATTCAACCTTATAGATATGTTCCTTGTTCTGGAATTGCACGTTCCAATGCCCAGAGAAGCATGCTTATGTTTAAGTAGTTTCAGTGAGAGTATTTTTTACTGTTAAAAATACAAATATACTACAAGGAAACATCATTGAAACTTTTGTCTCGCATATAAATGTGACCCATTATTGTTGACACTCTCTGAAAACAGAAAAGCTCTCCATCTCACCGGAGATCTAGCTAATGTAAGCCAGAGCACCAAAAAGAAAATAGGGATTGTTGCGACACGAGGGGGTGGGGAAGACATCCGCTATGTTAGGGTTAGGCCAGGATTTGAGGTTTCCCCTGACTTAGGTTAACCGTGGGAAAGGCTACATTCAGGTGGCCTGCTCCACGTTAACCCAGATCAGTTCTGTGGAGCATTTAGCGGTCACAGGGCTGATCCAAACCTACAGCGACTTAAGTGGATGGTGTAGATGTGTTCTAAGAGATCAGGTAGGTAGTCAGGTATAAGATGTGACATCATGAGACAGAATGGTGAGTTGAGTGATGTCACAATCAATACATGAGTGATGGTTTTTCCATAATGTTCAGTGAAGCCTTCCCCAATCTGGGAGTCCTTCAGATGTGTTATATTGCAACTAACATAATTCACTAGCAAAATGTAGTCTTATGGATCTGAAACACATAAGGCAGGGTTACTGGTGTAGTCCTTGTATATTGTTTGTCCCACAAACAGCTTGCAAGATTTCTGTTGTAGTAGAGCCTGTGAGTAATGTTACAAACAGTAGTATGGGTGCCAGAAGGGGAAAAAGGGTTATTCGGGAGCAGGAATCTGACGATGAGCAGCAGAGAAAGAGGATCCAGGACATACAGCACCTACAGATGAAGAGTCATTTGAGGAATTCTCTGGGGATGATGGGTCAGTGAGTGAAGGAGAAGCAGGAGACACCATGGATTGGACTAAGATAAGAGAAGTGCAAACTATTTGTGAGGCACCAACAACTGGTGATACCTTTATGGGCTTCTCTGGGAGTGAAGACTGGCAATCAGGGGATCCAACTGATTCTTGGGGGGATCTAAGTCTTGACAGGAGATGGAGGAATTGGAGGGAGAGTCAAGGGAATTCACGCAAAGAGCTGGAAGCAGCTGTGGGGGATGGTGATGGACGTTGGTCAGTTCATCTTCTGATGGTGATTTGTAGATAAAAGTGGGTTCAGGGATGCAGAGTCCTTGCAGAAGGCAAGGTGTTGATGTGCGTTCGTGTGCTAGGTGCTGTGTATTGGGAAAGTTTCTTGTAGTCTTGCTGCTGCCTGTTTCATGTTCGGCGTTGGACTCGGATCTGCAGTTTGGACCTGAACTGGTTTGGCTAAAGATGCTGCTTTTCGCTGCTTTGGATTCCTCCTGCTTCGACCTTGGACTTCGGCTGACAACTACCTTTGTGAACCATTTGTGTACTGTGCCTTTTTGTTTTGCCTTAGAGCGCTTTGTTTGACTTGTTGCTCTTCACATCCAGTTGATTTGGATTACATTTCTGTTTACCTTTTGGACCAGGTCTGGTTTGGGTTTTTGAGTTTTGACCAGTGGAACTGCATTTAAGTATCCCTGCGTCCTTTTTCTTTTGTTTCAATAAACTCTGTTTTGAAGACACTTTTAAGTCTGGCCCTTTAAGGCGTCTGTGATTCCAACAATTGCATAGTAGAGAACAAGACAGATATGTGGGAAAGCTGCTACACAAATGCAGGCTGCAGTGGCTGTAACATATACGTTGTTATAATTTTTAAATTAATCAATTTCTATTTGGCTCTTTGCATCCACTAAGCCATATCACTCACTTGAAGGGTAAATTCCCAGAACATTTTAGAAGTAGGACTGGTAGAAGAGATTCTCTTGAGAGATTTTTTTGTGTGTGTCAGGAGCGACTTGAGAAAGTCACTTCTGGTGTGAGAGAATTGACCGTCTGCAAGGATGTTGCTGGGGACGCCCGGATGTTTAACCATCCTGTGGGAGGCTTCTCTCATGTCCGCATGGGAAGCTGGAGCTCATCCTGCTCCCTGGATCTGAACTTCCGACTTTTTGGTCAGCAGTCTTGCTGGCACAAGGGTTTAACACATTGTGCCACTGGGGGCTCCTTTCTGAGAGATAGGCAACAAGGACACAGTTTAGCCACACTTAAACTTCAAGTCGAATTGACATTTTTGAGAGAGCACTGCAAGGCCATTATACTATACTTTTCCTGTGAAGTTAATATGCTCTAGATGTGCTTGATTGACAGTCATTAATATTCATTTTATTGACCTTAAAATTAGATATTTTCTCCATGGGTTGTTCTGTTATGAAGAAACACTGACTTTTCCTAATGTGTTTGAGAAAGGGTCATGGATTCAGTTTTGAGAGGCTAAGTGTTGGCTTTTAACATCTTAATTTGAATTAAAAATAAGATTTTGTTTTAAATAAGGTTATATTTAAAGAGAGATGTTTAATGTAACTGCAGTTAACAAAATGAATATCTCATTTATGAATTTACTCCTCCTCAGTTATAATTTTAAAAATACAATTTGCTTGTCATATAGTAGTAATCAGAGGATTAAAAGGGTATGTCATAGAAAGGTTTTGGCACGCACAAATTGGAGCCCTTTTGGTTTAATTCTGAATTTGTGATGTAGGGATTTAAATATTGGAATGGCTAGCTACTTTTGATATGATTTACTTATTATGATTGTTTTCTAGATTTGATTGAATTGTGGGTGGGTATTTTCTGATCCCAATGAGCAAAATTCATTTACAATCAAATGCTGTGGCAAAGCCATTCCTGTAAGAGCTATCTATGAGAACATCAAACACATCTTTATAAAATGCATGATTACAAATTCACAGGTTAGAAGCACATGGAAATGAAAAGTAGAATTATTGCACTATAATTGCGTAGTGTAAAAAGTAGAATAAAACTAAACTAAAATGAAATGAAATAGACGTAAAGATGTGCTTTTTATTTTATGGGATATTACCTTACTCACATGTATTACAGTGGAGGGCCAATTTGCAGCCAGAGTAAGCATTTCCTGTTTGAGTGAATCATCATTTGGAGAAAAAAAAATCAGGGAAAAAATTGTGTAGAGGAACAAGGCTCTGCCCTTCTAGCACTGCTGCCTTTGTACTTTATTCATGTCTGCAGTAAACAGTGCCACCTCCCTTAGGTCCTGTGTGAGCTATTGCTGTCAGCTAAGCCAGCCTTTTAGTTCTGTAAGCAATTGTTTTTGATACTCTTTCAGAGTATTAGTTAGGAGAAGCGGGTAAGACATAAAATTATTATTATCATCATCATATCATATCATACCACATGGATGGGCAACTGCTTTGGTGGGTTGCAGTTAGGGGCGTTAGTCTCTAATGGGACCAAAAAGAGTTTCCCAATCCAATCTTAAACCCCAGTAAAAGACTGGTCCTTTTAGGGACCAGAGGAGCAATGTTGCTATGTTTCATCTCCCAAGATGTTTTAAATTCTGGGGAAGGGGCTTTTTCCAACTTGAAAATAAATTGGAGTTGACTATTGGTGTTTTTTTAAAAAAATTCTAGAGGTGTACTCAGTTCTGTGGGACTTATTTTCCCCACTCATAGAAATTCAGATAATGTCTAGGGGTCTTTGTAGGTGACAGTCAAGTTTTGAGAGTTAAAGTACATCGCTGGACCAGTCCAAAAACAATGCTTTTTTGTACAACTTCATAATAGTAAATATTTAGCATGCTTTATCATGTGTGGGCCCCTGGTGGTGGCGCAGTGTGTTAAAGTGCTGAGCTGCTGAACTTGCAGACCGAAAGGTGCCAGGTTTAAATCCCGGGAGCGGAATGAGCTCCCGCTGTTAGCCCCAGCTCCTGCCAACCTAGCAGTTCGAAAACATGCAAATGTGAGTAGATAAATAGGTACCACTCCGGCGGGAAGGTAACGGCACTCCATGCAGTCATGCCGGCCACATGACCTTGGAGATGTCTACGAACAATGCCGGCTCTTCGGCTTAGAAATGGAGATGAGCACCAACCCCCAGAGTCGGTCACGACTGGACTTAACGTCAGGAAAACCTTTACCTTACTTTATCATGCGTATGTGAAAGGATCATCCTATACACCTTTACTTAATGGGGATAAGTTTTCATAGTGTTTTCTTTTCTCCATGAAGCCAGATGCCCCAAATGCATTTGGAAGTGCATCAGATCCCTTGACAGTGATGAGCACTGAATCAAGAGAAGTTGCATCATGCTAAACTAGCTTTTAAACATATAACGGTTTATAGCTGCTAATAACAAGAGATACACAACTATGTTATGAAAACATTGATGGGCTTTGTCTTGCATACATCTTTTTTTTTTGTTTTAAAGATGCACATTCAACGAGCTCTTTTAGTAATAATTGATTATAAAGCCTGCCTTTGAAAATGATCAAAAACAATCAACTACTTCTTTCTTTGCTCTCCAGCACGAGTTGCTGGTGAGCAAAGAGAGACTTGCAACTATTTTTCTTGCAAATTAGATATCAAACATATATATGGTTTGCATGTATGCTTGAGTTCTCCTTACCTCAGTAGAAACTGAGCAGCTGGGTTAACCCAGACTCACAGTTGATGACATCCACAGATCAGGTTTCCGGCTACTAAAGGGAATAAAAATGCCCCAATGTGCTTGAATAAGAGAGGTTGAGAGGAACTCTGATGACTACTGGCTCAATATGGAGGGATGCTGTTTCTTCCTGCACTTGTCTTTCCTTTGCCTGTTTCAGTTGGGTAAAATAGCTGGGATGCAGGCTCAAACAAAATGAACGTTTTTGTTCGGATAGGCTTCCCCATGTTTTGAAAGAAATTGACTCTTCCAGCCATCTCTTCAGAGTGACAATGCAAATGGGAACTACTGTATGTATTTATGTATAAAGTGATTTCATATATAAGTCAAGGGCAAGTTTGGGGACCGAAATTATGGATTCTGCTATGACTCATGGATAAGACGAGAGTCCATCCACAGAGAGGGGAAAGTGCCAGGGTTGCCTCGGGTCCAGCCACCATTGTGTCCCCACCCAGACATTCAGAAATGGCAGGTGCAGCATCATGGTTTAGATAGTTGAGGTGGTCAGTGCATCTTTTAGTTTCTCCCACCAAGTTCTTGACTTTTTTCCATGATACTCAAAGAGAAAGAGATAGACCTCTTTTGATAGAAGAAAAGCTCATTGACCTGTGGGTATGTTGACTCAAGTTTTTTGGGTTGATTTTCTAACTAAAATTTATAGACTTACAAGTATATACAGGCTTCATAAAATGTAACTTTTCCATTGAAAAAATAATCTTGAGATAAATGTTTACGGAGATGCAAAAGTGGTAAATATTCCATTCCTGGAGAAAGGAACAATACAAATAAACTAAAATAGAACAATTAAAAATAAATAAATGCTATAGAAGATCAGGCAATATCTTCCAGGCATAACATGGAGTATGTTATGTGAAAAACAAATATTCTCTTCCTGTCAAACTGCAGTTGTGCAGAAAAGTACCAGGAAGCCATGATTTTTATTTAGCACTGATGGTACACATATTGCTGCGTGCCCCAAGAGGGCATGTCAATAGTGCTTATTCGGGGCTCTCTCTGTGTATTAAGTGAAATTTGCACTGTAACGATGTATGAAACTCTGACCTTTTCCCTGCTATCGCATTCTCTTATTTTTTATACCTGCATTTGTTTGGTATTACTTTATATTATCAAGGGTTCTATAAAATAAATTTCTATATGACCTTTATCTTTCAGAAAAGTTGGCTAAGCCATTTTAAAAGAAACGAAGTAGTCAGCAAACTGTACACAGCTCTGCTTTTTAAAGGATGCTAGGCTGGGCGAATGCTCAGTGGACTTTGATATAGGAGACAATATCTGTTTAAATTAATCTTTAATTAAAATGCTGTTCCTCTTTTTGACCTTATTAATCTCCCCAAGAAAGCACCTTTCATTGGTTTAAAAAGATAAAATTAAACTTTTATACAACAGGCTATGGTTAAAACGCTGCAATTAAATATACAGTAATTATATGGGATTTTTTAAAGCAGTTGTAAGTATGGGTTGAAAGTGTCAAAGGCTGATTTAAAATTTCATTTTCTATTGTTCCTTTTGCAAATATTTTGCACAATCATTGTATGGAGGCTAGGATACAACAGTAGCAAGCAAACACACCTTTTTCCAAATATGGGCAGAGTCTGGAAAGTAAGAAAAGGCCAAGGGCCCAAGGCATACAATTTTTTGGATTATAGGTATTTATAGATGGACCAATGAAACCAGTTTATTAATGGTAGGATATCAACAGTGACATTGTTGTAAATTATGCCAAGCATTTTTATATGGACAGTGTCATAGCAGACTAGCACCTTCTGAACATGGAAGATAAAACATGTTTCTTTATTGTTTTGTGTATTAAATCAGGAATAGTTTGCCTTTGAACAGAAAATGATGTAGCGCTCTTAAAAAGATTCAGGGTTGGATTCAGATATTGGTACTGTATATCCAAACAGATTGGTAAAAGAGGATGTTAGAGCAGATCAATGGTTATAAAATAACTAAGGTACTGTGCAATTACAATTAAAAACAACAACAAAAGAAGCCCAGACATGAATCAAGAGGGTAAATAAGGGACACACAAATGAAACAAATATTTAGCTAAATTGAATTATATTTGTATTGTGGTGATAGGGCCTTTGGTAGGCAGATGGAAAATTGCAATACCACATCTTTTCTTTGTAAACAGAAAATGCTGTTTTCCCCCTAAGTCTCTGCTAGCAAGTATCTGTGGGCATTCAAAGACATGACGGATTTGCAAGATACAGCTGTTTTTCAACATGGAAGGTCAGCATTATGCCAAATGTCCTGAAATGTTGTGTTATACCTGCTCCTGGCATAAAATGTCTAAGACTTAGAAGGGTTAACCCTTTTGGTAATGAAATAGATTTCACATCATACAGTAGTATATTATAAGATTTAAAGGGTGAGTGACGCAATTCTGCAAATATTCAATATTTTATTTCACATTTAGGTTGTGAGCTAGTTAGGGAGAATTTATAACTACTGTATTTAGAGTTAAATCAATTAAACTTTGTCTGCTTCATAGCATCCTTACATCCCTTTATATGTCATAAAATCATTTGTATGCCGAATTATCTTTAACATGGTGCTTTGATGAAAGTAGAAATATGCTGATGACTACATTAAAAGTCAATGTTAAGATTGTTTCACAAATACTGAAATTTAACTAGATTGTTATTGGTTACTTAGCATTTTATTTTAAATGTATGCAATACTTTTTTCTTGTCATTGAAGAGAAAGGGTATTGCAACATCTCAGGTCATCTTGTCAAGAGTATTATGTATGTGAGTAGTTTAGATGGAAATAGATCGTTCTTGTTCTGAATAAAATTAAATCTTGATCAATTAATGGGGAAAAGCCATGGGAAGGGCTTTTCAAGTAGATAAATCTACCATAGTTCTTTCATTATTTGTTTTAGTTGGCTTGGTACTATTCTGCTGTAAATCATACAGTTGATTCAGTACCATCTTAGCAATTAACTGCCATGCAGTAGTCTCGTTGCATTATAGTCATGCATATAAACAGTTATAAACGTGATGAACCAAAACAAACTGTTAGATTGTTATTGCTCTTAGCAGTTGGATTTATCGCAAATTGATATTAATAAAGAAAGAGTTTTATTACCTAATCATATCAACTTGAGTCAGATAAGAGCATTTACATAGAAATATAATGTTAAGGGGTGGAGGGCAAAATGCAATGAAGCCTTCTATGGTTGTGTGGACTGTAGGGGGAACCTCAAGCCAGCAAAGAAATATTATGGCCCAGCCTCATGAATGCAGGCCAACCATCTTTTATCATCATCAGGAGCAGGGTTCCTCAAAACTTTTAAACCAGAGGGACTGTTCATGGTTCCTCAGACCATGGGGGGGGGGGGGGAGGTCAAACTATAATGATTATAGTGGTATTTCAATGGGAAGAATGGGCCAGCTTTTGTCTGATGAAATAGTCAAGTTAATTAGGATTGTTGTTGTTGTTGTTGTGTGTCTTCAAGCAGTTTCAAACCTAGGGCAACCAGGTAAATGACCTTGGAGGCCTGCATCCAGCCTGTGGGACTTAGCTTGGGGACCTCTGATCAAGGGGAACGATTTGTTGATTGGTTGTTATAAATTTATATGTTCACATGCAGAAGAGCTAATAGCAGTTACAATGCAGTTCAGATAATGTTTAGTTCTCGCAGTAAAACTTGGTGTCGTTATGTTTGTCTACTTTTTTATTTAGGACAATGTCATACAGTTTTAGTTGCAATCCAGGGCAATTCTATTCTGTCCTTGAGCTGTTGTGTTTTATGTGTAAAAGCTAGTGAGAAATTACTTGAGTTATTGCTATGGCTGGCCTGGAGGAGTCAATGGAATAAAACCGCTATATTTTTGCAGACATTTAGAGCCATTTGTGAAGACAGATTGGATGAAAAAGAGCTCAAATGTTTATAAATGTAGGGTTTTTGGTGCAGTTCTGGGGTTATATTTTGTGGTCCCAGGAGCTTCTTGTGATCTACGGGTTTCACAGTGCCTATTCTAATTTTCAGTTCGTGGATAATGGGTAAATATCTCTCTCTCACACACAAACACAAATTCTATTAGGTCTTATACATTATTTCCAAGTGCTGAAAATAATGGCATTTCTCCATCTTCAACCCCATAATTGATGGGTTCTGTATCTCAGGCTTCACATGCCGCCTGAGATATGGAGTGTGTAAGCAAGGTGTAAACTAGAACTTTCCAAGTGTCACGGCACAGTGTGTCGGCTCCAGTGTGTAGGTGTACCACACAAAGGTAACGAGAAACCTCTGAATCTATATAAAATAAGCAATTAATCATATATTTTTTAAAAAAATATACAATGTATATATGTGTTTATATTTCTTATAAGGAGTTTGTTTCACTTCCAGGTTTGCCAGCAAAACTGAATTACTGTGTCATAAAACGATGCATGTCTAAGAAAATGTGCTACCAGCATTTTTTTTAGATCTGCATCTCCTGTAAACAACAAGTTCTGTGGGCTTTGGAGGTGGAGTTGGCACACTCCTTCCATTGTGCAGACCTCAAGTTACTTGAATACACACTCAACATTATTTCAGTTTGAGAAATGAATAGAAGCATGTAGTCAGGACAAAAATAGAGCCTGTGACTCGGTGTCCATCCGCATCACTTCCTGCGTTGGGAAGGTCCTGCTGAGCTTGCAGAATCTGCTAGACTCACAGCCAGAGAGGGGAACGGCAATGTGCTTCTTTTCTGCTACTGGCAATTGCAAAGCATAGTTTGGCTTTTGGTGACAATTCAGCTGCAATGTAAATCATGAACTAAGGTCAAGGAAAAGGGTAAACGCATGTCAAAACCTGTGACATTTGGGCTGAACAGTACACATTGCAGAACAGCATTAATGTCGATCTAAGCCCGGGTTCCTGTCTTCCATTACTAGTTTTTTCCTCTCTTCAAATGTTCCGTCATGGCATGTAAAAGATTAACCAGTTCTATAATGACAAGCCCAATGTATTTACTCTTTGTAATGTGTGAACAGATTAGTGGTCTTCCTGGCCATTAGTGCAGCTCTTAAAAGCAGGCACAGTAATTTTACTGCTGCCTGGAGACAGCCAGTTTTGCCCTTGGAGTTTATGATGTAACCGGAATGCATGTTAAAAAGGTTTGTTGTGTTCGGAAGAGAAGGGATTTTAGCAGGAATTCCCATTGTGTAAGGCAGGGGTCCTCAAACTTTTGAAGCAGAGGGCCGGTCTACTATCTTTCAGACTGTTGAGGGGCCAAATTATCATTTGAAAAAAAAAAAAAAAAAACGAAAAAATTCCTATGCATATTGCACATGTCTTATTTGTAGTGCAACAACAACAACAACGAAAGAACAATACAATATTTAAAAATGAAAACAATTTTAACCAACATAAACCTATTAGGATTTCAATGGGAAGTGTGGGCCTGCTATTGGCCAATGATAGTCAAGTTAATTAGGATTGTTGTTGTTGTTGTTGTTGTGTGCCTTCAAGTCATTTCAGACTTTGGCCAAGCCTAAGTTTAAAATTAATTATTTATTTACTGCATTTATTTACTACATTTATATCCCACCCTTCTCACCCAGAAGGGGACTCAGAGCAGCTGTATGTACATACAATACATTATATTATTAGCATAGCACAATAATAATAATAATAATAATAATAATAATAATAATAATAATAATAATACTTTATTTATATACCGCCCTATCTCCCGGATGGGACTCAGGGCGGTTTACAGTCATAAAAGCAACACAAACATTACATAACAACATAATACACATTATTAAACAAAGTACGTAAAATAATACAATTATAACAATAAATCACACTTACATGACCAGATCAAGGGGACGGGAACCATAAAACAATATATTAAAATACACATACATATACATACCTAATCTAATCTATGAAATTTGCAAAACAGATAGCATAAGCAATTCCTAACCTAATAAATCTGATTACAATGAAAGCTTGAGAATGAGCTTTCTTTTTTAGTCAAATGTAATACAAGATTCTGTACACACTGTGTAGTCAAATTCAAATATATGGCCTTATATATATTAGCATTATATATTAATATATTGAAATATACCACTATACCATTATATAATATGTAATATATAACATATAATTAATATTATTATATGGTATTATTATTAGTATTATATTGTATAACATAATATTATTATCAATATTATATGTGTATACAATATATTATATTATTAAAACTGATATAAAATATTATATTATAAAACTGAGGGCGGGGGCCAGGTAAATGAGCTTGGAGGGCCGCATCCGGCCCCCGGGCCTTAGTTTGGGGACCCCTGGTGTAAGGCATTAAAGAGACAGATCGTGAGTGTTGCGGTCGCCCAAGATGAACAGAGGCAGCATAGCATTTGTGCCTCATGGTTCAAGAAAAGGTGTGGCGTTTAAGTATGGAACTTTGGTGAGAAACTTAATTGGGATACTGATTTTTTACAAAAATATCTGCCATTTGAATCTGCTTCATGTTTCGCATCAAAAGGGAATGCCGTTAACTACAAAGTACAGTGTATCCATGGCCTTCTTATCTGTGCAAGATAAATTACAATTGTGTGGGAAAGACACTTCAGGGATTGAAGAATTTAATTAAATACATGGGGTTATGAATATGCATATGAATTAGATAGGGAAGACATGAAATGGCTTCAATACAACTAAAGAGAATATTTTTGACTTCAAACTGGATTTTCTTGTGTGTGCGTGTGTGTGCGCGCACGTGTGTGTAAATCTGAGTGTCAAGATCATTCAACATCTCTTCCTATTTTCCTAGGTAGTCTTGATGACATGGAAGGTTTCAGGTATGGTCCTAAACAGTTGAAATTATCCACAGCCGATCAGTTGTTGACAGACAGCCGGCAGAGATGGCACACTTGATCCCTTTTCTCTTATCCTAGCCTTAATGAACTTTGACAACAACCAATAGGGTAGGGATTGTGGTTATGCTGACCCAGATAAAGGGCTTGGAAAGCAATGAGGATGTATTTTTATTGTGCTTGAAAAAAGAGGGAGGATAATACAGACCTGAAAAGAGACTGGACAGCTTTGTGTCTGGATACTTTCTGTGATTAGATTATACACAGGCAGCATACATGGTATTGCTAAATCATTAACAAAGAGTTCCCATTGCTTTTGCAATCATATTAGAAGGGCTTTCCTAGTAAACATTGTAATGGCTGCTGGCATAGAATTCCCAATACTCTGCACGTTTTGATTGTTTTTCTTGTTTAACTTCCACTTGTGCCGATTGCTGGATCTCCTCTCATACCCTATTTGTGTGAAGAATGGTATTCTAATTTTGATTCTCAAAAAGGTTTTATTCATTCAGTTCTGATTCTTTTATTTATAAGCATTGTATACATTATCCAGAATTCTGAAATATTCCAGAATCTAAATTTGTTCATATGGTTGGCTGAAACAGTGACACCTCTCCTTTCTGATGGTTCAGTGTACACAAGTGTTGTTAATTGCTTACAGTTACTTAAAATGTTGTATAAAATTACCTTCAGGCTATGTGTACAAGATCTACTTAAACAGAAAATAAATATTGTGTTTAGATTTATTTTCCATCTCCAAGGCATATCATTTTGTACATATATACAAATACAGGCATACTGAAATACAAACTAAATAAATAAATCTGAACCCCAAAACCCAAGGATTTCAGGTAAGGGATACTCAATCTGTATAATTGTGTTTTTTTTTGCCATTCCACCTAACTATGGGATTTACCACAGTCATTGTTATAAATTTTGAGGAAATGTTATTAAAGGATTAACAAACAGATCCTGTCGATATACTGTATAATCTACATACAAATAGACCCTGTTTATTTGAATAAAATTGGATGGAAAGATATTTCATTGGTCTCAATTAACATAGCCATTTCTCACCTCTTCAGATTTGTTTGACAACTATGCTTTCCCTCGAGCATTTGAACATATAGAGCATATGTGTAAAACAAAATGCAAGCAATATCTTGTATTTTAAGTTCAAACTGTTAGAAATTCGCATTGTAGGAAAATAGATACAAACATTACTTAGTGTGAAAATGTCATGTAAGTAAGGTAAACTGTTCTAATATTGCAATTGGAAAAATGTTTTATAAATTCCACAAATTTCTGTATAAGAGGAAAATATAATGCCTCACACTCAATATGAAAAAGATGGAAAAAATGCAGGCATATTTCAGTGAAGCTCAATGAAACTGAGATGGAGAGATTGTTACATCCCTAGTATAGGATTCCAGCCAATAGATGGTATCAGATGATGGGATTGTGTTAATATGGGGAGGGGGATTATTTATCTTCTGTGAACCCTCCAAGTCGGCTCTGGAGGATTGCCGAACCTTCTGGATCTGTAAAGAGAAAAAGGCATGGAAAGTTGTTTTGCATGAACAGAAGTTTGTTCACAAAATGTTGGATTTAAGTAACAGCAGATGGAGCATTCAGTTGGCTATCAGACTTTAACAGTTACTGGGTCAGCTATTTTGAAATCATATCCTCTTTAGGCACATGTTTACTTGATTGCCTGTTGTCCATGTGGTGACTATTGGCTGAGAAAGTTTTGTGGTCTATTGTGTCATTGTAATAGATAGCGTTCAGTTACTTGTTTTCATAGTTAGCACTCGAATTAATGACTTGCACTGTTATGTTGTGTTCAGGGTAAGCTAATTTTGAAGTAGGAAAGGAGAGTGAACCTTTGATTGGAAGCCTATGCAGTCAGACCAAACACGTCTCAGATTTTTTTCTAGGACATATTTTTCACCCTGTCATAGTAAAGCATTCTGTTAATGATTGCCTATCCTTATTGGCTCTCAGAATGGTGAGATCATTCCAACCAAAGTCATTTATTTTGTGTTTATATTTGAAATAAAGCAAGTATTAAATAATAATTATGTTGGAGGAGGTTGCAAACCCTTTTGGAGCCCAAGCACTGCATTCCTTTGTTGGGTAAACTTCTGCTATTGGTAGTCAAATATAAGTATGCGGAGCTATCGACAGTGTTATGCGCAGTTTTAAAAAGTTATTTTTGTAGACTATAGCTTATAGAATAGACATGCTGACTGTGAAGTTGTAGTTGCAAGAAAGAATTGCTGTTTCAAGCTCTCCTTTCATCTGTGTCTCTCTATACACCTATTCATGCACATTCATCACCCCCATTCATTCATGCATACTCATATAAACAGCTTCTTCTTTTCTGCTGCTCAGCTGTTCCTTGTGTTGCTTAAATTACATGTCCCTATTATCCCTCCCCACTGTCACCCACTGGAGCAGTGCAGAAAACGGCCCAGTTTTCCAGCCATTCTGTGCTCTGTCAGCTCTGTGTGGTTGGCGAAGCAGAACACTTCTGCCCCTGACCTATTAACATTCTGTGCAAATGTCATAGAGGTCATCAGCCTGACAGAGCATCTCCCTCTTCACTGCTGATCATCTGAGCAGAGCGCATGGGTGAGAATAGAATGGAGGAAAGGTTAAAGGCTCCCTTCGTCCACTCTCTCCATACCACGCTGTGTCTTGTGGTTGTACTGCAGCACAGAATGAGTTGCTCTAGTAGGAATTGACTATCTCCTGGTATCTTGAGTCATTTGATGTGGTGGAGCAGGCGTCCCTTAGTTTTTTCCTGATGATCGATGAGAGGAACAAAACAATCCTTCAAGAATCTCAGCTCTCTTGAGGGGTCTCAACATAGTTCTCCTCTCACCTTTTCCAATAGAGGTTCCCCAGATTTGTGTAACACCCCCACCTCCATACTCAACTCTAAACATTTTTTGTCAAAAAAATTAACCCAAAAAACCCGGGTCACTTTTGCCACTGGTCAAGATGGGTATTGTCCCTTAACTGGTATCAAATAAGGAACTATCTCTTTCTCTGAGTGGAATGGTGGAAAGCAAGAGTTTGGTTCATTTTGGGAGAACATAAAATAAGCATTAACTCACTTTGCTCTCTCTGCCATGACACCACTTCTGGACTTTTTGGATATCTGGGTGTGGAAATGGTGCTTTAACCTCTTCTTAGAATGATCCTTATCCATTAGGTCTTACCCAAATCCATAATTTTGGCCTCAGAACTTGCTCTTGATTTATACTTGAGGTCAGTTTATAGAAGAGAATATAGTTTATATGCCACTCTCTTTTGCACATCTGAACAATGAGAGAGACATCAGGAATAAACTTTACAAGGTTCTTGAAATACAAAGATATGTGTAGTCAATAGAAAGACAAACAGTGTCTGTGATACTTCATAGTCACATTAATCTTTTTCTGTTTCATTTTAATAAGATATTCCCAAGGGAAAATAGTCTCTCTTATTACAGCAGTGGATTATTGCTTAAATATCAGTCTCTGGATTATATTTATTTTTTGACTATATATTCTTTTGTACAGATTTGTTAGTTTCTGCCAAGATTACAACTCATGTTTTCAGACTTTCCACATTCAGGAGTGACAAAGATAAAGATGTTCCTTTAAGGAAAACACAAGTAATTAGAACTCAAAGGAATTTTGTACCTTTCCCTGAGGTCAGAAATAAGAGAATTACAAGAACCGTAATGGAAACCTATTGGGTGACTTTGGGCAAGTCACACACACTTGGCCTCAGAGAAAGGGGAAAGCAAACCCCCTCTGAACAAATTCTGCCAAGAAAACCCCATGATAGGATCATGTTAGAGTCTCCATACATTAGAAATGAGGCACACAGCAACAAATATAATAGACTGGGGTAGAGGAATTTGGCGGAAATAAAATTGCAACTCTAAAATACTGCAAAGCAGCAGGAATGACTTTGAAGACGATGGAATTAATGTTTTCTAGATGTAAAGTTTTAAAGACACATTTTAGAAAGATTTGGAGCAGAATTTCAGTTTTATGCCATTCTTTGATCAGTTCTTTAAAAGTAAAAGAAAAGCAGTAAAAACAAACAACACAGTATATTGAATAATACATAATAAATAAAAATAAATAGAAAATAACTAGTAGTGTATCGAATAATGCAAATACACTTTAAAAAAATATAATTGTAGCAGGTAACAAGTTCTTATTTTCATCACAAAGACAAAAAAAATACAAAGACAAAAAATGTACAGTGATTTCCAACTATTTTACAGTGCTTACAGATCAATATATAAAAACTTCCTTCTCAAGCTAAAAAAATACTTCATACACTACTAATTCAAACCTATTAATTATTAACACCCACAATTATTACATTATTCTTTTTTTCTATAAACTGACAGTCAAGGATTCCTTGTCTTCAAAACAGCCACCAGTGATTTTTTTCAATCAAAGCAGATGATTTGTTCAGTCTCACTCAGTCATTCTATTTCAAGAGCCAGTTCTTTTTTTGTTGATATTATTACATTCTTCCATTTTTTGCATTTTGATGTAATTCCACTGCAGTAATCCTATACTGTAATAATCATCTGTTTTTCCTTTCCATTTGTTCATCCATCATAAAAAGTCAGGTTTTAGTTAAATATTAACTTTCAAAAACTTTCGTATTAAAATATGGAGCTCTTTGTTCAGTGAGAAACTTATTTCAATACATGGTAACTGCACAATAGGTCTTTTTCAATCATGATTATGTGAGTCATTAATTACCAAGTAAGTCTTGGCGATCAACATACAGTCCTATAGTTTGGATTTGTCTCATTCAATGGGTGAGGGAACAGTCCAGGAAACCAGAGTTAATAATAGTTTTCTCTTATGTTCAACCAAGAATTGTGGTTAATGACATTCAGAAAACCCAGAAAACATAAAACAATATTAAACCATGGTTTCCTGTCCTGGTTTTGTGCAGAAACCATTTACATTAATCATTTGGGTTCATATAATGGGAGGTAGTGATTAATAGTGACCTCTTGATGTTTTTCTCCACTTGTGGCTCCAAAGGAGGTATGTGTGGGAGCACAACCGCAGTGTATATTGTGCTACTTTAAGACAGGATTTGATTGTCCAGACTTGACCAGTGTATGAATGTGACAGAGCAAAGAAGAATAAATAAATACCAAAAGAAAGAGAGAGAACACTGGACTGCCATGTAGTGGATGTTAAATGGAAACTCCTCACTCCTCAGATTTTGAAAAGTATGGTTTTAATTGTAGATCAGCCTTGAAATCCATATATTTCAGCCTTCTCCTGAACAGTGGAAGACCTTGACTTAGTGGTCATGCATGCTGTATTACAACTAAGGACAAGAAACATTCCTTGGTGGGGAAACAAAGCCAGGCTTCTTGGGAATCAAATTTTTGTGCTATATTGTGCATTGCTTGCACACAATACATCATCCAATGATTTATTCAGTCATTGGCCCTATGGAACAAAGCAGTAGGAGGCTCACGTGAGCTGGCTTTTTAAAGTTGCTTAGCAGCCTGCAAAATGCAAACCACTTTGACCTCGCACAAAGGGTAGGGATTTCAGAGGGGCATTCACTACAGTTGCATGAACATGTACGTCATGTGGCGAAGAAACGAAATCGTTTGACCAAGCTTACCATTGCCTTAGGCTTGTATTCTGATAAAAGTAACACTGATCTCTCATTTCTGTTGTAGCTGTTCAGACTTCACCCTTTCCCCTTTTTTTGGCTGCTGAAGAATCATTAGGTAACTTAGATCAGGGGAAGATACCAGATCTATCATGTGTGAAAGGGGGTGGCACTTGTAATGTCAGAGCATAGTATTGGTTGATGCCCGGATGGATGTCTGTCTTGAAGCAACATTGAGGCAATCAGATAAAAGCCTTTTAGCCTATTGGATGAATTGAAAACACAATACAAACTGGGAATAGCTTTCAGCAAATGTCAGCCTGGGAATGACCCATCACTGCTGATTAAAATTTGTGGAAACAAATTACTGAGGCACACGGATGGCCTTTGTCATTTGAAGATTTGTTGGGAAATATTAATTCATTCCATAATCAAATGTAGAAAGCTAATGCTATAAACACCAGATGGAGATTTGCTGGACTGTATTCTGTGAGTATTAAAACATCAAAAAATCATTTTGCTTCTTAAACAAAAATCCAAGCTTATGCTTTCAGAAATAGCTTGTAGCACTAGAACGGGCTCATTCAGACTGCATGTGAAGTAATATATATTTGAATGTCCCACTATTGTAAAAATCATTTGCAGTGGAAAGCTGTCATGAGGAGAGATGTCTTTGCCTTCTTCCTGGCGCACAATTAATTATCAGTATGCAGAGAAAGCATGGAATGGTTTAATTTCCCCATCTGCACTTTAAAGTGGCTTACTTTGGAAAGGACTGTGCCACTCTTATTTCCTGAAAAGGAACTGGCTCGCAATGTATTTGAGAACTTAATGGGGAATCATTGTTGTTCGAAACAGGGGTTTTATTTAGATTTTCTGCTGATCCCCTAAAATTAGAAATACAATAGTTCTTCATATTTCCGGATTCAGTGTCCACACATTCAGTCATCCAGAGCTTGAAAATATTCCTTCTCCCCCCAATTTCCGTAAAGGCAGAGCTTGATTGTGCCATTTTATATAGGGAACACCATTTTCTTATGGCATTGTAGATAATGACACTTGAACATCCATTGATTTTGATACCCATGGGGCTCCTGAAAGCAAATCCTGCAGGTATCACTGTATTCATTCTATGAATAACTAGCTGCTTGTTATCCAATGTTGGAAAGCTAAACTGTGAAGGTATAATTTGTGCAGGAGAAACAGTGGAAAGGGATTTTGTGACGGCGCGAGTGGCGCCATCTATATGTTGGAACTATAAGTTTCAAGATTTGAATTGTTGTATCATGCCTGATTTTGCCCTTACCCTGTAAATGTAGTTGGATTGGTTATTTATATCTGTCAATCAATGTTGTTTGTACCTGTTATATTGCTCACTCAGCAAAACTGTTTGGCTCCACCTCTTCCTGGAGTAGGACTGTGTTTCCTCCTTTTCATTCCATCAGCAAGTTCTCTATCGGATGGACGTGAAAGAGAGGCTTGGCTCAAAAAGCCCTTCAAAAGTTACCTCTCAGCACCAATTCTGAGGTTCTTACCCTTGGGACTCACACTTCATGTTCAGGGCCAACCTGAACAATGTTGAGGAGTCTCAAGCGCCTTCACATCAGTCCTTTGGCAACAGAGGAAGACTCTTGTCTTCAGATATAGGTCATTGGACTGAGGCTGAGTTTGCTCCGGCATTCACAGCCAGAGAAAGAGGGATCTGGACAAGCTTCATGGACTTAAACAATCAAAGACTGTAATGTATATTTTCTTTTACCCCCTTTGTGAAGAATAAACCCAGTTTTTGAGTTAAGTTTGAGTCAGTGTTTTGGTCCTTGGGAGTTCCAGTTTCCCTAAAGGAGGGCAAGAAGCAATCCCCTGGGGAAAGATGTCACGTCCATGCCTCTTTCACTAAGAGTACAGCCCCAGGCGCGACGGCACAGTGCTGAGAGGACCCTTCTTTTCCAGCAGTGCTGAGAGAAGCCTTCTTTTCCAGAAGTACTGAGAGAGGAGCCTTCTTTTCCAGAACTGCTGAAAGAAGCCTTCCAGAAGTGCTAAGAAGGGGAAAGAAGGAGTGGAAGGGCCTTAAATTTGCCAAGCCCATAGTCTCCTAAAGATAAAGAAGTCAAAGGAAGCCCAGCCTTCAAAAAATTGAGACATTTACAAGCTTTCCCGCTTTTTTGCATCTCAAGCCACCAGCAAATTGCTACATCCAGCTCTTGCAGCTGCAGCAAGTTCAAGCCTTCTGCAAAGTGGATACATTTGCTAGAAGCCTAGCCTTTGCAAAATTGAAACATTTGCTAAGTTTCCCGCCTTTTCTGTTTCTCAAGCCAGCAAATCGCTACATTCAGCTCTTGCAACTGCACAAGATCAAGCTTTTTGCAAAGTAGATACATTTCGCCAGAAGTCAGCCTTTGCAGACCAACCAAGCCTCTTCCAGAAACCAGTTTGCAAAGCAATAAATTTCCAACCTTCTGCAGTTCCTGCCATTTCTTCAGAGCCTGCTGCAAGTTTATGAAAGCCCAGGCTTAACTTCTCAGTTAAGCAGCTGTTTTAATTGTCTTGTTTAAAGTATTGCATTGCCCTTTTGTGTGCCTTTAATTGTATAGTTATATAGTATTGCATTTTTGTACTGTTTGAAACTTGGGATAAGTTTCCTTTTGAATTACAGAATGTCAAGTCATAGCAATGAGATTTTGCAAACAAGGGTCAAATCCCCCCGCCCAGTCAGAGAAAGGCACCCCACAGAGAAAACAATGCTCTGCCTTTTGCAGCAGGAAGGCCAGCTTAGGCAGAGGTTTAACAGAGCTTGGCAAAACCTGCCAACCATAGCTGATGCAATAAGGGCATCCCTTTGCCCAAAGCAAAAGGAAATTCTTAGGCAAGAATTTGTAAAGGCCTTCAATAATGGGAGTGCTATTGCAGAAGAAATAATCTATGTACTGAACAAAATTAACACTCCAGAGTCTTTAGATAGGGCTAAGGAAATTTCTTTTAGCCTACAAGAAGAGAGGAGGCGCTACAGCGCGGTTCTATCTGAACCAGAGCCCAGTTCCTTATTCAAAGGTGCAGAAGAAAGGGTTCAAGGCTCCCCATGTGTAAGCCTTAGATCCAGTCTGCTCAAGATTCCATCTAATGATGCTAGCCTTAAATCCAAGCATTCATCTAGGCGTAGCAGTTCCTCCCAATCCACACACTCATTCATCAGTACTTCTTCCAAAGCAGCCCACTACAACAGAGAGGCTGTCCGTTTGAAAATTAGAAAAGAGGTTTTAGAAGCAGAGGCGTCTGCAGAAATGGCTAAGCAAGACCTTGCCTTCAATGAAGAGGAACTCCTCCTTCAACAGGCTAAAGCCAAGCAGAAACTGCTTCTAGCGCAGGCTAGGGCCCAACAAGAAGCTGACCTAGCACAGGCCAGGGCCCAGAGAGAAATAGAGCTTGCAATGGCTGAAGCCAAGCAAGATGAGTTGCAACGGGATCTAGATCTGCTTCAAGTAAAAAGAGACACAGCACAAAAGATAGTCAGGGCTAACATTCTAGCCAAAGCCCTATCACAGGAACTAACCCAAGAAAACCTTAGTTTTCTGCCAACACAAGAGCCTACAGCAAAGGTTTCAGCACATCTGCAACTGGAATCACCTGTAGTGCAGAGTCTTATCTCCTTTCGCCACCTTGAAGATCGCTCACCTGTTCCAGTGTTCGCAACTTCAAGGCCAGCCCATTCCTCAGAAGTACAGCAAAGCACGGCCGGGAGAGTGCCATCATCTCTGTCAGAGTCCATCCCTGTACTTAGGCCTCAGAGATACCACCTGTCTACTTGGGAACGAAAGGATGACGTCTTTCAACAACATCCAGATGTCCATTCAGATTGGCAAGGCATGGCCGGGAGTGAACCACCACATTCATCCCTGCATACCAAGTCAATTCTCCCATCGCTGAAGATAAAAGCTTCAGAGGTGCTGCCTGCCAGCAATCTACTGAACCCAGCATCGCCTACCATCGCAACAAGATGTGTTCAACCGAAGAACATTGACTTCGTCGGGCCACATCACACTCCTCAGATGTACCCTTACACACTGGAGTCTCAATTGGGTTCCCTCTTGAGAAATCCAAGAAGAGACATCAGAGACAAAGGCGTCCAGAAATTCACTGACCGACCGGATGACTACCTTCTGTGGAAAATCACCTTCATGAGGGCCATAAGAGATTTCAAGCTAGAAGCGGATGAAGAACTGTCCCTTCTTATGGCGTGGCTTGGACCCAGCTCAGCCGAGCAAGTAAAAAGACTTTATGCTGCTCATGTGGCAGACCCCCAAAGAGCTTTGTCCACAGCGTGGTCTCGCTTGGACCAGCGCTTCGGTGCGAGCACTGAGATAGAAGCATCTCTCATGGATCGACTCAACAGGTTCCCATCATTGAAGATGAAAGATTGCAAACAGATTTGGGACTTTAGTGATCTTTTACTAGAGCTAGCTTCAGCCAAAGGAAATCCAGAGCTGCCAGGTTTAGCATGTCTGGACCAGCACACGTCGCAGAGTGCCATTCTTCAAACTTCCTTTTCCTCTTCGAGAAGCTTGGGGGAAACAGGTGTTCAAGTACAAAGAGGAGAATGCAAATGTATACCCGCCCTTTACCTTTTTGGTGGATTTCGTCACTAGAGCAGCCCGTGAGAGGAATGACCCTCAGACAGGTCTTCTCGCTTTGTACCAAGACCTAAAACCTGAAAAGACCTCCAAAGAAGACAAAGCCCAGGGCAAAGATCTTAGAAGGAACTTGAGTGTCAAGATGACAGATGCAACTCCTGCAACTTCTGCTCAACCAGTCAGCAACAACACCATATCCTGTCCCATTCATCAAAGGCCACACAGCCTAGCTGAATGCAGAGAGTTCGCAAAGAAGCCTTACAAAGAACGACTCCAAATAGTTCAAAAGGCCAAGGTGTGCTTTAGATGCTGCGGCGCCACTATTCATTTCTCCAAAGACTGCAAAGAAAAGGTTAAATGCCAACACTGCAACAGCATCAAGCATTGCTCTGCAATGCACAACTTCGATTCCCCTCAATTCAAAGCAAAGTCAAATTCTCCTACCAAAGAAGAAACCAAAGAAGACCAAAAGCCTACAGAACCTCAGGTAGCCCTCAAGGCTCCTGCGGTTGCCTGCACCAAGCTTTGTCAAAATAGCCACAAGCCCAGGATTTGCCACCCAATCTGCCTGGCAGAGGTGTATCCAGACAAGCAGCCGTGGAATAAGAAAAGGGTCTACGTCGCCTTGGATGCCCAAAGTGACGCATCTCTTGCAACCCCAGAGTTCTTCGACATGTTCGATCTTCATACAGAGACAATAGAATACACCATATCCACTTGTTCTGGAAAGAATAAAATGAATGGCAGAGTTGCAACAAAGTTCAAAATCTCACCTGTCGGACAAAAGGCCAGGTACGATCTTCCTGACCTTATAGAATGCAGCCTGATTCCCAGGAACAAAGAACAGATAGCCACGAAGGAGGTGGTACAAGCCCATCCTCATCTCAAAGGTATTCAAGATCTAATTCCAGCTTTGGACTTGGAAACAGACATCGTCATGCTTATTGGTGCAGATTGTCCCACACTGTTCCGTGTTAGCAACCAGATTGAAGGTCCTAAGGGATCACCCATGGCCCAGCAGTTGCCTTTAGGATGGACGGTGTTAGGCCCAGTCTGCCTGAACAAGATGTTCCAGCCTGTCACTAAAAGGCCTTCACTAATGCAAGGATGTGCCAGCCACATCTCAGTTTGCTGCCAGGGAGTAATGCCCGATTACTCTTCCATCGTCGAAGTCACAGAGAGAGATGAGCAAACAGCCTTCTCTAAAAATGAACAGAAGTTCCTTGAGATGATGAACAGCCAAGTCACTCAAGTCTCTGAAGGTAATTGGATAGCACCTTTACCTTTCAAGCCGGAAAGACCATCTCTACCCAACAACAGAGATGTTGCCCTTCATCGTCTCCTGTCCTTAAGAAGAAGGATGCTAAAAGATCCGAAGGTAAAGACCCAGATCACCCAGTTTGTGGAAGACTTCTTCAGAAGCAACTACGCTGAACCAGCCAGCGTGTGTGCGGAGGGAGAAGAGCAGTGGCATTACATATCCACTTCAGAAAATCCGGCAGATGTGACATCCCGAGGAACATCAGCCGCAAAGTTGTCCAAGTCATCCTGGATCACTGGACCCAAATGTCTTCAAAATCCTTCCTTTCCAGAAAGCATTTCCGTGCTCAAAGACACTGAGTTGCCAGAAATTCAGTCCTGCAAATCTACCATCGATGGCCAAGACTTATCAAGGCAAGGTTTAAATCCAGCCAAGTTTGAAAGATTTTCAAAACTGACTAGACTTCAGGTAGCCATTGCCAGGCTCATACATTACATCACTACAAAAAACAGTGGTGCAATTCAGCCCCAAGATCTTTCAAAAGCCTCAACAGTCATCCTGAGATCCACTCAAAGACAGTGTTTTTTAGAAGAAATAGCTTGTCTAGAAAGAAAAGCATCCTTGCCCAAAAATAGTTGTTTAAAGGACTTGAACCCCTTCCTGGACAATGAGGGTCTCCTTAGGGTTGGAGGTAGACTAAAAGGAGCAAAGATTAGATCCTGTGTTAAAAATCCTTTTATTTTGCCACACCATAGCCACATAGCTCTGCTGTTGACACAGCATTTCCACACAAAAGTCAAACACCAAGGAAGGTCAATTACTCAGTCTGCCCTAAGAAACTATGGGTTTTGGATTGTTAGGTGCCAACGTAAAGGTTGGGGATTTGGTGTTACTTAATCAAAGATGCTCCTAGAAACCAATGGGCTAAGGGTATTGTGTCAAAATTATATCCTAGCTCTGACAATAGAGTGTGCAAGGCCCAGGTTAAGATCTAACGAAAAGGTTTCTTTGTTTGACAGGCCTATTAGCGACATGGTTGAGTTATTTTCACAAGACGTACAGTCTTAAAGTTATTAGAGTTAAAGGTATTTAACTCCATTTTGTTTAGATTTCCAAAAGTCCGGAAATCTAGGCCGGGAGTGTGACGGCGCGAGTGGCGCCATCTATATGTTGGAACTATAAGTTTCAAGATTTGAATTGTTGTATCATGCCTGATTTTGCCCTTACCCTGTAAATGTAGTTGGATTGGTTATTTATATCTGTCAATCAATGTTGTTTGTACCTGTTATATTGCTCACTCAGCAAAACTGTTTGGCTCCACCTCTTCCTGGAGTAGGACTGTGTTTCCTCCTTTTCATTCCATCAGCAAGTTCTCTATCGGATGGACGTGAAAGAGAGGCTTGGCTCAAAAAGCCCTTCAAAAGTTACCTCTCAGCACCAATTCTGAGGTTCTTACCCTTGGGACTCACACTTCATGTTCTGGGCCATCCTGAACAACGTTGAGGAGTCTCAAGCGCCTTCACATCAGTCCTTTGGCAACAGAGGAAGACTCTTGTCTTCAGATATAGGTCATTGGACTGAGGCTGAGTTTGCTCCGGCATTCACAGCCAGAGAAAGAGGGATCTGGACAAGCTTCATGGACTTAAACAATCAAAGACTGTAATGTATATTTTCTTTTACCCCCTTTGTGAAGAATAAACCCAGTTTTTGAGTTAACTTCAGTGTTTTGGTCCTTGGGAGTTCCAGTTTCCCTAAAGGAGGGCAAGAAGCAATCCCCTGGGGAAAGATGTCACGTCCATGCCTCTTTCACTAAGAGTACAGCCCCAGGCGCGACGGCACAGATTTCTTAACCTTGCTTCCTGAAAACCCATTCCATCCATCTGAAGTTCCACACAGTGTTTGCAACAGAAATAAGTTTTGTCTGCTTGATTATTTTTTTAAAAATGACAATGGTTGAGTCCAAACTGCTTTACAAACCAGATCTGACCATGTTATAGTTGCAAAACAAAGTGACAATTTGCAGCCTAGGCAGCATATTTAAATAGCAGCATTGACATTTTGCCCCTCTGGAGCCAAGTAATAGGCCAGCAAGCTCTGCTGGTTCTATTTGTCAAATTGTTGTGATTATTTCAACACACAGGCAGAGCCGACCCTAGTGTAAGCAAGCAGTATTTTTGGCGCAGCCCCCCCCCCCAAACAATCACTGAAAATAAAAGGTAGAAGGGAGAGGTGAATAGAATACACACATATACATATACATACATATATATATATATATATATATATATATATATATATATATATATGGCACATATGGTCCCTGCATATGTGTTTGTATGTGTGTTTGTATATATACACACACATACACAATGTGGAGAATATGTGGCAAGGTAGATAGAAAGGTAGGGAGTCATGGCAGAAGAACTTTCCCTGGAGCAAAGCCTAATAATAATAATAATATTAATAAATCATCCCAATAAAGGATTCCCCCAGGCAGGAAGCAGCCAAGCTTTGAAGCTGAAAGGCTATTCAATGCTAATCAAGGTGGGCAATTGAAACATTTATACCTGCCTCCAACAGACAAGAGTTCTTTCTCCCACCCTGGACTTTCTGCAGGTATATAAACCCCACTCGACTAGTTTCCAACCTCCAAGGATGCCTGCCATAGATGCAGGCGAAATGTCAGGAGATAATGCTTCTGGAACATGGCCATACAGCCCAGAAAGCCCACAGCAACCCACTTGTCTTTACTGTATTACACAAATGTAATGTGCACCTCAATTTTGGCATAGTCATTTAGGCAAAAAAGGTGTGGCTGAGATTGATGAAATATGGTAGTTTTAGCCTTCTTATTCAGATAGAAGCTTGAATAGGGCTACAGTAACTAGGCTTTGGCATTTTGGAGAATATGCTTAGCATGATAACTATGGTCCTTGCCCTCTGCTGAGCATGAGAATGATGAGCAGACCTTCTTCTCAACCTCTGACAACTCTGATGGCAAGGCTGGAGTGACTTACTTGAAGTGGAGACAAACTTAGTAGATGTGGGCGAAACATCAGTATTTTAAAAACTCTAAAATCAGGACAGTAAATAAAGAACACCACTCAGAAAACAGAGGAATTCCAGACAGGAAACAATCAGGGCCAGCTAACACCTCCCAACAAAGGATTGCCCCAGGCAGAAAGCAGCCAGGCTTTGAAGCTTCAGGGCTATTTAATGCTAGTCAAGGTGCCTCAGACAAGAGTTCTTTTTCCCATCCTGAACAGAATAGCTTGATTATTTGCATCTTGACTAGTATTTCTTTGCATCAGGCATCTTCTTGGAAATCTTTATTTGACAGACTTAAAACAGTAGAATTCATGCTGCAGTGTTCAGCAAAGAAATGGAGTGGGCACATATGTTAAGTGAAGTATCTTTTTCTCAGTTTTTGGGGAAATTCAGCATAGTTATTTGTATCTGTGTGGCACATTAAGTTCTCTCCAACCACATAAAGAAGTACCTGCTTGGATGGATCTCCATGGCTGGCCGGGAGCAGCAGTGACACAGTCGGTCGTGATCAGCATTGATCAGGACGGAGAAAGGGCGAAGGCAGAAATGTCTGTCTGGCTAGTGGATTGGGTTGAATCAGACCCAGTCCTATCGTCCAGAGTGCCCCAGAGCCCCGAGATATTCTGAAGTTTCCAGCAGACTCTGTTATATCCCCTGACTTTGTCGAAAGCTAAAGTCAATTTCAATTGAAACACCCTGGGATTGTCACCAGAAGCTTCTGTACATTGTAAGGACAACCAGAGGTCCATTTGCTATAATCTTGAGCTCATGTAGACAACCCCTGAGTTTTTTTTCTTTTACTGCACAAGCTCCTTTTTTGCATATGGAGAAAAAACAACTTTCTTCCTGATTAGGGAAATATTACTATTAATTACATTTCCTTCCCTGCTGGCGTTATTTTTCCATGAGTGTAATTTGATTTCACATCTCTCTTCCCATCCCCATTTTAACCACTGTGAATCCCACTGTCAAGAGAAAGGCATAATATAAATGAATAAAATAATAATTTTGCTTGTCAGATATTGTTCAAGTGCCCCTTTCTTTTCTATGTAGTATAGGAGCTGTCTCTCTGTCATCCAAAACCTTGTTTCGCAGAAGAGCCAGTCTTGAATGTTGAAACAGTTGAAGCCCGATATAATTATGTTAGGTGAAACCACTTGGCAAAGCAGTACTTACAAACTTGGCTGGTTTTCTTTTAATGTAAAGCTGTGCTATGGTAGGAACATTATCTCTTTGGGTTATTTCCTACATTATTTGATAAGCATATTAAGGTTTGTGTATCAATGGTTGTGGTAAGAAAGGTGTGTGCACCACATGCAAATGACAAAACACATGTCTGTTTCATTCAGGACATGGATGTCCCCATGTGTTTGTGGTTGACTTTAAGCTTAAAGAAAAAAGAGGAAACCAAACTTGTACTCTGAGCTCTCAAAAGCACAAAACAAAATTTAGTGTTGAGGTAACTTAGATTTTGTGATGAGCAAAAGTAGAATTGACAGTGAAGCAGATGTACATGATTTTATTTTATTATTGGGGCATGGCATTATATTGTTTTGTATAATATCTGTTCGTCATTAGGGATAGTAAAAAGTGGCAAAAATTCCCAGAATACTATTCCTGATGCTTAAAATGTTACTCGGGAAGCCTCATTCCCGAAAGTTTACTTGGAATTCATCCAGACCCTGCCAAGTGTGTTATTCACAACCATAATGACTGGAAACTTGGGTGTTTTGTTGTACTTTTTGCTTCATGTTATTAAATTCTGCATTTTTATTTCCTAACAATATGGAATTCATTTGTTAAGCCGTAGAACATTAAAAGGTTAGACATCTGATAAGCTGAAATACACCAATATTATATCACTGGATAGATTCAAAAAGGGGAATATTACTCTAATAGGGGCTAACTGTTTCCAGCTGGTACTGCCATCTTAGGTTTAGTTCACATGACACATGCACTCACTGAACAAAGGAGCCACATCCCCAACAACCAGTCTTGGCACTGGAAGAAATTTATTGTTTTCACAGTAAAAATGAATGCTTAAATTTAATGTGACTAGAATCACTTTCTTGTTATGTGAGCCTCACAGTACCATAAGCATAGACAGATTTTTTTGCCAGAACCACAGTCATGTCATCTTAGAATTCTAAAGTTGAAATAAACCCCAAGGGCCGTCTAGCCCAACCCCATTCTGCAATGCAGGAAGACACAAGCAAACCACTTCCCACAAATGGCCGTCCAACCTTAGTTGAAATACCTCCATAGAAGGAGACACCACTGCACTCAGAGGCAGCATAATCCACAATGAAACCGTTCTTGCCATCATTATGTTTTTTCTAATATTTAGGTGGAATCTCTTTTCCTGTAGTTTGAATTCTTTACTCCTTGTTGAAAGGATATAAACAGAAACAAGCCTACACCACACACACCTCCAGCCTGCCTGACATTGTCGTTTTTTTCTTTCTGTTTATCATTGAATTGAGCTTTAGAGTTCCATGTTGTCTTGGGAATTTTTCTGCAGAAATAGTTTCAAAATATTGGATGACTTTGCAAATGTTCAAATGACTAGGTGTGCAACTTATGACTAAACCCCTCTTTCATTGGTGGATCTTTAAGTATATGACAGTTTAGGCATATTAAAACTGGAATCAATTTGAATCTCCTAGGGGATTCTATGACCATTTTACATTTTTGGAAGAGCTGCTATAATCTCTTCTCACAGTAATGATTAAATCAGGATTTTAAAACTGAAAATCTTACCTCTCCTTGCACATGAAATACTGATTTATGGCATGTACGGGATGGAGGTGGATTCTATGAGTTTTCAAATTGAATTCTTTAGTTAAATGCATATAAAATGTGTACATTAGAGAGAATTACACATCGGATGAGACGAACCTGTATTTTAAAAAATGCAAAACTTTACAGAAAACAAAATAGATGATGATACAATCTTAGTTTATTTTATTTTTTATAATTTATCCCATTTATACCTCACATTTCTCTACCGTGAAGGGGACTCAAGGCAACTTACATACGGCAGTTATTCAATGCCTTAAAACATACATCGTTATATCTATTAGTCACTCATTAGAAAGGAATTAATATGTTGTTGGGCTAACAGAAAATTGCATGGCTATTCTGTACAAAGCAGATTGAAAACAACACTATTTTTTACAATCCAGAAGAGAGCTTTTCTTCCCTAAATATGTCAAGGGTGTTTACACAATACTTATATTTTCTAGCTAGTGTGTCAATAATTTTACCTCTTTCCAATACAGAAAAAATAAAATATTGTTTGCTAAATTCTCACTGGTCAATATTGGTCTGCTGACAGACTGTTTTCATCAGGAGTACTGGGAGGAGGTCAGTTTTTCCTGTACTCCTGCTGTGCATCTTCAAACCTGCTCCAGTGGGCTGGAAAATGCGTCAGAGCATGTTTTGCAGTAGCATAAAGGCTTGTAGGCAGCAGAGAAATTCTGTTCTGCTAGTAGTTGGGTGTTAGCATGGTACGTTATACCAATGTTCTTTGAAAAATATTAATCAAAGAACAGTATAGGCAGCCCACGACTTACAAATGTCCGACTTACAAATGACTTATAGTTACAAACAGGGGTGAGAAAACAGGAAATGAGAAAAATCTATCCCTCAGAAGGGAAAATTACTCTTGAAAGCGTTATCATGGGGAAAGGGGGTCTCCACTGCAGCTTTCTCACTAATCATTGTTTCCAAACTTTTCAAAATCCAATTCTTACAGGGACAGAAAATGAGATGAAATCTAATGAACAGGGGCACAGATGGCAAAAAAACCCCATGCTATCCAGAGCTGAAATAGATGCTACACTTAAAAAATGTACCTGTTCCGACTTACAGACAAATTCAGCTTAAGAACAAACCTACATAACCTATCTTGTTCATAACTTGGAGACTGCCTGTATTGTTATGTTTTTTGAAATATAAATACAATGTAAACACGTCCATTCTCATATGTTACAATCTTAGACATATTCAAATCACAGGGTTCAAGAGCTTGTGCTTCCTACATCTTTGTTGTCCCAGGTAGAGTTGCTTCGTTGTTCAAATATCTTCTTTAATGCTATTATTTCTAAGGCCTTTTTATTTCTGGAGGAACAGTAAAGAAAACAATGTCAATGAAGTTTTTTATAGATGCCTTGAATAGCCCCAATTGGGGACAAAATAGTATTATCTTCAATTAATTTGTGCAAAATTGGCTCATGAATCAGGCTTGGTTGGCAGCTTCCTTCTGAAAACAAACTAAAGATAGATGAGGGAGTCATTGTAATGTGTCCCAGAGGCATTTCTAATTTGTATGGTATAAAAAGTTAATATGTAAATTTAATAAGCAAAATATAAGTTAAAATATAAAATAATTGCCCAGAATTTATAGAATAGAATTTTAGAGTTGGAAAGGATTATATGGGCCATGTAGTCGAACTTTCTGCCGTGCAACTAAGGATTCCTGGGTGATGCCCATTTAGCCTCTGCTTAAGGGCCTCCAATTATGGAAAATCCGCCACCCATAGAAACAACCCATTTTGTCATCAAACAGCTCTTAGAGCAAATAAGTTCTTCCTAATGTTTAAGGGGAATGTGTTCCCTTCCATTTTGGTTGTTGAGGTGGAATGGAGCAGTGGTGGTTTCATGAGACTTGCAGAGGCTTATACAGCTAGCCCCTATTAAAAATGGACGCTACTATTCTGCTTTGGTTCAAGTACCGCAAAAGTTGGAGAGCACAGAGCAATTCCTACATTGACCTGCAGATAAGTCTTCCCATCTTTTTTGGGTTTTTTAAATCAACGTGATAGTTCCTGATAAAGCTTGGTTTCTAGACCTTTGACACATTCAAGCCTGCTAATATCCTTCTTAAACTATGCAGAACTAGATGCAGTATTCAAGTGAGACCCGACCAACACAGAATAAAGTGGCACTATTATTTCCCTTGATCTGGATGCTATAGTCCCATTGCTACAGCCCAGAATCATGTTGGCTTTCTTGACTGCTGCATCACACCCTTGAATCAGCAGAGACTTGCATCTGAAAATATGGACTTAGTTCAAGAAAGCTTGTGCTACCAATTTCATTCTTTCTGTTAAGCTCCAAAAATGCTATAAGATCCCTTTGCATACTGATGACTCATGTTTAGCTTTATGAAGTTCTAGATCCATTTCATATGTACCATTTAATGTCAGATGTCAACCTAAAATTGTGCATTTCATCTCAGTTTTTCTGTCAAGATAAAAAAAATCACATAAACTTTTAACAGTTGAGCTATGCCAAATGATTTGAGCTCTCTTTCACACCGTGTACAGGTAATCACATTCATTCAAACACTTCAAATGGTGTCCTTTTAGATAAAAGGAGGAAGGAAGTACTCAGAATTTTGGTGTGTCAATGAAAAAATGCAAACTCAACTACTTTTTAAAAACTATTTCTCCCTATGTTTAATACACTAAAATGTATTTTGATTTTGAAAGATTAATATTAGGTTTGGCCAAGATTTTGGAAGATTAGTTTTTGCTTGTGATTGTTTCACGTTCTGTTGCTAGAGCATATTGGTGACATGGGGACCTGGCAGGAGAAGTTACCCATAATTCCTTGTACAATATTCATTGTCCCATGCAACAGGAAAAAAAGAGAAATCACGGCATAAGTATGCTGACGGAGACTGGATCTTGGCATATATCCAAAATATTTAAATCAGAGCATACCTAGATGTGTAATCCTATTTTATGGGATTATTTTATTTGATGTAATCTTTTATATGTTTTTAAAAATCATTTATGCTGTTTTATCTTTTAATTGATTTCTTAATTGTTTGTAGAATTTCATAGTGAATTTTTAATTGTTTTGGAAGACTCATTGGATTCAATTCTGAAGAAAGGTGGTGTACAGAGGTGAGGCAGGGGAGGAATCTTTTTATCCCACCGCTGCCACCAAAAATGTACAGAACTGATGCTGAGAGGGATCCTTTTGATCACTTATGTTATTATATATTTAACTACCTTCGCTGCCACCAATATAAATATGCTTTATTCAGCCCTGGCCACCAATTGTGGAGATGTCAGGCAGAGGATAATTTATTCTTTTTAATCTTCTTATTTACTTTAGATGGTATCGTGACTTAAGTTGAATATGAGTGTGACAGAGACTTAGATGGATAAAAAAACAAAACAAGTTTATTTCATGTACAAAGCTTAGTGGTTCAATAACTTCTTAAAGGCACCTAAATAACAGTTACAATAGATGTTGAGGTGTTCTAACTTCCAAATACTTTCTTCTTTCAGAACTAAACTAGAAACTGATCACTTGGATCTACTGGGATGAATTCCCCTTATTCCACAGCCTCTACAAATAACCCTAAACAAGTCACGCAACTTGCTTAGTCTGGCCTATCAGAGGTCTGCCTCCCTGATTTCCTAATCTGAAACCAGTCTTTCTCCTGTGACTAAGAATCACAGACTAAGATTTAAACTTCCCTGGTTTCCTCAAACTTGGAACCAGTCTTTCTCCTGTGACTAGAAATCACAGACTACCTAAAATAAGTCACCTTATTTCAGAATTGACTCAAATTCCCTCATTTGAGCCACCCTGATCCTCCACTTGAGAATCAGTCCTCACTGTAATTTCATCATTACAGACTCCCACTGACTGACTGGGTTTTAAAACGTTCCCTCCTTTTTCCTTCAATCAGTGGTTGGCTCCGCCCCCGTTGCTAGGGTAACCTGCCTTAGAATGCTAAGATGGTTACCTTCCTCTACATATTATCAACTCCAATACTCACCCATTCTAAACATAGCCAAACATGACTTCTAAAACAAAATCAAACAAACATGTCATCCATAAATTAAAACATCACACTTCTTTACAGGTGGCATGCAAATAAATAAAATGGTGCCCTTATTCAGTGGTTTTCAAACCTTCGATTGCTATATGTTTTGGACTTCAGGACTGCTAATGTCCGTTAATGTAGGGGCAGTGCTGAGCTACTGGTATACTGATCTAAAACTGCCTGTGTCTTAAGGCAGCTTTCTTTGTGTTAGTGCTTCTGTTTGTGGGTGTTTCTGACCAACACGTAGGGAAATTACATTTTCGGTAACAGACCATATTGGTTATGGGATTCTGGAAGTTGTAATCCAAAAGGTAACTTTTCCATATTTTATATGGGCAGTCCTCAAGTTACAAATATCCGACTAACAAAATATCCATAGTTAAGAACAGGGGTGCGAGAACGGAAAGTGAGAGAAATCAACCCCTATGAAGGGAAATTCTATGAAGGGAAATTCACTCCTGAAAAAGTGATCATGGGGAAAAGATATCTCAGCTGAAGCTTTATCATCAAATCTTGTTTCCACAACAAGCCATTTTTTTAAAAAAAATCCAATTATCACAGAGACAGAAAGTGAAGTGAAATCTTCTGAATAGAGACATAGACAGTAAAACAAATACCGTAGCACAGGGATGTTCATCCTTTCCTATGCTATCCAAAACATGTGTGTGTATGTGTGCGTGTGTGTATATATGTGTACGTGCGTGTATATATAACTATTAAGTTATTCCCTGTAAACATTGCTCCTCTAATGTTAGATGTAATTCAGTGTATCCCAGAACGGATTGTGGCTTTTCTGGAAGGCTCCTACCATATCAGATAGTAACTTAAAATGGCTCTCAAACCCTTCGGTCTTTAACTTTTTCATCTTGCAAGTTTTGTTATCCTCCCATCCCTGTCTACTACCTCCTCTTCCCTTTCAAATGAGGTAGTAAATGCATTGTCATTTGTTTTCCCCCCTCTTCATTTATGGTTCATTGCTGTCTCCTTTTAAAGACTGTTTTGAATGAAAGAGGAATAATCCTCACCTGGCAATTTGTATTTTTGTGCAACATGCACACAGACCTGGGCTTCCAAATCCAGTTTGCTTTTAAGACTTGCTAGGAGTTGCATTTAAACAAGGAAATAAATTAGTATGCAAATACAAATTCTTAGGTGATAATTTTACCCATTGGCTAATTTAAGTGGGTTGAATTTCTCTGCACTCTATTTGTAGCCATATTGTGTTGATGTTGTTTTGTAAATATGTTTTAGTGCTACTTTTTCAGTCATCTTTCTAGGTGAGTGACTGGAAGAGTGCTATAAAGCAATTCTTACTTCTTCTGTTTCATTAATACAGTCACTGCCCTAAATATTCAGATTGACAATTTGTCTCTTGGTTGCTAATTTATTTTTAACATAATTTGATTTATCTGTCTTAGGTGCCAAAACGCTCTGGATCAATGGTATGTACAATAAATAGTGGTAATGGTTAGTGCCAAATGTTTTGGAATATGGAGCAATTCACTATAATTACTTTGATTGCACTTTAAGCTTTGTAGGGTTGGTAAGGGTTGTCCTTCGTTTCCACTTAGATTTCTTAGAGGTTGAGTACAATGTCTTTTATGAAACTAGAAGTGTGTGTATAAAGAGAGATGTGTATCTTATGTACAGTGTAAGCACGCTATGGGAGTGCTGTGAAAATTAAAAACACAGAGATGCATAAATAGCAGAGTCTTTGCTTGGGTAGTCTCTAATTTTTAAAGTGTCCTTTCCATCTTTGTCTGGAGAACTCTTGGTGATACTTTGAGGCAAGTCCCAAATAATAAGTTTTCTTGTTTGCCCCTTAATTCATATTTTGCATCCCCTAATTCTGAAAGTCCTAGCTCATTATCAATTACTATTATCAAATAACTTATAGGGCTGTGTCTACACTTACCAGAATAATCCAAGTTACAGCACCCTGGAAGTGCTCCAATGCAGCCCGGGAGTCTTTTGCCCATCCGCATCACTTGCCATGCCGAAAGTGCCATTGGACCAGTGCTGCAGTGTCACTGGTCGCATGACTTGGTGCCTTATTGAGACATCATCAGAAATGCAATGTTTCCAGCAAGCCTCTGATAGTCAACATTGTGGTGGGTCTGTTAGAGCTGTGGAGAGTGGATTGGGCTGGATTCAGCTGTCCACACCTCTGAAACTCTGGGATCAGAACATCCTGGAAACTTTAGAGTAAATTGCGGGTTTAGTTGGCCCTTGTTAACCGCTGGATGCTTCAGAGTAAATCACATGTTCAGTTAACCCTTGTTAACCACTGGATGCAGTGTCATCATCTTCATCATTTGCATCATTTTCTCTAAAAAAGAGACTCAAAGCAGCTTACATTAAAACCAACGCAATGCAATTTAAAACCTAAAAAATGCAAGCATTATAATAGAATCAAATATTAACAGTATTAAAATAAGCAATTAAAACTCTTAAAACCAATTAAAACCCGCATTTGTAGCTAAAACCACAGTTCTACTGAGAATCCTGTTGTGCGTTGTTTCTCCCCCCCCCCCCCCCCTTCCGCAGCAGCTGAGCAATGAGTCCACTTAATATTGGCTGTGTAGATGTGGCCTGGGGGTACACTAATACTGACCATGGAGCTGATCTGGGATAATGAGGGGCAAGGTCACTTTAACAACAGCAACAACAACAACCATCTCCCAAAAGGGACTCGGGGCGGCTTACAAAGCATGTAGTAGTGCAGCAGAATATACAAAGTACAGTAAAATACATAAACATTTATAAAACAATAACAATGTCAATTAACATAAACAGATATATATATATATATATATATATATATATATATATATATATATATATATCTCAGCATATAAAACCCCTGCTAATTTAAATAGAATACTCGATAAAATACATCCATATCTGCAGGTTAAAATAGGCCATATCAATTTCAGTCACATTAAAGTGCCAAAGTCAGACAATTCGCTTGTTCTACAAGTTTTAACTGATGTTTTAACCATGTTTGAAGGCTGACTTGAAGAGCCATGTTTTCAACTTTCTCCAAAAACATTGGACTGTGGGGGCTAGCCGAATTTTACTGGGGAGGGCTTTCCAAAGCCAAGGGGCCACCACCAAGATGGCCCTCTCCCTCGTCCTCAACAACCATGCTTGAGATGGAGATGGGACCGAGAGGAGGGCCTTCCCGGCAGATCTTAGAGCCTGCACTGGTTCATAGGGAGAGTTGTGGTCACGAAGATTGGACCCAAACAGAGTAGAGCTTTGTACGTAATGCCTGCATTTTGAATTAGAATCATAGAATCATAGAATCGTAGAGTTGGAAGAGACCTCACGGGCCATCCAGTCCAACCTCCTGCAAGAAGCAGGAAAATCTCATTCAAAGCACCCCCGACAGATGGCCATCCAGCCTCTGCTTAAAAGCCTCCAAAGAAGGAGCCTCCACCACAGTCCGGGGCTGAGAGTTCCACTGCCGAACAGCTCTCACAGTGAGAAAGTTCTTCCTAATGTTCAGGTGGAATCTCCTTTCCTGTAGTTCCAATGTTCCACATCTTAGTCTCCAGGGCAGCAGAAAACAAGCTTGCTCCCTCCTCCCTATGACTTCCTCTCACATATTTGTATATGGCTATCATGTCTCCTCTCAGCCTTCTCTACTGCAGGCTAAACATACCCAGCTCTTTAATTGGGACCGGAAACTTGTTGGCTTGGAGCTGTTTTAATAGGGGTGTGGTATTATTTGATGTAGCCTTGCCCCACACTGACCAAAGTTAGGTGATCGTTCCAGAATTCGGACTATTCCCCAACTTCAAGCATAACCGAATAGTTGAGCCAGTTCTTAAATAGGACCAAGCTCAATTGTATCTACTGCCATCCCGTGTTTCCCTCACATTCTCCATGTTACGGCAGCATCTGGATGTGCCATGCATCCTGCCAGTTAGCTATTACCTGCAGTGATGTTTTCTGGGGTGATGAGGTGCTCTGGGAAGGGAATGTGGAGACCAGATGATGGTAGACAGGTAGGACCTATGCCACGGCTGGAGACTGCCATGACACAAGAGTGAGAGGGGTTAGTTAGGGTGGCTGTTCAATGGCTGTCTGAACTTCCTCCTGCCTCAACAGTAGCGGGAGAATCGCTGTGTGACCCATACTAGGTTTGATCCAGTGTATACCATGCTGGAACAGCCCTGGATTTTCAGATCACTCTACATCCGCCCTAGGTCTACATTTAGCTAGAGTAGACCTTTGAAACAATGGGATTTAAATAGGTCTGGATGAATTCTTCAGCAATAGTTTGAGTGGGTTTACTCTGTTTAGACTATGATGATTTGTTCAGGATATTGTCCCCTGACTGTGTATGTTGGGGCATGGTGTCTAAGGCTGCCAGCTAAGTTCCATTACTATCTGGAAAAGAATTTATTTATTTCGTGTCAAAAGCATTGTACAACAAATACATTTCAAATAATGGAAATAAAAAAAAAAAGAAATCACAAGCAACTAAATAGTTTTGGACCAAAAGCGGGCAACAGCAACCGCATTGTCTGTAGCTTTAAACAACTCCTCCGTACATGATGGAAAAGAATAATTGAGTAACATGAAGAGATGGGAAAAACGAGGATAAATAAATCGCTTTGCTGGCTACATGAGCTTCCTTAGGGCCTTTCAGAAAAGCAGTTTCATGAGGAGTTTGATATTTCACACATGGAAGACTCAAGCCACTCAATTGAAGCTTGGTATATAAGCAAGAATTCTCCCCTGTTTATAATCCCAGTGGTCTGGATAAATCAGATGGTTTTCTCATGTCATTGTATGTGATTGGCACGACTGTTTTGTTAAAACCTGCTGTGCATTCTCACGCTTTGCCCCTAAACCCTGTTGTTGTGAAGGGTCGGCTTCAGTTGCTTAAGGGTGTGTGTGTGTCTGTATAGCTTTCCTTTGCCCATTTGGCCTAGACCCTGATGTTTAGACGCTAAACCAGATGCTACCTTAATTTTGATTTAATGAAAGGTAGGTTTTAAAACCCGTGGTTTGTCCGATAAAGCTTATCTAAAGCTGTAATTAAGCGAGCAAAGAAAGAGCTTTTTAAAAAAAGAATGACAGATTACTTCAGATCCTCAGAAAAAATATTAAGTTGCTAGCTTCATTAGTAATTAAATGTCCAATTACTGTGTGCAATGTTTCTGCTTTGCTGAACTCTACAACTGCATTCATAAACAGCCCCAAGGAGGGCGTCTAATCTGTGCCATTGTTCTTCAAGTGGTTTGCACATGCAGAAAAAGAAAAGTGAAATCAACTCGACATATATAATATGGAAAAAGAGTGGGGGGCGTGGGGGAGGGCTGTGCTGGGAAGGCAAAAGGAAATCAAATCAGTGCTCCTCCTTACCAGGCTTAGGAGCCTTGCCAAAACCCACAGAGAGCCCCTCAGGCCCCTCTTGAGCATGCAAATGTAATTTTCTATCCAGACAACACTCTCCCTTCTTAAAGTTCATTCAAAATGAATATATAGCAGAAGCAGGAGATAATTTTGTCATAAACGAATAAAGCAGGAAGAACAGATCTGGATTTTGTGGCAGTGAGGGCATGGCCATAGATAGAACTTAGAATTTATATAGAAATAAATGATACGGAAGATAAGGGGATTGTAATCAAAATTGTTCGGGGTGTCTTCACTGTGTTTGACTGGCTGATGATGTGCAAAGTAGAGCAGGAGTAATTTATGAATATTCACTTGAGCTGAAATCAGATTTGCTGAAGGGAGGGGATCTGTTGAGGCCCAATTGCCTCTTTGTTTCTTTTATTCTTTTATTTTTTCATTTATTTATTCTTTCTTCTTTCCTAGTTATGGTAATAGAAAGCGTCTTTGTGAATGTTTTAATGTGTGAGAGCATATGCATGCTTGTGAGTGGGAGAAGGGGATCGTATAGACTGAATTGGCTGATTCTGGTCAGTGTTCGACAAAAGTTTATACCGAGCAATGAGTTGCTAAAGAGACACCAGTTCAGAGGCTGAAACAATAAAGTTTTTTTTAAAAACTTTTTAAATGTTAAGACTGTCTCCCTAACATTGTTACAGATTTTTAAAAAATATCCACAATTCTTCAAAGCTGAGTTAGTAATACCTGTTATACTAAAAGGGAAGGGGCCTTCCACACAGCTGAATAAAATCCCACATTATTTGCTTTGACCTGGAATATATGGCAGTGTGGACTCAGATAACACAGTTCAAAGACGATATTGTGGGAATTTCTGCCTTGATATTCTGGTTTATATGGGTGTGTGGAAGGGTTCTGAGTCATTAGATTATTTTGAAACCTGTAATTACAGAAATGTCAAAATCCTCTCAAATGGTTTCATTTTAACAAGCATGATGTTACACTAAATGTGTGTTTGTGTGTGTATTCACAAGAACATCATTTTACCAGAATGCCCAATAATAATCTGCAGATAACGCCATTATTTAGAGCATAATAGTTCTGGAGGATTTCAGTTTTTAATGAGTTACCTCTCAAAATATGCGCTTTTGTTCTTTGCTGACAAAAGTAGATCTGTTTTTCCCATGAGTGATGCTTTTATAGAAGTGTGGCTAATGTAAATGTTGTCAGTTTAAGGTGGCCATTGGCTTAACCTGTTGAATAGCGACTTGGTAAAAGGGAAACATTGATGGGTGAGAAGGTCTGTGTTTTGCCCCTTACATATCTCTAAGGAGACAAATGGGGTTTGAGAGGCAACCCCTCGCAGTGGAGGAAGGTTGCAGGAATGGCAATTTCATGAAAATGGTTATAACTTGAAGCAAAACCTTATTGATTTAGGAATAGCTGTGTGCCAGTTCAGCCGAAATCATTACTACACCATGTATATTAGTTTTGACTGTTGGCTCTGATTCCTTTTTCTCCTGCTCAAGGATCAAAATTGGGCCTGCTTTGCAGATGGCAGCCCCCCTGTAGCGGGATAGTTTCCTTAATATGGAACCAATCAAAGACGCATTCAAGCCCTTTGTCTTGGGAGCATGGGTGGCTCTGAGCAAGGAGATGGGAGCCTTTGCTGACGGCTTTTTCCCTCGCATATTACCCAGTTCCTGTGAGCATGCCAGACAAAGGCTTCCCAGACAATGGACGGGTGATAGCTTCTCCTGCATGTCTGGTGTGAACAATATCACAATATCAATCTCTTGTTTCCCAGGAAGACAGGCATTATATCAATGTGTCAAGTACCAAAGCATTGCTATTCACCCATTTCACTTTATTCTCTCTCTCCTTCTCTGTAGTGTGTATTTGCTTTTGGCTGGAGTAACTGGGTGTGTGACACACTTATTCGCCTGGTTCTACTTAGAGGAATGATACAGTGTCTGAGTATTTGATGGTTTGTTGAAGTATTCTATTGAACAATATAAAAGGGGATTGTGAATTCAGCCTAGGACTGGATTCATAGTGTCCTTTTGCCTGCAGATGATTGCAGACAATATGAGATATTTTATTATGCAGACGTTAACATATCAAGTGCATATGATTAGGTGCTCAGTTCAGAAATCTAGTATCGTTGGGGTTTGATCTCCTTAATTTGATATTTAGAGTATACAGTACTGATATGTACAGATTGAAGCCTCATAATGTATTTATTTATACTAAAATCAAAGCACTGAGGTTAGCATTATTGAAGGCAGCTTTGATTGATGACTGCTCCATGTTTTTGACTTGTATACATGTATCTTTGTCTGTGAGTGTGTATCATTGTATATTCATCTGGTTTCTTTCTGTCTGTGACAGGTAGATTTTAATCTACAGAGAGCTGGCATTTCATCTTGTGCATATGCGTTAAGGCTTTTTTCTATTCTTAAGGCCCTTTCCAGACACGACGAAATCCCAGGAGGAACTGGGATATTATATCCCAGTTCCTCCTGGGATTTAGTCTCCACACCCACCCCAAACCCTGGCTTTCCTGGGGGCATGGAGTTGACTCAAGATGGGATAGAGCTACCTCCCAGCCCCCCATTTACCCCCTAAACTTACCTGAGGGGCCTGGCTGCATGCTCTGTCCCCACCATTGAAAGCTCCTGTTATATCAAAATGATGCGTCAGGAGGTTGACGCACCAGGAGTTTTTAACGGAGGGGCCTGAGCATGCAGCCAGTCCCCTCAGATAAGTTTAGGGGGTAAATGGGGGGCTGAGAGGGGTGGGTGGGGATGCATCCTACTCCTTCAGATTCCAGGAGCCTGAAGAACTGGAATTGCAGTGGGGATTGACCCCTGGGTTGCAGAAGCGGGTCTGGAAGTCATTCCCCACAGGGCCTACACCTGGAAAGATCTGGACCTTACATTAAGGTCCAGATCTTTCCAGGTGTTGAATTAATCCGGAGTAATCTGGGGCATCTTGGTTTTCTCCAAATTAATTCAGGTTTATCTGAGGCATCATTTGGACATCTCAGGTAAACCTGTGACAGTCACGAGTTAAAGGCCTGTCTGGAAGGACCCTTAGTAATATGTGCTATGGTTGAGTGATGGGAAAATATATCAAAAACTTCATTAAAATTACACCATTAAAAACCCAGAAAATATGTGGAAGAGTTCAGATTGAGTCAAAGCTTCTTTGTAATTTTTGATTAGCAGTAATTTGTGTCTTAGCCACTTCATTATTTTATTGATTCATACCTCTTTTTATTAGGAAGGTGAAAATAGCAAATCTGCCTCATCCTCTGAATTTTCTTTTTAAATGAAGTTAATGAAAAACATTGTTTAAAAGGTGATAGAGAAGACAAATACCCTCCCTTCCCCATGTAACCTGTTTCAAATTATAGGTTTCCCATCTTTTTTTTTAAAAAAAAAAGTCTATTCATTTGTCTTTTTAAAGAGTATTGGAAAATTAATCAGTGGATATTTTATGCAAATACAGAAACTGCCATTTGAAATAGCCTGCATTTCTAATCTTACAGGTCTGTTGGGTCCACATGCTAGTGATTGAATCTGAATGTTCATTATTGCAGTAGAAGCAAAAACAGCATTAAAGAACCAGATGAAAATGCACTGTAAGAGTTATCATAACATTTAGAAGTTGAGAAGAACTGGGGACATACTTTCTTGCACTGAGATCCATCTCTCCTAGGGACACCAAGAAATCACGAAGAAATCACATTAAGAGTTAAGTAGTTTCTATCTATAATGTGCAGCACCAATGACATTGGTAACTAGATAAATATTTTAATTCTTGCATGTATTTTGGAGCCGGATTGGTTTGAGTTTTTGGTTAGGACTCTGGGGCACCAGGTTTTCGATTCTTCACTGAACCATGGAAACCCACTGGATGATCCTGGGCATGTCACACTTTCTCATTTTTGGAGAAGGACAAAAGCAAACTCTCTCTAAACAAATCTTTTAATTTCATCTAGTAAATGAATTCTTAATGCCTGGAAATTGCAACCTAAAATCAGTTTTCAAGCAATGCCATTAACGGTTATACCTTCTCCCAAGGGAAAATCCTAATGAGAATCTGATATAAAATCTGCAACTTAATCTTCAGGCAATGAATTATGTGCCTGATAATATCTTTTAATTGTTGAATGCAGTTTTGATAGTGAGTATGGAGATACCTGGGAAGTACATGAAATGAATGCCAAATGATCATTTTTATTCCCTTGAGCAGGGGATGCAGTGTAGTTGGTACAGGAATATAGGGATTTCCTTAGTTATTAATATTTTTAAATTAAAGGCATTAAGGATCACTCCTTCCTTGTTGAATGTGTCCAGGAACACTTCATGTATATCTTGAGTGTTAGACTGTGAATGCCATCTGTGCCGTCGCGCCTGGGGCTGTAAACTCTTAGTGAAAGAGGCATGGACGTGACATCTTTCCCCAGGGGATTGCTTCTTGCCCTCCTTTAGGGAAACTGGAACTCCCAAGGACCAAAACACTGTAGTTAACTCAAAAACTGGGTTTATTCTTCACAAAGGGGGTAATGTCACGACCCAGGCGGCAGAGGCACCAATAACCATACACAGAGGCCAGAATCTAACTAATATCTTTATTGAAGGAATATATAAAGTTAATAAAAACAAGTATAGAAAATAGTCCAGAATTAGACCCTTCAGGAAAGGTCAGAATTAGTCCAAAAAAGCAATGTCCAATAAGAAATATTAAGGTCCAAAGTTGTAATCCAATAACCGAAACACTCACTTTGCCAAGCAAAGTGAGGGGAGATGACAAGGTCCTTTAGTCCGTAAAACTTGAACGTGGCTAGGAAATAACTTGACACTTGAAACAAGGCTTGAACGTGGAACAAGGTAACTAAGAACAAGAACAAGGTCCGTGGAATAACTTGGTAAAATCCGTGAAACAAGGCAAGGATTAGTCCTGGGAAACAAGGCAAAGTCCGTAGGTAAACAAAGGCTGGGAAGCAAGGCGAAGGCTGGATAGCAAGGCAAGGCTTGAGCTGAAGCGAGGCTTGAATCGGAGCGCGCTGTCCAGACACAACTCGCTCCGTAGGCTGACGAATTGACTCCGCGAAGTTGCTACGCGGGCAAAACACCTATATAGAGTCCAACTTTCTCACCAAAGCGGTTCTCTGGGAATCAGAAACGAAAGCTAAACTCTGAGACCAGATGTTAAACTCCTCAAAGATTCTCACGAGAACCAGTGTTAATTGGCAACATTCTTAGCTGCTATCCTCGCACTCCTGCGCGAAGCTGAATCCAAACTTCTCTGTTGTTTACAAAACTCCCGGCGCAAGAACACGGGAGAAGAAGGCTCTGGGGTTGTTTGACATACTTCTGGGGCACAACTTTCTTGCAGGTGCAAGGTTCCCAGATCTGCCTGGGAAAGATCAGGCTGAGAGGAATCCAGTTCAGACTGGGAAGGTAAAAAACCCAAGTTTTCATCTTCATCAGGAATTGCAATGTCCTGAGCAGGACTACAAGGCCCATGGTTCATCACACTATCCCCCTCCTCAGGGCCCCTCCCAAACTGGGGTCCTCTCCCCGAGGCGCGAGGTCGCGGTTTGGTGGGATAGGTCAGATGGAAGCGACGGGTTAGATCAGGAGCATGGACTGTGGAGGCGTCTTCCCAAGAGCGTTCCTCAGGGCCAAAACCCACCCAGTCAATGAGATATTGTAGGCGGCGGCGATGAAAGCGAGAATCCAAAATGTCCTCAACCTCGAACTCCTCCTCCCCATTCATCAAAACAGGAGGGGGGGCCGGTTGGTCTGTATCAGGACGCACACCATCCGCCGGAAGGAGCAGGGAACGGTGAAACACTGGGTGAATGCGCATTGAACGCGGAAGTTGGAGTTTGAAAGTCACGGGGTTTAATTGCGCCACCACTGGATAGGGGCCAATGAAGCGGGCATCTAACTTCCGGCATGGGCGGTGGGAGGGCAGGAAGCGAGTGGACAGAAAAACCCGATCTCCTACCTTGATTTCGGGGCCCGGCTGGCGGTGTTTGTCAGCGTGGCGTTTATAGTCCTCCTTGGCTTGGTCCAGTTGCTGGAGCAAAAGTTGTTGCACCGCTGTGAGTTCCTGCAGCCAATCCTCTGCTGCGGGAACTTCTGAAGTTTCAATGACAGGGGGAAAGAAACGTGGATGGAAACCGTAGTTTGCAAAGAACGGCGTTTCTTTTGTAGAAGCTTGAACTCCATTATTGTAGGCAAACTCAGACAGTGGTAACAGAGAAGCCCAATTGTCCTGTTGGTAGTTTACATAACAGCGAAGATACTGCTCCAAAGTGGCGTTGGTGCGCTCCGTTTGCCCATCTGTTTGGGGATGATGAGCTGAAGATAAGCGAGAGTCTATGCCCAGTAGTTTTTGCAGTGCCTTCCAAAAACGAGAGGTGAATTGAGATCCACGGTCTGTGACTAAACTCTTGGGCAATCCATGTAGTCTGAAAACATGCTGAAGAAATAGATCCGCAGTTTCTTTGGCCGTGGGGAGGCCTTCGCAGGGAATGAAATGGGCTAACTTGGTGAATAGGTCCACCACCACTAAGATCGTGGTGAATCCACAGGAAGGTGGTAGGTCAGTGATGAAATCCGCGGAAATTATTTCCCATGGGCGAGATGGGGTAGGAAGGGGGTGTAAAAGCCCTGAGGGCTTCTCCCTTCGTATCTTGGAGCGCTGGCATACTGGGCAGGTGTTGACATATTTTTCCACATCCTTGCGGATCTTGGGCCACCAAAAATCTCTTAGGATCAAATGCATGGTTTTAAATAGTCCGAAGTGTCCTGCTGGTTTGCAGTCATGACACAGACGAAGCGCTTTTTCCCTGCCCGGTCCGGGTGGGATATAAACATGATTTCTATAGCAGAGCAGCCCATCTTTAAGCGAAAAGGGAAAATGCAGACCTTGGCGAAGTTGGTCCTGCGCCCAGGCATCTGCTTGCTGACTAGCCCTGATTTCTTGAGCACAGATGGGTCCTGGAGTAGGAGAAGTTGAACCAATGGGACTGGATTTGGTGTTCCCCACAGTGAGCGTGGCAAAGTTCTCAGGTTGTAGCAGTTGGGATTCAAAGGTCTCCTTGCGTCCTGCAGCGTATTCCGGTTTACGTGACAGGGCGTCTGCTTGCTTGGTTTGAGCTGGGGTCACATAATGGATCTGGAAGTTGAAACGTTCAAAGAATAAAGCCCAACGTTGCTGCCTCTGATTTAGTTTGCGGGCAGTTCTTAGATGTTCTAGATTACGATGATCAGTGTGGACTTCAATGGGGAATTTGGCCCCTTCTAGCCAATGTCTCCAAGTTTCAAAGGCTGCCTTTATGGCCAGTAGTTCTTTTTCCCAAATGGTGTAATTCCTCTCTGGTGTGGTTAGTTGACGAGAATAAAAGGCACAGGGGTGGAGGTGATCTCCCACCGGTTGTAAGAGTACAGCCCCAATTGCCACATCAGAGGCGTCCGCTTGCACCACAAAAGGGGTTCCAGGATTTGGGTGCTGTAGAATTGGCTGGGAGGTGAATAGTTTCTTCAGTTGCTGGAACCCTTTCTCTGCTTGATCAGTCCAGCGGAAAGGCTGCTTTCCACGGATGCAGCTAGTGATGGGGTCGGACCAGCGGGCAAAATCTGGAATGAACTTGCGGTAGTAGTTCGCGAACCCCAAGAAACGCTGCACCTCTTTCTTGTTAGTTGGCGCCCGCCATTCCAATACTGCTGAAACTTTGGCTGGATCCATGGAAAGCCCTAGAGGCGAGATGCGGTAGCCAAGGAAATCTACCTCTTGTAGATCAAAAGCGCATTTTTCTAGCTTGGCATAAAGTCCATGATCCCGCAATCGTTGCAACACCAATTTGACGTGGTTCTCATGTTCTGATTGTGATCTGGAAAACACCAAAAAATCGTCCAGGTAGATTATCAAGAATCTGTCTAGATAGTCCTGAAAAATATCGTTGACAAAATGCTGGAACGTTGCGGGAGCTCCGCATAAACCGAAATTCATAACTCGGGACTCGAATAATCCGAATTTAGTCTGGAAGGCGGTCTTCCACTCGTCCCCTTCTCTGATGCGAACTAGATTATAAGCCCCCCGAAGATCCAGCTTGGTGTAGACCTTGGCTCCTCGAAGTCGGTCCAGTAGATCCGAGATTAAGGGCAGGGGATAGCTGTTCCGCTTGGTGATATTGTTCAATGCTCTGTAGTCCACCACCAAGCGTAATTCCCCTGACTTCTTCTTCACAAACATCACTGGGGAGGCGGCTGGGGATTGAGAGGGTCTGATGAACCCCTTGCGAAGGTTTGTCTCTAAGAATTCCCTGAGAGCTTCTTGCTCTGGTTCAGTCAGGGAGTAGAGATGCCCTCGCGGGATCGGGGCCCCCTCCACCAAGTCAATGGCACAGTCATAAGGTCTATGTGGGGGTAATTTTTCGGCTTCTTTCTCATTGAATACATCCCAATACTCGGAGTACTTCTTTGGCAAGGTGATGATGGGCTCGGAGTCTGTGGCATGGCATACCTTGGCTACGAGGCAATGGTTTTGGCAGTACGGTGAAGCAAACTGCAGTTCTCTGTTGGACCAGGAAATGTTAGGGTCGTGAAGTGTCAGCCATGGAATTCCCAAAATCACAGGGAAATGGGGAACCTCGGTAACAAAGAAGGAAATCTCTTCCATATGTTCCCTTATCCACATCCTGGTGGGTTCCGACCACTGGCTTACGGGGCCCGTCTTGAGGGGACGGCCGTCTATGGCTTGCACCACACGGGCATTCTTGAAATCATGATATTGTAATCCCAGAGAGTCGGCATACTCTCTATCGATGAAATTGTTGGTAGCTCCAGAGTCTATCATGGCGTGGATCATGACGGGTCCCCTTTTTGCTGACCATAATGTGACCACGAGAAGGAACAGGACCCCGGTTGGCGGCTCTTGGATGGATTTTTTGACCGGGTTGGCGAGCCTCTCTACACCCGGTCGTTGGCTTCCCCCGCCGGCTGTGTGCCAGTCGGCTCAGACGCCTTCGACTCCGTGGAGGACGCCGCCGCAAGACGGGCGGCAGGCTTCCCTTTGGCTGGGCACTCTCTGGCGAAATGGCCCCCGTTCCCGCAGTACCAGCAGAGGTTCAAGCGTTGACGACGGGCCTTCTCGGCGGCATCTAGTCTGGGACGCACATTGCCCAACTGCATCGGCACCTCCTCGCCTCCTCTGGGGTATGGGGTTGGCGGCGGGGGTCTCCACACCGGACGTGGCTGAACACTGGCGGGAGCGGGGGGTTTTGCCCCGGCTCTACCGCCCTGGCCTCGAACCCATTGTTTTCTGTTGGCAATCATGACTTCAGCCCGTAAACATTGATCAATGAGTGCCTCGAGGGTCTGGGGAGGATCCACCTTGGAGATTTCTTCCAGCATTTCAATGTTGAGACCCTCCCGAAATTGTCCTCTGAGGGCTACATCGTTCCAGCCGGTGTTGTGGGCCAGCACGCGGAACTCGGCTATGTACTGAGACATGGGTCTGTCTCCTTGAAGGAGGCGCCGGAGTTTGTGACCGGCTGCCTCCAAATTGTCCTCGATTCCCCAGGTCTCCTTAAGGTGATCCAAGAAGCGTTGTGCTGAATTTAGGTGGGGGGAGGCTTGATCAAACAGGGCCGTCGCCCAGCTAGCCGCTGGTCCATCTAGAAGACTGTAGACCCACGCCACCTTGATGTCTTCTTGGGGAAACTCGGCATCACGGGCCTCTAGATAAGCTTGACATTGGCGGCGGAAAACATGAACCTTAGCAGCTTCTCCAGAAAACTTGGTAGGCAACGCCATGGCCGGGAGGCGAACTCCGCGCTCCCTCAACCCTTTTATTTCTCCATCCTGTGCGTTGAGTCTGTCACGGATGCGGTCCACTTCGTCCTTGCTGATGGTGTAGCTGAGCGGCTGTCCAGCCGGCGCGGCTCCGGTAGACATCCTGGCCTCGGTTAGTTGGTGCTTATGGGTGGCGGAGTCAAACTGTCACGACCCAGGCGGCAGAGGCACCAATAACCATACACAGAGGCCAGAATCTAACTAATATCTTTATTGAAGGAATATATAAAGTTAATAAAAACAAGTATAGAAAATAGTCCAGAATTAGACCCTTCAGGAAAGGTCAGAATTAGTCCAAAAAAGCAATGTCCAATAAGAAATATTAAGGTCCAAAGTTGTAATCCAATAACCGAAACACTCACTTTGCCAAGCAAAGTGAGGGGAGATGACAAGGTCCTTTAGTCCGTAAAACTTGAACGTGGCTAGGAAATAACTTGACACTTGAAACAAGGCTTGAACGTGGAACAAGGTAACTAAGAACAAGAACAAGGTCCGTGGAATAACTTGGTAAAATCCGTGAAACAAGGCAAGGATTAGTCCTGGGAAACAAGGCAAAGTCCGTAGGTAAACAAAGGCTGGGAAGCAAGGCGAAGGCTGGATAGCAAGGCAAGGCTTGAGCTGAAGCGAGGCTTGAATCGGAGCGCGCTGTCCAGACACAACTCGCTCCGTAGGCTGACGAATTGACTCCGCGAAGTTGCTACGCGGGCAAAACACCTATATAGAGTCCAACTTTCTCACCAAAGCGGTTCTCTGGGAATCAGAAACGAAAGCTAAACTCTGAGACCAGATGTTAAACTCCTCAAAGATTCTCACGAGAACCAGTGTTAATTGGCAACATTCTTAGCTGCTATCCTCGCACTCCTGCGCGAAGCTGAATCCAAACTTCTCTGTTGTTTACAAAACTCCCGGCGCAAGAACACGGGAGAAGAAGGCTCTGGGGTTGTTTGACATACTTCTGGGGCACAACTTTCTTGCAGGTGCAAGGTTCCCAGATCTGCCTGGGAAAGATCAGGCTGAGAGGAATCCAGTTCAGACTGGGAAGGTAAAAAACCCAAGTTTTCATCTTCATCAGGAATTGCAATGTCCTGAGCAGGACTACAAGGCCCATGGTTCATCACAGGTAAAAAGGGGAGCTGCGCATGCGTCAACGAGAGTAGACGTGCCTAATTGCTCTCCTAACTATAAAGGCAATTAAAGCCTCAAAAAGCCCATAAAGGGTCATAAATCTCTCCTTAACTGGAGTCCGGATCAAAGGAGAAAAGAGAGAAGGCTGGGAGGTCACAATCAAAGGTGACTGAAGCCATAAATCTCAGAATCCAAACAGAAGTTCGGACAACTGTGAGTATGGCGGACAGAAAGGAGAAGGAAGGGGAGGAAGAAAAATTGAACAAAATTATAACTACATTGGAACATCTTAAATTAAACATGGAGATTTTAAGACAGGGAAATGAGCAGACAAGAGAGCAAATCACACAAATTAATAGCAAACTCGGGCTGATAGAGAATAAAGTGGAAGAATGCCAAGAAAAGTTTAAGGAGGCAGCAGCGGAGATCAGAAGACAAAAAGGTGAATTAATCACTCTGAGAGACATTAATAGAAAACTTCTAGATAAAGTTGCTGACCTCGAGGACAGATCCCGAAGAGCCAATCTGCGTTTGAGAGCAGCAGGAGAGAGTCTTCAGATAAAGGAGAATCTGAAGGGAGTTATAGCTGAGTGGCTTGCAACAAATGCTCAGGTCCCATCGCAAGGAATCGAGAGGATACATTGGGCTTTCAGAGGAGGCAGGAAACCCAAGGATATTTTGATACGGTTCACAAGGGAGGCTGAAAGGGACATTGTTTATCGAAAATTGAGGAAAATGAAGAACCTGACCTTGGCTGGCAGTAAAGTATGGCCACTCCTGGATTTATCTTCAGAGACATTGGGAAAGAGAGCAGAAATGAGGGAAATTACAGGAACTTTGGAAAGGAAAGGACAACGTTATACCTGGGCTTTTCCAGCCACCCTAATTGTATATAAAGACAATAAATTATATAAAGCTTCCGACTTGGAAAGTGGGAGGAAAATGCTTAAACAGTTAAAACTGGATACAGACGGAAAAGAAACAGACGGTCTGGAGGAGGAATCAGATAAGACCAAGGACAAGCCGACTGGACAAGAAGCATCGAGGGAGCTGGAGACTGCAGAGAGAGGCGGACCAACAGAGACAGACTTACTTCAGAGTCTATTTGCAATGGGAGATCCAAAGGACAGGGAAGAAAAGAGAACTTTAAGGAATTTGAAGGACCTGGATTTAGAACAAATTAAATCTATAGAAAAACAATTAAGAGATCTTAAAAAACAGAAAATTAGAGAGGAGAATAGAAGAATTGAAACGAGATCTAGTACAGAGACTTAAGAATGAATAGCCTAACATTTGTGGAATAATGAAATTTGGACAAATGGGGTTAAAGGGGTAAAAGATGATGCAGGAGGGGAGAGCAGTGGATGGCAACGCAGTCACCGGTGGGAGGGAGTCTGGGAATGGAAGAGAACAAAGGGAAAACTCTTTCAGGTCTCCCTCTGATGGGAGGAGGGAGAGGTCTGGACTCTGGGGGGCATGGGGGAGGATGGGAAGACAAGCAGACAGGGGAAAGAAACTACAGGAGGGTAAATGCAAATAATACCTGGTTATGGGTGAAGTAGTAATAATGTCTCATAATGTTAATGGTTTATCAACTCCACAAAGAAGGGCAAAAGTTATGAAAATGGTAAAGGATTATAAAGTTGGCATTCTGCTTTTACAAGAATGTCATAAGAGAAAGGACCATACTCCATTATTTAATGATAGGATTTGGGGACAGGTGTATGAATCGAGAGGTTCGAATAGAGCACGAGGTGTGGCAATTTTAATTAAAAATACAATAGACTTCCAAGTGGAAATGGTAAAAAGGGATTCAGATGGGAGATGGGTAATGATTAAAGGGAAAATTGAAAAAATTAGAATCACTTTAGTGTGTATATATGCCCCAAACAAAAATCAAAAAAAGTATTTAAAAAAGCTATTTGGGGAAATTGATAAGTTTGCACAAGGAGAAGTGTATTGTGCAGGAGATTATAACCTGGAATTGGTAACAACAAGGCAAAATAGTAATAGAAAGTTAAATATAAGGGAATACAACATGAATGATTTATTAGAAGGGGAACCAGAGAATAATAGATGGACATATTACTCGGGAAGACATGACACATATAGCAAAATAGATTATATTCTGGGGAAAAATACAAACCAATCAGTGATTCTAGAAGCAAAAACACTTCCAATACATTTATCGGATCATGCACCATTAAGAGTAAAAGTAAAATTAGAAATAGAAAGAAAAGAAAGAACCTGGAGATATAACACAGTTTTAAACAGTAGAGAGGAAGAATATGAAACAATTAGGAAAGAAATAAATAAGTATTTTGAGACCAATGACAATGGACAAGTAACTAAAGATATAATTTGGGATGCAAGTAAGGCAGTGATAAGGGGTCACTGTATAAGTTTAGAGGTAAATCTTAGAAGAAGATGGAGGAATGAACAGGATAAGAGAATAAAAGAAATAGAAACCCTGCAAGACAAACATAAAAGGACTAAGGATAGACAGATTTGGAGAGAGCTAAAGGAGAAAAAAAACCAATTAGAAGCATTTGAGGAAAGGAATATAATAAATAAATATCTATACGTTAAAAGCTATTCCCAAAGTTGGAATATAAAATCAATGAAGAGGATGGCTTACTATTTGAAAAAGAAAAAAGAAAAAACATGGATAAAGAGATTGAAAGATGAAAATGGGAAAGAACAAGAGGAGCAAAGTAAGATTAGGGAGATAATGGCAAAATATTATAAAAATCTATATAAGGAAGAGAGGGTAATGCAAGGGAACTTAAATATCAGAGAAAAAATTGCAGAGGAAGACAGAGAGTTATTAAACCAACCAATAACGCAAGAGGAAACAATAAGGGCAATTAAAGGGTTAAAGGGAGGCAAGTCACCAGGGCCAGATGGATTTCCAGCAGAATATTATAAAGCATTTATGGAAGAGTTGGCACCACACCTAACAGAATTGTTCAATGAAATATACACTAAGCAAAAAGTCCCCCTAACATGGAAAGTATCAGAAATTATAACTATACCCAAAAAGGGGAGAGATTTAACACAACCAGGGTCATACAGACCCATTAGTCTATGCAATCAAGATTATAAAATATTTACAAAAATTTTAGCAAAAAGATTGGAAACAATAATGCCAAAAATAATCAAAGAGGATCAATATGGATTTGTGAAGGGAAGAAAAATTGGGGATCCAATAAAAAATGTAGTAATTGCAATGAATCATGCAAATTCGAATAAGAAAAAAATGGGAATTCTCAAATTGGATGTTTACAAAGCATTTGATAAAGTCAATCACAATTATCTGTTAAGATTATGTCAACAGTTGAATATGGGGGAAAACTTTTGCAAAACGCTGCAACAATTGTACAGCAACTGTAAAGCAAAAATAAGGGTGAATAATGGAAGGACAGGAGAGATACCAATTTTAAATGGTACAAAACAAGGTTGTCCATTATCCCCCACTTTATTTGTAATAGCGATAGAAATGCTAGCTGAAAGTATCAGGAATAGCACCAATTGGACAGGGTACAAAATAGAAAAGGGAGGAGGACAAAAGGAAGAAATAAGGCTTAATTTCTTTGCCGATGATGCAATGATTATTACAAGTCAACCGTTAATTATGGTAAAAGATATTATTAAAAAACTGGAAGAATTTAAAAATATATCAGGACTATTCGTTAATATTAAAAAGTCAGAGATACTATGTCTTAATACCCCACCAAGGGAACAACTGGAGATTAGGAAAATATCAGGGTTAAGATTAGGATTAAAGAAGCTGAAATACTTAGGAGTATGGATATATAAAAACCCAAAGAGTATAGTCAAGGGGAATTATAAACAAAAATGGAAGGTAATAGAGAAACAGTTTAAGAATTGGGAAGGAAAAACATTAACAAGAGTGGACAGAATAAGGGCACTAAAAATGTTCATAATACCAAAATTGACATATTTATTTCAAACATTACCGAACACAGTAGATAGGAAGACACTAAAGACATGGGACAGGAGAATAAGAAAATGGGCAGTCGGAGGAAAAAGGCCCAGAATAAGGGACAAATGGTTAAATGCAAAAGAGGAAGAGGGAGGCTGGGGGATTCCAAGTTTAGAAGTCTATCACGATGCGTTTCAAATCCAAAGATTATTGGAAATACAGTATACTAAAAAAAAATGGGCAAATATGGAGAAGATAATAAATAATACTAAAGAAAAAGAAATAATATTTAGGGAATGGAGTAGGAGAGAAGAAGCAGAATTTAAGGAACCTTTTAAAGGAACAATAAAAGTGTGGAAAAAAAGAAAGAAGAAGCTAAGTCCAGGCAATGAGAATAAGATGGCAACTATATGGCAAATTAATTACAATAACAACGAAATTATAGGCAGAACATTGAGATCAATTGAAAGTAGAGGGAAAAGGTTAGTGGAGGATTTGTACACAATAGATGGAGACCCTGTAGAACAAAAAGAAATTCAGAATTGGATAGGATCAGGGAATTGGATTCAAAGCTGGGCTATAAGACAGGAAATTTTTAGATTGAGAGAAAAAATTAGAGAACAGGACAGTCCATTTGAGAAGGCGATTAGGAAATGTTTGAGAGAGGAAAAGAAGGTGGCAGGAGATCTGTATGAACAAATTATAACGGTAAAAGAAGAAATAGTAGAGGAAATTTTCCAAACATGGAGAATGGACATGGAAATTGAGAGGGAAGATATACAAAGGGAAATAAGTAATATAGCAAAAGAAAAGTACAATGTATTAAGGGAAGCAAGAAGGAAAATGTTACAAAAATGGTACAGAACTCCTGCACAACTTTCACGGTTTTTACCAGGGATGAAAGATAGGTGTTGGCACGGTTGTGAACAAAGAGGGGTGTTCAATCATATGATATGGGAGTGCGATCGGGTGCAAGAATACTGGAGAATGATTGAAGGAGAAATCAATAGAATGCTAAATCTACAAATAGTAATAGTTAATAGAAATGTACTACATGCAAGGATAACAGAAGTGAAGAATATACAAAAAGAAAAAATGATTGACAAATTAATAGCATGTGCACAAATTGTTTTAGTGAGCGGTTGGAAAGATAAAACAAAATGGACTCTGACGAACTGGTATAAGTATATAATTGATATGTTAAATGTAGAAATCACAAATTGCAAATGGAATAATATAGATAAAATTGAAAATATTGCAATAATCAAGGGGATGTGGGAACCAGTTAAGAACTATTTAGAGAATGTACTAAGATGTGGAGTGGAAAAATTAAGATTGAGATTGATATTTCAAATGTAACTTCTGTAGTTTGTTGTATAAAGTGTATGTACAAGGAGGGGAGGGTGGGAGGGTGGGAGTGGGATAAGATGACAAAACAACAATAAAAAAAATTAAAAAAAAAAAAAAACAAAGGGGGTAAAAGAAAATATACATTACAGTCTTTGGTTGTTTAAGTCCATGAAGCTTGTCCAGATCCCTCTTTCTCTGGCTGTGAATGCCGGAGCAAACTCAGCCTCAGTCCAATGACCTATATCTGAAGACAAGAGTCTTCCTCTGTTGCCAAAGGACTGATGTGAAGGCGCTTGAGACTCCTCAACGTTGTTCAGGTTGGCCCTGAACATGAAGTGTGAGTCCCAAGGGTAAGAACCTCAGAATTGGTGCTGAGAGGTAACTTTTGAAGGGCTTTCAGAGCCAAGCCTCTCTTTCACGTCCATCCGATAGAGTGGAATGAAAAAGAGGAAACACAGTCCTACTCCAGGAAGAGGTGGAGCCAAACAGTTTTGCTGAGTGAGCAATGTAACAGGTACAAACAACATTGATTGACAGATATAAATAACCAATCCAACTACATTTACAGGGTAAGGGCAAAATCAGGCATGATACAGCAATTCAAATCTTGAAACTTATAGTTTGACATATAAATGGCGCCACTCGCGCCGTCACACTCCCGGCCTAGATTTCCGGACTTTCGGAAATCTAAACAAAATGGAGTTAAATACCTTTAACTCTAATAACTTTAAGACTGTACGTCTTGTGAAAATAACACAACCATGTCGCTGATAGGCCTGTCAAACAAAGAAACCTTTTCGTTAGAGACGACCTTAACCTGGGCCTTGCGCACCCTATTGTCAGAGCTAGGATATAATTTTGACACAATACCCTTAGCCCATTGGTATCTAGGAGCATCTTTGTTTAAGTAACACCAAATCCCCAACCTTTACGATCATTAACAAACCAAAACCCATAGTTTCTTAGGGCAGACTCTGTAATTGACCTTCCTTGGTGTTTGACTTTTGTGTGGAAATGCTGTGTCAACAGCAGAGCTATGTGGCTATGGTGTGGCAAAATAACAGGATTTTTAACACAGGATCTAATCTTTGCTCTCTTTAGTCTACCTCCAACCCTAAGGAGACCCTCATTGTCCAGGAAGGGGTTCAAGTCCTTTAAACAACTATTTTTGGGCAAGGAAGCTTTTCTTTCTAGACAAGCTGTTTCTTCTAAAAAACACTGTCTTTGAGTGGATCTCAGGATGACTGTTGAGGCTTTTGAAAGATCTTGGGGCTGAATTGCACCACTGTTTTTTGTAGTGATGTAACGTATGAGCCTGGCAATGGCTGCCTGAAGTCTAGTCCATTTTGAAAATCTTTCAAACTTGGCTGGATTTAAACCTTGCCTTGATAAGTCTTGGCCATCGATGGTAGATTTGCAGGACTGAATTTCTGGCAACTCAGTGTCTTTGAGCACGGAAATGCTTTCTGGAAAGGAAGGATTTTGAAGGCATTTGGGTCCAGTGATCCAGGATGACTTGGACAACTTTGCGGCCGATGTTCCTTGGGATGCCACATCTGCTGGATTTTCTGAAGTGGATATGTAATGCCACTGCTCTTCTCCCTCCGCACACATGCTGGCTGGTTCAGCGTAGTTGTTTCTGAAGAGGTCTTCCACAAACTGGGTGATCTGGGTCTTTACCTTCGGATCCTTTAGCATCCTTCTTCTTAAGGACAGGAGACGATGAAGGGCAACATCTCTGTTGTTGGGTAGAGATGGTCTTTCCGGCTTGAAAGGTAAAGGTGCTATCCAATTACCTTCAGAGACCTGAGTGACTTGGTTGTTCATCATCTCAAGGAACTTCTGTTCATTTTTAGAGAAGGCTGTTTGCTCATCTCTCTCTGTGACTTCGATGATGGAAGAGTAATCGGGCATTACTCCTTGGCAGCAAACTGAGATGTGGCTGGCACATCCTTGCATTAGTGAAGGCCTTTTAGTGACAGGCTGGAACATCTTGTTCAGGCAGACTGGGCCTAACACCGTCCATCCTAAAGGCAACTGCTGGGCCATGGGTGATCCCTTAGGACCTTCAATCTGGTTGCTAACACGGAACAGTGTGGGACAATCTGCACCGATAAGCATGACGATGTCTGTTTCCAAGTCCAAAGCTGGTATTAGATCTTGAATACCTTTGAGATGAGGATGGGCTTGTACCACCTCCTTCGTGGCTATCTGTTCTTTGTTCCTGGGAATCAGGCTGCATTCTATAAGGTCAGGAAGATCGTACCTGACCTTTTGTCCGACAGGCGAGATTTTGAACTTTGTTGCAACTCTGCCATTCATCTTATTCTTTCCAGAACAAGTGGATATGGTGTAATCTATTGTCTCGGTATGAAGGTCGAACATGTCGAAGAACTCTGGGGTTGCAAGAGATGCGTCACTTTGGGCATCCAAGGCGACGTAGACCCTTTTCTTATTCCACGGCTGCTTGTCTGGATACACCTCTGCCAGGCAGATTGGGTGGCAAATCCTGGGCTTGTGGCTATTTTGACAAAGCTTGGTGCAGGCAACCGCAGGAGCCTTGAGGGCTACCTGAGGTTCTGTAGGCTTTTGGTCTTCTTTGGTTTCTTCTTTGGCAGGAGAATTTGACTTTGCTTTGAATTGAGGGGAATCAAAGTTGTGCATTGCAGAGCAATGCTTGATGCTGTTGCAGTGTTGGCATTGAACCTTTTCTTTGCAGTCTTTGGAGAAGTGAATAGTGGCGCCGCAGCATCTAAAGCACACCTTGGCCTTTTGAACTATTTGGAGTCGTTCTTTGTAAGGCTTCTTTGCGAACTCTCTGCATTCAGCTAGGCTGTGTGGCCTTTGATGAATGGGACAGGATATGGTGTTGTTGCTGACTGGTTGAGCAGAAGTTGCAGGAGTTGCGTCTGTCATCTTGACACTCAGGTTCCTTCTAAGATCTTTGCCCTGGGCTTTGTCTTCTTTGGAGGTCTTTTCAGGCTTTAGGTCTTGGTACAAAGCGAGAAGACCTGTTTGAGGGTCATTCCTCTCACGGGCTGCTCTAGTGACGAAATCCACCAAAAAGGTGAAGGGCGGGTATACATTTGCATTCTCCTCTTTGTACTTGAACACCTGTTTCCCCCAAGCTTCTCGAAGAGGAAAAGGAAGTTTGCAGAGAATGGCACTCTGTGACGTGTGCTGGTCTAGACATGCTAAACCTGGCAGCTCTGGATTTCCTTTGGCTGAAGCTAGCTCTAGTAAAAGATCACTAAAGTCCCAAAGCTGTTTGCAATCTTTCATCTTCAGTGATGGGAACCTGTTGAGTCGATCCATGAGGGACGCTTCTATCTCAGTGCTCGCACCGAAGCGCTGGTCCAAGCGAGACCACGCTGTGGACAAAGCTCTTTGGGGGTCTGCCACATGAGCAGCATAAAGTCTTTTTACTTGCTCGGCTGAGCTGGGTCCAAGCCACGCCATAAGAAGGGACAGTTCTTCATCCGCTTCTAGCTTGAAATCTCTTATGGCCCTCATGAAGGTGATTTTCCACAGAAGGTAGTCATCCGGTCGGTCAGTGAATTTCTGGACGCCTTTGTCTCTGATGTCTCTTCTTGGATTTCTCAAGAGGGAACCCAATTGAGACTCCAGTGTGTAAGGGTACATCTGAGGAGTGTGATGTGGCCCGACGAAGTCAATGTTCTTCGGTTGAACACATCTTGTCTCGATGGTAGGCGATGCTGGGTTCAGCAGATTGCTGGCAGGCAGCACCTCTGAAGCCTTCATCTTCAGCGATGGGAGAATTGACTTGGTATGCAGGGATGAATGTGGTGGTTCACTCCCGGCCATGCCTTGCCAATGTGGATGGACATCTGGATGTTGTTGAAAGACGTCATCCATTCGTTCCCAAGTAGACAGGTGGTATCTCTGAGGCCTAAGTGCAGGAATGGACTCTGACAGAGATGGCACTCTCCCGGCCGTGCTTTGCTGTACTTCTGAGGAATGGGCTGGCCTTGAAGTCGCGAACACTGGAACAGATGAGCGATCTTCAAGGTGGCAAAAGGAGATATGACTCTGCACTACAGGTGGTGCCAGTTGCAGGTGTGCTGAAACCTTTGCTGTAGGCTCTTGTGTTGGCAGGAAACTAAGGTTTTCTTGGGTTAGTTCCTGTGATAGGGCTTTGGCTAGAACGTTAGCTCTGACTATCTTTTGTGCTGTGTCTCTTTTTACTTGAAGCAGATCTAGATCCCGTTGCAGTTCATCTTGCTTGGCTTCAGCCATTGCAAGCTCTATTTCTCTCTGGGCCCTGGCCTGTGCTAGGAGCAGTTTCTGCTTGGCTTTAGCCTGTTGAAGGAGGAGTTCCTCTTCATTGAAGGCAAAGTCTTGCCTAGCCATTTCTGCAGACGCCTCTGCTTCTAAAACCTCTTTTCTAATTTTCAAACGGACAGCCTCTCTGTTGTAGTGGGCTGCTTTGGAAGAAGTACTGATGAATGAGTGTGTGGATTGGGAGGAACTGCTATGCCTAGATGAATGCTTGGATTTAAGGCTAGCATTAGATGGAATCTTGAGCAGACTGGATCTAAGGCTTACACATGGGGAGCCTTGAACCCTTTCTTCTGCACCTTCTACAAGGGGGGATTTGACCCTTGTCTGCAAAATCTCATTGCTATGACTTGACATTCTGTAATTCAAAAGGAAACTTATCCCAAGTTTCAAACAGTACAAAATGCAATACTATATAACTATACAATTAAAGGCACACAAAAGGGCAATGCAATACTTTAAACAAGACAATTAAAACAGCTGCTTAACTGAGAAGTTAAGCCTGGGCTTTCATAAACTTGCAGCAGGCTTTGAAGAAAATGGCAGGAACTGCAGAAGGTTGGAATTTATTGCTTTGCAAACTGGTTTCTGGAAGAGGCTTGGTTGCTGTAAAGGCTGGCTTCTGGAGAAATGTATCTACTTTGCAGAAACCTGGATTTTGCTGCAGTTGAAGAGCTGAATGTAGCAATTAGCTGGCTAGCTTGGGAAACAGAAAAGGCGGGAAACCTAGCCAATGTTTCAATTTTGCAAAGGCTTGGCTTCTAGCAAAATGTATCCACTTTGCAGAAAGCTTGATCTTGCTGCAAATGTCTCAATTTGCAAAGGCTTGCTTCAGATGCAAAAAGGGCGGGAAAACTAGCAAAATGTATCAATTTTGTGAAGGCTGGGCTTCCCTCTGGAGGCAAAGGCAGGCTTCTTTTGACTTCTTTATCTTTAGGAGAATATGGGCTTGGCAAATTCAAGGCCCTTCCACTCCTTCTTTTCCCTTCTTAGCACTTCTGGAAGGCTTCTTTCAGCAGTTCTGGAAAAAAAGGCTTCTCTCTCAGTACTTCTGGAAAAGAAGGCTTCTCTCAGCACTGCTGGAAAAGAAGGGTCCTCTCAGCACTGTGCCGTCGCGCCTGGGGCTGTAAACTCTTAGTGAAAGAGGCATGGACGTGACATCTTTCCCCAGGGGATTGCTTCTTGCCCTCCTTTAGGGAAACTGGAACTCCCAAGGACCAAAACACTGTAGTTAACTCAAAAACTGGGTTTATTCTTCACAAAGGGGGTAAAAGAAAATATACATTACAGTCTTTGGTTGTTTAAGTCCATGAAGCTTGTCCAGATCCCTCTTTCTCTGGCTGTGAATGCCGGAGCAAACTCAGCCTCAGTCCAATGACCTATATCTGAAGACAAGAGTCTTCCTCTGTTGCCAAAGGACTGATGTGAAGGCGCTTGAGACTCCTCAACGTTGTTCAGGTTGGCCCTGAACATGAAGTGTGAGTCCCAAGGGTAAGAACCTCAGAATTGGTGCTGAGAGGTAACTTTTGAAGGGCTTTCAGAGCCAAGCCTCTCTTTCACGTCCATCCGATAGAGTGGAATGAAAAAGAGGAAACACAGTCCTACTCCAGGAAGAGGTGGAGCCAAACAGTTTTGCTGAGTGAGCAATGTAACAGGTACAAACAACATTGATTGACAGATATAAATAACCAATCCAACTACATTTACAGGGTAAGGGCAAAATCAGGCATGATACAGCAATTCAAATCTTGAAACTTATAGTTTGACATATAAATGGCGCCACTCGCGCCGTCACACCATCCATGTGAGGAAAAGCCTAGCTGCATCCAGAAAGGCTCAGTACCCAGAAGGTTGGCGACCCAATGATTAGCCAAAGCAACTAGGGGGACATTCACAGTACATACTTATAATACTTTGATTCCACTTTAACTGTCATAGGTCCATCCTGTGAAATACTGCAATTTCATTAGGTCTTTAGAATTCTTTGCCAGAGGGCCCCTGTACCACCCTAAACTACAAATCCCAAAATACTATAGGATGCAGGGGATATTCATTCCCGAAGCTATGTATCTATCAGGTCTCTAAAAAATCAGAGACTGACTGTCATTTTTGGTACCTCTTGTTTGTGACTTATAGTGATGAGAAGTATTTTGAGGTTCCCGTATATTGTGACACAAACTGACACACAAAAAAACAACAAAATGTTACTTTGTGAATCATTCTCAAAAATATCTTTGTGCACTATAATGTCCAGTGTTCCTCCCCACTGGTTATGCTGACAAGAATTGTGGGAATTTTCAGTTCTACAAAATCTGAGTGCTGTTCTATACTCTATTCTAAATTATAGTCAGCCCTCCACATCTGTAGCTTTGAGTTTTGCAGATTTTATTATTTGTGGATTAATTTGTTCTTTCTATAAATCTGTAGGTTCTATAGAAGTGTTAAAAGTATTTTTAATTTGTGATTTTCCCATTTTTGTGGGGGTTCTGTGACCCCAACCTCCCATGATAAAAAGATCTCAAACTGTTTTTCTGAAGTGTTATCTGAAAAAATGTTCATAATCAGATCTAATGTTGGAAAAGTTGGTTTGTTTTGATTGTATCTGCTGGAATTTCAACCAGCATGCCTCCGAGAAATATTGGTCAGGGAATTCTGAATGCTGTAGTCCAAAGTTTGCATTTGTTAAATCAAAATACAGTAGAGTCTTGATTGTCCGACACAAACTGGTGGGTAGAATGTTGGATAACTGTTGGATTATAGGGAGGGTGGCAGAAGAAGGAGCCTCTTCCCGTGTTGCTGGGGAAGAGGCTCCTCCTAGTCCTCCTCCTCGTCCTTGTCCTCCTCCTCTCCCTGGGCAGGCTGGCTATCAATAGAGAGGAGGGTGAGGAAGAGGACAAGCGGCGGGGGCAGCGCAGCGCCCAAGCGAGGTTTTCAGGCTGCCCCCACGGCTGTTCCTCGCGATCCTCCTCCTCTTCTCCTTTGGCAGGCTGGCTGTTGAGGGAGAGGAGGAGGAAGCTTCTGTCGCTGCTGTTCCTTTGCTGCCCACCCACCCTTCCTCAGTTGCTGGCTCACTCACCGGGCCGGGTCTCAGCAGCAAGGGCAGAACGAGGACCGGTGAGTGAGCGAGCAAGCGAGTGAGAGTGGACGGCAAAGGCCCTCCCTCCCTCGCTCGCTCACTCACTCACTCACTAGGCCAGATCCCATCAGCAACGATGGCAGTGGCAGCACAACCAGGACTAGCTGGCTTGGGAGAGGGTGAGTGAGCAAGTGAGGGAGGGCTGGCGGCCCTGGACGTCAGAGAATACGGTGTGTCGGATGAGCGGAAGTCGGATAAGCGAGACTCTATTGTAGCTTCAGGTTCTCTAGCGTGATGCATATTCCCTTGGCTCTAATGGCTTCCAGCCTTGTTATGGAACCAAGATAGTTGCTCTGCTGGGTGATCTTCATATGGAAATAAAGGGAGGGCATTTCCTGTTGGCACTTTTTGCCTTATCAACAGTGTTTGACAGCGTGGACTGAGATATTTTATAACACCATCTGGAATGTCTGGTAGAAATGTTAGGACTGGCTTTGGTACAGTTTGTCAGAGGGATTCTTGAAGACGAGATTACTCGGTATTCTGGAGAGGACGTCACTTATATATGCAGTATGTCATTTTCCATGAACATTTCATCCTCTTATACAGCTATTAAAGAAAGCACACAAAGAAAATAAGGGATTTGTTTTTTAAAAGAGACAGAATGGAATTGTAGGGAGATATCTAGTGCAGAGATGTCAAAATCATTTCCATTGAGGGCCACATTAGCCCTATGGTTGCCTTCAAAGGGCCATTGAATCCATAGATGGAAAATCCATGGATACAGAGGGCCAAAAATATTTTTTAAATATAGTGGTCAGTGCTTGTTAGGTTTTACCTAGTTTGGATCCCTAGATGTTACTGAACAACAGTTCCCATCAGTTTTGGTCAGCCGCCATGAGGACTGGGGATAATGGGAATTGCAACCTAACAACGCTTGTGGCTCTGAGGTTGAGGAAAGGTTAAAGGACATTTTAAAGACAGACATCCTATCCACAAGCCTTGTATCTAAATTAAAACCTCACTATCATGACTGAACAGAACAAGTGCAAGCTTCCAGATGTTACTGTATCACAACTCTCAATATTTCTAATCACGATATCTAATGATGAGGAATGCAGGAGTTGTAGTCCGGCATCTGGAGGGCCACATAAAATGACATGGCAGGCTGGATTCAGCTCGCGGGCCTTGAGTTTGATACATGTGATCTAGCAAGTCTATAAAGCACTGTAGGCTACCTGTCAACAGATTTTAATATTTTTGATTTACAGTGGAAAAATATTTTGAAGTTCATGATGCACGGTGGCCCCATTGAGATTATTGCCCTAACAACCTAGGTTTTAAAAAGGAAGCATAGTGATACACTTACATATTTGCTATAATGTGCTGTTAACCCTATGCTATTTGTCTAAGTGCATCTAATGCATGACTTATTTTGCTAGAGTGGGGGTGAATGCTGGGGTTTGGTACAGAAACAGACTTCTGCAAACATGTGCAGTAGAGTCTCACTTATCCAACATAAACGAGCCGGCAGAATGTTGGATAAGTAAATACATTGGATAACAAGGAGAGATTAAGGAGAAGCCTATTAAACACCAAATTAGGTTATGATTTTACAAATTAAGCACCAAAACATGATGTTATACAACAAATTTGACAGAAAAGGTAATGCAGTATGCAGTAATGCTATGTAGTAATTACTGTATTTACGAATTTAGCACCAAAATATCACGATGTATTGAAAACATTGACTACAAAAATGCATTGGATAATCCAGAACGTTGGATAAGCGAGTCTTGGATAAGTGAGTCTCTACTGTATATGAAATGCTGTCTTGTAAGCTGTGGAGTGAACAAAGCAAAGCCAAGGAGAAGACTGGCAAGACTTGCCAGAAACTGGCAAGACTTGTTTTGCAGCTGGCAACACTGTTATGAAAGGATTCCCAGGGACTCAGACCTTTGCCCCCAAATACTTGTGATCCCAACCCTTACTCACATTAATCCACCTTTAGATGTCTCTAATGATGAATGGACTGCACAGAGGAAGGTAACCCTCCTGGAAAGCTTGCTGCTGCTGTTATGAAAGAAGAAAGAATGCAGTTCTGCAATTCCTTATTATTGAATTGGAGGATGGATTTGATTTCCAGGGAGAATTCTGCTGTTTCTGCAATGTGATGTGTCTTTTTATGCCTTGAGTCATACCTGAAAAGACAATGTGAGTTAGAAACTGCATTAACTCAGTTAAAACTGCATTGTTTTGCAATGGTGTATGTGACTGTGTTGTAGCATCACTGAAAAAAGCAGAAAGTCTGTCATTTCTGGGCTACATTGAGAGGCTGACAAGTGAGCCGGGCTTTATACATCAGATTGAAACTTGCATGCTGCACACAACATTTCCTTAAAAGCTTAACAAAGAGATTGATTACAGCTAGCCACAGTACATGGCAGGCAACCCATGGAAAGGATGAGCTCACTGGCTATTGATGACTGGTGTGGCCCACACAACAGTATGTAACAATTCCTTGTCTGGTGATTAAATCATTATTGAATGTCTGAATGTCTTTTTAAAAAAAATGTACCTTTTTTTGCCTGTAGCCACAGATTTCGCCTTTGCATTCACATTTTTTTCTTTTGTTTTAAAGTGAAAGTAAATTAATCCTGTTAACCTGATTAACTTTGGTCCCATCTACACTGCCATATAATGCAGTTTGAAACTGTATTATATGGTCAGTATAGACTCATAAAATGCAGTTCAATCCAGTGAAACTTCATTATGTGAGTCTACACTGGAACTGGGGGCGGTGACGCCCGACAGGGAGCTCTGGCGTGGACTGGTCCGTGAGGTCACAAAGAGTCGGAGACGACTGTGCGACTGAGCAGCAGCACACTGGTTATATAATGCCATTTCAAACGGTATTCCATGGTAGTGCAGATGGGGCCTTTGTCTCCAGAGAAAGATACAACTGGCTAGGCTGAGAGGCAAAGCCCAGCAACCCCCATTAGAATTTAAATAGGAAATGATCTTGTGTATAGTGCATTCCTTCTAATGAATAACATTATTTATCTATCCCTTCGGAACTAAGAGCACAACCTTTTCACCCGGGATAATAAAAGCATGCTTATACTTACTTGGATTTTGCTGTTGATTTGTTTAGGATATTTACAGCATTGCTCTTGTGGTAGATTACTCTGATGTGATGGACTATATCTTGGCCGTGTTGGCTTGAGATGATGGGGGTTGCTGTCTAGTGGACTGGTGAATACCTTGAAGACACAAGGAAATGATGGCATTATGTGATAATATTAGTATTGTGCTATGTACTTAAAATGAATATGTCAGAATTTTCAAACTAACGAGGATTTCTATAGTGCGGTATGCTTCAATAGACTTCACAGCATTATTTCAGTAATCCTTAAAGCAATCCTATAAGATAGGTCAATATTATTATCCTTGTGTGGCAGTTGAGGCTGAGGCTGAGAGATAGTAGTATTCAGAAAGTTGCCATCTGTGTTCATGGCAGAGGTGAAATTTGAACTAGGGACATGTAGGCTCATATCTCAACCTCTCACAACGAGGGTTTAGTAGCTTAGCCTGCTGCTTTGCCATTCAGAAACCAGTATTAAACTGCTCTTCTAGATTGGAGACTGCTGGCTCCAGATAATTGTTTAAAATCTGACAACAGGATGCAGATTCCTGCCTTTCAAGTTGTCCTGTTCCACACCTCAAGCTGTTTATCCAGAAGCCTTTAAAAATGTTTATTTGAAGTATCATAAATATATGTTTGTGGGGGTATATGATTTGTGGGTCACTCCTTCTCCTTAGTTTAAAATTGCCATTCTCAAATATGTACAAACTATTCATGAGATATCAGTTCCCTGTCTAGAAGTTACATTATTCTTCCAATGAATGACTTATTATTCTACATACCATATTAATTCTGGCTTGAATAATTATTTTCAAGGTGTGTAGCTATGGGGGATCATAATGAAGGCATAATAGGACTGCTGCCCTCCCCAATGAAATTTTCATTCACTTTCCAAATTTATGGTATTACAGTAATTTGAATTTCTGCTGGGCATTTAGAAACTTTTGGAAAATGGCATCACAACCATTTGGAGATCATAACCTTTTTGAAAAGTTTGATCTTTCAGAGAAGAGCCAAAAACCAATTTGAGTAGAATCTTATATGGTATACAATCAAATGTAATATACCAGGCAATGTGTTCAGTTGTTAGACTGAACCTATTGTCTCTGATTTGTTAGGAAAACAGAGATTTACCAGTACATAGAAACAGCAGAGTTTCAGAAGTGGTTTTCAGTGCCCAATAATATATCTACTTTCCCATAAAACTAGTTTTATATCATGCATTCAAGGGACAAAAATGAAGTAGGCTTTGGTAAAATAACATATTTGTTTTATTCATACCTACATGTGTTCAGCATAACACAGGTACATAGCTTATCAGTCCAGCTTCAGATATGTTTGAGATAATCTCTGAACAGATGAGACAGGGCATCTTACTTATAACAACAGCAGTCAAAAGTCTAAGAAGAATGTAAAATGGAGCCTGAGGTCTGAGCAGTCTTGGATCAGATCATGTGGTCTGCAGCCCCTCCCACAACCTCTCAGGAAACATAGAGCAAAAGAAGCTGTATACCAGTACATACAAAAGGTTGTAATTTCCGACACACACATCTATGCACTCAGAGAAAAGGGGCAGGAAAAACTACCAAGGGAAAGTGAATACAGCAAGTATGAAAAGTTGTAAATGTTTCACTCGGACTGAAGAAAAGACTTCATTAGAGAGCTGGAATCTTATTTGGGGGCAATGCCCTTACTTTGCCCCAGTTTTCCATCAATTTGCTTGGATTAAAATCCAAAACTGACTGAGTGGCCAGTTTAAAGCCACCTCCACCCATATGGTCCTGGTCCAAAGCAGGGCTTTGCACATAATTCTGAATACAAAAAAAATCTTGAATTTCACATTATGCGTTTAACAGAGTATGCAGTCTGCCTAATCTAGGGAGGAGCAGGTTATTTTCTTTGTAAATCGGGCGGGGGGGGGGGGGTTGTAAGGTTCTTGCTGCAATAGGGAAAGAGGACTGTACACAAGCACCAATTCACATGGGACCACGAGAGAAAATTGGAAGTCTTCTAGGTGAATGGTGCCGCTTGGCAAGTGTGTGATAAGACAGTCCAATAAATCCCTTTCCCTGCCACAATAGATAGCCTAGCAAGAATTTAAACTGGAGGCACAAGGTCAAAAGTGCCCAAAATTAAAGTTAAGAGCTTGTGGATGTATTTGTCACTTGAAAAATGGGTACAGGAGACAATGTATGATTTGCAATCAACTAATGTAGTTTGCAGTAAGTTATGAATGTAGCCTTGTTAATATTCAACATGGCTAGTTTTTTTTGGATCAGGGAAGGAAATTTAATTATGGCTGAGGATGTGAAAATGGATGTGTGAAAAGGGAGAAGCTGAAAGAGGGGATATACAATTGTATGACTTTATACTCCTCTGGAGGATTAAAGATGCCCATTATCATTTTAAATTCTTGGTGGCTTCTTTTCAATATTCTTTTGTTTTAAAAAATATGGTTGCCAGCTTCCTTAAGTCTTGTTCTGCTCTGTATTATACTCATTGCTAGCAATTATCTGGAAGACTCCTCAGTTGAGTGCTCTCAGGTGGGTGGTATTTTGATGGGAAAGAAAATGTTGCATCTGTAAGCATCCCACTTTCTTTTCTCTCTTTATAATCCAGATATCACGTACATGTGGTTAAACTTGATGTTATTTCATAAACAGGGAGCATGAAGTTCCATGTACTTACTCTGTTGGTTTCATTAGCTTGGGCAACTATTAAAAGCTTCTCTCCCCTTTGGATTTTCCTGTCTGAATAGGATGAATCTTAATGAAACAGAAAACTCTCTGTGATTTTCATGACTTTCAGCATGTTTCATTAGTACCGTTCTACTAGACTTACATTAAGAAACCTAAAATAAGGGGTAGTTCCAGGATTGGAGTCTAGAAAAGAGCATTGGCCAAATCAACGGGAAAATCTCACAGAGATATCAAGATATAGTCTGTCACCTTCTTTGGTCTGGTGCAGTTTTGTTCAATATAGTTTGAGCCTTTTGTGAGATTGAGAAAACCCTGGCTTCTCTCTCTACCCATTTTACTTCTGAAGATTGGAATACTGTAAACAATATTCAGTGATGATCTCGATGGAGGGCAAGTTTATGTGGAAGTAGGGGGGTCTTCAGTTTAAACATTTCTAAGATCCTATATTTGGGATAACTTTCAAAGATTTTAATGTGCGAGCTGCTCTCCTTACCATTTACATTTAAAGATAATCACATTAGACAGTATATACATATATATGTTGCCAGATATTTAAATGGGATAGATGTGATAAGAGGCTGTGAATGACTGTGGTTTTACAGTCTATACCCATGCAGCCAACCATGTAGGTGTATGATTACAATAACTACGTATGGGTTGCATATTGGTTAGCATCTTGCTTTGTGTGTAATAATCTGTTACATCAGAACTGTCCCTAAGTAGGTGCAAGGATTTTGAGGTTTGCCCGGTTTTCTGTTTGAAATGTTCCCAACAGGTTTATACTGTTAAAGCTAAATTTCAAATAATAGGATTAGGTATATGTAGCTCTTCCTTAAAATTGTCATTCTTCAGCCAACATGCATAAAAGTGCCACTCATATGTTCCTGCACACTGGCCAACATAATAAATGGTTTTATTTATGCTTCAAGAAGCTCAGCCAAAAGATATAAATCCAATAAAGAGTATAGACCGAGCCATGGAAATAATAAACTTCAAATTCATGGAATTTCTAATGTTTCAATAATGGGTAAAAAATATGTTTAATGGCTGCTGAGCGATACTTGGCTGAAAACGTAAGAAAACTTCAGACTTGAAGTTTGTTTTACTTGACATTGATATTTTAGAGACTTTCTCCGTTCCCCTGATGCATGAATTCTTTTTTGCTGAATGCTGGAATTTTGCTTCTTATCACCATTAGTACAATGAACAGATAGGGTTTCAAGTGTTCGTTTTGTTCCATTTACTTTGGCATCTTGTACCTTCACCTGTCTTATTCTTTTTGCTTTGCATAGCCTGGCCTTTAACAATAATTAGCTTTGCGTTACAAATCATGTTGGAAGAATTGATTTTAAAAGCTCTGATGTGAAAGGATGGATGATAATGAAGCTCATGCAGGCCAGGAAAATCCTTAAAACAATGAGATATATGGTATGCTTTCATAAAACACAAAGGGAGCTTGACTTTGCCTCTATAGTTTGCAGTTGACTGCAAAATGTGGAAGGTCAGTGGAAGCAATATAATATAAGTGGCCTGACTCTTAGTGGGCATTAACAGTCTAGGCAGAATAATTTATTTAATCATAGTTGGTGCTTTCTTTTTGATGCATAAGCTACATGTTTGCAGTTGCACCATGAATTTTCAGATTAGTTTATTGGTTTTTCCCCCGTGTCAGGAGCGACTTGTGAAACTGCAAGTCACTTCTTGATACTACAGGCAGTCCCCGAGTAACAAACATCTGACTTATGTATGACATAGTTAAGAATGGGGGTGAGACAACAGGAAGTGAGAGAACTCTACCTCTAGGAAGGGAAATTCACTTCTGAAAGACTTATCATGGGGGAAAGGTGTCTCAATTGAAGCTTTATCACCAAGCCTTGTTTCCACAACAAGCCAACTTTTCCGAAATTCAGTGGTCACAGGGACAAAAAATGACCTTTCCTATGCTATCCAAAGCATGCCTAGTAGGCTTGCTCAAATAATTCGATTTCCCCGTTACCCGTTATTAATTCGTTACTTTCGTTACTTTTGAAGCAATATACGACCTTGATTGTCCACACGTCTGGATATCGCGGTTTCGAACAGCGACAGGCCGTTTTTTCTTATGTCGTCGTTTTTTTCGTTTTGCAAATCACCCAAACTCCCACCATTCCTAACAGCCTCAGGCCCTTTCCTTTTGCCCCTCAGCAAAAGGGGCGTCACGGGCTCAGCCAATGGGAGGGGGCGAGGGGGAAGGAGGAGGAGGAGGAAGACGGAGGGGGAAAATGGCCGCCGCCGCCTCACCTCAGGCCTGGTGTCTCTCTGTGAGGCGGGAAGGCAGCGGATGGAGCCGGGAATGGAGAGACCGAGAGAGACAGAGGTCTGACACGCAGAGATGGAGGCTGGCGCGGGGCCCGGCGGTGAGGAGGAAGAGGCCCGGGATGTGAGGGGGTGTGGGCCAGGCCCGTCCTCGGCTGCTCCCGGGGAGGGAGTGAGGGAGGACTACGACTCCCAGGGGCCCAGATTCGCACCCTCCCTCCCCCCAATACAGGTCTCCATACGACGCTACATGAACTTGAATGGATACTGTGGTTGTGTTGTCGAAAGCTTTCATGGCCGGGATCACACTGTTGTGGTATGTATTCCGGGCTCTATGGCCATGTGCCAGAAGCATTCTCTCCTGACGTTTCACCCACATCTGTGGCAGACATACTCAGAGGTTTTGACGTCTGTGCGAAGCTAGGCAAGTGGGGTTTATATATCTGTGGAAGGTCCAGGGTGGGAGAAAGAACTCTTGTCTGTGGGAGGCAAGTGTGAATGTTGCAATTGGTCACCTTGATTAGCATTGAATAGCCTTGCAGCTTCAAAGCCTGGCTGCTTCCTACCTGGGGGAATCCTTTGTTGGGAGGTATTAGCTGGCCCTGATTGTTTCCTGTCTGGAATTCCCATTTTCTGGGTGTTGTTCTTTTACTGTCCTGATTTTAGCTTTTCTGTAGCTAAAAATGCATATAAAATTGATTCTATAGGGAGGATAAATGATTGGATTTCAACTCCTACAGCTTAGCTTTCTCTGACAATAATGGTACCATACCAAACTAAAGCTCCCAAGATTCTGTAGCAGTGAGCCATCTTGGATATTGTAAGGGATTTATTATTATTATTATTATTATTATTATTATTATTATTATTATTATTATTATTATTATTAGACCTTGCTCCCAGGAAGGTGCCTTCGCTGTGGCTCCCAACTTATCTATCTACCTTTCCACATATTCTCCACATTGTGTATATGTGTATGTATATTATATATACATGAGCCCCGATGGCGAAGTGTGTTAAAGCACTGAGCTGCTGAACTTGCAGACCGAAAGGTCCCAGGTTCAAATCCCGGGAGCAGAGTGAGTGCCCGCTGTTAGCTCCAGCTTCTGCCAACCTAGCAGCTTGAAAACATGCCAATGTGAGTAGATCAATAGGTACCGCTCTGGCGGGAAGGTAATGGCACTCCATGTAGTCATGCCGGCCACATGACCTTGGAGGTGTCTATGGACAACACTGGCTCTTGGGCTTAGAAATGGAGATGAGCACCAACCCCCAGAGTCAGACATGACTGAACTTAACGTCAAGGGATACCTTTACCTTTACCTACACACACACACACACACACACACACACACATATATGCAGGGACTATATATATATATATATATATATATATATATATATACACAGTATATATCACACACACACCAATTTAACAAAGTTTCAGCCACAAAAACAAAGTTTCTGAAGTAGAACAATGACTTTCACAGTAAAGACAACCCAATTTAACAGGAAATAAGACTTTCAAACCAGGAACAGATTTCTGCAATTATTAAAAAATGGTTTATTATAAAAGCTATGAAAATTCGCCAAAAATCAGAGGATAAGGGAAACGTTGGTGAGCTATCAGTGTTAAATGTGTTCTACCACTGTACCAAGTTTGAAGAAGATCACTCAAAAAATGAGGGCGGGAGAGTCCTGTAAAATCTCCCCTCGTGCTGTTTTTTTTTTTTTTTTGGCCACTGCGCATGCGCGTCCGCCATTAACGAATTAATTTCAAAAATAACGAATTTTCGTTAATTTCGAATTTTTTGGGGGACAAAATTCGGAAATGACATCAGAAACGAAGCGCTGGCGCCCCCTACTTTTGAAACGAGTTTAGAATCTATTTTTTAATGGATCGCTCAAGCCTAATGCCTAGTTACACTTTTTAAAAAGTACATGTTCTTACTTAGAGACAAATTCAAGGACAAACCTACAGAACCTTGTTTGTAACTTGTTTGTAACTTGGGGACTTATCTGTACTGAACATTTTTTAGTATCAACTGCAAGCTCTAGATACTGTTCAATTCTAAACTCAGACCATTATCTATGAAATCTTGCAAGAGATAATGTTAATTCTGTGTTAGAAGCAAATGGGCAGCAGTGTCATAATTGATGTTCACTGGAAACATCAATTAAGCAAAATGTTAAAACAAAGTTAGTATATAGTGAAGAAAAAGATGCTGTTCCAGAGTCTGTATATTTTTGCAATCTTTAAAGATGAAAAGTAAGAGAAATATACATAGCTTATCAGATTAGCCAGTATGTGGAAGTGGAGATCATTTCAGGTTGTACCTGGAAGAATCCAAAAGGATATGGGGAAATATAAATAAGAAGATGTTGGAGATGAAGGGAGATGTTGACAAGCTGGAAAGCGTCCAGAGGAGGGCGACTAAAATGATCAAAGGTCTGGAGAACAAGCCCTATGAGGAGAGGCTTAAAGAACTTGGCATGTTTAGCCTGCAGAAGAGAAGGCTGAGAGGAGACATGATAGCCATGTACAAATATGTGAGGGGAAGTCATAGGGAGGAGGGAGGGAGCTTGTTTTCTGCTGCCCTGGAGACTAGGACACGGAACAATGGCTTCAAACTACAGGAAAGGAGATTCCACCTGAACATCAGGAAGAACTTCCTCACTGTGAGGGCTGTTCGGCAGTGGAACTCTCTCCCCCAGACTGTGGTGGAGGCTCCTTCTTTGGAAGCTTTTAAACAGAGGCTGGATGGCCATCTGTCAGGGGTGCTATGAATGCGATTTCCTGCTTCTTGGCAGGGGGTTGGACTGGATGGCCCATGAGGTCTCTTCCAACTCTACTATTCTATGATTCTATGATTCTAGTACTCCATTTTTTAATCCGATCTACACAAAATGATAATTATTTAGTCATACTCTTTCTGGATTGTATATGGGCTGTTACCTAGCATATCCAGGAGAATTAACTAGCTCTTTCTACCCAGTCTTCTTCTATCTTTCTCTACCTTGTTTTGAGGCAATTCTTTTATATTTTATGGTCAGGAAGGCTGGAAAACATTTTATTTATTTACATGCGTGGTTCCCCAGCTTTTTTTTTTTTTTTACCAGAGACCACTTTGACCATGGTCCACTTTGACCAGGGACAACACTCCAACATTAGTAGCAAAAGAGTTACAAATAAGTTTTTGGCCAACTTTAGATTTGATTTGTTTATTTGGGGTGCTGATTCAGAAAATTGCATTGGATAGACCATATCAGCTCTAGTTTCTAATACAGAACATATGCCATTCAGGAGTCACCATCTGCTCACCTATAGAAAACCATATTTAATAATCTAGAACTGATGTGGTCTATCCAATTTTCTGAATCAGCACCCCAAATAACCCCAGGAACAGGCCCAAAAACGAAGCCACCAAGGCTTCCAGGTACCACATGGAATGGCTACGCTTGGAGGAGGGAGGAGGAGGAGAAGCAGCAGCCAGGAGGCTTGTTGTTGTGCCTTTTGTGGGTAGTCAGCCTCTCCCATCACAACATCCCTGTTGCTTCGGCACTATAAGAGGGTTTCACGAGACCAGTCACTCTCGTTGCAATGGTGTAGTAACAGTGAGGCCACGGACCATATTTTAGTTCTTGGAGATCACTGGTGGTCCATGGACCACAGATTGGGAACTACTGATTACCACGGACAAAAATTTATGGACATTGTGACTTTGTGAATCATCCTTTTCCTAACCATGTTATATGAAGACTCGGTTTAAAGAAAATAGGACTAAAAGTGTATTGAATCACTTTCACCTTCAATTTAATTTTGGAAGAATATGACTTGCCCTCTGATACTTCATTATTCAGTAATACACTGCAGGTTTCAACTAAATGTGTTGAGCAAAACCATGCTGCATTTTAAAAGAAAGCAATTTACTATTTCCCAATTAAGCTCTTATATCATTAATGGACTTTCCAGGTTATATATGGTGCCCCTTACCTCTTTTAAGGTCACAATTCAACGAAACAAATTTTCTCCTTCTTCTGTGTTGATGAAAATTATCATTTTCTAAACTGATGAGTAATGACATTGAACAAGCTCACCAACTTTTAAACTGATACTTATGACTGTCAAAGTATAGACATTTATAAAGTCCGCAATCTTGATTGTAATATAAGACTTTGAAATCGACAATACAATTTCAAGGGTTGGTGAAAATTGCCACTTATAGATGCTTCAGTGATGAAGGTTCTGATTAACCTTTCAGGAGTATTTTTGTTTCTTCTCTCTATAGTTAAGTTGAAAACTACTTACTGAAGCATTTCCCCCTCTTAGGTGGTTGTGCCTACAGATATTCCACAGTTGCCATTTTAGGAACAATGGGTGTACTGTTACTGTACATTTCTCCTAGCGCACCCTTTCAACATTACTTATAAATCGTTTATGATTTAACTGGGACTGGGAGAGAAGGAAATAGCCATATCATTCTGTTGCAGAAAAACAATAACAAAGATTTTGTGGCACCTTAAAGACTAGCAAGTTGTATGCTTTCAAAAACCTCAGCTCATATTACTGGTCGGAACCACTTTATTGGATGAAAGATCAGATGTTGCATTAGATGACATGGCATGGAATCCATGAAAGCTTATGCCAAACAAAACAATTCTTGATTTTTTTATATCACATCCTTTAAATGCATTACAGTAGCATTTTATAGCCGCAAAGTCCCCCCCCCCATTTAAAAAAAAGATGTATTTGTTCATTTTAAGAAAAATAACTATCAGCAAAATTCATAAACAGTAACTGATCATGGATTCAAATAAGGGACAAAACAGATCTGAAAGGCATGTTACACAGCAGGTGTTTCATTATATCATCAAGGGAAAAATCTAATTATTATGTCTGATATCTTTCTATAAGTTGAGAAAGTGAGAAAATGGCCTCAGCAACCGTGAAATGTTGGTATCATACTCAATAAATAGAAACCATTTATTGAGTACTATTGCCATCTTCCCCTCAAAAACCCCAGATCTCCCCCCCCCCCATTAAAAATTTGGAACTACCTCTTGCTACCAAACCACTCTAAATCCCCCAAACTATCTTTAAAAGACAACAATTTGCTCCTCTAAACAGTCAGAGATGCTTGTGTTTGTTCTTCACAGTCAGAACCTGGAAAAAGCTATTTTTCTGCTACCGTTCTTTGAGTCCTCCAGCCAACGTGGCTTCCATGGCTTGTCAGGCATTGAACATTCTATCAGTGGGAACACAGGTTTGGATCTTAATAGACAGAAAAACATTAGGAATTGAAAGATGTTAGGATAATTGTCTGTCACACAGTCATATCTTTAAAATCCTTTATCTTTCCAACTTTAAATTCTACATTATTGGCCATGCTGGTTGGGAAATTCTAGGAGTTGTATTCCAAAGTGATTTTCCAAGCTCTGCTCATAGTAAAAAATGGGACTGTGCTGTGTTCTTGAGCCAAATTTAAATATTGTTATGATTTAAAGTTTGGCATGGCCCTAAAAGCTTGGCTTAAATTTTTAAAACACCCAATATGAGTAATGCCCATTTGAATATGAATAGGGAATATTGATTTAAGCCTTTAAAGCTGGTGGGTATGGATTTTTTGAAAAGCAGTGGAAAAAATTAAAACAGGGAGAATTAGTATGAGAAGAGTGACCTGTCCATTTGTCTTTTTCAAGCAGGTTTTTGCAGAGCAGTGTGTTGTAAAGGCAAGGGAATGTTGTTGCCTTTGAAGTCTGGCTGTCTGTCAGCTGGAAGCCAGCTGTGGGGCACTCCCTGAAATGTGGTTTCCTATTCACATAGAAATGTTTGATATGAACTTCCAGGCCCCCATATTTAAAGAGAGTTCAGCGAATCGTGTTAGTTTCCGACTGGCTTCACCTTCCCAAACCTTTCTTTTGAGCTTAATCCAAAGAGCCCGATAGAAGCAAACCATTGGAGTAAGGGAACTGGTGAAACTGTTTTCTGTCCTGGTTTACATCATTGTATTCAAAGGGAATATCTGTGTGGGGGTGGGTTAAAGCATCAGAGCAAGCAAGAAGGAAGTTCAAAGGTTAAAAAGAACTCACTCAATTGTATCTGGCTGGTATAAAACATGGGTCATTTTTTCAACATGGGGTTTGGAGTTGTGGCAAATTGTGTTTTTGAAATCATGATTTGATAGACACTATTATAATATAGGATTGGTAGAAAAGAGACACTCCTTTGTTACTTCATAACTATTGGGGGGATAATTTTTCCAAAAAATGTTCTCTTATCCCAAACTGGCTTTCCAGTTGATAACCTTACTGCCAACTTAGAAGGTAAGGTACAGTGAATTCAAAGGCACCTGCTCCTTTGGTATGTTTGTTTAACATTATTATTATTATTATCATTATTATTGAGACTCAAAGTGGGTTTGTTTTGTTTTTATGGAAAATATAGCAAATAGCAAACCGATAAAGGAGATTTCAACACTTTATGGCATGAAATCCAACCAAAAAAGGGAAAGTTGAATTATACCAGATAAACTCATCCTTTTTTGTTTTAGCCAGTGAACAACAATATAGTGTGATACCACTGCACTCATAGGCATTTCCCTCAGTACTTGTTGAGGTCTAACTGTTGCTGTTGTGTGCCTTCAAGTTGTTTCTGACTTACTAAGGCAAACCAAACATGGAGTTTTCTGGGACTGAAAGTGTGTGACTTATCTAAGGCCCCTCAATGGGTTTCCATGGCTGAGCAGGGAAGGATTCAGAGCCTGGTCTCCAAAGTCTTAGTCCAACACTCAAATCACTACAGTAGACTCACTCTCTTGAGATCCAATGTTCCATTTTTTTAATTGACCTCACTCTGTGGGAGTCATTTTTTGTTTCACTCCTCTCCCTATTTTATTAATGCCCACAACAAGATCTCAAAATCCAAAGTTAGGTACAGCCATGTTGGTTAACCTGGCAAAATTTACCCTAAATGTACATTCCAGCCATTTTTTTCTGAATATCACTGGGACTGTAATGAAATGCTGTTGAGAATTGCCAGATACTATATATGCAAACGGTACCAACCCCATTAAATTTTCAGTGCTGTTTTCAGTGTAGCCCCTCTTCAGTTGTCTGTCCTCTGGACCCTCCATTTGACGTGAAGACAAGACAATTAAAAATACATTCATAGTCAGTGTCCACTTCTGATTTTGGTTTATAGCTGTTACACACCTTGATGATTCTGTACTCTCCCTTAAGTGATGGGATGGGGGAAGATCACTTTTCTACACATTCCCATATTTGTATGTGTAGGGATGTCAAGTGGCAAGGTCTGCAAAATCAGCTGTGGGGTCCCATTAAGACCAAATGTAGATATACATTACTGATCAATATAGACTATTGGTTGAATGTCATATAATCTAGCTTCCAATGTTAGCACAATAGGAATCTTCTCTTTCAGAGTCCTCATTGCATTGAAGTGTGGAATATCTTCGGGCTTACTAAAAGGTCTGCTCAAGTAGAGATGTTTTCAGCTAGCCCTTCTGAATATAGATTCTGTTTTCCTTTATATTGATGAGGAAAAAAGAGCTTAAAGCTCAAATCCTTTGTACTAGTCTCCAGAAAGGACTTTAAGAGTGCTTAAGATATTGATAAACCAATAACTAGTAACAGCTGTACTGAATTAGAAGATTTCCATGAAACAAAGGCTGGAGTGGTTAGTATATTGATAAACCAACAACTAAAAGCACTGAACACAATTAGAAGATTTGCATGAGATAAAGGCTGGATCAAAATTCTCATTAGTGGAAGGGAAGATAAGGTGATTGACATAACAGTGAGGGAGAGCAGTAATTTTAAAAACTCTTATACATGTTTACTCAAAAGAAAATCACACTTATTCCAATGGGCCACAATCCATGAGAAGTGTGTCTGTATTAGCATCCTTCGACTCAAAGGAATGGTTTTAAAGTTGTAAACAAACATTTTGTTTGAATGGCGATATCACATGCCTGTTACAACAACAGGGTTGCAGAATAAGACAAAGAAACAAATAACAGTGGCAGCATGGCTCAGACGTAATAAGATTAATGTAATTTATTTTCCAGATGGACTAAATTAGGAGAATCCCATATGCTTAAGTATCTAATTGCCCAATCTGTTATATATTTGATGGATATATAGAAAATAGGTTCTAAGCCTGTCTTTTAGGGAAAAAAGGGGAAAAAAAGAAATGAAGGTTAGAGATTGAAATGGTCAAATATTTCACTACTCTCCTAAAATTGTGTGCCATCACATCTACTGAAAACATTAGCATCTTTGAAATGTTGGAGTAACACAATACATTATGATGACCCTGCTCTTGGTATGCTTCCTTCTAAATGCTTACTTGTTTATTAAATTTATATCCTGCATTTCTACCAAAAAATAGTGTGCAAGACAGAGAACATTAACATGCTAAATAAAAAATGAAGGTTGGAGATTGAAATAGTCAAATATTTCACCACTATGTGTAGCGCCACCTGCAGCATGGATCTCCCAGTTGCTGTAGACTCTAGAGTATTTGTTCCAGTTGCATCATTGATCATCCATCCTACCCAATATTTGTCTATATTTTGATAGTAATGTAGAGCTAAAAGACTGCCTGAATTAAACTTCGTTGCTTGCTATGCTTGCTGATATTACACATTTTAGGATTCCTCTTAAGACAAACTTCTTTTTTATTGCTATGTGGATCCTAAAGCACGTTCAATGAAATCTGAACTCAGGCAGCATCTAGTTTTCTGAGAACTCTGGCCATCTTAGCAGAATTTGCAAACTGTTCTAGAAACAACCGGATGCCACCCACCATATTTATTTAGAATATGGCAAAGGCAAGCTGATGGGCATTGAGAAAGTCAAGGACCTGAAGGAGTTTTTCTACTAAGGCATCTGTGAAAATAACTATGTAGGGAAAAAGAAGATGAAGGAAGGAAGAAAGAACTCTGGAATAAACAACTAAATGCATGAGCCAAGGAGGACCTGTCTGCTATGAGAAAATTCTAAAAGAAGTAACAGTGCGATGGAATGGGCAGTAGACATATATGGAATGGAAGGAAGAAAAACAGGGGCAAAATCTCACATGAAATTTAGTAAAATGAGACTTGAAGACTGTGTGTTGTTGTTGTTTTTTGGGGGGGGGGGGAGAGATAGATAGCTTAGGACTATTTAACTTAAAATTCCATAATAAGCATGCCATATAATCAACAGAGATGTTGTGTTGCCTAACATTCCTCTGTGCATCTAAACATCTTTCAGTCCCAGTGCTTTTTCTGGACAAGATAATGGTGAAGGTGAGCATTCGGACAACTGAGCTTCATCCCCTTAATTTTTTTGGCTATAAATTCAGGTATAGCAGAGAATAACACCTTAAAACTGATAGTTTACAGTGTAGAAACTCTTTGTATCCTGAATAGTTTTGTTGTTTTGATAGCATGACCCCACATTTTCCTCCAGTCTCTCAGGAAAAGTTTGTTCATAAACTGTTGCTTTTGGTTATACATTATTTGCCCACAACTTTTCTGTCTGTCTGAAAGTAATGTTACCAGTAATTATTAACCCAGGTTGCTTCTACAGTTGGCAGTCGCCTTGCCAAATTCAAAGATCTGAAAGGGTTCAGACTTATAACCCTCTCTGGAATCTGTGACTCACAGCTTTTGCTGTACCTGTTCAGGAGAGCATAACAACCTCCTTAGAGCAATACTAACCTTAGTTCCAGTTCTTGTCTTGATGACCAGCTCCCATCAGAGGGGCTTTCAAGCCATTTCACTCCTCTAAACACTTACCCTTATTTTTCTGCATGTGGGTGGAGTGAAGACACATCTGGAAAAATAGTGCAGTCCTTTTAAAAATAACTAAATTGATATCCCACTGATCCATAGTGTGAGGTCATAAAGACTTGGTATAAGAAGAAACTTCATTCCCAATCACAATTGTAGCTTGGATATTTGAAATGTCTTTTCTAAGTGATCATTGAAGAAATATTTACTTGCAGAATGTTACACAAATGTATGGTTGTCTTGTTTTATATACACAATACCACTGTCGGATTTTTAAAAGAACACCTGACTTCTGTTAGAGAAAAAAAGCATGATAGACCAAAACTGGAAAACACAATTATTTCCTTCTTCCAATTTTGACTGTGTTCAAATTGAGAAGAGACATCTAAGACTTGTCCACAAATCTCAGCACTTACATGTTGCCCTCTGCATCTACTTCAGGCAGACCGATTTGGAGACATGGAAAATTAATCAGAAAAACCCAATAACCTATAAATCATCTGAGCGTGATTAATGCTTCTTAGAAGTGAAAGGTAGTGAGATGGTAGCTTGGGTTGTCTTGCAAGGCTAGCAGTTTTTCTTTCCATGAGAGCAATTAGTTTCAGACATTGATCCAATAGATTATGAAAGCCAAAGAATTGATGCTTGCTTGCATTATAAGGTTTTTACCACTGTACTAAATTAGGTTTGCAGGCAGAGTGGTGCTGAAAGGCAGAAGATTACATATGCAACCAATTTTTTTTCCTGGAGATGCAATAGAGGAAAGAAGGCATGAAAGGAAAGAAAGATTTATCAATAGTCCTATCATAGTTGGAAGTATTAGTACCGTGATCCCTTGTCTTCTGATCACTTACCTTAATAAATGGAAAGGGCCTCTGCTGAGCAATGCAGATTTGATCACTGTCGAACTTTAAAAAGTTTCAGCCCAGTATAAAAATATTTTTGGAATCTTTTAATATTTTTTTCATTATATTAATTGCATATGAAAGATTCTATGAAGGCTATTACTTTCATCTAAATTGACAAGTTCTCCTTTTGCTTTTGTGGTGAGAGACCAAGCTATTAACCACCATCTTAGAGAAGCCAACACCTGGAAGCACTCTATAAGTGGTTTTTGAAATTGTATTTATTATACAGCTTCACCGTAGACATATATGGCCTTTTTGAAGAACTAAGGCTTTTTCTTTTTGAAGGGGATTTTAAGTCTGGATCCCAACTGTGAAAATGAGCTCATATAAAACCTAAAATCAGAGGGCAGGGGAGAGATACAAGCAGACCACATCCCCTGTGCCTTTGGCTTGCTGAAATCTTGACTTTCAAAGAGATTTATGGCACAGGACCAGCTTTATTTGCAGAATCTTAGATGAAACTGATTAAAGCAAATGGAAATGTCTGATAAGGGCTTTCAGCTAGGTGGCAAATTGCTTAGAGGCGAATAATACTGTACTACTGTTTCATGTTTAACATCATATGCATGCATTTATTCTTTATATAGTAATGCCGACATGCACTTACAGGGTAACATCACTCCATCATGAATTACACCTCCCAGCATTGTCTGAAAGCCTGTATTGCAGATTGTTTTTGCTCTTTTGTGTGCCTTCAAGTCTTTTCCCACTTATGCTGACCCTATGGGATTTCTTTGATGAGATTTGTTCAGAGGGGTTTGCTTTTGCCTTCCTCTGAGGCAGAGTGACTGTGACTTGTCCAGGGTCACCCACTGGGTTTCATGAACAAGTGGGGATTCAAATATAGGTCTCTAGAGTCACAGCCTAGTGCTCAAACACTCTAGCTCCTACTGACACTTATTTGCCAAATAAAGTGCTGTGTCACAAGGTTCTTCATTGATTTTACTGCCATAAAGTAATGGCATGGTTATCTGTCTAGAAAGTATTTAATATTGTGGTCCACTTGATAAATAAGAAGTGAGTGGAACTAGTCTTCATGTTGCTGTGTTAAGCTCTCATCATAACAATACGTCTTCTAGTTCAAGGAAGCATTCTTTCATTTAGTGTCTGTGTTGTGTATCCATCAGGGAAGGGGAATTCTCAAAGGAGGGCTATTTCTTTTATTCTATGTATTTGGGTATACATTCTCACTGAATGTTCTTTTTTATTCTGCACTCAGTAGAATGCTCTCTGCCCTTTGTCCCTGTTCTTTCCACTACACCACATCGTTCATATTTTTGTCTGTCTCTGTCACTGCTGTCTCGTGTTATTTTCTATCTCTTTTGTTTTCCTACCAATGGGTCTCTTGTACCATCCCTTAGGAGCATCTCCCTTTTTCCATACAGTCTCTGCACAGTCCCCAGAATTTAGATTTGCATCTTTGGGACCTTCTGCTTTACTAGGAAGAGGCTGTTCTTCCTATCAGCCATCTTTAGTTGGCTGTTCCTGCTAATTTCTTTGCATTTTGCCTTGTTTTGTCCAGCTGCAGAGGTAAAGAATAACACGGAACCAAACAAAATAAATCCAACAGAGTCAGACTGTAATAATTTCTATCTCAGATCCTTATTGATGCTATGTATTCCTTTTGCAAGACTAGCCCTTTGTCGTTGACTCTTTGGCATCGGAATGCCTGTGGCATCCCTTCAGAGATTACAAAAGTTACTTTTTTAACCTCAGGTCAGAAAATCCATCAGAGAACATAGCACTAGCCCAGTGGTTCTCAACCTGTGGGTCCCCAGTGTTTTGGCCTACCACTCCCTGAAATCCCAGCCTGTTTAGCAACTGTTAGGATTTCTGGGAGTTGAAGGACAAAACATCTGGGGACCCACAGGTTGAGAACCACTGCCCTAAGCTTTCATCCCTCTCAGTTTGGATTCAGTACTCTCGGGGTTTCATGTCCTCTGTCACTTTAGTGGCCACATATTTATTTATTTGCATTGAATCTCACCTTTCTCCCAGTATGGGATCCAAGGTGGCACACAATCTTATGAAAATACAATACAACTAACAGAGTGGCACAAAAGTAAAAACACAATTAAACCAAACTTCTATTTTAAAAACACCATTTAAAAATGCAAGTATAAAGCAGTTTTAAAACATAATAACCTACAAGCACAACACTCCTGACCAAAAGCTCCAACTGCCATAACATACAGTCAGCCCATCATATTGAGGATTTGGTTATTTGCAGGTTTGATTCATGTGCTCTCTTTTGAGCGGAAAGTTGACCATAGAGTTGATGTAGAAGACCTAGTGATCCTTAGAGAGGTGTTCCCCAACGGGAGAAAAGTTTTTTTTAAAAAATCATGGATTTTCTACTTTTGCAGTGGTCCTGTGCTTCTAACTCCCACAAAAGAGGAGGGTGTTTTGTATGAAAAATAAAGAACTATTTAAATAAAAAGGTATTACTGCTGGCAGAAAGAGAGCAAGAAGGGGGTCAAACTGAGCTCCTTCCAGAGAAGGAAATTCCACGGTGGCTTGAAAATGATGGCAGCAGTGGAAAGGGAGTAATATCTGGGCTTTAAAACATACCTAGTTTATAAAGAAGTAGGGTTTTTTCCCCATCCCTTTACTAAAATGCCTCCACACAAATCAATCACTCAACAGAGTTTATTTAGTTAGCATTGAGTGTGCTCTAAGGTGTATTTAAGCCAGAGCAACTTTCAATGCAGCTATGAAGTGGCTCTTTCTATATAAAACACCTGGATTCAGAACTCTGCAGTTTGTTGAAATCTATATAATACTTCAACTTTGTGGTAGTTACATTCAGCCTGGGAGTCTTGGAACATTTTCTCTTGTCTACACAAATTCTCTACAACCGTTTTTTATTCTTTTTCCTTTCCCAATGCACAAACAAAGAGGAAAATACTGGGAGGCTCCAAGAACTAAATTTTCTGACAGTGTTGTGGGCGTGAGTGAATAAAGTAATGCATAAATGCTGGGATAAGAACCTAAGAAAGGAAAACATTGACACCTCTGTTCCTTACTCACCTTTTCCTAAATACGTAACAACTCGTTCTTAGTTATTCTATAACCGTAACCATCATGACACATTGTGCTGTTTTGGTGAGATGAAACATTTGAGGTAGTGGGAAGCACTCTGGCAACTCACTGAAGTCAGGGGCAGCATTCGTGAGCCAAAAAAAAAAAAAAAAGGAAAGGAAAAGAAAAACCTAGAGAAAGCATGGCCTTCCGTGGTCTTTTTCCCATTCTACCATAGTACAAACCTCTTACATGAACATAATGTTAAGTAGGAAATTACACACATTATACATGAAAAATGTCACATGAAAACCATATATTCCACTCTCATTAAGATATAACTTACAATCTACACATGGAGCTTGCTATGTTTCTACCTAAAAAGCCTGAAACATTTGTAAAACAAACAAATAAACAAACCCTTTTACCGCTTTTGAAGTATTCTTGAGTCTAAGAAAATGATAGACATTTCTTTCTCACAAAGGAATAACTTGTCATCTATATCCAAACAAGTTGTGTGGCTGCATGCATTAGTCTGAGAAAGAAAACAATACAACTACAACAGCTCATGCTTAGATGCAATCGTATAAACATGGATCATTTACCCTAACAGCATTTGGAATTCAGAAAAGGTTTAAATCGAGAAAAGGTTGAAAAGAATTAGAGGTACTTAAAAGGCTTAAGAAAAATCTGAGGTGAGAAAGAAAGCATACGATTAAATTCTTAGGGGACAAGTTGATATTTTGTCAGAAGTCCAGTTCAGAATTTCCAGCAGAAAAGCACAGGTGCTTGCCAACCCCATACAAACATAAAAATGGAAGTTCCTTTCAGTGAAAGCTAACATTTACTTTAAAAGTGTATCTTTCTGTCTTTCAGATTGTCCCCATTGGCTTATGCTTCTTCTGGTCATCTTTTGTTAAGGGAGTGTTCTGTGTAGCCCTCCGAGAGTCATGCATTACAAGGATTTTGTACTATTTGGAATAGATAAACACAATGTTTTATATCATAGTTATATACATGGTAACACAGAAATGCATTCTCTGGAATGTCTGCATAAATGTTGAGCTTTTGCTTACTTTTTGCTAGCAGTTCAGTTTAAAGATAAAAACTGATCTTTGGTAAAGTTGTTCCATGTATCAACAAGAAATAAAGCAACCTGGTTTGGATCCACTAGTTTGTCTTTCTGTTACATCCTTCTGACACTCTTCAGACTCCAATGTTATATACTTGAAGAAAGGAATCCATTGTAGATGTTGCTATTGTTGTTGTTTATGTGTACTTTCAGGTTATTCCTGACTTATAGCAACTTTAAGGTGACTTCAACTTTGTGTGCGTGTGTGTGTGTGTGCATCTCACTGTGTGACTTGTGCAAGGTCACTTAGTGGGTTTGCATGGCCAAGCAGGGAATCTGACAGAATCATAGTCCAGTGATCAAATCACTATACCACGCTGCACTCACTGCAGATCTTACGATGCACACAACAATCATGTGGATGAGAAAGGTACAGGTCTAGTAAATATTGTGTGCTTGGATTTCCAATAAAACTCTGAACAGTGTGGTAAGAGGTCAGGTCGAACTGTGGATTAATTGGTTTCTCCCGTATTTTACAATTTTAGAATTTAGGATCACCCAATTAATTTTTTCATGATGGTTTCGGAATAGAGGCAAAAAACCTTCACAGAACACATAATTAACTTGAGGTTTGTTGTAACAAGGCATAGTGATGCCCACAAGCTTAGACTAGTTTAAAGGGGATTAGATAAATTCATAAAGAGTAGGTCTGACCAGTTTTCTGGGACTCATCATTATGACATGGTAGCCATATATTCAGACATCATGCCACTGAACACCAATTGCTAGAGGTACAGAGGAGAAATTTCTATACCAGTGTTGGAATCCATTACTTTTTGTGGTAGATTTTGGGAAGCCACATTCTGTGTGTTTCTCCATAGCATCTAGGAATATAATGGTACGTATTTTACCTCAAGATAAGCAGCATGTTGTAGTGCTCTAAATGCTAGGACTATGACTCTGGAGGCCAGGGTTCAAATCCCTTCTCAGCCTTGGAAGCCCACTAGCTGGCCATGGACAAATCATACACTCTCAGCCTTAGAGGAAGGCAAGAGCAACACCCCCCCCCCAAACATATATTACCAAGAAAACCCCATGTAAGTTTTACCTTAGGGTCAATATAAGTAGGAAACAACCTAAATGGATACAACAACATTATACCTTGGCGTTCAACCCTACTATGAACTATACACTACCGATTGTTTATTTTATAACACCCTCATAGGAATAAAATGCTCCCTCCTTTCAAAACATGTTGTGAAGTAGGTTTCCTTATTACTAAACCTTCATTAAATACCAGTGGAAATCACAAGCTCTTTCTTGGTTTATTGGGAAAGTGGGGGAATGAGGAATGAGTGGAGGATGATGCTTTGAGAACAATCCCATAAGGACAACAACAACAGCAACAACATCTAGGATGTTCCAATTATAGTGCTGCAAAGTCTCTGATGGCAGGGGGTAGAGAAATGCTGATAAAGTCTACTTTGTTGTGTTGGGGTGCAGCAAAGTCTCTTAACTTTGCAGTTTTGCTTTAATTACTGAAATGCAGGTGGCACATTGCAGCTGGACAAAATCTGTCTTAGAAACAGCAATGCTGAGTCTGCACTGTATGGCAAGAATGGTGATGAATTTCCTTGTATTAGAAAGAGACCTACCTTCCTTTTTTCTGGATTCTATGTGTGCATGTGCATATACTTCTCTTTCTTAAGAAAGTAGGTGGGTGGATATTTGTGAATGGGAATTATATATGTGGCTTTAGCTTTTTTACTTGGTCACACCAACATCTGATATACAGGCAGTGGTTTTGGAAAAGTTGCTTAGAGAGGCAGAGGCTATGCTGGCTATAATTTGTGGAGTTATAATCTGAAAAAGTAATTTTTTTTCAAGATCTGGATACACCCCCAGATAATTACCCATGAAGAAATGCAGCCATAGAGAACAAAAAGAATGAGAAATTAAAAGATTATAGGCATGGGTTGAAATTATGATACATGTGTGGGGCAGGGGACCCATGTCTGTTCTATTGCACCTCCTCAGAAGTTACACTTGGTGCCTTTTTAATGTGCCACTCTGAAACTGACTGTACAATGAGGTAAGCAACATTAGATGGTATTGATGTGGTCTGCTGTGAAAAGCTAGAGTTCTCAGCTTGCAGCTTTCATAGAGGAAATGGGTGTCTTTGTTCTGATGCCGGAGGGGCTTTAGAACTATGAAAATTCTCCAGCCCACAAGGCCGCTCCCTTCATTGAGTTATTGGACTCAGATTGCTGGTGTCTTTGTCATGTGAGCTATATGATTATTTTTACAGTTAATGTTTAACAGAGCTAAAGACCTTAAAGGAAATGGCAAGAGAGCTTCCAGATTTGCACAGCTCCGTCTCAATAAAACTTGTAAAATGACTTTCTGCCAAGGAGAATCTCCCTCCCCCCTTCCACCTCTGCACATTAGGCTGGAAGAACAAAAGCCTTTAATATTTCAGAGACATGTTAGTCTGGGGTCCAGAATTGGTCCCAGATTGACTTAAAATGGTCTTTGTTGTGTCACTTGCATTCACAGACTCCAAACATGCCACAAGAAGTGTGAATGAGGTGTGTCTGTTTGAGAGAGAGTGAGATATTCCCTGAAACAATCTCTACAATCATGCTATATTTTGCTCCATGTTTGTGGATCCAGTGGGTTGTTATAGTGTCTGCTTGCATGGATGGAGATGAATGGGTCTGTGTTTTGTTGGTTATGCACTAATATATCGTTGACCTGTATAGTTTGTACCATTTGAAATTATCAATTGATTGTTAGAACAGAAGGTAGAGGAGGATTGTCCTATATTAGTTGGTCTCGCTTTTGTAAAGATTCACTAGTGAAAAGAAAAAAATCTCAGTAGGCTATCCCCACAGACTGAACTTCATTTGGAAAACAGTTGGATTTTGGGATGTCTACTTTGGGAGTGCACAAAAGTGTCCTAAACCCTACTTATAAGAAATGTACTTTTGGTCACATCTGACTTGGACATTCTTTTTCCAGAATCCATAGAATTCCTCAAAACCTTGTGAAAAGGGTCTTGGAACACAAGGAAATCCTTAATATCCTTGAGGTCTAGTATATGGGGATATTTTAGTGAGAAATTCCTGGGCAAACTAGTGAAACCATGGATATAAAGAAGCTTTATTTGCTAAGGGAGCTTTGACACACTGGAAAAACACGAAGGCAACAAATCACACATGGACTTTCCGTAGTGACATTTTTTCCTGCTTAAGTAGAATCTGCATTTGTCTCCATCCAGGCATTTTTGGTCATAAGATTCACATAGCTTCGAAAAGGATATATTCAAGGGAGTTTAAGGTCAATTGAAGCAGATTTCCTTTTTGAAAGAATATATTTTGCACAAAGCCAAAAACAAGTTCTACCTCTCATGTCTACTTTTGTGAAGGTAGTCAGAAACTTGCTTCAAGGACTATTGTATCTCCACAGCTGATTCAGAGTTTCATGAAAAAGAACTAGGGAATGAAATAAGAAAATATAATGGATCCATATTCAATAATACTGGACTAAAAACTGGATTTTCAATAGTATCCAGAGTTATATAGGAAGCAGTTGAAAACAGCTTTGGAAGCAAGCTTTTGAAAATGGCTAACTGTAAACTAAGAATTGAGGTTTTATCGCTTCTATCAATAAGAGCAGATTCTATTATGTTTTAGTGGTACTATATGTTTTAATTGTGGTAATGTTTCATACTTGTATGGGTGATATTATGAGCTATAATTAATATGTTTTATTGGATTTTTTTCTCTGTGTATGGTGATTTGTCCTTTTGATCTGTTTGCTTTGATTGTACCTTTTGGATTGTAAGTGTGATTGATACTATATTGTTTTTTCTTATTGTAAGTTGCCCCGAGTCCCTGAGGGGAGAGGAGGCAAGATATAATTAAAGCTTATTATTATTATGATTATTGACACAAAGACATAGTATGACACAGCAAATGAGATCTATATGCTGTATTTCATATCACAAAATCACAAATCGAACACTTCCCAAGTGTTTAGGACTGTGTGATGTATTTTTGGATGATGCGCGCAGATCCCAGCAAGGTGGCCTTTTGCAGTTGACAGATTGCAATTTTGTCAATGTGTATCGTTTTCAAATGCCGGCTGAGATATTTTGGCATGGCACCCAGTGCGCCAATTACCACCGGGACCATCTGTACTGGTTTATGCCAGAGTCTTTGCAGTTTGATCTTGAGGTCTTGATAACGGTTTAATTTTTCTTGTTGTTTTTCATCAATTTGACTGTCACCTGGTATGGTGACATTAATAATCCAAACCTGTTGTTGTTGTTGTTGTTATTATAATTATATCTCCCTAAAGTTCAATTGCCTTGTGAAAACTACAGACAGGTGAGCGCATATCTGGTTTACTATACTATAGTATGAAGTGTCTGTATGGACTGTGTCAAGAAGTGCCAGCACTGATCAGCATTAACTTTGCATTGCATTGTTCCTGTTTAATCCAATATATCCTCTTAAAGATAGTTCATCTTAAAATAGTAATTACAAAGCACAAGTGTAGCTAACAACCTCACTCCTCTTCTCATAGTAGCAGGGCAGATGGAAAGAGCATGTACTGACTGGATGCATTGTGGAAAATATCCTCTTGTGTGGAAAATGAAAGAGAAATGATCCTGCGTCACACACTCCACATACACACAGAGAGATACTCCACTCATGAACTTTCCTACTCTCTCTCAGATTCTTACACAGAGCTTGGAAAGGTTACTGTTTTGGGCTATAGCTCTACATGTTGACTGAGGGATTTGGTGAGCTGAAATCCAAAGAAGCAACTTTCCCAAGCCCTTGTACAGGCTATTTGGTTGGCCCATTTTGCAAAGATGGCTTTGCTTTACGAGAATTTGGACTGCTTGACTTTCACATTAACAAGTGCTGTTTTGAGTGCTGGCACATTCCAACTTGGTAAGCAGACAAAGCCAGAAAATCTAATGGAGAGGCATTAAGGAGGTTACATCCTCCTCAGAAAAGCAATCTCTTCAGCGGCATAAAGATGGTAATTTCTTTGCCCTTGATTGCGCAGGATGTGAAGCCAGCTACCCCCGTCCCTCCTAAATTATGTGTTGTAATTCTGGGCTTTGGCTGAGCGCCTGGGCCTGGCTCTCCTTCTGAAATGCCTCTTCTTGCTGAAGCCATGGGGATGGTTGCAAAGTGCCTCTGGAATGCAAGCCAGCATTCCTGCAGGGCAGCCTTTGCACAGGCAGTCCGGAGGGCCATTGTATGAGGCACGTGGCAGGCATTGCTGGGCAAAGGGGGGAGCAGGGGGCCAGTGGGGGTACTTTGAAGGGGAGCATAGGCCCTCATGGATTTGAACTTGACATCTGCATTAGGCACAGATGTGAGGTTTTCAACTGACCAGTTCAAGCTCATAGACACTGTGAGTTTAAACCTAAGTATCAGTCACTTTGATGGTGTCAGATAAAATCTGCCACATGTCCAACATCCTGTTTGTGCTTGTAAAACATGCCTCCCAAATGAGCATTATAATTATTTGGAACGTTGCCTTCTCTTTTTTTTAAAGGGTTTTTTTTTGCTTGCCAGCCCACAATACAGGGAAGCTTGTACAATATTTGCATTACACATCTATCAGCCAAATATGGGTAAACATTCTGTGCAACATGTCAAGATTTCCTAATATTGTACTATGGGAATTCAACTTCATCTTGAAACTAAAACTGAGCAAATGTTTCATAGATCAGAAATCTATAGTAAACCTCTGACATCATTGGTGTTCTGTTGCTTATAGTAAATACAATGAAAAGGTAAAGTCCAAAAGAAGGCAAGATCTTCTTTAAAAGTGAAAAAAGGACAGTGGAGACTGAGGACCCTTTTACATAGCCGTATAACCCAGAATATTAAGGCAGAAAATCCCACAATATCTGCTTTGAACTGGGATATCTGAGTCCACACTGCCATATATTCCAGTTCAAAGCAGAATATGTGGGTTTTAATTCAATTATATGGAAGGGGCCTGAGATGCAACTCATCCAAACGTATCCCCTGAAATTGTATTTATTATTATGAGATCTTAACTCTTCAACTGGCACCAAAAGGCTTCTTTTATTCTGACAGGCTTTATGAAAACACTTTTGAGAGGGTGCTTTATTACTGCTTTTAACTGTGTTGTCTTTCAACTACTCTCTTATTTTTAATTTATGTTTTTAATTGTTTTTAACATTACTGATAGTCTAATCACATGTTGCTGATAATTTTTATGCTTTTAGCTATATTTTATCTGTTTAATTTGTAAGCTTGAGTTCTGGTTGTAAGGGAAAAAAAGGCAGGCCATATGAAACTCTTTCTGTGTGTGTACTGTCCACCCTCCGTATCCCCGTATTCTGTATCCACAGACTTGGCCATGGAGTAAAAACATTTTAAAATAAATTGGAAAAAAAAACCAAACCTTGATTTTGCCATCTATATATATAAAAGAGTAATGGTGTCCGTTCCTCTTGCTAAACAACAAAAGTACAAGCCCCAGAACCTAGATATTTGGCAACACAATCCACCATCCTTGCCCCTAGGTTCCGACAACAAAAAGAAAAGAAAAATAAAGTCCTAATTAGAGGGGCAGGAATAATTGTTTTTATCCAATTGCTGCCACTTAGAAGGCTAAGCTCCGCCCACTTGGTCTCCTAGCAACCCACTCAGCCCAGGAGACAGGCAGAGTTATGCCTCACTTAGGCCTCTTCCACAGATTATCTAATTTGCACTAGATTATATGGCAGTGTACACTCAAGGCCCTTCCACACAGCTATATAACCCATTTATAATTTTATATTATCTGCTTTGAACTGCATTATCTTGACTCCACACTGCCATATAATCCACTTTAGTGTGCATTTTATACAGCTGTGTAGAAGTGGCCTCATATAATCCAGTTCTAAGCATATAATATAAGATTATCAATATACAGTAGAGTCTCACTTATCCAACATAAACAGGCCGGCAGAACGTTGGGTAAGTGAATATGTTGGATAATAAGAAGGGATTCAGGAAAAGCCGATTAAACATCAAATTAGGTAATCATTATACAAATTAAGCACCAAAACATCATGTTGTACAACAAATTTGACAGAAAAAGTAGTTCAATGCGCAGTAATGCTATGTTGTAATTACTGTATTTACAAATTTAGCACCAAAACATCACAATGAATTTAAAACATTGATTACAAAAATATTGACTACTAAAAGGCAGGCTGCGTTGGATAATCCAGAACATTGGATAAGTGAATGTTGGATAAGTGAGATTCTACTGTAATATGAAATAATTACTGTGGTAGAATAATACAGAACAATATAATCTCTAAAACCAGGACAGTAAATACAGAGAAACACTCTGAAAGCAGAGAAATTGGGAATTCCAGAATGGAAACAATCAGGGCCAGCTAACACCTCCCAAAAAAGGATTCTTCCAGAAACAAAACTGAGAAGGGAGTGAAGCAGTGTGTATTACCAAAGTCATTATTATTATTATTATTATTATTATTATTATTATTATTATTATTATTGTGTTGCTGTGAACTGTGAAAAGAATACAATCTGGCTCCAAGTATTCAAAAAAACTAAAATCAGAATATATAAAAATTACTGTGGTATAATAAAACAGAACAATACAATTTATAAGTCAGAACACTAAATAAAGAACAACACTCTGAAAACGGGAATTCCAGACAGGACACAATCAGGGCCAGCTAACACCTCCCAACAAGTATTCCCATCACCAAAGTCTGGCAAATCCTCTATTTTCTCAGGGCCACAGACTTTTTTTGGGGGGGGGGGACTGTGTGTGCTCAACCACTGCATATGGGTACTTCTTCATCTACACAGACAGTAGAAGCACCTAAAATATCGCAAAGAACACCACTCTGTAAACAAGGGAATTCCAGACAGGAAACAATCAGGGCCAGCTAACACCTCCCAACAAAAAATTGCCTCAGGCAGGAATCAGCCATGTTTTAAACCTGCAAGGCCATTACATACTAATCATTTCACCTAATTGAAGCATTCATACTTGCCTCCAACAAACAAACAAACAAACAAAGAACAATCAGAAATATTGTATATTCACAAGCTTTAGCAAATAATATCCCCTGATGGCACAGCGTGTTAAAGCACTGACCTGCTGAACTTCTGGACCGAAAGGTCGCAGGTTTGAATTGGGGGAGTGGAGAGAGCCCCCACTGTTAGCCCCAGCTTCTGCCAACCCTGAAGTTCAAAAACATGCAAATGTGAGTATATCAACAGGTACTGCTCCGTCGGGAACGTAACTGCGCTCCATGCAGTCATGCCACATGACCTTGGAGGAGTCTATGGACAACGCCAGCTCTTCGGCTTAGAAATGGAGATAAGCACCAACCCCCAGAGTCAGACATGACAAGACTTAATGTCAGGGGAAAACCTTTACCCTTTACCTTAACTACCAACAATTCCTCAATACTTTATTTCCCATAACACCATACTTCACCACAGCAACGTGTGGCCGGGCACAGCTAGTTTTTATATGAAGGATGTCATTTACGACTTGAGTTAGGTTCGGCAACCACTGGGAGTCCTAAAACTAAAACCCAACATTTGCCTACTGTACAAAAGGCCCACTGTATATGTGTCCACATTAAATAACTCTATATCTGAGAACTTGCATGGATTTCAGTAACCACTTTGTGTGCTTGGCTCTATGTCCGCCCGCCCTCTGCCAAGCAACAGCCGGACCTCATTCTTCCTCTGTCTCTCTTGTATAAAAACTGCAGGGGAAGAGAGAAGGAATCCTTTCTATCTTGTTCCCTCTACCTTTTCCCTCTCTATCTCCCTCTCTTCCTCAGAAGTAGAGGTCCCGTGGATCTTGGAAACTGCAAGGAGGGAAGATATTGGATGAGATTCAAAGTCTAGAAAATAGTCTCTTACAAACCGTTCAAAAATAGACATACCTACATTTTATGCACACATGTATCACAAATAGGATTTTAACCTGGATGTTGCTTGATTTAACAATTCTAGGATATTTGTAATATTAGCAACGTATGTTTTGTGAATGGCCATTGTTTATAACATCGCTGCCACTGCTTGCATTCTGTGATCTTCCTGCTATAGAACCTGAAAAAAACCTTAGAATAGAACTTCAGGTGTGATGAAGTAGACTGGAATCCCTAGATGTTTGTGCAACAATAAGTCTTTTGGTCTTTAAGGTGTTACAAGTACGGTAACTTTGTTTTTGCTGCCAGAAACTATTACAGCTGCCTCAGTTGAAATGCAGGATGCATTGTTATAGTCAGAAAGCAGACTTGTTTAGGAGGTAGGTGTCATCTCTCCTCCTTGAGGTGTCTAGGACTGTAATACTGGAATCGTAAACCAAAGTTGTTTTGTCCAGATCTCATTGTTTCCACAGTCCTGTGGAAACTCAACCATGAAATGGCAAGGAAAAAGGCTTTGTGTTCAAGGCTTGAAACAAGCCCATTATTAAAGTTGCTTCTGAAACAAAGCAGTGAAACAGTTATTAATCCAAGATAAATGTGACTTGTTTTAAAGAAAAAAACAACAACTATTTTTCCAAACAGTACAAAGTACAGTAAACATTTAGAAGTGTTAGGGTAGGACAGGAAAGTTGCACATAAGCTTTGCACAAATTATGGATACAGAAAATTACTGGAAAACATGACATGATTGATGAATATTACTGAAATAGTTAAGGCATCCCCTACCTAGGACCCTTTGGATATGTTGGATTACAACTCCCATCATCTGAAGGGAGTGGAAGAGATTGTTGTGTAATATATACAAAGGGTTATTGTATGTTTTCCGGGCAGTATGGCCATGTTCTAGAAGTATTCTCTCCTGACGTTTTGCCCACATCTACGACAGGCATCCTCAGAGGTTATGAGGTATGGAGAAACTAAGCAAGCAAGGTTTATATATATCTGTGGAAAGTCCAGGGTGAGAGAAGAACTCCTTGTTAGTTGGAGGCCAGTGTGAATGTTGTAGTTAATCACCTTGACTTTCACCCTGGACTTTCCACAGATATATATAAACCTTACTTGCTTAGTTTCTCCATACCTCACAACCTTTTAGCATGCCTGCCATAGATGTGGGCGAAATGTCAGGAGACAATACTTCTAGAACATGGCCATACAGCCCGGAAAACATACAAACAACCCTGTGATCCCGGCCATGAAAGCCTTCGACAACACAATATATACAAAGTTTGCAAAAACCTGTAACATAAGAGAAAATGTAAATGTATAAATTCACACTTACCATAGAGTATTTACTTTTGGTAGCATAAGTATTCATATAAAGCAAGGTCAGTGTCCACCAGAGAAAATCTGGCTGAAGGTTATATTCTGGATTTTTGTTCCAGCTCCATAGCAATTGCATTGTGATGTCCTAAAATCTTTTGCATTTCAGTTGTTGTTTTTTCTTTACTTTAGAATCATGTTTTTCTAGAATATGACTACAATTTCAAAATGATGTCAGTGTACAGAATAAGAATTTATTTCATAAGAAATCACAATGTTCAGATAAACTATCATCGTGATATGGATAAGTCAAGCTCCGTGAACGTGGAAGTAGCTTCTCAATTAGACCTTTAACTGAAGAAAGTATTATGTTCAGACATAACATTAAATCAGAAATGAACAAGTGGTGACCCTTGGCTACATGTGGCCCCCAAGACTAATTTGTGGCCCTCAACCACTTTAGACTCTTTTCAGAGTTCTACAAAGTGAGTTGTCTCTCCCTGAAGCCTCCAACAGTGGCAGCTTTAAATAAATTGAGGCCAACATTGTTTCAGTTTTCTATTTCTGTTAAAAACCACCTTTCAAAACACTAGTAGACTTCTGGGTATCTATTGATGTGTGGGGATGTATTTTGACATTTGGGAGAGGCTCACAGACTTCTGGAGCGTCCTAGAGGGAGAACATTAAGCCTTATTGCACTAGAGCTGAAAGTATAGGCAAAGGATATGCCTCTCATCTGAAAGTCTATGGCTGCTTCCTGCAGAATTCTGGGACTTGTAGTTTAGTGAGACCCAGGACCTCTTTGGCTGAGCATTTAAAAAGCATATTTCCCTCCATTGTAGTGGAGGGAGTTTAAATGTCTGAGGTTCCGGTCTCTATGCACTGGAGAATGCAGATGTGTGAATCTGTGTTTCTGATTGTACATGAGATCTATACATTGAGATCTTAGGTTGACCTAGAGATAACATTGGAAGATAGTATTACATTATGGCTTTGGAGCAAAATGTTGGCAGGATATACAGACTCTCCTCTCCCCCCCTCCCCCATTTTTATTTCATTTTCGTTAGCGATGTACGTACAAGGTGACCTTAATCTAGGTACCTAGGAAGGAAGCTTGCTTGCCAATAATATTTTAGATGGTGTTTCGTATCACTTCACACCAAAAAAGGGGAATAGCTTTAATTCTTCCCCTTGTATTATCTTCCTTTGAGATTTTTGTTTTGTCCACAAACATCCCTTTTCCTGATCTTTTATGTTTATGGATTTCATGGAGGACACAAGAGCCCCTTTTCCTTCATTGTCTCTCTGCATTTTTCTTCCTTGTAGAAATATTAACCCTGATGACAGATCTTGTCATTAAGTGGTGTCATTATAGATATTTGCACTGCACAAAAAGCAAATGAAAGCAGCTGTGGCATAGCCTGTGTGTTGAATAGCAGTGTTTTTCAGCACACTTTGCACCAAGAGTTTCAGTGTCTGCAAAATGTCTCCCTTTTAAAAGGTTGCCTCATTTTGATACTTTAGACCAGAACTTTCCAAACTCTGTGTCACGACCCTTTAGTGTGTTGGCTGCAGTGCATAGGTACATCACACAAACTCAACAGAAAAGCTCCACATCTATGTGAAATAAGCAATACACCGTTTATTTTTTAATGTAAATGAAAAGTTTTCATGCAATATGTTGTGCCACCATACATTTCATTGTTACAGTTTATGTAGATGTCTTATAAGGGATTGGTTTGTTAGTAAAACTGAATTACTGTGTTGCGAAATGATGCTTGTCTAAAAAGTGTGCCACCAACATGAAATGTTTAAAAAAAACTCTGCCTTAGACTTCTTCCAGTTAGAAGATGAAACAGTATTGCAACATCTGTTGTACAGAATTACTTAGAAATTTAAGTTTCTGACCAGCAGAGATACTAGTAAGACTTCAAAATAACAGGAGTGGCGTTTGTGCACGTACGTATGTTTTGTGTGTGTGTGTGTGCATGTTTGTGTGTGTGTTTGTATGGTATATCATTTCACTGTTTTATAATAAGGGGAATGTCCACATGAGGTCCCTATTCAAGGCCTTCTGATTTTGAGATATAATTGGGGAGGTGTTTTGGAGAGAAAAAATTGGCATTGTCTGTGTTGAGGTTTTATGCCAAGTTTCATGAAAAAATGTCCAAAAAGAGCAGTCCCTCCCCAAAAGAAGCAGCAACAGCAGCAGCAGCTGGAGGTTGCCAATCAATTATACAGAAATGTTCAATATGCCAGCCTAACTGTAAAAATCAAATTTGGTCAAAAACAGATTATAAATGTATTCTTAAGCAAGCAAATCCAGAAACCCAAACATTTGTTTAAGACCTCCTTGAAATAGTTGATATTCTATATCTAAAAGCTTTTCATGGTCTTTGTTTTGGTCTCATGAGCCATGTGGGTTCCTATAGCATACCAGATGGACAAACACATTAAATTATGGTATAGTTAGATTGTTACATCCAGCTCTGCCTCCATTATCTTGATGGAGTTCAGCTTTCCTTCTTCTGTGCATTTCCAAGCTTGTCTTGAATGGTAACAATAAGCCATGTAATGTCTCCTTAGTGGCTTTGTTAAAGGCACAGCGAAGGAAAGGCATTCATGGACTGGAGTATTGTGACCGTAGCAAGGACAGCTGTAGGATTTTAAAACAGCAACATATTTACTTAATAGAGGTTTTTAATTCTAAATTGTTTTCCATTTACATGTCTAGCCATACGCACATGAGGACAAAACCCCTCATTTTACGCCTTACTAACCAAGCTGTCAGCAAGAAGCCGTTCTGGCTAGAGGCAACTCATAAGCCTATTTTGCTGCCTAGAGCCTGGATGGTCCCAATGAGAACAAAAGCCTTGGAAAAGTTGCAGACACAGTAGGGAAGCTGCCTCACTGAAAAGCAGGTCAGGAGTGGGAAGGGGAATGCAGGCAGCAAAGGACGTTTCCCTTTCCCTTGTGCTGAAGTGTTTGGGGGTTTCTGGTATTGATAGTCGTACATTTCAGAGGAAGGAACTGGCAAAACCAACTCTGAGTATTCCTTGCCTAAGGAAACTCTGTGAAATTCAAGGGATCACCAGGCACACACACATACACCCTGGCCTGAGTGAAGAGCACAAACCGGGAGACTGAGACAATGGTACAAGGAGACTATGACCGATTAACAGGATTAAGCCAACATAACTCAATTTTTATTCAGGCAAGGATGCTGATGCTAGGCACTATCTAAGAGATCCTTGAAGCAGCTCAAGGAGATTTGAAATATTTGTGGCTCCCTCTGCAATATCCTAAGTGAAATAAACAATTTACAACTCAACCCTGCATGTTTCTACCCCAAAGTAAGCCCCACTGAGTTCAGGGGGACTTAATCCTGAGTAAGCATGGAAATTATTACAGCCTTAATTACTTAAATGTATTTATAAAGTAGGCTGGGTCACAGTCTGTTGCACCAAAATCAATAATACTGAGTTCTGTGGACACTTACAGGCTCGTTCCATACGCATACACCTTGTTGTGGCTACTATCTACTTTGCTAGATACATGAAATGTGATCTTCCAATTATAACGTTATTGATACAGACCAGTGCTTGCCACATTAGTGGCAGTAGTAAATCCACTGTGGTTTTAAATCAGAACTTCAAAGGATCTATTTTTTTGTGTCAGAAGCGACTTGAGAAACTGCAAGTTGCTTCTGATGTGACAGAATTGGCCCTCTGCAAGGACGTTGCCCAGGGGACGCCTGGATGTTTGATGTTTAACCATCCTGTGGGAGGCTTCTTTCATGTCCCCACATGGGAAGCTGGAGATGACAGACGGGAGCTCACCCTGCTCTTCTGATTCGAACCGCCAATCTTTTGGTTAGCAGTCCTGCCGGCAAAAAAATTTAGTCTATTTAAGTTTAGACTAAAACCCAGATGGATTCATCATCCCACTGACATGGAAACTGCCAGGGTATCTCACAATTTGCTATTTATGTAGCTGAAAGATCATACCTACTGATTCTGGATCAAAAGTTCCCATCCTGCCATTAAATTCTATATTAGGGGAATAAAACAGGACCTCAGTATTTGTGTATTAAGTAGAATAACACTGTGTTTCTAGCTGAGATTTTCAGCAGCTCTTTCTCAGTACAGTACTGTGGAGAATATGTTTCAAGGCCCCTCATGGATATATGTGAAGTCTTGGATAATAGCAAACCCTAAATTTTGATGATATTTAGGCCAGAGGCATACCCTAGAATCGTGCTGGAGGGCCTAGGGAGTCCCACAAACACTTCCAGCGTGGATTTTTTTTTGGAGTATGGGTAAATACAACTGTAGACATTGAATCTGTGCATAAGGGGGTTATACTGTATTCATAGAGTTGTAAAGGAACCCTAAGAGGCATTTCATGCAACACCCTATCATTCAGGCATCCACTGCTGAAATGTCCTAGAGAAGTGGATTCTGTTAAATAATCTCCAATAAAGATAGACTCCCCAGCTTCTAAGGTAGGCTATAGTTTGCTGTAGTTTTTACCCATCAAAGGTTCAATACATCTGTTCATATTAGAATTCAATATAATAAAGAAATATAATCCAGCACTTTCAGAAAGAAATCATTTTGGTTGAGTTGCCCTCTTGGATACTTTTGATGTATGTTTATGAAGATTACTGTATATTTCCATTGTGGTCTGGCTAATTTACTACAAAGCAGGGTCACAAATACAGCTTGCACCGCTGAGGTAATCAGGTAGATCAAACCTAGGGTTCTGTTGTCGTTTTGATTTCATTTCTCTTCCACATAAAACCTTGTGCAAATAAGATTGATAGTAATCAGTATGATGTCCTGGTTTGAGCATTGGACTATAACTCTGAAGACCAGAGTTCGACTCCCTGCTTGTCTGTGGAAACCCATTGGATGACCTTGAGCAAGTCACACTCTCTTAATCTCAGAAGAAGGTAATGTCAACCTCTTCTGAAAAATCATGCCAAGAAAATCCTGTGATAGGTTCACTTTAGGGTCGACATAGGTTGGAAATTATTTGAAGGCACACAACACCAACAAAGAATAAAAATCCCATTGTGAAAGGAATGGCTGTCTGGTAGCTGAGTTGGTTAATTCAGTGAGCCCTGACTGGGATAAACAAAGACACTCCAGCTTTCTTATTAGAACATGTTCTAATTAATTTCGTTTATAATTTGGATCAAATGGGAGATTTGGGAGGCCTGGATATGTTTTGCTGTTATGGAGAGCATGAAGGATATGGGGGAAGTTCTAATTTTTTTTTGGCTTCTGAAATAAGCAAATATATCCAAATCCTGTATGGATAATGGTTGCAAACAGTGGGAAATTGAGTTAATACCAGGGCATCTGTGTAAGTGAATGCTTGAAACAAGCAAGCGGCATTGTTCTTTAACTCTACTAATGCTGGAACAGATGGGAAGCGAAGGCCACTTCACGCATTAGCTGGCGCAGATAAAGAGCAAAGCAAAGAAGGGCCCTTGTGGGTGATTAGAGGTTAACAGGAATAGAAACCAGCAGACTGACTCTTGATTTGCAAGAGGTGTTCTGGGAGAGGAGCAGATGGCAAGAAGAACGTCCCTGCAGCTTATTCAGCTGCTCAGGAGAAGATATGGCGACCTCCAACACAAACAAGCCTATTTAGAGCCTCTCGTTTGGAAAGCAGCTCTGTGTGTTTCTTTCCACGGGGATCACAGCGGTTCACCTAAATCCGCAGACTTAGGTGTTCCCTCTTCTCTTTGGCCCATGTGATTGTGCAGGTTGCGTTGTGCCATCATTCATGGGAAGTCGTATGCAAGGGTATCTCTTCTGCCAATCATAACTTGGAAGCATGATGTTTTGGACTTACAGCTCCCAGAATCTCAAATACTGATGGAGAGCTTTTCCAGGATCTGGTTTTGCCTTTCTGACAGAGCTTGCTAACTTGGTTCAGTTCCTCCAGCACTCCTTGCCCTGCTTTGGATTCCTGATGTGTCCTTATTCATCAAGGCAGAATGTAGGCTTCTGTGTTGATAATAAATAATACGAGGAAGGGAGCTGGAAAGAAAATGTGCAAAGTTAATGTACCTACGTATTCTGCTCTGTCAGCACTCTTCCTGCAGAGAAGCAGCTTCCTCCTCTTGCCAAAGAGAGGGACTCGACACAATCAGGTCTCCCCTGGTTGCAGCTCCCAACATGCACCATTCATTTGTCATGAAAATAAATAGCTTTCTGAGGGAAATGTATACGGGGATAGAAGGTATCACTTGTAATATGGATCTCGACGGTCAGACTGTCTCTCTATGTGAGAGTATGAGAGAGAGGGATGAGAAGAAATTACAGTAAATTCTGCTTTCCTCTTCCATCTGTTTTTTTCCCCTTTCCTATTTGAGATGGGGGCTGGAAAGTGGGTATATTTTGCCGCAAAGATTAGGTTGTCCTTCCCCTTTGTGTGTGGCAACACCTGCTCGGGGAGCCTCTGTGAATCAAAAGAGCAGCAAGAAAAGTGGGTTTAATTGCATACATCTTCAGCAGAGTCTTTCACGCACTTACAACACAAAAGGCCATCCCTGAGCCACTTTCAATAGAGCCCGGGAGGGCAGGACGGAGAAGAACGCTCCGCTCTTCTCACAGGCAAAGCAAATCACTTTGCGGGAGCATTGTCATGTGGAAATGAGTTCATGAGCCCATCTTCTTTCCAACTGCAAGGTCAGGCATAGAGCAATTGTCAGTTTCAGCTGGCTGGAGCAATTGATCTGTTTGCTAGAAAGTGTTTGCTTACCTCCGTTCGCTTTTGCGCAAACATGGAGAGCCTTCTCTCCCTACCTTCCCCCATATATGTTTAAGAATATTTTTTTTACTTTTTAAAATGTATTTTAAGAACTCTCAAAGTGACTAAGAATGTAAGCAGGTAAAATACATGAATAAATATAAAATAATAGTAAAAAAATAATAAAAGCAGTAAAAATATGTAATCTTTTAAAACAAGTCATCAAAACCCCCGTTACTGACAATGAGTGCATCTACATTGTAGAATTAATGCAATTTGATATTACTGCCATGAAAATCTTGGCAGCAGTACTCTTTGGCAGAGAAGGCTAACATTACAACTCCCAAGATTCCATAGCATTGAGTCATAGCAGTTAAAGTGGTGTAAAAGTGCATTAATTCTGCAATATAGATGCACCCAAAGTTAATAGTAAGGAAAAATATACACCTATACACATATGTTTGTGTCTGTATATCTCCCACCTTCCCTCTAGTGTTGTCCTTAGAACTATGTCTGCACTGTTTTTTTCGTGTCAGGAGTGACTTGAGAAACTGCAAGTCGCTTCGGGTGTAAAAGAATTGGCCGTCTGCAAGGATGTTGCCCAGGGGATGCCTGGAGGTTTTGATGTTTTTACCATCCTTATTGGAGGCTTATCTCATGTCCCCTCATGGAGCTGGAGCTGATAGAGGGAGCTCATTCACTCTCTCCCCGGGTTGGATTCAAACCGGCAACCTTTAAGTCAGCAATCCAACCTTCAAGTCATCAGTCCTGCCGGCACAACGGTTTAACCCTCTGCACCAGCAGGGTCTCTTATGTCTGCACTGAAGAGTCAGAATATGCTGCAGTCTAGTGCTGCAGAAAATGTACAATGAATTTGGATCATGAGAAACATATTCAGGTCACATTTCTTGTGTAATTGGGTTCGTACACATTTCTCCAGTCCTGCCAAACCCCACCTTATTTGTTGATTTCTTTTCCTCGTGTTTGCTTGTTTAACCGAGGGATAAGACATTAATCGTGTTTGTCAACCTGAAAGGGGGAAAAGTCTCCATCTTTGGCAAGTCATTCTTCAAATAGTTTTGATATCCCGTGATTGACCTTCCCTCTAGCCTGAAAGGGCAGTGTGCTTAGGGGAACAGGAGAAGTTGTTTATGCATCCAAATGCTCTTTTTTTTAAAGAGAGAAGACAGTGAAGTTAAGCTGGTTCATGCACAGCCATGTGATTTTCGCCATTCATCACCGTTACATTTCCTTAGTCTCAGGCAGCTTTGTAATCAGGCAGCAGGCTGTTAATACAGAAGGCATGCCTCTGAAATTGGGTTAGTCTGATTAGATGTGAGTGTTTCAGAGCTGGAGGCTGAACATGCTTGGTAAGATTTATGCAGTTTAGAGGTGATGGAAAGAGGCAGAAAACTGCATTGTGGATGAGAAGATGTACCTTGATAACAGGAAACAAGGTAATTCTAGTTATGCATGATGGGAACAAAGTGCACAAAATTCCTTTGAGAATATTCTCAAAAATCAGGTTTTGGTAGAAGGGAAGACGAAAACTTGTGAGCCTCAAGCACAGTCTGTTATCTTTCCTGCTTCGGGGATGTGTAGCCTTGCTTCTTACCAAAGTTCCTAAAACGTATTGCTTATATAGAATATTTCAAATGCCCAAAAGGATTTGTGATCATTATTTCACCAATCCTAATGAGAACCTGGTAGAACAAACCAATACTATCTCTCGTTTGGGTGTAGAACTAAATGTAGAAGCTACATTGTCGAATTAATGCAGTTTAACACCACTTGAAGCGCCACTGCTCAATGCTATAGGATCCTGGGAGCTATAGTTTGGTAAGGCTCCTGTACTCTTTGATAAAGTAAACTAAAGACCTTGTAAAACTATAAACCCCCCCCCCCCCCCCCAGGATTCCATAGCATTGAGGCATGGCTGTTAAAGTGATCTCAAATTGCATTTATTTGAAAGTGTAGATGTAGTCCAAGACTTCAGGAGACCAGGATTAAAATTCTCCACTTAACCATGGAAACCCACAGGATGATCTTGGGCAATCACACTGTTAGCTAAATGGAATGCAAAGGCAACCTCCCTCCGAACACGTCTTCCAAACTAACCCCATGATAAGTTCACCTTAGGGTCACCATAAGTCGGAAATGACTTGGAAGTCACACAGCAACAAATCCCTTCATTGAAGAAGGAAATTAAGATAGTAGCTAATGTAAACTTAGCTGGGACAGATTTGACCCTAAATTATATCAAGATTCAGAGGTGTATTTTGAGTTGTATTTTGAGACCCCTTATAATCAGAGGGAATAAACTATAGCTTATTTAGTTTATGCATTAATATAGCACTGAAGGTTAAGTAGTATGTTTATGCTAGAAAGACAGATATGAACCAGAACATTATCTGCTTAAGACTGCATTGCATATGTCCCACAAGGATGTTTTTCAGGCCCCTCCTAGTAGGGAAAACTTATTTTCACTGGGTCTAAAAAGAGACTGGAGGACTCAAACATGGGAAACTGGCCCCCATCCTCACTCAGGGATATGGGGACTTTTTAGTTTATACTTTTTTAAAAAAATAGAAGGTGGATGCAGCCCTCTGAGGCGAGTTGTGGTCCTCCCCCAATTCTTGGCAATTGTCCACCTCTGTTCCAAAGCATCTTGGGAGAGAGATTTCATAGCTGTGGGTGTTCTCAAGAGGATCGATTTATCTATTGCCGTTTGCCAGATATGAATTGGACCTCTGTGAATAAGGTAATAACTGTTTTTTGCTCTGGACACATTTAGAAATAAATTTAGAAAGTAATGATACAGAATAGCGTCTCTGTCAGAAAAAAAGTGAGGTAGCCCTCAACAGTCATTATAATGGAGACTTCCAAGTCTAAAACAAACATCCAGGAATCTCCATTTCCATGAAGCTATTTCTCATATGACCAAACTGAGTCTATTACTGTGACTCAGAATTAAACCAACAGTTCACTTTTGAGTCCAAAGAGCTCCTTCTAGGAAGGAAGCTTGGCTGATATCATTCTGTCCCAAAAGGTTTCTCCCCAGTGGCTTCAAAATTTGCAGGCATCTTCTATCTCTAGTGTGGATCTAAGCAGAGTGGAGCTTTACAGATCATAACCAGCACTTTGAATTATGTCCAGAAACAAACCAGTAGGCACTGAAACCATTACAAGAAGTTGTAACCAATCCTGATTAGCACTCTGAACTGGTTTAGGAGGCACCTGTGCATAGAATGTGTTATAGTACAATATGACTGTTTTATCCATGAGGATACCATAGAAACAGAAAACTGGAGATAGTAGTGAATCTTACTGAAATGAATACCTTCTGCCAGAAGGTATTATAGAGCCACCTTTGAGATATTTTCTCAAGGAATTTGCTAGATCAGGGGTGTCAAACTCCATTCTAGCGAGGGTCACATCAGTTTTATGGTTGCCTTCAGAGGGCTGTTGAATCCATGCACGGGGAATCTCTGAATACAGAGGTTCAACTATCATTTTTTAAAATAGTGGTCAGTGTGCTTCAGCTTTTACTCAGTTTGGGTCCCCAAATGTTGAATGACAAATTCCCATCACTTTTGATGATTTGCCATGCAGACTGGGGATAATGGGAATTGCAATCCAAAAGGTTAAAAGACATTTTAAAGTCAGACGCCATATCCACAACCCATGTATCTGAATTTAAACCCTACTATTCTGACTAAACAGAACAAAGTGTAGCCTTCCAGGTGTATAACAACTCCTGCCAACCCTAATATAAGGAATATAAGAGCTATAGTTCAGCTTCTGGGGGGCCACATAAAATGACATGGTGGGCCAGATTTCATCCATGGGCCTGGAGTTTGACACGTGTTCTAGAGCCTCCAACTTGACTATATAGTAACTTTCAGAGAAAGCATCCCAAAAAGTTGCCCGGAAGACCTAGAAAATTCCCATATTTTGTCAGAAGCAAATAGGTGAAACCTTACATACAGTAGTTTACGGTAATCCAAATGGGATGTAATCAATGCATGCATCATTGTAGATAATGAAACAAGTTTTATGATTGAGCAAAGAATACCACCACATTCTCTGGGTTGAAGTTTATTATGATACCCATACTACATTGTTTTGAGAATTTTATGGTTTAGTTCCCTCCTACCAGTGAACTAAATTAGATACACATTTCAGTGGGAGCAATACCTGATAGCATGACTTTCCTGTTGGGAAGTTTGATTTTAGCACTACCTTTTTGCAAAACATTCATTCCATGTTTTTATACTGGGATTTGCTAGTGTTTACCCTTTGCTTTCAAGGGCTTACAGTAAGTGTGGCTGGCCAGTTAGCCAGCCCAAAGCATCCCAAGTGCTAATGTAAATACTCCAAATAAAGTAACTACTCAGGCCAGGATTTCACCCCCTTAGAGCAGTGTTTAATCTCTGGCTAAGCTTTTGATAAATATTTTGCATGTGTTTTTCTTTTTTAGTTAATCTTAAATAGATGTACTGTCATGACAACTAGAAATTAAACTGACACTTGATTTAAAGTCTAAACATGAGATAAACTTGGCAGCCTCCAGACATATTTATGGCTTATTTGATACAAAAATGTAGGATGTGAATTGCATCCTGTTTATCTTAGACTGTTTTCAGCTGTCATCAAAATTGGACCAAGATAGCAACTTCTGGCTATATGCAATATGGCTGCAGACTTTTTTCATGGGGTCTGAAAGCAGATTATTCAAACAGGTTATCTCACTAATTGTTCCTGCAATTCTTTGGCATCTGGATTCTAGACCAGAGCTTCTTAAACTTTTTCTAGTTCTGACCCCTTTCAGCCCAATAATTTTTATGCAATTCTGGATATATAGGTATATAAAATAGGTGTAAAAACCAGGCAGTGATAATAAACCAGCATTTGCAAGTTTAGCTAAACAGGTTGATTTTTCCTTTTTATGAAGTACAGCTGAAGTATTTTCTGCAGAGTTCAATGGAAACAGTTCATGTTGTTGCTCATAGATTTGTGTAATATCTAAAACAGCCTCTAGGCCAGGCATGGACAAACTTCGGCTCTGCAGGTGTTTTGGATTTCAACTCCCACAATTTCTAACAGCCAGTAGTCCAAAACACCTGCAGGCCCAAAGTTTGCCCATACCTGCTCTAGGCATTTGGAAAACTTTTATTGTTGCCATTTTTTTTGTGACCCTAACATTGATGGGGGCAGAACCCACAGTTTAAGAAGCAGTGCTGTAAATCATACAGCAACATGAAAATTGGGTTGTTGTATGTATTCCAGGCTGTATGGCCATGTTCCAGAAGTATTCTCTCCTGACGTTTTGCCCACATCTGTGGCAGGCATCCTCAGAGGTTGTGTCTCACAACCTCTGAGGATGCCTGCCATAGATGTGGGTGAAACGTCAGGAGAGAATACTTCTGAAACATGGCCATACAGCTCGGAATACATACAACAATCCTGTGATCCCGGCCATGAAAGCCTTTGACAACACATTGAACATGAAAATTGCATTCAAAGTAACATGTTATTCAGTTATGTTCTTGTAACAATATCAAGTTACAATTGCAGTGTAACAGGGGATAAACTCAATCCTTTTGTAGATAATGGTAATGGGCTTTGCTCCCAGGATGTAGTCTCATAGTTTGGTGTAAACAATCATATGATTTCTACTCTAATCATGTGTTGGTGGTGCCTTATTGGTGGTATTGAGGTGTATGAGTGATGGGAAATTGGGAAAGGACAGAGGAGACTGAAGGGAGACAGAGCATGGAGAGAATCAGAGAATGGGCAAAAAATGCAGATGAGAGGTAGCTGATGATGGAAAAAAGCATTGACAAGGAAATCTAAGGGAAAAGAGGAAATGGAATAAAGAAATGGTAAGGAACCTTTTAGAAAACAAGGCCCAAATTGAAATAGAGAGTGGGGAGAGTGCAGTATAGACCAGTATATATGCTTTCTTTGCTTTGGTGCCAGAAAACAACAACAACAACAACAACAACAACAATTTTATTTCTTACCCCATGGCTCGAGGTGGGTTATAGCACAATCAAAAATACACAAATACAAATAAAAATTCTGTAAGCACACATATTAAATTGCAGTCCCATAAAAAATATATATCAAAGTATTTCTGTAAAATACACTTTAATCACACAGGACAGAGACCAAAACACAGGACTTGAGTTTAAAATTCATGCTTTCAACTGGAAGAGATTTTTAGATGGTTTTTAAATTGATCTAGCTGTCGGAGATCTTCTGGCAGGTCGTTTCACAGTCATGGGACAGCCGATGAAAAGGTCCTCTGAGTGACAATCACTAGTCGGGTTTTGGCAGGCTGGAGTAACCACCCCCCAGAGGACCTCAGTGTGTGACAAGAAGTCCAAACTTGAGGTTACCAGCACATGCACTACCATATTTAGATCCTCCAAATCCAGGAAGGGGTGCAACTGGTGGATCAGCTGAAGCCGACAATGAGCACTCCTGACCATCACATCTACCTGGGCTGACATTTGGAGAGACAGATCCAGGAGCACTCCCAAGCTGTGAACACAGACTTTCAGGGGGAGTGTTACCCCATCTAGGGCAGGTTGACACACCTCCATCCTTTGGTTAAGACTCTTGATGGCAAGCACCCCTGTTGTGTCTGGATTATCTCCTTCAGACATTCCTTCAGAGGAGACACACTATCCTTAGCTGAGGATGTTTTTGAAGGCATGGAGAAATATATTTGGGTGTCATCAGCATACTGAGGGCTTAATTGCAACGGGGGGCGTTTTCTAAAACCCCAAGTTTCACTCTGTGTCAAGTCTGCACAATCTGTGGCCCTTTATGCATTTGGGCCTCAAAATCCCAGAAGCTCTAGCCAGCTTGTCCAATGGTCAAGAATTATGAGAGCTAAAGTCCAAAAACACCTGGGGGCCACAGGTTCTACAGGACTCTCCTGTGGTATTCTTGGGTCAGAGGTCCTTCAATTCAATAGAATTTGCTATCCTCATGAAGTCCAGAAATAAATCACTCATTGCTATAGGAGCCATACTGTAATTGAAGCTTTACACAGAATTATCACAGTTGTTGCCATTTACATTTTATGGATATTTGGTCAATCTATACCATGCATCTGATAAAATGAACCTGTAGAAAGACTCATAATAAATCAGCTGGTTTTTAACACGCAGGAGAACTCTGTATTATTGCAGCATCAGATTAACATAGCTACTTCTCTTGAGGCTGTTATCTTCAGCTTTGTTCATTATGATTTCCCCCCATGAAGAATGGGGGCTATGGCTAGTAGTTTCCATAATAAAAAGCACACTTTCCATCCCTCTTTGTTCCTATTTTAAATGTAACAATGCCATATGATATCAGGAGGAGAACATGAGTCTGTGGATTATTGCTTTGCAGGGTTTGGGGTACAGTTATATAGTGTCATCAGTAGCCAGTATCACTCTGTGAAAAAAAAGTGATGGCTTCAGCATATGAATAGTCTGAGCTAGCTCAAAAGTTGTTTAAAAGTAATAATTTGAGGAGACTGGATATGTATCTAAAAAGTCTTCAGAGCAATTGCAGTAGCACATCCTTATATCATCTACCTACAAGGCCATTTTTAGAAATCTATTTTTTAGAGGGAAAGAAACCTCAAAATATTTAATCAGATCTGGATGTGGTTTTTGGCACTGCTTTAAAGAGAACAGCAGTGTATAGATAGTTTTGATGCTGTTGATTAAAAACCTCTGGTAGAATTTGTCTCAGAAATCTTATAAGGGATGGCAAGAACACAAGAGATCAATGTAGTTAATAGAGTTCAATCATTTTTTTCTTTAATGATTTAAATTTTCATGATTTCTCTTTCTGTTTTCTCTACTGTGTGTTTGTGTATGAAATACATTTGTAGAAAGTTTGCTATAGGCAATACATGAGCATATTAAGGGATAATTATATTGCGGTTGATATTGTTTATTAGCAGTTTACAATTACAGGTTCCATCTATGGCTTTTTGTCCAGTCATAAACTCCATTTAGGAAGGAGCACCTTTAATTCTCCTCTTAAAATGAGAGGTGTTGGAAGGTACTTTTTGTTGGTTATTTTGTTTGATAGGTGATATGCCAAAAACATAAAGCCTCTTGATGCGTTTTCTGTGAAGCACCATAAAAAGGCAATAGATCAGTGGTTCTCAACGTGTGGGTCTCCAGATGTTTTGGCCTTCACTCCCACAAATTGTAACAGCTGGTAAACTGGCTGGGATTTCTGGGAGTTGTAGGCCAAAACACCTGGGGGCCCACAGGTTGATAACCACTGTACTGAATCCACTGCATTATATCTTGGAAATGATATAGGGTCAGTTCTGGTTAGTACTTGGATGGGAGACTGCGATATTCCAGCTGCTGTAGGCTACATTTCAGAGGAAGGAACTGGCAAATCATCTCTGAGTATTTAGGATCACCATAGATTGATAGGCAACTTGAAAACATATATGCACACACAAATGCATACACAGCTTGGGATGTATTGGACAACCTTAAAACTTTGTGTCACTCTTCTGCATGAACTGAAAGCAACCTTATTTAACTCCTTTGAGAGACTACTTGAAGAACTCTTCCTAGGGACAATCATTATAATCTTATGATAATGATGATAATTATATCCATTTTTTCTCTCTCAAGAGAGATCCCCATTATTCAGGATCACAACATGGCTCATTTTCTTCTTTAAGAGTGTGCATACACACTGGATTAAAGCTACATTGCTTTATCTGTCCAGTATGATGTTGCGGCAAAAGAGCATGATATTTTGGTTTGTATGCATACCTTTTCAGCTTTCCCTATTTAACTGTCAGAAGAGAATCACATGATAGGTTTTGTCCTGACAAGTTAGTAATTCAAAAGTATTTTGTTTTAAAAAAACATACCGGTATTGCTCTTGTTTCTGCTTTCAGTAGCAAGTGGAACTAGAAAGAAAGGAGATTTTTTGGCAGGGTGAATGCTACATTGTAGTGAACCCAATTTCTCTATGTTTGAAAACAGATGATTCTCTTCAATAGGTACATATATCATAAACTGTTAGCCTGTGCTAAAAGTGAGCTAGGTATATTTCTTAGGGTTTCTCCCTTGGAGTTTTGGGGGGTTGTAGATAGCATGCTTCTTTAAGTAAAGCATGTTTTGTTTTGTTTTTATTGTGTCAGAAGCGAATTGAGAAAATACTGCAAGTCGCTTCTGGTGTGAGAGAATCGGCCGTGTACAGAGACATTGCCTAGGGGATGCCCAGATGTGTTACCATCCTGTGGAAGGCTTCTCTCATGTCCCCGCATGGAAGCTGGGGTTGACAGATGGAAGCTCACCCCATCTCACGGATTCAAACTGCCTACCTTTAGATCTTCAGGTCAGCAGTTCTGTTGGAACAAGGGTTTAACCTATTGCTCCACGGCATGTTACTTATAAGTAACTGCATTATTATATAATGGCAATACTACATTATTGGCTTATCAGGCTTTCCTGATCCTCAAGACATGGGATAACATCTTTTTGGAGCTGAATAAATCTTCCTTCCTTACTTTCAACTTGGTGAGGCTTTGGGGTGGATTGTAAACAGAGGGCCAGTTTGGGGAGTAGCATTGGTAGGTGAGATGGGTTGAGAAGGCGCAGACAGTGGACTATTCACCCATAGTGTGCTTTATAATAACTTGCTGGTAATGTTCCACTATCTGGGGGTGGAGGGTGGGTTGAAGGAGGAAAACCATTTCCCCCTGTTTTCCTGTTATTCCCCCCACCCATGTCCCTGTTGTGGAAACAACCCTTGTTTATGATAATGACAAATGGGGAGAGGGAATGACCAGTGTAAATGGGGGAAATAGTAATCTTCAGGTGGATTAGTTTAAATTCTCATATGTTAGATTACAAGATTATATCGGTCACCTCAGTCCCTGAGGAATACGACTGCTTTATTGAAATAGTTCTGCATTGGTTCACCATGGAGACAAACATACATTAGATCACAGTTCTCCCAATGCCAATGTTGTGCAAGAGATTTTGTTCTAGATTTGCATCCTATTCTAGGGGAGGGGTGTACTTTCCCCCTATTTCTTCCCTAAAGCATTGAAATATGGATGGATCTTTTATAGAGAAGCAAGAAATTTAAAAAGCAAGCAATGTCACTTTAAACAAAGTTTGGTATTATGTTATTATTTGCATGACTATCTGGTGTTCAGCTGGTTTTGAAAACCTTGTATTTGCCAAGATATATAAACTGTATTTTCTGGCAGAGAAAAATGATTCAACATGGAATGAAACCCGCAGTGGCATCAAATGGAAAAGTCATCTTTAAGTTATGGCCAACTTCTGCTTGTTTGGATAGGGGCAGTAAACTGATGCAATGAATATACTAGATTACAGGGATGTGAGGAAGGTTTGGCAGTTTGTGCCCATTCAGGGAACTGATCACAAAACAGTTACTCTTTTTTTCTGGCAGCCTGATAAACTGGCCTAAGGGTTGGTTGTGGCTTAAGAGTGTAAGACAATCTGGAGTGAGTTTTCTGCCAGCCCAAATGGTTTAAAAGCAGTACATATGGTTGAATGCAGTACATATGGTTGGGTATTGTAGTTCCTTCATTTGGGGAACATTCTAAATTGGCCAAAGAATAAAGAACATGGCTGTTCAGTTCACACTAAACAGATACTTTTCCTGAGCCCACACTATATGTTGGCTTTGGCAGTAGTGTAAAGGTACATTTTGGAGTCCCAATGTTTATAATTACAGATCCCTGTAACCCGGCTCCCAAAGAAATGACTGAACAATTCAGGCAGCTGTGTTGATCCATATCAGCAAATCAGTTCTAGTAGTTCTTATGACGACGAGGTATTTTGAGTTTTAACTACCCACTCAAGACCAAAGCATCCCCAAGTACTTTGCATTATAACAATGTTAGCTGAGAATACTCTGCTGTTGCTAAGAAAACACTTCTCCCCCCGCCAGGTGCTGTGGCAGCTGCAACTATGCTCAGAAGGAACAGGGAAGCTAGTTGTGTGTGTATGTGCAGATTATACAATTGTCCCTCCTAATTAAAAAGTCCAGTTGCATCAACCCTGTCAGCCCTGGCTCCATTACAATACTAAGATTAGTGGTGCTGTTCTTGGTAACATTAACATATCCTAAGTCTAGCTGTTTTGCGATGCTCAATAGTCTCCTTGTTCTTGTCCATTTCCTCCCAGGATTCCACCTGAGTGGCACCGTCACGGAGCCCGCCACTGCAACAGAACCGGAAATGACCTACAGGGTGGCCATCAGCTTCGACCGGTGCAAAATAACTTCTGTGACATGTGGTTGTGGGAACAAGGACATTTTTTACTGCGCCCATGTTGTGGCGCTTTCGCTGTACAGGATCCGCAAGCCTGATCAGGTCAAACTCCGTCTTCCTATCTCAGAGACCCTCTTCCAAATGAACAGGGACCAGCTCCAAAAGTTTGTTCAGTATTTGATCACCGCACACCACACTGAAGTGCTTCCGACTGCCCAAAAGCTTGCTGATGAAATTTTGTCCTCCAACTCAGAAATCAACCAAGTGCATGGTAAGTTTGCATGGTTTTAAAAAGATCTATCATAACCAGATTGTAGAAGTGTGCATTGTTTTTGTTTTTTACTATGATTCCCATCCTTCCAAAGTCCAAGCTCTGATGATAAATTACCAAAGCTGTATTTTAGAAAACCAGAGGATGGCTGTATGTGTAACTACATTAATAACAGTTTGATACTACCTTAACTGCCATAGCTCTATCCTGTGGAAACCTAAAGGTGTAGTACTTAGAATTACTATTAGAGAACTCTAGGGCTACAGTTCAGGAGAGTCAACTGGAACTTTGTTTTAGCAAAGAATTCTAAGTATTTCTGCAGACTACAAATCCCAGGATCCCATACTGTGAAACCATGGCCATTGAAGTGATATCAAATTGCTATACTGTGTAGATATATTGTTTTACTGTGTATCTAAGATGTTAAATGTGCTCATTAATGTTCCACTACAAAATGCTGTCTGTTGTTCTGCTCTTTCTCAGGAAGCAAAGGCTGCCGATTAGAGCCAAACTGGCAGTATTCTTAGTATGTCCCTAGATGGAAGAGGCATTGAAGCAGATTATTTTTTGAGAGTTACACTGAATCAACAGCCTGAGTTCGTCACCTCCCATTGCTCCCTTTCTAGTCTGGGAAATCACTTTGTACCATTCATTTCCACGACTTGCAAAGATATAAAAATGGGCATGTTCTATTTATCTTTGCTTTGGCAGTGAGATGGAAGAATGGCAATGTGGGGGTTAATTAAAACACCTTGAGCACTTTGAAAGTTAGAAGAGTCATGTAGAGGGGAAGGAGAAATTGAGAAAGAGTGCATTGGCAGCTTTTAAATGGTCCTGGAATTAGCATATAGCATACATGTGATTCTCAGATGTCCAGTCTCGCTGACTGGAGAGAGAAAGGATGATGGGATGGTTAAAAATGCTATAAAGATAAGAAAATTGCTCTTGAAGACACAGGTCATGTGAAATATTTTGTTCCATGCTGGAAATCTAGCTGCTTTGTTTGGAATCAGAATATTCTTGTTTTGGGCTGATGAAGTTGTGTCTGGTGTCTCCGAATGTGTTAAGATGGTGGTCTTCATGTCTTCTATGGTGCACCTTAGTCTTTCTCAACTCTGAATGATATTCTCTGTCTTTGTCTCTCTCTCTCTCTCTGTGTGCACAGCCCCATCCTATTCAGGTGGTATATAAAAATCTCACTATCCCCTTTACTCTTATAAGAGAAACCTGCCTGCCTTAAGCTACTTTTATTTCTTTAGCTGTCTCCTGGAAAAGACACACAAAGCACCTCCTCTAACTTGCTCTCACTTTCTCACAGCAATGAACTGGCTGTGTGATCCCATGAGCTGGGTAGACAGTCCAGATTCTTATCTAAACTATAGAGTTACAGGGGTTGATACCATTTCTGTTGTTGTGACTACATCCTATAACAGTGTTTCTCAACCTTGGGGTCGAGACCCCGGGGGGGGGGGGTCACAAAGGGGTTTCAGAGGGGTCACCAAATACCATCAGAAATACATTCTCAGGCGACTCCTTTGGCAGACAAGGCTGAAGATCTCTCTGCCTGTCCTTTGGCCCAATTCACTGAGGTATAAAGGCTGATGCTTGAGCAGGTTAGTGTGTTGGGATTTCTCAACTGCCATGGCACCCAGGGACTTGTTGACTGGAATATTTAGGAGGAATTGAAAAGAAAACAAGTCTTCTTTCCATTTGTAGATGTTTTGAAATGTGGAGGAGTTTGTCTGCTTTCCCCCTCCTAATCCTCTGTTTAGATCTGAGCTAATTATTTTGAGATGACAGAACTGCTCATATTCACATCTTCTCCTTTCTAACTGCCAAATGCAAAGCCTGTGCCTTTAATCCTCATCGATGACATACAAGACATGCTTCCTGGAGAAGGATTAAAGATCTCTTGTGCTTTAGTATTGATTAGAGAGAAACAAATCCTAAATCAATGAATTCCTCCTTGCATGCCATCATTCAGACATGGCTCAGAACTGGCAATGTGTGTCATTTGTTCCCCAAGCAGACTTGCATGTTAAATGGCTCAAACATCTGGCATGTGGCTTACACACTCCAATCCAATAAGGTATTTTCTGGATATTGTTCCCAGAATATCCCAACTAACATGGCAATTTTGGCTAGTGGTCCCTGGAAGCTATAGTCCAAAATACAACTTTTCAAAAAGTTGATGTCAAGGCATGGAGAAGACATGAAATAATATTTGAATTTGGGAAATTTGCTATTAAATATTCAATGGACCTTGCAGAAAATTCCAGATTTCCACCTTTTACATATTATTTGCAGATGGTTTAAGATCTTTGTCCTTTCTGAGTTAATTCAAACACTGTCAAGTAGAATGTATTTGATATGAACTTAACTGTTTTTACCCCATATAATTTTTCTTCCCCTTTACTGTATGATGTTGGCAGGAGCCAACAATTGTTTGTAGTGCTGGTGTCCCATCATGACATGGTAAAAAGACAGCAGTGATGGTATTTGTTGTTTGGATTTGCAAAGTTAGTTGACCTTTTTTTAAAAAAAGGAAGATATGCCTCTCATTTCAGTGGAATTATCAAACACAACTATTTTTATATTTTGCATATGTAGTCCTACTACAATTTAAGGATAGTTTTTGAGCGTGAGTGCTTGTAACAAATTGGCACCTTGAAGCTAAGTGTGGAGCAAGCAGAACTTGGAGAACTTCCTCTTTTTGGGTGACTGCTGCTGACTATGAGAGACTGGAAATTATAAGGCCAAAAAGCCTTTTAAAATCCATGTTCTGCACCAGCTGTATCAGCAACAGCTTTTGCTTGCCACAAATCGTTTTCACTTCATGCTACCCACTCTTTTGCAACTGTTTTCTTTTTAAAATAATTTTATTAAGGAATTTTCATCAGATATATAAAAGAAAAAGAAAAACAATACAGAGTTTTCTAGAGGGAATTTACAATAGGGATTAAGGAAAGTAAGAATGGAGCGGGGGAGAGAAAAAAGTAAAATGAGAAATAAAGGGGGGGGGGAGGATAGGGAGTTTGAAAAGAGGGAAAGGGTAATTTGTTAGTCTTCCATTTTCATCGATACGAATTAATTATATCATAATTTTTCTATTCGTTCCTTATTTACTGGATGGATTTGTTCAGTTGTATATTATTCTCGACAAAGACCTTGTTATTCATCGTGTAGCTTCTTTATCTTATATTCCTCATAATATGTCCAGTCCGTATATTTTATAGGTTTTCCTCTATGTTGCCTAAACAGAAATGTTAATTTGTCCATGTCATATATATCTTCCAATTTCTTAAGCTATTGTTCTGTGCTTGGAATATTCTGTGTTTTTCAGTGTTGCAACTGTTTTCAATGACCTTTCCTAGTCTTATCAGCATGTTTCATATACACACCTTTTCCTATAGGCATTATCTCTTAGTGAAGGACGTCATTCATGAAGAAAAGCAACTATACTACAGTTATAGTAGTTTAATGCTGCTTTAAGAAAGATTCTACCCTGCAGAATCTTGGGATTTCTAGTGTGGTGAGCTACTTGGAATTACTTGCTAGAAGAGCTCTCTTCTTCTTCTACTGCTCTTCTTCTTTTATAAGAAAATTCTAAGCCCCTCTCCAGATTATGCATCCCCAGATTGTGTTAGATGGAGCCATTGCAATTAGTGCTATCAAACTGTAGAATAGATACATTAAGGATCTCCTACCATCCAAATTAATACATTTTAAATGTTTCTGATACTTTTACCTTGCAATGGGGCAGTACGAGCGCTAGGTGCAATTGGATCCAAGATAGAGGAATTTCAGAACTGTTGGTGTGCATCTGCTCTAGGGCTGGGAAAGCAAAGGAGTGGATAAAAAGAATTAAGTGTGAAACTTGAGGTTATGCCTAGAACCATCAGATACGAGAAGACTTTGACCTTCTTGATCACTGATTCTCAACCTGTGAGTCCCCAGATGTTTTGGCCTTCAACTCTCAGAAATCCTAACAGCTGGTAAATGGCTGGAATTTCTGGGAGTTGTAGGCCAAAATACCTGGGGACCCACAGGTTGAGAACCATTTCTCTAGATGCTTTCTACATTGTACTTCAACTCCCCACCATCACCACTCCTAACAACTAATATCAAGGGACTCTGCAAGCTGCAGACCAGCACATCTGGAAGACCTTATCCAACTCACTCTTGCGCCTCTCCCACATTCTTGCCACATGGTTGTATATTTAAGCCAACTCTCACTTTGTGCGTCCATTGGGAAGCTGTTGATAGGGGGTAATGTGGAAAAGGGAAAAGCTATGTAGTCTAATCCACAAATAAAGGAATACATTAAGCAGAGTGTGGTTAGGGTATGGAGTATAGCAGGTAGACGGCATGATCTTGGAAAGAATTTGCCACATGAATTACTCCAGCACTCCCCTGCAGAAATACTTGAGAATTGTGGACAATTGTTAGTTGAGCCAACAGATATTCAGATATTCATTTTGATTCTTTGATTCAGCTGGTCACTTGTCACATGGTAGAACTTGACCTTCTTAAACATGAACCTCCTTCTAGTACACGTATTCCTTCACAAAATTACATTTTGGGTGATGGCTCTTATCATACGTTAATATGTTTATACTTGGTGGGGGCCAAATTGTCTGACAGTTCTAGTTGTAAATGCTGTTCAGTGAATCTTTACATATGGGACAGGAAAAAATTTTTCTCCTAGAACGTTTGTAACATGTTAGGAAATGGAGAGATATATTTTAACTTAAATTATCTACTTTTTCTAGGTAGACCAGATTCTTTAGCTATCTGCCCTTTCCTATAATGATGTGCTGATACTGAGCATGGTGGTCTTGACAGAAGATGTAATCCAGAGCTTGGATGAACTTTTGGATTACAACCCCCAGCATACTCCAGCCTACAATTTCCAGGAATTGTAGTCCAAAAATAATTTATCTGAGCTATGCAATTTGCAATGGTGAGGGAAGCAACTTCGTATTATTCCAGGATTCTCTCCCTCATTTTTAACTAACTCCAAAATTGTAAGTTCTGCCAGCAAGTCTGAATCTCAAGATTTAAGGATTGGCATGTCTTTAAAAAATCAATAGTGTTAAAGCTGGTTGGAAGATGTCTGTTAAATCTGATTTGAGACCAGATTTTGAAAATGGCAGTCTTGCTGTATGAGTGACAGGTGAAGGAGACTTATGCCCTTCTCTTTGTTCAATCCTCAATCGGCATGGAATTTAAATGAGAGTGTTGCCCATTGTCTTCCTTATGTTCCATGTGCCTCTGGCTGACTTAACTACAAGTTACTATTAGCACAAGGAAATTGACAGTACAGTTTATTAATATTTTAACATGCCAAATATTCCATTGTTTACTCTGAAACATGTATCCATTTCCCCCATATATTTTGTATCGCTTTAGCAACAGCTTTTCTGACATGTGTGTCACAGAGCTTCGTATTAACACATTAATCTATAAAGCTCTCATACAAAAGCAAAATAAATCCTCTGATTGGTAATTAGATCTTCCATGATAGTTTTGGGAATCTGTTTGGGAAACATACAACTAAACATTAGCATTAAAATAAACCATAGTCAATTCTCAAAAATTCAGACCGGGCCCTTCCTCTTGAGTTTGCTTGATTTTGGAGCATGGAGTCCAAAAAACAACAAACATTAAAAAAAAACACCAAAATAAGATTGGTTGTGTATGTTGCTGCTTAATGCTCTTTGTCTGTATAAAAATAAAGGGCAATGGTTTGTTCAGCAATGACAGATTCTTGACTTCTGACTGAGATAAGGTTCCTCCAGGTGGTATTACTGCAAGGGATCATAATGGCAGAAATGTTTCCAAGTTGCTATGGAACATTGACTGCCCTTGGCCTACTTCTTAAGTCACACACAATGTTAATTTCCAAGATAATCACAGGATGAAAGATGTTTTGCTGAGCTGAAGACTTGGCCATTTTGAAACTTGGGTTAACAGTAGACTTGTGTTTTAATCTTGTAAATCATGCCTCGTGGCTTGCCAAACAAGTCTCTTATGCTAAATGTTTACAGGGGGAGGAGGAATTATAGGGCCTCCAGACATTGTTAGATTGCGATTCTCAACATCTCTCACAATTAACTATATTGGCTAGAACTGCTGGGGGTTGCAATCCAACAAGACCTGGAGGATTGTACAATTGCCATCCCTGATTTAACGGTTCAGAAAACACAATCCAGCCCCTCTCAGATGTTTTTCATTACAGATCCTATCATTCACAATAATCATGTCCATTGGACTGCTCGCTGGGATGAGGAGACACATCATCCAACACATCTGAAGGCTACTACACAGAGAACAGCTGATATTTTACCCTACATGAGTAAAATATTTTGCTGTTTTCCCTTGCCTTCATCATTCTGGTGAAATTTCCTATTGATTACACCATAATTTTTCTAGGTGTATTTTTATAATATTTCATGAACAACTACATCTTGGTGCTTTCCAAGCTATGTATCACAGTTTGTAATTTGTTGGCTACAGTGATTAGGTGTGTCACACAAACATAACAAAATAGGACAAAATGCTTGGAAATATGTATTATATATTATTATCTTAAAGGTAAAGATTTTCCCCTGACATTAAGTCCAGTTGTATCCGACTCTGGGGGTTAGTGCTCACCTCCATTTCTAAGCCAAAGAGCTGCCGTTGTCCATAAACACCTCCTAGGTCATGTGGCCAGCATGACTAAATGGAGCGCTGTTACCTTCCCACAGAAGCGATACCTATTGATCTACTCACATTTTGCATGTTTTCGAACTGCTAGGTTGGCAGAAGCTGGGGCTAATAGCGGGAGCTCACTTTACTCCTGGATTCGAACCACCGACCTTTCAGTCAGCAAGTTCAGCAGCTCAGCGGTTTAGCCCGCTGCGCCACTGGGTTAATATTATCTTACAAATCGTATTTTAAAAAAATAGAAACAAAAGGTTTTCATTAGATATGTTGTGTCTCCATACATTTCGTTATTACAATTCATGTATGTCTTATAACTTTATTGCTTTAGTGATTAAGCTGAAATGCTGTATCACAAAATGATGAAAATTTCCAAAGGGTGTCACTAACATGAAATGTTTAGAAAGTTCTGCTATAGGGTGTGAAAACATAATGCACTTGGTCCAGAAAGGGGTGTGACAAATATTAATGTGACATTTCTGTATCACCTGGAAGAGCTAGGCATCATTTACTTATCAGCCATTTTTGAAGATGAATAGAGATGGAGACTAGCAGTGAAGTAGACTGAGCTGGAAAGCACTCTGTGTCATTGCTTTCTTCCTTCTGCCTGCGTCTCGCTGTTCCCGTGATGACCCCTTTACTCACCGAAGTGTGGTAATAAGCATGAGGCAAACTGGAGTTCAACAGAGCATGCTCCAGGCTCTGGAGCATTGTCATGGATTTTCACCCTGGAATTTCCATGGGCTGAACCAGCCTGGTGGAGGGAACATGGGCTTTGTTTTGTTTTGTTTTGATTTTGTTGTTATCTGATGTCAAACATCCAGATGCAGAGATATTGCTAGTTCCTCCAAAGCAGCAGCATTGTTCAGGTCTCTACAAAGCTGCCTTTGAAACATTTCAATAGTTCAAAAATACTGTAGATCCTGTTTTCCCCCTCTCTGCCTTGTGCAAATTGACTGCAATGTAAAATGCTGTCTAATTTCATGGGAGTGCCCTGCAACTGAGCATTTCATAAATATTGCTTTGTCCTCTCCCCGTACAACCTGTCTCCTTTTTCTTTTTTTTCTGGTGGCTTCAAAGAGGTGGGGAGAGAAAAGCTTGTCAATTCGGTACCCTTCATTTCAGAGCTTAGCGCCTTTTGAGTCTGCAAGGTTTTTCATACAGTCTGGTGGCATTAGAATACTATACAAGAAACCAGTTAATTGTGCAAGGCCCATCGGCTAGGCTACCAGCTGCTCCTGCAAACCCATTGCATGCCTTGCATTGCTAAAATACAAGCCTGAAAAGTAAGAGGCCCTGCATGCTTGTGGGCGTGGAAAAACAAATCAGAAATATTTTGAGAAACAAAAGAAAATGAGAAGGAGGGAGGAGGAGACATGAGGCTTTGCGAAAAGGAAACAGTAGTTTGCTTCTTTTTGAGTCGTGACTGTTCTTCCAAAAGAAAATACTTGGGTTGAGCATTTAAGAGTTTGGATCCGATCCTTGGAATGGCAAGCATTACAGAGGAGTGACTGGTAATTACTAAACAGTCTCCAGTGCCTCTGTTTATCTAAAGCAATGTGAGACATCTTACACAGTAGCGAAAACAAACTGATTCTTTATGCCAATGGGAGACAATCATCCATTAAGTACCATTCCTAAGACAAGCAGTCTCCATGATACCTCCTCAAATGCACACAGAAGTAGACAGGTAGGATACTACTTCCTGCCTATTATTCCCATGTACACAGTGGTCACCTGAATGCATGGAGCCTTAGACCTTCCAGAAATAACAGCATGTGCATCTCTGAACAGCTCCCCCACTCCCATTTTTCCTTGTGTTTTCTCCTGCTGCTGGATGAATAGAGAGCCGAATTTCCCATCTGGAAGCAGAAGGCTCTCTCAGCCATGGATATTCTTTTCATAGATAGTCAAGAAACAGTATGTTTCCTAGCACCAGTTCGGTAGCAAGGAAATGAAAACCTTCTCCTTCCCAATGATCCTTGGCTTTTTCAAATTATGTTTAATGCTTCACTCTCCTGTTTACTAGGTTGGTAGAAACTTAAATATGTCTGCTTAATAATTTATTTTCATCTTCATTTCCATCACTTAGAAGAGGCATGTATACTTGTGTGAATATTGGTCCAGAGTGCCATGGGGCAAGCTACTGATGGTTCTGGGGCTACCTGTGATACCAAAGGTGTCTATCTTCTTCCAGGATAAAGATTGACCATAGTGGTTGAAGAGAATATCTTCTGTCGATCTGTTGTCACCATCCTTACATTACTCTGTTTCATGAGTTGATCCCACAGTTGTTTTACACATCTTCAGGGATACCCTCCTGAAATAATATCCTCACTGGGTTGTTGTATGTTTTCTGGGCTGTATTTCTAGAAGCCCGGAAAACATCCAACAACCCTGTGATCCCAGCCATGACAGCCTTCGACAACACAATATCCTCACTGTTTACCATCTAGGATTGATTGTGCCAGAAGTATTGTGTGTCTTCTGCACAGACATTTTTAAAATTTAATGAATCTCAACTGCATCCCAATAACCAGAATGTATATGCTCCTTCTACAGTAAGTGTTCACTGGCTGGTCTGAGGAACTGCATTGCTAAATCATCATAGGAAGAGTACCTATAAATATGGGGGTTCTGGATGATGGAAGATAGAGTCTAATAAATCTGTAGAGCATCTGGGGTGCCTGGTCTACAGGATCCTTTTTGTGGCATATGTGACAGCCCAGAAGAACTGACATGCAGTTTGGTCCTAACTCATTTCTAGAGCCACTGCACTGATAATAATTTTTAAAAACTGTTTAAACCTCTTTTCTTGTCAAGTTTTAAAAAACCCTTTAAAGCAATGATATTATGGAAATTACATTTTTAATCAAGATCAAATACAAATCATTGGTATGATTTCTTCCCATCCCTCCCCCTCCCAAAATCTACACACATATGCATACACAACACACATATACTTCAGAACAGTGCTTACAATAATTGTTCCCCATTACACTATTTCCCTTCTTTCACCTTTCCCATTGCAGTGACCTCCCGTCCTTTGGGTTGAAGACATTCATATACAATCTTTCCCTTCCTTCCCAGTAAAACATTCACCCATTCTTCCCTCTAGCACAGTGGGTCCCAACCTTTTTTTAACCAGGGACCACTTTGACTAGAGACCACTTTGACCAGGGTCCACTCTCCAACATTCGTACCAAAAGGGTTACGAATCGGTTTTTGGTCAACTTTAAATTCAGTTTGTTTATTTGGGGTGCTGATTTAGAAAATTGCATTGAATAGACTACATCGGCTCTAGTTTCTGATACAGAACATATTCCATCCAGTAGTCACCATTTGCTTGCCCACAGAAAACCATATTTAATAATCTGAAGTTGATGTGGTCTATCCAATGCAATTTTCTGAATCAGCACTACAAATAACCCCAGGTACAGGCCTAAAAGCAAAGACACCAAGGCATCCCTGCTTCCAGGTGCCACATGGAACAGCTCTGCTCGGGGAGGAAGGAGGAGAAGAAGCAGTCAGGAGGCTTGTTGTTGTGCCTTTCGTGGGTAGTCAGCCTCTTCCCTCCCGACATCACTGCTGCCTCAGCACTGTAAAAGGGTTTCGCGAGACCAGTCACTCTAGTTGCAACGGTGTAGTAACGGTGAGGCCACCGACCATATTTTAGTTCTTGGGGACCACTGGTGGTCCACAGACCACAGGTTGGGAACCACTCCTCTAGCACAAGAATCATGTGATAATAATTTTAATAACACCAGAACTGTCATACCTTTTGTGATATCATGGAATCGAAACTTTATCCTGCACATTCATATGGTTTTTCATTTCAAGGCTTTTGATGTTTTTTGTTTAAACTATTGTTAACTAGTTAACTTAGTTAACATATTACTTACTATACAGATAGAATGAAAATCATTATAACCAGTAAACTCAATATGGTTTTAGAATGTTTGCATTATTAATTCCTGTTTTAAACTGATTTTATCACATGCCAACCCAAGATCTTGAGATATTTTGCTGGATAGAAATGTTTATATAAATGAATAAATATATGGTTCTAATGCCATAGAGTTCTCCAGATGTATTGATGTTTGCTTCGTGTTAGAAATAAAAGTTTGTTTTGTGAAAATGCTGCAGTGTTCATTTGTGAAAAGGGTTGTTTTTGAACCTCTAAAAAAAACCCAGAAAGCTCCTCTTTGCCAAGGTTTAATCAGCTGGCATGGAGTGACCATCCTGCCACAATGAAGCTTCTACTCATGGTGACTTATTATTGCTGGGATTTTCTTGCCACAGGTGCTCCGGATCCCACTGCAGGGGCCAGCATTGATGATGAGAATTGCTGGCATTTGGATGAGGAGCAGGTTCGAGAGCAGGTGAAACTGTTCCTCTCCCAAGGAGGATACTATGGCTCTGGGAAACAACTCAATTCCATGTTTGCCAAGGTGAGTACAGGCTTCCTTCCCTCCTGCTGTGGCCAAAGCTTGGCACATTTCACTTCAAAGCTTATATTATACCTGGATGTTGCAGGCCTTTCTTCTGTGAACTGCAGACTCACATGCTTTGCAGATTACAACTTTTACTCCTTTACAAAAGTTTGCAAGGATCAGTTTGCAGTTACTAATTGGCTGCTGGGTGTCAAAGGAAGCATCTCGTTCCCGATTAGTTTGTCAGGAGATGTACCTGTCCAGCAGAGCAGAGATGAACTGGATGTATTTGGCACATTTGTAAAAGAGGAATTATAGTCTTTGAATGATGTGGAGGATAAGGAAAATACTTGGTTTCACCTTCATGGTATATCAGACTCATCCCTGACATTGTTCTCACCAGTACAGATCTCTGAAGTGCATTTTATGAAAAAATCTTAGTTATTTTGAGTGTGTGAGTGCACTATCTTGTATAGACGCTAATAGAAACTCTTTTTTTATGAGAGTGAAATGATCATAGTGTACCATAGTCTTGACACCTTATAGGCTTCACCTGACTGGGAAATTGGTATTGCCAGTTCTCCATTATCCTTATCAGATTTAGCTTTGGCATAATGCTATTGTTGCATTAATTGAAAATGGAAGTGCAATGTTCCATTCCAAGAAACTGGGTTAGGACAGTCTAGATTATTTTGTATACATTTCTTAAGGAAAGGGTAAATATAAGTACAGTAGAATCTCACTTATCCAACACTCGCTTATCCAACGTTCTGGATTATCCAACGCATTTTTGTAGTCAGTGTTTTCAATACATCATGATATTTTGGTGCTAAATTCGTAAATACAGTAATTACTACATAGCATTACTGCGTATTGAACTACTTTTTCTGTCAAATTTGTTGTCTAACATGATGTTTTGGTGCTTCATTTGTAAAATCATAACCTAATTTGATGTTTAATAGGCTTTTCCCTAATCTCTCCTTATTATCCAACATATTCACTTATGCAACGTTCTGTCGGCCCGTTTACGTTGGATAAGTGAGACTCCACTGTACCAGTAATACAAAACAACCTAAAATACAGTAAATTGTAGCACAGAAATCTTTGAATGTGAACCATTTTCAATCCCATAGCGTCATTGAAACAGTCTATCCCATGCATTTTACTACACTTACTCAAATAACACATAAAATATTGATAACAGAAGTATGAGGAAGTTCAGGAACTGACTGGGGAAAAACAGGAAGGAAGCTTGTGCTTTGTCTTTGGCCGTGTGCCCTTAATGTGTGAGAGGCCACGAGTAATTGCATGAACTGAACCATCAACTGCATTTTGAGTGGGGAGAAGCAGCCTTCCCACCTAAGCCACAAGCTGCCCATATATTTACCCGAGATGCAATTTAATTTAAATGTTCTTCTTGATTTGGAGGTCATTCCCTTTCTTGAAACAGATTAGCAGGCTTAGTTGAAATGTTGAAATAGTGCTTATTTCCGATGCACATTATGACATTCCAAAAAGAAATTGGGAGTATGCTCCAACTTTTCTTTATCACTTTAGAGCAGGAGTCTCCAAACTTTTAAAACTGGGGGCCAGTTCATGATCCCTCAGACCGTTGGAGGGCCGGACTATAGTTGGCCAGGTGGCCACCAAGCAATAATAATAATAATAATAATAATAATAATAATAATAATAATAATAATAAACATTTAGCCCAACCGCTTTCTGCCTTTGTGCACAAGCAAAACACCCCTGACAGATGGCCTCCCAGCCTCAATGTTAATAATAATAACAACAACAACAACAACAACAACAACAATAATAAAGAGGGTTGGAAGAGACCCCTTGGGCCATTTAGCCCAACCCCCTTCAGCCTTTGTGCCGTGGGGACTGGATAAATGGCTTCGATGGGCTGCATGTGGCCCCCGGGCCGTAGTTTGGGGACCCCTGCTTTAGAAGAAAAGAAAGAAAGGAGTTCCTGAGCACTATCCTAACTTGAATTTTCATTTTGCAACTGTGGAAGGCAGTCAGGGAATCTGGATGCTATCTTACCCAAACCTTGCACATAGCCTGTACTTATTTGCTATATCCTATGCTGGAAGAGGAGCACAGTATTTGTTACCTCACCTCAGGGTCTTCCATGCTGCTTCTCATAGTTGTTTAACTGTCAGACTATGAAGAGTCAACTGAAATCACCCTTGAGAGAGAAATGATGAAACTTAAAATCGTCTGTCTGCATGTCTGTCTCAGTAAGATAGGAGTAGGGGGTAAAGAAAAGGTGGATTTGTTGATTTATTCTAGATATACACTAGAGAAATAATACATTTCCTGAGCTAAGGCCAGCATTATCTGCCTATCTTCTGGTTTTCAGGGAAGATATATCACACCTTGGATTGTCATGTTTACATTTAATTGGTTGGAGATTAAATTAAACAAAGTATGTTTTGTGGTGGCACATCTTCACAACTATTGAGGAGGCAGATCATCAAAATTGTTTTCATCTTGTGGAAGTAGATAAACCTACAGAGATAATCCTAGGCTACCTGAAACATGCAAAAGCCATTTCTTTTTTCATTTAAATATAATAACTATGTGGTTAAAAGTTCATGCTCTTTCCCCCTCTGATGTAGGTTCGTGAAATGCTGCGCATGAGAGATTCCAATGGAGCCAGGATGTTGACGCTAATCACCGAACAGTTTATGGCAGACCCACGGCTGACTTTGTGGAGACAGCAGGGGACAGGCATGACAGACAAATGCCGACAGCTCTGGGATGAATTGGGTTAGTTTCTGTAACTCTGGATTTTGATTAGATAGGTCAGTTTGTACAATGGTTTGTGATGGAAGACCCCAGAGGGAACACTTGCAGAACACAAATCCAAAAGGCTGCTGGAGGTTGTCTGACTTGCTCTGAACAGATGACTTCTGGAGACAAGTTAGAAGCTGTACAGAGTTAGATGTAGGCATTCCATAGAGTAGGATGTGTGATGTCAAAGAGAGGAAACTGCAGGGGTTTTTTTTTCAGATTAGAAGCATAGGGTATCATAAGATCTCCAACACCTGATTCCTGATTTCTTTTGTAAAAAGAGAGGAAATGACTGAACCTGGGATGTTTTGTGTTTTATGGTTCCTCCGGTAGGTATTGTTATCCACCCTCCCTCTTCTGTTCTCTTGTGCATGAGTTTGTCTGAAGATGTAATATTGAGGTCTGGAAAAATGTTTGCTTTCCTATTCTTCATTTGCTCAGGAAATTAACAATATACAGAAAGCTTGTTTGCCGGCAGGTCACATTTCTGTCTTTTTGTAGCCAGGATTAGTGCCTGTCCCTGTTAGTGTTGTAGGGGGTTGTAGACTGCCAATTCAGTTGTCTCTTTTTGAATTTTGCTTGGGGCTTAAAACTGAAAAAGAGTGTTATATTTTAAGACAATCTGCCATAACTTTTCATTTGATGGCTGGTAGCTGGATTTAGACATAAACAATGTTGTTATGGTGGGCATGAGAAGCCACAAGCCTTCTGCTCTGATGCTTACCCTCCCCTCTTTTGATTTAATGCAGTTTTGAAAAGGTGGGAAGCTTTTACCTTTTTATTAACTACAGTTTAAGGATACATCAAAAGCTTTCAGTAATTACGGTTTGTTGGAAGAAGCCATCTTCAAAACTCTTCAACGACATGTTTTGACCTTGGTTTGTTGCATTAAAATACAGTGGGAACACCTCCTGGATTTTCCATAGTTGTCCATGAAAATACTTGTTACAGTCAGCCTTACACATTTTCAGGCTTAACGTTTGCAGATTTGATTTCTTGTGGATTTGATTAATATGCTCTCTCTAGTATGGCTAGTCTCCATAAAGCAGTGGTTCTCAACCTGTGGGTCCCCGTGTGTTTTGGCCTACAAGTTCCAGAAATCCCAGCCAGTTTACCAGCTGTTAGGAATTCTGGGAGTTGAAGACCAAAACCTCTGGGGACCCACAGGTTGAGAACCACTGCCATAGAGGATCCATTCTCCCTGTTTGCTGGGATAAACGAACAAAGAGGCCTTGCACCTGTAACCCCAGTACAGATGCAAGCACATTGTACATTGTAGAAATTGAAATTAGACGGAAAATGGATGCAGAACATCTGAGGGAACTGAGGGAACCTGTGAAAGCTCCTGTTAAAATAAATCAAATAGGACTTAATGTTAACAAAAATACTTTGTTGTTTTGCTGAAATAGGCTAATATGGGTAGTCCTTGGGAAACAAACTAATTCATGTCATGCCAGATCATGGGTTGAGGAAAAAGGTGCCCTATCAATCTTGCAGTACTCAACAATTCCATAAACACTTGATGACTCTTTTCTTTGAACATCATTAAGGATGCATGGTTGCTCTTTTTTATAGCTAGAGAATGCATTTCTTCTATTGAGATGATCAACAGGCCTGGTCTACTCTCCTTGAACAAATCTTCCTTAACCCTTTCCATAAGGCAGGGAGGCCAAGTTGGAAAACCTCCCTTTAATCACCCACAAAGACCCTAAATCCTGACTGATCTTTGGGTTTTTTTTAAAAAGCTGATCATTTCAGACTATGTTTACTTTTGAGTTTATGCTAAACCTCAGAATGGCCAATAATTTGTTATTTGGATAGAAATTGATGTTAAAGAGGGGGTTTTCATTCTTGGCAAAATTCAAACATTTTGTTTAGAATTCATATACCAGTTGAAACACAAAAGGACTGCTAATATCCTGATAACAAAGAAATTTTTGCAGCTTTAATCACAGTGCACTAATACTGAAGATTAGATCCTAATTATGAGAAGAAGATTGAAAAATAGGTAGACTAAAGCTTGACCTTAATCTGTCTGGAGACCCTTTATGTATTTTCTGTGTTTACTGTTGGGGATTTGGGGGGAGAGCAAAATATGGGAGAAAATAGGCTTGGGTTGAGGTATAGCAGCAGAATGAGACTTGCATGCTCTGATTCTTTCACATGCTGCCTGGTACTTGTTAAACTGCAGTTTGAGCTTTTGTTTGATCCATGCAACTTGGAGTTTGTGCAAAACATGCAATGAGAAGGAGAGATGGGAATTCCTGAACAAAAGGCTTGCCAATTAATGTCAAATAACTGTTTGGCATTTTATGAAAACTGGACAATTGTGTTCTTGAATTAACTGCATCAGCCATATTTTAAATTTTATCTATATTTTCGACATCATTCCCAAGATCGCTCTTATCAGGTTAAAAACAGCTTAACATCAAGTTAAAAACTTTCTGGTTCTTTTTTAAGATTGTGCATTTCTAATTTCCGATCCTCAAGAAATATCTGTACAGAAGACAGAGGATCCTGGATGTTATTCTGTGAGGCACACTTAACAGTTCTTGTTAATAGTAAAGACACTTGTTTTTTGATATTGTGCAAAAAATAGTGGCTTTGCAGATATTATTACTATGGAGTTCTGATAAAACCTGCCTATGGAAAGCCACTGTATTAAGGAGGGATTTCAAGTATGTAATCATGTCAATATATTATTTTCAATGGATTCAGAAGAAAAAAATTGGTTTGGGTATCTTGCCTGCGGTGTGAGAGATTTTGAAGGGGAAAGTAGATTGTGTTATGAGTTTGAGTTGAGATTAATTATGATACTGTGTGAAATAAATAAATGCCTTGGTAATGTTGTGCTACTTGTGTTTTTAAAAGGATTGAAAAAAAGATGCATATGTGCAGATGAGCATTAATGTTGACTCATTGCAGGATATAATCTATTGAATATCTAGGCAGTGGCAAAACACATATTTTATATTAAAGCTTAGTCTCTAACATCACCAGCCGAAAAGGAACCAGATTCAACAGAACACAAAGAACTCTGTCCATTAACTTCCAAAGTGTTGGTTGATAGTATAACAGTACTTGTGAATGGACCAGTACTGTAAAGCAACTTTGTCTGCTAAAGAAGAAATTGGGAATCAATTTATGCAATGATATATATATATATATAACAGTAGTGCTTGCTTGGGGTTTTAATTATCTGTTACAGTTCACATAAGATTTTGATACATTGCCCACTCCCATGTATACCTTATTTTCATGGTGGTGGGCCATAGAAATCTGCAATATCTAAATACAGGTAGTCCCCAAGTTACAAACAAAATAGGTTCTGTAAGTTTATTCTTAAGCTGAATTTGTATGCAAGATAATTTTTAAACTGTAACCCCAATCATACACACACACACACACATATATAATCTTTGGATAGCACAGGGAGATGTTTGTTTTGCTGTCTGTGCTCCCTGTTCAGAAGATTTCACTGCACTTTCTGACCCTATGAGAATTGGATTTTGAAAAATTTGGCTTGTTGTGGAAACAAGGACTGGTGAAAAAGCTTCAGTTGAGATACCTTTTCCCCATGATAACTCTTTTCAGGAGTGAATTTCTCTTACTAGGGGTAGATTTCTCTTCTTGTCTTACCTCCATTTTTAACTAAGAGTTATTTGCAAGTTGGATATTTGTTATTCAGGGACTGCCTGTATACTGCTTTCTCTGTGCTAGCTCTCTGGATGCATCTACACTGTAGAATTAATTCAATTTGACACCAGTTTAACTGCTATGTCTCGTTTCTATGGAAATATGGGAGCTGTACTTTAACAAGGTCTTCAGTCTTCTCTGACAAAGAGTGCTGCTGCTGCTGCTGTTGCACTAAACTACCAATTCCAGGATTCCATAGAAATGAACCATAGCAGTTGAAGTGGTGCCAAACTACAATATTTGTACAGTGTAGATTCACCCTAGGTACTGAATGTTTCTCTCTCTCTCTCTCTCTCTCTCTCTCTCTCTCTCTCTATATATATATATATATATATATATATAGGGTGTGGGTGTGTGTGTGCGCGCGCGTGCATGTGTGCTTGAAATGGAGATAAATGCATTATAAAGGGCCTTAGCATAGCAGTGCTGCCATCAGCAGGAGTTTGCAAGTGCTGATCATAGGCCACACACAAAGCAAATGATGTTTGCTTTCTGGTCAAACATCATTTAAACCCATCTTATTAAGAAGGCCCTGGCAACTTTTATAGAAGTGATGTAACATTTGGAGTGTCCCAAATGCAGTCAGGTATGAATAATACTAATTAAATCCCAGGAATTGGAGCCCAATCATAACTGGCCAGGAACCAAGCAGAGTCAACGCTAAGTGAGTTACATTTGTGCTAAATCCAAGCCCCTCCATCATTGGTATTGCAAATTACTTAGGGCTACCTTCATATTGACCTAACTTTGCACTGTCAGTGTGTTTATGTCCCTTGGCTGGAGGAGATTAAAAGTGAGTGTATTTTGTGCCCCATCCAGTTTCTGAATCGAGATTATCTGCTTTGAACTGAATTATATGGCCGTGTAGATTCATATAATCCAGTTCAAGGCAGATAATCTGGATTCAGAAAATTGATTATATGACAGTGTAGATCCAGCCTTGGTGAGCTCTGCTCCTTCTCCATCCCTTCAGTGATATCCACTGGTAAATGTTAGCCAACAGTGCTCTTCTCCCAATGGATTGCTCTGTTGGCTGACCCCTGGGATTAGATAGTTGGGATGCAAATCCTCACCTGGTGCATCCTCATATCCTGTTTCCCCGAAAATAAGACATCCTCTGAAAATAAGACCTAGTAGAGGTTTTGCTGAATTTCTAAATATAAGCCTCCCCCAAAAGTAAGACCTAGCAAAGTTTGTGTTTGGAAGCATGCCTGCCAAACATAACACCAGAGCATACAGGATTGATAAATGTATGTACCATAGATTGTTGTACAGTGCTCCCTCGCTAATCCGCAGTTTGGGTTCCGCGGATTTGCTGTTTCGCGGATTTTCCCATCTGGCCCGCCTCCCCTCACAGGCACAAAAGGACTCAGTTTGAGGCACGTGACCCGGCCCACAATTCCTCCGCAGCTGCCTGCAGGCAGCACTAGTAGGCCCTGCCTGCGCCTCATCGCCTCGGGAACAACAAAGAAGACAGGACAGTACATTAAAAGAGGAAAGGAGGGAGGGAGGGGACTATATTTATTGAAATAAATAGAGTGCCTCTACTTCACGGTTTTTCACTTTTCGCGGGCAGGCCTGGAACCTAACCCTCGTGAAAAGTGAGGGCACACTGTACATGGAAATAATGGTAGTAACAAGAAATTCTTGATAAGATTCACAGTTTGTCTAGTTATGCTGGTTTGTGATGACAACTACTGTACAGTATATAATAAATGTTCATTTTTTTGTTCAACAATAAATGTAAATTCTTCTTTATGGAAAAATAAGACATCCCCTGAAAATAAGACCTAGTGCGTGTCTGGGAGCAAAAATTAATATAAGACACTGTCTTATTTTCAGGGAAACACAGTATGTGTATTATTTTCCCTGTATTGAAATATCTCAAAGTGCTGTGAAAGAACTATTCCACAGAGAAAAACAGAAGATTTATTTTTGGAACAAACAAGAACCAAAAAAGGGACTTATTTTCTACACAGCAAACGTGGTTTTTACATCAAAATCCCATGTGTTTTTCTCTGCAGAATAATTATTTTGCAACTGTTTGGGACTTTCAAATACCAGGGGAAAGTGACACAAAATTCTTACTAGTCTATGGACTGGTTTATGAGGTCACAAAAAGTCAGAAACGACTGAATGAACAAACAACAACAGTTATTCTTCCCAACAGGATTTTCCAACTAATTTTTCAACTTGACCTGTGAATTATTGCAAATATTATTTCTAGTAGAGCCTATCTGCCAATATCTGGGAACTTCTATCAGCAGAAATTTGTTCTCAACTTTAATCCTCTTTAGAGAGAGTTGCCAACAGCTTTTTCTAATTTTCAATATGCTAACCTGCTTTGTTGGTGAGTGGGTGGAGAAGATGTGGTTGTTATGCTCCTCTCCCTTTTAGGTAGGCAGGTGTGGTGCTATTAGCAGCCGTTCACTTTCTGCCATCTCAGAGTGGGATTGTAGGCACCATGTCATTGCCGCCTTTTCAGGTGACATACGGCGGGAGGAAACAGGTATCATCTTTGCCATCTCAATCTCCTCAGACAGAAGGAGGATGAACACCACCATTGTGCCTTCATTTAGTGGGAAGGATGGTACAATATGGGGGAATGGCATTTTGTTTCTTCTCTCAAGTAGCAGTAAAGATGTCCCTTCAAGCTGCTACTTGTTTAAGAAGAAATTTAAATGGACTTAAGGTCTTATATTGGAAATGCTGTTTCACACCCCCCATTGTGAATGTGTGCGTAGAATACAGTGCTTCTTGTTCCATCTACTTAGCATCAAATGTTATTCTGTGTGATTGGTTGTTTGTTTTGCATTGATATTTATGGACCAAGGTTTAGGATACAGTTGGGGATTGAACATCTGCCAGGTTTGTCATTTTGAATGAGGAGCTCAGGGATGTATCCACATTACTTGCATACATTTCAGGAAGCAGGTGTGGGCAGCTGTAATCTGATCCACTTCCTTGCCTGCTGAAGCAAGACATCCTAAGACTCCATTCAGTAACAAAGTCTGCATCTTAAATGTACAGAATGTTATCAGAGTTTAGTGTTGTTATGTCTACTTGTCAATTTGGGGGGGGGGGTCTCATCGTTGATGGAGTTTTATTACTCCTGCTGCCATTTTGACAAGCATAGAACAAAACTTACAGATCTTATGCACATATGCTGCATGTTATGTTATAGCTTTCTTTGTATAGGTCTGATTGTTGTTGCTCAAAACAGTTTGTCTTTATGGGTACTGATATTCTTTATGCCTAGATTTTGCCTTAATTCTGCCTGCTTGGAATCTTGGCTCCTCTGCTTCCAAATTGGAATCACGCTTCATAATTTTTCATGCTGTCCTATACTACATATTTAACATAGAAATATATATGTAGTCATGTTTGTATGGTCGCAGCCAAAGGAAAGACATTTGCACATGTATAAGGTGAATTTGGTAAAATATATTATCTCTTGAATAAGAGATATTCTGACTTTTTTGTTCTCTTTGCAAGCATTCACAAACATTTGGTGTTAAAACATGACCAGTATTAACATTAAAGACTAATTTACCATATATACTCGAGTATAAACTGACTTGAATATAAACCGATGCACCTAATTTTACCACAGAAAACTGGGAAAACGTATTGACTCGAGTATAAGATGAGGGTGAGAAATGCAGCAGCTACTGGTAAATTTCAAAAATAAAAATAGATACCAATAAAACTACATTAATTGAGGCATCAGTAAGTTAAATGTTTTTGAATATTTACATAAAACTGTAATTTAAGATAATAATAAGACTTTAATAAGATAAGATTGTCCAACTCTGATTATCCATATACCCAGGTATATAAGCCAGCTAGGACTCTCACTCGAGTATAAGCTGAGTGGGCTTTCCAGCCCTTAAAAAAGGGCTGAAAAAATCAGGCTTATATTTGAGTATATATGATATTATAGTACAAAGTTACTATGATTCAGAATTTCAGGTATAAATACAGTACACATAGTTGGAGATGCAGTATTAAAATTTGACATCCCAATCTCAACCATATATACTGTGTGTACATAGGGAGTATATATTATATTCCCTGTATTTCCCCAACACTTATAATAAACAAGTGATTGAACTGCCACGGGACTCTGTTATTTTACCTGCAATACTTTTATCACTCCAACTTTCCTCCAACTTTGGCTTGCAAATATGCTCTCACAAATCCATAGCTATCCCTCTGTATTGGTTCTAGGAGTTTTTTTGTACTTACTGGAGAGAGTATGATATATTCCCTGATATATACAATTAGAAATTGAATGCACAGAAGCTCTGATTTCCTTGCAACAGACATAGAACTTGATGTATAGATTATTCTTAACATAGGGATACTCATTTGTTGTCCAAGAAGACATGTTGTGTTTGGGTAAGGGCTCAGTGCTTCAGTAATTATCAGTAAAACTGGATGGTGAGGCTATGGAGGTCTGTGTTTCCCTGTGTTGACACACATTCTGCTTTGCTCATTATCTTTCCTTTTGACAGTAACTAGGACCAGATTTCCAAAGTACATGAACAAGGAACAGGGCAATTAGAGAGCAGTCTTACCCCTGTCATTCACTTCCAGTGGTCTGAGGTTTAGATCAGCTGTTTTGTATAAACCCAAAGAGGAACTTTAAAAACTGCCACCCAGGAGCCAGATCTATGAATTACTTTATGCTGCGTATTGTGGCACTCTCCCAGCCCTTTATCAAAAGAACTGACACTTTAAACTGGCAGCTTTGGGAAAGCAGCCCTGCTGCAGGCCATTGAACTCCATGGGAGGACTTGCCAGCTGGGAAACTTCAAAAGCCCAGATCTGTAGAGCTGCTTTTTTTCTTCCTTAGGAGGGAAGGAAATAAACTCTTAGAAGTTCAGGGATGGCTGCTCTATGTTTGCAGCTGGGACCCCAAAGGAAATGCCAGGAAATACCCCAAACTGTTCCATGGTATTGCTGTTCAGAATTCATTAAAAGGAGTGGGACCTTTTTGGGCTCCAGAAACATATGGGAGGATCTAAGCAGTTTCAAAAAGGGGCTGGGGAGGGTTGTTAAATAAGTGGCAGTCACTGACTTCTATTGTGAACCTAGAGTCACAACTTTGAGCCTGCCTGCACAACCTTCAGCCTACTATGGTGAAGGTATTACACCAGCCTCCAAAGGATGGCCCAGATACTTTGCAGAGTGTCTGTTTTGTTGTTTGAGACAGGCAAAGCCAAAGAGACGCATAAAGTCCTGTTAGAGAGCCATACATCACTGCCAGGTAGGCTTGTGCACGGATTCAGAGTGGCCAGTTCCCTTCAACTAATCCGGCTGGTCCCACTTGTTCGGTTGGCTGTAATGGTGTTCATGTTTTTTTCGGCCACAACAGAACAGTGGCTGTCAAAAACCTGCCTTTGGTTATAAGTAGAGTGCGGGAGGGACGCAGCCGCTAGAAGGAAAAGCGCGAGGGGGGAAAAGGCAAGGTACCACTCCAGGGCCTGCAAATTAAGACAAAATAGGGGGCTTTTTAAAGGAAGCCCAGGGTAGGATAGCTCCACGTCAATCACTCTTCCTTCCCTGCCCTGGGAAGTGGGGATTCAAGTCTCCTTAAAATGTCTTGGATGGAGAAAGAGAGCACCACACGTGCCTGTCTCCTCTGGAGTAAAAAAAGCTTTATTAAGCATTAAACCCGGTCTCCTCTACAAAGAATAGCTGAAAGAGTGGTATCTTTATTTTGATGCTTTTAATCCAGGTATTAATGAAGGATATAAGGACAAACAATGCCTAAAATGACGGGAAGGGGACCCTGGGAAGTCCCCCCCATAATGGGCCAGATCGAAAACGACTTTCAGCTTCCCTGATTGCAAAAGGATTTCTGTCCATCCGAATTTGGGAGGCTCCTGAAAAATGGATAGACCCCCCCCTCCCCTGATGAAATCTGGGACACCGAAATGGATCACAGTTTACCTGGATTACACAAGTCTACTGCCAGGCTTAATTTGATTTGGCAGATGACATTATACTGGCCTGCTGTAGTCACAGGCAGTGAGTGGCACAGTTGGTTCCTTGACTTCAGCTGGTGAAGTCCCAGCCAAAACCAGTTGCAAACAGGGATGGGATAGAAAATAGATCAGCTCACATTCCAGCAAAGCATTGTTCACTTTGCATTTCAGTGAAAATTTGGTAAGTGTGCACTCCCCACATCTGAGTATGGTTCCTGAACATGAACACAGTTGTTTACATTCTTTTTTTAATGGAATTTGTTGTGTACTTTTAAAAATATACATAAAATGCAATAACACAAAAACATACAGGACTGTGAACATTTAAAACACTGCTAACAAAAAAACCCCGAATCTTTAAAAAATATTTACCAAAACAGTTTATTCAATGGAAAACTCTCTTTAAAAACATTAACACTTCAAAAAGTTCACAAAATGTGCATAAGAATGGGTAAAAATATTTCTAGAGACTAAAAGTTATTGCAAATTGGTGCAATACCAGAAACAAGAATGTGACCTGGTTGTTGCATTTCACATGTGCATATTTGCTAATTATGAAACATGCTCAAGTGCTCTTCTTTTTTGTGGAAGTAGAACCTGTCCCTATATTTCCATGTTGTTTCTGCCTGTGGTACCACATTTCTTTAAAAGATGTAATGCCCAGGAACACATCTACCTCATTCACTCAAGTATACCTGTATAGTGGTCCTGTTCTATAGTTTTTAAAATCTTTTGGTTGAATATATTGTATGAGTGTGCTCAATTATTAGTCCTATTTGTTCACATGCTTGGAGCACATGTCATAGATCAAGCTTTTTTGAGGCCAAAATAATACTTATATTTCCCAAGTAAGCACAAAAAACAGAATGACAGCTCACCCTATAGAAAATTATATTGAAAGGAGAACACACAAAAGAGGAATAATAGAATATTAGTACTGTTTACATTAGCTCTCATGGCATAATTTTGATTTTTTGCATGAGCTTTCAGAAACCTATTTCACTAGATGGGGTAATGGGCAGAAGCAAGTTGACCGAGTCAGTTCCAGGCAAAAACAGAGGGAGCATCCTATTTTCACTCAGAGATGTCTTCAATATGCAAGTGGTACTAAGTGCATGATGGCAGGATATGTGTATGTGTCTTTGCAACATGCATAAAAGGCGTAATTTCTGTTTAAAGCAAAATTAATGGATTGAAATTTTAATAAGGGTTTTCATGCCCTCCTAACTCTCATTCTATTTATTAGCCTGAATGTATGTTCTTTGGAATAGGTAGATCTGCATGTCAAGGGATATTAAAGCTCATACCATCAGCAATGCCTTTGATATTTACATTGAATCTGTGCCTATTTATCCATTCTCATTTGTCTAATACATAGTGTCAAAGAGTACTTACAGTAATACTCAATATTAGCTCTATAACTTTAGATGACATGCAGATGTGTCAATATGCAATTTTAGGTATAGATGAAATACAGATCTAAGTGTCCTGAATCAGATGGATTGCACCATTTTGGCCACTAATTGCATTGTTTCTATTGATTGTGGGGCGGATTCGACATTTGGATCTGTTTCCTAGCACAGAATGTGAAGGGACTGCCTTTCATCTTTGTGAGTATTTGTTTATGATTAGCAAATTGTTTATACCTAAGCATTGATTTCCCTCTAGTTGCATTTCTGAAAGTAAGATCATTCATTGGTTGTGGGGCTTTTGTAATTCATTGGAAAGCTTGATTGGGGACTTGTCAGTGTTTACCAAAGGTCTTCTGTCCTGTCAATTATACGGAGTGGTTTGATGTAGTAGTGAAACCTGATTAATTGTGCTGGGTTTTGAAATGTGATTAATTGCTGCATTTGGGTTGTATTTCGGACTTAGGAAAGTTTGTCTTAATTTATCTGGTTCATACCAATCTGTGATTGTAGTGTTGGACTTAAAAGTCTACCACATGCTTAATTGTATGGCTAAGAACCGAGCTTTGAAAAATGACTTTCTTTGGATATTGACCAGATTTCTTGAGTCAGGATAGCTACTGGCTCTATTTCAGTTTAAGGAAAGCTTGTCTTCAATTACCTGATTCATAACTGCCCATGCTAGGGGAATTTTGGACAGTACATTTTCCAAACTCTGACTCAGGGTGGCATCTATTAGATGGAGCTATGGTTTCACTGTTGTATCAACAGTGCCTTGGACAAGCCTTGGACAAATCAAGCCTTGGACAAATGTTATGGTAAAAATGAAAGTGCAGTTGGACTTCCACATTTACAGGTTGAAGTTTTGGGGGTTTGATTATTCGCAGATTTGATTAATATGTTTTGCTTAGAAATCATTTCCAGGGTGCTGGAAGTTGACCATAGAGTCATGCTGGAGTATCTAAATCAGGCATGGGCAAACTTAGGCCCTCCAGGTTTTTTTGGACTTAAACTCCCAGAAATACCAGCCATCTTACCAGCTGTTAGGAAACACCTGGGGGGGGGGGATAAGTTTGCCCATGCCTGATCTAGAGATTCCAAGAGAGAACACTTCTTTATGAATCCTTAGGTCCTCTGGTGCAATTCTGTGGTCAGCCTCCAATGAAAGTTAACCACAGAGTTACCCTGAAAAAGCTATAGCTTCTTTAAGAGAGATGTTCTCTCAGATTTTTTAAAAAGTGTTTTTTATTCACAGTTTTTACACTTTAATGGAGGACCCTACTCCTAAACCCTACAAAAGTGGAGAGCCTACTACTTCATTTCAAGCAAAAGTGGGTTTGTGAATAAACATAATTCCAGTGAGAATAAACACATGTTGCTGTTTGTAGATTATCTTGATTATCAGAAGGAGGCTCTTAGTGGAACATATTTGGTGTCTCTGTTTTCTGTCTGCTGCAAAAAGTATGCAGTAGTTTTCCTTCTGAATGTTGTGTTGTTTTTTCTTAACAGAAATACATATCTGAACAGATCTATTCCATAGTATGAATACATAGTCTTATTTCCTGTTTTTTTTGTTTTTTTAAAAAAAATTATCTATTCTGATCTCTGCTGTTTTAGACTTTGTGGTAAGATTAGAGTCAGCAGGGTACCCTGTTTGATGTTATTTTTGTTTTTTTAAAAAAACATTTTTTCTGGAATCCTTCTGCAAAATTATTATGGAATGTCATATTGACTGCAATTGGTTTGAAGAAGAAGAAATGCTGCTCTAATAAAGTGAAGCAAATATGTCCAGAATAGAAATCAGATTGTTGCCCAGAACCTCTAACTCTTGGGTTTTCTGATCCATATTCAAGCAGAAGATTTGTTCTGATAGACAGAAATAATCTCAGATGTATATACAGTAGAGTCTCACTTATCCAACACTCACTTATACAACGTTCTGGATTATCCAACGCATTTTTGTAGTCAATATTTTCAAAACATTGTGATATTTTGGTGCTAAGTTCATAAATACAGTAATTACTACATAGCATTACTGCGTATTGGACTACTTTTTCTGTCAAATTTGTTGTATAACATGATGTTTTGGTGCTTAATTTGTAAAATCGTAACCTAATTTGATGTTTAATAGGCTTTTCCTTAATCCCTCCTTATTATCCAACATATTCACTTATCCAACGTTCTGCCGGCCTGTTTATGTTGGATAAGTGAGACTCTACTATACTACTGTTGCCTCCTCATTTCCATCTCACCAGAATACAATGTAGCCTCATTATGGGAGATCCCCCCCCCCCCCACACACACACACTTAGCTGTTTCATTTTAGAAGTGCTCTCCAGGGCTCAAAAATGACACAGAAGTCTCTGAAGTGTTCTTCAGCAATGAAAGAGATGGGGAACCTTGCTGCAGGCTCCTGCCGTATTGTAATGAAAAATCCTTCCTTGTTTTTGCATCTATTTCACTGTTATAGGCGCCTTGTGGGTATGTGTTGTGTTGAATCCACACTGCACTCTCGAAGAGAAGTCATGCTGGCTGCGACAGCTACGAAAGTGGGGAGACATGGAGGTGTGCCCGCTTGAGGATGGGAATTATGGCAATGAACTTCCCAACATCACTAGTGCATTGACGCAGAACTCCAGTCACAGGCAAAGTAAGTGGAGTCTAACATGTTTTCTTCTCTCTCTTGTTACATTCCCCCTGTTGGATATACAGCAAGCTGTTGCCAAACATCTGAACAAGATCCCAGCTGTGTGCGATTGTGAAGCCTGTTCAGATGAGAGATTGCCACTGTTGTTACGTCTGCATGGTTAATAGACTCCCCTCTAGAGTTACTTGGATGATGCTTACAACAGGGAGGTAGACCGTTCTAGCATTTGGATCATCTTACCTTGTTTTGTGATGTGCACATGGTCTAATAAATGAGTATTATCACTTCTCTGGCATGCATTCTTAATGGATCTTTTAATTCTGGGTGGGGTTTTTTTTCTCCTCTCCCACTCATTTCTGGCTATCTGGTTGCACATCCTTCTTCCAATCTCTTCCCCTCCCTCTTGTGGTTCTTCTCTGTGTATTGTTTGCTATGTTTGCCAAGTTACCTTTCTCTGCATTCTGTTACCATTTTTATCAGTTATTCCTTGAGTAGTGACCAGCCTAATTTGTACAATTAGTACTTTAATTTGTAGAAGTATAGTTTCTTGAGTCTGGTGGCTAAGAATGATGCCACATAATCAAACAGATCTGGAGGGTATCAGTTTAGAGAAGCATGTTCTATGCAAGCACCACTCAATATCCCTTGAATCTCAGTTGATACAGTATTCTTCAGGGTAATGCTACTCAAAGTGTTGGTTCCTGGACCAATTGCACTCTATGAACCATCAGCTTCTAGTCCCTGATGGGTTTTCAGGAAAGAAAAAAGCAGTTTTATCCAGTGGACACAAATACAATATCAGTGCCTAGCACATTGTAAAAAAAAATTGGTCCACCACATCATATAGGTTGGGAAGCACTACTCTAGTGGGTTTTTGAAGTTTTGATGTAACCATTGAGGTGAGAGGAAACTGATGTGTGGAGACATAATTAAATATTCAAAGCCCCCTGCCCTCAAGCTGCTGTGCTCCCATACTTTGTATTAAAACTCCAAATCTTAACACCCCTCTTCTCTTTTACCTCCCTTTCCATCCCTCAGTTGGATGCTAAGCAAATACAGATTTGACCAAAATTATATAATTAACTCTTGGGTAGGATTGCTGATTCTCTAGTGTAGTATTCTCAAGGCTTAGCTCACCAGCAGCCATAGAGTAAATGGTTTAGAACATGTTCTTGCAAAGAGGCAGAAAATCTGGCCTGAACGTTTGGTATGATGATGACTGGTTTGTCAGGGGTAGAGAGCTTTTAGAAGAGATACTTATGAATTTGAGATGCTTAGGTCAAAAGCTTGGAAAGTTACTTTTCTGGCATACAACTCACATTATGCTTCAGCTGTTTTGCCTGGAGATTTGGGGAGCTGTGACCCAAAAAAAAGTAACCTTTCCAAGCTTTGCTCTGTATGTGCAAAGAAGTACTTTTGATGCTTACAGGATAATGTCATTTGCTTCAAAAATATAACATGGTGTCCTGACTTCAGTCCCTTCTCTCTCATCCTTCAATCATTGGCTGGTTCGGTATTTCGGTGTGCTAAGTTCAGCTCTGCTTTGCGTGAACACCTTAATGGCCAGATTAATAATTAAAAGCACAGAGATATAACTTGGTCAGTGTGAGTGGATTTCCTTAATGTTATTTTCTTTACAGGCTCTTTGGTAAGGCCAAGACGCACGGTGTTTACTCGTTCCATTGAGGGATGTGACCTGCATTGGCAGGACAGCCATCTCCAGAGGATAATCAGCAGTGACTTTTATATCTCTCCCTCTTACCAAAGGGAGGGAGAGGGACTTCTTTTCAACTCGCAAGGACAGCCATTGTGGCTGGGTAAGCTGTTCCTTTTCTCATTGGTGGCCATTATGGTCATGTTCAGTGAACATTACATTAGAAGTTAGACCTTGCAGAAGCAAAGAATAATTGCATTTGCATCTTACTGGTGGCCATTAGGGCCTTGTTCAGTGGACATTATATTAGGAGCTGGACCACGCTGAAGTAAAAATACTGCATTGTTTAAGAAACAGCTTCAAAAATAAATTTGGGATCCTTCTATGATAGAATAAGAATAACAATTTCCTTTGTGGTAACTATTTAGGGACAAATGTTTCCACCTTTTGCTCACCTTTCAGAATCAAGAATTCAAGGCATCTAGTCATTTCCTGAGCAGACAGTATGTTGCTTCAAAGACTTCTTCCTGGTCCTTTCTTTTTGGGGTGTATTGTTTTGAAATGATCCCTATATTAACATTTCCCTAATGAACCTTGTGTTATGTTATAAATTAAAGCAATAATGTATTGGAAAAGAGACCACATGCTCCAGTAACAGACAGGATCTCAAATTACCTGAAATTTAATAGTAAATATACAGAACTCAACTTTTGTGGTCCAAGCAGAGAGGGTGCAACAGTGGCAGAAAGAATAGCATGTGCCTCTTATATATTGTCAATAGGGCTCCCCAAACTCAACCAGAGGTGGAGAAACTTTAGCACTTAGCAAATTTTAGGTTACCCACCCTTAGTTAGTCAGCATGGTGTCATAGTTTGGTTATTGGACTAGGACACAACAGATGGTTTCAATCTCCAATCTGCCACAGAAACCCACAGGGTGACCTTGGGCAAGTCAAACTCTCAGAAAGGCAATGGCAAACCCTTTATGAACAAATCTTACCACAAAAACCATCTGATAGGTTGATCTTAGGGCCGCCATAAGTCAAAAATGACATGAAGGGACATATGATCAAATATCTACCCTTGGCCATGGTGGTCAGGGATTCTGACTGGTGAGGTTGATATCATCTGTAGAGCCATAGGTTTCTCAGTCCTGAGCTAAATAGTCCCATCGAAGATAGTCAAATCTTTTCACATTAAAAGAGCTTAGTCATAAGATTTCACCTTGCTTTCTGTCTCTATGACAATTGGATTTTGAAAAAAATTGGTTTGTTATGGAAACTAGGATTGGTGATAAAGCGTCAGTGGAGACCCCTTTTCCCCATGATAACTTTTCCAGGAGTGAATTTCTCTTCCAAGGGATAGATTTCTCTCGCTTCCTATTGTCTCACCCCTGTTGGTTACTAAGAGTCATATGTAAGTCATATGTTTATAACTTGGGGACTACCTATATTCTCTACATGTCTGCTTTGACAAGGAACTAGTAGTTAGATATCCAGGTTTAATATTCTGTACCTGCTCATTGCTGTGTTGTTTAGGAGGTGAAAGTGCAGGGGTTCAGTAGTATGCTCCCAGAGTTGACTCAATTGCAAATGCAACTCTTGACCTGGCAGTGCTTTAAAGGGGGCCCAGTAAAGGAGTGTGAGATCTCATAGGAGATGTGACTACACACAGTTCATATACTACAACCCAACATCCTAGGCAAAACACATGGAATCCTGGTTAGCATGTACGGCAGTACTGTTTGGGGCTTGTGAAAAACTGGGCCATCGCTGCATCCTGAGTCTTAACCTACAGTTGTTTACAGCAGCTCCTAGACTTGCCAAAAGAATTAATGCTGCACATTGTCATTCTGAAATGTTGCTGTCTTCTCTTCCTGCTCTATTTTCTTGGAGCTCCTCCTGGAGGAAACTGACAGCAGCATGGAATTGCTTTTGATTTGCCAGCAACATTTGCATGATGTATTGAGAGAGCGAGAGAAAGAAATGTTTCTTCTTGAGGTGAACAAACTCTAAAGATCCTTTTTTGAAATGTTTGTGCCTCAAGCCTTCTCCTCAGGAACTCATCTGCAGCCTTTAATAGAACTTGGCAAATCACTTGGGGATTTGGAGGAGGACAAGCAGCATTGCTGCCTTTTAAAGGCCTTTGGATACCTTGTGGAAAATATTTCCTTTGGAGACAGTCATGCTGGTATGGCTCTCTGACTCCTACTTTTCCCATGCCAGGGACATTTGCAAAGGAGCTGCTTTCTATTCAGTCTGTGTCATCTGTGTCATCTGTTCCTCCTGATGACTTCTCCCTCAGAGTCATCTGCAGTGAATATGGCTTCAGGTAGAGAACAACCAGCAGGAACAGCTGAATTTCTATACCACACAATTGTGTTACAGAGAGGCAAGCTGTTTTCTAGTAATAAAATTTTGCGGAATGGCCCAAAACACAAACTTGATGCAAAAGCACTTCCACGAAGGCATTGAGGAAGCCAAACGTGAGTCTATAAAACCTTCTAGATACCACTGTTGCCTTGGCAAGGTGATTTAAATAATAGAGCAGAGTGTTAAGTGTGGTCTTTTATTTGAGTGCCCAGATGGAGCTGAGTCCTGTGGGCCATCTCAACCAAATTCCTGCAGCAAATGTACAAAACAAAGGCAGACATTTTCTTTTCTGTGGAAAATGGGCATGTGTAAGGAGAAGGCAAAGCTAACACCTTTGTCCTTTACCTTTCTACCTTTACTCAGTTCTCTCTCAGAAGGGGTCCTTTAGGTACAGAGCACTGATCCATCTAGCCCAGTATGCTCAGCTGTGGCTTTTTAGCATTTAATAATAATAATAATAATAATAATAATAATAATAATAATAACAACTTTATTTTTATACCTCGCCCCATCTCCCCGAAGGGACTCGGGGCGGCTTACATGGGGCCTAGCCCGATAAAACAATCAATATCAGTAACACGACTATAAAACAATTATACCAGTAAAACATCAAAAGCAATTTCAGACCAGATTCCTTTTTAGCCCCGTCTGGAGACTGCTTATCTTCCCTGGGGCTGTCCAGTCCCAGTACTAACCAAGCCACTATATTTAATTTCTGAAATCAGACAAGACTGAGTGTGTTGAGGGTGATACAAATGCAGACTTTTCCTATGAGAGTGATAAAACTGCAGACCTTGCCTATACGTGTATTATCTTGTCTAAGGTGGAAAAGTCAAGGGGACTTTTCACACATTTCAGTCTGCCATCAGAAAATAGCAGTTTTGAACTGTTTGAACCCAGACTCACAAGCCAAACAATTTTGAGAGTAACCTTTTCAAGCCTCAGATGAGTTCCACTTGCTAATTTATATGGAATTTAGCTGGATTGGATCCAAAAATATAAAAGATACGAGTAGATTCTGCATGGTTTAAGCAGGAACAATAAAGGGCTGAGATATACACACACACACACACACACACACACACACGTAGGTCAACTACATGATCTGACTACACTGATGCAGCTCACTTGAACCTTTGCTTCTTCAGACTGTAAATGGGAGGTTGTATTCATGAGTGATCCCTTGTGTAAAACACACACAGACATTGACAGTGGAAAGGTATCTTAAGGAATGCAGCAGGGCTGTGCAAAGCAGAACATTCAGAAATAACAGCTGAACCCAAAGCTCCAGGTGCTAACTGAATTGATTCTCACAACAATATTCTTTCATCTGCATTTAGGATTAATCACACACTATTTTTGCATTATGCCACAGAACATGTCCCTACAGCTTGTGCTCGCGTAGATGCTCTTCGTTCTCATGGATACCCCAAGGAAGCACTCCGGTTGACTGTGGCTATCATCAACACTCTGAGGTTGCAACAGCAGAGACAACTGGAAATCTACAAGCATCAGAAGAAAGGTATAGATCTAGCCTCTTGCTGTTCACTTGGACCTTGTGGATAGTTCCCATTCTGTTTGGAGCATACCTGTGCCTGTGGTAGCTACAGATCTTTTCTGAAGAATCAAAAATATAGGCCTCCTGTTTTAACTTTGCCCATCTGTATATGTGGAAATAGCCTTTCTGCAGTTGGATTAAATTTACCATTAGGTGTTGTAGGACTTTTTGTTTTGAGGTTTGGGGGTTTCTTTCTGGTGAAGTAAAACTAGGGTGGGGCTTACAGTATGCTGCAATCTAAGACTGAAAGAGGTCACCACAGCTTGTTTAATGGTAAGTAAACCTTGTTGTGATGGAGGAATAAAGTAGAGATGTGCCAAATAGAGAGAGGCTTCAGTACTTGAAATCTGTAATGAAGTATAGTTGTCTTCTGCTTGTTTTGTACAACATTGAATCTTGGGAATTGAAGTCAAAGAAGATACACCCTAATGCAGAAAGGTGGGATATAATACAATGTTTATAGTGATTGTGAGGATTTTTCCTGTTCTATTTGCAACCTTCAGAACTGTTGCAGAGAGGAGCAACCACCATCACCAATCTGGAAAGCTGGGTAGGGCATCCCCTCAATCCCATTGGCTGCTTGTTTCTCACTCTAACAGAAGCGTGTCGAGTAGAGGATGAAAACTGCCTTGAAATTTCGGGTAGGTAAACTCTAGATTCCCAGTTCTGAATCAAAAGCAGAGTGTGTGTTCTTTCTTTTTAGATACATTCTGAAGCCATCCATGGGTTTCTGTAATTGCCACCATTAACAAAATGCCCAATTTTTGTAGTGTTGTATAGATTTCTAGAGATAAGATTGAGTCAACATGAACTAGTAAGCATGATGCAAAAGAAAGGCTAAATGGAAATGTCGTGGTTCATTCTCAGGCCCATAGATGGAGTCAGGCTAAATTCATTCTTGCCATGATGGTCTTCCTTGGAGCTGGAGTGTGCAGCCTCTAGTCTCTTGGTAGCTTGTGATCAGAATGGTTTGCCCTTCACATTTCACTGGGATTTGCTATGCACTGTGGGATTAGTACAGGATATACATTCGAACTAGCAGACTACCGATGATATATAGAGAAAGTCCTGTTGGATGAAGTATTGGACCCTTTCCATGAAAAAATGCAAGGCTGGTATTTGGTCTCATAAACACAAGTGGTATCTTAAAAACTGATTCCCTCAGTCTTAAGTTAATCATAGTCTGAGGGTGCCAGTCTTTCTTCTTTTTATTCTCCCTAGATTGTAGTTCTTCAAACATATGTTGCTTATTTACTCCAGTTAATAAATCTATTTGTACAGTAGAACTGAGTTACCATACTTAGATAGATGAGCTGCACCTAGAAAAGAGCTTTCTGTTGAATTATCATGTGTTATCTGTGAACAGGTAAACTTACTGTGTTTCCCCGAAAATAAGACAGTGTCTTATATTAATTTTTGCTCCCAGATATGTGCTAGGTCTTATTTTCAGGGGATGTCTTATTTTTCCATGAAGAAGAATTAACATTTATTGTTAAACAAAAAAAAATGAACATTTATTATATACTGTACAGTAGTTGTCATCACAAACCAGCATAACCAGACAAACTGTGAATCCTATCAAGAATTTCTTGTTATTACCAATATTTCCATGTACAACACTTTATGGTACATACATTTACCAATCCTGTATGCTCTGGTGTTCTGTTTGGTGGGCATGCTTCCAAACAAAAACTTTGCTAGGTCTTACTTTCAGGGGAGGCCTTATATTTAGCAATTCAGCAAAACCTCTACTAGGTCTTATTTTCTGGGGATGTCTTATTTTGGGGGAAACAGGGTAGGTCTTACTTTCAGGGGAGGCCTTATATCTAGCAATTCAGCAAAACCTCAACTAGGTCTTATTTTCTGGGGATGTCTTATTTTCGGAGAAACAGGGTAAATACTAGAAGTTTGCCTTTTATAGGACTGTTTCCTCAAATCCTCCAGTCACCATGGTCACTGGCTCTACATAGCTCCGTATGGGTTAGGATCATAGTTATGGCGACCATTCAGCTGTGAATCTTGGAAAGAGGAGGTGGGAAGAAGTAAAGCTAGAGAAAACTACATTCTTGGATCATAATTCTCAGAATCCTTCAGATAGCAGAGCCATTACTGTGAAATATAGGGGTATTCTGGAAATTGTAATCCAAAGAAATAACTTTTCCCAAGCTTTAGATGACACTGTAACAGAAGCTGCTCCATTCATCCTTGGTCACTTGCTGTTCCCTCAGATGCTGGTGACTCGAAGCCTCCAGTGTATCAGCATATGCCTGTGGCCAACTGTAACCCTGAGAGTGGGGAATCCTACCTGTCCTTGGCTTTGGAGGTGGCACTGATGGGAATGGGACAGCAACGGGTGATGCCGGAGGGCCTTTATGCTCAAGATAAAGTATGGCGGAATGAGGAGCAGATCATTGGCCGCTTGCAGGAGCTGGAGCTGGACGCTGTTCTAGTGCAGACTCTCCGCAAGCAATGCATCTTGCTCCTGGAAGGTAAGGGAACTGAAGTGCCACTGCCACCAAAGTTCAACCCTCAGCCCTGAGACAGTCTAGATTCCCTGCATTAAGTGCCATGTTCTGCAATTAGAAATCCTAGAAAATGTCCCTTGATCACATAACCTGTGCCAATCAGGTATGGATGGTTAAAAGGCCTGCTGAACAGAACTATGTGGCAGGAATAGATGTGTTCTTCTTAGTTGTAGGTTGTGATAGTGATCGTCGTAATTAGATAAGAGTCTACTTGATGTCATACCATTGGAATGGCCTTTTTCCCTGAGTGTGAAAATATCACACAGACTTCTCTGTGCTTTTAACACCTTTAACACCTTGTCCTTGTAGACATTCTTAGAGTCTAAGAACTCTTGAGTACCCAGCTAATGGGGAAGTGATAAAGGAGTTGTAGTCCAGTCATTTTGGAAGAGTCACAGGTTGTAACAGATGCTGTGTGTGTATTTTTTTTTCTCCCTCAGCCCCCATTTCTGCTCCCTATATGCTTTGCTAAGAGGAATGGGTTTTCCCCAGACAAATAATACCTTGCAACAAGGAGTGATGCCTCCTTGTGACAAAGCTTTCTATTCTGAAGTTGCCTTGAGCAAGAAGTTTGAATCATTCCTGTGCTCAGTTTCAGCAAATTCCTGCTTTCCTCCACTTTTCTTGGTGCACAGTTTAGAGTTCTTGCTAAAAGATAGAGGAGGAAAAGAAAAAGAAGGGGGAGACATTAAAAGCATCAGTATGACGCTGGGCAAGAGAAGGAGCATTCTTTCTGGCTTCTAGTAGCAGAGATCCTTGTGGATCCAGAATAGGTCTTCACAGTCACTTATGGATCTACCACCCAGACTCTACCTTTGGAAGGCAATCATACTTGGCCATGGGTGATCACCCATGATAACTAGTAGTGGTGTACAAATAGAAGCATAGGGAGGAAATGGAGTAGAAGCAGGTTTGGAAAAGGATGGTTGGAGTAGTGTTCCTAGCAACATACTACTCTAGTTATAAATTTTAGTACATCAGGGAGACTAGGCCTCTGAGCTGTAAGGAAGGTTAAAACTTACTGTATTACTAACGGGCTGTGGTAGCTCCTGGCTTCTATGTCGTTGGGCTGCAAATCTACTCCAGCTTGTAAGAAGCTGTCTAAGGTGCTAAAACCCATCTGTAAAACAGTTCCAACACCTTGAATATTTCTTGTAATGTTTAAATTAAAACCTGGTGTGGGCTCTCCACCCATGGGAACTCACTGTCCGCCATTCCCCAGTGGGCCAACAGAAATCTCTCTCTGATAGAAATCCTAAGGGTCTATTTGAAGGCTGGTACTGATGTGGTTCTGCTTCTGTCTAGGTGGTCCCTTCAGTGGCCTTGGTGAAGTGATCCATCGTGAAAGCGTGCCCATGCACACCTTTGCCAAGTACCTGTTTTCTGCTTTGCTGCCCCATGACGCTGACCTGGCCTACAAACTGGCCCTGCGCTCAATGAGGTGTGTACTCCTTTCAACATTTCTTTTGGTGTTAAAAGCTTGTAACGCAAAGTAAAAATTATGGATAATTTTCCTAAAGTTTGCTGAAGGTTTTAATTCCCTGTCCTTCCTCCACCAAATTTTCCTGCATTCTAATTGTTGCAGGTTTTTCTGGCATGTTTTTACAGAGAAAGAATTTGCATACCTTTTACTTTTTGAGAAAGAAGAGGTACAGTTGTCTTATTTCATCACTTGTTTTCAACAAAAAGTGACAGTAAATAAAATTACCTGCTAGAAAACAGGGTTCTTCCTAGAAATCGGTTAGAGCTACAAAATGGTATTGAGGTTTGCTTGCATCAGGGGGCCACATTGTCTCTTCCTCTTAGACATTTTTTTTCATGTCAAGAATGACTTGAGAAACTGCAAGTCGCTTCTGGTATGAGAGAATTGGTCATCTGCAAGGATATTGCCCAGGGGACACCTGGATATTTTTGATGTTTTTACCATCCTTATGGGAAGCTTCTCTCATGTCCCCGCATGGAGCTGGAGCTGATAGAGGGAGCTCATCTGCACTCTCCCTGAGTTGGATTCGAACCGGCAACCTTCAGGTCAGCAACTCAACCTTCAAGTCATCAGTCCTGCCAGCACAAGAGTTTAATCCACTGCGCCACCAGGGGCTCCTCCCTTAGGCAATGTGAAGGGCCTTTTCATTTTTTATTTCTTTTTCAAAAGAGGTCATGTGGTGCAGGGCACACTTTGTCTACTGTACTTTAAGGTGCCGTAGGGCTCTTGGTTGTTTTGAGTGTAATTTGTTTCTTGATTGGTTCATCTGCCATCCTTATTGGCAAGGGCATACTAATGAATGCAGTAAGCTGTCAGGTGTAAGTAGTAAATGCTGTCTTTCTTTGCAAGCAGAACTGAGTATGAGAGAGTTCCGGCTTCCTGTTTCTTAGATTCTCAAAGGCCTTTAAATGCAAGCATGTGGGCAGGTAGCTCCAAAGTGCAACAGATGCCCTGGAGCAAGCGACGACCACCTCCCCCTGCCTAGTGCTAAGCAAAACCAGATGACATCTGAGCAAATCATGGTTGGCTTTGACATAAAAGCACAAGATGGGGATGTTTCTAAACTTACATTTTTCTTTACAAGTTTATAAATCACTCCTCAGTTCTCTAGCAGCCTTTCAAGTTTCCTTAAGCCTGGTCTTGCGTCCATATGTTGTAAAATCCCTTGAAGGGTTTTCCATGTAGTTTTTAACACCAGCATATTGGGAGCAAACAAGATGGAAAAGATTATGACCCATTGACAGGTGCTCATTTATAGACCTGACGTATTGATGCTTTGATTCTTCCTAGGCTGCCCGTTCTTGAGACAACCTCCTCAGGTGATGTTACGCACCCTCACCATATTGTTTCAGTGGTGCCTAGCAGGTACCCACGCTGGTTTACTCTGGGGCACTTGGAATCACAGCAGTGTGAACTTGCCTCCACTATGCTGACAGCAGCCAAAGGTGAGTGACAAGCCTCTTGTAGAATCACCGCTGGAAACTCATACCTGAAAAAAATTCTAGGAATATGAAATTACTCTAGATACTGGTAGTACAAGGTGGACAACTGGAATGAGTCTTCTATCCTAGTACTTTCCAGGAACGACATAGCTCGCCACAGCTGCTCCTGAATGCAAAACAAACATACTTGAAAGTGACTGGAAGTCTACTTCCGGTTCTTCAACAATGATGTTTTAAAAATAAAAAAACCACAGAGGGAATCTGTAACCTAGTTAAAAAGATAAAATACTACTCCTAGAAATTCAGGAGAGAAAAGACACGCACACAATCACCACCTTTTGCCAGAAGAAGGAAGGGATTCAGCTAATCTAGTTGACTGAGAGTCTGTACCATGCCCACCTTGGAATATCAACTTTTCTGCTGGCACTGTACAGCCATAGAGGCTAACTTTTCTCCTTGGGATGAGGGCAATTACTAGATTAGTCTCATATCACAGAAACTCTCGGGGGTCTTGGGGAATTAATGGCAGGAAAGAGTGTTTGGAAAGCAATGGCCAGAGAAGTGAGGAAGGAAGCAGGAAGATAAACAATTGACTCTGGGTGCCAGGAAGTGAAAAGAAGGATGGACGTGGGAACCAACTATATTAGTTCTGTGACATTTGTTATGTTTTCTTCTGTAGAGCATGTGGGCCCACACAGATGCTCTCACAGGCACATTTCCACACAGGGGACCACATCCCACCCCAGCAACACCTCTGTGAATCTGAAGTTCCTGATTTTTTAAAATATGATTTTGAGTGAAATACTCCCCAAATTTCCCCAAACACTAACTCATACACCTCTTGCCTTTTCTTCAGTTCTCCTTCCAAATGGCTACTGCAAGTGCCACAGTGGAATTTCTGGGCATCATTTTGATGCAGAAACAAAAGGACAACCGGGTATTTTAGCACACTCAAATGAGGAAATAGCCTGAGGGGGGCTGAGGATGGAAAACTGCCCAATTGTCATCCCCTGCTGTAAACCATAGATGGGGGAGACTTTCCCTTCTTTTTCTGCCCTGTTTTTCTCTTTACTGTGATCTGAGTTCACACTATTGCTGACAAGCAAAATGTTTGTCTTCATTGTACTTGGGAGCAGCTGGAAGTGATTTCTTTAGCTTTAGCATACTTTGTAAAAGCTTGAAAGCCCCTCGCTTCCTGTGTCAGATGTTATCCTCATTTATGTTTCTTGGCTAATTGGTTTGGGATGCCTTTACTCTACCTCTGAAACAGGACCTGTATCTTGGCTGTGCTCCTAATTTAATAAGGGTTGCCAGGAAGGGGACAATTCTGAAAAGAAGTAGGTAGGCCAGGTAAATACTAGATTTTGCTGATATATAAACATGCAGAGAAGATTGGAACAGTCCTTTGACATCATATGGTCTAAACAGGAATCACCATAAAATAACAACTAGTTCAGACAACAAGTCACCAAATGGTACAGTGATTTCTACCTGTAAACCTGCCAGTACTCTCCTTTAGTTGACATTGTTTCCTCTAGACTGGCATGGAAGGCAGTATTCTTTACTGTTCTGTTTTTTTGCCATGAGTCAATTGGCAATATCCCTATCTGTGACCTGTTTAGATGGCAGGGATAATTCCTATCCACTTGGCTTCACTAGTTGGACCGACTGGATGCTGACTACTCGAGGAAACAAAAAAGCCAGGCTTTAGATTTTGTGGTTCAAGCATTTCTGTTTCTGTGACCTTTGTCTTGATTTCACACAAAGTACTATCGCAGGAAGTAAGCAACTTCAGAAAATAGCAGCTCCTAGCAAATTTAACAAACTTGACCTGGCTTTTGAAAAGCCCATTTTTAAGTCCTCAATGTCTGACTGATAATAACTAATATAATTTCTCTATTCATTAAGTCTACTAAAAATGTTTTTGGATGTTTGTAAATGATATTATGCTTTAATTGTTGATGGGCCAGAAAATAAATATTAAGCACAGCTACGTTTTGCTTACTTGGCGAGTGTTGGTGCTTTGGTTTCAGTATTATAACTCATTGCGAACCTTTTAGGAAAGCTGTGATACATGTCAGAATAAAATGTCCTGACCTCCAGTGCAATTGCTGGACGTGACCGTTGGTGTGCATTCCCTGGCCACCTCACCCAATGATTGGAGTAAAGAGCAAAATGGTAGTTGGCTGTGTTATGAAAGAGATAGGAAATACTATTATTTACTTCTAACATGAGCAGATTGTGCTTTTGCCATTTGTCATTACTGTTCTGTTTTGAAATTCCAGCTGTTTTTGGCAAAAATAATATCCTCCCTTTCAGAGTCCTACTACTCTCTAAATATCCAGGTTAAACCCCCACCTTTTATTTTAGTTTTCTATTTTTAGGATTGCCTTTCTTCAGCCTTAACAAAGAAAATGCCATTCATCATTTAGTGGTGTCTGTTCTACTATACAGAAAGCCTATTTTGCAAGTGCTCTTTAATGACATTTTAAATTATGCTACAGATAACTGTGATTCCAGTTATCTTTCTAGCAAATATTTATCTGAAAAGCTTTACTTTAGTCTAGTAGTTTTCAACCTTTGGTCTTCCAGATCTTTTGGACTTCACCTCTCTTGTCTCAACTCAACCAGTATGGTTAGTGTTGAGAAATTCTCAGAGCTGAAATCTCTTAACATTTGAAGCATTAGAGACTGGGAACTGTTATTTTTAATCACTTTATTACAAGAACCACAGTTCCACTCTCAAATGTGGAGGACTGACTATATGCTTAAAACTTTACTGCTGCACTTAAAAATCTAAGATGTGCCATCCTACAATAGACAGAGGGCCCATCAACGCCAGCATTGCGTTTCCAACACTGACCAGTAAGATGCTAATTGGAAAGCCTAAAGCTAGCATAGAAGAACAGGAGCTGCCACTTTTGAATTTGCAGTTTCTTGTTAACCAAATAGCAATAAGTATAGTTAGTATTTGGAAAACATCCCTTTTCTTTTTAACATTATTTTTGTAACAGCTGTGCCTTAAATCACTAAACAAACATTCCCTTTTATTTTTAACATTATTTTTAATAACCCTAACTTTCTAAATTGCCCCGTCTGAAGGATTCTGTGTGTTATGGTCCAAAAAAGGTGATTTCTCCAAGCTTTGGTTTTGAGTCCAAAGTTTCCTGACAGTAAAGGCCATGCTGTTGATGACAGGGCAAAATTGCTGGCAGCAGCAGACTTTTGTACAGTGTTCAAGTGCCCAAGTACCTCACTTTCATTCCAGAGCCAGAACGTACAGTGGAACACCCTGGGATATTTGCTTCAGTTTGGAACAGTAGAATTGGGGGAATTCAGGCAAGCATTGAAGGATCAAAGGATCAAAATAAAAAGGTTTTTTTCTCTTCAATTCAGGATGTCTCTTTTGTGTGTTCTGCACCTACATGAGCACTTCATTTGATTTCTCCCTAGCAAAGTTATAGGATAAGGATTACAATATGATATAGTTCAAGTAGACCAATGGCTGAATGATTGGCACCCTAGCAGGGCAGTTGACGAGCTCCCTTCCTATTTTCATGCAGGCGACATGTTACGTCTACGGACTGTCCTGGAAGCTATTCAGAAGAACATCCACTCCTCCTCCCTGATCTTCAAACTGGCCCAGGATGCTTTTAAGATTGCCACACCTGCTGACAACAGCTCAGACACAACCCTGCTGAATGTAGCTCTGGAGCTGGGACTACAGGTGAGGAAAATCTGTGGTTGCTCAAAAAGTCTGGGAATTTACACTGGATTCTTGTTGTAGTTTTGAGGCCCAACTTGAAAGTGAGTTAAAAAAAAAAACAGAAGAGAAATATAATGTTTATTTGTATGAAACCACTGAATGTAAGTTGTGCTTTGGCTACTTTTCCCCTCTTTAGGTGTTCTTACACACTTAATCTTAAATTTAAACTTATACAGTGCCTTCAAAGAAGTTGTCTTAAGAACTGTTTTCAGATGGTCTCCCATCAAGGTTGATCATGAGGCCTACACTGATAATCTTTAATAGCAGAAAGACATCTGGTGGCTTTAGTCCAATTTCTGAATAAGTTGATCTAGGAAAGTGCAACTGTGCTTAGTAACCACCTGAGAAAAATGATTACCCTCCCTTCATGTTCTGCTTTAGGTGATGCGCATGACTCTGTCAACCTTAAACTGGAGACGGAGGGAGATGGTGCGGTGGCTGGTGACCTGCGCAACAGAAGTGGGTGGGTATTTCTCACAAACACATCCTGAAAGTGAAGGGAACTTTCATGTATCAAACCAAGGAATTGTCTTGTTTACTTGGAAAATGGTATGGTGTTATAGAGCAGCAAAGTCAAGACAAGAAAATAGTACTTAGTATTCGCACAGCACTTTGAGCATTCAAACCATTTCTTTTACTTACTCCCTATTCAGGTACTATTCCTGTCTGAAGCAGGAAAGGCTGTATTTTTCTCCTGGATACTGGTTTGACACCTGTCCATTACCAAGCTACATGGCATGTTTCTGGAAACCTCCTTATCATCATCATCATAGGCTATTACTCACAGCCAAGTATGATTGCCTTCCAAGTGTAGGGTCTTTGTGGTGGGTCCATAGGTGGCTATAGAGACCTATTCTTGAGCCACAATTTTTTTGTAATGAGGGCATCGATTTCCAGATGGAAGGCGGTCTCGGTCAGGGTTGGCTTGACACGCCTTCTTCTTGACACGTTCTCCCTTTCGCCCTCTGTTTGTGCCACTTCTAATTCTATAGCACTGCTGATCACAGCTGACCTCCAGTTAGGATGCTCAAGTGCCAGGACTTCCCAGGTTTCAGTGTCTATGCCACAGTTTTAAAGGTTGGCTTTAAGCCCATCTTTACATTCCTTTTCTTGTCCACCAACATTCCGTTTTCTGTTCTTGAGTTGAGAGTATAGTAACTGCTTTGGGAGATGGTGATCAGATATTCGGACAACGTGGCCAGTCCAGCGGAGTTGATGGTGGAGTATAATCACTTCAGTGCTCATGGTCTTTGCTTCTTCCAGCACGCTGATATTTTTCCACCTATTTTCCCAAGAGATTTGCAGGATTTTTCAGAGGCAATGTTGATTGAATTGTTCCAGAAGTTGAGTGTGACGTCTATACACAGTCCACGTTTCACAGGTGTATAACAGGGTTGGGAGGACAACAGCATTATAAACAAGCATCTTGGTATCCCTACGAATGTCCTGATCCTCAAACACTCTCTGCTTCATTTTAAAAAATGATGCACTCGCAGAGTTCAGGCGGTGTTGCATTTCAGTGTCAATGTTGACTTTTGTGGAGTGGTGGCTGCCAAAGTAGCAGAAATGGTGAACATTTTTCTAATGGTATGCCATTAAGCTGTATTTCTGGCATTACAGAGGGATTGGCTGGTGCCTGCTGATAGAGCACTCAGGTTTTCTCAATGTTCAGTGAAATTCCAAGGTTTTCGTATGCTTCTGCAAAGATATTTAGAATGGCTTGTAGGTCTTCTGAATGAACACAGACTACATTATCATCAGCATATTGGAATTCTATAACAAATATTGGTGTGACCTTGGTTTTGGCTTTCAGTCTGCTGAGATTAAATAGCTTGCCATCTATCCAATAGATGATTTCCACGCTGGTGGGGAGCTTCCCATCAACAAGATGAAGTATCATAGTGATGAATATGGAAAATAAGGTTGGAGCAATAACAGCATGTTTGACACCTGATTCCATCTTAAATAGGTCACTTTGGGAGCCATTGCTATGCAAGACTGTTGCCATCATGTTATCATTGTTGAATAGGGAAGGCCTCCCTATGCAACAATGATGAAAGAACAAAAGGGCACATAATATTCATGAATATAAACAACAGGATTCCAAAATATTTTTACTTAAGTATATACATTTTGGGGTACACATTTCCCCAAATTTTTATATAGATTTGACATCCACTTAGATTTCATTCACGTTCAGAAAGTGTGATGTTGGATACATTCTATGTGATATACATACCAAACAAATCCATCAACCAGGTAAAGGTCTTCTTGCCATCAGACCAGTCATTAGACTTCCATAGCAATCTTGATTGGTAACTCAAGTTGTCAATGTAGAAAAATCATGATCAGTCATTAAAGCTGAGGATAAAATGTTAGGCTGTTACTAATCTAGGAAACATTGCTGAAGCACGGTACACATGGAATAATTAATACTCCTCCCATCTTTCTGCTCTAATTAAAAGAGAAAATACAGTTCGTGATCAGTTCTTTGTCATCACTCTGTACTCAAGCATTTCAATATCATGTTGCTGTTTTATTATTAGCTGAGAAAAATTTGTTTTCTTCTTTTAGGTGTCCGGGCCTTGGTCAGCATCTTGCAAAGCTGGTATACCCTCTTTACTCCCACCGAAGCCACCAGCATAGTAGCAGCAACAGTGATGTCCCACAACACCATCTTACGCCTCAGCCTGGACTACCCACAGCGAGAAGAATTGGCAAGTTGTGCCCGCACTCTGGCCCTCCAGTGTGCCATGAAGGATCCTCAGAACTGTGCGCTCTCTGCTCTGACCCTGTGTGAGAAGGACCACATCGCCTTTGAGACTGCCTACCAAATAGTTATAGACGCTGCTTCCACAGGTATGACTTACTCACAACTTTTTACCATTGCACGGTACATGGAGCACCGTGGGTACCCGCTACGGGCCTTCAAGTTGGCTTCACTTGCCATGACACACCTCAACCTTGCCTATAACCAGGACACACACCCTGCCATCAATGATGTGCTGTGGGCATGTGCGCTCAGCCACTCCCTGGGCAAGAATGAGCTGGCAGCCATTATTCCACTGGTGGTGAAGAGTGTGCACTGTGCCACAGTGCTGTCCGACATCCTGCGACGCTGCACCATGACCGCCCCAGGCCTTGCTGGCATTCCTGGCCGCAGGAACTCTGGGAAACTGATGTCAACAGACAAAGCACCGTTGCGCCAGCTGCTGGATGCTACAATAAGTGCTTACATCAACACCACTCACTCGCGGCTCACCCACATCAGCCCTCGGCATTATGGGGAATTCATCGAGTTTCTCAGCAAAGCTAGGGAAACTTTCCTGCTGGCTCAGGACGGCCACATTCAATTTGCGCAGTTCATAGACAATCTCAAGCAGATCTACAAGGGGAAGAAGAAACTAATGTTGCTAGTGAGAGAACGATTTGGATGAGGAAGAAGAAAACCCTGATCATAGTTGGTGAAATCATTCTTATGGGGCAAGAGGATCCCCAAAGTCTTTGAGGAACACATACCAAAAGCAACACAGCTGGAAAGGTTTGCTTCCCACCCACAACTCACTCACAAACACCTCGGCAATACCAAAAGCTAACCTGAAAGTTGAATACCTCTTTCCCAAAGGGCAAGCTGGATGGAGGCTGAAAAGCAAGCCACTGCAAAGGAGACAAGGAACTATATTGTTCAGCCTCTTGTGTTGCCAGCTGGTGGCCTTGTGAGGTGTACAACCTGCCAAGACTGGCAAAAAAAATCACAATTTTTTGTGTGTATGTACAAGTGAAGACCCTTAATTAAAAACCTAACATTAACTGTTCTCAGGGAGTGCTTTACTAAAAGTAACAGAAGCATTTATGATACTGTAAATACAATAGTATATGTGTCAATTATTAAATTGTAAAGTTCTAATTATTTATAATTATTCTCTTTTTGTTTGGGGGAATACTTGAAATGTGTTGTGGGCTGATATATATATATATATTTCTTTTTTTCTTGTTAAGCATTTCTGAACATGAGAAATGTGAACATTTCTCAGGTTTTTTTCCCCCAGCACCGTCGGCAAAGAAGGGGACGGGTGGGTGGTATCTGGCAAATGGCCATAAATCCAGAGCTTATGCAGAACTGCCAGGATGCAGCAGACTTGGAAGAGAGACCAAGCCAGCACCGGCAAAGCCAGAGGCACCTCTTCAGCGTATCAAGACTGTCAAGGTGCAGACTTGGCCCACTGGCAGAATCAACTGTAATTCTCTTCCTGTGTCTGCTGGTTTGTACTGTGGTTCCAAGTATGGAGTACAATGATCCCAGGAAGTCAAGTATCTATCTGTGAAACAGTTGGGCACATAGTGTAAATAATCTATTTTGGCCTTTCTCAATGTGCGGATGGATGAATGGATGCGTGTAAGACTTGCATACCTCTCAACATGCACGTGGAAAGGGTTCTATCCTTTCTTTATGCAGGTGGGGAGCAGGAAACCCATTCCCATTTGCTTATGGCTGCATTTTCAGTTCCATTGGTCAGTTGTTGCCTTTGGCTGCAACTGCAAAGGCTGGTGCCCTCCTGAGGACAGCTTCCCCTTCCACTCCCCATCACTGTTTACCAGTAATCTTATTTTTTAAAAATAAGATCTTCCAGTGAAATGAAGGGAATGTTGCAGGAGGCAAGCAGCTCTTCCTTATTCCAGTTGTCTTTGTGTTTCCTGCTCCGATGTGTCCTAGTTTTAAAAGGAGCCGGGAAGGACTTGGGTAGTGGGCGGGCAGGGATTGGGATGACATGTAGTTTAGGAAATGTGGATTAAAGTTACCTACTGTCTAACTCCCTTTTTTTTTAAGAATCCTAAGAAACTGGTCTCAAGGCCAGGCAAATCCAGTTCACCCAGTATTTGTTGCCATAGAAGTATCATTCTTCACGTCTTGACTCCTTACTTAATTTTGTGTGTACAACTTCTTGACATGTTTAATAAAAAAGGAAGAAAGATGTCCATGCCCTTTCTGTATTACTCCAGTCATTCCTTTGTCACTCAGATAGTAGTGCCAATTAGAAACAAGATTACCATTAGGCAAACTGAAGTGAACCCCTCGGGCAACAGATTTTGGGTATTATAAGGGCAGGAAATTGTTTTGTCATTGCTTGATTTCTCTTGAGCTCTTGAATAAATTGGCTTGTTTTGGTTGTAAAGAGGTTTAGTGGTGCGTTTGCTGTTCAGGCAGCAAAAATGTCTTAGTCCAAGCCTGGTTCTCAAACTCTGAAAAGAGAACTGTTCAAAGGTAACAGCTGCAAGTGGTGAGAAGTCAAGTCAGTGCAACCGTCTAAATCTAAATCATTATACCAACATTTTCAAAATGTATAGCTCCAGTCTCTCTAGAAGAAGAATAGTTAGTGTACCTCTTTCTGCACCATGGTTCCCATTACTGCATTGGCAAGGTGGAGTCCCCAGTGGCGCAATGAGGGCAGGACTATTGACTGAAAGGTCGGCGGTTCGAATCCGGGGAGCAGTGTGAGCTCCTGTCTGTCAGCTTTAGCTCCCCATGTGGGGACAGGAGAGAACCCTCCCACAGAATGGTAAAACATCAAACATCCGGGCGTCCCCTGGGCAAAGTCCTTGCAGATGGCCAATTCTCTCACACCAGAAGTGACTTGCAGTTTCTCAAGTCACTCCGGACATGAAAAAAAAAAATTGGCAAGGTATTCATGGTTAAACTACAGGGAGATTTAGGCACATCTTGAGTTGACCTTGTGTTGGAACATGCTCATCCTGCAGAACAGACCTCTGAAACTCTACACAGATGGACAGTAGGCTACAATCCTTCTACGCTCTTCCCCATATTTTCCCCATCCCACAAGGCAGCATTACTCTTGTGCACAGATTTTAATCTGTAAAAGCACTATAACATTTGAATTTGATGATATGATTTGGACAGACAGTAGAAACGGCCAAACACAAACACTGCAGTGGTGAGCAAGCATGTCCAGTTACAGCAAAAAGTGTTCACAAAACAAGAGTGGATCTGCACTCATGTCAGATAAGCTTTGTAGCCTTCACAAACAAGATAGGGTTCAAGAATTCCATTTTAGAGGCTGATTTATTTCTTTTCCTTTGTGACACACACACACACACACACACAGGGCCAGTACGAGTGGAGACCAGGATGTTTTAATGGCATACCACTAAAAACCAACACCTTTCCCTTGTCGGTGCCTCAGTATTGACTTTGGAGCCATCACAGCCGGATCCACTCTTCCTGTGCAGACACTTGGTTTGATCAGTACATTCTCCTCCATCCATAATGGAGCTTGCTCACCAAAGTTTTAATTATGTTTATTGAGGTGGCGAGAGTGTGCATGGACAGCATCCACAAAGGCCCCCACATGTTCTGGACTCATGTCAGGATAGAGACCGTGGCCCAGATTCGCAATATATCGCTGTGTGCCGAAGCCGTCCAACATCCTTTTCACCAGCTCCCCAATCTTCTCCTAACAAGAAACATAAGTTAGATGACAAGAAAGTTAAGGAAGGTTAGATCGTACTCCGCAACCACTACCTTTAGGCATGGGAACACTTCAGAAGCTCAATCCAGACATGGGTCCTTTTTGTCCTCAAAGTCATTGATAATTAGGAGGATCCCATGTGCATGGACATCTCCCATACACACCTTTTCCTAATTTGCCATGTCAAGCCACATGTAAAACAATGGGCTGGAACTACCCATACTTTTCATCCAACCTTATTTTGAATCTATGCTTTGGAAAAAGTCTGGTTTATGACTAAGCCCAGTTTGCCCAAGCTGAAAAAGTTCATCAGGCTCCTAACTGCAAAATCATCAATTTGTCATATCATATGCACTTGTATATAAAGGTACTTATCCTCAAATGCACTACAGGCAACAGCATTGCCAAGTGCTTTGCCAGTTTTGTTAACCTGCCACAGCTGGCAAAATGTACTGTAACTGTCCTTTGCTTTCACCATCCAATAGCACAGACAGCATTTATTGTAAAAGAGAGTGTTATGCGCCAGTTGCTTTACCTTTGGGGCATAAAGAGCACATGGGTCCAAATTCCCTTGTAAGGTAATATCCTTTCCTATACGTTGGCTGAAATAGAAAGAAGTACATGTATTAATAGAATTTATTTAATGGAATTCATTGCAACAATGTGTGCTGAAAGTAGCGAGGTCAGCTGATTTTACAGCAAGGAGCTAGAACAGCCAAACGTGGTTGCACACCTCTACTTACCAGGTGCTAAGGACAAACTGGGGACTCCCACCTCCAACCCATTTTTCCATATAGGTTCCAAAGATGATCTGGCTAATCCCAGTTAGAATGCAGATTTTATTATATTGGGTCCAGCTGATCATTTCCCTTCCGTAGTCTCTAGCCTTCCTTTGGCTTCTGAAGCCTGGGGCAGTCTGTCCTATCTACTATAAAGGCTCATTTTAACCAATCTTCCTGGGAAAGAAGGCATTCAAGGGTATTTCAAAACACCATTCTGTAGCACTGCCTCACTCCAACCTCTTTTTAAAAAAGGAGCATGTATCTATTTTCCCCAATGTCAGGTGAGTAGGGAATGTGGCTTTTCCTCCAGATCAGACATCCTCAAACTCTGACCCTCCAGCTGTTTGGGTCTCCAACTCCCAGAATTCCTGACCATTTAACAAGCTAAGAAAGGCTTCTGGGAGTTGGAGGCCCAAAAAACCGTAAGGCTGCAGTTTGAGAATGCCTACTCCAGATGCTGAATTGTTGCTCCCCTCACCATTCAATAGGTAAGATAGGTTAGACTAATGGAAATTGGGACTAAGGAACCTCTGGAAGCAGGCAGGTCTACCAGCTCTGTTCTAGGAAATACCCAATAAAGGAACTTTTTGCACCCACACCAGAATGGACCGAGCATAGTATCTGCTGCTACCACAGTGCCCTTTCATGTAGGCTCATGATTTTCCACTGCTTCTATGAATTGCAATAATGTGATTAATATATATTATGGGGAAAGTGAAGATGGGGCAAAAAGAAAGCTTGTTAGAAATGCTACAAACGGTAAGCTTGCATTCCCCAAAAGGATAGCTTCAGTTTCTCACCGAGCGTCCTCAGGACGGATTGTCCAGTCCAGACCAATCACATCATACCCAGATTGTGCCAAGTCCTCCAGTGCATAGTGTGCGTCCTTGGCAAAGATGATCTGGGAGGGAAGAAGGCATGGGTCAAGTTAGCAGAACAACACTGTGGGCAGGGCCATGCAGACAGGAGGCTACAGAAAATCAAATTCTCAGATTACACACACAATCAGAAAATGTATTTTCTGTGATTCTTAGAAAAGTGTGTCTCAAAAATGGGTAGCTATTTTTAAAAAGCTCTGTAATACACATCTCCATCACCATGAAAAATGGAGTGTTAGCAGGGATGGGCATAATGGCCCACGGGTGAGGAATGCTGGAAACCAAATTTGCAGTAGCAGAGCTAGGAACCATACTGGTGGGCCACATTTCAGAGCAGGATTTATAAAAGAGAACCCCACACACATTCCAAAATGTTGCAAAGCCAGACTGGATAGACCCTGAATTCACTGGGTCTGGGGACAGAACAAGCGCCACTCCCTGTTCCCCTGTTGGAAAATTATAAGGACAAACCCAGCCATACCAAAGAGCTTCCTGGTAAAAGGTGATGACTGTCGTGCCAAAAAAAAAAAAAAGCTTCCACAGCTATAAAAAGGGACACTTACACACACGTACAAAGGATTTCAGTTGGTGCAATCTGGGGAAAGGGATACAAAACAAGTATCCCATTTAATTCGAACCAGCCATGAATGCTTTACTACCAGGATGGAAATCATGTAACCATCAAGGCCATTGTTCATGGCCTGTACCCACCAGACCTCCCCCCTCCAAATTATAAAAATTGAAATCAAGAAAAGAATTGTGACTCTTGAAAGCCCTCTGGAGTGCTCAATCTCATTTTAAATAATAAAACACTAACTTCCCTTTATTATGACAAAAATGGAAGTGGATTTCTAGGCTGGTTGGGGTTTTTTCCCCCATTCCAAAAACTACCTGGAGGTATGAAATTGTCCACTTACTTTCTATAGGCTTGAGAAGTTGGGATTGCTCTGTTGTGTGGCTGCCTTCTAGTGGTAAAACAGAAGTAAAACAACTCTGTTTTGTTTTACTTTTGAAAGAGACTGGACATTGGGTCAAGAGTGGAGTTAGGAATTAAGAAATGGTGATAGCAGACACCTTTTAATGTGAACGTTAGCAGCTGGATCTCCTTCCCAGGAAGAGGACAATGACTGGACTTGTGCAGAGGCATGCATGCTTCTGGACGGTCAAACCCTAGCCAAAATCTTCATGTATTTTATGCTAGTGTAACTACAGTAGCTATGATACTGGAAGTGTCATGTGTGTGTTTATGCTAGTGTAACTAGTAGCTATTATACTGGAAATACGGTCTCTAAAGCTGTTCAAGAATGTATCTAGAATAATCTTATGCAACAGTTGATCCACATATCCCAAAGGCAGCAAATGGCCACAGCACTGCCCAATTAATTCAAATGGTTATCACTGTCTCCTATTTGGTGCCTATGGTTCCACACAATTATACTGGCAGAAATGTATGCTGTGTTGGCTTCAGTGAGTTAAGGAGGTATTTCCAGTTGCCAATGAGGTAGACTTAAAACAGTGAATTTTCATAGAAGGTTTTCCCCAGCCTGGCTGTTTTGGATGAATACTCTCTCCAGGCCTATGCAACGTAGCCAGTGATCCGGTGTAATCAAAGCTGTATCTTCAACCCCCTGGTTGTGGAAGGCTTCTTTAAGGTTAGCAGACCACTTCAGCCTTTTTGGATGGGGGTGTGATGGGGGTTTGCTAGAGTACCCAAGTCCTCATTTCTCACAGCATAAGCCTGGAAAATGCCAGAGTGCTCAGTTCCATCCCCATCTTATCCTCTGATGCTTGGCAGAATTAATGGCACCTAATATAATGTCCATGGACAGCTCCACACATGCAGGATAACACTACTAGTTAGTCATGATGACTCTACATTGTCTTCAAATTTCAGAAGTAATACACTTCTGCATAGCAATTGCTGGTAAGCTCAAGAAAGAAGATGTTGGTATTGTCATTTTTATAGTTCTTCCAAAGCCACATGTAGTTGGCCGCTGTAGCAACACAATACTAGTCTAGGTAAGATTTTGGTTTGCTCCAACACAGCTCTTCTTATACTCATTAATAATTCTCCATCCATCCTATCTATATTTCTTTTGGGAAGTGCATTTTAATGGCATCGTAGCCTAGTCTTTATGGGAAAACTGAATGGCCTGCCACAGTTTCAACTGTGCGATAATTATATTTAGGATGAAGTGAAAACAGTCCTTCCAGAGAGGGTGGTTAGAAGACCAACTGATGCCAGGCATCTCATGAAGATACCAAAGGGAATGGCTCTGTCTCTTACCAGAGGAACTACAGGCATGGCATTTTCATGCAGCTTAGTTTTCACTTGCTTGGCAATGGACCGGATATATAGGAGGCAAAACTCTGAAAACTGTTCTGGTCCCAGATGTCCAGCATGGGACTCAAAAAGCTGCAGGGCCTGCCAAGAGAAAAAAAGGAGTCAGACTCACAACCTTACCTCTAGGTAGTCCCTTCCACTACCATCCTACAAAGAAATAATTCATGCTTTCCAATGCCACCTTTCTTAGAAGAAGAAGAAAAGCTCGATAAAATGATACAGAAGCTTTCAACAGTAATGAATTCTACATTTAAATTGTCTTAGGCTGCCATCCTGAGCACACTTGCTTAGAAGTAAATTTGTTTTTTAAAACCCCACTGGAGCTTGATTTTGAATGAATATGACAACTATTTGAATATTACTTTGAAACCCTCCTTCTTACTGTCATCAGTTGTGGTATTTTTAATACAAGATCAACAATTTCTTTGATAAAATGGAAAATCATAGGAGTACTATGCTATCATGTGGCCTAAATATCCTGAATGCATCAAATCCTGTCTGATCTTTGAAGCTAAACAGGCTCAGCACTGGTTAGAACCTGGATGAGAGACTACCAATGAATACCAGGTGTGTAGGCTTTGTTTCAGAGGAAATAAGTGTGAAAACCACATCTGAATATTCCTTTTTTAAGAGGATTCTATGAAATTAATGGTCTTGCTGTAAGTCTGCAGACATGTGCCGTAACATGAAGACACGTATACACACACACACACACTATGGTAGGGGCACACTTAGGGTCTGTGAAAGTCCCCCACTCTTCACTTACTGGGAGCAGCCACTGTCAATCAGGAAACAGCCCACTGAGTGTTCCCACCCATTCCCTCACACAATCATCATCATCATCATCATCATCATCATCATCATCATCATCATCATCATCATCTATAGACTGCCCTATCTCCCTGAAGGGACTAAGGGCAGTTTCCAACCATATGGCAACCAATACCAAAAGAAAACCATACAAACAGTTTACATCAAAAAAGGCACATTAGACAATAAAAACAACCTAACTGCAAAGGCAAATAAAATAAAGATTAAAAATGAGAAAAGAATTTAAAAATGAAGTAAAAATATCATAAAATACAAAAACCCTGATAAAACATACTAAAATAATACACACATATATATAAAGCTGAGTAACACAAGTGATCTTTGCAAGGGAGAATTGTGAGGGGTCTAGCTCTTGGCTTTTGCACTGGAGATTCCTTTTTTTTTTCGTGTCAGGAGCAACTTGAGTCGCTTCTGGAGTGAGAGAATTGGCCGTCTGCAAGGACATTGCCCAGGGGACGCCCGGATGTTTTTGATGTTTTACCATCCTTGTGGGAGGCTTCTCTCATGTCCCCGCATGGAGCTGGAGCTGATAGAGGGAGCTCATCCGCACTCTCCCCGGGTGGGATTCGAACCTGGCAGCCTTCAGGTCAGCAACCCAACCTTCAAGTCAGTCCACTACGCCATCTGGGGGCTCCACTGGAGATTCCTCATAGTAGATGATTTGAGAATGTCAGCCAGCTGCTTTCCGACTGACATGGGAACAGACCCCCATCGATCACAGCAGCTGCTGCCAAGTGGGGATACAGGGTTGGCCAGGTGTCATGACCAGTAAACATATTAATGATTAATTATTCGAAAGAATAATATCTTAGTATCTATTGCCTGACAAACTTAAACTGTCTGTTTGTATTAGTACAGCAAAACTTTAGACTCACAGATGGAATAACTTTCCTCTCTCACTCACCTGAGCACCTGCAGCCACCTGTCCCACCAGGTAATCCGCAATTACATCAGCTAATAGTGTGAGCAGGCGATGGCTGGCTTCAGGATGACGGTACAGCCAGGCCTTGGCCTTGGCCATTGTGTTGGAGCCGCCACCTTCAATCATATAAGACATCAGTGTCCACTGGAAGGCAGATAAAAAGCAGGAAATGAAAGCAAATATGGATATGATGACTCAGTGCCCCTCCACACCCAAGCCACTCTCAAAATCAAGAACTTGGAAAGTTTATTTTTGAGACAACACTCTCCTTTGACCAGATAACATATTAATTGCAGAACCATGATTCTCAACCATGACAGAGTAGCAGGTTAAGAACGGAGAGTGGGACAAAACAATTAAACTGGAAAAGGACAGCACAACCCCCACCGATGATTTCAGCCACCCACATCTGGAAAATATGTCCTCTCTACGAATTTGCTAGGTCCTCCAGGTGATTCTATGGTATATCTGCTGGAAGTTAGCATATAGTCATCCTAGAGAACCTAACGAATTCCTAGAAGTTACTCATTTCAATAGGATCTGTTATCCACAGCTTCCTATTTATACAGTAAGATCAGGAATGTATGCACCCATGAATATAGAAATTGTATTATACAAAATATGCAAGTACACTGTGGCACTGTCCTCTCTGCAGGAGTGGCTCTCAATCTTTTAATGTTCAAAATATCTTGTGGATATGGTATTACAGGCATCCTCAAACTCCATCCCCCAGTTGTTTGGGCCTCCAACTCCCAGGATTCCTGAGCTTCTGGGAATTGGTGGCCCAAACATTGGAGGGCCGCAGTTTGAGAATGTCTGTGCTAGTAGGGCTTGGCTTCAACACAGTCAATCATGGCTTAGGTAAGATATGAAAGGAGGCTGTTGTAGTGTGAACAGCATATATCAAAATGCAGCGGCTTGTCTCTGATGGAATTCAGACAGGGTTTGAAGCTTAAGCCTGCAGGGTGTTGAGCTGACACAGACAGGATTCTGAACTAATAGAGACAGAGTTTTGGATTTGAGGCAGAAGGGAAAAGTACCTACGCTTTGAGAGAGATTAAAGAATAGAATAGTGGAGGTTATTATATTTTCCCACTGTGTTTGATAAAGCTATTGTTGTTACATTACACCTGTCTCTGCTTCTCTGGAGTCAAGCCACACTCACAAAAAGTAAAGAACCCACATAGCACAGCCCTAAATCCACATTTAAGGGGCTCAGGGTCCTTCCAAACAGGCCCTATATCCCAGGATCTGATCCCAGATTTTCTGCTTTAAACTGGAATATATGAATCCGCATTGCCATATAATCTGGGATAAACAGAAAACCTGGGTTCATATCCTGGGATATAGGGCCTGTCAGGAAGGACTCTCAGTAACCCAATTCAGCAAGAGAATAACGGGGGAAACAAGGTCAGGTGAGTGGCAGAATTCCTAGGGGATGGAGCGTTGGTGCCAGCCTGGGCAAAGAGAATTGTCCCACCTCTGGTGAGGTAACCATTAAAAACCACTTCCCTAAAGAGTCCATCCTCCTCTGCAGTTACAGATCAATCTAAGGCAGAATCCACTTTGCCTCAGGTAGCCTGCCTTCAGCACAGCAGCATCTACCAGGTGTTTATCAAGATTCAGAGGAATATACAGTTAGGCCCCTACATCTATGAGTTCTGCATCCATGGATTCAACCAACCACAGCTTGAAAATATTTTTTTTAAACTTTCCAAAAAGCTAACTTTAACTTTTCCATGCACCAAGAAATTTGCTGATGTCTAGGCATTCCCTGCTATAGCTTTCCAGCATTTCACAGATCCCTAGGCTCTCTCTAGCACTCCTTTGAGTAGCTATTTTAGACAAGGGGTGGTATTTAACTACACCATTGTATACAGCGGGACTTGAGCACCTATAGGTTTGGGTATCCACAAGGAGTCCTGGAATCAAGCCTTAGTGGATACCGAGGGCCCACTATATACATTTCCAAACAACTGGTACTTACTGGAGCGCCAGAGAAGCCAATCAGAGGCACCTTCCCTTCCAATCTGTGCCGCGTTAATGTGATGGCCTGGAAGACATAGCCTAGTTCTGCTGCCACATCCACTTTCTGGCGAAGCTTCAGCAGATCCTCCACACCCTTCAATGGCTCCGGGAAGGTGGGCCCTTTGCCAGGCACCATCACCACCTCCATGCCCAGCGCCTGGAAACAAAATATGATGCAACTACTTTTTCAGAATGTGTGACAAGTGTGGGGACGACTATCACCAAGGACTTGTAAAAGCAACACACTCCTCACTCCAGCATCTCTTACCTGAGGCACCACCAAGATGTCTGAGAAAATGATGGCAGCATCAAGAGGAAAACGACGCAAAGGCTGAAATAAAAGACAACACAACAATGAATATATGCAAAGCAGTGACTTTGTTAGTACTTGAACAGGGAAATACTAAGGAATACCAGGTGCAGTAGGCAGTATTTCAAAGGAAGGCAAATTGTAAACCACCTGAGTATTTTTTGCCTATGAATTGAAATTCTTAGGTTTGCCAAAGGTCAACAGATGACTTGTTTTACTTTTTTTTCAAGTCAAGTCATAAGTCATTAAAGTCAAAAACAGAGTAAGACAAATTTGTGGGAAAATAAAAGGCAGGTTGTAAAAAAGAATGTTTTAAAATAGTCTAAAGTAATGTTTATAGCTTTCCTGTCAGACAATGAACACCAGAAAAAATATTGACAGGTAGCATAACAAAGTGAGGGGAGACAGAAGGAAACATAGTATAAACACAATATTAAAAAGCAGGTGGAAGAAATCCTAAAGCTGTCAGCATTGTATAAAAATGCCTCACGGTCAATCAAAAAGGAAGATTAAGATATTAATAAACTTTTCAAAGAGTAAGACAACACTGTTTTGGAAAAAGATTAATAAACATTACTAAAACGGAAATATCTGAAATGATGTTTTAATTCAAGAACATTAATAAAATACATGTAAGCGTTCGAATAACAAAAGTGAGGAAATGTCAAAGGCGAAGAAGGGAATCTATCCAAAATGTATACACATTACAGCAGAATAAGAAAGTGAAGAATGAAAGGAAAGCATGCTGCACAGATGTGCCTTCTTTGAGTAGAAGCAAACAGCAGTGTGGAAGATCAGTGAATCTGGGTGTGTATTTACACTTAGAATTAATGCAGTTTGACACCACGTTAACTGAGAGTTGTAATTTTACAAGGTCTTTAGCTTTCTCTATCAAAGAGTGCTGGTGCCTCACCAAAGTACTATTCCCAGAATTCCATAGCATTGAGCCATGGCTGTTAAAGTGTCAAACTGCATTAATTCTACAGTGTAGCCTGGGTTTTATGCCTTTCTGTGTTTATTACATACACACTCAATCAAGAACCAATTGGCCCAGTTGTCATAATTATGACCAGCTCTCTATTGCCTGAATAATGTCCGAAGAATGGAATAAATATGGAAATGCAGTGACATCCCCCATTCCCTTTTAAAATAAAGGGAAAAAGTTGTTGTTTCATTTAATTCTCCATACAATTTTTTCTCCCTATGCCTAGCCTTAGGTTATTCTTGTGATACATTCTTGTGATATCCTTTTAATCCCATTTAATAATTTTCAGTGGCACTGCAATTTAACTTGCAGTTCAAATGTACAGGCTGGTGTTGGAAACAGATCGAAACACTTGCAATGTGTGTTTCTTAACACTGAATATTTGTGGAAAAGATACACAATAAGCACATTTATCTAAAGTATGCATCCTGAACTTCTATCTCTACCCAAGGATAATTCTAGCACAATTTTCCCAAGGGTGATGGAATACATGTGTTCTTCTTCTCCCATCCACAATATTTATTCACAGGACATACCTATCTCCAGACATTGGATGCACAGCAGAAATCATTCTTATGTCTAACAGACACATGTGGACAAATATACTATCCTGCTCACCTGCAAAGTGAGTTCACAACATGTCTCTGGTGACCGACAAGTCGCAAAGAAATCCTGAGCAGCTCGGGTTTCACGGAACTCTGCAAAAAGGCCAGAAAGTTGAGAGAAGGGTGGAAGGAATGTCCCTCAAAGGCCATTAAATCCTATAGGAGAAGGGCCTCGAAGACAGGAAAAAGCTAGCTAGGTCAGTAACAGACATCTCATAAGAGAAGCATCCAAAAGCATAGGACCATAATTCTTCATGTTTCTCTCTTCCTGCATCTGCACTGAAGAAAACCAACCTGTGATTTAAAGATTATAATAAAGTCCTTGATTTGTAGATCATGGTCGTCTTGATGCATAACTTATATTCAGGCCAAGAGATTGCCATTAGGACAGAATATGAAGAAAATTAATGGTTTCCGATGGGCAAGGGGGACCAGCAAGTCTGCATTACGTCATCCTATCTGTTTAATTTGTACACTGAAGATATCATAAGTAAAGTGGGATGAGACTTGAAATAAGAAGACATGAAATCTGGAGGAAATAACATTAACAACCTAAGATAATGCTGCTACCAGAAAATTGCAAACATTTGGAATTACTACTGAAAAAGGTTCAGACAAAAGAGCAAAGGCAGGTTTGCAACTGAACATTAAGAAAACTGAAAATAGTCACTACATATTATTTATATCATTTTAAAATAGATAATGAAAACATTGAAATAGTTTCAAGGTTTTTCATTTCTTTCGTTGTGAACGCTGGACAGTGAAGAAAGCTGATAAGAAGAAAATCAACTCATTTGAAATGCAGTACATGAGAAGAGTTGTATGGATAGTGTGGCGTGCCAAAAGGCAAATAAATTAGTCCTAGATCAAATCAAGCCTAAAGCTAAGAAGTCAAGGTAACTAAATTGAGATTGTCGTGCTTGGGACATATCATGAAAAGATATGATTCACTAGAAAAGATAATAATGATTGATAAGGTAGAAGGCTGTAGGAACTGAGGAAGACTGTATTCCAGATGGATGGACTCAGTCAAGAAGTCACAGCCCTGCAAGGTCTGAGCATGGCTGAGGATGATAGAGGGGTCACTATAAATCAAAGTCAACTTGTTGACTGTTAACAACAATGAGTCTTCTGGGTTGCTGTGAGTTTTCCAGGCTGTACAGCCATGCTCCAGAAGACAATTTCATCAGAAAGGAGGAAATCATGAAAATAAACAAAATCTGGCAACCTGTATTTAAGAACTCTAAAATCAGGACAGTAAATAAAGCACAACACTAAGAAAGAGACAGGAAACAATCATGACCAGCTAACACCTCCCAACAAATGATTCCCCCAGGCAGGAAGGAGCCCGGCTTTGAAGCTGCAAGCCTTTTTAATTCTAATCAAGGTGGCCAATTGAAACATTCACACCTGCCTCAAAGAGACAAGAGTTCTTTCTCCCACCCTGGACCTTCCACAGATATATAAATCCCACTTGCCTAGTTTCCAACAGATCTCACAACCTGAGGATGCCTGCCATAGATGTGGGTGAAGCTTCAGGAGAGAATGCTTCTGGAACATGGCCATACAGCCTGGAAAACTCACAGCAACCCAATGATCCCGGCCATGAAGGCCTTCGACAACACAATGACTTTTCTTATGTTCTAATACTTTCCAGATAGATTTTAAATTTCTTCCATACTCATTCTGAGGTCAAATAATAAGAGTGAACAATGTATTTCTAGGTTCTTCCTTAGGTTCTGACTTGAGGATATACTTCTCCTTCCTCACAAGTAATTTTCTGAAAAATTTCATCACAAGTTTTATGGTCAATGCACCTCACTGGGACAAATAATGCCATGAACAAGCAGGTCACTGCCTAAGATCAGAAGGAATAGCTTTTTAGAGACTGTTGGACTTTAGATCCCATCAGCCAGAGCCAGCATGGTCAGAGGACCACAGGTTTCTTGTTCCTTCCTCAAACTCTAGTCACCCAATAATTTCACTTACCTGGGAGGTACCTTCCTGCCTGTCTCATGCACCAAACCGGGGTGTATTCTGTCTCTTCCCCCTGTGCTGCACGGAGGAAAGTATCATTCTTAAGTACGGGGAATCCTGTGGGTCTAATTAAGAAAAGTAGAGAGTTAGCACAAAGAGGATGAGGAAGAACCATGGCATGCAACCGAATTAAACAAAGCAATTGCTCGTTTGAACAGATTGTTTTCACATTCCTGTCCTTCCACAACACTAAGCAAAGCAGGCCAAAATATTGGTTCCTACTACAGGCAATCCTTGAGTTAAAAACATCTGACTTACATAGGACTCATAATTAAGAACAGGGGTGAAACAACAGGAAGTGAGAGAAATCTACCCATCGGAAGGGAAATTCACTCTTGAAAGAGTTATCCTGGAGAAAAGGGGTTTCCACAATAAGCCACATCGTTCAAAATCCAATTGACACAGGAGGTGAAATCTTCCAAACAGAGGTACAGATAGCAAAACAACACCACAGGAGTGTTAACACTTCCCTATGCTACCCAAAGCTTAAAGAGAGTGTGGGTGTGTTTGTATGTGTGTGTGTGTGTGTGTGTGTGTGTGTGTGTGTGTATATATATATATATATACACACACATACACACACACATACATACACACACACACACACACACTAGCTGTGCCCGGCCACGCGTTGCTGTGGCGAAGTATGGTGGTATGGGAAATAAAATATTGAGGAATTGGTGGTAGTTAAGGTAAAGGGTCCCCTGGGCTGAGTGGGTTGCTAGGAGACCAAGTGAGTGGAGCTTAGCTTTCTAACTGGCAGCAATTGGATAAAAACAATTATTCCTCTCCCTCTAATTAGGACTTTATTTTTCTTTTCTTTTTGTTGTATCAACCTAGAGGCATGGATGAGGGGTTGTGCTGTCAATTTTCAAGGTTGTGGGGTGTTTACTTTTGTTGTTTTGTCCGCTGCCGTGATGCCATCACTCTTTTATATATAGATAGATAGATTGGAGTTACACTTAAAAATGTACCTTCAACTTATGAACAAGCCTACAGAACTGATCTTGTTCATAACTTGGGAATTGCCTGCATCTGTTTCTGTGGGTGTATCTACACTGTAGAATCAATACAGCTAGACCCCACTTGAACTGCCATGGTCCAATGCTATGGAAGTCTGGGACTTGTAGTTTTACATGGCTTTTAGCCTTCTCTGCCCAAGAGTGCTGGAGCTCGCTCTAAGATCTTCCGGGGAAGCCCTCCTCTCACTCCCACTGCTGTCACAAGCACGGTTGGTGGGGACGAGGGAGAGGGCCTTCTTGGTGGTGGCTCCCCGGCTCTGGAATGCCTTTCCCAGAGAGATCAGACAAGCCCCTACTTTATCCTCATTTTGTAAGGACCTGAAAACCTGGTGGTTTCAGCAGATCTTCAAGTAGAGCTCCCTTAGGCCTGCCGGCTATGCTCTTGCTTAGCACTTTACCCACTTCCCTACCCACTATGTATTGTAGCATTTGACACACCTAACACTTTATACCCAGCCTGTTCACCGAACCCTGATCACAATGTCTGGGTTTTGATTGAGTTTTGTTTCTGGTTTTAATCCTTGTTATATGACTATATGTCTTTATATCTATTTTGGTATTCTGTTTTAATTGCTGTATGGTTTTTAACTTGCTGTATGTTTTCTGTTGTATTCGAAACCGTTCTGAGTCCCTTGAGGAGAGAGGGCAGTATATAAATAAATTATTATTATTATTATTATTATTACTATTATTATTATTATTATTATTATTATTATTATTATTATCGTCATCAAACTATAACTCTCAAAAGCCAATAACATTAAGCCATGGGTGATACTCAAGTACTTTTTATGATTTTCAAAATTAATCCCTGCTTTTTTGATGATCTTTATATTAATATCTGCTTTTACTCCTAGACCATGCATTCTGCATATGATACCGGTGGCGCAACTAGTTAAACCCTTGTGCCAGAAGGACTGATCACCAACAGGTCGGTGGTTCAAATCCAGGGAGAGTGGGTGAATTCCCTTGATCAGCTCCAGCTCCCCATGCGGGGACATGAGAGAAACCTCCCACAAAGATGGTAATACATCAAACATCCTTACAGATGGCCAATTCTCTCACACCAAAAGGGACTTGCAATTTCTGAAGTCACTCCTGACACACACAAAAAACCCCATTCACTGGCCACTAGGGTTGCAACTACACTATAGAATTAATGCAGTTTGATACTATTTTAACTTGGATCAATGATATGGAATCTTGGAAGTTATGGTTTTACAATTTATTTCGCCTTTTCTGCCAAAGAGTGCTGGTGCTTCACCAAACTACAACTCCCAGGATTCCTTAGGACTGAGCCATGACAGTTAAAGTAGTGTAAACCTGCATTAATTCTACAGTGTAGATACACCCAATGTCACATACAAAGTAGTTCAAAGTTTTGTCTTAGGACAAACCACTCTTCTATTTGTACAAGAATAAAGAGTCTTTCGACTGAAAGCAGTATTTTCTCCACAAATATCGAATGGATGATGACCGAAAGAAGGGGCAGTTCATCCATAACATTATTCAGTATAATTAGAACCTGTCAAAAATTATGATATTTATTTACCTATGGTTTCCATTCTTGTCTGAATGACACATTGTGCTTTGCTAAAGGTAAAGACTGCTTAGCTTTTCCATATTTTCTTTTTAAAAAATGGGCCAGGAGAACCCACAGAGGCCCAACCCATGAATGGTCACTGATATGAAATTATCAGTAAAAAAACAGAACAGTTTCCTTGCATGATTATAGGACAACAAAGCGCTCTTTGGGTTCCTTGAGGAAGGGGAGAGGCCAGAAGGTTGCAGTATTTGCAATCTAAGTAAATTATTAAATATTTGATCCTGTAGTTCTTGGGTTTTTTCATGCTTAGGTGGATTTTTTTAAATCCCAAAACATACCAGGATAGTCTCTTCTGTTTCGTTTCTTTACAATGGCGGTTAAAGTGGTGTCAAACTGCATCAATTCGACAATGCAAATGCACCCTTGGTGGAGACCCCTGGGAAACTCTGCATAGCACCATATCAAGTATTTGTTATCTCTCTCAGGCCTGCTTACAGTGACTATCATTGTAGAAGAAATGTATTGGTGCAAGTAAAATAAACTCAAGGAGCTTAAAGTGCTAAAAACAGTGCACGGCCACTATCACGACAGTTTCACCGGGCTGAATTTACTCCCAGGGAAGTGGACATGAGATTTCAGCCAAATAGTCTGTAATTTAGACATGATCCTTCAAAGTCCTTATGCAATTCCCGCCAAATAGAAAGTCTATCCAACTCCTGTTGTGACCTATCTGCATGCTTCCACTCCTATATACTGTACGTCTCTTCTGCCTTTAATAGCATGCGGTAACAATGCACAAGTGGACAAAAAAAAAAGCGAGAGAGATTAATATGACTACTTTTATATGTTCACAAACAGAAAGTACACAGAGTTGCTGTGAGTTTTTTGGACTGCATGACAATGTTCCAGAAGCATTCTCTCCTGGTGTTTCACCCATATCTACGGCAGGCATCCACAGAGGTTGTGAGGTCTGTTAGAAACTAGGCAAGTGGGGTTTATATATCTGTGGCATGTTCAGGGTGGGAGAAAGAACTCTTGTCTTTTGGAGGCATGTGTGAATGTTGCAACTGGCCACCTTGATTAAAATTGAATGGCCTCGCAGCTTCAAAGCCTGGCTGCTTCCTGCTTGGGGAAATCCTTTGTGGGGAGGTGATTAGCTGGCCCTGATTGTTTCCTGTCTGGAATTGCCCTGTTTTCAGAGTGTTGTTCTTTGTTTACTGTCCTGATTTTAGAGGGTTTTTTTAAAAATACGGGTAGCCAAACAAAGTAAACAAAGATAATATAAAATGCTATCCCTTATATAAAATGGAAAAACCAAGATTTGCTAAAGACTTTGTCAAAGTACAGCTCCCATGCCAGTTAAAGTGGAGTCAAGCTGCATTCATTCTGCAGCGCAGATGCACCCACTGCCCCCTCTCTCCCGCTTCCTGCCCAGGGCTGCTACTCACGCAATCGGCCCGTTCTTCTCCATTCTCTCCGTCCCTCTCCTGCCAGGGCAGTGGCTCCGCCCCCAACAGGGAGGGAGGGAGGGAAACTCCGCTAGCCCCGCCCCTTTTCCGGGTTCCTTCCCGGTCTCTTCTGATTGGTCCTTGGAAGGCCCACCCCGCTCTCCCACTTTGCGTGGAGGAAACCGAAAGGCATTACCGTAGTGCACGTTGTAGCGAACCTTTCGAGAAAGAGAAGGTGTATGGCCAAAAGAAAGAGATCTGGCAAGTGTAACAACCACCACTACGCAGAGAAACCATTGAAATCCACAAGCATGTGAACAATTTCAACAGAAAGGAGGAAAACATTAAAATGAACAAATTCTGGCTATCAGTATTGAAAAAACCTCTAAAATCAGAACGGTAAATAAGGAACAACACGCTGAAAACAGGGGAATTCCAGGCATGAATCAATCAGGGCAAGCTAGCACCTCCCAACAAAGGAATCCCCCAGGCAGGAAACAGCCAGGCTTTGAAGCTGCGAGGCCATTCAATTTTAATCAAGGTGGCCAATTGGAACATTCACACTGGCCTCCAAAAGACCAGAGTTCTTTCTCCCACCCTGGACTTTCCACAGATAGATAAACCTCCCTTGCCTAGTTTCCAATAGGCCTCACAACCTCTGAGGATGCCTGCCATAGATGTGGGTGAAATGTCAGGAGAGAATGCTTCTGGAACATGGCCATACAGCCCAGAAAACTCACAGCAACCCAGTGATTCTGGCCATTAAAGCCTTCAACAACACAGATCTGGTAAGATGTAGGGCCATTTTGCTGGGACTTGAAGAAAAGCCATCAAGGCTATACTGTAGAGAAATATAAAGCCATCAAGGCTATACGCCTAGAAATATAAAGTCTGTCACTGCCTCCACGTTTTCTCCCTCTATTTGCCAGTTATCAACCAGTCTGGTTGTGATAATCTTGGGGTTTTTTTTAAATGTTTAACTGCAGCCCTGTTTTTGCGCTTTCTTCTTTCACCTTGGTGATAAGGCTCCTCAGCTCTTCCTCACTTTTAGCCATCAGAGTAGTATCATCTGCGTATCTAAGGTTGTTAATGTTTCTTCCAGAAATTTTAACTCCAGCCTTGGATTCGTCAAGCCCCTCACATTGCATGATGTGTTCTGCGTACAAGTTGAATAGGGAGGGTGAATGTATGCAGCCCTGCCGCACTCCTTTCCCAATCTTGAACCAGTCTGTTGTTCCGTGGTCTTTTCTTACTGTTGCTACTTGGTCGTTATACAAATTCCTCAGGAGACAGACAAGGTGACTTGGTATCCCCATACCACCAAGAACATGCCATAATTTATCATGATCCACACAATCAAAGGCTTTAGAATAGTCAATAAAACAAAAATACTGTAGATGTTTTCTGAAACTCCCTGGTGTCCTCCATTATCCAGCGGATATTGGCAATTTGGTCTCTTGTTCCTTTGCCTTTTCTAAACTCAGCTTGTACAACTGGCAATTCTTGCTCCATGTGTTGCTGGAGTTTGCCTTGCGGGATCTTGAGCATTACCTTATTGGCATGGAAGATAAGTGCCACTGTACGAAAGTTTGAGCATTCTTTCTTTCTTTATTTGCAGTATTTATATTTTGCCCTTCTCACCCCGAAGGGGACTCAGGGCGGATCACAATGCACATATAAGGCAAACAGGGCCGTAGCCAGAAAAAAATTTCGGGAGGGGTTTTGAAAATTTGGGGGGGGGGGGTTGAACCCCTAGCACACCCCTCCCCTCCCCGCTACAAACCTGTCAATATCTGCTTGAGACAGTGCCTGGAGGGACTCTTAATGTTTTGCGTCTCATAGACTAGCATGAGGATTTGGTTAACCAGTTAAAATTCATGAGTAAACCAGGTTTTTTTATAACCTGAAGAATTTCGGGGGGGGGGGGTTGAACCCCTAACCCCCCCCCCTCGCTACAGGCCTGAAACATTCAATGCCATAACATAGAACAGAGACACAGACAGACGCAGGCATGAGCAGGCCTCGAACTCATAACCTCTTGGTCAGAGTGATTTGTTGCAGCTGGCCTGCACTTTATCATTTCCCTTTTGGGTATGGGGATATACATTGATATTTTTTCCAATCTGACAGCCATTCTTGTGTTTTCCATATTTGCTGGCATATGGCATGCATCCTCTTTCAAGATTTTAAACAGTTCAGCTGGGATCCCGTCATTTCCTGCTGCCTTGTTATTAGCAATGCTTCTTCAGGCCCATTCAACCTTACTCCTTGGGATGTCTGGTTCTAATTCCCTCACCACACCGTCAATGCTGTCCTCGATATTATTGCCTTTCCCATACAGATCTTCGGTATAGTCTTACCACCTTCTCTTGATCTCTTCAGCTTCTGTTAGGTCCTTGCCATCTTTGGTTATGGGATTCACCCACAGAGATATATTAGGACTAAAAAGATCAGGCATGGGCAAACTTGGGCCCTCCGGGTGTTTTGGACTTCAACTCCCATAATTCCTAACAGCCTACCGGCTGTTAGGAATTATGGGAGTTGAAGTCCAAAACACTCGGAGGGCCCAAGTTTGCCCATGCCTGATCTAGATTTTAGAAGATCCCAGGTGGACCTGTGGTGAGAACCACGTTTATGTGCAGGCAGGGAGTGTGCAAGATAATAAGGGAGGAGCAGGCCAGTGTTGTTATCAGCTTTGGGCACTTCTGCGTGTCTGCCGCGCGGATAGAGGGTGCTTTACGGTAGCCTGCGAAGCTTGCGGGCGGGCGCTTCGATGAGGAAGCCCCGGCGCCTTTCGCCCTGGCGGAAGTGGCCCAGAGGGAGCCGCCTTGGAGCCTGCTGCTGCTGCTGCCGCGGCAATGCTGCCGCCCCCGGGGGGCGAGTCTCCGCACCAGCTGCTGGGCCGGCTGCGCTTCCTGAGCGAGGCGGTGGAGTGCCTTCGCCGGGCGGAGCCGCTCCCGGCCGCGCTGTGCTTCGTGCCCCGGGAGGTGCAGTACAAGCTCTGCAAGGACGCCAGCGGGCCGGGCCTGTCCGCGGCGCTGAGCCGGAGTCTGCTCTCCGTCTGGGAGAGCCCCGGCGGCGGCAAGAATGGCGGAAAGGCCGGCGGCAAGGCCGGGAAGGCGCGGGGCGCCGTGGAGCTGCGTAAGGGCTCCTGCCTCCGGGCCAGCGGCGAAGAGCACTGCAACGGGCAGGGCCTGTGGGTGAAGCTCACCAGGGTGAGTGAGTGACGGAGGGAGGGAGTGTGTGTCCGGGGGGGAAGGAAGTAGGAATGCGCTCTGCACAAGCTCAGAGGCGCCTGGGACTTGGGTGACTCTATGCTGGAGAACGGGTGCCCCTTCAAAACCTACCTTGATTGCTGATTCACTAGCATTTCCTGAAGGAAATTTGCACATGCTCAGAGGCATTTGTGTACCACCATAAGTGCGTCTGTGTTGTAGAATGAACGCAGCCTGACACCACTTCCATTGCTGATTCACTAGCATTTCCTGAAGGAGGTAGGAATGCACTTTGCACATGCTCAGAGGCATTTGTGTACCACCTTAAGTTCATCTGTGCTTCAAAATGAAGGCAGCCTGATATCACTTCGATTGCTGATTCATAAGCATTCCCTGAATGAAGTAGGAATGCACTTTGCACATGCTCAGAGGCATTTATTTACCACCTTGAGTGTGTCTGTGTTGTAAAATGAACCCAGCCTGACACCACTTCCATTGCTGATTCACAAGCATTTCCTGAACGAAGTAGGAACACATTTTGCATATGCTCAAAGTCATTTGTGTGCCACCTTAAGTGCGTCTGTGTTGTAGAATGAACGCAGCCTGACACCACTTCCATTGCTGATTCACTAGCATTTCCTGAAGGAGGTAGGAATGCACTTTGCACATGCTCAGAGGCATTTGTGTACCACCTTAAGTTCATCTGTGCTGCAGAATGAACGCAGCCTGACACCACTTCAATTGCTGATTCATAAGCATTCCCTGAACGAAGTAGGAATGCACTTTGCACATGCTCAGAGGCATTTGTGTACCACCTTGAGTGCATCTTGTTATGGGTTGATGATGTGTGCAGAACAGCAGAAGCTTCGTCCTTTTGTATTTTTATATGAGCAACACAAGTAGAAGAAGAAAAACATAATTTTAACTCTTATGCAACAGAGTTCAAAAAAACCAGTAACTTCAAACACAAACTTGCAGTATTGCATTCATGCAGTCACAGTCCCTCTGGAGTAGCACACTCACGTATAGTCCTTGCATTTAACTCATGCAATTCTTCCCACAGAAGATATATCTCTTCCAGTCTTCCTTTCTTGGACATGGAGATAAGCAGAGAAGATAAACTTGCCTACATCAAATAGGCAGCAAGCCAGGACCTAAACTCAGGAGCAAACATTCAGTAAGCTCAAAGTTGAATGACAGACACTTCCCAGTTATTCTCCTTTGGGAGTGGCCCAAACTTGCTGATCTTTATTATCCCATTCATCCTGTGTATTGTAATTAACCAGGGTGAGTCCTTTTCTCTTAACACACACACACACACACACACACACACACACCCAGTAGAGAGTACTGGTGCGTCACTAAACGACAACTCCCAGAAATCCATAGCTTTGAGCCACGACAGTTCAAATAGTGTCAAACTGCATTCGTTCTAAAGTGTTGATGCACCTATTGAGTGTTCGATGATATTGAGGAGCTGGAAGGTGACCAGAGAAGGGCCACCAAAATGGTCAAAGGTCTGGAAATTATGAATACCTATAAAGGGACTGGGTATGTTTAACTTAGAGTTGAGGGTGGATATGATAGGTGGAAAGGGTGCCATATTGAGAAGGTAGGCTTGTTTTCTACTGCTCTGTGGACTAGGACACACTGGAGCAATGGATTCAAATTTCAGGAAAAGAGATTCCACCTGAATATTAGGAAGAATTTCTTGATGGTGAGAGCTGTTTAGCAATGCAATATGCTATCTTGGAGCGTGGTGAAGTCTCCTCCGGAGGTTTTTAAGCAGAGGTCATCTGTTGGGAGTGATTTGACTGTGTGTTTCTACATTTCGGGGGGTTGGACTAGATGGCCCTTAGGGTCTCTTCCAACTCTAGGATTCTATACAGGTTGGACCCTAGCTCCAAGTATACTATAAATAAAAACAGAGGAAGTAAGGGAGACAAAGTGTATGCGATAGGACTAAACCCAGCTATCCATTTACCATATTTTGTTTGAAGCTATGGTCTGCATATCCATTTAATGTGTGGCAATCCGGTGTGGTGTAGTGGTTTGAGCATTGGACTATGACTCTGGAGAGCAGGGTTCAACCTAGTAGGTACTTTTGGAAAATCACATTCTCAGCCTCAGAGGAAGGCAAAGGCAGCCCCCTTCTGAAAAAGAAATATTGGCAAGTAAACCCCATAATAGGTTCACTTTAGGGTTGCCATAAGTCAGAAACGACTTGGAAGGCACATGACAGAGTGAAAATCTAGTACCCCTACGTTTAGGACATTGACTATGATACAGATATGCATACTGCTTTTGGTCTGGATTATCATTGTTTTGTTCCTATATATGTGCTGCTATGGGTCAGAAATGTTTACTTGTGTTTGGATCCAGATCTAGGGACCTGATAGAAGCAGAAGGATCACTAAGGAATACAAGATAATGTAGATAAATCAGTGCTACTCAAAGTAGCTGAGGGAGCCATAGTGGCACAGTCGGTTAAACCCTTGTGCCAGCTGAACTGCTGACCTGAAGGTTGGGTTGCTGACCTGAAGCTTGTCGGTTTGAATCCACAAGACGGGGTAAGCTCCTATTTGTCAGCACTAGCTTGCAGGAACATGAAAGAAGCCTCCTAGCTAACACATCCCAGCATCCCCTGGGCAACATCTCTGTAGACAGACAATTCTTTCATACCAGAAATGACTTGCAGTATGTTCTCAAGTCACTTCTGACACGATAAAAAATCCTCAAAGTAGCTGTTCATAAACCAGTGCTGGTCGCTGAGCTATTGTTTGATAGCCCACAGCAAGTTTCCATGAAAGAAAGAAATATTTGTTGTCACAAATAAGGTGCCAGTCCATATCTTACGCCGTAGTTATCCCCAGAAATATTTTGTTGTATTTCTGATGATGCTTGTTCTACAAAGCTCAGGCTTCATACCAACCACCTGACTTGTGTTCTCTCTTTGTAGGAGCAGCTTGAGGAATATAAAACTGGCTGTGACCTGGAGGAAGGCTGGATCCTCATGTGCAAACATGCCGATGGTGGAGATAGACTGGTGCCAGTAGAATCTACAGAGAGAATTCAGCGACAGCAGCAGCTTTTTGGAATAGACTATAAACCCGTGATCAGGTATAAGACATCAAGCCTTTGGGTGGGTTTTAGGAGGACCATTGGGTGTGAAGGTGTAAGCAATAAATCTGCGATATGTTCTTGTTACAAAATATTAGGCTTATTTTGCTAGTAGTACATCAACAAGAAGCATTCTGCCTTTGCTCATTTCTTTTTTCTTGATTTGATTCCTTTTGGAACCAGTGCACTATATGTTCTCAAAGAAAAATATTTGCCATTAATGGAGATCTTTGAGAGGTTTCAAATGGAGGTGTTTTCTAAAGAACACATACAATCACACCCCTTAGTCATGTGCCTTTTGCTTTCTATTTACTGCTTCTTGTTTCCTTGGTGTATGTTATTGTTTCCTTCTGTATTAGTTAGTTCAGGATTATGCAAACACCATGGTGGCTTTATAGTGGAATGTAGGAAATTAGGCAATACCTGTATGGTGAAAACATGAAACCGATTCAGAGTGAAATTAGGACGTATCACTATTACTCTGGTGTAATGCTATCACATTGTGAACACTTGCTTTTATTCAGACTTCACTTCCAAAACTGATGGATCTATTTTTCACAGATGTATATGGAGTGTTGTGTGGTTTCCGGGCTGTATGGCCATGTTCTAGCAGCATTTTCTCCTGATGTTTCGCCTGCATCTGTGACTGGCATCTTCAGTGCAATTAATTTCTTGTTCTGCGTAGTATATTTTAAACTTGTTTGTTTGTTTGCTGGAAGAACAGCAAAAATAATTATGACAAGGATTATAAATATTATGATTCTCAATGGTCTGAAATTGTTACATATTATCCCTGAGATATCATCTCACATACTATGTTCTTGTCTCAGGTGCAGCTATTGCCATTACAGCTTTTTTTCTATTTCTGTTTATCTTAATAGGTGTTAAAGCTTGTTAAAGTTGCCTTTTTTTAATTCCAGATGGGAGCAAGTGGTGGATGTAACGTATTCCCTTCGTCTTGGGGCAAAGCCAAAAATCATGGACCCAGATGCAGCTGCTGTAGAGAGACTCCGGTAATTTGAGGCTCTAGAATAAGGAAGGACTTGTTGTTTGGGATAGCTCTTCAACTGACAGAGTTTACCTGCAGCACTGACCATACTTGTCCATATTCTCCAAAAGTGCGGCCAGATTTTGGTTGATTGGAGGCTGAATTCCATTGGCAGTGGTGCTAAAAGAAGGGGTGGAAAATATTATTTGGAGGGTATATCTCAGTGGTTCCCAAACTTATTTGGCCTACCGCCCCCTTCCCAGGAAAAATATTACTCAGTGCCCCCTGGAAAGGGGGGCGTGGCTTAGAGGGGTGGGCATAGCTCCTGTTCAAGAGGGCGGGGCTGAGCCTCTCCCCTAGTCCAAGATGCAGGGTTGGGAGGGGGAAGTGGGCGGGGCCACAAATGGGCGGCAGGGGCTGGGATGAGTGGAGTTATGAGCTCTGAAGCAGGGCGGTGCCTGCCAGGACACAGGGGGCAGGGCTAGAGGAGGGGCGGGATCTCTTCCCAAGTGCCCAATGGGGCTGGACCTCTATACTGCGCCCCCGGGGAGCTATGCAGAGGTTCTTGGGAAGAGGCTCTGCCCCCACTCCCAGCCCCCCTTTAGTCCTCTCTCTCAGGAGAGAGGTATAGAGGCGCCGCCCTGTCTCGGGCTCTTGGAAGGAGGCCCCGCCCCCTTCCCTAGTTCCGCCCTCTGTGTCCCAACAAGCGCCTCAGGAGAGGTATAGAGGCTCAGCTCTGTCTTGGGCTCTTGGGAAGAAGCCACGGCCACTCCTCTAGCTCCGCCCCTCCCCTGGCCCCGCCCCCGTGTCCTAATAGGTGCCATCACCACCCCCCTGGATCGCTGCAGCACCCACCAGGGGGTGGTAACGCCCGCTTTGGGAATCACTGATATATCTGCTCTTGTTAAGTAAAAAACATTGCTGCAGATTAAAGGGTAAATAAATGACAGTTTATGTCAACTAACTCCTTGCTTCTCATTCTGTACCGTTAATCCTAATCATTTTGCTTGTTAGGTTTGTTCCCCCCACATGGAGCTATGAGTGTGATGAAGACCTGGTGCATTTCCTTCATGACCACATTGGAAAGGAGGATGAGAATCTGGGCAGCGTCAAGCAATATGTGGACAGTATTGATGTCTCCTCCTACACGGTATGGTGTTAATGTGGGCTGTGTTCTTTTGTGTCGGGACCTGTTGTAGACAAGCACACCTAGCTGTGGTTAGATTGATTACAATAGAATCCCATTATTTCCCAGCTTAAGCTTTTTTATATTGTTTACTGAAGATGTACTGTTGCAATCCAGCAACCTTATTGCAATCCAGCAACTGTTGCAATCCATAGACTTTATTAACAGAGGCATGCCTATATTGTAACAAAATGAATAGAACACTGACAGGGAAGTTTTTCCTATTTCAAGGTTTATGTTCTCTTGGTGGTAGTTTTTTGGGGATAGTGGCATGCTGGTACCAGGAGAGACAGAAGCTGGTGGTGAAAATCCAGTATCAAAAATAAGTTCAGCCCTTTTTTTCTCCCCACTTTTTCCTCTTCAAATGGTGGGCTCCTAGTGAAAGAATGAACACCTTGCCAAAGTTCTGGACTATTCACTTGCAGAGAGTGCTTTTGAATTGAGGCCAAGGGCTGCAAATTGTCTATCCTTATATAAGTGAGCTTACATTTCGTGTGGAGATTTTGTTTTGTTTCTTATGCTATTAATCTCTGACAAGGAATGGAAAGGGTACAATGTGCCCCTAAAGCCAGAAATCTTATTACAATGTTGGGTGCCACGTGGGATGTGTGCTTAGAGCAGGGCTTCTTACACTTTTCCATTTGCAACCTCTTTCGGCCCGAAAACTGTTTACGTTACCCCAGATATATAAAATCAAACATTTAATGATAACAAACCAACATTTGTAAGGCTTGCTAAACACTATTTTCCATGTTATGATGTACAGCTGATTCTCTTCTGCAGAGTCCATTGTAAACTCTGCACAATAAATCCCTGTCAATGTCTAAAGCAGTCACTAGGTGACCTTTACTTTTGGGTTGCAGGTGAGTTTTTGGGCTGTATGGCCATGTTCCAGAAGCATTCTCTCCTGATGTTTCACCCACATCTATGGCAGGCATCCTCAGAGGTTGTGACTTTTACTTTTACAGTTGCCAATTTTTTTGAAACCCCAACATTGAACTAAGGGGATCTCATTGGGGGTCAGGACCCACAGTTTAAGAAGCAATGGTCTACAGCAGTGTTTCTCAGACTCTGCTCCTCCAGGTGTTTTGGACTTCAGCTCCCAAAAATCCCAGCAAGTTTATCAGCTGTTAGGAATTGTGGGAGATGAAGTCCAAAACATCAGAGGGAACACAGTTTGAGAAACTCTGGTCTAGAGAATTATAATGATCCAGTCCTTCTCCTTCCATCTTAACGCACTGTTCTTCCTCCTCCAGGAAGAATTCAATGTTTCTTGCCTGACGGACAATCATGCTGACACGTACTGGGAGAGTGATGGGTCTCAAGGACAGCACTGGGTTCGTCTCAACATGAAAAAAGGGACCATTATTAAGTGAGTTGTGAGAGTTTTCCTTTCCCTTTCCTTTCATTAGATACAGGGGGTGCTAATAACAGTGGAAGGCACTTGGGTGCCCTGATCCAATCAGACACTTCTTATAAATGTAGTGAATCCTTGCTTCTTCTTGTTTTAGCACTAATTCACAATGCTGACCCAAATTTCTTGCTCTTTTCTTGCATAATCCCACTGAGCGTGAAAAAAGATCACTTAGCTAAAGTCACTCAGTAGGTTTCCAATGCAGATTGGAGATTGGAACCCTGGTCTCCCAGTTGAACATTCAGCCCATTACGTCATCCTGGCTCATGTGTCTTTCTTGTAATTGTTACTGAACAATCTCAATTTTGATCCTTTAAATTATGGAGTAAAAGTTTGTCCAGCAGATCACTCCTTATTTATTTATTTATTCAATGAAGACCGGTGAAATCACATTCAGTGGAAACTTCTCATCCAGGATTTCTGATGCATCCCAAAATCTGTGGATTCTCAAGTTCTGTTATATACAATGTCATAGTAGAATAGTGTTCCTTATAAAAATGGGGAAAAAATCAACGTTTGCTTTTTGGGAAAAAATGAAATATTCCCAAGTCATGGAGGCAGAATCCATGGATACAGAAGGTCAACTGTATGTGTTCATGGAGCCTGAAGGAAGTGATTGGTGATATATTACTTAGTTCAGAATGGGCTGGGACCCCCCCCCCCCTCCCCTCTCAAACAAGCCTTTTGAAAACATTTAGATTTTTCCTCTGGAGGTGTTTCTATGAGACTTTTTTTTACAGTGTTATCACTCTTTCCCATCTCTGGAATTGTCTTCTTCAGTATGATCTTTTCTCAATTTTTGCACCACATTTTTCTTTCATCTTTGGGAGGAAAATACCAAATGGTTGCCCAGTGCTTTTCAGTCAAGAGTGTTAGGATTAACCAATCTGGAAGCACTCTGTGAAAGCTTATTTCGGAAAAATCTTTCACTTTTGCTAGCTTTCACATTTACCACTATTGCGCTCTCCCTCTTTCTCAAATATACTGTACATATTTCCTAAAAGTAGAAAATGGGAGGTGGTAGAAGAATGGATACTGATAGACTTGCAGAAACCAAATGTTTTTTCTGGCGCTTAGCACTAGAGGCTTTCAGGAATGTTTGATCCTTCCTTTACTGACAGTAACTCGGTGAAGCAGCAGAATTTTTAAAAGACAAATTAAAATTATAAAATTTGGAAGCATATCTTCTTTGCCTAGAACTAGTCCTAGATTATTTTGTTCCTCCTGCTGTTGTTTGGGCTTTGACAGAATTTTTGCTTTTCCTAGGAAACTCTTCCTCTCAGTGGACACAACGGATGAGAATTTCATGCCCAAGAGAGTGGCTGTGTATGGGGGCGAGGGTGACAATCTGAAGAAACTGAGTGACGTGGGCATTGATGAGTGAGTCAGTGGATGGAATGGTGCAGAAATGATGCATTTCTGAAACTAAACTTAAATCCTGTTTAGAGTCTTTTCCTATGTAATGTAGACATGAGACATGAATTTCCAGTGAGATGGGATAAAGGAAATATTGTAGTGGTTGATTATTGGGATGAGTGATAGAGATAAAATCTTAGTTTTGCCTGTGTTGATGAAGTGCCGGAGTGACTGGAAACTCTTTCCTTTAAGCGGATTACTTTAATGTGTATTACTGCAGTGGGCAAAGTACATCTTGTGGATCCAATGTTGTCCCCCGGGTAGTCATGGTCTTTGCTCCAGAGTCCCCCAATGCCCTTTAGGGACTGTGGAAGATATTTCTGCCATGTTTGGGTCTGTCGGTGGTCATAATTTTTGTGAAACCTTAAAAAACATGCCCTACAAATGTCCTCTAGGAAGGCATTTCCACTATTAGGTTTCTGTGAGTTTTTTGGGCTGTATGGCCATGTTCCAGAAGCATTTTCTCCTGACATTTCACCCACATTATGGCAGGCATCCATACAGCCCAGATACAGCAACCCAGTGATACTGGCCATGAAAGCCCTTGACAACATATTTTCACCATGTTTTTGGTTAGGACATGACTTTTGCTGCTCTGCTAAGCTAAAAATTGGCCACTGAATTACCCTTCTCATTCCCCAAAACCTTTTTTTTTTTGCAGGAGAAAAGTATGGCCTTCTTTGGTTCCTACTCTAGGTCTATTGTATCTTATTGCCATTAAACTAATCTTGTAAATAAGTGTACAAAAATCTCTAGCCAGCATTTTACTATTTTGCTGGATTCTGGCACAAAAGGAGCAAGAGCCCAAATTAACTGAAGCAGCTCAATGAATATCTAGTTTGGGAATGAAAAAGAGGATTTTGTTCCTCTGTCAGTGCTTTTTGTTTCTATTCTGGGCAGAAATAGAAATATAAGGTGATAATGCTCCCACTGCAGAATGTCTCTCTTTCTTGCAGTACTTTCATGGTTTTGTTTATTGTTTATGATGCCAAACAGGTGCTTCAATAAAATGTTAGAATATTATTTACATCAAAACAACCTCCGTATTTGGTTAACTATGGTTTTGGATGGCAAAATGCCTGCTCAGTTTGAAATCATCTTCACAACCTCTTATATATGGTCAATCTACCATTCCTTAAAAGGAATTCTATACATCTGGAACATATGAGAATCTAAAACCATGTGTTCTCCAAGGGAACCATTGGGAAATACTTATGTTGTATATAAATAATGTGGTAAATATTTCTGTAGGCCTTTAGGATACATTTCCTGATGGCTTCCATGTGGCTTTGGTAATGTGAAAACCTTTCCTTTCAGTACTAAATATTTTGTGAAGCAACACAGTGAAATACCTGTAGGGAGTCTTTTGAATGAATCACCTTTACCCTGATGTCTTCCTGATCATGGGAGTTTCATTTTGAACTCACTCATATGGGGATTGGTGGATCATTTTAATTTATTAAGATTTATGACATTGCATAAGGACATACTGGATGTTTCCTTTTGTAAGAGCCTTGAAAGTACATATACTTAATGTAACTGGAGGCTACACCATGGTATGTCATCAACAGAATTACAACTTTGATTTCCAACTTGCACTCTTCATTCCTCCTTATCCACCAGCTTTCATTAGCTTCAGCATATGTGCAATTAAAAGATAGGGGCAGTTTGATGAGGACAGATCTTCCCTATACAAAAGTTAACATATATTTTTGTGTCTCCAGGAGCTACATCGGGGATGTGTGTGTGCTTGAAGACATGACTTCTCACTTGCCTGTCATTGAAATCCGCATTGTGGAATGCAGAGGTGTGTGGATCAGCATGGGGTTGAGTTTATCAATGGAGGTGGGCAGGTACAGTGATAGTAAAGTTCCAATTTGTTGTTTGTTTGGGAATTTTTCTTCCATCCTTTCATTATGAACTCTCAGGATGGCAAATAAATAAAACACCATAATCCGGGGAGTGGGGTGAGCTCCCACTGTTAGCCCAAGCTTCTGCCACATAGCATTTCAAAAACATGCAAATGTGAGTAGATCAATAGCTATGGCTCCAGCAGGAAGTTAACAGTGCTCCATGCAGTCATGCCAGCCACATGACCTTGGAGGTGTCTATGGACAGTGCCAGCTCTTCGGCTTAGAAATGGAGATGAGCATCAACCCCCAGAGTCGGAAACAACTAAATGTCAGGTTAAAACCTTTAACCTTTAATAAGCAGTTCCAAATTTTAAAATCAGTATGGTCCTCATATCCATGGTTCTACGGTTCCAGACTTTGCATGGATATAAATGGATATACAAAACCATTGAAATGAAGGACGTAGAATGCTTAGAGGGGACACATTTTGTTGGACGCGAGTAAATGAAACAAGAGACATTTATCCTGTGGATATGGGGGTCATAGACTATATTAAGCAATTTAAATAACTTTAAAGTGTTTTAAAAGGCTAAAAAAGTCTAAGTCCCATACATGCCTGAAAATAAATGAGGCTTCAGAGGCTTTCATAAAAAACCACATCTTGACTTGGCACTGAAAAAAAATGTTGATGCCAGTCAGACCTCTAAGGGGAGCGCATTCCAGAAATGAAGCACCATAACAGAGAAGGCATCCTCTTTTGTATTTCTTCATTATATTTTCTCCACTGGTAAAACATAAAGGAGGGTATCCAACAGACCTCAGTCAGATATAAAAAGGGAGAAGGAACTCACAAGACACTTAGGGCTTTGAATATCTTCACTAGCACCTTGAATTCAGACCAGAAGAGAATTGGCAGCCAATGCAGTTCCTTTAAGACCAGTGTTATGTGTTGCCTGTTTGGTAATAGCAATCTGGCTATTACATTTTGCACTTATTGCAGCCTCTGAGACATCTGTTCTTACAGCAGTACTGAGTAGAGGGATAAACAGTACCTTAACTGAGAAGTTCCCACTGCATGGACTTTGTATGTTACTCCAAATATGGACATGCACACACAGATCACTCTGGCAAGTAGTCTCCTAGTATCAGAGCACAACTAGGTCTTCTAAGCGGGCAACTGCTTGACATCTGCTCTGGTTCTTCCTGTACTTTTGTGAATACCTTCTCTTGGGAAGACAGCAAAGATTAAACAACAAGTGCATAAAAGATTACAGTGTAATGTGCCATAGCACACCATTCTTGTGGCAACAGATGAATAGGTCCTGTTAGTATCCAGGAGTGAAAAGAAAAACATGCTAGTTGCAGAGAGAACCTGGTTTATCTCATGATTCTTTTCCTTCAAGAGCAGACTTAAGTTCTTACTCAGCTGACTTTCCTGAGCTGAGTTCTACTTCCCTTTTTTGCAGATGATGGAATTGATGTCCGGCTCCGGGGTATCAAGATCAAGTCATCCCGGCAACGTGAATTGGGGCTGAATGCAGATATGTTTCAGCCAGCCAACCTAGTGAGGTACCCTCGCCTGGAGGGGAGAGACCCTGATGTGCTCTACCGGCGTGCTGTGGTGATCCAGAGGTATGGAGTAGGGAGTGTTAGTAAGGAATGCCAAATAGGTGTCTGAAAACAGTGAGGTGTAATAAGCAACCTTTCTGTGACTCTGGAGACAACCGATTTATGCATATGCAAAATTGGTAAATAGACATTTTTTAAAAGTCTACAGCCCCAAAGGTTCTGGAGTCTCATTCTGTAACTGGGTCAACCGTATGAGGAGTATCTTAGGAAACTGGATGTGTTTAGCCTATAGAAGAGAAGACTGAGAGGTGACATGATAGCTGCCTTTGAATATCTGAAGGGATGTCATGTTGAAGATGGAGCCAGCTTGTTTTCTGTTGCTCTAGAAGCAAGAATGTGAAATAATGGATTCAAATCACAAGAAATGAGATTCCACTTAAACATTAGGGAGACTTCTTTTCTGTAAAAGGTGTCTGACAGTGAAATAGATTTTCTCGGGAGGTAGTATACTTTCCATCTTTGAGGGTCTTTAAACAGATGTTGGATTAGCATCTTTGAGAAACACTTTCGTTGTATATTTCTGCAAGGAAGAGGGTTGGACTAGATGACTCTTGTGGTCCCTTCCAACTTTTAAGATTCTATGTTTGTTCATCTCTTTGCAACCTTTGCTGAAGCACTGCTTATTTGTATTTTTCTATCAATAAGCTAATTAGCATTTTCAGTCACATATGAATGGTATGATTCAGTGTGAGCTGAAACTTTTGGTGCTGCTGTTTGCTACATTTGTTCTATTTTTATTGCTTTTTCTATTGTATTTAAATTTTATATTTCTCATTATGGTTTTTTTAATTAAACTTTAATTAATTGCTTTTTGCTAGCTGTGAAGAGCCCAGAGAAAATCTTGTTATAATTGTGAGAGACAAACATTTCACAAATAAATAAGGCTTGATAGTGTTTGAAGAAGCAGGTGCATGTATGTTCATTCAAATGAACATATGGCATGATAGCAAATATTCTGGCTGCCAAAACCTAGTGAATTTCCTCCCTAATCTTTTTACGCTGTGCATTTTGATTCTGACAGGTTTATCAAGATTTTAGATAGTGTTCTGCACCACCTTGTCCCTGCCTGGGACTACACACTTGGCACCTTCAATCAGCTCAAGGTGAGGCTGGAGTCTCTAATATGCCAGTTTTTGTGTCGTCTTACTTGGGCAAATACGACATAAACTTGTTTTCTATTCAGTTCTGCCTAGAAGGAGTGTTTGACTCAGAAAAAACAAAGAGATTAAATAAACAAAAGGCTTGACTAGGCAATAAACTAAGTAAACGTTGCTGTTCCCTCTTCCTGCAGATATAGAAGGTTTATGGGATGTAAAGGCTATAGAGCAGAAGCAGTCTATGAGCTTTTACTGGGGAGCTTTCCTTTGAGCATTCTGTGAACCAGCACGTTGAAATTAATCTGGCTGTGCTATCATATATTAATACAGGATGGCTATGCTAGACATGATTTTTCTTTCTCAAGGTGACAGAATACCCTAGACTCTTCTTATTGAGATCTATTACTTTTTGAGATCTATGTGAAAGAAGAGGGGAAGTACAGTAACACTTCAGTTGAATAATCTGAGAATTTCTTCTAGAGATTCAGAAGTAATAATGAGCTCACAAATATCTGCTCTTTACCTCATCATTACAGAGGAAGTTATTGCTAGCCATTCCCCCATTTATATAAGAGATTACATATTATGGAGATTATATGCAAGTGCACCAGGAAGAATTAGCACCCAGAAATCTAGTTTGGTAACTCCAGCTATTCAATTTCAGATTTGTGCATGATCACATCATCAACCGATTGTATGCCCTAACATATAACTGTAAAGAATGAAAGTGTTTCTCTAGGGATCTTTGAAGGGATCTTCCTCAGACATCCAAAACTCCTTTGCTCAAATGATGGAAATTTGACAGAAAGACATAGTTTTAAGAGTAGTTTTTGTTAAGTTGATTTTGTAACATCCAAAATTGGTTGTTTGCTTTCATGGTCTAGTTTAAATCTGTGTTGAAATTAATCTGAAAGTTTGGATTCTTTTTTAATGGAAGGGTGCCTGAATATTAACAGTTTGGGTTGGAAATAGGAGGTGCCCTGTAGTGCATGCATTTCCCTACTTTAAAGAGATCCATGGAAGGGAGGCATGTTAAGCTATGGTGTTGTTACAATTTGGGGTGATAGCTGTAGTGGAACATGCTAGTTGGGGAAAATAATCATGTTATTGGAATGTATTGCTGTCCAACCCTAATGTGTTCCTTACAGCACATCAAGCAGTTCCTGTTGTTGTCCAAGCAGCGCACAATGCTAATCACTCAGTGCCTCAAGGACTCTGAGACTAGCAAGCCCAACTTCATGCCACGGCTGTACATCAACCGACGGTTGGCCATGGAGCATCGTGACAATCCGGCACTGGACCCCAGTTGCAAAAACACTGTGTTTGCCCAGGTAAGGATGGCTCACCCACTGCTGCTCCCTCCCCCATAGTCATTCCACACCTGCTGGAGTGGAAGCAGGATCAGAGAAGCATCTGGCTGTGTTCTCATAGTCCGACCTGAAATGGTTGAACCATCTGCTAGACTCCTGGAGGACTCCAATGGACTTCATCAGATGGTGAATACCATCATCACCAGATATTTCTCTAGTCTCCTTCCACTCTCCACCAGTCTCAGAATGGCTGTGGGGCTGAAGCAGCTCTATGGTAAATCATGGGTATGTGAATAGCCAGCTGAAGTATATTTTATGACTCCCGTATCCACAGGGGGTTGGTTCTTGAACCATGGTAACAGAAAACCATGGATAATAAATAGCAAACCATTTTGGAATAAATTACTTCCAGCAAAAGTGTGATGTAGAATTGCCCAGAGAATATAGAAAATTCCTAGAGATTACATATTTTGTTGGATGCAGGTACCAGTCGTGTAATTACAGGTATTTTGCTGTAGTTCTGTAAGTGGAAGTTGTATTTTCAGCCATACAGGATGCTGGTTAATATTTGCAGAAAAATTTCCCCTACTCCTTCAGTATCTATTGCATACCTTCCTGTCTAAAAAACATACTAGAAGCATCAGGGTCATGTAGGAGGACATTTTCATGCTGTGTTGTCTGTAAGAACCATTGACGAGGATTCTTGTCTTTTTCTTTTAATGCCTGTCTTGCATGTCTACTCTTTTAGGTGTATGAGGGCCTGAAACCTTCAGACAAGTATGAGAAACCACTGGATTATCGGTGAGTGCATTCATAATTGTCTCAATAGTCATCTGTATAGCTTCTCTGCTTCTTTCACCACACAGAATCCATCACATGTCAAACATTCAAGGATTTTAATAGCTTTTGAACCAAGCAGAATTATGCCAGTGTTGCTCTTGGCCCTTGAAACTTCATCAAAGTGTAATGTTTGCTGCTGTCTTCCCTAGATAGCTTCAAGAGCTATTTTTTCTTTTATCTCAGGTGGCCACTGCGTTATGACCAGTGGTGGGAGTGCAAATTCATTGCTGAGGGTATCATCGATCAGGGTAAGTTCTACACTTTCAGATTTGTGTCTTTCAGAAAAAGAAGAAGGCAGTCAGAAATCCAGTAATTCTCTCAATCATTGTTACTGGGGGGCAGGGGGCGGGGGCGGGGAGGTAAATCTGGATGTTTATCCAATAGCACTCCAAGGATTCCTGTTCTCTGTCCTCTATCACAATATTTATATCCTGTTCATCACTACCACCATGATATCTGGGGCCAAAAATCTGGGTCAAATGTGAGCTAAATGTGAGCTTATTATCTTCTCTCTTCCAACGTAATAACTGTGGAGGCTTGAGCCAGAGCCATATTGAACAGGCAGTTTGCAAAATGTAAACATATGTGGTAAATCTTGGTTCAAGAATGTATCTACCCGTATTTCTTCAACTGTAAGATGCCATCGATTGTAAGATGCACCCACATTTCAGTACCACCACCAGCACCAACAAAAATACATGATACACTTGTGATTCTAAGATGCACCCCATTTTTAGAGATGTTTATATGGAGAAAAAGGGCATCTTAGAATTGAAGAAATACAGCGTATGTTCCTTTGGACATCCAGGTAAGCTGAGATTCTGCCAGGAACCCTGTCTTGCTGTGGATGATCCAGAATGTTTGCTTCTTTTTCTGATCTAAGCCACTTGCTGCAGAAGCTGCTCAACAAACCATGAAAGTTCAGGGTTTATTTTGTTTGTTATCAGACATCAGAACTAGGCATGGCCTAGTGCTTTAGGTTATTAGAGAAGACACTGCCCTTTACCACATGTCATGATAAACCAGGGTCTGTAGTTTCCTTAGCTGCACCTGCAGTGAATGACAGGCAAACCAAGCCCGTTGGTGCTCTTGGGTGTTATGTATCCAGTGAACATTGGCTGATTTTGAAAGCAGGAAGACTTGAAATCGAAGTAAAAATGCACTTGAGAGTCTTAAGTAGCTGGTGGTGATAAAATGAAGTTCTTGTTTCCACTTTTCTTTTCTCTCCCAGGTGGTGGTTTCCGGGATAGCATTGCAGACATGTCTGAGGAGTTGTGCCCTAGTTCAGCTGAGACCCCTGTGCCACTGCCCTTCTTTGTTCGCACATCCAACCAGGTACTTCTCTCTTGCTTAGGCCAAACTTTTTTACAATGAAGATGAGGATTAAGGCAAGCTCTGGAGAAAGAAGAGCATTTAAGGGGCTCTGGTGCTACAGTAATAGATAGTGTAGCTGACAAAGCATCTCCTGGATCCTTCCATGCTGCCAGCAGACCAAGCCCTGTTCCCTTTTACATCAGTTGTCATCCTGCTTAGTTCTGCAGGGATTAATTTAGCTTGCTTCTGTAGCAGGAGAACAGTGTTTTATTGAAAGGAAATTGTTTTATTTACCTGTTTTTTTCCAATAATTCTTATGCCCATATCAGAATTGGGCTTGGAAGGCCTGCTGTGTATCTGTTGGTCTTTCTCACAAAGGTAGGTCATATTTTAAGGGTTAAATTGTGCTAGAGTTGAGGTGGGCTCTGGCATACAGTCTGTGATGATGGTCTTTGTCCTATAGCTTGCACAGGGCAATCTAACAACAGTGCCTTTTGTTTTAGGGCAGTGGTACTGGAGAGGCCCGCGATATGTATGTCCCCAACCCCTCCTGCAAGGAGTTCACCAAATATGAGTGGATTGGACAAATCATGGGTGCAGCTCTACGTGGCAAGGAGTTCTTGGTGAGTGTCACACAGGGACTGATCTTTCCTTGATCCTTGTTATTTTCTGCTCCACATAGATGCTGGATTCAGGTAGAGGCTTTTGAGCCAAGAACTTTCCTCTAAATAAAGAATTTATAAGAAATGAAACAGCAGAAGCATTCCTGCTCAAAGAAACTTTCTTCTCTCCTTTCATTAACAATTTCCTTTGAGCTCAAAGCATTACTTTGGACTTAAAAAGCCCTGTGCAGTTTGGCACCAATTTTTCTGAAGGTTACTTTCTCTTGTATGGATCATCTCTTTCTTTATATTTGGGGCTGTGGTCTTTGCCTATTGTATTGTGGGCTATTGGAGCCCCTTTGTTGTTGGGCAGAGAAGGGCCTTTTCTGTGGTGGCTCCAATTGTATATAATAATTTTCAAGCAGAGATTAGGCATGTTCACAATATTGGGCATTTCTACCATCAAGTGAAGACTCTTTTCACCCAGGCATTTTCCTGATTGTTCAGTCTGTCAGTTACCCTTATTTCTTTAATGAATAATTTTGATTGATTGATTGCTGTATTATTTTTAACTGCTGGCTTTATTGGATCTCTTGCTCTGCAAAACACTTTTAAAATGAAAAGTGCCACTAAAATATTTCTAAATAAATTCAGAAATGAAACACAAGAAAATTGCAGCTGATAGCAAGGTTTTGCAATACCAGCCCTCTCTTTTCTTTGTCTCCAAGGTCCTGGCCTTGCCTGGCTTTGTCTGGAAGCAACTGACAGGGGAGGAAGTGAGCTGGAGTAAAGATTTCCCTGCTATTGACTCTATGTTGGTGAGTTATTGATGGAACTACATCTCGTATCAGTGTGGAAATGTAGAGCAAAGGCCCCTCTCTAATACCTGTGTGCATTGTCTGTACAATTGAAATACCAATGTGACAGAGCAACACAGTTAATCTTGTTTTACAAATGCACCAGTGCAGAACATAATTAGTATAAACTAATACAGGTTGAGTTACCCTTATCCAAAATGCTAGGGGACAGAATTTTTGAATTTCAGAATTTGGAATGCCTGTATCTACATACATACATACATAATCTTGGAAATGCAACTCACATCTAAACATTAAATTCATTGACATTTCATAATCAACTTAGACACATAGCCTGGAGATAATGCAATCTTTCCTCTCTTCATATTGCCAGGTGAAGCTTTTGGAGATGATGGAAGTAATGGACAAGGAGACATTTGAGTTCAAGTTTGGGAATGAGTTGACCTATACCACAGTGCTGAGCGACCAGCGCATGGTTGAGCTGATTCCTAATGGCACTCGGACGGTGGTACACTATGAAGACCGCATGGATTTCATCCGCCTGGTCCAGAAGGCACGGTTGAATGAGAGCAAAGAGCAGGTAATGCAGCATGCATTTGTTACCGTATGATCTCACCTGATTTTCCTATGGTCCCATCCATTGTCAAGTCATTGTCTTTCTTTCTTTGCTGTGTGCTTTGTTTTTTTGGTGTTCTAGGAGAGAATTGCTCTGCTAACACAGGTTATTGAGCTATAAATATCACTACAGGACTGGAGAAAGTGTGGCTTGTGGACTACATGCCGTTTTGGGGCCCCATTTTGCAATCCTCACGGCCCACCCAGCCCAGTTTTGTATTTAAAAATGGCTATGGGGGATGAGTGGGAAAAATATGCCCTCCCAAACTGCCATAAATATATTACAGTCTGGGCCCATTTCTCCTAATTATACTTGGAAGTGATGCTTCAACCAGCAATGGATGATGGAGCAGTTCTGGGGAGCAGGATGGTTCTTGTCTTGTTCATGGTTGCAAGTTTCTGCACAGTGGTTTCGATATTCCTCAATATCTTAAAAGGGAATAGTGTATTATGTTTCTTCTTTTTCACACTTTTTAAACATTGGTCAAATTGTATGGCAAAAGAATCAGACATATAATGCATGCTTCTAGCTGATAGGAAGCCATCAACTAGAAGCATACATTATATATATAAGAGATTTGAATGAAAGCCACAAAGACAAAACCCTAAACTCTCACTATGTTTAGTTAAATAATGCCTAATAGCGTTCTAAACTGTACTAACAAAAGGTGGACCTTCTCAGCGCCACCTCCTCATGGGGGACTCCTGCTTGACACCTTGGCCACTGGCCTGTGGGATCCCTCAGGGCTCCGCATTGTCCCCCATGCTGTTCAACATATACATGAAACCCTGGGAGAGGTCATTCAGAGTTTTGGAGTGTGATGCCATCTATATGCAGATGACACCCAAATCTATTAATCCTTTCCACCTAACTCAAAGGAAGCGGTTCCTGTGCTAAACCAGTGCCTGGCAGCTGTAATGGACTGGATGAAAGCAAACAAATTGAAGCTTAATCCAAACAAGGCAGAGGTGCTCCTGGTCAGTCAAAAGACAGATCTGGGAATAGGGATTCAGCCTGTGTTAGATGAAGTCACACTCCCCTGAAAACACAGGTTCACTGTTTGGGAGGTTCTCCTGGATTCGACTCCGAACCTGGCGGCCCAGGTATCACCAGTGACTAGGAATGCTTTTGCACAGTTGAAGCTAGTGCACCAACTGCATCCGTTCCTGGAGAAGTCAGATCTGACCATGGTAGTACATGCCTTGATTATAGCCCAGTTGGACTACTGTAATGAGCTCTACATGGGGTTGCCTTTGAAAAGTGCTCAGAAACATCAGTTGATCCAAACAGCAGCAGCCAGATTGCTAACTGGGACTGGCTACAGAGAGCATACAACTCCTCTGTTGCGACAGCTCTACTGACTGCCAACATGTTTCTGAGCACAATTCAAAGTGCTGGTTTTGACCTACAAAGTCCATTCCAGGTTATCTGAATGACTGCATCTCTTTCTATGAACCTGGGAGATGTCTGTGATCTACTGGGGAGGGCCTTCTGTCTTTCCCACCACCCATTCAAGCACGCTTGGTGAGAACACAGGAGAGAGCCTTTTTGGTGGCTGTTCCCAGGCCGTGGAACTGCCTCCCAAGAGAGACCAGGGTGGCCTCATCCCTGTTGGCCTTCCACAAGCAGGTCAAGACCTTCTTCTGCCAGCAGGCATTTGGGGAAGGATAAAAGGCACATTGCTAGAGAGATTGTGGGTGGGATTTTTGGGGGGATTGGGTGTTTTAAAATCCATTTTAATTGTATTGATTGTATTTTAACTGTTTTTTAACCTAATAATATACACACAGTTCTGTTTAATTGGGAGGGTTTTTTGGTATTTGCTTTGTTTTAAATTGATGAAAGTGTGTGACTGTTAGCCACCTTGTGTCCCATCAGGGAAGGAAGATGGGGTCTAAATAAAGTAAACAAACATACAAACAAACAATTACAGTTCAAGTACTGCTGGCAGCTTTTCTTTTTTCAAGTTCTTGGCCTATGGATCCCATTCCACTGTAGAAATAAGATTTAGTATTTTCTATTTGTTACCATCTTCTACACCTTAAATGATTGAGGGTATATTAAGAAGTTGTTAAACATCTATCAGAGGAGTCAAAGGGGTAGTACTCTCAAAAAAAGAATACCATTATGGAGATTGAAGTCTACTAATTTTTCAATCACTTGTTTACCTGAAGATAGGAGCTTCAGATTGAGGAAATTTCAGACCATGAATGCAGGTTTCTAAAGGGAAACAGCTGAGATGGTTTCAAGTGGAGATGGAGAAACGGTTCAAGGAAGGTTTAAAGGACTTATGAAATTGTGTTTACGAAGACTACAACAGTATGGTATTAAGGATTTGCAAAATCACTCTCGTACTTCTCTGATGATATGTCTAAAATTACATTTAATTTATTATCAGTACCTAGGTGTTTTATTTAGGCATTTCTTATGAGCTATTGTTTTAGATTGACAGCCCATTATCAGAAAATGTGTATGCAAACTACATTTTGTTGTGTGTTTGACTAATAACAGATAGGTTGCTTATGGATTTGGTATGGAGATCATTTCTTCCCAACTGTCCATTTAGTACTGATAGCTATTATTTCTCCCTTCCTGTGTCTCAGATTGCAGCCATGCAAGCTGGACTTCTCAAAGTGGTACCTCAAGCTGTTTTGGATCTACTCACATGGCAGGAACTGGAGAAGAAGGTCTGTGGTGATCCAGAGGTTACAGTTGAGGCCTTGAAGAAGCTCAGTAAGTGTGGTAGACGTAGCACTCTCCTCATTAGAAGCTTACATTGTGACATCCTCATGAGTCACGTTCAGTTTTTTACTATCACTGAAAATGTAGATTCCTCACCATAATTACCATCATAACAGAATGTGATTTGACTATTTAATGTTTATTAGCAGCCTTTGTGTCTCACGTCTCTGTTAAAAAAATAGTGTTGAGAGTCATGAAGAGCACGTGAACAATAACTGAAAAAGATACCCAAATGTATGTTTAGTGCTCTTTAGTTACTCATAATGGTAGCACACAGTGTAAGAGTGCTTCACACAAGCAACCACTACAGCTCCTCATCATCAACCCTAGGACCCAGTATATCATTGCAATAGTCAGCCAGTCATCACCCGCTTGTGGCCATTCTGTTTCAGTGGAAAATGAGGCACTGGGATCAGAGAATATATTTGCCTGTATTCCCATGGACCAAGGACATCTTCCAACAAGCTCCACCCAAGTCTTTCAGAGATCTCAGTGGATATGTCATTGGTCTTCATCTGAAGATGGGAACATAGACGGATGCTTCTTTGATTCCCTCCATTCTCCTTCTCCAGCCTTGAATTGATCCTTGAGTGTTTCTATTGACGCAATACAGTGAGCTGGAGTTCATCATTGCAGAGGCGAATAGGCAATACTAACCTTCACAAAGACAAAAAAATAATCACAAACATGAGGTGAAATTAAATGTGTGTAGTTCACTATCAGGATGCCTATGGCACATTCCATACTCAATTGTTCAAATAGTACATACAGAAGTTCTCATGAGCATATTCAAAGCAAGCAAACAAATAGGTTTTAATAATAAAGATTTGGGAAAATAACAGAGGGCTAGTGGAGAAATGAAGTAAAAGAGATCCAAAGAATAAGGCAATATTTTTTATTTTGTACTGAGACTATTCTGCATAAATACAAATGAATCTTCTTTCCTTCTACCCTTCAGTTGGTCCTTCATATGTTATACCAAAGTGATTTCCCGCCCTCGACACTTCCCTTTCCCATTTGCACTGTATTTATGTTTCTGTTTTCCCCTCTTATTCCAGCTCGCTTTGAGGATTTTGAACCACCAGACACCAGAATCCAATATTTCTGGGAGGCCTTAAACAACTTTACTAATGGTGAGTGAACATCATGTGATGAAGAGGAAAATGCTATATATTCGACTGTGGTTTCAGTGTGTGTTAGGAGATTCTCAACAATTGGTTTGAATCATAGCCACCCCACTATGGGATCTCTCTCTTGAAGAAGAGAATCGGCCACATGAGTTTTCCAGTCCTTTTGATTATATTATTTGATCAACTAAGGATTAGAAAAAAAAAGTTAGAGCAGCTATTCATACTACCATATTACAGTTCATAATATTGTCACTCTCAAAACAAAATGCTTTCCTCCATTTGAGAGGCTTCATTTCCATTCACACCATAAACACTGATAAACTCCATTTCTAGCATGTGCTCTGGCTGTGAACTTCTCTTAGGTCCATCTTGGTTTCTGGGTTTCAAGTCTTGGATTTTGGGGATAAAGTCAGGCCGGGCTTTAGCACAGCAGGTTAAACCACCAGCTGCAGTAAATCTTGTCAGTCGAAAGGTTGGCAGTTTGAAGCCTAGGTCAGGGCGAGCTCCTGACCTTTAGCCCAGCTTCTGCCTACCTAGCAGTTCAAAAGCAAAATGCGAGTAGATAAATAGGTACAGCTTAAAAGCAGGTAGATATTTAAAGGCACCTATAAGGAAATGCCAGGAAATGCTGGCGATTCGATCAAGGAGCAAGTTTATGAACTAAGCTCTTTGGCAGGGAGATGGAGCAACAACAACCCCCCCCCTTGTGACCAGAACCAAACAAGCCTCCAAGATGCCGAAGATGGGGAGAAAACCTATATATACCTCTATGTACAATTGTATGTCTTGTCAATGTATAATTGGCATTGAATGTTTGCCGCATTGTATGTTCTGTGACCCGCCCAGTCCCCTTCGGGGTGAGAAGAGTGGAACATAAATACTGTAAATAAATAAATAAATACTGGGCAGGTATGCTGAGAAAAGGAATTTGTTGTGAGAACTGCTTGGAAGTTTCTAATGCTTATGCACTCTTTTTCTCAGAGGATCGCAGCCGCTTCCTGAGATTTGTTACTGGAAGAAGTCGGCTTCCTGCTCGAATTTATATCTATCCTGACAAATTAGGGTGAGTATTGTTTATCCCTGTGTGCAAGCCTGTTTTATCAGCTATTTCTTGGGTTTATGCCTGGGGCATACTTTCCCGCCGAGGTCACTTTCTTGTTCTTTCTGCTTCCAAAGCTCTGAGACCACCGATGCCCTTCCTGAATCATCTACCTGCTCCAGCACACTCTTTTTGCCCAACTATGCTTCGTAAGTATGGCTCAAAAAACCATTTGTAAGAAATCATCATGGCACAGATCTGAGAAGGACAGGTGAGAGGTTTGAGACAGACAAAGGAAAAACAGCTGTGGAGGGCAAAGTGGGCTGAATAATGACTAGGGAAGTGAAATCCACAACTCATAGCAAGGGAATGGTAGAGAATGATTTGGGTGAGATTGATGTGAAGAAAAAGGCTAAGAAAGAAATCAGTACACAGGAAGGCATTGCTAAAGTCAAGACGAACACATATGGAAATTGGGTTGTTGCTGTAGTGATGAGGTCAGGGGTGGTTTGGTCGTTACTAGAACGGATGTGGAAATATAAACATATCTTTCCTCTTTCGTTTACAGTGCCAAGGTCTGTGAAGAGAAGTTGCGCTACGCAGCATATAATTGTGTGGCCATTGACACAGATATGAGTCCATGGGAAGAGTAACAGCAAATGGGAGAATTTCCATCCCATTCTTCCGCCTTTTGTCGTTGCCACATGTAGGAATCTCTCACTGATGGTTTACCATGCCCCAAACTCCAGAAAACAGGCATGGGATTGACCTAGATGGCCCATGTAATCTCTTCCAGCTCTTTGATTCTATGTGTATATGTATAATAAATTACCAAAAGTGAAGCCTGCATGGTACTGATGAGCATATGGGCGTGTCTGGGATTTCCCAATGGCAGATCCAGCAAATAGAATGATAAAAATACTTTTTTTCTGACAGATTAGGTAATTAGATATATGACTTCAGATTTCAATAATTGTAGCTTAATTTTACTTTGAAAAAAATACTCTTAACAATAGATGGAGATTAGGTAGGTAAAGGTTTTCCCCTGACATTAAGTCTAATTGTGTTGGACTCTGGGGGTTGGTGCTCATCTCCATTTCTAAGCCAAAGAGCCGGCGTTATCTCTAGATGCCTCCAAGGTCATGTGGCCGGCATGGCTGCATGGAGCGCCGTTACCTTCCCACAGGAACTGTACCTATTGATCTACTTACATGTGCATGTTTTCAAACTGCTAGGTTTGTAGAAGCTGGGGCTAACAGCGGGAACTCACCCTGCTCCCCGGATTCAAACTGCCAACTTTTTGTCAGCAAGTTCAGCAGCTCAGCGGTTTAACCCACTGCACCACTAGGGACTCCACATGGAGGTTACTAGTACAGTAGAGTCTCACTTATCCAACATAAACGGGCTGGCAGAATGTTGGATAAGCGAATATGTTGGATAATAAGGAGGGATTAAGGAAAAGCCTATTAAACATCAAATTAGGTTATGATTTTACAAATTAAGCACCAAAACATCATGTTATACAACAAATTTGACAGAAAATGTAGTTCAATACGCAGTAATGTTATGTTGCAATTACGGTATTTACGACTTTAGCACCAAAATATCACAATATATTGAAAACATTGACTACAAAAATGCGTTGGATAATCCAGAATGTTGGATAAGTGAGTGTTGGATAAGTGAGACTACTGTAGTTATATTTTGACTTATGTATTTTTATTGATGTTCAATTTGAACCTGTTTTCCTTTTCACTTCTCTTCTGCTTTTCAAGGTACAATACAAATACTTGGCATTCTAATTGTACTTAGGTGGAAGCACATAAATTTAAGTAAAGATTTCTCCAGAGGAACCTCGGAGAGCTGCAAGCAGACAAATCACAACCCTTCCTCTCAGTGCCAGCATTCTTCATGCCTTCATTCTGGGGTTGCTGTCCCAAGATTCACTTAACCAAAAAAAGATAATACTTCTTCATCTCTGTATTTCCGTGCAGAATTGGAGAGCAAAGTATCCAATAATAATAATAATAATAATAATAATAATAATAATAATAATAATAATAATAATAATTTGACAAAATCACGATCTGTCAAGTGGAAAAGGCCACCTTACTTGGATCTGCGTGCATCATTCGAAAATACATCACACAGTCCTAAATGCTTGGGAAGTGTTCGACTTGTGATTTTGTGATACGAAATCCAGCATATGCATCTCATTTGGGGTGTCATACTGTGTATTTGTGTCATAATAATAATAATAATAATAATAATAATAATAATAATAATTCTTTATTTGTATCCCGCTTTTCTCCCTAAACGGGACCCAAAGTGGCTCACAACATTTAAAAAATAATAAAATCAACCATATATGTAAAAACCTATAAAGCCGACTTTACAATAAAACAAAAACATTTTTAAATCATTCATTCCAAGGTTGTTCTCTTTTCTTCTGAACCCTTTTTTCTTCTGCAGAGTATTCATGTCCCATCTGCATAGGCTTAGTAACTGCACTGAACAACTCTGTCCAGCAGTGGGCATTATAGAACCATGATTAAATGGAAGAATCAACCATCTTAATTCCAAGATCAAATTTGCCTTTACTGACACCATGGCGGAACTGAGGACGATATTAAATGAGAACATTTCCTTTTTGAAAAGTGGAGAAAGCATTCTTTAATATTATTTTTCTGTTGTGCTTACCATTTCCCACTTCTTGATGCTTCTATTTGATAGCCATTTCTCTGGGCACTATTTTCATTTTCCCACTTTGGTTGAGAGCAAAGACGCTCCCTTATGGAGGAGTTTGCTAGTGGACTAGGTAAATTTGAGAACTTCATCTATATGATAATTGGAAAAGCATAGTGAGACTGGAAATGATTTTTGTCAGCAGATTCAGTGTGTTGGGATTTTGAGGTTAAACTGCAAATTCTGTAACACGGCCTATACGAAATGGATTCCACATAGCCTATATGAAATGGATTCAGCTTGCCTTTCATTTGGGTTGAAACAGTAGCAGGAGTATTTATTTATTTCTCAGTCACAGCAAAAGGCTGCCTTGAGAGAAGAGAGTGGGGCAGAGCCCTCTGGCAAAATGGCTCCATTCATGTGTCCAGGATGTGCTGTCTGTATGTTGGCTGCTTGGGTGGGCTGCAGAGCTGAGGGCTATTGTGGCTGCACAATGGGCTTCATTGGTAATTGGGGAGGTGAATTTGGTGTGGGGGGAAGGGAGGGTGTCATCTCTGCAGCTGGGCTTTTGTCATGCAAAGAGGAGCAGGAAGGGCAGCTTAAACCCTCCGACTTCACAGCCACCACCTCAGCGCTTCTCTTGGGGGCTTGCCTCATCCCCCTTCCCTTGTTAATCTCAGATTGTGTTTTAAAGTCCTAGGTTTTTGCAGTGGCCCTTCCATCCTACGCATGTTCCCATGCCTTTCTAGTCTTCCTATAAAGTCTGGGAACTTTTAAAGGGTTGTAAAGCAATGGGTAAATTGGGCAAAGGGTGCTCTTTGTGGGTGAAATCACAAACTGATAGTGCTTCGTTTGCAGCTTCAATTTGTCTCCATACAGCTTGTTCTGAATCTGACAGGAAAAGTGGGGAGGGAGGAGGCTTTGAGAGCAAGAGGGGCGACTGGAGGTGCTGGCGGCCCTCCTGAGGCGAGGAACAAGGACGGGGGATTAGTCGGGGGACGCCGGGGCTCCCCTGCTGGGTGAGGATGTGTAACTCCCCTGCTGCCTGTGGAGGGGGATTAATTACAAGACCACACAGCAGGCAGGAGAAGGGCACCGATAGGACCACAGAGCAAGGCAAGGCCTCGGCCCAAGAGCTGAGGGGCCTCCTGTCTTCTTGCCACATCCCTACAAGCCTTGCACCAGTATGGTGGCTTGGAACTGGCAAGGAGGTACGTGACAGTGCTTCAAGGATTGAGTCCTTTTGGCTTGAACTTTTCAATTGGCCTACTGAGGGACAGGGGCAAGGCAATCAGGGTACATAGATTGACCATCACTGACCTGGAAATCTGAAATACCCCCAAAATTATAAATGATCCACCTATGCATGGTTGAGACCATTGCTTTCTGATGGCTCAGTGTAGTTTGCTTCACACACAAAGTTATTAAAATATTGGGTGAAATTACATTCAGGTTATGTGTATAATGCCTTAAATCTCTTAAGAAAGGAAAGCGGGATATAAAGAAATGGATGAAGAGAAGAAGAAAAAATACTGGTATTATGTTTTGGTGTGTACCTTCAATTTATTTCTGACTTATGGCAACCCTAAGATGCCCCTGTATTGGACTTCTGTTGCAAATGCAGGTACAGTAGAGTCTCACTTATCCAAGCTAAACAGGCTGGCAGAAGCTTGGATAAGCAAATATCTTGGATAATAAGGAGGGATTAAGGAAAAGCCTATTAAACATCAAATTAGGTTATGATTTTACAAATTAAGCACCAAAACATGTTATACAACAAATTTGACAGAAAAAGAAGTTCAATACGCAGTAATGTTATGTTCTAATTACTGTATTTACGAATTTAGCGCCAAAATATCACGATATATTGAAAACATTGACTACAAAAATGGCTTGGATAATCCAGAAGCTTGGATAAGCAAGGCTTGGATAAGTGAGACTCTACTGTATTCCAAAATCCAAAAAAGACTAAAATCCAAAAAAAAAAATCTGACCCTAAGCGTTATGGATAAGGGATACTCCCTATGGATGGTAAGGGCCTCCCCCACCCTGACACTGATAGACAGCTCACAGGTTTGGGTTCTCCCCAGCCTTATTATCCCACCAAGTCAAGAGGGTTACCAGCTCAGGCCACCTTCACAGGCTTCCATGGACATTGTCCTACAAGCCTCAGGCGGCCAGGCCTTCAGCCTCAGGCAGGCATAATATGTTGGCCAGTGGTCGCCAGCAGGGTATGGGGAGGCAACAGGACCCTGCTAGACATTTCATTTAGCAATGCTTTCACCCCCTCTTACTGGGGGATGGGGACACCAACCTCACTGTCACGGGGTTCGGTATCACAGGGTCAACAAGGGGGTGGTAGCCCTTCTGCACTCGCTCTCCCCACCCCTTCTCATCCCCTCTTTGGGGCCCAGATAGTGCCATACCTTGAGGCATGGCGACAAATCACCATGGATGCTTGGGTTCTCTACATAGTTGAATGTGGCTACTGTATAGAGTTTTCCTCTACACCGCCAGTTGGGGTCATGCGGTCAATTCTGACATCTCTGCTCCTGTGGCAAGAGATTCTCACACTCCTTCAGAAAGGCGCAATTGCACCCTTGTGTCCCTCTATCATCTATTATGCATTTTTCTCTAAATATTTTCTGGTTCCTAAGAAGGATGGGGGACAATGTCTGATTTTGGAGTGGTGCACACTCCACTCAAATGTGAAGGTAGAGAAGGCCCTCACATCTTTCAAACCCCTGCTCAAGGGTTGCATTGTACAGATTGTCACTGACAACACAACTACAGTCTTTTACATCAACAAGCAGGAGCGTCCCAATCCCATTCAATTATCGCCCTTATACTCCGGATCTGATAATGGTGCATCACCAGGAGCAACCATCTTTTAGCGGTCCATGTCCTAGTTGTCTAAAGTTCTCTTGCCGATCTCCTCAGCTGGATGATATGGGACAAACCACAAGTGGTCTCTCCACCTGCAGGAGGCACTAGCCCTTTTCCTCAGGTCAAGTACTACAGAGAGAGATCTGTTTGTATCCCTGGACAATATGAAATGGCAGTTATATGAGGTGCACCGTACCCCCCATCAGCAGACAGGTTGCTTAGAAGAAGCTTTTCTGCTCAACTGGGCGCAAGCCCTTCTTTATATATTTCCACCTCTCCCTCTTTTGACCAGGGTAGTGTCAAGGATTCAGGTAAAACAGGTCAATTGCATCCTGTTTGCCCCATGGTGGCTACTACAACTTTTTTTTTGCCATGCTCCTGCACCTGTCCAAAAGGGAATTCGTCAACGTCCACTCAGACCGGACCTTTTGATGTGCCACAACAGCAAGATCCTCCACTTGGAAATCAAGTACTTCTGACTGACAGCCTGGTAGGTCTCACCTCAGGCCTGTTGCAGCTCTTGAAAGAGATCTTGGAGCTGGTGGATAGACCTTCCACTAAGTGGTCAGGAACAAGGGGCTGATCCTCTCACAGCACGCCTTCCTTCTTCTTGAGTTTCTACTCTCTAACGTTGGACTCTCTCTGCCATCACTTAAATGCTATCTTGCGGCTATGTCCTCTTACAGGAGGGCAGTCAGTCCCCCTTCCTGTTTTGCAGACCCCTTGCTCAAGACTCTTATAGGGATACAAGAACTTTTGATACCAGGCAACCATGATAACTTCCTCCTGGAGGCTGGATGTAGTATTATTGACACTTGTGAAACCATCCATCAAGCCTATGGCAATATCTGACATATCACATATTGCATGGAAAACTCCGAGTCGATGAGCTGTACCTCAGATTCCACAAAGACAAGGTAGTCCTTCGAACAAATATTTCCCTTCTGCCTAAGGTTGCATCTAGTTTTCATATGTCCCAGGACATAGTTTTTCCAGTGCTGTTCCAAGATTCTTCTATGCCCCACAAGTGCTCTTTGCATCTCCTAGAAGTTTGTAGGGCCGTGGCCTTCTATGTTCACAGAACAGCGCCACTAAGGAAATCACCCAGGCTATTTCTTAAGTACTGCAAGGACGCAGCTGGCCTCCCAGTGTCCACTCAGAGGATGTCATCTTGGCTCATGTCGAAGATTTGGTTGTCATACCAGCTAGCGGCGCTGCCCACTACAAATTGGACGTCATTGCTAAGAGAGTCATGACTTTTGGCAGAGCTATCTTGTTCTCCTCAGTGGTATGATGCCCACCATTCCATGGGGACAGCTCGCTAATCTACCATAGGTGCATATTTCACAGAGACCATAAAGAAGAAATAAGGGTTGCTTACCTGTAAGCATGTTTCTTTGAGTGGTACTCTGTTGAATTCACACATCCTGCCTATCCTCCCCACATCTGTCATGCCTTGGTCCACAGCATCCTATAGGATTTCTGACTCAGCTACATACATGCAGGAAACTGCCACAGGTGCAAATTTCACAGATGACCACTTGAAGACCACGGTTACAGGTAAGTGTGTGTGTGTGTGGGGGGGGGGGAGGGTATTCACTTTCCTGTCCTCATTATCTATGCACCTTCCAAAGCTAACAAAAAGGCTTCCAACAAGAACTGCTTCATGTATACTCAGTTTGTTGACTTTCACTTGTTTTCTTCTACGAATATACATAGAAGTGACGTTAAAAAAAAACCATGACTGTGAATCATTTACAATTAATGGGTTAAACCCTTGTGGCCAGCTAAAATGCTGACCTGAATGTTGGTGGTTTGAATCCACAAGATGGGGTGAGCTCCCATCTGTCAGCCCTAGCTTTCCATGCGGGGACATGATAGAAGCCCCCAGCAGGGTGGTAACACATCCGGGCGTCCCCTGGGCAACGTCTTTGTAGACGGCCGATTCTCTCACACCAGAAGTGACTTCAATTCACTTCTGACATGATAAAAAAAAAATTAGTACACTGTATTGAGTGCTTGCAGTTACAAATCTATGGCAAGAACTAAGGAAGAAGAAAAAGTAACTGGGAAAGAGGTACTGGAAAATATTTAGAAAAGCTGCATAATAAACTGTTACATAAGTAGCAATATAATAATTTTATCAATATCCTTCTTTTGAAAGACCTGCCCTCTTTTTCAGAGCTAAAGTTTCTGTCTTGGTGGATTTTAAAAAATTATATGTTTAGAATGAAGGCTAGGAATATTTCTGATAACAATTACCACTACTTATTAGAGTATTGAAATTGAGAGTGCCATAGTGATTCATTGTTAACAATATTGAGTAAATGTTTTTTTTTTTTTGCTTTTCAGAATATAGTAAACCTAAAGAGCAATACATTTTCCTTAGATCAGTATATATAAAAACAGTGTGTTATATAATGCACTGTTGCAAATGATCTGAGATCCAGCAAGTTCTCACTGCATGCAGAATTGTGGCAGTGGCCCAAAGAAGAGTATGATGCTCTGTTCAAGCAGCGTGTGATTTAGAAGAGAAAAACTTCATGAGGCCTTATTGAAAGAGGCCTCATGACTGAATAGGGCAGGAATAATATTCTCAAACCTGAGCAAGGAGTTGCTCCTCTCTGGAAAACATGGTGACAGTACACCTCAAAGTACTGTATATACTCAAATATAAGCTTAGTTTTTCAGCCCTTTTTTGGACTGAAAAAAAACCTCCTCAGCTTATACTCGGGTGAGGGTCCTGGTGGGCTTATATTCAGGTTGGCTTATACTCAAGTATATATGGTATATTTATTATTTTTCTCTATTATTATTGGTATTGTTACATTTATTATTTTACTCTATTATTATTATTACATTTATTATTTTACTCTATTATTGTTGTTACTTTTACATTTATTTTACTCTATTTTTATTAATACATTTATTATTTTACTCTATTTATTATTACATTTATTATTTTACTGCATTTATTATTATTATTATTATTATTACATTTATTATTTCACTCTATTATTATTAAAAGGATACATAAGCACATTTACATTGAAGAAGTTGAAAATAATGATTTAATCAGAGTTGAACAGTCATATCTTAAATTAGTTTGATGTAAAGATTCAAAGACATTTAAACTACTGAGGCCTCAATTAATGTAATTTTATTGGTATCTTAGCTTATACTGGAGTCAATGTTTTCTCAGTTTTTTTGTGGTAAAATTAGGTGCCTCCGCTTATATTCGGGTCGGCTTATACTCGAGTATATATGGTAACTTGTATGAAGAGGGAGGAGGTAGGTAGTGGGATTTAGGACTTTTAACAGCCAAAAAGGCTGGATCTTTATGGTAATGCAGAAATTACATTTTAATGCTTTAATTGGGGGCGGGGGGCGGGGAGGAGAGAGGTCTGGCTTGGCTGAACTAAGACACAGGCAAAGGTAACAAAATCAGGGTTAGAAGTAGCAAAAAGAGCCCTACTGTCTACTGTCTATGAAGCTTATTCTGATTTGTACCTGTTGAACTACTATTCCCTTCGCTTTTATGACATTTTGTGTGTGTCAGGAGCTACTTGAGAAACTGCAAGTTGCTTCTTGTGTGAGAGAATTGGCTGTCTGCAAGGACGTTGTCCAGGGGATGCCGGGTTGTTTTTACCATCCTGTGGGTAGCTTCTCTCGTGTCCCTGCACGGGAAGCTGACAGATGGGAGCTCACCACCACTCCCCGGATTCAAACCGCCAACCTTTCGGTTAGCAGTCCTGCCGGCACAAGGGTTTAACCCATTGCACCAGGCACTGATGGATGTTGTGATGTAATAATACATGAAAGGCCAGCATCCACTGAATTTTGAAGTCTCCCATCCAGACATCTGCTAATCACTTGCCCCCATAGATGGCTTCCATGCATGAAGCGGTTGCATAGGCTCCTCATAGGACAAAGAAACAACGCTGGCTTCTGTGAGGACCCTTCCCCTTCTTGAGCCCCCAGCTCCCAGTGCCGCATGTGAGAGTGCTGGCCTCTCAGTTTGTTTTTCTTCGTTCTGTTTGTTGCTCCACTTGTGGAATCAGCTCAGCTGTGGTCCCTGTGGTTGCTGACAAGACACACACACAACCGCTGGGCTGTGCCCTGCTCCGTGCTGGCGCTCAGCACACCCCAGGAAAAATAAACACTGCCAGGCAGCTGCAATACAGCTGTTGCTGAGATGGGAGGCAAAGAACTGAGGCGTTCATCTTGCCTGGATAGGCAACCCCAGCCTCTTGGTGCCTGCATTAAACTCTTGGGTTTAGTTCTCATTCCCTTGAGCGATTACTCTCTACTTGCACAAATGGACAATTAAGAGTTTCAAGAAGCAAGATTAAGGCTGTATCTACACTAGAAATTCTGCATATGACCCTACTTTAACTGCCATGACTCCATACTATGGACTCCTGGGACCTGTAGGCTGTAGTTTAGTGAGGCATCAGGACTCTGGCAGAGATGGCTAAATACCTTGTAAACTACAACTCCCATGATTCCATAGCATGGACTCGTGGCGGGTAAAGTAGAGTCAAACTGCATTAATTCAATAGTGTAGATGCACTCTAAGGCTGTGATTCTATGCTCTTACCTGGGAATAAATCCAACTGAAAAATAATAGGATTTTGTTTTGATTTCAAATATATGTCTAGATTTAACATGCAAATTGCATTTCTGTGGTGTATTGTTCAGAGAGTGCCTCTTTGGCCATTGGGTTTAGAATAATGGCACTTCTATTTCAAGACAATGCTTTTCCATTCTAGTGGGTTTCGAGGGGGAGGGATGTTTTCTAGCTCAATGAGAGCATGTGGTTTGCATACAGAGGGTCTCTGGTTTAAATCCAAGCATCTATGAGTAGAGATTGGAAACAATCCTAAAACCCCAGAAAATTGCTGCCAGTTAGTGCTGACAATACTGGGTTAGAAAGACTGACTAGGTATTAAGCTACTTTCTGTGCTCCAGATAAGATTACAAAATCTACATGTATTATGTGGGAAAGGTCAATGCTTAATATGAGACCAGTGTTTTGCTAACAATTTCACATTTACACGGATACTTTTAAAGAATTTTGGTACAGATCAAGTAGTGTTACAATACTCCTTTGCAGTGTTGAGTCTTACAAAGCATTTGGGAGGATGCATACAGAGGTCTAAAATTTACATACTTTAACTCTTTTGAGCTCTGCCCTTCCTCCTCAGTAGTATTCATATGCTTGGGTGGGTGGGGTTTAAACATAATTTAGAATTGTGTGTTTGATATTAGAGAACACAGAAAGAAGTGAATAATTGGGGGGGGAGGGGATAAACCAAGGTGAACTTTAGATGGAACTTCATTGCCTTTTCTCTTATGCTTTGTATCTTTCTTGTGCTTATTCAGTAATTCAAACTGTGTTAAGATCCAGATAGGGGCCAGAATCATGGCTTGGCTTACACATAATTAATGTTACTAACACTGTTGCTATGAATGTAATTCATGCTCCAACCTACTTTGCCAAACATCAGCTGCATTTTGGAGAAGCAAAGCCATTCTGCTAATGATAATTGCATGGTTGAATGATGTTTCCATCAGATTTTGGGTGGTCAGGCCTGGAGTAGTTAGATATTTGGTTAAACATAAGCTGATACAGGATTCTGGCCAGGATCTTCACATATGTGAATATTTCACGTAATGAAATGCAACTATATTAAATAAATATTTAATGTACATCAGTGCTTTTGTCTGATGTGGTGGACTGGCAATTTCCCCCCAGAGTGCCAGGAATTTTCTGCCATGCTGTTATTATATTTACTTTCTTAGAAACTCACCACAAACTGGTCTGAAGATCCACCACTTGGAGAAGCACTTATCTACATCATTAATCCAGAAAGTACATTTTCTTGGGAGAGGATTTGGGCTTTCAGGGAGCAATGTGATGTAGTAAAGTGGTTTACTATTGGGACAGGATTGTGGGATACAGGGTTTAAATCCCCACCCACCCATGGAAACCCTCAGAATGAGCTTGAGAAAAAATCTCACATCCTTAAAAGAAAGCAACGAGAAATCACTGGCTACATCTCCCAAGGATACAATTGCTATAAATCAGTGTCAACTTGAAAGTAACAACAACTAAATCAGTGCTTCTCAAGCTATCTGATAGACTTGGAATTTTTCACCCAATGTCTTAAGACATAGTATCATATTTGTGTCACAATATTACTGTGTTCATTGTCTCCTGAAAACTTGATGAAGACCAATAGACAATAGCTCACAGGCTAGTAGTTTCATGGACCAGCACTTTAATATATATAATATCCTAACTGTTTAGTCTCAGGATTTCTAGTCTTCTGCACTAGCTGAAAACCAGCTCCACATAATTTTGCAGTCATTCAAAGTAGTGTGTGTTGAAAGGGTCATAATATGACACAGTTATAAACAGAGAAAGGAGGGAGGACTGTGACGCGGGTTCTACTTTTGCATAAGTAGGCAAGCACTGGATGCCACTCTATCCAGATATATTTCACTGTATTTCACACCTACAGACTGGTGTTGTTCACCAACACATATTTCCATAATATAGACGTCTAGGCCATAACTGGAAAAATGCCAGAAACTTGTGCTGGGATTGCTTGGTTATTTATATCTCAGCAAATGATAGCTGAATATTTTGATCAGGAAAAATCATGTATATGCTTCATGTGGAAATCAGTTTAAGTGCACTCTTGTCTACAAACACAGAAACACTCCAGAAGAACAGTACAAAGGCACCAGAAGATAGCTTTATATATAATATATATTTACTTTTAAAAATAAAACTTCCATTGCAAGGCTAGAGGTCTGTACAAACTACAAAAATAAATCTTTTTTCTTTTTCATATAAATAATTTATATGGCATGACAATATTTCAGGTTAAAAGGTCTCCAGCACACCCGCTACACAATCACATGCACTCTCACATGCACAAAAACACACATGCACACACAGTGTATCCCCTTTCCACCATTTCCCCATGCTTCTCTGGTCCCAAACTGGTTGAGGGGTATGGGGAGCACCATTTCTATTATGAGTTTCCTATTAGCACTTAGCTGATTTTAGGCAGTGGGTGGTTGGCACGGAGAAGGGAACAAATGCAAGAGAAATTTCAACTGTTACTTGATTCTAATCTCGACAGTAGTTTCTGGACTACCTATGATAGTTCTGGGCTGGCAAATGGAGCAAATCCAAATGGCTCAGCCAGACCCTGCAATGTGGCCAGTTTCTAATGGGAATTTCCTCTGGTCCAGCAATCATGGTTCACTGTAAATGAACAACGTTGATTCATTTTAGCTGGAGGCCCAGACTTACTGAAGAATTCACATTACAAACAGGCTGTGAAAACCTCAGGAGAAATTTCCTTGGCAGCAAGAGATTAAAAGGGAATCCAATATGGGCTGGAGAGTAAACTTACAGCAGTCATTGGGTACAGGGAGTTCTTAAAAATAAAATAACAATAATAAAGTGCTGGGGGTTAGAAGGAAGAAAGTAAGGGGGGAAATGACTCCAAGGTGAATCAGAATTGCTCTCTCACACAAGTAAACTGGTTAGCTGTGGTGCCTTGGCTACTGTGTCCAAAGGGCACAAAACTGCATTCTCAAGCAGGTCACCATTTCACAGAAAGCCCTCAGAGGGGTACCCTCCAGGCTAGCAAACAACGGGTAGAGGGTGGCTGAAATACCTAGTTTACATAATTCTAAAGGCAAAGCTGTAAAGTGTTTACACACAGAAAACATCATTAACACTGTAAAAAGAATAAACCATCAGTATCGAACAGTTGGCAAAACCATGCTCAACAACATCTGCAGTTGAAAGGGAAGCTTCCTAAAACATTACAAAACCAGCAATTGAGACGGTTGAAAAGTAATTTTTATCCCAATCCTCCCATCTTTTTGTTAAAAGTGTGTATGTTTGAGACTGTATCCAGGTCAACGTGACAATATCATCTGCATTCACCCTCACTGATTTGTTTTTCCAAGTATTAGCCAGTTTCCTATTCCACACAATAAAATGGATTTACTTTGACAAATTGGGCAGAAAAACCTGCAGAGAAAAACCAGAAAGTGAGGATGGAAAACAGCTGCCCCACATCTCAGGCCATTGTCCCAAGATTTGGGGTATAGGGAGCTGTGGATTCCCCTGACAGTTGCATCACTAAGAATTTTCTGAAATTTTACTGCCCCACAGTTGTTTACATTGTCTCTTCAAAGCCTTGTTGGCAATAAAAATTGTAACCATGTTTAGACATTACTTCTATTAGTTTGCAATAATCTCTCAGAAAAACTGCAGTGCTCCATTAGAACCAAAGTCAACTGGTGAATGAATGGCACTCTATCGGTTTATATTTGTCTCCCCTTTCCTTTCAATTACATTAAAAAGAAAGGAAATGATAACTGACAACACTTTTAAAAAACTATTTGTTCCTATGTGGCACAATTTAAAGTGCTGTCCAAAAAACCAACACTTTAAATTGCATGGGGAATTCAGATCTCTGCCCTTCAACTATAATGAAAAACCTGACGTGTTCAGTAAAGGAATTGTAATTGGTTAAAAGGAAATCAAGCATTGTCAGATGCAAATGGAACTTGCCCTTCAATGCTCATCCTACTGCCCAGTGACTGCTTATTTCTAGATCTTTAACCAAAGAAGATGAACAGGAAAGATTGTTTAGAAACAGAAGCAGCAACCAGAGCGATCATACTTTGGTCAAGAAAATGAAATGTTGTATCCAGCCCTTGGTTCTCCCTTTGAACACTTTCTGCTCTAATGACTAGATGGAGAATCTTTCTGAGTGAGAGAGACTGTTGTCAAATCCTTCCTGGATCAAATTAAGGGGCAATTTCTCATATGAAATTTTCCTACACTGAAATTATATCTGCATAGGAAACAAGGAAACTCGACAAATCACAACTTGTGAAGTGTGGGGTCCCTCTCCCCATTTTACTACACCTATGAAGGCTGTCTCAACACAGGAAGACTGTTTATGTGTTAAGATCACAAATAGTGTGTGTATTGTCCCCATTGAGAATATGGTATAATCTATAGTTTTGCTCAGGGCCCTTCCACACAGTCATATAACCCAGAATATCAAGGCAGATAATCCACAATATCTGCTTTGAACTGGAATAGCTGAGACCATGTTGCCATATAATCCAGTTCAATGTGGATTTTATACAGCTGTGTGGAGGAGCCCTCAGTGAGGACAGTGAATGACTGAATTTGCCAGAAGAAAGTCCAATCTTCTTATTAAAGTGTTATTCTCTCTAGAACATCAAGTTCCTATTTGAAACAATCCAATCATTACCAAAATAGTCCTCAGGTACAAAACACATTAGTACTATGTTGGAGTTTAAAATACTTTGTGAGAAGCGCCGTTTACAGTATGGAATCAAAAACACAGATAAATCCACACCTATACAAATTAGTTTTCCAGACATCTCAGTTCTGGCTGAGCAAGGAAAGCCGTTTGCAGGATTCTCAGGACCAGAAAACTCTGTTCTGAACAATCTCCATGCAGTTGCCATTTGTCTTCTATTATTTATAGTGCAATGATGTTTCTGGGAAATTATGAAGCTGGGAATAGAAATACAGTTCTAGGAGATTCTATAGATTTGCTTAAAGGACACTTGTATGAGAGGTTGATAACAGACTGAGAAAAGAGGTAAGCAAGCTGAAAAGGAGGGCACAGAAAAAATGTTTGGGAGCATAGGGAGGGGTTTTAAGAAAATCCAGAAGAGCCCTATGGCAGATGCAAGCACAGGCATTTGTGCTGGTGGAGGCAGGAGCAGAGCGCATCCTGTCCCACCAGCTTGCATAGAACGTTAAGACACACGGTGCCCCTCCATTGCATGCTCCCTTCACTCCATTCTCTCCCCATTACACCTTCACCCTCGCATTTCCCCTTAAAGGGATACCCCCACTTTTTTTTAAATGAGGGATCTGTGAAAATAATAAAAAATAATTATTATAATTTTAAGGGTAAGGGTTTGTGACTCTTTTTATACAGCTTAAAATAATTATCATAATAATATTAATATTAATATTAATAAAAATAAAAGAATAGCAGCACAATATGGGAGAACTCCCCCCACATACAAGTTGAGTCCTGTTCTCTCCACGGGAGGGTAGGCGTTTGGGAAATTCTCATGCCCTGTCCTGATGTTGGCCATGAGATGCTTCACATAGCATATGGGAAACAGCCCCTTTCATTCCTCAGGTTTGCTGGGACTGGAGCTTTCCCTGTCTCTAGGTGACTGGGACCCAACACTCTTTGGGCCATCGATCCAATGTAAGGACATAAACAACCAATGTTTTGAAGTCATAAGCTCCAGCAACCAAGAAACTGGTGTGTTTTGGGGTGGCAGATACACCTCAAGAAACAAGGCATGGGAGTATGGAGAGCCAGGTGCTGAGAGATTCTCCCATCAACCTTTTCACTGAATGGTTACTGCAGAAGCTCATCTGGCCTCTTCAGTTCTCAAAGGCACTGTCTACATCTACAGTTGGTCAGGCACAGAGGAAGAACTTCCATGGGTCCAGCATGCTTCACATTATGTGTGTGTCTGTGTGTGAACCATCTGGGTCCCTTTCCCCATGTGAGATGCTGTGTACATCCCATCCCTGAGGCACGAGTTTGAGTGCCAGGACCTTGACCTGGCAAAATGGAGAGCTAGTGTCTCTGGTTGAGGTCCTGCAGTTCAAAGCTGTCAGAGAGATCTATACCAGACTCCTCAGGGCCATCAGATTCAAAGCCCTCGTGTGTGTACCCCTGGCAGGAGCCAGGCAGGGATGGGTGCAAGGCCAGCATCACGGATGCAGTTGCTGTAACTGTGGCGAATGTGCCACCAGGTCCAAGAGGTGGCACTTTGGTGCCGTGGGCAGCGGGGTTGGTCCGAGGGGGAACGGGGGCAGTCCGAGCTATCCGGGGCCCTAGTCCATGGTCTGTCTGCTCTTGCTGCTTTGAAGTCTCTTTAACCTCTGTGGCAAAGGGAGGTATGTGGCTTGTAGGGATTGTGGCTTGAGTCCACTCTGGGCTGCCCAAAGACAGAGGCGATTCAAGGCTTGTTTTGCAGCTTTTCACCACCTGCCCAGGAAAAGAGAGACCTGTGAGTATGTTGGATATGGGAGGGAAGTGCACAATAGCAAAATACTTCTCAGAGTTTTGGAAAGCAAAGCATTAATTCAACAAGGAAAAAGTTGAGACAGAAAAAAGACAAGAACATATTCAGGGTAGTTGTGCTGATCATGTAGCAAAATAGAACATCCAAAATCCACAAAAGAGCAAGATCCAACTAACATGAAATCCTTCAAAGTTTCACTACTTTTCTGTGGGTAATAGTTGAAATGTTATTGGGATTTACTGAAACTTGAACTAAAAGAAAAGGCCCAGATGTCCCATAATTCCTGCTGACCTTATTCTACTCTACTGTGTAGTGCAAGTCTTTTATAGAGATTGTAAAAGCTGATTTTAGAAGGAGACACCTACCCCAATTATTAGATACACATGCACACTCATGTAAGTGAGTTAGAAACCAAAAGGCCTAGTTCTCTTTCCTGCCTTTCCTTCTACTTCTGGAAAAACCAGGATTCTGAATCTCTAGACTCCTGGTGGGTACTTACAGTAATTTTGGGGAAGCTGGGGCTTTTGCTGGCCTTGACCAAGATGTGTGACTGTGTAGGTGGGATGATGTATGTGCTGCGATCATCTTCACCAATGTCTGATGCGCCAGTGCTCTCTGAATAGTATTCTGAGTCTGAAGAGTCACTAAAGGCCCCACCAGGCTGGCAAACATAAAAGCTGTGATGGTTGATGGGTGGTGGGACAGGTGATGGTGTTGGAAGGCGGCTGCCATTATCAGCTGGTGTGACCTATAGGATGATAAGCAGGAAGTATATTGAGAATCTCCAGCCTTTCAAGTGTTATCTCCATTGCAGTCAATAAAATAGATCCTAAAATCTCTTTATGATAGGTAAAAAGAGTTGCCAAATGCCCCACAATGTTGGCAAACATAGAAGCTGTGATGGTTGATGGGAGGTGTTTCACTCTTGTATTGCTGAAGGTTTTACATAAGGCTTGAATGAACACTAAAACAATTTCTTCCACCCCAGTCTGACAACAAAGTTTGAGATTGGGGTGCAAGCCTACTTCATGGTTCTCCATCCAATCACCCTTAAAAGAAACAGCAGTTCTCTTACCTCTGCAGGTGGTCCAATGATAGATAGAAGGACAGGCAATAGGACTAGACCATTGAGCAGCCCCAGAATTGTCAGGATGGTCAGCACAGCGAAGAAATACCTGTAGTGAAAGAAAGAGGTCAGTAATGGCCATGTACACAAATAGCATAAAATAGCACCTTCATCAGAATAGTTCAATATTGCTCTTCCTGTTTTATCTCTCCTTCCCAGTAACTGAGACCTAGTGTAGTCTTGCACTCAGCATGAGAGGGAGCCATATTTATCCTGATGGTGGCAGATACCAATGCAGTATGGCACCCAACTCTCACTCACAGTCCCTCCCCTTCTTACAATTTCACACAAATGCACTGACTATGAATATGACTACATACTCATGCAGGTTGCATAGTTCCCTCTATCTGCCCAAATTCATTCCTAGAAAATTTGTTGGCTAGGAATTGAGTGGTGATTTACTTGCATTTTCTAACTAAGGACATACAAGTGAAGTGGCTCTAACTACTGAGCCTGGAGCTTCTGGAGATGCAGGTGTAGCTCAGGGAAAACACTTGCACCAGTGAGTGTTCTTTCTTGGTTTCCAATCTCCACCTCTCAGATTGCCCCAAACTGGACAGACCTGACAGCGGCCCATGTCCCCTTGCCATAACAAAAACTAGATGCAAGAGCTAATCCCAAGTCTCCAGTTAGCCTTGCTCAAGCAACTCTGAATATCCTTACAATCTACATTGCCATGGACGAATGTGCCAGATATGAAATAAATGACCCATACAATTTTTCCTTTAACCTCCTTCATAACTAGTACAACTAGTCAGCTACCAGTCCTAGGGGGTATTCACATTACATGGTAACAGGGGCTTGTGCCATGGCTCCATCCAATGACATCCTGGGATACGTAGTTTGGTGAGCTACTTGGAATTGTCTAGTGCTACAGGTGTCAGGTAGGGAATTCTGAAAAGTTTATGGAAATATAAATCCCAGGATTCCATAGGATTCAACCATTACCCTTTATGTGGAATCCACTGCTATAATTGTCCAGTGTGGATCCATTTATTCCAGGACTGCTGTGCATCTTACTAGATTTTGCCTTTATTTTCATTCTATAATAATTGTCTGATGTGACACTGTCTACATTTTCAAAAGCCCACAAGGAAGACAAGTATCCCATCCTCTATTGACTTCTTCTCCTGATATTCTAGGGATTAGCCCACAGGACATTACCTCAGAATGAAATCAAATTCGGATCCAGCCAACATAAGTACACCAAGCAGAGTAGAAACAGCACCATCCATCACAGGGGCAAACATGTGTTCTAGGGCCACAGTGGAGCGCACATTTCGGTTGCCAATGGCTGTGAGAAAACCCTGAAAAAAGATAAACAGTCAGAATAAAACATAACAATAGTGTGGACTGTCCAAAAAGACTCATAAAAGAGGACTAGCAGCCACATTGCATCTCAGTGACCCTACCCTGGAAAAAAACACAATGAGCCAAAGGCCTAAGCTGTCCTTGTGATTGGTGCTATTGCTGGAACTAGAGCAGAAATGCAAATTCTCATTTTGTTTTCTTCAAAAGCAAACACAGTTTGGGCTTGGCTTTTCATAGTTCACACAGTTATGTCCTTATGTTTACACTTAATTAATCCAGAAGAACCTTGGGTTTTGTATTTAATAAAATGCTAGGAAGTAACACATCCCTTTAAATACATATCCAGAATTCACTGGTTCTGCCATCACTATTGATCAACTCCTGATAGCTCAATGATAACACAGACAACTAAAATACTTCTGTGTGTACCATCAAGACAATTAAAAAAAATGAAAACCCAGCATGGTTTGAGTGTTGGACCTTTTTCTTTTTGATAACACATCAAAAGAAGCCTTCATTTCCCATGGTTCCATCTCGTCACCATTCCCCTCACTTCCCTGCACCTTACCTACCAAACCATTTATAGTTAGAACTTTCCCTTTATTGATTTGCCTATGATGATATTTTAAAAGAAGAGAAAAAAGAATAGAGGAAAGGAAAAGAAAGATAAGTTAAAAAGAAAGGAAAGAGAGACAGGGAAAAATCCATTAGGAGTATGATGTTGATGTAGCAGAGTGGCAGTCCTTGCAAATTCAAGGATCGTGGCCTCCCCTTTTTGGTTTGTACAGAGTTTTAAATATGCTGCCAGATATTTGTGGATTGATCTTTCCTCCTTTTTTATGCAAGCGATTCATTCATGAGCTGCAAACTCCAAGAGGTCTTTCACTTACCAGAGCTACGTGTACAGTGAATTCCACACCAATGCCCACTGACGCAATAAGGATGACCACAGGAATGGCACTCAGTTTGATGCCCATCAGGCCCATGATCCCAAAGAGCTCAACTGTCATCATCGCCAGAACAAATACCTGGATTAGAAAAAAAGAAGAAGAAAACATTAATACCCTTCTGCAGAAGCCATAGTGCTGAGCATGGTTATAGCAAAAGTTGTTTACAAAGTCAGAAAGCAGAATATTCTTTAAAACATTGTGTGGTAAATAAATATTTAGGATCTTGACACAAGCCTAATTCTCTTTATCTCTCCTTCTCTCATTTACAGAACCGTTTCTTTTACTCCACTACTGTGTTTACACATACAAACCCCCTAAAGGCCCTGCATTTTTTTTCCTCTGCCACTTGATAAGTTAACAAAATAAAAGGATCTCATATAGAAAGAAGAAATCATTCAGTGTATCTAAGTTTGTGCCTATCTTTAAGACAGAATTTGGATTTTGCACTGTTGACAGTTACTTTCGTTATTAAGTATAATTTTCATTGGTCAATGATAAATGTTAACAGCCAAAAATATATTATGACAATAGTGCAAGGATCATAAACTTAAAGGTATTGAGCTGGCACTTAATTAATTAATAACCCATTGCTAATCTTTATAAGAAGACATTCAAGTTCTACAAGCAGATGAGTGTAATTTCTGAATTAAGAAAAAATACAACCAAGTAGCAAAGGATATTTTATATTGAATTGTTGTGGAGCAAAGGGGTGTTTAAAACACAAATGCAAAAAATATTTGCAGATTGGTTTCTGTGCAAGTTACACATGACCTTAACTCCTTCAGCACCATGGAGAGAAACAACAGCAAACAAAAAAATGTTTACTTTTTGCTCCAAAGATACCTTTCTGTTTTAAATTGTATATGGCAGCAGATGTACCTTTGATACTCTGTGCATCTACAGCAGGAAGTTATGAGCAATCTAAATTCCTCCTGGCATGCACTATATAATCCATACATTTTTAAATATCTGTCAATTGTGAATATACATTTCTACGGACATTCTGCATTCTTAAAAAAAAACCCTTCATACAAACTGGTCTTCATTCTCATGTTTTAAAATCTAAATTATACCTATGTTAATTATATAAAGACAAATGGTATTTGATAACTATATGGACTTTTTGTATAATGTCAGGATGTTAACATTATATAAGATGTAAATTGACACCACTATTAATGTTATGTACTCTGTTATTTGTAAAAAATACTCACAATGATACTAGCGGTCCAAGGGTTGAGTAGCAACAGAGTGCACACCAGGAAAGTGCAAACCAACACAATGCTGATGGCCTGTAAAAGCCAGTGGCGGAGGCCAATATATTGCTCCCAAAAGAGGAAAGGATAGCCACTAGGGTAGCTGAGCACGCCATGCATCTGGGCCACCTCATCACAGATGGCACGCACACTCTCAATCGCTGCCACAAAGTCCGAAGTCTGCCGCAGTCCATTGAGGTAGAAGGGGAACTGAGCAAACTCCAGGGGCTGTGCAACCGGGACTGTCAAAAAGAGAGGATTCCGTCAGGTCCAGTGACCTCCTGCCCCCACTCTTTTAGGACCCAAAGCAAACTGTCCCATTTAGCTATATTCTCACCCATTTAGGCACAGCCTGTAACTATGGCAAAGATGTGGAAGAACCACAGAATGGGAGAATAGGACTGAAATGATGCACTGAAAGGCAGAACAGGAATGTGGTTTAAGCTTGCACTCACTTCGAAGGTTCTCGCCGGTGGCATCATACTTGTCATGGATCCATTCTGGGGGCGGAGGATAGAAGTTGGCCTGGGAGGCAGCAAAACCAAGGGGGTCGTTGCTCACCCACACTGTCAAGCAGATGTAGAAGATATCAGGGGGAATTATCCCATTCTCATCCACCAGGCGGCGAGTGGTCAGCTGTGGGGCAAAAAGAAGAGTGAGAGAGGTCTTTGGCTAATGCTCCCACACAGGTGCAAGCATATAGGCATCCTTTCTAGGGAGTGGTTCGCCTTTTCCAAAATCAGGAGGATTTCCTGCATCCTTCCAAATTTCAGTTTCCAATGAGACCCCAAATCCCTTCTCTCTCTGTACTGCAATCCATTTTTAATGAGGGTTCCCTCATGGACTCTCTTTACACATAATTCTCAGGACATTGTTTTTCTCCCTCTCCTCCCTTCCAACACCACTTTGGCTTGGACATCCACACTTACTTGATTAAGATTGAAAGGTTCCTTCTTGTTGCCTGTCTGGATGAGGAGCTTGTAGGCCAGGGCACCATCCTCTGACCCATTGCGGTAATTCTCTCTAGTGATGAGTCCAGCTTCCCAGTCCTGGTCAAAGGCTGCCTGGAGACCTGAGGGCAGAGTATGTACATTGTGCCATCTGTGCCTTAAGAACAAAAGTAAATTCTTCCTCAATTCATTAGGAAGAACTTTCTGATGGTAAAAGTGGAATATTTTGCCTCAAAGTGTGGTGAAGTCTCCTTCTTTGGTGTTTTTAAAAAGAGTCTACATTACCATTGTTTTGTTATGTGTGTTCCTGCCTGATGAACTTGGGTTGGATGGCCTTTGTGGTCTCTATGACTTGTGGTTTAGAACAGTAATATCATTTCAGATAGCTACGCTAACTTTAGAGTTTGGGCCTACCCCAAGGAAAAATATATCACTTAAATAAGACAGAAGGAAACCTGAATGTGTATGCATGTTGCTCATTAGGAATACCCACCACAGCTATATGCATGAAAACAGAAAACATGATGGCAAGATATAAAAACTGCCTACACGAGAAGAAGTTGCCTAGAACGGGAATGTTCAATAGCAGCCTGGAACACAAAGTGCTTGTCAAATAGAGGTATGGAATTGGCTGACTGAATGAGTGTCCCTCAGCTACCGGCAAGTTCACAACAAGAGCATCCTGTCCTGAAACCTGGATGGCATCCCATTCCAATTCTTTATAGAAGGAAAGTGAAGGCCAGTGAAGAGAACTGGCAAAGAGCCCTTCACTCACCTTGCAGCCAATCCTGGAAGTAGTGCAGCCACATTTTAGGCAACTGGTGCTTCTCATCACGTACAACATACTGGATGGCATCGAAGGCTTGGTGCAGCCCATAGAGGGCCTTCTGGGAGTTGGGGTAGTCAAAGCCACCCTTGGTCACCACAAACATGTTGTAAAAAGAGAAGTACTTGAATTGGGCTGAAATGAAGTCATGCTCCTTTGTACCTCGTGGAACAATATCTGTCAGGTAAAGTCCATCATGTACTTTGGTTGTACCGTAGAGGCTCAGACCCAGCAGCGCCAGGAAGAGGGCTACCACAATTCCCTGAAAATGCAGGAAACAAGGTGTCAGCATGGTTTCACTTGGACAACATGTTGGATTTTATAAAGTACTGGATCTCCTGGTTCTGCTTGCTTACTTGGAACTATTTTGGGATCCCTTACAAGGACTGAATGTCCTTAAAATAAATGGGAATCACTTCTGACTAGATATATACAGCACTGCATAGAGACTTAATCACAGGCTCAGTGTTAGCGTTAATGCATTTATTCATTCTTAGTGAATGTGCATATCTCTTTTAATGTCCAGGCTAAGTCTCTTGTAAAATTTTCAGGAGTTTTGCTTGTAACCCTGAGGTGCAAAATCAACCAACATACTCTCTAAATCTCTGTTCACTATTCTCAGGGGAAAAAAACCCATCCTGCTGGCTAGGAGAACACAAGGGTAATAGAAGAAAGGGAAGGTATTAGCTCTCTAGGTTCATTGAGATTCCATCAACTTGCAAATAAAAGATGCAGAAACAAAAGCTCTTAATGGTTAAAACCCCTATCTCCTCCAACTGTGGACTGGAAGAGAAAGGGGAGGGGAAAGCAAAACACTTTCTAGGACGTGAGGGAGCCCTTGGCTTTGTGTCTGAACAAGGCACAAATTAGTACAGAGCAGAGTGGACTAGAACAAAAGAGTGGGAAGAAAGATCTTTGATGCGAAGGTCCAGAAAGCAAAAAGAGAGAAAGGGAGCAAGCTCAGTTGAACTGCCCCATCTCTTGCTTTTTCCAGTTCCTCAGCTGCTGAAAACCAAGCACTATATGGCCAGCTCCATTCTGAAAAAAGGCCCATGAGAGAATATGAACAGAAACACAGTCACAATTGGCTAAGAATGTCAGGAAGCCTTGGATCCCCTGACTAACCATGCCCAAATCACAGACTTGCTACTCCAAGTATCACTCTCTTCTTTCTCCTTCATGCTACCCAAACCCTCCAAAAAGGTTCTTTTCCACCTACCTTAGTTTGGTTCTGCAGAAGAATGGGTGCATATTTGTCCCGAGCAAAGTTGGAGAAGTTCCATTGACAAAAAGGAAATGGCACACAATCCTGGGCACCTTTGCCCTCATCCATTTGTGCCAGAAGATCCCGGGTTGAGCTTGCAGGAGTGAAGATCTGTGAGCCGAGAGGGTTAGCAGGTATGAGCGCAGAAGGCGTGGTGAAGACATGCTGTGTGGGAGGTAAGATGGTGACCACGTGGCAGCCAGAAGGGTCACACTGTGTGAAGGCTTGCACTGTAGTCGTGATACGGGTGCTGGTGGCCAATGCTGGATGGCCATGTGGATAAGGAGGTACAGTATGGTTATCATTTGCATCAGCATATTCTTGAGGCTGGATCTGGATGACGCGGGAGGAGCAGAGGCTATGGATACACAAAAAGACACAGTTTCTTAAACTGCCGAAGTCAGTCCTACCTTAAGAAGCATATTGCAAGAGGTTCACTTTCTAGTTCAGATCCTACACTTTGTTGTTGCTATCAAAAAAAAGTCTAGATGTCTAGGACATCTAACAGTTGTTTCCAAGCATGCTGGCTCTATTCATATCTTGATTTGTTTTTAGGGATGAAGTTTAGTCTTATGAAATAAATATTTTCCTGAAATACTGTTACTGATTGTGCACCTGTGTTTTGGTGCCTTGAGCATTTTCTCCCCTTGCAGCTTCAATGGATCCCCTGTTGTTTTGCCTAATGACTTTCCCAAACCACAGCTGCCATCCATAACATTGCTTCCCTCTCTCAGGAGATTTGATCGATTGCCCAGCTTTGCCCTGGAGAGAGCAGGAATGCCGCTACAGAAGGGCTGATATATGGGATTTTCTCTCTTCAAAAGACAGTACCTGTAGAAGCAGCACAAAATGTCAAGCCGCTTATTTTCACGTCGGTGAAGGTCCAAGCTCAGGATGGCAGGAAAGATGAAGAGTACCATGGCAAAGTTAAAAACAACTACAACAGCAGCCTGCAGCAGTGGAGATAAGAAAAACAAAAGAGGAATTGAGACACATTGAAGAGCTTGAACCATCTGGCCAGTGCCCCTTCAGATTCACTGAGTCCCACCCACACTTTGTCCCAACTTTCTGTCTTTGGCCAACACTAGAAGATAGCTCCTGAGAATTTTGCTGTAAATAAATCTGGACTTTGGGCTGAAAGATGTTATTTGGTTTTGATCAGTAAGGTAAAATCATGGGCGCAAGCATTGGGTTCAAAGGCACACCTGCCTTGGAGAGCTGAAAACAGAATGGCTTACCTGCAGAGAGAAGGCACGGAGAGCTGGTATAGGCACAAGGGCAGCCATGAAGAAGGCTATCATGTTATTGACAGAGGTAAGCGCTACACTAGTGCCACTGCGCCGGAGGCATTCACCAGTCCGCTCCTGTTTTGGACAAGTGCAAAGGAGAAAAAATGAGCACAGAATGAAAGAGTATGCACTGAGAGTACAAAGAAACTCAGTGAATTATACAAAATAGGTACATAGTCTCACCTTGATGGGGACATGTTGGCTGGTCTCGGTGAAAGCATGAGCCAGTAAGAACATGTCATCCACACCAATGCCCAGTGCAAGGAAAGGCAAAACCTGTTTAGATACGAAGGGAAATACATAAATACATAAATACTCTGCTTATCTGAATTCAAATTGCTGGAATGACATTTAAAACCCTAAAAGGCTTGGTATCTTGCAGGTATGCCTCTACCTATACATATCCAAGGATTCAGATCTGCTAGAGAGACCCTCCTCTATATCTTATACTGCATAAAATTTGGGAAAGGGGCTTCTGTGGCACCTAGTTGTGGAATACCATCTCCTAATAAGAATGGTTAGTGATGACACTGTCTTAATTCTGGCGTCAAATGTTTGTTTTATCTTTTGAGGAAAGGTAATAATGTTGCCCAAACCTATATAAGAATTTTTAACTTCAATTCCTCTTTTGATCGCAATCTGTCCAGGTTCCACAAAACTTAGCTGTTCTACAATTGTCTTTTATTGCTTCAGGCACATTGAAATGGGAAAGTAGCAAATATAGCAAAGTAGCCTTCTTGGGCCTCAGAGAATCCACGAGACAACAAGAAAGTGCTTTTTACAATATAGCATTCTCTAATCACATGCTAAGGCAATGGAATCACCTATAGTCTCAATTTAGCTGTAAAAAGAAATCTGAGTTATTGGGTTATTCTGATTTTTCAGAAACGGGTAGCACTTGGGTAGGTACAGTTCACACATAGTCACCAAATTCCATTTTTGTAGCCCCCACAGGTTTCTAAACCATAAAGATTTTTTAAAATTTCTTTTCTGACCCAATTTTGGACTGATTCCACCTCTCCTTACAAGGTAGTTCCAAATGCAAGAACATAGCTTGCAAGCATGGCAGTTTTGCTTCCCCCCCCCCTCAAAAAAACCCCAACCTTCCAAAAGTCTTTGACTGAAAACTGGATAAATATGGCCATGGAACCAGTGGCATTACATTACTTGTAGTGCTGTATAATGTGGCAGTTTGTCTTTCATGTGCTGTCCCACCTCTCTGACAAGGATTGAAGTGTGGCAAAGGTTGGCATGAAGGAAGGTGGACCTCACCAAAATGCAACATACCTGGGTGGTGGCTGCATTGAATGAGATTCCCAGCAAGGAACAGAATCCAAGTCCTGCTGCCACTGAAAGGGCAACTAGAAGAACCCCAGCCAAGCCAACAGCACCCTGTGATTTGGAGCAGTCCCAGCGCAGCATGGTGACACAGGCATATGCCAGCTGGAAGAAGATGAAAGTGATAATTAATGCCGAGAAGGGTAGAAATACTTCACGCTGGTCTTCAGCAGGCAGGAAAGGATCAGGGGCAGCAAAGTCCATGGAAGGAAACTACTACATACCATCAGCAGGTATCCGCCAGCCACACGGATGGCACTCACATCTGAGAAGGATTTCATGATATCATTGAGTGTGGTGGTGGAGAAAGCATGTATGGCCTGGGAGGAATTTGCAGGCAGGGATTCCTGGGCCAACTGGAAAGACACAAAATGGTGAAATATTAGGAGACAAAGACAGCTAACTCAGTGGCTTCATTCATAGCAGGATCCTAGTCATCCAGATTCATGCAAAGCATTCATTTACATGACTGCTTTACTCATAACATGGGAAATCTGGTTTTTGATTAAGCATGTGTTGCACAGTGAAGGAATCTGTTTCTAACAAGCACTGAATCCATTCTCATGCATCAGCAGGATGTGAAAGATCTAAAGGATAGGATCTACCTTTGGTCATTCCAAAGCTTTCATCCCATCCAACATGCCATTAATGTCTACTTATATCATGCCATAAAGCCTACTCAAATACATCAGATCCTTTTATGAATCTACAGATAATAATGTACATTTTTAAATGCATACTGGCATGCAGTGCCTATCAGCTCGGATCCACATGCATTGCTGCAACTCTCTGGACACTTTCCATACTCACCATTTCAGCCTTTTGCAAATGCATTTGTGCCTCTTTACCTATACCTACAGGCACTGTGTTTGCTTCTAATAGCCCCCAAACCTTTGCACCAGTGCTACACCTCTCTTCCCACCTCACCTCAACAAATTCCCGCTGCCAAGCCTCCAGCAAAGCAGTTGCCTTCTCCTCACTCCAGTTGATGTCATGAATCTCATAGTCATCCCGATAGTGCTCAAAGAGCTGCCGTGGGCTCATTAGCAGGAACATGCTTTGTAGGGCTTCAGCTCTACAGAAAGAGAAGCTGGGTCAGGCAAGGAGGCACAAGTCCTTTGGATCTAAGCAAGAGGAGGGAGTCCTGCAGTCCTTCAGACATTGTGAAATCCCTATCATACCTCACCACTGGCTATGCTGACTGGAGCTAAAGTCCAACAAAGTAATGAGTGCTACATATTTCTCAGAGCTGCTTTAGGTCCCATCAACCTATTCATGGCCACTTGAGAAAGAGGCCAGCTTTCTTCTCACAATAAGCCCCAATTTGGACTTGGCACACATGTTTCCATCTGTAATTCCTTCAGCCCAAGCAGCTGCCCCATGACCACCCCCATATAAATGTCTACACAAAACATATATGAATCATGCTCTGTGGAAAACAAACCACTGGATAAATCTCCAAACATAGCAACCAGGAAGGGGGGGGGGGGGCTCTGCTAACATGCCTTTGATTGTTAATGGACATGTGATTTGTGTTTGTGGCAATGTGCACTTGGCTCACTGTCAGCATGGGAAGCTATATCTCTGTGTCTTAAAGAGAAAGCTTTTACATTTATGCATTCCAAAAATGCATGGAAAGAATCAAAACTTGCTATAAATGCACCTCCATAAGAGTCAAACATATTTCATATATGCACATGAGGCTTTCAGCATTAAGAGTGCAAACATCTCTTCTGCCATTTTCTAGCAGCTTCCCTTGCAAGGTATTTTAAAAGGAGACCTAGGACCTATATTATCATTATTATCACCATCATTCCAGTTTTTGTTTCCAGTTCTCTCCCTATTTTGGCAACCTTTTGTCATGTCTAGAGAAGGAGGTTTCAGGGGCACATTCATTCCAAAGAATTCCCTTCTGGGAAAAACTTTGTGGTGTAAGAAAATATCCATGTAATGTATGCTACATTACATCAAAATAGTGTGAATCTGCAGATCAGAAGGCTGTGGAACCATCATGAGACACAGTATTAAGTATAGTGTTTATGTGTCCATAGCCAGCATCTAGGTGTGGAGTAATTTAGGTGCATTTGAGCGCCTCTGGGCTGTGGATTGGTACAAGCAAGTGTCTATGCTGCAAGACGGTGTCCGCATCAGCTGGAAGGGGCTGGGGTCAGCGGAGGCAAAATTGAGGACAGCTGCCAAAAGCTCAGGGATCATTACAAATTCCATGGCTCAGGAATGTCTGCCAGTTGCTACTGGGGTCAAATCATGGACAAAATTCTCCATGCCATCAATTTACAAGCTGGTCTAGGAAGGCAGATTATTACAATCTGCAACTATGCGAGGAATAGGGTTAAGAGTCCAATCTGCTTCCAACAACCATGCCTTATCTTGCTTTCCTAATTGCCCTCCCAATTGAAATGTAAAGTGTATGACTTTGACTTAACCCCACTGACCACCTCACTGACCATCCCATTAGCATCACTTGCAAAGAAAAGCTGTCTACTTTCAGAAATAATGCAATTCCTGATCAGAGACCTTCTATTGACATCATGGACAGACAGACATGCAAACACATACTTACCTCTGTAGTTTGCCCTGGGAGTCCTTTGCTGTGGCACCTAAAATTAACTCCTCTTGCCAGTGCATATATTTTTTGGAGAAGCCATGGCAGCCACCGGTGAGCTCAGAAGGGATGTCTGGTTCCTGGTAGGTGCATTAAGAAGTGATTGTCAGACAGCAGCATTAACTTAGAACACGAACACAGGCATTTTAGACTGGGATTGAAGATTGCACTATAGTCCCATCCCCATCTCCTACAAAGATATCTCTACGTATCCCCTGCCTCTTGGCTCTTGTTGTATGTAAATTTATCATAACCATTAACAGAAAATTATTTTACTAAAGATCTAGACTAGCTGACGAATAAAACAAAACCTATGGTAGCTATGATCAAAAATTAACACAAAACGTTGTTTCTTGGTAAATGTCACATGTAAAATCGGGGAGGGAAGGGCAGGAAGTATGAGACACGGTATACTATAGTGGGCTTAAGATTGAGAAGACTCATTTCCTGACTATTGTGTGAAAATAAATTTGGAAGAAAAGGTCACGGGGACTGTACATCAAGAGTGATACTGAATGATCCTTCCCCTATAAACAAACTATTGCTCCCAGGTTTCTATGATATCTCCTAACAGTTTTCCAGACATTATTAAAAATGCAGATCTTAGGTGCTATGAAAGTAGAGGAGATTTGATCCTTAATGGCTGGGTTCATCAGGAGCAGGGGGCAGCTTTAGGCCACAAGTTAATATTAGCACTGAATGTAGCTCTTTATTATCCCCTTTACAGTAAATGGAAATTGCCATTCAATTTTAGGTCAATACTTCAAATAGGTACTTAGGAGCAGTACCAATGTATATACTAGATCTACCTTCCAACTATAACCCCATATGGCCAATATTTTGCTGACAAATACCTGATAGACACAAAGACACTTCTGCAAACAGTCAAGCTGTCATAATGGTGGATATTCTGCCAGTTAAATAATATCAAAGGCTCAAGATGCTTTCTGGAAAGGCTTTACTCTGCTCTCACTTATTATCCAGTGGCATGACACTGACTCTGGAATAACTAAGTATTTACAAAAAAAGTACCAAAATAATACACTTCTTGGAAGAGCGCAATGTCTACCAGGATGAGGCAACTTCCCAAGCCATTTTCTGTTCCAAAGTGGTTCTAAAATAGTAGTAGGCTAGGCTGATTAGATAACAACTGACTAGCTCAAGTCCTTCCTATAAGCTTGATGGCTGATGGAGACTTTGAATTTGGGTCTCACATAAAAATGAGTATTTTAGACACTTTATAGTATATTTAAATGTACATTGTCCATCTCTCAGCAGCATTTCTCTTATTTTCAGCTAGCCACAATAGTAATTTTTCAAAAGTCTACCTGGCCACTATGACATGGATGAATTCAGGTTAGCTTGATGACATTTATGCAACTAAACAGATAAATATAAGCAGCAGCACTGGCCAGGATAATAGTCAACATGTTGATAACAATTTTGGTATCCTAAACTGCAATCCAGTGTCTCTTTCCAGTTGGCCAAAAAGCTGAATTTGCAGAATAAGCTCCAACTCATATGCATGTGCATAAACACAGGAGTGAAGATATGCACTTGCTTCTCACAGGGTGTTTCCCTCACATCTAAAAACATCTCCTTCCTGCTCCTGTTGTGGCAGCAAAAGAAACTGGATAGGCGTAATGGTAACAGTCTGGCTTTCAAGCCCGGAAATGAGGAATTATGCCTGCAACCCCATCCTCCCACTCCTTGCACTTGCCCTCGGTCATATATGCTGTAGTGTGTGTGCCCTTTGCATTCCCCTCTGCTCTCCAAAAAACTTCTAAGCTGCCATCTGTTCTGGGACACATTCCAGCTATGACCACCTGCTGGCCAGCACTTGCACTGCGTCTGTCTGGACCAGCACCCTCACTCCTGCAGATGCCTTCCTGGCCGAGTGCCACGCATTCCACACCTCCTCACACCCCTGGATACTCAAGGGCAAAGTTAATAAAGTGCGGGAGGGGGACCCCACAGTTAGCCTAGCCCTTTTGAGGACACACTACTTGAAAAGCAATCTCAGGCATTTTTGCAGTTGAAGGAACTCTATAGTATCTTTTAGACTACTCTCCTCTCCTTTCAAAGTCCAGCCAAGAGAATCAGAATCCTAAAAGTAGAAGAGACCAAAGGCCCACCCAGTCCAGCACCCTGCCATGTAGGGATACAGAATCAAAGCAATCCTGACAGATGGCCATTCAGAATCTGCTTAAAAACCTCCAGAAGAGACTACCACTGCACTCTGAGGTAGCACAAATAGCTCTCTATTTCAAAAGCTGGAATTATCCGCCTGTGTGTCCAAAGGAAAGTAAGTGTGGCATAGTGGTTTGAGTGTTGGACTTGGATTCTGGGAAACCTGGGTTCAAATCCCTATTTGGTCATGGACTCGTGGAAGATGTTGGTCAAGAAACACTCTCCCAGCCTCAGAGGAAGATCTCCTCTGATTAAATATTACCAAGAAAACTCCACGATAGGATTGTTACCATAAGTCAGAAATTATTTGAAGGCACATAACAATACATATGAACACGTGTCGTGTTATTTAATGTGTATCCTGCCTATGGTGAGCAAAATTCAACTTTTGATTAGGTAGTCTGATTTAAGAACTGTTTGTTAAACTCCTGGTTGATTGTTGCCCACTGAAATTCTGGCCTATTGGGTTCATTTAGACACAATTTCCACTGAGAGTGAATTAGGTTGGGTTAAGGATAAGAAGGCAATTCCACGCCTCACAAATATGTTTGAAACAATTAAGCCAACAAAATAAAAGATTATAAAATACAATTGTAAAACAGTAAGAAGAGCAGAGAAACAACATAATAACAATAATTTAAAATCTGTCCTCAATGGAAGGTTCTGGAAAATAAAATGGCCTTCACCTGGTTTACAAAAAAATCCCTATTACACTAAGATATAGTTTTATAGTTCCAACATATTCCGCAAACTGACTGCCTTTATCAAAAAGAACTTATCTCCAGTGACCATCCTTCACACTTCTGAAAGCAACAGTGACTTTTCCCTGTCTGTTCAACATGGGCAAACAGCAGGTTCTTGGGCAGGAACTTTATAAATTGGGGGAAACAGCATAAGGTAAAGAGCTAAATATTCTGTTCCTGAGTCTAATTGTTCCCTTCAGATGTTTTGGGCTAAAAAAAAACCCCTACCTCAAATCTGATCATAGAACTATTCCTCTCCCCCCTCCCCATTTCATATAATTTAATTGCAGGTGGAGAAGTCTATGATAGAAAGTTCCTTCTTTCCATCTGAATGAAATGAAGCATCTCCTACACATTGGAAGCTAGATGCAAGAAATTCTTATTTCCTTAGTCTGCTTCTATTTATCTATCTGTTTCTCCCTCTCTCTCCACATGCTCACACAACGTAGGGGAAATCTCTAGCTCAAACCTACCTGCTTGCTTTGGCTGTTGGGGGCACTGGTAGGACATTCAGGGTCCGAGGGGTCAAGGCAAGGCCGCTCCATATAGGCCTGACCAACCTCTGCCTTATCCAGCATCTCCTTGAATCCTTCCAGTGAGGCAAACTGACCCAGCTCCTCCATCAGCTGAATGGGGTCTAAGTTGGTCCACTGGATATCACGTCGACCGCTATGGAGAGAGAACACTGTGGTTAATAGGGCATGTAGGGTATCACTCATTGATATTTTTGACCACATTTGTACCTGGTGCATTGGGACTACATAATGCCATGCATTGCTACTAAGAGAGCAACATGTCATGAATTACCATAAATCGCACACCATTGTGATGGGTATGATGATGGAACATTAATAATAATAATAATAATAAAACTTTATTTTAAACTATTAAACTATTTCCTTTGCAAAAAACAAAAAAACAAAAACATATCAGCAACTCTATATCAGCAACATCATCGACATCAGCCCCATTGACAGCAACTCTACACCAGCAACAGACCTGGAACTATGAAAACTCTTCCTATTAATTCCAATAGTAGACTATTACAAAAAAGTATACCCTCATCCACATTAAAGCTTGTTAAAACATGTAACTCAGAAGTGAGGTTGGTGGCATTTGTGTGTGTGTGTGCTTGAGCATGCATGTGTATGTATGTGTGAGGTACAAATGTTTGGCTGAAAAGCCTTTTTCTTGTGTGTAATTAAGTGCCATGAGTGCCAAAGACAGTATTTATTTTGACTTTGATGAGTAAGAATATGGGAAAAGAACACCAGAAACGAAAGCCTCATATGCAACTGCAATCCAGCTTTTTCTGTGAATTCCTCTGAACTTATATCTTCTCTGCCAAGATCCTAACTTTCCTTTTTTTGTTATTTTCTTTTGGTAATCTCAGAATAGTTGTGAGTTTCATACCTCTTTTCCCCCCTAAGCGATGACTTTTATAAAAGTATTTTTATAAATCAGCATTCAGGTTACTCAGGGCCAGCATGATATAGTGTTTTGAGCAATGGACTATGACTCTAGAGCAGGGGTCCCCAAACTAAGGCCCGGGGGCCGGATGTGGCCCTCTAAGGTCATTGACCTGGCCCCCGCCCTCAGTTTTAGACTTAGACTCACCCAAAGTCTGAAATGACTTGAAGGCACACAACAATAACAATCTTACTTAACTTGATTATCTCATTGGCCAGAAGCAGGCCCACACTTCCCATTGAAATCCTGATAGGTTTATGTTGGTTAAAATTGTTTTTATTTTTAAATATTGTATTGTTCTTTCATTTACCAATATTGTGCTATAGTAATACAGTAGAGTCTCATTTATCCAAGCCTCGCTTATCCAAGTTTCTGGATTATCCAAGCCATTTTTGTAGTCAATATATCGTGATATTTTGGTGCTAAATTCGTAAATACAGTAATTACAACATAACATTACTGTGTATTGAACTGCTTTTTCTGTCAAATTTGTTGTAAAACATGATGTTTTGGTGCTTAATTTGTAAAATCATAACCTAATTTGATGTTTAATAGGTTTTTCCTTTTTTTTTTTCGTATCAGGAGCAACCGGAGTTGCTTCTGGAGTGAGAGAATTGGCCGTCTGCAAGGACGTTGCCCAGGGGACGCCCGGATGTTTTTTGATGTTTTTACCATCCTTGTGGTAGGCTTCTCTCATGTCCCCGCATGGAGCTGGAGCTGATAGAGGGAGCTCATCCACACTCTCCCCAGGTGGGATTCGAACCTGGCAGCTTTCAGGTCAGCAACCCAACCTTCAAGTCACTTAGTCCACTACGCCATCTGGGGGCTCCATGGCTTTTCCTTAATTCCTCCTTATTATCCAAGATATTCACTTATCCAAGCTTCTGCCGGGCCATTTAGCTTGGATAAGTGAGACTCTACTGTAATATAATATATTGTGTATACATATTATATTATTAATAATATTATGTCATACAATATAATATTAATAATACAATATAATATTAATTATACATTATATATTAAATTTAATATTACTAATAATATTACCATATAGTGGTATAGTACAATATAGTAATATATAATGCTAATATTGTGCTATGCTAATAATATAATATATTGTATGTACATACAACTTGTAAGCCGCTCTGACTCACCTTCGGGGTGAGAGATGGTGGGATATAAATGTAGTAAATAAAAAAATAAATAATTGTTGTTGGGGGATTTTTGCACTCCAAATAAGACATGTGGAGTGTGCATAGGAATTTGTTCGTTTTTTTTTTTCAAATGATAATTCAGCCCTTCAAGAGTCTGAGGGACCATGAACCGGCCCTCCACTTCAAAAGTTTGAGGACCCCTGCTCTAGAGAGCAGAGTCTGAATTCCCACTTGGCCATGAATACAGACTGGGTGACCTTGTGCAGCTCATACCCCCTCAACCTCAGAAAGAAGCAACAGTCTTGCCTAGAAAATCCTGATAGATTTGCTTTAGGATCAGAAAGCACACAACAAGAAATGTAGGTTTCTTTGAGTCTAGGAATTTCTCTGAACTTATTTCAAAGGCTAAACTTGACAGTATGTCTATGCTCCAGCAGACTGCAGCTTTGAGGATCCTACAGAGAAACAGTAAGAATACAGATGCTGTAAAATAAGATGTAAAAAGATGGACAGTTCCCTGAACCAATACATTAAAAACCAGATCTGGCTGTTCTTATGTACATAATGTTTATAAGGTGATATGCCGAGATCATATGCCTTGTGCATTTTCTGACACATATGTATGGTAGACAAAGGAAAACCACCTCTGCAGTGGAATACTGCAGAGACCTGATTGAATCCAGCACTGGCTCTATCAAGATGTTAGCACGCTGGCGTTAATTGCCCTGACTGGCTGCACAAGATTCATTTAGGGTGGGAGGGGTTTGCATAGTGCAGGGACAGGGCTTCATCCCCTTTGTTCCCATGCATAACAGGATCAGGCATGCTGCTTTCATTTAGCATCTGGTTTGCAGTGCTAACTCCAAAAGGATTGCTGGACAGAGCTTCCTCCTTTGCTAGGACCTGAACTGCATGTATGTATGTGTTTATGCCCTAAGAGGAGGGTCATATGTAGTGGTAAGAGGATTCATGGAGCAATCCTGAAGAAAAAAAAGAAAGCTTGTAACAAGGACTGTGCTGTTTGTTGCACACAGCACTTTGTCGAGTGAATTTGTACATAGGTATGCCCAAACTGGTGTGCCCTCCCCCCATGTGGCTGTGGCCAAGATCTTATGTGGCCATACTTATGGAACTCTGCTGCAGCTCCTGTCACAAACCCCAAGAATCACAGTGCTATTATAGCAGTCACTCCCAATTACCAATCTGTGGCTAATGAAGAGCTGAGAGGATAAGATAAGAATTTAGGTATATTCCCTTAGCCAGACACAGACTGAAGACATCTTCTACCAAGATCCACTGGGATTCTCTGGAGATCTCGGGAAATGATGCCATTGGTGTGTCTGGCTATGAGAATGGATCTAGGTGCTTCTATGAATGGATTCTGGTGCTTCTCTGATTCCCATTGCTTTCCACCAGCCATAGAATGACTTAAGGGATAGTTAACTGAAGGAATGTAGTAAGTCTTGAGAATGCTTTGGGTATTGTGGAGAGAAAAAGGGAACACCAGATTCCACAGTGAGACAAAAATATACATATGTAAGTAGAAGGTTGAATTACACTTCCATGTGTCACTAATAAGAAGCTGCCATATGTTTGGTTGTGAAAGTGTATACCTGCCCTATTTGTTGTGAAAAGAATTCCCACAGAAGCAAATCACCTGCTGTAACTACATAGATAATCTTATCAAGATGCAACTTCCAGTTTCCCTGGAACAGGTAATTCCATATTGGTTCTTAGATAGCGGGTACGGAATTAATTATGTGTCCCAGGGAGAACACCATGTTAAATGATGGGCTGTACCGCAAAGAGGCAATTGTCTTCATAGATATGGGAGTTTCCCTAATTACCCACAGAAAAGACTTGTCCCTTTCCTCAAAAGAATGTCAGATTCTGGCCATTAACGTAGTCCTGAAAGTGTTACTGTGAAAAACCAAATGGCATGTGAGTTAATGATGGTGTAGGGTTAGTGAGAGCCAGTATGATGAGTGTTCAACTATGACCCTAGAAATCAGCATTCAAATCCCTGCTCAGCATGAAAACTTCCTGGATGACCTTGGACAAGACACACTCTCTCAGATTCAGACAAAAAGCAAACCACCTCTGAATGAATATTTCCACAACAACACCATTATAGGTTTTCCTTAGAGTCAGAAATGATTAGAAGGCACAGAAATCAAGAGTCAGCTTTAATATTGGGTTACAACTCTGGAGACCAGGGTTTAAACTTGACTATGAGCTCTTCTACAAAGCCATATAATCTGGAATATCAAGGAAGATAATCCACAACATCTGCTTTGAACTGAATTATCTGAGCCCACACTACCATATAATCCAGTTCAATGTGGATTTTATACAGCTGTGTGAAAGGTGCCAAGGGAAATGTGCTGGGTGACTGTGGGCATGTCACATTCCCTCACTTCAGGCAAAGTCTGAATAAATCTTGAAAAAAACAACAACCCTGCGGTAGGTTCCTTAAGGCTGTCGTAAATTGGAAACAACTTGAAGGCATGCAACATCCATCACCATTTTTTAAACTTAAATTATTATGGGGGTGAAGGCAGATACAGACGAGTTCATTCAGATTCAGGAGTAATGAAATGTGAGTTTTCTGAGATAAATCCAATTGTTATCACTAAATAATGTAAACCCACCGAACCAATAGAAGTTACATAACTGGTGATTTACCAAGTTCCCAAGGATTTGATTGATTTGCTTTAGGTGGGAGTGACAATTAGATTTAGAGTTATGTATCTGTGACAGGGAAATTGACAGTTGTGGTTTTCCCTTTGTCTCTACTTTGTAATGTGAAAATCTGCACAGCAGGATGTTGTTAAAGTCACAGGAGTTCACTTGATGTCATATCAGCTGAGGAAACTGGAGACACATCTCAAGTTACTCAATAAATGATGTATTTATAAAATGCTCAACACATTTTTGCTTCTGTCATATCAGTTGGCAACTTCATGAAGATTGATGTGCAGTACTGCTAAATAATGTGACCCAACTATTGTAAAATGGAGAATATTTCGCTTGATTCCTGTCCAGGGCCTGAATAAATTCCAGGAAGCCTTGATGAGCAACATTGCCTCTCAGATTCTGTTTGGAACTCTATGACATTAATAAGTATCAGGATTTTCTTTGCCCGCTTGTTTGTTTTGCTGATTTAAGTGTTAGGACTAAAACAAACAAACAAACGGGATGAAACAGTGAGTTGTCTTTCAACAAGAACTGTGCAGCAAATTCAGGGTCTATTTGATGTAATAGCATTTTGTTTTCTTAATACAGGGGATGGGGGTGGAGAGAGAAGGGAACAAAACTCCAAGATCAGGGGAGAAAGAAAGCACAGGCAGAGAAAGTCTTGTCATGCTTGGGGCAGAATCACTCTCCAATCATTCATGAAACCCAAGGTCCCAAGAAGGTTCCTTCTTGCTTGATTCCCACATTCCAAACAGCCCAGCTCCTGCTCCCAAAGAGAGCTTCTTTTATCTGCTGTTTCTTGCTTCACTGAGCCAAGTCGGGCCCTTTTGTTTTTCCATAGATTGCTGCCCTTTGTTCTCCCAAGTTTTCGCTCCCTTTGCGTTAAAAGAAGGGGGGGGGGAGAGAGAGAGAGCGAGAGACCCTCAGCTGAACTGAAGCGGAAGCTGGATCAGGGAAAAGACTCCCCCATTCCAGCCATTCACAAGCACACTTTTGGATATGTGTGTGTGCATGTGTGAAACTTTTGAGGACCAAAGACTACAATACTGGAGGCATTATAAACAAACACAGAACCCAAGGGGATGGGTGCAGAAAATAAGGGAGCAAGAACATAACACTTAAATACCACAACTTTTTATGAAAGCTTGAAAAGAAAACCCTATTGTCCTTCTCTGGGATTATGCAAGAGGCTGAGCAGCTCTTAAAGCAGCTCTTAATGTGTTCTTAAAGCCCCATTATCTTATATGGGGGGCTTATTTGCAAAAATGGCAAAAAAAAAAAAGAATTATAAATTTCTTTTCCATCACCCATCCCAGTCTAAAAATAAGTATAGCAATGACCGATTTTAACTCCCTCATTCTTTGGGATTTAGAATGACCTTCCTCCTTTATTCACAGGATAACCACAGGGTTTAACCTGAATGGGGTGAAATAAACTGTTTCCTCACCTTGGTTAGAGGCTACTATTGAGTTTGAAGAGAAGCACTGCATCCAACTTCTTTTCCTGGCTGATATTATCCTCTCTCCCTCTCTTTATGTTTTTATAAAATTCATTTTCTCCTCCTTCCCTAACTGTTCCCTTTCTCTCAGCAGCAGGCTGAATAAAGCTACTATTCCATTTGTTGGGCAACTTGGAGCTTTCAAAGTGTCATTAGCATGAGAATACGTGGTGTTGCCGTTTGCTGACAAAGCATAAGTCTCCAGGGCCCCTTATGGACAAACACACTTGTAAACAGAAAGAATGCTGGCTATTGTTCTGGGCCCCCTCCCCTCCAGTGCCTCCAGAGGGGCTGGTCCCCACGTCTTTACTCCCTCTCCCCGCCATCTCCCACTCTGTACACCTTAATAGAAACATAATTACAAGGCAGTAGGAGTAACACAACAAAGCAATTGGCCCCTAAGAAGAAATCCTGGGCAAGGGTAGGAAACAGGAGAAAGAGGTTTTCCTCCAGTCCAGAAATGGGGAAAGGAGCAAAGGCTGGGACTATGGATCTAGACCTAAATTTTGCTTTGGCAGATTAGAGGATATGGCACCAGCACCCCACTGCCACTTCCTAAAGCAGTATTTCAAAATAAGAAGGCATTGCAAGCCTATCCCTAGGTCATGTTGGGATAAAAGAGATGGAAAGCAATACAGGTAAATCATCTGGAATTCCAAATTGATCCAACCTCCAAAATTGTCCACATGGATGGCTAACATCTTTTCTTTCAGGTGGTAAAACTACACAAAGTTTGTTTCATGCACAAACTTATTAAAAGTATTGTGTATAAAATTACCTTCAGGCTATGTGTACATGGTGTATAATTGAATTTTGTGTTTAGATACAGGTCCCATCTCCATGATACACATTATGTTTATGCTTATATTCCAAAATTTGTGGGAGAGGAGTTTCAAAATATGGAACACTTCTAGTACAAAGCATTTTTGATAATGAACACTTAGCCTTGTACTGATGTAGTCTACTATTCTGGAGGAAATTTTATATGGCTCTCTAGCCTGCGATGTCTTCTTAATGAAAAGCTTCAATTCATATCTTCCACCAATGACCTGAGACAAGTGTGTGTCTGCTTCCTTATACATCAAAAGTGATCCTAGTGAATGCACATGGAAGGGTGGGCGAATATACTGCAGGTACCAGATAAGGAAAGGAGCCATTCCCAAAGATGCCAAGACGGGAACAAACTCAAACATCAGATCAAAGTTTCACAGCCATATGCACAGGGAAGCTGCACATTTCTCAAAAGGAATTCATTTATTACCAAAGGGCAGAGGCCCACCTCCAATATTAATAGCTAGGCACATGGGGGTTAATCCAACTCTGATTCTGGAGCTGAAGAGAATTCCTGATAAAAATGCTTTTAAAAAGTCGCTGATTTTTCATTATGAGAATCCTTCTCTAACCCTCATGACTAGTAAACACACAGGCAAACATTCCTGCCACGTTTTCCTTGCTAGATGTGAACAATAACTAGTATGCTGCAGAAATAAAACCTGGATGGACTCATACACCCATGAATTCACCAGAAGTCAAGACCTTCAGCATACAGTAGCCCGCTTTCAGATCAGATTGATGATGATGTTTCCCTTTTGTATAATTTTCTGCTTTAATTACAATTCTGCAAGGGAAGTATTCTGGGTATTTAGGGAAAGTGCTAAACATTAATAATACTTTTGCACCCTGAAAGCCCTCTTATCCACCTAAGGTGGCTCAAAGAAAAACTATCAAAATGGCTTAGAGTGAGCGGGAAGAGAAGGATAATATTTTTTCTGTTCCCATAGCCCAAACAAATATGACCTATGGGAAACAAGCTAGAGACAGCTAATCTACCAGATTTCTTTAGCACTGTTTCACAGGCTCTAGACCAGTAGTTCACAACCTTTGGGCCTCCAGGTTTTTTGGACTTCAACTTCCAGAAATCCCAGCCATCTCACCAGCTGTTAGGAACTGTGGAAGCTGAAATCCAAAATACCTGGAGGTCCAAAGTTTGGGAACCACTGCTCTAGACAGAGAAGGAGTTTAGAGCTTCATTAGTGGGGAAGCTCCCAATCTTTGTCCTTGGTGCATACGTTACTACAGCATAAATAACGCAATCACAGTAGAAATACATTAAAAGAAAAAAACAAAAACAGGCACTCACGGAAGGTAAGCAGAGCCCCCCTGCAGCTTAGCACCATCCCAGAAGCAATCCAGTGGAGTCACAATAACACAGGGAAAGAGCTTCTCGATCATCTAAGAATGAGAACAGAAAGAGTCAGAGAACATGCCCAAGCTAATCCTGCAATCTACTGGATTTTCCTATCTCTTTTGACCTATCCAGTGATCGTCTGATATCACTGTCAAGTGTGACATCTCCTAAATATTCTTTCTCCATTGTAACCAATGCATATTAAAACACACCTTGCCTCTCCCATTCTCTTTCTGTCTTGTTATGTTTTGTAACAGATACATACTTTGGGAAAGAGAGAGTTCCACCCCAAATACAAGCCCTCAATCCGAATGGATTGTCATAAGGTATGAAAGGTGTGTTATAGCCAAATGGACTACTGTGGGCCAATCCAGACCTAAAAAGCTTTCCCCGTGAAGGGTAACAACCTGACTAAATGTGGCAGTAAGTTCTCATGGATAACTGCATCAAAGGCAAGCACTGCAGTCTCTTGCAATCTAAGCAGACAGAATACAAAGCCCTTATCACTAAAGGTCAGGGCAGCTCTGCTGAAAGCAGCTGAAGATAAAATGGGCTTTCCTCCTCCTACTTCCCCAGCACATGGCAGGAAGGGAGATAAAGCCTCCCAATTACCTCTTATCACAGATATACAGGAGTGATTGGTACCAGAATGAGGTGCCCAGCAGAAAGGAACATGTGCCATCTAAGTCCAGATCTTTTGAACCCAAAAGAATGGTTTGGGGAGATGCCCCTTTGTGACAGCATTTTTAAAAAAAGATTCCACATGATTCCCATGGCAACCTAGATATCCTTTCCAGAACCCACCTCATTCTCCAGACAACCAGTTTTTCCACAGGGATTATTTATGCTGTTAGATAATTTTCTGAATTGATCAATTTCATTTCTATGGCTACTACTGCTATCGATTGTCTTTTCTGTAAATACATTTCCTGGGCAACTCACCCGTGCAATCATTCCATTCTCAATTATGGGAACACCAGACTTGTAGCATATTTTGTTGAGATCCCAAGACCTAAGAGAAAAGGGAGGCAAACAGAAGATTAGAGGACTTTGTGGAGACAGATATGAGAGCTAATACAAAAACTGCATGTTGACAGGTAAATGAATTCCTCAAACTGAAGCACTATATCCCTGCATAGCAAAGATTGGACATAAATATGAAGGGAAAGTCAAAACCTGGATGCCTTGCTTAAAAGCACAGTCTAGCCTTGGGTAGAAAAAGAATGCTGAGCAAGAGGAACTTCACACTATTTTAATAATAACAATGAAGTCTTATGAGTAGTACGGTTGCATTTCAGACTCACTTTCCATAGAGTAAGACCTGGACTTTGCTAGCAGCTAGAGCAGCTTCAAGATGCATTTCCAAGGCTTCCAGGGTCAGAATGTTTTCTCCTTCTTGTTTGGGAGTTTGTATCAGCATCTGTGCCGTGTAGAGAGATTCTTCTCCTAGTTTTTCCTTGGTGTACCGAAGCTCTTGGCTGACACGGCTGCCCTCTGGAGAGAGAAAGGAAAAAATATTGCAGTGAATGACTCTCTGTTATCTCTCCACATGAGAGAAGGAAAACTCGGGCTGAGCATCTGTTCATACCACCCCAGTTTGATGTTGTATCATCCTTTAACACATTTAAAATGGTTTTTGTCCCTCCTAGCAGTGCACCAATGCACAGTCCTAATTCTTCTATGCATTATCCTCGAAAGACTACATTCTTTTTTCCTAATTCAATGATTCTTATACTACCTGATGTGGGACACTGTCAATTTTTCCAAGTGTGCTAGGGACTAATACCAGATTATTTTCATTCTTTCCTAGAAGTTCTCTCGGGATTGACAGCTGATGGTTGGTGGACCAACATAGGACCACCATTTTGAGTAGCACTGACATAGTTAACTATGATACAAAGATACAGAGTTCTCAGTCATATACGGTTTCCTGACATTTAGCTAATGCATTCTTCATCTTCGTCTTTTTTTGTCATCTTACTTGCCAATCTGTCCCTTCTCTAGTTCCATAAAAAACACAACAAATCCAGCACAAAGGGTATGATATCCGAATAGGAAGCGTTTCGAAAACCACAAGTCTTCCACTGTATCCTCCGTGACTGTTGGGGCAGGAAGGAGCAATACATACAAGGAGTTACAGCCAGTTCAGAGCATGCACTAAAAGTAAGTAATTCCCAATTATAATTTTGTAACCCAAGGCTTCCAAAAGTCATTCAATAATATTTGCATTTTATTTGAAATTAATCTTTCCTCCCCTTTGCCAAAAGGTAACTAAAACAGATACTTTTAGATAGTTGTACAGTAGAGTCTCACTTATCCAACACTCGCTTATCCAACATTCTGGATTATCCAACGCATTTTTGTAGTCAATGTTTTCAATAAATCGTGATATTTTGGTGCTAAATTTGTAAATACAGTAATTACTACATAGCATTACTGTGTATTGAACTACTTTTTCTATCAAATTTGTTGTATAACATGATGTTTTGGTGCTTAATTTGTAAAATCATAACTTAATTTGATGTTTAATAGGCTTTTCCTTAATCTCTCCTTATTATCCAACATATTCGCTTATCCAACGTTCTGCCGGCCTGTTTACGTTGGATAAGCGAGACTCTACTGTATATACTTTTTTCAAAATCTGAATGCTAAAAACCACTGATACAAAAGCCTATGATACAAAACATATTCTATTCTTATCCATTTTGACATTGTCTGAGCACACAACACAAGGCAACAAAAATGCCAACAGCAGATTGTATCACTTGAACCATGTGGTATTCCTCCATTTCCACCATTCAATAAGGCCAAATTAAAAGCTGCTGTTACATTGCAAGCAGATCATCTGGAGGAAGAGACATCCATCAGTTACTGGCACAGAACGTTGTGTTCATCTCCTGACAAAGGCAGTTATCCAAGTACATAAAGATCATGTGCCAGGAACCATAATAATAATAATAATAAATTCAATTACTATATAGTCAAAAACAAAACCTGAAGGGAATGGTTTGTTTACATCTCTGATTTCTGAGAACAAACAGTGCCAAAGGTAAATGTTCCTAATCTCTTCCTAAACAAGCTAGTAGCTTTGCTACAAAATAAACCCATGCCTTCTTCCTTACTCTCAGCCATCACTAATCACCAGTTCCTTGATGTTGAGTGTCAAATAGTTACTAGGATGTAAGCAGAAACCATAAGTGGACCTTTCCAACCGTCCATTTGGATTCAAGACATTTCCTTGCTCTCTTCACCAGGCCTCTGGCTCATGTCCAGCAATTATCAAGGTGTCATCTATCTGTGTTTTTAAAGCAAGAGGCGTCCAACCATGGAAACGCTTTCTACAGTGACTTTGTCTCCATTCACACAGAACTGGGGTGTCAAAGAATTGTCAAGGAATAGAGTCACCTTTCTATCCCCTTCCTCAGTCAATCCCCTTCCTCAGTCCCCAGACACCCACAATGCCAGGGTGAGTGAACAGCTGCACAGCATTCACAACAGCATCTCCTCAATGTCCACACATTCAGAAGATCCAGGAGCATGATTGACGATGCACCTGATTCAGGTCATAAGATGAGCAACATGTTAATCTGTTAACCCCGTAGTGTCCTCCTTCAAGTGATTCTCATGTGAAGAGGTTTCCACAAGCTTGGAAATCTACCATAACTGAGGACTCTGGGATATATTTAAAGAAATGCAGTTTGTTTATTTCAAGTCATGCCTAGGTTTCCTCAATGTTTTTTTACCACCCTATGCAAACTGAAAATACATCTTATTTTAGGTTCTCCTGGGGTGGATTAAACTCTTGCCTTTTGCCACTCTACTCAGATAAGAGCTTAGTTCATCCTAGGAGAACCTAAAATAAGCACATAATTTCTCTGGTGTGATGCCTCATCTAGACTTTGATCATTCTATTTCCCCCCTATAAGAGTTAAGGTAACTCACTCACATTTACATGTAGATAAATCAACCCAGATTTTTGGGATTTATTTTTTGTCAAAAAATTCTAGACTTATACATGAATACATAGAATAATCACCATTTAAAACATGCAAACCCTCAAGTATTTACAGAATTTGCTTATCTACTCCAAAACTGAAATTCCTTAGTTTTAAGTGCAAAGCTCTCTCTGTTAAAGTATGTATTTCATTTTCTTTTAGCAGATTTTCCCCTCAGACAATGACAGGTAAGTGCCTTATTGGTATCCAAAAGGTAACAAAACTATGCTTAAATTTAGTAATAGAAAATGAGACCATTAAAAATAAACAAAATGTCACAACTTGATATATGTGTTGATAATCATTGTTCTGTCTCTTTCTGGGTTATACCTCATTAACAAACTCTAGGAGATGGCTTTATGCCATGCCGTAGCCTGAGCAGAAAGTGGAACATGGGAGGTGTGACATTTCAGGAGAATCTAGGGAACTGTAGTTTAAAGCATTAGGTAACATGGAGCCCCTGGTGGCGCAATGGGTTAAACCTTTGTGCCGGCAGGACTGCTGACCAACAGGTCAGTGGTTTGAATCCTGGGAGAGCAGGTGAGCTCCCTCAGTCAGCTCCAGCTCCCCATGTGGGAACATGAGAGAAGCCTCCCACAAGGATGGTAAAACCTCAAACATCTGGGCACCTCCTCGGCAAAGTCCTTGCAGACGGCCACTTCTCTCACACCAAAAGCAACTTACAGTTTCTCAAGTTGCTCCTAACACACACAAAAAACCATATAACATATTTCTAAAGTCTGATGATAAACTTTCACAGCAATCCCACTACGAAGATGAAGAATTCCAATTGTACCTCATTTTGGCCTGCGATGCTGTGCCTGATTCTTAGTGCAAATTCTAGCTCTAATATTTTGTGGTTGCTGGAAAAAAGTAAAAAAACAAAGCAGAACACCAAGCTGATTGACAAGCATGTTTTTTTGTTTCCACTCCATTCTCTCTAAAGGAAAGGCTGGGATGCCAGTGAGGGAGGAGGATATGCCAAAGAACATAGGGAGGGGACAGACACTCTGCGTTAGAGCTAGGAAGATCTGGGAGGGATGTATCAAAGGCAGAATCCAAACCATTCCAGGCTGTTTGGGAGGCAAAGCACCCGAAGTCATGCTGAGCACTGCTGAACTTGACTAGGCCACCCAGGAGAAAAACCACATGTACAACCAGAATGCTGAGGAAGGGTGGGGAACATATTCAGTCCAAATCTTTAAGCCACAAGCCAAGATGGATCCCCAAAATTAGGAAAGCTGTTCTTCACCCGGCAGATTTTTAGTCCAAAACCTCATTAACAAACTCTACGAGATGGCTTTATGCCATGCGGTAGCCTGAGCAGAAAGTGGAACATGGGAGGTGTAACTTTTCAGGAGAATCTGGGGAACTGTAGTTTAAAGCAGTAACTTTTTCATGCTCAGGCAGAAACATACATAAAAAGAGATATGCACAAACACCCACACATGGACATGGCCAATTTACTAAATCCCTCAAACTGACCTCAAAACTGCTCCAAGGCAGTGGCTCCTTGTTTCTTCCTGGCCTAGGCTCAGTGACAGTGGGGAATGGACACGGGAGGCATTTATTTATTTTAGCTGTGTAGCAGAAATGACAGTACATCTGCAAGCGTTGTGAAGGAGCGGAAAAGAGAGAGGGAGATATTCTTCATAATTAGGGTTAATTTGGAACAGGACAATCTGAAGTTTCAAAGGGGGACGAGGAAGCCTCAAATTCCAACACCCTAATTAACCAGAGAGAAACATGAAAAGACAAGGCAAAGTGAGTGGGGCTGCCAAGTATGCCTTACATGGGGTGCTCTCTGGCTGATGGGGAGGGGGTTAAACTAGGTTCTGTGGCTCAGTGTGGCACACTGTCTCTCTCCCCCCGCCCCCCCGCCCCCAGCTGCTCCTGCTCAGCCCACCGCATCCCTTCCCTGAGAGAGCAGCATTGTTTGATGCAAAGTTGGGGGAAGGGATTCTGGGATCCAGTGAGGTAGCAACAGTGAGCATGTTAATGAGGAGCTCTATGCAAATTCTTTTTTTACTCCAATTAACAAAGGAAGCCCTCTCCTTTTTCATGCAAAAGGCCCTTCTCTCCTCCAGATCAAATCCCCAATTGTACTGCTGCTTTGGCTTTGAGTATTAGATTGGATTATCCCTTATTCCACCCCACATGCACTGCACTGCACACACACACACACACACACACACACACACAAACAAACAGATACCATATCTCGCTCCCACAGCCTTCCCGAATGTGTGCAAACATCTACATAGAAGCAAGCACCAGGCCACTTCTCTCCAAATATTGATGCCTTGTGGTATTTTGAGAACCGTAGGTTGCTTACTCCAGATTGCAGGCTCCATTGGACCTAAAGGCCATTGGACATTGTGGCATCCCACACACCTTCATTTGGCCTAAGTTACTGGAAAAGGCAAAGGTATAAGGCAGCCCTCCTTTTAGCAGGTCCTCTTTGGCTTGAATCTGCTGCACAGCATGCTCTCTGCCCCTCCATCCTCCCTGCGGCAGCAATGCAGGACACCAACAAGGGCAAGAGGGGGAAAAAACAACCTTGATTGGGAGCCAAATGGAAAGATGCCTAGTAACCCAGAGCTGGCTGATCTGAGAACATCCCCACATCACGTCCGGCAGGACTTCTGCCTAACAGGCCTGGCCAATTTACTTGCCTAGTGTAACAGCTTGTTTCAAACTCCCACTGCCAAAAGGCCTTCAGGTGGGGGATTGTGCAGGGAGGCCCTTCTGCAGGAGGCCTTACTTCTTGCCACCCTTTTTCATATTTAGAGAACCACTGCAGGCCACATCAGGAGATTCACCCTTGTGCAAACACTATCAGGTGGCCATATATTGAATCTCACTCCAGAAGGCTGTTTCATGCTACGACTACTCAGACATATCCCCATACTTTGGGCATATTACTTTCTCTGGGCAATAACTTCCAGCCAGCTGGGGGATTCTAGAAGCTGTGTCGCAAAGAAGTTTTTTCCCCCCCAAGATCTGGTCCAAATGCTCCACCCATGTGAGAAATAGATAGTTTTATAACAGCAGAGGAGATGGGGATATCAATTATCTGGTATTGACAAAAGTAATGCCTGAGCCCTGGTTTGCACATGCTGATGCTATGTCTCTCTCCGTCTCTCCCTTTTCTCCCTCACTGGATTCAGCAAAACCACTTCCCAGGCAATGGAACAGGACTTCAGAATTATCCCCATAATTATAGGCTCTTGGATAAATTGCTAGGCTGGGCACCTCCTCCCTCCCAGATGGGCCACCCAGATGGGCCCCCCCTGCTCTCTTTCCACACCAGCTGGGAGGCCCAAGAGAGCCTCAATTAAAAGGGACAGGATAGGTCTCTTCTATTAATGTCCCACCTGGCTTGGACAATAAGTGCCCATCTCGTCAACCCCACAGAACAAATTCACACCCTCTTACAGACTAAATTATTTCCCTCAAGCAACTTCTTTCAACTACAAAGAAGCAATCTGTTGTTAAAACTTCATGGTTATAGTTATGGATATTTATGTCAAATAGGCAAAGATCCAGCTGAAGACAATTTTCAGCAGTTAAAAATTTGGAGCCACGTCGAGATGAAACTGATACCCTTCAACATTTCACAGATGGAAAGTGGGACACTTGTGGTTAAGCAACACCAGAGTGTAGTTGAGGTGGCAAACATTATTAATGAGGAGAAACGCACAAGCTAGACTTAGCAGTTTATGTTTGCCTGCATTTACGTGGAGGAGCAACATTCTTCTTCTCTCCATATTGCTGAGTTAATTATATGCAAATTACTTTTGTACTGTGAATTTAGTTTGCAGCACTGAAGCAAGCTGAGGACAAAAAAAAAATAAAGCAGGAGAGAAAAATAGGGACATTTTAAAAGCAGGTGAAAAATGAGAATTTTTTCCCGGTGTTAGGAGCGACTTGAGAAACTACAAGCCACTTCTGGTATGAGAGGATTGGCCATCTGCAAGGATGTTGCCTAGGGGACACCCCAATGTTTTATCATCCTTGTGGGAGGCTTCTCTCATGTTCCCACATGGGGAGCTGGAGCTGACAGAGGGAGCTCACCAGCTCTCCCCAGATTCAAACTGCCAACCTGTTGGTCAGCAGTCCTATTGTGCCACCTGGGGATGATGGAAGATTAATTGGGACTGTCCTTGACAAACTGGAATTGTAGCGGGATATGGAAACTTGCACCACAGAAGAAAAAATAGTTGTGGATTCTCCAGCTCCATAGTAGGGAATAAAAGCAAACAGAATTCCTATTGGAAAACTTTGAATTGAGGAAAGAACAGAAAGCAGTGTACAGATGGGAAGACCTTGGTAGATGATGTTCTTGAAGGAATTTCACCTTGGAGCTTTTCCAGATAAGAAGCCTAGTTTTTATTCATCCTAGTTTTATTCTTCCGATCAGCTTGGGACTATTTGCTGCATAGCAAATGGTTCAAAAGCCCAGACACCACAGCTCTGATGGAACTGACACCTCCACCTTGGTCAAGCTATTTATCAAAGAAAGCAAATGAAGGCCAATTATGTGCCTCCAGACTCCATGGACTACACACTTTCCAGTAAAAGAAGGGAGAATTTCCAATTGGGGTAAACAGTGTTTTGAATTAGGTCATGGAATGTTGACTAGCATATAAAAAACCAATTTCCATGCAAACCCAATAGAAAATGGCAGGGTCCCTCAAACCCCTTCTGAATTAACATTCCATTATGCTCAGTCACTATAACCAAACAATATATTGCAGTAAAAAGGAGAGCCAGCCTTACAAGATATACCTTGCTCGTATCCTAGAGTTCCAGAGCCAAAGTAGAGTGTGGAGCTTTTTTGTGTTTTTGGTAATGTGTATAGACCTGGAGAGCTTCAGCAATCAAAAATTACCCCCTAGACTTTCTGAGGTGGCCTGACACTTGCTAGTAATAGCACATGTGCTCTGTTCCTGCTCTATAGCCTGTTTTCTAGCTTATACTACTGTTTCTTACATACTCCCAGAGAATCAACAAGTGTATTATCTGAATGACAGAAGGTGGAGTGAATAAACACTGTAATAGTCAAGGACAGCAAGATACAGTAAGTTATTTGTATCCCTTGGAGTTTAATTCTAGGGACTTCCATGGATACCAAAATCCCTGGATGCTCATTAATATACAATGGCGTAATAAAATAGTGTATAAAATGGAAAATCAGTGATTGTTTTTTGGATTTTTTAAAATCAAGCTATGGTTGATTGAATCCATGGATACAGAATCCATGGAGAGTCAACTATAATAGGAAATGGAAAGTAATGCAGCAGACAGCATTTACAGGTCTGAGAATATATGTCAGTAAATGATTTAAACCTCCAGACTACATGGAAGAGTTGACATTACATCCAAAAAGAGGGAACAGTCTCTACTACAGGACATTTATCACAAATATATGATATATTGCATATATATTGCCCTGCATGGGCATGCTGCCATGTTACTATAAATACATATCAGGCAGACAGGAAATATAATAATTTAAACAGATAACTAAAAATCCTCTTGGATCTTAATCAGAATTGCAATATTACAAAATTGAAAATAGCACATGTTAAAATGTACACTGATCAAGTAAATTAAATTTAGAAAATCTGGAGAGCTCAGATTTAAATCTGTTAAACAAACAAACAAAAAAGCTGGCATTTTATTAGTAATTTATACATTTGCTTAATCCTGTGTAGGTCATGTTTAGGTTATACCATACTTTGCTAGTGGTTATACATTGCAGTTGCACATTCTGTACTTTGCACTCTAGTTGTACATCGTGTATTGTGCACTGCAGAGTGACCCAGTCATTGACATGTGTTGTGCAATGTTGCTATTCCACATGCAGGTTATGGTGTACATAGGTATGTGCACATAGGTATGTGTACCAACGACTGAGGTCAACGCTACACAGGACTGCTGTGACAGCTTTCTGCTATGGGTTGCCTTGTGCTTCCAGAGAAATACTGGCCATGCTTCCTATAAGGTTATAATATGAAAATACAACTACTCCTTGATTATGGGAGTACTGCTGCATTATAACCGGTGCTGGCTGTAAGATTTAATATCAAGGACTGGGACAAACAAGAAAGAGAGCAAACAGGTAAGTGATTGCGGGCCAAAGAAGAAGCCCATGGTTTGGGATCCTCCAGGAGTACGGTGACTGGAAGGTAGTAAGAATCCATTGTGTAAAAATTATACACATAGCATATATGTATACAACTCCATATATACCACTAGTTTATATTTACTGGCTAATCTAACTATTCGGTCTAGCCATTGCCACCATAAATGGCAGTGGAAGATAGCGGTTGCCTTTACTTCTGGGGAAACACACGGCAGGCTCCTTTGAAATCCCTCCAAGAGGATATATCAGGGTCAACAAGGGAGAAGGCATATACAACCCAAGAACATGCCAAATAATCATGTAAGCAAACTAAGAGCGGGGAACCTTGCCTCAGGAAGACTGTCAGGGCACACAGGGGTTATCCAAATGATATTCACACTAGTCATAATCCAGCAGCAGTCGTACAATATCCTGTCAAAACATCATGTGGGCAGGCTTGCTGCAGGGGGTCCTGCCCTGCTGTTGTGAATAGTTTGCTGCTTTTAAAAAGACAGCCAAGTCAAACATGTGCTGGAAAAAGGAATCATGCAGCCTTCAAACGGCATGATTTTATAAATTACAGAGTTACAATAAACCAAAGAGTGTCTTCCTGCAGGAGAAGAGGGCAGCCTCCATTGCATTTGATGCTTCTTTTAAACACCGTATATACATTTGCACATCTAGAAATGTTTGTTTTAATGGGTTTAAAAAAAAAATCACACAAGATGGCTCTGGGAGAAGTTGTGCCACACATTAACAGGGACATCATGTGCATCATCCAGCAGGTACCCATGACATCTATACTCTCAGACTTCAAGATCTAATGACCTGGCTAATTAAAGTCATTGAGATTTTGGGGAAATTGAAGCACTTCCTCATAGGAAGATGTCTAAATTTAATAATGTATTCTTCATAAAGTCTCCTAATCCGGTACCTAACACATAGATTATATCAAGTCAGACCAAAATTTAAGTATTGCGAGCTACCAGAACAAATCGCAAGCAGGGCAAAAAAGGACTCAGTTTCTGGCAACGTGGCCCAGGTGTTCTTTGGCAACTGGACAAAATATCACAAAGCCTTTTGACATTAGCACTGATCTGCCCCCAGCGATACTTAACCTTCATCTTACTTGCACAAGGATTCCAACAGGAGTATTGAGAGAAAACATTATTGGCTCTTAAAGTGCAAAGGCAGTGAAGTTCAGAATAGACAAAGAAGGAGATCATGGAATGAGAGAATCCAACCGTTCAAATGGAGGGTGGCTGGAAACAAGTTAAACTGGTTACTTTTATAAATGCCGACATTTGATGGATGAAAACAGGTGTCCTTGTTTTGTGTTAAGTAGAAACTAGGCCAGTTCCAGAGGGTGGCAAGGTCAAGCATCTGCTGAGATCCCACAGCAAAAGGCCCACCACCTCAGCAATTTGGGGGGGGGGGGGAAGGGGGAAGGGGAATTAACATCCATTCTATTTACCACTTCTTAGCCATTCTTATTTTTACATGCAAAATTCTGGATATAGAGTTGTAGACCTTGGAATATGAACCAATACCATATCCTACGGCCACTCTGCTTATATTTATTTCTCAACACTTCCTGGCTAATTCTATAAGAGAGTATTTCACTTCACAGCCAGGTTACTAAGAACCATCCACTATAAAAACCTAGTACAGAATCGAAAAGGAAAAAGAATTTATTGTTTGAAATAAAAGTATGAAAATTTCAGATTGCAAACCACATATGCCCCCCTCCCAAACAGTCCTCCAAGGCCCCCACCCCATTTTATAAAAGTGACAAAAAACAATTCAGTGGCAATTTGAGTCCCTGGAACCTTACTACCACAACAACAAACAAAACAAACAAACAAAAAAAAGGGGGGGATTGGCAATGTCCTGGCCAAAGTGTTAAATGCTGCACCAGAGGTAGCAATCAGTTATGCAGAGAGGGCATGTCTTCAAGGCTTTGCAAATTTTCTGTGAGGAAATTGTGTCCCCTTTCCTGTGACCCACAGATTAAGAACTGTGATTTTGGCCATTTACTATATACATTCATAGATATACAGATACGAGGGTTATCCAGAAAATAGATTATGTTTTGGAATTAAAAATGAACAAAGTATAGGAGAAAACATTTACCATATGCAGTTGAAAGCCACACCCAAATACCACTTCTCAACATAGTTGCCATTCAAATCTAGTCACTTATCATAGCGATGAATGAGCTTGGCAACTCCTTCCCCACAAAACTCTGCCGCTTGCATCCTCAACCAGCTGGTCACCCCTTTCCGCAGCTGCACATCGTCGCCAAAATGCTGCATTGAGGACGCAAGCGACAGAATTTTGTGGGGAAGGAGTTGCCAAGCTCATTCATCGCTATGATAAGTGCCCAGATTTGAATGGCAACTATGTTGAGAAGTGGTATTTGGATGTGGCTTTCAACTGCATATGGTAAGTGTTTTCTCCTATACTTTGTTCATTTTTAATTCCAAAACGTAATCTACTTTCAGGATAACCCTCGTATATACTGTAACTTTAGGGAGAAACATGGACATATCCATGTCTGAGTACTTGCTTTCATCTCATTTTATTACATGCTTGTAAGGCAACTTATTTTCATTACATAACATTCCGTGGCCAGCAGAATGTAATGCATGCGCAATAACTGAACCTTTATTTCTATGCATCTCTTTAATAGGCTTTGTAATAGTTAACAAAGAGGAACATTACACTTCATGAACCATATAAGTTAGCTATTTATCCATAATCATCATCATCATCATCATCATCATCTTCTTCTTCTTCATCTTTCATACATTCCATACTGTCTGTTAAGGCATTAAACAGACATTTATTAACAGCTTTCACATGTTCAGATTTTTGTATTGTATCCATAAAGAAATACAAGCTTGTAATACATCTCTACATCAATACACATACAGCCATCTGTGAACACACCAGCATTCAAGGATAGATCTCCCTGAGCATCGTTAAACCTTAACAGCATTCATGATAGCCATAAGTATTCCAAAGGGCATCAATTACACTCATAATTACAGTATCCAGGGACAGAATGAAATGAACAGCTATTGGCGTAGTGTCCAGAAGCTTCAGAAAGAGTAGCAGTTTTTGCCTTTGGCCAACTGCTTCGCCTGTCTGCCTATGAACAGAATTATCTGTGAAGTAAACCAGTGTTTTGGAGTCTTCTCCTGCTGCTGTTCAACATGAAAGAGGAGAAGGGGTATCTTAGCAGCCTTTTCCCCCTTCCCAAATCTTTTGGCTTGGGTAATAATTATAGACACTTCAAATACATTTAGGATTGATGTGTGGCATGCAATGACAGCTGACAGAAGGGAGCATCTACACACTATTATGATTTTAAGTTGTACTACGTACTCAGTAGAACATCAACATCAATTTTTTGGCTTTCTTGGTGATGGTACCCCCACTTGGATGCTTTCTTTCTCCTTGTGGAGAGAAAAGGTGGGGTATAAATAAACATAATAATAATACATGAAGCACACAGGGACCTACATACTATAATCACTATGTTAAATAACCTAGCGCAGCTCAGTATTTAGATAAACATATAACAGCATAGCACTTACAATACAAAGTTTTGCCTTTTGGTTCTGTACTTTCTTCAGCTAGAACATTAATGAAGGCACTAGTTCTGATAGTTATTCATCTCCAAAAGTGGGTCATTTTACATATACACTTATCTAAAATAATTCTTCCATTGAGATGTCCACTCTGAAAATGGTGAGATGTACATGCTGATCAGAATTGATGGGAATATGTGGAATCTGATTCTTCACAGGGCAAGTAGTCCCATGTAGAACAGTCCAGAGCTTATACATGTTAATATTATTTAGTTCACTGGAAACATTTTTTAAAATCTGTATGTCTGAATACAAAGTTTCCCCAAAGAGATTTCATGTAATTTTAGGCAATCTTCCCAGGAGCGATATGGGAAAATAAAATTTTGGTCTGCTATGTTGGTCCTCCACTCTCCACAAACTCACTGGGGTTTTTGCTTCATAGACCATGGCAGCTGCAGCAACAAGCTGTGCAAAGCACAACAGAGAGCAAATAAAAGGAGGAAGGGAAGTGCCAGAAAGGGATGTCCGTGACGTGATCCTTCGAGTAAGACAGAGAAGACGGAAGGACAACCATCCTTGAAATGGATGATCAGCCATGAAAGGTGAGATGGTATGAACCTAAGGGAATAGATAAGAAATAGAACATAGACAGAGAGACATACATGGAAAATAGGAAAGAAAAGACAGAATGTAAGGCCTCAGAGGAGAGACATACAGAGGTAATAAATGGAAAAAAAATGAAGAAAATAATACACTGGAATATAGTGGAAATGAACAGAACTCTGCTGGTAAGATGATTATGAAGAAGCAGAAGATCAGTGAGAAGGTTCTGAAAGAGGAGACAAAGATAAAAACTAAGTGGCAAGAAATAAAATAGGAACGAAGGGCTCAAAGATGGCCTGACCAAAAAGCATCTGAATTCATAAAGTTAAGGATCATTTTGTATATAGAGGTGGAGATGTTACCTTCATTCACTCCTGGATTGAATGACATGATACTTTGGTACTGACACAATACCTTTGCAATCTCTATAACTAGGAGGGGGGAAAATGTGCCGACTGTCTTCCTGACAGTCCATACAAATAAACATATATGCAAATTAACTCCTCGGCCAATGTAATAATGTAAAGTTAGTACTGGGGACTTTTCACACTACAAAATTATAGCATTAGGAATCTACTGTAACTTCCATGGAATCCATTCTATGGAATATTGGAGTTAATAATACCCTTAAATTATCTTTCTTATCTCTGGAACAGTATCCCCACATTTTGCAAAAATGAAGGTTTTCAAGTGCTTTCTAGAAGGTTATGCAAGGCTTACTTGATCTGCTTTTTCAAATTACATGTGCATATTGTTAGTTTTGGATTATTTTTTTCTGAAACATTCTTGAACTGCTCTTCTTTTTTGGGGGGGAGGGTATACTGGGCCATAGAAACCAACTGGATGACACTGAACAAGTCACATACCCTGTCCCAGAAAACCTTATGATTGGCTTACTTTAAGGTTGCCATAACAGGAAACAACTTGAACTCATACAGCAACAACCAAGAAGCCTATCCCTATGCTTTCCATGTTATTTCTGTCTCTGATACTAAAGTTTCTGTTCAGGAAGTCATGCCTGGGAACACATCTACTTGATTAACAAAAGCATATCTGTATTTAGCTCTGATCATGGCCTTTCTCAAGACGGCTGCCTAATCCATTATGATCTGGACCAGAGGATGATTCCTGAAAGATCATGACGACTTATTCGGGAAACCAAACGAGGTTCTATTTATCTCAAAAGCAAAAATGAAGAAAGATCTGTTTTCAGCAAAAGAAAGTTCTCACTCTAAATTTTATCTTTGTCCTCCAATACTGAGCACCAAGCCACTGATCAGTTGTGGAAGTTCATTCTGTTGCTACACAGCTGCAGTTGCATAGCAGTGTGTGTGTGTGTGTGAGAGAGAGAGTTAGTGGTAAACAAGGAGGTATTGGATACCTCCTTCTACATTGCCTCTGAGGAGTATGAGTGTGCCTTCGAGATTCTAGCCATAATGAATTCTTTCTGCTTCATGGTCATGGACCTAAACCAATAAACAGATGACCATGACTGGATATCAAAGCTTCAGACTGAAGATTGCTTTTTGTTGAGACAAAATGTGTTCCAAAACATCTATTTTTTAAAATAATGGCTTAATATTTGATGGACTGAGAGGCAATATGTAAAGGTAAGGGTTTTTCCCTGACGTTAAGTCCAGTCGTGACCGACTCCAGGGGTTGGTGCTCATCTCCATTTCTAAGCCGAAGAGCCGGCGTTGTCTGTAGACACCTCCAAGGTCATGTGGCCGGGTTGACTGCATGGAGTGCTGTTACCTTCCTGCCGGAGCGGTACCTATTTATCTACTCACATTTGCATGTTTTCGAACTGCTAGGTTGGCAGGAGCTGGGGCTAACAGCGGGCACTCATTCCACTCCTAGGATTTGAACCTGGGACCTTTCGGTCTGCAAGTTCAGCAGCTCAGCGCTTTAACACACTGTGCCACCAGCAGGGGCCCCGAGAGGCAATAGACAAATACAATTAACTAAGTGTACCAATAGTATTTTCTCTTCACTGGATAGGGCTGAAGAGTTGAAGATTATCTTTTACTGCTCAAAGCGTTGTTCAGGTCTTGCTACAAGTACGTTAGCTATGTCTGCCCATTAAAGAACAAGGATATTCCTTCTAAGAACAATTAGAAACTGGCTGAAATGAAGCAGGATGTTGGTTTAGATGGGCTTGGCACAGAGCCATGGACAGTTTGTTTTGATTTAATCCATCAGCCTTTCCATCAGCAATAAACTGAATAATGGAGTTGCGATAGAGAAGCAAAGGGACAGCTGTGTCCCCTCCACATCCATGTGGCGATCTGATTCCTTGCTGGGCCTGAAGCAGCCAAGGAGAAGGATGGTGGAGGGCAGTAGGCACCCATCCTCCCCTCCCTCATGGCCATGGCAGCCGCAGCTGAATCTGATTTCTTGCAGCGTCCTCAACACAGCGCTGCACGCACATGCCGTGGGCCACCTTCAAAGTGTTGAGGGGCGGATTAGCTGGATTAGGGAGGCTGTGAAAGGAGCCATGCTGCTCGGGAGGAAGTCTCGCTGGGGGCGTGCTAAAAGAGCCATTTTTACCTGTCCCGGCCGCTCTGAAAGGCCTGCCAGCCGCTAGCCGGCCCATGGCTGTCAAAACACGTCCAACTGGGATCCTAGAAGTGGCTAGTCCCCTTCCAGCAAGCAAGGGAGCCCAGACACCCCATTAAACGGGCACCCTGGGGCGAAACATTGCTGAGGGCTGGGATAAGGGGGAGATGTGCGTCTGATGCCCCTCGGCGCTTGTTCTCTAACAAACCCAGCCTGACAAAGACAGAGACGCCAGGCTGCTCTCTAAATAAACAAGGCAGAGAGGGTTGGGGTGGTTGGGGGGCTGGCAGGCTGGATGGGAGAGCTGGCTTGAAGGAGAGCCCTGAAAGCCCCATTTGAGGCTTACTCCCCATTCCCCAGGCCTGGCCTGGCCTTTTGTTTATCTCAGACCTAAATTAATGTCTTTATTTACCAGAAACCCGAAGAACCCAGGTTCCCAGTGTGGAGGGGGGCGGGTGGGGAGAGGAGCAGCGAGAAGGAGCCTTGGCCAAAGATGAGGGGAAAGCCCGACCCCCAAAAAAGAAGGCTAAAAGAGATTCAGTTGGGAGCCATTCACTGCTAAGACTCCTGTCAGCATTGACATAAATTTCCACTGGTGTTGGCATTTACGCATTTGGCATTTCCATATGTATAGAGTTGCCTGGACTAATTATGCTAATCATCCCCTCTGTTGGCCGCTGTGAAAAATGCCCACATTAAGCACTCCACTGCCTGCTAATGTGACTTAATGTGCGGTTGAAACATACATTCATCCCCCTCTGAATGGCGAAATTTTTCCACATTGCTGCCTTCATTCAGGCAAGAAATGAATTTTTTGAACTCAGACCACTTTTCCAAGCCAGGGGGGATGGACCAGAGAATAACACTCTCTCCTTCTCCCTCTCTCTCTCTCTCTCTTTCTCTCTCTCCCTTTCTGTCTCCTGCTCTCAGCCCTTGCCAATAAAATAAAATTAAAATAAAATCTTTAGGCCTGGGTCAGGCATCCTTCTTCACGTATCCTTTAAAAAGTGAAATCTCCATACATGCAACCAATTCAACGAGGGGAGACCCCATCTTTATCCAGAAGCATCCTTCTTCCCTCTCCTCTCTTGTCCACCCCCACAACACAACAAAAGAAGTTTCTTTCCTCCCCCAACCCTTCAATTCTTTGGGAAACTGAAACAGCCTGAGTGGCAACTCTAGCAAGTTTGAGCTAGTCTGAGAAAAGAAAGATCCTTTCAAAGCCGTCCATGGTCACAGTAGAAGATGCCTCTTAGAGCAAATGTCAAAGCACAGGCAGAAAACAAAGCAGATTTAGAGGATAATGGGCAAAGCAGTCTCCCTCTCTCTCTTTCTGTGTTTTAGAGGACTGAGAAGTTGCGAGGATCCCCAAATGCACAATTTCTTGTACAGTACTTAGACCACTTTTATTCCGTGTTATGATGAGCAAGCACCACAATAGTTAAAACAGCAGTGTTCAGATAAAGAATCACAAGAATTAACCATGTAATAAATCCTATACTGCATATAAAAATGATTCAGTGACTTTTTGTATAAACAATCAAATATAGTTACCGGCATTAATGCTGCTAACAGCAGAAAATGGAAAATCATAACTTCACAAAGGAAGTTCCAAACTTCCCCACTTTGATAGTTTTTCTCCTCTGGTCAGTATTTCCTACTTACACAAATACTACCATTTTCTTGTTGTGAACAGCTGAAATGTTGTTCTCACAGATTTTCTTAAAAATGGTATCTGTGTAAGTTAAAACCTCATACCTTTTTCACTGTGCCAGGATTTATCTGCTCAAGTCTGCCAGCTGTCAAGTCAAAGAAGGATTAGGCTAACACTGAATATTGTTCCAAGGTGATTATGGAAGAACTTTGAGAATTGGTTGATTAAGATTGGACTGTTTGTTTCCCAAATCTTCCACAACAGGAGGTTTGTGTAGTTTACAATGTGTATGGGAGAATAATCACTTCCACAAAGAGAATGGGTGAACCCGTAGGTTATTAGTTAAATGTAAACTATTCAAAGGCATAGCAGCAGACAGCTCTATCAGATGAAAGAACAAAGTAAGCAGACCCTTTCTTGTAAACAATAAGAAATTGTCTGTACAATTTTGGAAAGTATGCGTGAAAGATGGGAGGGGCACACACTGCCAAAATAATGTAGACAATGTGTTCCCCTATAGCAGCCTACTGCATTTTCTTATGAAAAAACCATCCCTTCTGTTGGAAATAATTTTTATAAGGGTTAATTCTGTCCAACAGCCAGAATTGTGTAGTGGTTGGAACATCATACTATGACTCCAGAGACCAGGGTTCAAATCCACATACAGCCATGGAAACCCAATGAATACCCTTGGGTAAGTCATACTCTCTTAGCCTCAGGGGAAAGCAAAGGCAAACCCCCTCTGAACGAATCTTGCAAAGAAAACTTTGGTTTCCTAGTTTCTTCTGCAATTGAGGGGTTAACATGCTTCATAATAACCCAAAAAACTCACAGCAACCCAATTTGGCATTTGTTTTCCTACTCCATTTTTTGTCCTTAACAGCTTTCGTACAGTCTATATAACATCATAAACTCAAGTAAGTCTAATTCTTTCTAGTTCTGCTGCACTCCCAGTTTGCTTCTAGGGAATGCAAAATCACAAAACCATAGCAAAGGCACTACAGGCCTGTCTATGTCATTCCTCTTCCTGGTGTTTTCCATCCTTTTGAGAGCCTTCCTCTCTGTCTTATCAGCACCAAAGCCACTTCACAGGCTTCTGAGAGCCATCAGGCCACCCACCTCTGTTGCCCACCCAAGAATATTACTTGCACACATTTGCTGACGTCCCCTTGGCCTCTGCACTCAGCTGCCTTGGGGGCTTGTTTATTTGCTCTTATGAGTGAGGTATGCAGGCCTGACATCCACAGTTTATTTATCTGTTCAGAAGGAGAGTTCAGGGTAGAAAAGCCCCATTTAACATATGCTGAACTATCCAACATTCCACATATGGTCTGCCTCCATGGATTCATCCCCAATCTCAAACGCTCAGAGAGGTCTGGCTCAATGCAAAGATGGCTTTACTCTCCCCAAGTACACAGATATAGGTTATGTCTCTAGGAATTAGTTATTTCTAGGAATTGATAAATGTTAAGAAAGCATCACAGAAATTGTGTGTGTGTGTGTGTGTGTGTGTGTGTGTGTGTGTGTGAAGGGATGACCTTTCAAATCGGCAGATAGGGTTATCAGATAAAGAGACAGGACATTTTCATATAAACCACCAGCAAATAGATCCTGAGATTGAGATAAAAAGTTAACAATGTTATATATATATTTATGTAACAAGATATGCCCAAATCATAGTCTCAATTCTTTGCAAGTGATCCCAAGTTGCATACTATCTTCACATTTAACGTCCAAAATATAGCTTTTCTTATTTCCCCCAAGATTGAATTTGAGATCTCTTCCAGGCTATAATGTATAATGGCAGTTGTATCACTCCACAAGCTATGTAAATGTTTGCCCAAATAGTTTAATTAAAACTTTCCCCCTTTTGTACTATCTCCATTGCACCATCAGTCCAAGGCCACCTAAAACATATGAGGCAGGGCTATATATAAATCCCATCTAAAATCTCATGATAGTTCCAGGTATTTGTGAGATTTTAGATTTTATATTGATTGTCACCTAGCCATTGATTCATTTATGATACAAAAACATGTTAAAGCCATCTTGAAGATTGCTGACTGTCAATTTAGAACAACAACTGGAATAACCATTGATTTGCTGAACAGCATCTTACATATCCCTGCATACTACCCACCCACTCCTTCTCATATGGACCTTGAGCTGGGGTCCAATGCCTATATCTGCTCCCAAATGAAGATACCTGTACAAGTATATATGCCTATTTCAGTATTGGCTGGCAAAAATCTCTTATCCCCCTTTAAAGCCTCCCCACATGCTCAGAAATTCAAAAATATTTCCTGGGCAGGATAGCCACCCAGTAGCCTCAACCTTTAAAAAGACCCTGCAGCCACACAGCTACTCTAAAATGTTCTGGTTAAAGATTAAACTTGCTTTCCTTTGAGGTCACCCTTAGCCTATAAATCAGCTGTGACCTTTTGCCTCCAAAACTATTGGCTTGTTTTCAAGTTCCAGGCTTTGGATTTCATTCTCACTGAGCAGCCTACTGTGGTCATAGCTATGGCAATAGCAAGTTTTTTTGGTGAGGTTTATCTGCAACTGCCTACCTCCAGTTGCACTTGACTAGGCATCCCTTGGCCTATAATGAAACGCCTGGTTTCAAACACTTCTTTAAACTGTTATCTGGGGGCACTTCCAGACAGGCCCAAAAATGCAGGACCTGTTGTGCTTTTACCAGAGGCATCCAAATGACACCTCAGAAAAAAGCAAATTACTTCGGAACAAAGCAGGGTTTACCTGCTTTGTTCCAAATTAATTAGATACCACATTAGATCCGGACCTTCCTGATGGGGTATTGGGCCTGTGGGGACTCACCCCTGGGAAGTCCTGGGACTATTTGGGGGCGATTATCCTTCTCGCCCCCCCCCCCCCCACGTCTCCTTGTGCATCATTTCTATGTGCTTGGAGGCCTCAAGGACCACTGTAATGGTGGCCCAGTAAGGTTTTTTTTAATTTTAAGGGTAGTTTTGGATGGCATCTAAACACTCTGCCCGGGAAATCCCGGGTTTTGTGCAGCTTGTGGAGGCAAAAATCCATGCTGATGCAAGTTTTTAAAACCCACTCTGGCATGGGTTTTACTCCTGTCTGGAAGCACCCTGGGATACAATCCTTTAAGACTAAAACAGAAGATTAGTGTAGGTATGTGGGAGGAAATCCTAATGAAAATAAAATATTTTAGCAACTAGTGTTGGTATGCTACTACAAGTGTTGGTTGAGGAGCTTTTCAGACTTCAAATGAGGGTTAGGGTACATCTGCCCTGTAGAATTAATGTAGTTTGACAACACTTAAACCTTCTGTGGAACAATGGTATGGACTCATGGAATTTGTAGTTTGGTGAGCCACCAATACTCTTTGGCAGAAAAGATGAAAGACTCTGTAAAACTACAACTCCCATGATTCCATAGCCTCAAACCACTGCAGTTAAAGTGATGTCAAACTACATTAATTCTATAATGTAGATGCACCCTTAGTTCTCACAATCAGAGGATGACATCAGGGTTAAACGAATTGTGCCACTTGATATGGCCAGTTAGGGATTTCATAATCAACCAGGCAGGATTATATCAGCTCCTACTTGCAATCTGAAGTGATACAAGTCAAACATAGTTTCATCATCTGGTCATCTACTATTTGTGGGGAAAACACTTTGGTTTTCTCATAAGCAAAGAAATCTCCCCATACCCATACCAATTGGGAAGATAAAGGAAACATGTGGGAAACAAATATACCATTGGTCCATAATAATCTATCCAGCTGATAGACTGACTTGAGATTATCACATTTAGGTTAATACACTCTTCACTAAAACCCCCCACCATACAGCATCTTAGAAACAGGAAAATGAAAAATTCAAACATTAATACAATTGCACAATTACATCTATAATAGATAACCAATGCTAGTGAGCAGCTTTGGTTACCATAAATGGATCACAGAGCAAACAACAGGCTTAAATTTCTCCAACTAACATCAAAAGAACCCAAAGGTCTGGATAAAAAGGTCTATCTCCAGCAGCCAGAAGAACTGAGTTGGCAAACACTCTTGATGCACTTCAATATAGAAGGAATTCCATAAAGAAGGAGCCATGGGAGAAAAACGGGAGAAAAATAAATAAATAACTTAAAAGGTTCTCACTAGGGTCACAGTCTGCAAGTTTCATCCATACTGGGGACAATGAATTGACCTCCTGCTAAATTTGAGAATTTGGAAGCGACAGTCCAAAATCTATTTTCGCTGCTAGATATTTAAGGTGTTTAAGTCAATATTTTGGAAGTAATTTCAGAAGCAAATGAGCAGCCAGAATACATCACAAAGAATTGGTTTAATATTACTTCAGCCTAGTGCGGCATTCAGTAACTGAGCAGGGGCATTCTGCATCAGATGAAGCCTTAAACATTCCTTTTAAAAGCAGATACATACACAACATGCAGTTGTCCAGATGCAAGGTCACTAACTAAGCCAGTTGTTCTACAACTCCCAGAAACCCCAGCCAGTTTACCAGCTGTTAGGATTTCTGGGAGCTGAAAACCAAAACATTTGGGGACCCACAGGTTGAGAACCACTGAACTAAGCCATGGATCACGATCGATGCAGAGGGGTAGAACGTAGGATGAATGAAATTTGACACACTTTAACTGTAATGGCACAGTGCTATGTAATTCTGGGATTTGTAGTTTGATGAGACACCAGTTGGCAAAACAACCACAGTTAAAAGTAGACCCTTTAAATAATGGCAACCTAAGGACTAGTTTTTTTAAAAAAATATGTTTTTATTGTAAACTTCAGTAGAATAATAAGGTCTAGTGAAAAAGGGGAAAACTGACCAATTTGCAAGCTAGTCTCCATGTTGGGAAAATTAAGTGTTTCCATTTGTGGTATTTGAAAGAACAAACCACTTTGGGATAGTCTTTGAAAACTCACTTATCTATTGCTATTAACTAAAGGATTTTTAAAAATGCTTTTTAATTTTTTTAGTCATACCAATTTTCTCTTCATAATGTAGAGACTTCTGTTGGGCAGACATAGCATAAACTCATGCCTTTTATTCCAGAGTATTTGCAAACTTTTGCAGTCCTGTTTATCTCATAATTTCCAAGAATAAGATGTCAGCCCTAATAAGGCCTGGCTGATGTTCATGGAATATATCTTTCTTAATTGCCTACAGTTCCCTGGTGGGTATTCTGAGGTTTTTTGATGTAACAGAAAAACAACCAGCCTCTTTCAGTAAGACCTGAACTGATGGAGAGAGACAGAAACGGAGCTCCTAACACTATAAGAGCCAAGGTGAAACAATAAATCAGTCAGAGCCAGGTATTCTAACAGACAACTGCTCTTCTATCTCTTCTCTTCATCCATTCTTCATCTCTTCAATAGTGTGAACACAGAGTACATCTTTAGATATATCCCAGATATATCAAGGAGATCTACCAAGGACATCATGTAATCCTTTCACACATCGGCAACTATTTACAATGTATATAGCAGTTTCTTTGAAAACATATGGTTTGACATCATTTTAATTGCCATAGCTCAATACCATGGAGTGATAGGAGTCTTTACTTTTTCTGCCAAAGAGCACAGGTATCTCACCAAATGACAAATTCCAGTATTTAATAATATTTAGCCATGGCAGTTGAAGTGGTGCCAATATGTATAAATACTACTGTGGAAATGTACCCTAGGTGAGGGAACTTGCATTATCCTTACTAGTCTATATGTCTGCATGCCAGCTTTTGGTTGCAAACAATCATAAGCAGACATAAGCATCTTTTTCCAGAAATGCTTGCCATGCTGATTGTAGTGTATTACACAATGCTGAGAAATTGTCATTGACATGTATTTGCAGAGAGAAAATGTGTACTTCTGAATTGGAAGAAGCCTTTCCCTAGAGATAGGCTTCATTGTGTTACCAGTGTATCAGGAAAATCCATATTTGTGCCCATTGGCTACAATTCTTTGTTTCCTTCCTATAAATGCCTTCTTATAAATTCTTCATGGACCATCAACTAATGACTGGCTGGATCTACACTGCCATATAATCCAGCTTCAGAATGCAGAATCCAGTGCTATTCCATGGAATTTGGTCATGCAGTCATGCTGAAGAACCTAAAGATAGAACACTTCTCTAGGAATCTCTGTGTCTTTCATTGCAATGTTATGGGTAGCCTCCAGCCAAGGTTTACCATAGATTTGCACATGAAGACCTTTAGATTCCTAGAAATGTGTTTTCTCAGGTTAGAAATACTGTTTTTTGTTGTTTTTCACTTTTGCAAGGGTCTGGTGCCCCTAGCACCGGCTAATGTGGAGGCCTGATTGTATTTGGCTCTCAATGTCATTTCATGAAGGTGTGGGATGTGTGTGTGTGTGTGTGTGTGTGTGTGGCATCCTACAGGGGAAACGAGAAGCAAAGGAATGGAGGAGCCCTGTGTAAGCAATCAGTTCAGGCCTCTGGCAAAGGGGAAAGAGGTGAGGAGCCAGAGTAATGGAAGGGCAGGGGTAAGTGATCAATTTAGACCTCTAGTAAGTGTAATCTGTCTCTCCCCTGGGAACAGGCTGAGTGGGAAGGGGGAGAGCTAGAGAAAGAGTGCAAGAGAAAGAATGTGTTTAAGGAGATGGCAGAAAGAGGAACAGGGTGGGTCGGCCTCCCTTTGGGTCTGGCCCACCCACACTTTTGGCTTCAACCCCACCCACCACAAGCATGTGGCCTTTATATAATTTCCCCCACCTCTGCCCATGAGGCATGCCTATAGAGCTATGCTCAAATCAAAACAATCAAAGGTGGTAAAAGGCATGGTTTGAACAAAACCAGGTCTCGGAACAACAGCCATAATTCTTGCCTGGTTATACAATACAGCTCAATGTATAGATAATTCACAGGTAGATTCACCTGTATATAATCAGCTCTTTATTTAATTCAATATGAAGTCAAAAGGAATTAAGTTGAAGAATTTCTGATCGAGAAAACAAAAGCATGGATGGCACACAATTTCTGATTCAAGCAACCGGCAGGAGTCAAAAGAGATGCAATGTAAATCTGAATATCTTTATAGCAGTGCTCTGAAAGGATCACAGGTTTCTGACAAAAATAACCTACAACATACAACAACCAAGCAATCTCAACAATGTTTTGTGGAATGTAAAGCAGAGAGAGGAAAGACAATAAGATCTGCAGTTTTAATATTTTCTTACATCAACTTGAATGCCAGCTTTTTCCTGCCATTTTTTTAAGCCACACAACAACAAGCCAACATTAAGGCAGTATTGCAATGCGCCACTTAGCAAATGCCAACCAGCTGAGGGCTAAGCTAATGTCCCATTCTTTGCTTGGTATATTACAATACAGCTGTCTGCACTATTATTGCTGCAGTATATAATTTCTAATACAGGAAAGTAAAAAATGGTGACAATTTTTTTCAAAATTATTATATGTTGAATAACATTTGTAGCAAAACCCATTGTGAAAAAATAGTTCCACAAAGTTGGCTGCCCTCTTCAATGCACACACATACAGTCAGCCAAATGCTAGGTCCTGTGCTCCTATAGTTTTGTGTACCTAGCAAGCCAGCAATGCAACAGGCAAAACAGAAGAATCATTTCTGAAGGCTGAGCAAATGTCAGCATCAAAAGCAATAAACAAGTACAAGCCCAACTATGCAGGTTCTCAGGGGATGTTCTTGATTTGGGCTGGGACGTGTTGGTTACAAAGGGGGGATTTCCCTTCTTTAAATGTTTAACAGCTGCAGGTTTTGATGGATCTCCTTTTTGCTACAAGCCTCTGTGAGGCAGAAGCCAGGAGGAGGGGAGGGGAGAAGTCTAAGGTTGAGGCATTTCCCCCTCTTTCCAATCCCCCTTCAGTGTGTGAAACAGGTGGGTAAACTTTACTGGCATTCGTGTGAGTGTGGGTTTTATTTAAAAGGGAGTGGGAGGGTGGAAGAGTAAAGTTGCTTCTATTGTTGAACAAAATCCAAGAGTAGTTTAGGACCACACATGGAGCTGGGGTTGTGCAGGGGGAGGAGGTGTGGAGCGCCAAAGATCGCTGACAGTCATCACAGAGAAACATCTGCTCTTGGAAAGCTCCCAGGCTGCTTGCAAAAGAAGTAAAATAAAATAAAATAAAAATCCCAGGGTGTGAAAACTCAGCACAACCCAGTGTCAAAAAAAGAGAGGAGACGGCAATAGCAGGAGGTGGAAAGCAAGGAGCAGGCCCCAGGAGCTGATGGTAGCGTGGAGAAGAGGGAAAAGAAATTGCATACTGAACCTATTAATAACAAAGGCATCATTTTTATCAAATGGTTCCAGTAGGAAATTGGGATTTGCTCCTGAGTGACCTTTTTAAAAAAACTTTCAGCTGTTTGCTTTCAACCTGATTCCATTCTGAGCTGGCAGAAGAGTGTGGCCCTAGTCAAACCTCAACTGTCAGCTCATTAGACGGAGACAGTAATTATCCCTTCCTTCAGCACCACCCTCAGAAAGGCAATTTAGGATTTAATATCAATAATGTAATGCACCAAGCAGGGCCCGGTGGCAAGAAAAGCCATATCCTCTGAGATGTGGGGAAGAATTTAATTATACCTGTCTGTGTGGAGGCATGTATTTGCACTGATAGAGATCTGAATTGCGCACAATCACAGCAACACCACAGGCACACACAAGCAGAACAGCAGAGAAAGAGCCCCCCCCCACACACACACACACACGTACACATGTACACACTTGGGAAACAAGTTCAACACAAAAACCAACTCTCTCTCTCAAAAAAAAGACTTGTTAACTCTTTGGGCTGTTGGGAGAGGCATATACCGTTTTTGCTACCCTTATTTCACAGCTTCCCAATATATCACAACTTCTCACATATGGAACCAAATATTACCAAACAGGCCTGGGCCAAAAAAGTAAAGGAAATTACTAACTGAGAAAGACAAGCTAGAGGATCACCATGACCTCTTCTAACTAAAATTGGGTCTGAAAGCCAAAGCTGAAAAAAGTCTGGATCTATATGGTCCTTGAATGGGCTAAATGGAAACCATATGCAAAAACAATTTAGGTATCCTGATGGAAGTGCAGAATTCAACTGCATTGAATAAATAAGTATCAAAACATTTGGATTTGCTTTCTTAAAGTGCTGGAAACTATCTATTATGAAGATGTGGTATCATTATTGAAATCCTCAGAACAGAACTGACTTACTCATGTAAATCCAAACTATAATCTCAGGCACAGTTGTTAATAGTGTAGTTTCCCCATAAAAGCACAGGAGAAGCCCACATTCTCCAGTTTATACATTCACATTCCACAGGACTGCATAATACCTTAAATTATACATGTTTTTATTCCATCGCTTGACTTTGAGGATCAATACCCATCCTTTGCACACCACAGAAGGCAAATCATCCCAACTTTCCCAAGATCTATGACTTAGACAATGGAAATAGTGAAATGGCTTTAAAACTGCTTTTGGAAATGTTCTGGACAAACATCCTTCAACTCGATTGGACCTATACAAGGACACCCACACATTCCCATTCAGCTTTCATGCACACCAGAGGACTTGGACGGAAGAAGGGCCTGGTATGGCTGTTCCCTGTGCAATTATCCTTTTTTCTTCCTTTGCCAAGTAGCTCTGTAAACATTACTGCATATTTTACAACCATACTTTCAAGTTCTTCACTGCTACAAACTCAGATTTAATTTGGGGGGAGTTAAAATATGGAAACTCGTCATCATATTGAATGCCTTGAAGCCTTAAGTGGCCTTCAAATGGAAGTCATGTTTTCAAGAGTAAATCTAGATCTGAGACTTACTACGTGTCCTGAAGATATCAAAACTGAGTTCCAAAATTGAGAAGCTACACACAAATCTGGATTCATACACATGTGTGGGTTAGAAACAAAACCAATTGTCAGCATCTCCTTTTGAAAGGCTCTTTCAGGATGAACTTAAAATCCACGTCTCCTACTGTGTCAGACAATTTTTCCACATGCACCCCAACACACCCCACCCCCATAATGTTACGCAGTCCTTTTGGCATTCACATCACCCAGAAAAATAAACCTTACCTTCCACCCAGAGCTGCTCAATATCCGTCTCAATGGAGGCTAAACGCAGCCCAAGAGCCAGCGCCCCAAACACCAGCAGTCCCACAAAAAGTACTTTGCCACAATGACGCTGGATCCAGCATCCCAGTGTAAACAGCAGAGCCTGGAACTGGGCCCGCAACCACAGTGGGGCTTTCTGGCCCACGGCTTTACCCTGCGGAAAGAAACAGAGAGTCAGCCAAGGCCTTTCTGCTGTGGGGCGCAGCAACTCCTTCCCTGGGGCCTTGGGGGTGAAGGCAGGCCTTGAGCCTCTGGAGAAGGCTCTGTGCCTCGCTGTGGCCCAGTGTGTGCCTGCGTGTGACCTCCCCTTTGCTAGAAACATCCCATACTCCCCTCTTTGCTACCTCTCCCTTCCAATTTGGAGAGAAAAAGCAGGGAGCGTCACCTCTAGATACGGGCCCTAAAGATGGCCACAGGATGAGAGAAAAAAGGCCCACCCTGCCACAACATAGGTTTTGGCAAGTGGGGGCCCTTCCATACAGCCCTATATCCCAGAATATCAAGGCAGAAAATCCTACATTATCTGAGTGTGGACTCAGATAACCCAGTTCAAAGCGAATATTGTGGATTTTCTGTCTTGATATTCTAGGATATAGGGCTGCATGGAAGGGGGGGGGGGGACTCCCTTCTGCTTCCTCTGGAAGGTCTGTTTTTGCAGCTCCAGTCCCACTCAAGCTCCTAACTGGGCTCCCCTGCTTGAATGGGGTTTGGTGAGATGCTGGAGCTCTCTGGCTGAGCAGGCCCTTAAGAGCGGAAAGAGGTATCTACATAAATAGTATGAAGACGATGATTATTGCAATCCCAACTGGACACGCTGAGTGGACTAACCAGCCATAGCTTTGCCGAAGGGGGCTGGAGGCAGATCCAGGGCCCTTCCACACAGCCATGTCCCCGAGAATATCAAGGAAGGAAATCCCACATTGCTATAGAGTCATGGGAGCTGAAGTTTGCTGTGGCTTCCGCAGCTCTTTTGGCAGAGAAGGGGAAAGGGTTGATCCAGCCGCCACGGCCCGGGACGTTCCCGCGGAGTCAGGCGGCAGCCCGTGGACAGCGTGGGTGTCCCGCCGCCTCTTGTCCCCTGCGCCGCCCTTCCGCCTGGCCCGGCCCTCGCCCTCGCCCTCGCCCCGGAGCAGAGCCCCCCGCTCCTGGCCCCGCCAAGCTGAAGCGCCCCTTCCGGAGGGAGAGCCTTCTCCTCGCCCGGCCCCAGCACCTTCCCGCCCGCCTCCCTTCCCGTAAACAGGCGCCTCCGAGGAGGACCACCGCCAGGCTCCTTGCGGGACGGCCGGGGGTTTCTTTTCCTTCCTTCCTTCTCCACTCTTTCCGCTTTCTTTCCCTTCTCGTCCCTTCCCTTCCTTTCCCTTCATCCCTTCTCGTTCACTGCCTGCTTCCTTTCCCTGCCCTTCATTTCCCCTCGTCCCTCGCTGCTTCCCTTCACCCTTTCTCCCTCACGGACTCCCTTCCCTTTCCCTTCTCCTTCCCTTCCTCCCTGCTCCCTCTCTTCCTCTTCTATCCCTGCAATGGGTTAAATCCTTGTGCCGGCAGGACTGCTGACCGAAAGGTCAGCCCTTCCAATCCAATCCGGGAAGAGCAGGGTGAACTCCCTCTGTCAACTCCAGCTCCCCATGAGAGAAGCTTCCCACAAGGATGGCAAAACATCAAAACATCCGGGCGTCCGCCGGGCAAAGTCCTTGCAGGCGGCCAATTCTCTCACTCCAGAAGCGACTTGCAGTTTCTCAAGTCGCTCCTGACACACATACACAAATCCCTGGGGTTCCTGGCGACCTTTGAAGGGGCCCTTCCCTTCCTCCCCTTTCTTTTCTCCCTGCGCCCTCTCGGCCTCCCTTCCCTTCCCTTCATTTCCCCGCGTCCCTCGCTGCTTCCCTTCATCCTTTCTCCTTCTCGGACTCCCTTCCCTTTCTCTTCTCGTTCCCTTCTTCTGCCATCCCTTGGGCTCCGGGAGGGGGGCTTTCGAAGGGCCCTTCCCTGCCTTTGCCTTCTTTCCCGTTCTCCCTGCTCCCTCTCGGCCTCCCTTCCTTTCCCCTCGTCCCTCCCGGCTTCCCTTCATCCTTATCCTTCAGGGACTCCCTCCCTCCCTCCCTCCCTGCCTGCCTTCCTTCCTTCCTTCCTTCCCCATCCCTGGGGCTTTTGGGGGCCTTGGAGAGGCCCTTCCCTTGCTTCCCTCCTTTCCCTTCTTCCTCTCGGCTCCCTGCCTTTCTCTCCCTCCGTGGGAAGCGCACCCGGGTTCCGTCTCCGCCCGGGGCTCACCTTGGAGATCTGCTTGAGGGCGAAGGCGGCGTGGCAGTAGCTGGGGCGCCGGAGCAGATCCGAAGCGGCTGCCTGGGCTGCCTTGGCGTCCGCCTTGCCTCCCGGGGCCCCGGGGCCCGTCCGCTGGGCAGCCATGCTCCGGGGTGGGCCGGGGGCGAGCGGAGGGAGGGAGGGCGCCGTGATCCAGGCGGGAGGCAGCCTTCAGCGCGGCGTCGGCGTCGGTTCCTGCGGGGCGGCCCCGTGGACATTATGGGGGCGAGTCGGGGGCCATGCGCGCGCGCCCCATGCGCCCTGCCCTCCACGCGCGCCTCAGGCAGGCAGCAGACCCGGGTCGGCAGCGGCGGCAGAGGCGGAGGCGGCGGCAGGCTCGTTCTCAGCTGCGACGGTGCTGTGCCTCCGGTGCCGTCCCACCAACATTTGGAAGCGAGAGCCCTCTCCGAGATCCTGAAAAGAGGAGCCGAACAGGGAGGGGGGAGCAAAGGAGGAAGGTTTGGTTTGATGGGAAAGTGCCCCGGTTCCCATTGGCCGAGGAAGAGGCAAATTACTCCGCAAACATCTCCTATTATTAGCTGCTAAGCAACAGCTCACCAAAGTGGAGAGAGGGGAGACCACCCAGGCAGCGCCTCCGCCTCCCCCGCCTCCCCGCCTCAAATCAATGAGGGCAGGAGCAGAAAGGGAGGGAGAGAGGGAAGGAAGCAGAGAGAGAGAGAGAGAGAGAGCCTGGCCTTCCCCACACAGGAATTCTGCTCCACAGATTTTCACAGGCAGCCCCGACCAGCGCCTTTTGTTTATGGTCGCCAGCGGACGGAGGAGCCCGGCTTTGGGACAGCTGCAAGAAGGAGGGGGGGGGGGGCTCTGCAAAAGAGTAAACCTGGGAGGAAAAAAGAAACAATTTTCATGGTTTCCTCCTTTCTGTTGAAATTGTCCACATGCTTGTGGATTTCAGTGGCTTCTCTGTGTAGTCTGACATGGTGGTTGTGAGAGTGGTCCAGCATTTCTGGGTTCTCAAATAATATGCCCTGTCCAGGTTGGTTCCTCAAGTGCTCTGCTATGGCTGACTTCTCTCGTTGGGTTACTAGGGCCGGGTGTTCATGAAAGATTTCCCCAGAGCCACTTCCTGTGGACTGAGAGCAATGAAACTTGGCACAGTTATTAGTCCTTCTCGACATAAGTGCCTCCTAGGGACACACACTTCTCCCAGCTTTTTACACGACTGTAAACATTGCTTCTAGAAGTCCAAAAGCCACGTTGTGACTTCAGAAATCAGAGTCTCGTCATCTGAAAACGCTTGCCCTTCAGAAATAACTTTGTTTTTGGAAAGCGGTGGAAGTCCAATGGTGCAAGGTTGGGTGAATAAGAGGGATGCGGCAGAATTTCAAAACCACAGGAGCCGGATTTTATTTGGGCAACCTGTGAGTTGTGAACTCATGCATTGCCTTGCAGAAAACAGACACCTTTGGTGAGCATGCCATATCTCTTGGTTTTGACAGCCTCTTGCAATTTCTGCATCAGTGAAGCATAGTATGCCCCAGTATTCATGGTACCCTTTGCTAGGAAATCCATCAATACTACTCTGTGCTGGTCCCAAAATACTGTGAGCATGACCTTGCCTGCCAACAGTTTGACACATGCCTGCTTTGAAGGCGGAGAGTCTTCCACTGCGTTGACTGGACTTTAGTCTCAGGTTCATAGTGATGGACCCAGCTTTCATCCTGTGTGATCAGTCTGTTGAAAAGGCCCTCCTGGTTTCCATGGCACATCATCAATAGAACCTGAGAGCATCCTGCTCGTTCCTGCTTCTGGAAAGGTATGAGCAGCCGGGGAACCCAGCAGCCGGGGAACCCACATGCATACCTTATGCATGTGAAGATGGTCTTGGATTAGTTTTCCACGGACCCCACCCCACATTAATCGTGACATTTTGGGATAGATGGTGAATAGTTCATAGAATCATAGAATCATAGAATAGTAGAGTTGGAAGAGACCTCATGGGCCATCTAGTCCAACCCCCTGCCAAGAAGCAGGAAATCGCATTCAAAGCACCCCCGACAGATGGCCATCCAGCCTCTGTTTAAAAGCCTCCAAAGAAGGAGCCTCCACCACAGTCTGGGGGAGAGAGTTCCACTGCCGAACAGCCCACACAGTGAGGAAGTTCTTCCTGATGTTCAGGTGGAATCTCCTTTCCTGTAGTTTGAAGCCATTGTTCCGTGTCCTAGTCTGCAGGGCAGCAGAAAACAAGTTTGCTCCCTCCTCCCTATGGCTTCCCCTCACATATTTGTACATGGCTATCATGTCTCCTCTCAGCCTTCTCTTCTGCAGGCTAAACATGCCCAGTTCTTTAAGCCTCTCCTCATAGGGCTTGTTCTCCAGACCTTTGATCATTTTAGTTGCCCTCCTCTGGACGCTCTCCAGCTTGTCAACATCTCCCTTCAACTGTGGTGCCCAAAATTGAACACAGTATTCCAGGTCTGGTCTGACCAAGGCAGAGTAGAGGGGGAGCATGACTTCCCTGGATCTAGATGCTATTCCCCTATTGATGCAGGCCAAAATCCCGTTGGCTTTCTTAGCAGCTGCATCACATTGCTGGCTCATGTTTAACTTGTTGTCCACAAGGACTCCAAGATCTTTTTCACATTTACTGCTGTCTAGCCAGGTGTCCCCCATTCTGTATCTTTGATTTCCATTTTTTCTGCCGAAGTGAAGTATCTTGCATTTGTCCCTGTTGAACTTCATTTTGTTAGTTTCGGCCCATCTAGTCTGTCAAGATCGTTTTGAATTCTGCTCCTTTCTTCTGGAGTGTTGGCTATCCCTCCCAGTTTGGTGTCATCTGCAAACTTGATGATCGTGCCTTCTAACCCTTCGTCTAAGTCATTAATAAAGATGTTGAACAGAACCGGGCCCAGGACAGAACCCTGCGGCACTCCACTCGTGACTTCTTTCCAAGATGAAGACCCTTTGAGCACCCTTTGGGTTCGTTCGCTTAACCAATTACAGATCCACCTAACCGTAGTTTTGTCTAGCCCACATTTTACTAGTTTGTTTGCCAGAAGGTTGTGAGGGACTTTGTCGAAGGCCTTACTGAAATCCAGGTACGCTACATCTACGGCATTCCCTCTATCGACCCAACTCGTAACTCTGTCGAAAAAAGAGATCAGATTAGTCTGGCATGACTTGTTTTTGGTAAATCCGTGTTGACTATTAGCAATGACTGCATCTGTTTCTAAGTGTTTGCAGACCAATGTTAAAGTTAAGCAGCAATTTTCCAAAATGGCAACCTCCGCTTGCTGGATGGTGTGTTCATCAATAGTAGAGCTGGGGTGCCCTGGAATTGGAGCTTTTTGCACCAAAGTCTGACCACATTTGAAGTGATGATGCCAGTTCTTGGCTACATCATATGATGGGGAATCATCACCATAAACCTCTTTCATCTCATCAAACATCTCCTTTGGTGTGCGGCCTTTCAAACTGATGACTACACTGGCTCCATTATCAAACCTCACACCACTTCAGCACCTGTAAAATCAAGACTGTTATCAGTTCTGAGTTGTAAATTGGCATATAACCTATAGAGACTTATATCATTACACATGTGCAATTTCAGCATTCTGTGATAAATAGAAGTGGGTCAGGGAAAAGCTTTAATGAACACCCCTCGTAGTCTGCAGTGCCTTTCATGTTCCTTGATTCGTGTTTGGGCAATGCTGTGTTTGGTGGTCCCTATGAGGACTTGTCCACAGCTGCATGGTATACGGTAGACTCCAGAGAGGCCATAGAACTCCACAAGCATGGGGACGATTTCAACAAAAAAGAGGAAACCGTGAAAATGAACAAAATCTGGCTACCAGTATTAAAAAAAACCCTCTAAAATCAGAACAGTAAATAAAGAACAACACTCTGAAAACAGAGGAATTCCAAACATGAATCAATCAGGGCCAACTAACACCTCTCAACAAAGGATTTCCCAGGCAGTAAACAGCCAGACCTTGAAGCTGAAAGATTATTCAGTGCTAAACAAGGTGACCAATAGAAACATTTACACCTGCCTCAAACAGACAAGAGCTGGATTGCAGTGAGTTTTCCGGGCTGTATGGCCATGTTCCAGAAGCATTCTCTCCTAATGTTTCATCCACATCTATGGCAAGCACACTCACACACTTCAAAGAAGAAGAAAAACCCAACATTGTATATACTGTTGGGAGCTCTCTGAAGGCGGTGGAGCTGCCACTAAATATACACAGCAGAATTATTTTCCTGCATCCAAAGTTATAGATAACTTCTAACAGAAGGTTTTTGCACATGTACAAAGTGCTTGGGGTTCCTTCCTCAAGAAAAGTCAATGGACGGAGAGGAAGAATGGATTCCATGGAAATATGCTGTGGGTATCAATCACATTGGGATCCCTGCACTCGCCCTTTAGAAATGAAACCATAAACCACATGGCAAAGAATCTTGTTTTCTGAGTTGCTCTGAGTTTTCCAGGCTGTATGGCCATGTTCCAGAAAGAACTCTTGTCTGTTGGAAGTGTGAATGTTGCAATTAGTCACCTTGATTAGCATTTAATGGCCTTGCAGATTCAAAGCCTGACGCTTCCTGCCTGAGAGAACCCTTTGTTGGGAGGTGTTGTTTTCATCATGAAAAGTTTTTAAGGAAATGGTTGGGGTGCATAACACATCCATTCTTCCAGTCAGGACCATACAACCTGTAACCAGGTGTTTGGGACACCAGTTCCCAGAAGCCCTAGCCAGCCTGTCCAATGGTCAGGAATTATGGGAGCTGAAGTCCAAAAGACCTGCAGGGTCACAGGTTGTGCAGTCCTGCTCAAGAGAAGAACAGATCCATTTCTATAGAACAGGCATGGGCAAGCTTAAGTGGCTAAGGGTGAAAAGGAAGGGGCCTGAGGCTGTTAGGAATGGTGGGAGTTGAAGTCCAAAACACCAGGAGGGCCAAAGTTTGCCCATGCCTGCTATAGAGTAAGATAAAAAATGTGCCAAATTGTTTTGGTCTCCCTCAGGGGCCACTAGAACAGTGAACCACCTCAAAATCAATCTACATCTTTCTAGTACAACCAGAACTCAGAATTCTGTATAATTTTTGGGGAGGGGTTAAGGATAGGATGCATTACAGGCCCATTTCTCCAAAGTAAGACAATACATATGCCAGACTCTTTGGTCTCCCTCATAGGCCATTGAAATACTGAAACATCTCAAAATCAATATGTGTCTTTCTAAACAAGTAGAAATATCTCCACAAAAGGAGAATAATATATTATTTCAGCCATATGGATAAAGAAGATGGTCTCCATTGAGCCTGGTTCCACTGGTTAGGATTCTAAATTATTTTGGGAGACGGGTTAATGAAGGGATGCATAACAGACCTTTTTCTCCAAACTAAGACAAGAAATATGCCAAACTCTTTGGTCTCCCGCTGCCCATTGAAATAGTGAAACATCTCCAAACCATACTGCGTCTTTCTATAAAATTATAAATGGTTCCATAAAAGGAGAATAATACATGCTTTCAGCCATGTGGACAAAGAAGATGGTCCTGTTGAAATATGTCCACCAGAACTTAAAATTATAAATTAGTTCCAGTGTTTTCAGTGAGCATGGTTACCCCAGCAATGGGAACAAATGAGTTCTAATAACACTATGTAACACAATTTTTGTTCCTGGGTTATAAATGCCATTTCCTAACGTTTATTAAATATCTTGCAGGACATTTTGTTATAGTTTTACAATTAATATCTCACAAGTTTCAACCAATTCGATATGGTATGTGGCAGTCACAAAAACTAAGTTTCTGGGGTATAACAACTATTTTCAAAATAAGTACAGTAGAGTCTCACTTATCCAACACTCACTTATCCAACGTTCTGGATTATCCAACGCATTTTGTAGTCAATATTTTCAATTTATCATGATATTTTGGTGCTAAATTCGTAAATACAGTAATTGCTACATAGCATTACTGCGTATTGAACTACCTTTTCTGTCAAATTTGTTGTATTTGATGATGATTTGGTGCTTAATTTGTAAAATCATAACCTAATTTGATGTTTAATAGGCTTTTCCTTAATCCCTCCTCATTATCCAACATATTCACTTATCCAACATTCTGCTGGCCCGTTTATATTGGATAAGTGAGACTCTACTGTACCACACAGTTAAGCAGGAAATAATACTTTTGTCTAATTTTGTTACATAGTATAATGTTGGAAGGATTCAGGGTAGCATAGTTGTCAAAGTGTTGAATTACGATTCAAGGAGACTAGAGTTCAAAGCCATGGAATCCCACTTGGTTAGTTTGAACAAGTCACGTTCTCTCAGCCTCAAAGGAAGACAATAGCAATCATTCTCTGAACAAATCTTGCCAAGAAAAACTTGTGATAGATTGACTATAAATCAGAGTTGACTTGCAACGTGCTCCTTGCCATTCAGGACTTTTTCATACTACACAATGATAGGGATATTTTAACCACAATGGCTCCATCCTATGGACTCCTGGGGTTTGATGAGGTGCTGGAGCTCTGTAGTTAAAAATTATCCTCTCAAAATTGCCAACCTCAGGGTTCCCTAGGAAGGAATCATGGCAGTCAAAATGGGATCATAATGCTTTAAATGTAATGTGAGAAGCCCCTCGCTCTCTCAGCCAACTTTTTTTTACGTCAAGGATTAGGGCAAAGGTGGGGGACACTGTGACTCTCCAGATATTCACTACTCCCTACTACAGAATACTACTACGTTGGACCCTTGGTGTCCACTGTGGCTTAGTTCCAAGACACACACACACACACCATGGATACCAAAATCTGTGTACGCTCAAGTCCCATTATATACAATGGCATAGTAGAATGCTGTCCTGATATAAAATGGCAAAAACAAGGTATGCTTTTTGGATTTTTTTTTCCAGGGGGATATTTTCAAGCCGTGGACAGCTGCATCTATGAATACAGAATCCATGGATACAATCCCTTATTGTTTGCTTGCTGGATGGGTGCTGATTGCAGTAAGAGTACAATCGTTCCTAAAGGGCAATAGGATTCCCACCTACAGATTAGGAACAATAGGTTTCAGGTTTGGGGATTGGGAGGAGGAGGGATAGCCAGACAGGTAGCAAATTCTGGGTTGCTGTGAGTTTTCTGGGCTGTATAGCTATATTCCAGTAGCAAATTTGATTTAGAAATTTAAAACTCAAACTTCCCTCAACAAGCTCATAAAAAGGCAACAACAAAACAGCTATAACACTAGTCTCATCTTTCATACCACCAAAGTAATACTCCAAGCTGATTGTCCACAAAGTTCACCACAAGCAAGCTGGCTAAACACTCTTCACAAAGGCCCCATCTACACTAATCACTGAATGCAGTTTCAAACTGGTACTAAAGAAAGTGGTTTCACTGTGCAGATGAGAAATCTTGGAAACAGTTTAAGGCCAGGATGGTATTTATATAAACCACAGAGCACTGGTGCATATCAAGAGCTTTCTTTTGCATGCTTTTGTGAAAGCTTAAAGTTTGGCCTCTGCAGTCTGAGTCTAGCTCTGAACTGCATTAAATGGTCAGTGTAGATGGGGCCAGAGTTAGAACCTTACACCCATTCCCCTCCTACATTATATTTGTATATAAATGTGACATTGCAAATCCCACCTCATTCGTAAACGGGAAAGAGTAAGGAAGGGGAATATAGGCATATATAGGAATATAGTTTAGAAAATTATCTCAATATATTGTGTTTGCACAGGGAATCGCTAGCTGCTCACAGCCACATCACAAGAAACAGGGCACAAAATTTTAGTAGGGACAACTGTTCAGTTCCTACTGAGGCTGTGTGTGAATGGAGCCTGGAATGGGCCACATGAGGGTTCAGGATGCCTCTTTTGTGTTTAGGCTGCAGCCAAGCAACATCCCTCCGCAGTGTGTTCCAGTTAGCAGGTGGTGACTCTTGGTGGGCCTGTTTTCTCTCAGCCCCACAAGACAGCTCTTCTGTTTACCTTTGCTAGGGAAGGAGAGGGAGGACTTAGGCAAGAAAACCACCAATGAGTATCCAGGATTCCAGCTGCAAAGCATGGGCAGGAAAAAAAATCTAGACCTACTCTGTGGCAGGGACTAATCTGGTTATGTTCCAAAGAGATATGAACCAGCTGGAGTAATCACACAATTTACTCTGAGCTGACATTCACTTTGCAGAACCCCAAACAAATAACGATTGTGTTTAATTGCATTTCTGCCCCCTTCTTTGATCTGCCCTTCGTCCCTTTGTGGTGGATCCGCCCCATCCCCATATTAGGAAATAAAGTGATGCTTCTTTGGTGAATATTAGGGAATGTGAATGTGTCCGGAGAACCTGGGTGGTAAGGAGAAAGAAACACATATGCGTAATGTTTATTTGCTCTTTATGTTAGAGTTCATACATGTGTATTTGTGTATATGCTGAAGGAAGTTGTGAGTGAGTTGCTTTTTGGAAATGTATATTTAGGGCTTGACATTGCTGAATTTGCAGCTGTGGAACATTTTATGTCTTCTGAAGTGATTATGTGGGAGGTTGGAAGCTAGTGAAGATTTCAAAGTAAATAGACAGAAATTTGTAAAATCCACTTGGAGGTTTCAGTGGGTGGTTCGCCAGACTTGAAACAACATTCACCATCCTTACAGTTCTAACCAACTAAATAATTTTCCTCCTAATATTCTGCTTTCCTTGCCTCCTCTTCTTCCAACATCTGGGTGGTGGAGGAGTGGGATTATTCACACCCTCTGCCTTAATTATGGAATTGATATTTCATTTTTTGTAGTTTTTAATGAATCCTGGAATCATTGTTTCCCTTCATCAGCCACTAAAGATGTCCCTTGTTTCAGTAAATTGGCACAAGTAAGACAACCAGATTTGCAAGGTGAAAGGAGGTTACATAATTTCAGGGATGTATTACGGGTCCCTTCACCCCTTCCTGCCTTTCCACACCAAGTTCATAGTGTGAACCACCACAAAGCCAGCAAAAATAAAAATTTCTGAAGAGCCTTGGTCCCCATCAGCAAATTATTGTCTGAGAACCTTCCTCTGAGGGAATGGGTTGCTGCTGACATATTTAAGGCAGTCAGAGTAATGAGAACAAGTCCTCCTTTTAACATCCCACACATTCTGTCTCTGTCTTTCTGCATGTAATACAAGCACTAACAGTGATTCTTCCTCTATCTTTGCAACTTCCTCACAACTAGTAACTTAGACCACCAGCAGAAATTAAATCCTTGGACATTTTCCCCACCACATCTAGGGATAATTTATTATGCATGGTCTACTTGCCTGCTTTGTATGACTATTTGACAAGAAGCTTTGGGGCATCTTTCATGATCAATTAAATAGGAAACATATATTCCACTTTAGGAATATAGAGATGACAGGCCTTGGTGCTGATGTTCTCAGACAAAACAGCTACTGCCAGTTTTACTTTCTTCTACAATTCAGCCAGACATATTGGGTCTATGTACAGGTTAAGTGTTATATGATTTAGGGAAAGCATGGCAGAGTGTGGCCCTTGAACATCTAGTGGTTCACAAGGCCATTTTACAGGCTACTGTGGGTTCCTCAATTTTTCTGAAATGGTTTTGGTTAAACGTGTCTCAGACTCAGGTGTTTTTGCTAGATTTTGAGGTATCCAGATACTTTTCGGTCCCAAGGAGACCTTCTTTTCATGATAAGGAAATAAATCGCAAGTCAAGGTTCATTTTTCCACTTACCTCCCAAATAGCAGCATTTAAAAATTAATATGATGGCGAAGCACAATACAACTTTTTATTGTGGCAGATACCTACTCAGATGCTTACTCATGGTTTTGTGGGCATAAAATATGAGGACTGTCTAAATAAAGAAGCATTATCACTATGCACACGTACATGCATATACACGTGTACACAGTTGCTAGGGCCTCTTAAACATGACACAGCTGAAGACCTGGATGTCAATAAATCTACACCTGCATCCAGTGCAAGTTCTTGATTTTGAAAGAGAAGGTGCCAGATTTTATGCAAAATTCTTATGAGAGAGTTTGTTCACAGAAAGTCCTCATTACTAAAACATCAAAGCAGTACTTCCTCTTAATACGTTTTTACTTTCCCCCTACATTTCAGATATACATTGGTTAATTTTTATTCCTAGGTTTAGACTTTTTTTCTCTTGAATGTGGCCATACTTTGCAAGGCTTTGTCTCTTTTCTGGCTCCCATTTCAAAAAGGACAGAATCCTAATATCTTTGGCTTACAATTCTCTTCATTAACAAAGATCTAGTTTAGGAGGGGCTTTTCTAGTTTGGGAGGAGCTTTTCTTTTTACTTCCCCATCATGGGTAAGTAGAAGTTAGAACAGAATTTAATGGCAGATCTTTGTGTTATGTGCAGACTATTTGACCAGACCACTCATTTTCAGTTCCAGCAATCTTCCTGAATCAGATTGTGGATATTTTAAGCCTTTAGGGCAGAAGACAGGTAGAATAATTTTTGTATGATAGGATTGTGAGATGAGATGAGATTCTAAAAACAAGTTCCCGTGCTAAGCATATGCTCAGAGGCACTTTTTTTAAAGCCCTATGTTGATGCTCTCCCAAAACATCATATTCTATCTGGGTCCAGTCAATGAATTTCTAGGCTATGGTAAAAACAAAATAGGCATTTGTTCATGGGTTATATGACTTTCTCTTTGTTTTAATTTATGTTCATAAGACATACTGTACTTATGAAACCATGATCCACCAAGGACTGTGTTAGCTGATGGATATTATGAATGACCATGTCATATAGAATAGTTAATGCTACCATTTTTATATATAAACACTGCAATATTATAGTCCCAGAGACTAGAGGCCTATAATTACTTTAAAAACTCAATTGCTCCACTAACTCAACTGGTCAATCAGAAAAACTGAAGCTTTTAAAAAAAAAAAAACAGAAGGAACGAGAACCCCCCTAGTGGATGATGGTGGAAAAAGCTGTGCCAGGATGTTTGGTGTCCTCCTGCAATCCTATCAGTTCATTCCTCATTGTAGTGAAGGCTGCATTCATTCATAAGTTATCACTTGTGGATGAGTATAATTGTCTTCCAAAGGTAATCTTGGTAGAGGGTCCATAACTGACTGTGGAGACCTATTCTAGATCCATATGGTCTTTCACATTGAGGACATAGATTTCCAGGGAGAAACACCAAGAACTGGCACTCCACCATTATAACTGGAAGCCAGCTGTTACCAACAGTTCTATGTATTTTGAAGAGGCATAGATACAGACTGCATTACACAGCCACTGAAAGCAGACAGAGAATGGTCCAATGTTTTTGACATTTATATGAAACCTTGAGTTCCTAAACTATTTGAGTTTTTTTTACGTTGTGATTCTAAGGCAAATTAAATTGAAGCTACTGAGAAGGCAATGAGCCACAAAGAGCTGCTCACCCTGCCATAAGTGGTTGGCCACTGTGTGTATAGCATGACAAGCTAGACCAGCCTTTGGGGAAGTGCTTCTCCAAATAAGAATTCTGTCCACCCAATGAAATTATCATGCAACCTCCAATTTCTAACATTGCGTAGTATAAGAAATTGAAAATTGTTCACTATTAAAATTAATCTATTTGCTATGTTCATGGTCTCTTGGTAATGTTGTCTGCTACTTTTCTTTGGATGTCTAAACCGTATTTGAAAATGCTCAAATGAATTTTTAGGTTATTGTGCTGTCAGAAATTTTGACACTGAAGGAAAATTTTAAGCAGGAGGGATTCCTATGGTAGAACTACTCTGGCATGGCTTAAGCTATGTTTTAATTTAGTTGCTGTTGCTGTTAACATAAGTCAACCTGCCTTTGATTTATGGCAATCCTATGAATGAAAGACTTCCAAGAGGTCCTGGTCATCAGCTGCTTACTCATGTCTTGGAAAATTGGGGTTGTGGATTCCTTGACTGAATCCACTCATCTGTATGTGCTCTTCCTTTTTAACTATTACAGTAGATTCTCACTTCTCCAACATTCGCTTATCCAACGTTCTGGATTATCCAACGCATTTTTGTAGTCAATGTTTTCAATATATCGTGATATTTTGGTGATAAATTCATAAATACAGTAATTATTACATAGCATTACTGCATATTGAACTACTTTTTCTGCCAAATTTGTTGTCTAACATGATGTTTTGGTGCTTCATTTGTAAAATCATAACCTAATTTGATGTTTAATAGGCTTTTCCTTAATGCCTCCTTATTATCCAACATATTCGCTTATCCAACATTCTGCCGGCCCGTTTATGTTGGATAAGTGAGACTCTACTGTACCTTCGAACTTACCAAACATTATTCTCTTTGCTAGTGAGTAATGTCTTCCTATGATATGTCCAAACTATGACAGTCTCAATTAAGTCATCTTGGCTTCTAGACTAATTTCCCCTAGGACCCATTTATTTCTCTTTTTAGTAGTTCTTCAGTACCACATTTCAAATGAATTGATTTTCTTCATGTAAGTTTTTTAACTGTTCCGTGTTCACAACCATATCTAGAAATGGGAGATATGTTGCCATAATCCTAACGTTAGCTTTCAGTTACATATCTAGTTCCTTTGTAGCTGATCCTCCAAGTCCCACTCTTAATTTTTTCAGTGTGGTCTCCATTTTGATTAATGACTTGAGCCAAAGTATGGAAATCCTGAATTATTTTAAAATCTTTATAACCTACTTTAAATTTATGTAAATTATCTGTGGTCGTTATTTCTGGGTTTTAAAAAAAAGATTTACACTGTGAACCTGCCTTTGCACTTTCTTCCTTGATATTCTTTAGTCTTCACTATTTTTTTTGTTAGTAGTGTATCATCTACATATACGAGATATTAAATTGTTGATGTCCCTTCCTTCAATTTTCACACCTCTTTCTCTGAACCTAATCCTGCTTTATGTATGATATGTTCAATTTACAAGTTATATAGTTAGTTATAGGGCAACGTCCTTGCAGACGGCCAATTCTCTCACTCCAGAAGCAACTCTGGTTGCTCCTGACACGAAAAAAAGTGATGAAATGCAGACTTTCCTGATCCTCTTGTCAATGGAAAACCATTTCATTTCTCCATATACTGTTCTAACAATAGTCTCTTGACCTGAATACAGCTCATGCATCAGGATAATCAAATGTTGTGGCATGCTCATTTCTTTAAGAGTGACCTATAGTTTTAATGACATTTATAATCAAAAGCTTTGCTGTATTCTATAAAGTACAAGCTGGTTTCCTTTTCCTTGGTGTGCTCCATTATTCAATGTACGTTTGCAATACATTCTCTAGAGCCTCCTCCTTTCTTGAATCCAGATTTGATATTTGACATCTTCGTGTGTCACATGTAGTAAAAGTCTTTGTTGTGCAATTTTGGGCATCACTTCGCTTGCATGGGAGCAGAGCCGGCCCTAGGTATTTTTCAAGTGTAGGCGAACAGAATTTTGGCGCCCCCCCCCCCCAAACCAATCACTGAAAAATAAAAGCGTTGGATAAGCGAAAATGTTGGATAATAAGGAAGTATAAAGGAAAAGCCTATAAAACATCAAATTACATTATGATTTTAAAAATTAAGCACCAAAACATCATGTTTTACAACAAATCAATAGAAAAAGCAGTTCAATACATGGTAATGTTATGTAGGGATTACTATATTTGCAAATTTAGCACTAAACATTGAACAGGGATATAGGGCAGTGTGGACTTAGATAACCCCTCAGTATTAAAAAAAAAAACCTCTAAAATCAGGACAATAAATAAAGAACAACACTCTGAAAACAGAAGAAATCCAGACAGTAAACAATCAGGGACAACTAACTCCTCCCAAAAAAAGATTCTCCCAGGCAAGAAGAAGCCAGGCCTTGAAGCCACAGGGCCATTAAATGCTAATCAAGGTGATTAATTACAACATTCACACCTGCTTCAAAGAAAAGTTCTTTCTCCCACCCTGGACCTTCTACAGATATATAAACCCCACATACCTAGCTTCCAAGTTCCTACAGACCTCACAATCTCTGAAGGCCCCAAATGTGGGCCTGCGTGGTGCGAAGGTGGGTCTGCGCTGGCCGGAAGGCCCAGCGCGGCCGCTGGAAGGCCCGAAAGAGAAGGAGGTGGAGAGTGGTGCCCTCCTCCCGGGACAATGGTGCCCCCGGGACGATGGCGTCACAGGCAAATGCCTATTTCGCCTTATGGTTGGACCTCCTCTGCATGGGAGATAAATGCAAAGATTCAGTAGTTAATGTAATTCCTTGTGTCCCCTTTCTTGGGGATTGTAATGTATATTGAGTATTTCCAATCTGTTGGCCATTGTTTTCTTTTCCATATTTGTTCACAGTTTTTAGTTAGAAGTAGAGTAGAATCTTTCTGTCACTAGAAGCAGCTCTATTGGCATGCAATATTTCTCAAGCAATGCTACAGCTTTACCAGGCTACCACCTCACTTTTTAAAATTGTAGGTTCATCTTCAGATAGCTCTTCTTTGAATAAATCTATCATCCCTTCATCTCTTTTGTATAGATCTTGAGTATTTGTTTGTGGGAGGTGCCAGGAGCATGTCCAGAAAGTTCCAAGATTCTATCTCCACTACCTCCTGAGCTAGACCCTTGAGAGGTCAAAGGGGACAAGGGGGAGACCAGACTTGCGTTTGCTGAATGTATAGTGTCTGATTTAGGGCCCAAAAGTGAAGGTCTGTTACTCACTGCTTCCGTAGTCGCTGTCTCCCTGGCTTATAGGTAGGAGTCAATTCTCATTTGTTTTGCTGTTTGAAAGAATTTATGGACCCCTGTAATATTGCTGGGGCTAGCTCAGTTTCGTTTCCTGCCCTTGGATGACATTTTGGCTTGGGAGTTGTAGATAATACCGGGTTTTTCCAGAGCCCAGTACAAGAGCTGCTTGCAGGACGTCATGCTCCAGCCCCTCCTCTGAAAATCAATCTTGAGGGAATTGTTTCCGCTAGCTTTTTATTTATACTTGGTCATGTAATGTGTTTGTATAGCATCCCCACTCTTGGTGTAAACTTCACAGATCTTGTAGAAGAGGTTTCTTGTTCTTTCTTTCTTTCTTTCTTTCTTTCTTGTTATTAGCTTCTATTTCTCTGCATTAATTATACTAATTATACTAATTAATGGTTATAGTAATTCTCTTATTCCGTGTGCATTAGTCGCTGAACAGTTGCATTCAGGGCTCTGACTCTATTTCTGTCACCTTTTCCTTTTGCTTCTTGTCTGCCCTTAATAGCTTGAAGAATTTCATATCCATTGAGGTTTCTCTTACTTTTTAGTTGCAGAAAGTATTTTTTGTTTTTGTTTTTTTGTTTTTGCATTCATCTTCGGCAACGTCTCTGACTTCTATCCAGAGTTCTTTTGGGCCTGGTCAATTAAGCTTAGTATTGCAATTCTGTTTTTATATTATATTTCAATTCAGGTTGTTCTGATATTTTAGCACAATTTATGATTTATTGTTCTTCTTTTGCTTTAATTTAATTTTTTATATTAGCAGTTCCAGGTCTATTCCTGGTCTTGTTGCTGTAGACCAGTGGTTCTCAACCTGTGAGTCCCCAGATGCCTTCAATTGAGGCCTTCAATTCCCAGAAATCCTAACAGCTGGCAAACTGGGTGGGATTTCTGGGTGTTGTAGGTCAAAACACTGGGTGGGATTTCTGGGTGTTGTAGGTCAATATGTAGGTTTTCTACACTCGTTGATTCTGTTCTGTTTCCTACTTTTGCATTCCAATAGCCTATGATTAATAATAAATTCTGTTTTGGGATGTAACCAATTTCCTTCTGGACTGTAGCATGGAATCTATCAGTTTCTTCTTCTGTTCCTGTAGTTGGAGTATAAACTTAGATTATAATAATATTGTTTATCCCCCCGGGTCCCGGGTCCCCTCGTCCCATCCCCCCACCTGAAGTCTTTTTGATACCATAGAGCAATTTTGCCTCATCTCTTCTCACTATTGATTGCACCCCATTTCTTCATATATTTTCATTTCCTGGGTAAAACACTGTATAATTACATGACTCAAAATGTGCAATTCCTGTTTACTTTACCTCACTCATTCCAAGTATTGCAGTATGTATATATTTCATTTCTTGTTTTACTATGTCTACCTCCCCTTAATTTATGCTTATCATATTCCATGTTCCTACAATATGTGTAGCTTCAGACTTTGCTCTCACCTCTGAACAAGTCAACAGCTGAATGTCCTTGCAACTTGAGTTCAGTTGCTGTCACTAGCCTCAGTGTTGCTTGTAATTTTCCTCTCTTTCTCAGTAGTTCATTGACTATTAGTTCACTGCTATATCATCCTGCTTATGGAATACCCTTCCCGAGGAGGCCCAGTTGGCACCAACCTGTTTTTTTTTTATAGGTGCCACTATCTTTATGCAATGGTGGGATTGTGTGCTCTTCTGAGGCAAAATGCTTTGCTGATGGCGAAAGAGCTGCTAATAGGAACTTCCAATAGGCATTGAGACATGGGCTAGTATCAAAAGATGACATTCCCAGAATGGCACTCAATGAAGAGGGAGAAACATGTAGTCCATGGGTCGCACTTTGCTCACTCCTGGTTTACAAGTTTGGCATATGAGTGAGGTACAAGACACCATGGTCTTAACTCTCCTTCCTATCCCTGCTTGAGATTTCTGTACATAGCTTATATAATATTGTAATAACCTGAATTCCTTCCAACATAGTAAACAGTATAGAACTAGACCCTGGGTGGTATTCTCTGTATTTAATATATAGATATCAGGTTCTGGCAAGGTTAGTACCATAAGTGAGACACTGCAGCATGAATGCCCTAAGTAGAGGTGGGGAACCTGTGCACATTGCCCACAATGTTCACTGGTGGTTGATATTTCCTATCACCAATGGGTTGGTGAATACACTCTGGATGTTAGTTTAAAAGAGCTATCCAGCAATTGTGAACATGGTAACTAACAACTTGGTGGGGACATACACACGCCTTGGAATGTTACCTGATTTTACATTTTAAGAGCAATTTTCCAAAACTGTTCACTAAAGGACAAATAGCCAGCATTCCACTGACAATATGTTAACACAATCACATATAATGAACGCTTTATATCTCCAGGATCTCACATCTCCAGGAGCTGCAAATGAAGCAAAAGGTCACACAGTTTCTGCCTGTCCATGCACGTGAGGGACACAGCCCAGGCAAGCCCAGCTTTCCCCCATCTTGCAAATCAGGGTTGACATGGAAAGTAGTAAGTATGACTGTGTGTCTGTTAGGGGAGGCGATGACTTGGAAAGGAACCAGCACATATCACTGGGGGAAAGCCACAAAGGAGGGGTGGCCCAGCAGAGAGAAGACAACCCTGCGGTCCTCCTGGGTTTGTTTCACACCCTGCCTGCCTCTGTGCGGTGTACGTCAAGGGCCGGACTCAATGACACAACCGCCATTGCCACCTTGGGAGACAGAGGGCCTCGCCACCCACCGCCAGCCACAGGATTAATTATGATAATGTATTTCTTTCCCCTTTTGTCGCCCTAATGAATGGGCCCCTTTAAGATTTTAAGGCCTTTTGTTTGTCCAGTTTTTAAGGCGGTATTGTAGGGTAGGGGATAGCAGGTGGCATGGCCAAAACAGGCTCTTTTGTTTTCTTTGGGGTCTTTTCTTTTCCTGTGGTGATTTTTTTCCCCTTTTTGATGGAGGGGGCGGGGAGGCTGGTTCAGGATGCAGGGAGGCAGAGCAAGCAAGGAGGTGCTTCATTCAGTTTCACCGCATTGACAGTGGCAAGAGAGAGAAATCTCATTTGGGGAAGGAGATTTCACACAGGACTATCTCTCTCGCCTCACATAGCTTCTTTAGAGTGACACTCTTCCTATGTTCTGCTGACCACAGGCACTGCTTTTCTATCACATATACACTGACATTTTGTTACCTGTCTTTTGTTGCTCTTTGTCCCTAGTCCTCATATGGACCAGGAAGGGAGCAGTTTCTGCCTGCACTGAGATCCCTGAATCTCATTTGCACTGACAACAGAGTCACATCTGGGGCAGAGTCATATCTGTGACTCTTAACATCATCAACTTTCTTCCCCTCCTATATGATTTTTGGCATATTTGCCTGATGAAGAAGCCACAGATGTTTCAAAAAGTATTTTATATTGGCATTTTTGCTTTATGGCAGTGCTGCTACAGTATATGGATTTGGGATTTTGTTGCAGGCCAACATGACTACCCTGAATATATTTTCTATTCAATACTTGCTCGTTCTTGGATTCACATGTGGGCAAGCTGGACTCTCTGATCAAACACTGGTTTTATCAGAGTGTTAGAGAGAATTGGATCAATATGATTTCAGATCTCAGGGATGTCCGTGATTGTCAACAAAACTATGATGCTCTGTCCTTTGAATTTTGGCTTACAATACTTTTTTAATGTACACTAGAGCTTAATCCTAGTATGAGCTCAGGCACTACTAGAATCTGCACCACCTGTGATTTTCCGGAATGAAACTGAACAAATTATGGCTTTGAAATGTATTAAAATCCTTTCAAATTCTTTTGCCCAATATCATAGTGGGATGCCAAAGAAAAGAAAGGAATGTGTACTGCACACAATTGTAACTCACAATGCCAACCTCATTGTCTCTGATAAACTACTAGCTGCAATGTGCTAAAGCAGGAGTGAATAATCTAGATGTTGTTGGACTACAACTCCCAAGACTCTTAACCAGCATTGCTAGTGTGAGAAACTGCAACTAAAACGTTACTCTTTTATCACCTCAGACTACAGTGCCCAAAGTATAAGGAGGTACAGGAAATAATGATAGACAACATGTAGCATTTTATATGTTGAACTGCACCCTTAATAAGACATCAGCAGAACAAGCATTGGTAAGGACTATGGGAAGTGGCAATACAATAATATCTGAAGGATCACATGTCTCCATCCCTTAATAGGAAAATTCAAGTCTGTAGTCTTCCTAGAAGCCAATATGACTGAGCTGAGGCTTTTGTACTTTGGCCATCTGATGAGAAGACATGACTCATAAGAAGAGACAATGATGGTTGATAAGATGGAGGGCAGTAGAAAAGAATAGATAGACTCTGTCAAGTAAGTCTCTCATAAGACAAAGTTAATTTGATATCAGCTTTTTGTTGTTTATTTGTTCAGTCACTTCTGACTGGCTGGACCTCATGGACCAGGCCACGCCAGAGCTCCTGTAGGCCGTGGCCACCCCCAGCTGATTCAACGTCAAGCCAGTCACTTCAAGGATAGGAAACAGAATTAACAGCTTTCCCTTGGTTGGCCCCTCTTCCTTTTTCCTTCCATTTTCCCCAGCATCATGATCTTTTCCAAGCTTTCCTGTCTTCTCATGATGTGGCCGAAGTACTTCATCTTTGCCTCTAATATCCTTCCCTCCAGTGAGCAGCCAGGCATTATTTCCTGGAGGATGGACTGGTTTGATCTTCTTGCGATCCAAGGCACTCTCAGAATTTTCCTCCAACACCACAGTTCAAAACCGTCTATCTTCTTTTATTTATTTATTTATTTATTTCTGGTCCTGCCGTCTTAGTAATAAAAAGTTTTTTCACACATCAGATATGTCAATTGTTAGTGTGTATCCTTCCTTTCGGATAAAGTCTCTAAGACCTGACCAGTCTGTTTTGACTTTTACATTTCTTAGCTTTTTTGTTAGGCTGTCCATTTGAATTATGTCGAATAACTTCAGGATCCATTCTTCTGTGGTGGGTATTTTTTTTCTGTTTCCAGACCTTGGCCAAGACAAGTCTTGCCACGGTCCCTATTAGAAAAAGTATTCTATCTTGGTTTTTACTCAAATTTGCATTGGATATACCCAACAGGTAAGTTTCGGGTAGAGGAGGAAAGTTTCTTCGTATTATTTTTTGTGTCACTTTGTGTATTCTATTCCAGTATTCTTTGATTCTTTTACATTTCCACCATTGGTGAATGAAGGGAGGAAGAGAAGGAAAAAAAATAGACAATAGATAACGGAAATTATCAGGAACTGCAGACCCTTAGAGGACAATGGGAAGTCTCTCTCTCTTTTTTCTTCTCTTCCTCCCTTCTTTCTTTTTCCAACATCTTTTACTTCCTTACATCTTCATTTTACTATCCCTGCACAAAATGTTTTCCTCACTTTTACTGGAAATATTACTTAAAACACAATAAAAATCATTGGGAAAAAACCCGTCTATCTTCTTTTGGTCAGCCTTCCTTATGATCCAGCTCTCGCATCCATAGGTTACTACGGGGAATACCATTGCTTTAACTATGCGGACCTTCGTTGGCAGTGTGTTGTCTCTACTTTTCACTATTTTATCGAGATTGGTCATTGCTCTTCTCCCAAGAAGTAAACGTCTGGCTGAAGTCTGCGTCTGCAGTAATCTTTGCGCCTAGAAATACAAAGTCTGTCACTGCCTCCACGTTTTCTCCCTCTATTTGCCATCTATTTGACATCAGCTAACAGCAACAAATACTTTGCTCATTCCTGCTCTACGAGAAATACTTTACATGCTCCATAGATCTCCAGAAAAGGAAACAAACTTGTTTCCTAAAGGTATCAAACCTATCTAAACAAATTTTACAGGAATTGAAAAAAAGTGCTGATGATATGCATTCTTTTGCTATAAAAAGCAATTTTCCAAGCCATGTAACAAAGTGATTTGAGACATTTTCGTAGTTTTGATCTGTACATGGTATTCCACCCCTAGCCAACAATCTATTGTCACCTATAACCTGTTTTTCTTTTTTCTTTCTTTTTTCTTTTTTATTTGGTACCTTTTGGAAACAAACTCCACAAATGGTCCTAAAGCAAATCAAACCTGAACTCTTACTGAGGCAATCATACTTTGAATATCTTATGAGAAGATATGAAAAGACTATAATGTTGGGATAAATTCAAGGCAGTACAAAAAGGCAATACATCTCAGAATGGGTAAATGTATTCAGTCAAGGAAGTCATGGTTTGAGCAGTGCTCTTAGTAACAGGACTTCTTGCAGGTATCTTATTCTTAAGTAGGTAAGTACTTAAGTAAGAACACTTCTTTGATATTGCCAGCACCTTGCCTTGACTAACACAGAGGCAGTTCTTACAAGACACAAAATTCCACAGACCAGAATGGTAGTAGTAACACAGCTCTCAAGATGGAAGTCCTGAAGAAGATGTTCTGGCCAAGGAGAAAGAACAGGTTGTTTATGAACTCTGATGTTAAAAGAGCCCCAGATTTCCTCTATAATTCAGAGGCTAACGCATCTTGTTTTCTAGTTTTCTTTTAGTGTCTTATCAACCAACAAACAAATAACTCCAAAAAGGAGGGAATGGGATGTACCCAAGCAGTCCTTTTCATGCTAAGGCTGGTTTATGGGAGAGGAAATTGCTTGTGATCCAGAAACATAGGAGAAAATGCAAGAAAGCCCCCTGTGAAGACACAGAGGTCAGCCACCCAGGCCAGCTCCTTTAAACTTGGGTGGGCTCTGCCTCTGACTGATTCCGCAAAAGCAAATCTTTTATCTTGTCCCTGCTCTTCCCTTCTCACCCCTCCTCTCCTCACACCCAAAAAATCTGCATGAGAGAAACAATGGGGGTGCAGTTCTTTTGCAGAAGGGCAGGGGAGGGGGAGAAGATAGGGCCGGAGAGGACAAACACTAGCAGTGAACTCACCCACTTAGATTCCTAGTAAAGGCATGGACACACAAAGAAAACCATCCCCATCTATTTTGTGTGCATATGCAAACCTCCTCCACTGTTGATGACACCTAGCTGCCTGCATATATCAGAAGGGAAGTGGAAATATTCAGGATCTTTGGTTTTCTTTCTTAAAATTATTGGGGCATGACCGGCATAGCATTTACTCAGAGAGACACAATGTACTAAGAGCAATGAAATAACAACAACAACAACTTTGGCAGTACCATGAAAGAAAATAATTGCATCCTCTCATCACACAGAGGTGAAGAGCCAAATGTCCCAGGGCAGTGAATTCCACAGTATGGGCCTTGCTGATGAGGAGGCCTGATCACACATTCCTGTTCATTTATTAACCTCAGCATGTGAAAGGAGCTGCAATATGTAATTGCTCAGCACAGTTGATAAGAAAACTTGTAATTATTTGTAGGATGACATTTTGCAATAATCGGGGGTAACATATGAAGTGTAAGATGTGGAATATGATGATGCACAGATTTATTGAATTTTACAGAGACTCACCAGGTTTAGCTAGATAAAGTATGATGTGTGGGTTTTATTTATCGTATCAGAAGCGAATCAAGGGTACAGTTGTAATGTATTTAAAAACATAAAGTTAAAAAAACTTGGCATCATACTAAATGTCTTTTGACCAGTAGCTGGCTACTTGTTGCTATAAGAGGTCCTCCATTGTGCATATGGCAGGGCTCAGACTGCATTGTAATAGATGGTTTGTGGTTTGCTCTTCTCCACACTTGCATCTCGTGGACTCCAAAACAGGTCATTAATTACAACTGAGTCCACCAACAAAAGCCATATTTTGGCATTTTTTCCAAATCACAGATAAATCTGTTCATATAGGTAGATAGAATAGCTTGCATTGTTATAGGTAGGTATAATAGCTGCCAAGACGCAATGTGATGTAGTAGTTTTAGTGTTGGATCACGGTTCTAGATACCAGGGTTCAACTCCCTGCTTAGCCATGGAAACCCATTGAGTGATCTAGGAAATGTCACATACTCTTAGCTCCAGAGAAGTCCTTAATAAGTTTGTCTTAGGGCCACCATAAACTGGAAGACACATGAGCACAACTAGGACATAATAGTAAACATAACAAGCACAGAAATAATTATCTTTTAAGAGGACAGGCTCATCTCACAGAACAATATGTCAACTGAAGTTATAACATTTTGCTAATAATAGTTGCTATTATTTGCACAGGTTTGTGGATTTGGGGTTTGGTCAACAGTGTCTGAAATAGTTTCAGAAAGACTGATAGATACATGTCTAGGTAAGCCATGAACTCAGTGCCACAACTCTGCACCTGGCAATAGCCATTATGCCCAGTTTGATAAGGCTGCCTTACAAGGCTGTATCTGCATGAGACTCTGAATGTATTTACATAATTGATTGAAACTGGGAGTGTATTCAAGTCTCAGAGGATCATCATTGCACTACAATCGCTACCTTGCTCTCTCACGACATCAGGCTTCGAGATTGTAAGTTTGATACTTGCAGTTCATGGGGTGAAATCTGGCCTTGTACCCATCTACTCTGTTATATAATACCATTTGAAACTGCATTACATGTCTACATGGATCGTATAATGTAATTTCAAACTGCATTATATGGAAGTGTAGATGGGGCCTAAGAAGTCATGTTCATAAAGTGATGTTTGTGGTTTCAAGTAAATTTATGCAACTGGGAGCTGAAAACAGTTCCTCACCAGTTGGTTATTGTTTTGTGCCTTCGAGTCTTTTCTGACTTATGACAACCCTAAGGCCAATCAGTGGGATTCCAGACCAAGTAGGGATTTTAACTCTGGTCTCCCCGTGTCTATGCCATTCTGGCTTTCCAGTTAATCCCCGTAAAACTAATGGTTGACAGGATTTCAGATGATTTTCTCCATTTCAGCTTGTGTGTGATCTACCTTTTATTTTGCTTCATTTAGCTCCTCAACATGGAGCCTCTGGTGGCCTAGGGGATAAAAGCCTTGTGACTTGAAGGTTGGGTTGCTGACCTGAAGGCTGCCAGGTTCGAATCCCACCCGGGGAGAGTGCGGATGAGCTCCCTCTATCAGCTCCAGCTCCATGCGGAGACATGAGAGAAGCCTCCCACAAGGATGGTAAAACATCAAAAACATCCGGGCGCCTCCTGGGCAACGTCCTTGCAGACGGCCAATTCTCTCACTCCAGAAGCAACTCCGGTTGCTCCTGACACGAAAAAAAAGCTCCTCAAAACAATTATACCTCATTAGTGTAACTATTGGTGTTTGTTTGCTTTACTTGTTTTTGGGATATAAAGCCTTTTACAACAAAACAGCTGTTGAAGGCCTTGACAACAGCTGAGAGAAAAGAAGCAGGAATGACCCATGTACAGAGCAAACATACAAAGGAAAAAGTTTTCCATATATTTTTCTTGAGAGCAAGCCAAGTTCTGTCTCCTGAAAAGCAACATGTTCCTAATTTTCTGTAGTTTTAACTCAAAATTAATTTGTAAGTGATCTGGGTGCCTTGTTCTTGAAAGACACTGAATAGCGCAAGGGGAGTGCCTGCCAATTGAAACTGTGCAATCCCCAAAAGGAAAGGGGGTCAGGAAAAGCCCTGAAAGCGTGTCTCCCCCACTGTGAGTGTTTAATAAGGTGTCAGCCTGAGAAGTTTGCAGGTTGGACTAAGTGACTGTGACACCACAGTCCAGGTGAGGAAGGGAACAGAAATGGGGGGAACCACATCACAGAAGGACCTAGTTCAGTGGTTCTCGACTTGTGAGTTCCCAGATGTTTTGGCCTTCAACTTCCAGAAATCCCAACAGCTGGTAAATGGCTGGGATTTCTGGGAGTTGTAGACCAAAACACCTGGGGACCCACAAGTTGAGAACCACTGGCCTAGTTAGACTAGGCAACCTAACTCAACTCTGCTTAGGAATGCCCCCTGAGTGAAAAACATGCTAAGGTCATGCTTCCTCGGAGAAGAAGACACTAAATGAAACCTATTCTGTTTCTGCATGCACATACCATGGAGCACATTAGAATGAACACATCTAGTTCTACCTATTGTGTTAGTTCTTTCCTCCCCAGGAAAGAAATTCTAATATTTGGGACAGAGTGCTACATTTATTCTACCTCATTTATAAACATCCCATCTATCTCACTTTTCCCTCTGCTCCTATGTCTACTGGGTCTCTCCAGGACCAAAGTTATATAATAAAGGAACAAAGTTTACCATTAGTTAACATCTACTCCTTAAGTTTGCCAGGTGGAGTGCTTGGTAGAAGAGAGAATTTCAGCACATGAGCAACACTCACTGAAATGTCCTCATCTATACAACCATTGAAGGGACAAGAGCACTGTCTTTTATTTCCTCTGTGCACTGGCAACCCAGTTATCATATACACCGAGTTAACTTTTGTAATGATTTATTATTATGCATCAGTTGATAAAAGTGTCACCAACTGTAAGGAGGAGCAAAGAAGGTCTATTTCATGTGTGAATGTCATAGGGACCAAACGTGCAGCACAGTGCAATGATATAAGTGGCAAGGATGTCTTTGTATGCACAATCTTGTGCTTCTGAGCATATATGTAAACCGTGCATAACAATGATGGGTCTAAGGTAGCAACAGAACAGGTGAAAACTACTGACCAAGAGAAATGCAATACTAATGTCTCCCACTCCAAATTATAGCCATGGCTATGTATATTCTATAGCTGCTCTTAAAATATGTTATAAATTGCTTTCTTGCTTCCTCTCTCCTTTTGTAGGTAAGTTGGAGATCTTAAATGTCTAAGGGGCTCCTGCATGTGAGAGCTCACTGACATTCCCGCTCTGGAGAGACTGTTAGCAATCATCAGATACACCCTGGAACTCATTTAGCCCATGGGGATAAACAAGCTGGGGCGAACTGTGTTCATATAATATGCAAATAAAGGAATATTATACAAATAGATAATCTGAACATTTGCCCTGCCTTGTCATAGTATGTGGGATTTTATTGCAAGAATTCTGATGGAGCTAGGTATGATAATCACTAGAATGGCTGAGACGATAAACTCAGAGATGGCTGATTAATTCCTTGCTGAGGGTTACTTGAAACTAGTTATACATGTTGTATTGCTCTAAAATTCTAGTTATTAGACAATAGGATGGATATTGTTGTCAGTGATGTTCAGGATTGTGTGGCTCATGAAAACCAACAAAGTACCACTAGATGCTTGGACATGGTCTCGAATGTTTGGGGAAAATTTATCCCTCAGTGTATGGAGGAAAAAAACATGCCCTCCAACTGTCCTGATCTGGCAGGATTGATCCTGATTAATTCTCTGTTGTATCACTTTTTCAGCTGCTTTTAAAATGTCCCGTTTCTTTCTCTTCCGTTCTTACCCCCCCCCCCCCCTTTTCATCCTCATTTTTATTTATTTAGCTTGGGTACCCGATGATACCTGGGTTATTTGAAAAGGGCCTTGTTTGTTTTTGGATGTTAGGTAATATCAGTTTGGTCATATGCTATGCTATTTCTTAGAAAAAAGCTCAGCCTTTCCTGTTGTTTTTTATGAATGCTCTCATTAGAAAATGCAAAAGTATGTGGATGAACTACACTTCCCAAAAATCTTGGGTCAACCCTCCCAAAACATCCCCAGTATTCCCAGTTGGCCATGTTTATTTATTTATTACATCACTTCTACCCCGCCCTTCTCACCCATCAGGGGACTCAGGGCGGCTTACAATATAAATATATATATATATATATATATCCATCGAGATTAAAAATTAAAATAAAATTAAGAATATACATTAAAAATATACATAATTACACATTTAAATATACATTTAAGGTGCTTTCCATGTCCAGGTGGGGTCTGTCAGTAGGTCATATATTCATATCTCATTTTTGCTGCTACTCATGCTCAAATGCTTGGTCCCATAACCACGTTTTTGTTCTCTTTCGGAAAGACAGGAGGGAGGGAGCCTGCCTGACTTCAATGGGGAGAGTGTTCCATAGGTGGGGAGCCACTACTGAAAAGGCCCTGTCTCTCGTCCCTGCCAGCCGCACCTGTGAGGCTGACGGGACCGCGAGCAGGGCCTCACCTGACGATTTTAAGCTTCGAGGTGGGTCGTAGCGGAAGACATGTTCGGACAGATAAGCTGGGCCAGAACCGTTTATAGCTTTATAGGCTAAAGCCAGCACCTTGAATTGTGCTTGGTAGCTAATTGGCAGGCAGTGGAGCTGGCGTAACAGAGGAGTGGTACGCTCCCTGTATGCCGCTCCTGTTATTAACCTGGCAGCCTCCCGTTGGACTAATTGAAGCTTCCGAACAGTCTTCAAAGGCAGCCCCATGTAGAGTGCATTGCAGTAGTCTAAACGGGATGTAACAAGAGCGTGGACCACTGTGGCCAACTCCGGCTTCCCAAGGTACGGTCCCAATGTTGGGTTTGTGTGCCAAATTTGGGTTTGTGTGCCAAACCATGTTGGGTTTGTGTGCCAAATTTGGTCCAGATCCGTCATCTGCTGGGTTCAGTATTCTCTGTATAAGGGTGAATACAACTCCCTGATGTCAAATTCAATCACCTCCAAACCCCGCCATTATGCAAAGTTGGCTGTGTTGGGTCTATGTGGCAAGTTTGGTCCAGACCCTTTGTTTGCCACCTCAACCCCACTCTGATGTTTGGCCACAAGTTCCCTGGTTTTGATATGTGAAATATTGGAAGGTATTAAAGAGGTATGCACCAAACAGAAAGATGTTAAGAAGAAAATGATAATTACTCTGTTGTAAAGACATGATTTGGGAGTCACTTTTCCCTTACGGTTGAAGAGATAAAAACCAAGAACTGGAAGGATCATGAAGCTTGGCAGGAAGCTATTTTGAAGAACAAGAAATAATGCTTGGCTTAGGAGTAGTTTCAGAAACCTTTTCTAAGTGAGGCAGGTAAAGTGGTGAATATGGTTACCCCTGGCTTTGGGGAGAAAGCAAGGAGAAACATGGAGAAACATAGCTCAAGTGTATTATAGTATGAGCTTTTGTGGGTTCAGCCCATTTATCTCTGATGGACCAATGGTCTGCCTCATACAAAATATTTTATACTGTGTTCTTATGTTATGTGACATAAGAGATGATGTCCTGTGGAAGGTAGCCCTGTATATAGAGTGTATACATGTGTGTAGTTTTAGAAATGACTGCTGTAGCAGAAGACATCCTAGACATCCGCTCCAGGGTAATAACAGGAGCGGCGTTCAGGGAGCGTACTACTCCTCTGTTACGCCAGCTCCACTGCCTGCCAATTAGCTACCAAGCACAATTCAAGGTGCTGGCTTAAGCCTATAAAGCTCTAAATGGTTCAGGCCCAGCTTATCTGTCCGAACATGTCTCCCGCTACGACCCACCTCGAAGCTTAAGATCATCAGGTGAGGCCGTGCTCGCGGTCCCATCAGCCTCACAGGTGTGGCTGGTGGGGACGAGAGACAGGGCCTTTTCAGTAGTGGCTCCCCGCCTATGGAACGTCCTCCCTAGTGAAGTCAGGCAGGCTCCCTCCCTCCTATCCTTCCGTAGGAAGGTTAAAACTTGGTTGTGGGGCCAGGCTTTCAAATAAGAATCAGCAGCGCTAATTATTATTATGTACGCCAGAACTCAATTGACAGACCCAGTCTTTTGAATTTGAACACGCCCATTTGTATTTTAGAATGTTTTTATGAATGTTGATGTAAGCTAATAATTTTTAATCTGATTTATAGTGTATTGTACAATTTTTATATGTGTGTTTATTGTAAGCTGCCCTGAGTCCCCTCTCGGGTGAGAAGGGCGGGATATAAATGTTGTTGTAATAAATAGACAGGGAATGTTAGGACTCTCATAAGCACACTGTTCCTGATGCCCTCTCAGCAAAGAAGCAAGCCTTATGCTTACAAACAGAAAAAGGGAGCTCAGAGATTCTTAAATTGGACTGGGCCCCTGCACCATGGGAAGCGGGGAGGTTTGAGTTGGCTGGCAAGGCGTTTAGCCTTGGCATGTGGACAGAAACCCTTTTGTTCCAAGACTTACTGGAGCTGACCGAGTCCTCCAAGGGCTGCCCAGGACTCACCTCAGGCCTCCTGAGCCATGGTGAAGAGCGCAAGCCAAACCCACAGTGGTTCACCAACATCCCAGGGCTCCTGATTCTTAATAGGCCACCGCTAGAATCAAGGAAGTCTCCACGTCCCACTACGAGTTAATTAACAGAAAAAAGAGTCTTAAAGTTAGCCAAGTCTATGTCAGTCCAGGTACACCAATGGAGCTCAGCTACATAACTTGCAGGCATACATAGAGAAGGAGACACTTGCTCCCTACATGCTCTGTGAATAAACAACTCACCAGTAAGATGCTGGTGGAAAGGACAATGGTTGAACCTTGAATCTGAATTATTTGCCTATTTGGTTCAGGAATTGCTCGAAAACCTAACCAGAATTCAAAGCATGCAAAAGCTCAAAGTGAATCAAGGAAAAGGTATGGAGTCAGATCAAAGCAGGGAATCATGCTGTGGATCTTGTAATCAGGATCAGGCTCATAGTTCAGTGCACCAGATTACTGGAAAACATACTTGCATGCATACAGTTTTAAGTAGTTTACCTTACAATCCTATAATGGTATCCTGGAATAATAGAATTGGAAATTACCACAGTGGTTATCTAGTTCAAAGGAGGTGCACAGTGTTAATTTTTGTTTGGCATTTGCACTTTTGAAACCTTGGTTTTGTTGTCGACATTGCTATTCAACACAAGGGTTGGATCGCCCAGTTAATATCTGATTCATCAAACATTTGTGCTATGTATGCAGACCTGGGATAAGATTTCAGTTTTAAAGTTCAGACTAAATCCCAGAGCTCACTGACGTGGAAGTCATCAACCATCATTCCCCTCCTTTTGTTCACCTGTCCTGGCGCTGTCCAACACTTATGTGAGAATGTCTACTCATATAAGAGAGTTGTGTATTCACACAAATTAAGTGCACGCATTGTGTTAGGAAATAAAAGTTATTTGTCCCCAGAACCCTTCTGCAGTGCAAATGTGGTCCTTGGGTAGAACTAGACGTCTCACATTGTTCTACGACACATGTCTACTTTCCTCCTCCTCATCCCTATTCTGAAATTGTCCAGTTTTCTCATCATTTATTTGGTTAATTTATGTTTTCCCTTTCTTTCTATATGGGATCCACAGTGGCACTGTTTTACCCCCACAATGCTCTTCTCAGATGAAAGATATGGGGAGGGGGAGATCAAGGGGGTAGCATATTATCTCATTTCCTGTTTAAGTACAGACATGATGCTCTTAAATCTGTTATCAGTACACTGATCTGCCAATCCTCACACCACCCACACATCGCTTGCACCACCCACACATCGCTTGCCCCATCCCAACCAGATAGTGCTTTGAGTCGTCTGAATTGGAAGAACACTATGTAACTAAACATCCATTAGTCTTCTCTCCTGAGTTCAGATATATTATGAGTAGAAAATGTGACCAGCATGAATGAAAGTGTCTGACTAGTATTGCCTCCACAAAGTCCTATGCTGCCACCTCATAATGGCAAGAGTTTGCCCTGAGCTTGTAAGGGCTATGCCAGGAGAACATGAACTCTGCCAGGTTCCATCAAGGTGGAATGGAGGGATAGCCAATACTCCAGAAGACAGAAGCAGAATTCAAAATGATCTTAACAGATTAGAGAGATGCCCCGAAACTATCAAAATGAAGTTCAACAGGGACAAATGCAAGGCAGAAAAAAATGAAATGCAAAGATACAGAATGGAGGATGTCTGGCTCAACAGCAGCACGTGTAAAAAATGCTCTTGGAGTCCTTGTGGACAAGTTAAACATGAGCCAACAATGTCACGTGGCATCTAAAAAAATCAATGGGATTTTGGCCTGCAGAAATAGGAGTCTAGCATCTAGCTCCAGGGAAGTCTTGCTACCCCTCTATTGGCCAGATCACACCTGGAATCACACTGTGTCCAGTTCTGGGCACCACAATTTAAGGGAGATGTTGACAAGTTGGAAGGTGTCCAGAGGAGGGCAACAAAAATGGTCAAGGGTCTGGAGAACAAGCCCTATGAGGAGCGGCTTAAAGAGCTGGGCATGTTTAGCCTGCAGAAGAGAAGGCTGAGAGGAGACATGATAGCCATGTACAAATATGTGAGGAGAAGTTATAGGGAGGAGGGAACAGGCTTATTTTCTGCTGCCCTGGAGACTAGGACGTGGAACAATGGCTTCAAATTACAGATTCCACTTGAACATTCAGAAGAACTGTGAGAGCTGTTCAGCAGTGGAACTCTCTGCCTGTGTGGTGTAGAGGCTTCTTCTTTGGAGGCTTTTAAACAGAGGCTGGATGGCCATCTATCGGGGGTGATTTTCCTGCTTCTTGTCAGGGAATTGGACTGGATGGCTCATGAGGTCTCTTCCAACTCCATGATTCTATGATTCTATGAATGCCTGAATATGTCCAGAGCCGTGGACTCTGAGGACAAGCCTAAGTATAGAAAAGTGCATCATGGTTATGAGGCTGACAAGTGATAAAAGGGCCATGGTCCTATTACTACAAAATCATAGAATCATAGAATCATAGAATAGTAGAGTTGGAAGAGACCTCATGGGCCATCCAGTCCAACCCCCTGCTAAGAAGCAGGAAATCGCATTCAAAGCACCCCCGACAGATGGCCATCCAGCCTCTGTTTAAAAGCCTCCAAAGAAGGAGCCTCTACCACGGCCCGGGGGAGATTGTTCCACTGTCAAACAGCTCTCACAGTGAGGAAGTTCCTCCTGATGTTCAGGTGGAATCTCCTTTCCTGTAGTTTGAAGCCATTGTTCCGTGTCCTAGTCTGCAGGGCAGCAGAAAATAAGCTTGCTCCCTCCTCCCTATGACTTCCCTTCACATATTTGTACATGGCTATCATGTCTCCTCTCAGCCTTCTGTATGAAATCTGTATGAAATGTTTGCAATCTCAGCTCCTCAGCGATGGAGCTGCCCATACCAATCAAATCATGGATCTTCAATATATGAAGGTAGGGATCACCACAGACTGAGCAAACATACAAAGAGGGATATATACTTTTAGCCCACATCCTTTGGTGGCATGTGTGTGTGTACGTATGGATGAATGGACACATGGACATTTGTTATCCAAGCATGTCTAAAGAGAACAATGATATGGAGAATTTAGCTTGATTCCCTGCAAAACAGCCTTCTGCCCTAGACCTACTGAATTGGGATCCCCCTACATTATTTACCTAGCTTTGTGCCTAAGTGGGTATTTCTACCCAGGTCTTTCCATCTCCTGAGGGACTATTCTTCACTTCAGAAAGATCAAAAAGTCACCTTTGACTGATGGAGGATAACTGGAAAGGCAGCCTCCCTCTCTATTTGTATCACACATTGAGCACCTCTTATAAGTTTGAAATACTGTAATCCAAAATGGTTCATATGAGTGTCTGAAAAAGTGCCACCTTTACTTACTGATCATGCACAAACTTGGTTCCATGCACAACATTATTTAAAATGTTGTATAAAATTATGTAGATACAGTGTATATGAGCATAAATGAATTTTATGTTAAGATTTGTATCCTCTTTCCAAGACATCTCGGATGTTTCTGCACATAGCTATTCCAAAATCTGGGGGGGGAAAATCCAAAATATTTCCAGTCTCAAACATTTTGGACAATGGATACTTAAACTGTATTATGAAAGCACTCTGCATTTGCTACCATATTTTTGTATTTAAAAAGTGACACAGCTAGTACATGGTGGCCAAAGATGCAAAATGTCTTCAGCCAGTTAGTGAGCAGAAGCAAAGATGTGGCCAAGAGAAATAAGATTAGGATTGTCCACTGGGTTAGTGATGAATATGCAAGTATAAAACCCAAATCATATCCTCTTAGGCCAATCGAACACTCCCAACCCACACCAGGCTTCCTTTTAAAAATCATACTTGAAAAGGAAAGCATGGACTGTACTTTATTGGCCTCTGGCAACCTAAACGTAGTAGCGGTTGAGGTAAAAAGCGCTTGACAGAGGAAGATTAAAAACAATCCAAGGAATTTGTTGCAAACTTCCTGGATGGCTCCCCACACGCAGTGGCGTTTTCTTGGCTGCCTGGCTTATAATCAGCAGAGTGGAATGTTGTAAATTAAATATTTTTAAACAACTTTGCTCTCTCCCTGGTTAAACATTGCAAAGATTGCTCTTTCTTGTCTGTTTCATGCTGGGTGGTCTCTCTCGCTCTCCCCCCACCCCCTTGCCTGTACGTCTTCCTCAAACACAATTAACCATTTAGATGTTGCACAAAGGATTAGCTTATGCATACAAGACCAGACGCTAGTCCTTTTCGTTGGGGGGCAGAAAGGGGCTGGGGGGGGGCAAGGAACTGGGGGAAGATCTTTTACTTTCCGTTAAAAAACAAAAGCCAAGAAAATCCGCTAAACCCTCCAGTTTTCCGTGAATGATAAAGGCCCAACTCCAGGCTCCTCGGCTGTCCTCAAGTTTAGGACTCACAGGCACATTGCTTTCTTATCTTTATGACTGAAACTAAACATGCCAGTTTGTGCGACATCCAGAAATTCTGGTACCTTTTAAACCTGGCGTCTGCCTTAGCACATTATCCGTTTACAAGACTCCAAGGAACTGTATCTCACAGATCCACTGCTTGGCTGTGACTATGGCTATTTGCAAACACTTGTTTTCCCACCCACTGACACCCAATAGTACCATTCAGCTATTGTATTCTTCTGCCATATCTGGGGCTAGCCCTTGCTTCAAATGCAACTACCCTTTTGGAGTAGTTGAGACATTAGAGGCAGTGACAGAAAGCAGGATAGCTGTCATGTTGGGTTGCCAGGTCTCAGTGCCCTGACTGGTCACTGTGCCTCTCCAGGTTAGCAGGCAGGAAGGCTAATCTCATGAGGAGCAGCACTGGAAGGGCAGAAAATTGGAGTTTTGTATTTTAGGTAGTTTTGAACCATGGGCATGCGTCTCCATCTCTTCTCAGTCAACACTAGGGCTCTCTGACTTAGCAAAAGTATGTGTCTGTGTTGAATTGATACAGCATTATTATAAATATCCCCTCCCCAAAGAAACAAGGGTGAAGGAATGGTTGGGGCATACACTTGGTCTTGGCATGCCATTTGGAGGAAGCTTAGCAACCCCTTTTCTTATATATGCCTTGCCAAAATAAAACAGTCCCAAAAAAGGAAAGGAGAGAAGATGGTCAGAAATTGTCTTCTGGACTCAGAAATAGGGATATACCCGGAGAAAACACCCAAAAACATGTGGGATAGGAGCTGTCCAATTTGCTCATGTTGAACCATCTCAGTGATGGGGAGTAAGGGACAGTCCCCTACAAGACCCAAAATTTTACACCCAAAATTTGCTTCATGATCCTGTCATGGTAGTTTTTTAAAATCAGGTTTCTCTTCAAGTGGGGTTTGGTGTAAGATCAACTGCTTGGGTCTACTGCAGAGTTGCTGAATCAGAGGGAAAAGTCAGGTTTCCCTTCAAGTGGGGTCTGGTGTTAAGATCAACTGCTTGGGTCTACTCTAGATCTGAGGGGAAAGTCAAGTATACCATAAGCCTTTTCTCCATGGCTTTTTCTTTAAAAAATTGAGTTGGTAGGAAGTACACTGGCTCGTGGGATAAATCTGATACTGGATAATTTCAGTAGAACAGGAGGATGTCCTTTAAAATGTTATAGGACATAATGCCACGTTAATATGACACTTCCTCCCCTTCCCCCCCCCTTTCCCCCCTACCGTGGGATAGAGTCCCAAGATCACATGAGAACTGGTGCTTTTAGGGTATTTATGCAGCTTGGTCAGGTGAGGTTTATCTGGCTTGCTTATTTATCCAGATTGGCTTTGCACCCGCTTGCACAATTAGCTCATTCAGAAGCATTTCTGGCCTGTCTCCCAACCATTGCCTGCCCCATTTCTTTCATCAGACCCACCCACCCTTGTTCTTGGATTTTAGCCTTGAACCCTCCGGGCAAAGGATGCTTCTGCTGCAGCCACTGCATTAGGGGCCCTTTTCGACTGCATGACTATAGTGCTATGATTGCACTTTACTTCCATGAATCCCATTCTATAGAATTCTAGGATTTGCAGAATATGGAGCAGTGCTCAGATTTATCCTGATGGCTCTGGTGCCTCACAAAACTGTCAACTCCCAGATTCCATAATATGCAACAGTGGCAGTTAAAGTGGAACCATAGTGCTATAACTATGTAGTGTGAAGGTGCTCTGTTTGTCAAATAATTGAAATAAAGGGTTTTCCGGGCTGTATGGCCATGTTCCAGAAACATTCTTTCCTGATGTTTCACCCACATCTATGGCAGGCATCCTCAGAGGTTGTGAGGTATATGAAATATATTCACATACGTTGAAATATAGTCACATACATTATCTACTCAGAAGAGATCTGTGAAGCAAAGAGAAGCAGTTATTCAACTGGCAGATGTTTGTAGTGGCAGCAATCGGTTGAAAAAGAGAGTAGTGTGCCAGAGAGCCAGTGTTATAGCCATAGACCTGCCGTTTTCTGCTATTGTGGAGGATGTTAAATTTTTGCTACTGTTTCATAAAGATGTAAATGCTTATCCAGTTGACTTCATTGCATTGATCTGGTAGGGCAATGTCTTGTTCTTCACATCGAGCAACAAAATGTGCTGAACCAGCCCCATGTGTGCTGATACATACAATATTTTTTTACTTCATATGGATCACAGGTCAAGACTCGGTGTTCAGAAAAAAAAGCCCTGATACTCCAGATTTAGACATATTCTTGCTTTTCCAGCCCTGTGAGGGATGAGAGCTTTTATACAGTGTATACAGGTGCTTCCTCTCCTGAGATTATGACAATAGCTGAAGAAGCCTCTGTTTGAACTTTGGTTTGGCAGCTGAGTTGTAGTCTCTAAGTGAGAGCAAGAGTGCAAGAATTGTGCTTGCGCATGTACACATACTGGACTAATTTTCCCAGGCGGCATTCTTCTGCTTCTGGCCAGGGAGCCAAAAAAAGGAATTAGGCCTATGGAAATCGAATGCCCAAGAGATCCCTAAAGACATGGAGTACACATATATTGTATCTGTCCTCTTTCTAGGCTTAGCATTGGGAACTCCGAGCAGGTGTTATGGCTCTTATAGCCTAAATCTAATTGCTAAACCCCAACAAGAATAGACACATTTAATCAATTGTTGTGTGCTTTCTTGTCATTTCCAACATATATATCCTGCGGGTAATTGGATCATAGGGTTTTCTCATGAATGGGGTTTGCCATTGGCTTCCTCTGTGGCTGAGACATTATAACTTGCCCAAGGTCACCTAGTTAGTTTCCATAGCTTAGCAGCAATTTGAAACCTGGTTTCTTGTCCAAAATTGGAACTACTACCACATTATTCAATTGGTGAATAAACTTATGTAAATACACTTATATAAATACATGTGGTTAATGAATCTACTCTAACACAGACTAGTAAATGGCTTTAGGTCTTAGTTTAATGCATTAGTATAACTGAAACTGGTTGACTATTTCTGCTGTAAAAGTCGATATTGGCAGCCATTTCTGCATAAAAGTCAACTTTGTTGTTGAAATACAACACTACCTGAGCTCTGTGAGCACAACACTTTTTTAAAAAGAAGCATAGTGTTTGAGAATCGGGGCATTCGTAGGGATATAAAAATGCTTGTTTATAAAGCTATTGTTTTTCTAACTCTGGTGCATGCCTGCAAAACATGGACCATCTATAAATGTCACTCTCAACTTCTGGAAAAATTCCATCAGTGGTGCTTCAAAAAATCCTGCAAATCTCTAGGGAAGGCAGGCAGACTTCAGTATTCTAGAAGAATCAAAAACCACCAGCACTGAAATTATGATCCTCCATTATAAACTTTGCAGAACTGATCACGTATTGGAGTGTCCGATCAGTGTCTTCCAAAATCTCAACTCAAGAACAGAAATCGGAATGTCAGTGGGCAAAAAAAAGAAAAAAAAAGAAAAGAAAAGAAGAAGATTAAAAATGTGGTATAAACACCAATAACTAGGAAGCTCTGGCACTCAAACGTTGTAACTGGAGGTCAGTGGTGAAATGAAAAAATATATGAAAAAGGCATGTCATGACCCCCTTGCATACGGAAACCTATGTCCTCAGTGTGAAAGACCTTGCAGATACAGAATAGGTCTTCACAGTAACTTATGGATCCACCACCAAGACTTAGCCTCTGATAGACAATCACACTTGGTTACAAGTGATCATCTATGACAACGATGACGACAATGATAATGATAGTTGAAACATAGCTCATATGTGCAGGTGTTCTACACTGGCCATAGGAAGCAGGACACTAGTGCATATACTGTTTCAAAGAGCACATATGTGCAATGCAATTCTTCCCCAATCACAAGATAGTGGCTAACACTCCAGGTTACATGTGTATCGGAATCCGTACTTGGCCTCTGCACTCTGAATCAAAATGTGAATTTTATAATGAATACAGCAAATTTGTTGTTATGTGCTTCACATCATTTCTGACTTATGGCAACTTTATCACAGGATTTTTTTTGCAAGATTTGTTCAGAGGGAGTTTGCCATTGCACTTTTGTGAGGCAGAAAAAAATTGACTTGTCATAGTGGGCTTCTATGGCAGAGTGCAAATTTGAACTCTGGTCTCCAGAATTGTTGCCCAATGCTCAAACCACTACACCATGCTGTCTCTCATAGCAATTTTACACAGATACAACAACATTCTCAGGAGATTCTCTGCTAGATACCTGGATTCCTTCAGGTATAATTGAAGCTATGTAGATTTCTAGACCTACAGCTATAACTTAAGAGTCATTAAAATGAAGAAAATCACTTATTCTCAGTAATTAGTGTGTTTATGAAAGTACTCTTTAATCATGGCACAATTACAAAAATTAATTGGTGCTGACGTTGCCTTTTGCCAGACACCCAGGGTGGCTGAAAACATAATGGTAATCATTGCTGTAGATCAACTAAACATGCGTTTAAAACTTGGTGTTGTGTTCAAACATGATTTTCAAAATTATCAGCTAGTTTTCCAAGCTGGAAAATGGGCACCTCCAGAGCCCTATAGATAAAAGCACAAATGTCACTCCTCACAGCATACAAATAACTAAACTGACTGGAACAGGCTGTGTAATAAATGCTACATTGTCAAGCTGCTCTACCAGAAGGCAGGCCAGTATCTACTGAAACATATTGCCTACAGAGTAATCACAGTCAAGATATTTTATATTTTCTAATTCTAAAAACATGGGAATATCTCAGACCTAACCTCTGCTGTGTTGACTTGTAAACCAAAACAAATGAAATCACAGAATGGCCTTTAGCAGATGTATATCTCCTAACAATACTGTATTCATCATGAGAGAGGAATGGGACAGACACATTTGTCCTAACTTTAGGCTGGATACTTGTATTTCAAGACATGTTTTAAGAAACAAGAAAACTGAGAGTTCAGTGCAAATGATAAATAAAACTAAAGTTGCTTTCCCCAGTCTAATACCCCTCCAGTTTGGCCCTGGTGGTGCAGTGGGTTAAACTGCTGAGCTGCTGCTGACCGAAAGGTTGGTGGTTCGAATCCAGGAAGTGGGGTGAGCACCGACTGTTAGCCCCAGCTTCTGCCAACCTAGCAGTTTGAAAACATGCAAATGTGAGTAGATCAATAGGTACCACTCCGACGGGAAAGTGACGGCGCTCCATGCAATCATGCCGGCCACATGACCTTGGAGTCATCTATAGACAACGCCGGCTCTTCGGCTTAGAAATGGAGATGAGCACCAACTCCTAAAGTCGGACACGACTAGACTTAATGTCAGGGGAAAACCTTTACTTTTACCTTTGTTGACATACAAATTAAATAACCCTATTGGCATGCCTGTGGTAATTCTGGATAGGATGGTGGGAATTACAATCCAATATATCTAGAGAGAGCCAGGGTGGGAGAGATTGGGCTAAAGAAAGGGCATATATTGCCAAATATACATTGCTGGCAATAACAGTGCAGACAAGATCAAGAGATCAAAAGCAAGATTCACATTTCTGAAAATATGATGCAGAAAATAATTGGTTTTGTCTTTGGGAACCTGAGTGAGAAAAATTATATAGCAGGTGAATCTGTACCTGCAGACAATACTTTATGAAGTTTTGAAAAATTAAATTTTTGTACTAGTTCCCATAGTATATTTCAGGGAAGCATGGTCACTGGCTATGTTTTCTGAGAGATTCTGGGAGCTATAGGTCAAAAGAGTTGCCAAGGTCTGAAACTAAACTAGATGGACAAGTATTCTGATTTGTGTGCCTGTGAAGCTGAAAGATCATCCTCAAAGCTAGTTAAAAGTAAGATATGACTGAAAACCATAGCCTCTGGTTGTCCTATTTTGGCAGGGACAGTCTCGATTAATCCTCTGCCATCTTACTTTTTCAGCTGCTTTTAAAAAGGACAAGTCTCACCATTTTTTCTTAGTTTATTTCTATTGATACAAACTGAGTTCAAAGTAAAAAATTAGTTTGCACTCAATTTACTTAGCATGCATAAGGGGAAAGGAGAGGGCAGAATCTGACAAAAGCAAACTACAGCCCTCTCCTAACGTGTATGTTCTTCCTCGTTAATAAATGTTTTCCATCTTGATCACTCTCTGATGTTGATTGGACACATATTCCGATTTTCATTTCTGAAATATTGAGAGAGTACGGGAAGCATGTGTGGCAGTTTTGGGCTAAGCTATTTCTAGTATAAGGTGCAATGGTGTTGAGAATAATGCCTGAAGGCTTTTTCCAGCGAAGAAAAGAGGATCTTATTAGCACTTCTGACTCACACCCTTCAATCCATCTCCTTTAAGAGTATATTGGGATTAATATAACCATATTGGGATTAATACAGCCCGGAAAACACACAACAGCCCCAATATAGCCACATTTTCTTCCTTTGGCCAATAAAAACAGATGATTCTGAGTGTTTTGATGGGGTAAGTAGAAAGAATAAAATCTCTGTGCTGTTAACTTGCTTTTGAACTGCATATGTTTTGCACTTTCAAGAGAATATTGTGCCACCAATGTGTAGTGCTAACATAGTGTAACTCCACCTCCAAAAGACAAATGAGGTCTGTTCTTTCCTGTATCATTTCTTGTTTAGTTTGATCTTTTGCTCATACTCCAATTCCACTGACTTCAGGAGGTTTGGGATATGTGACGAATACCCACAGCAGGCATGATCTTCATTGGAAAGGAAAGAAGCAAGGATTATGGATTCCTGCTTGAAAGCCAATAGCCAGTTTTTCCAAAGGAGATAGTATGAACCACATCTTATTGTAGCATAAGATGCATGAGGGCGAAAGAGTAATATTGAGAAATATAATAAAAATATGACAACAATTAAAAAAAATACCTTTAACACAAGCGTACTCCATTAAACAAGACAATACATTCCACAGATTTCCTTGGAGGTACACAATAATATCCTGATCTGATTTCTATCTTTCCCTGGTATCCCTATATGGGCATTTTCCTGTCCATGTGGTACAACTTCTGCCTGCCTTGCCACTTGAGTCCACAAATCCAAGGATACCCCCCCCCCCCAATTTTAGAAGTATTGCAAGTTAGAAGCATCCGTTGATACCCTTTAAACTACCAGTAGAGAGCTAACGTTGCATAGTGTTTTGAGCATTGGACTATAACCCTAAAGTGAACCTATCACTGGGTTGCCTTGTCAAGATTGTTTTTTCCCATTGCCTTCCTCTGAGGCTGAGAGTGGCTTGCCCGTGGTTACCCAATGGGTCTCCTGGCGGAGCAAGGATTCGAATCCTGGTCTCTAAAGTCATAGTCCAATTCTCAAACCACTACATTGTGTTGACCCCTGTTTCTGTGTATCTCTCAGCTTCCGAGTTTTTTCCCTGAAAAATGGGATATTAATTGGCTACCTTTAATTGGATCTTAGTGCACTGTATTGGCCAGTTTTATATTTGTCTGTTATAAAATATCTATGCAGCAAGATATAGACAGGTACTTGCACATAATGCTTTCTCAAGCACATGGCTTGTTAAGAACAATAAATAACTGGCTATAGACTGAATTTCTGTCCTGCAAACCAACTTTGGCTTTGATCAATTGACCCTGCAGTTCTTATGTGGATCCCAGAAACTTATAGTCTACCTGCTTCTTTCCTCGAAGAGAGAACTGCATATACGGTACATATACGTAGAAGCAGCACCACTGTTTTCAAAGGATATCTTGCTTAGACCAGAATCCTAAATCTCACCTTCAGACTACTAGAGGGTTAAATTTCCAGCAATGATTTTGTGATTTTAGGAAGAACCATTATTTGGAATTATTTTTCATAATTACAGTGCAACCACACACGATGACTACATCAAGAGCAAATCCTTGCTTTGATAATCTACTTTTATCTCGCCCCAAACACCTGCAGGTCATAAAAGGCAAAAAGGAAAAGTCTGTTCTCCCAACAATCAGTAACAATTTCAAGGAGCAGAGAATGCAGATTGCAAACTTCAGATCTAATTTGTACACCAATGCTTCCTCTCTTCTTCAGCGTACCAGGGTGAGAAACTGGGGCTATCCATATGGTTTTCAATTGCACTTTCTATCACAACTCTAGTTAGCAGAGCCAATGGTATGGGATTATGAGTTACAATCTAACATCACTATGGCAGGGCATAGTTGCTCCCACTGGACTAACCAGAAGCACCCCATGCACTGTATCAGGAGGGCTGGGAACCCCTCTGGAGCCAGTTTCTGAAATTCTGAAACCTGCTGGGGGAAAGGGAAGAAAGGAGTCTAATTGCACTCACATTTTAGAGCCAGCATCATATTGGACTAAGCCTCTTTTTCATACTTAATGCAATATGAAATTGGACCTATTGGGAAGGGTTAATATGAGACACATAGGAGTACCCAGAGTGGCAAAAATATGCAGCTACAGAGTTACAGCTTATCTGATAGAATTGCTATTTCAACATTTTTCAATTCTGAGCCAGTTCTTTAATGTGATTATTTTTCATTTATGAAGGATTGGACAGGGCTGGATTATAATTTTGATTCTCCTATATAAAACTAAGTGGAAAAAATGCTGCATCCCTCAGTGGAGAATAGATTGAGAACATCTTTCCTAATGGAAATGGACTAATATCCCTCTAGCCCAGTGGTTCTCAACCTGTGGGTCCCCAGATGTTTTGGTCTTCAACTCCCAGAAATCCTAACAGCTGGTAAACTGGATGGGATTTCTGGGAGTTGTAGGGCAAAACACCTAGAGGACCAAAGGTTGGGAACCACTGCTCTAGGCCAGTAGATGGAAGCACAGGTGGACTCTGAACAGCTGTGTTCAGACATGTATATGAAAATCCTGTTTAACAAATTCCAGAAGTTTCAGGAAGGGACAAAACTCTGATTTACAAAATTTCAGGAATTTGTATTCTATATGATGACCTAAGTCTACTATGGAAGGAATTCCATATCATCATTAATTTAGCTTGTGTTTTTTAATGTATAACAATTAAAATAATTAAAGTAGTGACAGTGCAGCATTTATAAGCTCAGTCAGCAGTTCTCAACATACTGACCGGGATTTTTAATGCATACATTTTGCAACATTTTGCCTCTTTTTCAAGTGTTATAATACTCTATTCTGATAATTTTAGGACTATGGGCACAGGTGCTATGATGTTTTTCTTTAGTTGGAATATCTAATTCAGAATTAAAGAAGATTTAGCTCAGAATAATGTTCATATAGTGCATTGTCTTCCACTTACTGCTTCACCTCCCACTCTTATTTGTTTTGTAACATCGAGTAGTCAGCTTTAAGACTAAATCATCCTGTACTATCTTGCTTTTCTAGGTACTGGAGCTCAGAAAACTGGCACTTTCATCAGGGTGAGATCAGCTAAGCTGTTCTTTTGACAGAATGCAGTCTGTGTGGTCCCTGCTTTTAGTTTGGCTGGCAACACAGTGCATTCACTGGATTTACAGGAACCAATATCACTGTTTGCAAGGCAGCATGCATGTTAATGAGGGGAGGACCGGGGAAGAGCCAAACAGAGGAGACAAACAGACAGATGTCACTGTAAATATTCCTTTATTAAGGTGTAAATTGAAAGCCGACACAGGGGTGGATACCAGTGATGACAAGAGTAAGCTCAGGAAACTGACTCTGGAGCTGTGCTGCAGGTTCAGGCAGCCAGAGAAGCATCCTTGCTTTCTGCCAAACTCAGATTTCCATCAGCTGATCAGTACCCATTATAACTTCATTAATGTGTTTAGCTGTAAGACAAAAAGAAAACAACATTGTATTGGAATAGGAAAAGAGTTTAAAATCTATGCCTTTTCAAGGAGAAACTTAGGAAAGCAAAAAGAAACCAACAACAATTGCCTACTGTGCTTAAACAATGATTTTGCTTTAGTCCAAGAAAGAAAACTGGCCAAATTGTAGAAGGTGATTCTAATGAGACAGTTTACAAATATGTATTATTGCCACCAAGCAAGAAAGGCAGAGAGGAGCCAGGAACTGGACTGACAGATGAATATCGGCATATTAGCTTGGAAATACATCAGCCCAGGAGAAGGGAATACAGTAGAAACTGAAGCACAGCTCAGTCTCATCCGGGCAAACTTCCCACTGGCAAGGAGCTGAACCCTCTTCTATCAGCTCTATACAGAAGTGGACCTAGAATTAATAATAGGAAGAAAAGGGCTATATAGAAGTTTTTAGTCCCAGGTCGAGAGGCAGTTCTTTTCAGCTGGTTTCACCCTATTCTCAAAGCCTCCTCAGAAATTTCTTACCAGGCTGTCTTTTATTTGCCATTGGCAGGGCTACAGCTGCATTCAAGCAGCAAAGAAAAGAAGGGGATTAAAGAAGGTACTTTTCAAAAGGGCCCCAGAATTCGGACTCCGCTTGGCACAGATTGTTTCAGACTGAGAGTATCTGTGCCAAGCAGATCCAGAGCAACCTCAAAATGTCTGATTAGCACTTGGTGAGGGAGCACTGCCTGGCCCATTTGTTCTGGGTGCTCCAACCTGACAGGCTTGAAGAATGAGTCACATGTCACACAGGAATTTCTGCTGGGAACAGAAGGGCACTGCGGCAAGCAAACCCCTTGGAAAAGGCAAGCTGAGAATGCCTTGCAGAAAGGTTGGGGTCTAGAAGGCTCTTCAGTCTCGACAGCAAAGAGACTGTAATCTGAATAAATATGGAAGAGGACTCAGTTCCACTGTCTGTCCACCATAGTACTAGGCAGTAGAGGGGTTATTTCTTCTACTGGACAGCTGATATTTGCTGGCAGCATCTCTCCTAAAAAGCCCTGCCTTCAGAGGGAATATGAAAGCATCTCCTTGTTGTTTGCTCAATTAGACCCAGACAGATTGCTGCTGGTGGTGGCAAAACTAAGCTGTGAAGGAGGAGGAGAGAAGAGAGATGGGGTTAGGGCCAAAACCCAGGACCACCACGAAGTTCCATCCCTCAAGGGCTCCAGAAAACGTTTGGTTTACTCACTCAATTACATACACTGTTTTGTAAATCCTTTAAAATGAATTAGAAAACAGTTCCTGGCATGGAATTCCAGCTCTATTCTGCACCAGTGCTGCATATGAGTACTCCTTTAAAAGACAGGTATAGTTTACCAACAATAAGGACTACTATATTTAAGAAAAGGAATAGGAGGAAGAGGGTGGGAATGAAGTTACAGAAAGATTGTGTGCACACACACTGGGTGGCTGAAGGCAGTGTAAAGAGCACCTCTTCCCTCCTGATTCATCTAGTGGAGATTAGGTGACACGGAGGGGATACACACAAGGGCTCCAGGCCTCAGAGAGCAGCTGCAAGCTGGTCAGGAGGCAGAGCGGCTCTGGAAGGTCCATGTGGTGAGAGAGATGGGAGACAGGTGCTGGGTCTGGTTTGTTTGTGTTGGTAGGACAAGTGGGAGTGTCAGGCAAATGCTTGCTCCCTTTCTTTCAGGATTTATTTAGACAATTCAGGGGTGGCCCCATGGAAAGCCCAGGGCTCTAATGTAGTTAATGGCTTTGTACACCTACTTCTCAAGAGCAACTGCAGCTCCTAGAATTCAATGCTGACTTAGAAATAAAACTTTATTAAAGGACAAATTGCAAAAGAGGGAGCGTGCGTGTTAGCTAAGCAGCTCTGAAGCTTCCCAGGTGTGATTCATGGGGAAAGAGGGACTGCATGAATGTCTTCAGTTCAGGCACACTGTTCTACTCATGAGTCTGTTAAACAGCCCTGCTACAGTGACATCTGTTAATGTCTTAATAGGAAAATCTTAATACAAAAATCTCTGAGAATCTGGGGGTGCTTTGAATGCGATTACCTGCTTCTTGGCAGGGGATTGGACTGGATGGCCCATGAGGTCTCTTCCAACTCTACTATTCTATGACTTAAACAAAAGCTACTCTGCTGTAGACAAGCATCAGAAGGATATTCCTGTTCAGAAGAGAGATTTGCTGAATCAGAATTAAATTGTATCCCGTAACTAGATTTGTATTCATGCCTTTTTTTTTGCATAAATGTTGAGGGATTTTGGTAGAAAGGAAAATAGCTTACAAAGAATTATGGAAAAGGCCACAGGGCAAAACAGGAATGAGTTTCTATAGATATCCACAGGAATGAAACATTTGTAAATCAAACAGTAACTGAAACTACTGAGTGGGATCCATGGGGTGAGCAACCTTCTTGGCCCGACCTAGTCAGGCCTGCCTCTCTTAAGCGTTCGGACTACTGGAGGAGGAGGAGGAGGACATCTGGGAAACATATAGTGAAAGAAAGGCTTTTCTTGTTGGGAAGAAAGAAAGTTCAGCAGATGTTGGGACAAAGCAGGAACTGCAAGCCAGGATAGATGGAAGGAATTATTATTTGAGAGAGAGAAGCTAGCCAGTTACTATTTGCAAACAAGTCCTAAAATTAAGTCAAGGCATGCTTGTAAAGTACAGCTTTGCAATCACCAGCAGCATAAAAGTCAGTGCTTTTTGAAAACACACATTTGTTAGTATTTTCAAATGCATGTGTTACGGATGCATGAAGGGCTGCTCTGACCACTTCTGCGGAGGGAGAAGGATGGATGGCAATGGAAACTCTCAAAGTTATATTTTCTTGTATTATTGTAGAACTATCCATATGCAGATGACACTGCAGGATGCATGTAGACAGCCAGTTCAAGGCCTTCCAGATGTATAGTTGCTTTTATACAAATGTCATCTAGGGAGATGGACAGCTAACAACAAGGTCTCTGAGTCACAGGGCCTGTTTACAAAGAGCCTCAGGTCACACTGAGGCAGAACAGTTTCCTGTTGTGTATTCTTGTTTATGATAGACCTCCACACTGAAAATATATTTTCTTTCAGCCTCTCTGCATAAGCAGGGTCATTCTTAAAGAAGAATAGCAGCACAATTTAAACCTCTAGGTAACAAGCTCTCTCCTAATGCATTGTACTTCCTAGCCAAAATTATTTACAACTACAAAACAATAACAAACATGGGCAATGGGAAATCACGTTCTTGGCTGTTCTTCTTGAAAAGTTCAAGTCCCCCAATTTCTAATACTATTTCTAAATAAAATTTATATTGAAACTCAAGGAACTTAGTACTGCTGTATCATAAAAAATAATCTGAACATGGAAGTGAATATTTTTGATATGAAAGTCATAAAATGTCAGGCTGAACTGAATTTAATGAAAAACTGTGCACAAGATACAGAAACAACAACATAGTGCAACCAGGAGCTAGCCAGACTAGAGAAAGAGCACTTTGCCTAGTTTTGGCCATCCATTTTAAGGCCGTAAACAAATATACATTCAGTTGAGCCCTAAAACAAAAGTAATATTATTGCACACATGATATGTGAAGAATGGTACGGGAACTTCAGGTATCTTACAGAGAAGACATTCTCAGAAGGTACCATCTTGGTTTTCACCAAATCCAGAGGATAATCACTCAACATACTTCAAATGTAAAATGAACTGAAGGAACTGCTGGCAATTTGCAACAGTTTCTTGTCTCTTTGGCAATAAACTTAGCACATAATATACTTTCAAGCAGATGTTCGAGTAAAACTGTCTGTGCTTGTAGGGGTTTGAGATTCTTACTGTGGACCACATTTGGATATATCTAGGGAGTAATAGTCAGGAACGAGGCTGGGTCTCCCATAAAAGTGTTGCCAGAGCAAGGAAAAGGATGAAGGAGAGCAAGAACTTGTCAAATATGCAATTGGCAAAGGAAAATGAAAAGGGGGAACAACTGTCTGTTGCTATGACTGTGTGATGCCTCGTGGGCCTTGTAGTCCTGCTCCTAGTGCCATCGTGGCAGATGAAGACGAAAACATGGGGTTTTCGCCGGTTCAACAAGAGCCGGAGTCCTTTCACCTGCCGGATGTTGATGTTTGTCCCCAAGAATTCAGTAAAACAGACCTTGGGCATTCCTCGCCTCCGTTTCCCAGAAGGGAATCTTACTCTAGAGACAGAGGAGTCAGAGAACAAAATCGCAGGAGTTTACGGATTGCTGCCAAACAACAGGCTGATTAGGCCTGCTTCCCTTGGGAAATTCTAAGGAGTCTTGCATCTGGATAGAGTTGGGTTTCGCTTCTCGTTCTCTAGGGAAAGAGATTGTTGGTGGGAAAACGAGACCCCAATATAGGTGCTTGACGCGGGAGGATCTTTGCGGAGTCAACAGAGCAGCTTCAGGAGTAAGATCGTGTGTGGACTTCGTAACCCCAGTTCTTTGTTTCCCGGATTAAATAATCAAGACTTGCCTCGCTTGCTTTTAACCACGGACCTTGTTCCAAGAATCATTGTTTGCCTTGTATCCAGCCTTGTTTTCAGCCTTGTTGTCAAGCTACCTAGGACTCCTGAGACTCTGACATTTCCCCACACTATTGCTTGGCAATAGTGTGTGTTTCGGTATTGGATAAAGAACTTTGAACTCTAATATCATTTATTGGACAATACATTTCTGGACTATATTTGACCTCATTTGAAAGGTCTGCTTCTGAACTATATTCTTCACTTGTTTTTATTGCTTTTATATATTTCCTTAATAAAGATATTAGATAGAGATTGGCCTCCGTGTATGGCTCTTGGTGCTCTGCTGCCAGGGGTCTGACAGACTGGAAGATGCAAAAACAAAAGCCATGGGCAGCAGTTACCAGACTAGTAGGCAGATGCTGCACAAGCACCTTGGAATTGAAATGGACATAACCTTATTGGGTACAAGTGTTTCCTATCAACAAAAAACAAATTGCTTACTGACCGAAAAACTCCTCATCATAGCCTGCCTCTTGGGAGAATCAGTAGAATAACAGTGAATGGGACCCACAAGGGTGTAAGCCACCACAATTTCTTGTCATCTGATCTGAGCATGTTCCCAAGAGTCTCTGTGTTTAAGAACCATGAAAAGTACTCCCAAAGTAAGGAAGATAACCAATAAACTCCTCACAAGACTTAATTTTAGGACTTCGGCAATAAGTGGGATGGTGGTAAATGGCACCTACCCAGGTGAGAGCTGCTTCATGTTCCCTTACTATAGGGCCTCTTGAGCTGGACAGCCCCCTGAAAGACTCCACCCCAACATTGCTTAAGAGTATCCCCAAAGCACAGAAGAGGGGCACACAGGTTCTTCCCTCCTCAAAATGGATTCAGTCCAATGCAAAAATCACCAGACTCTGAAGCTTTGATAAAGAGGAAGATGGAAAGAACAATAAAACTCTCTAAGCAATACAGAATGTCATATGAACCCATGCACATTGCTGGAATAAATCAAAGGGAAGTGGTGGAAAACAGCAAGAGAACAGATGAAAGACTGTGTTGTCGAAGGCTTTCATGGCCGGGATCACAGGGTTGTTGTGTGTTTACCGGGCTGTATGGCCATGTTCCAGAAGTATTCTCTCATGACGTTTTGCCCACATCTAAGGCAGGCATCCTCAGTAGGCATCCTCACAACCTCTGAGGTTGCCTGCCTTAGATGTGGGCGAAACGTCAGGAGAGAATACTTCTGAAACATGGCCATATAGGCAGGAAAACACACAACAACCCCAGATGAAAGACTGGTTGACAGAGCAGCTGGGAGATGCTTTTGTGCTCCCCAGTTGGAGTGGAGTGGAGACATCTGTATCCACATTTATCTGGGGAATTCTGCCTTCAGCCACCAATTCTCTTTTCATCTGGTTGAAACCTATGCTAGTCCCAAACCAAAGTGGAAAGAAACCGTGCTGCATTCAAAACGATGGTAATCTTCCTACTCCCTTGCACACATCTGGCAAAACAGGCCTGAAATAAGTTTGCAACTTGTACTCAAAAAAGAATAATAGAAGTTGGAGGAGACAACAATATAAATCCAGTTCAACCCTCCACCGTGCAGAAATACACAATCCAAGCACTCCCAACAGATGGGCATCCACCATCAGTTGAAAAACCTCCAAAGGAGGACTCTCCATAGATGCAACAGAAAGTCAAAGTGCACCCCACTTTGAAAAGATCACAAACTAGCAACCATTCATTTCATGTTACACTATTTGTCATAGTGTATCCTATAGAACTTTCAGAGGGTAGGCACTGCATTTGACCTCAGAGGGCTGCATCTCATCCCAAAATATTCAAACATTTTGTCCCAAATGACCACAAACCTCCTCTGGGATCATGGGGGCATTTTATGACATTTGGGAGTGGGTCTGGTCCCTAATTTACGGAGCTTACTATTACACAACGGTCATGATTGAACTGGACAGCTAACATCATTTCTGGGCTGTTTACAGAGAAGCTCAAGTCATACCGAGCAGTTTCCTGTTGTAGTGTATGCTAGTTTAGGATAGAATTCTATGTTAAAAATTCTTCTTTTTCAACCTTTTTGCATATTATAGGAAATATGGGAAATTTGAAGCCCCTAGACATTTTAGGCCAGATAAAGGCTGTTTTGGGGTAAAAGGATATACATTGTAGTCACTTTCTAACTTTTTAAAAACTTGGGTAGCCTTGGGGCTTACAAAACCAGTTCACCCCTGTTACATAGCCCTATTTGTAGGTTCATGGGATATATAGAGTTCCTCAAAAGAAATCTATGCTGCCTTATCAAATTACAAACCACAGGGTTCTGTAGGATACAGCTATAGAAGTTGAAGGTGTATCAAAGTACAGTAATTCTGTAATGTGAAAGAAATGGAAGTCTGAACCTGAGTAAACCACGTGCAGCTCGGAAAAAAACGTGATAAAGGCCTTTTAATGAAAAATTAATTTCTTATTGTTTTAAAGTTTTAACCACACAAAATTCTTGTGGATAAGGTAGTTTAAGCATCTAAACAAAATGATAGTTATCAGAAACTCCGCATGGTGTCTGTGAACACCCATGAGAACCGAGTGCATCTGTATACACATCAAATGACAAAAAACAGTGTAAACACTTTTGCAACTGGGTTTATAAACACTGTATATACAAACGAAGCCAACCTTTCCATTACAGACAGTTAAGACCTAAAAATCACACAGCATAAGAAGATGAAAAAGCCAAGCCATCCATTTCCACCACAAATGAACCACTTAATGGGATGCTTTCATCATATCCCCACACCCAAAGCCAAGAACCTGCCAAATCTCCCTGATTCATTTTAAAGCATTGCAGAGATAGTTTAGACAACTTGTCCTTCATCAGGATCGGGTTAACTCATCCAGATGGAACAGTTACTGAAACTGCAATGAACAGATTCTAAAGGCTGATGAGGAGAACATTTTTTCTTTCACATAATTAATGTTACAGTTTTAGATTGGTGCCTTGAGCATTTGAGAACTCAAAAGCAAACAGACATGAGATGAATGTATAGATATGCAGTTGACCACTCTCCAAACATCAGCCTTAATCTATAGTATGCTCCTTCCCTCAATTTTGTTGTTTCTGATTATTCATCCCACTAAATCTTACCTGTTTTAGAACATATTTGGAAGAGGCAGAGCATATGACAGAAAGAAGATGGCCAAAAACTGCTTTTGCTACTTAGTACTTCATGTGTGTATTAGGTGTTGTCATTCTTTTAAGTGTTGTCATTCTTTTAAGTACAACTTTGATCTGCCAATGGAAATTTTGCTACTGTATTCATTTGGGGCAGGCACCAAAACAACTCTTATATCAAACAATCACTTCAATAAACATCATGTTTAATTTAGCCCACTGATTTTTTAATAATCCATTTGTATACTTGCATGTTCCTCACTTTAGGAAAAGATTAATCCTAGATGTGATGGCAGAATTTTAGTCATTATTGGTTAAATTACATAAAATTCTTCCACTTACATTTGGATTCCAGACGTTGACTGTTTCCAATCAAACAGTCCTTGATATCAGCTCCTTTCTCTATGACTGCATTATGACATACAACACAATTCTGTAGGCTGCACCTAGAAGACAAACAGAAATGTTGATTAAAATATAATTAGAAATTTAATCAAGAATAATAGTGATATGCCACTACTTAGGCAAGGACATCCAGAAATAATGGGGCAGAAGGCGGAGGAGGCATAGCTCAATCGTAGACCACATAATTTGTATTGAGAAAGTTTGATTTCTCTTTTAAAAAGCAGATGATTTGGAAAAGTTTGTGATAGAGTCTCTGGGGAGCTGCTGTTGGTCAGAGTGGATAATACTAGACTATATGTACAAATAGTCTGACCTAGTATAAGGCAGTTTTCTTAGAGTAGACCTAGGAAATATAACCTGTTTTTCTGAAATTCCAAGCCCTTTTTGGCCAAAGTTGTGCTTAGTTGCTATGGCAGAGCTCTACTGCCAGATGTCACAAAGGAGGCGCTCAAAAGGACAAAGACAAGACGTTGCCACCTTTCACATCCAGGATGCTTTTCTATTTGCAGTTTCTACTGCTTTACAGAGCTCCCCCACCCTTTTGTATTAGGGTAAATATTGCCACTGACTTTGTATTCATGCACACACAAATACCCTGCTATGTTAAACCAACAAAAGCCCAGGAAATAAAGCCTGGAATGCTCTCTGGTTCAGGGATTCCCAATTGGCGCAACCGCGCATACGGTTTGCTAAAATAACAAGGATATAGCTCAAACAGTAAAAGGTAAATTCTTCTACCCATAGCTTTAGCAAAAGGATGGTTTTCAAAGTAATGGTTTATAAAGTCCAAGAGGACAAAGAAATAAAGTCAATGTACCTAATGGTACTTTGTCCAAATCCTATGCATAACTAGCATAGTTTCTTTGCCTGTCTTGTGCAAATCCACAATCAAACCAAACAAGGATTAAGTGAACCAGTGTATTATACATTACAAATATTCACTGGAATTAAAGTTGGCATCCTTCTTACATATCAAACACACCATCAGGCAGGTTTTTTGCTTGAGAAGAAACAGGTAGACAAAGAGAAAAGCCAAGTCTCAGGCATTCAACAGTTTGCAGACAGGATGCCATCACGTCATGTCATATGAAGAGCTATAATGTTGAGTTTCTGGTTCTCATGGAAATGAAGAATAAACAATTTCCCTGAAAATTCAGAAATCACTGATTGTGCACAGCAATTCAAAAACCATTAAAATATTTAAGGGTAACTGCAATTGTTTCAATTTTTATTCAATTCACCAACAGAAGAGATAACAACTGGAATGAATCTGAGAAAACATTTTGCTTTATTTCTTTCTCTTGCCCTCGTCCCTATTGTCATAAGTTTAGGAAGTGTGTGTTTTCTTGTTGTAGGAAATGTAAGTTCACATAGTCTAGACCTATACCTTCCATACTAAAGGTCTCCTCATTTGAGAAGTACAGTAGATCCAGGGTAAATCTAGGGTGCATCTACACTATAGAAATAATACAGTTTGAAACCACTTTAACTGTCATGGTGCAATGCTATGGAATCCTTGGAGCTGTAGCTTTGTGAGGCATCACCATTATTTGGTTAAAGACCTTGTAAAACCATAACTCCCATGATTCCATAGCATTGAGCCATGACAACTAAAGTGCTGTCCAACTGCATTAATTCTACAGTGCAGATGCACCCTTAGACCATGGGAAAGTCCTCCCCCTATCGGTTGTCACAGTCATTGTTCCACAGGAAAGTGGCTGTCAAGGCAGGCCAGTCACCTTCTGTAAAGCTCATGACACATAGAAGTCTTCAAGTATCAAGACAGAGGCTTTGACTGGACTTAATGAAAATTCACAGGGATACGACCATAATGCCTTGGGTTGCTAAGGAGACCAGCTCCCATCTTCGCTGTACAACCAGAAAACTGAACTTCTGCAGTCAAAGCAGAGCTGACAACCCTTTTGCTGAAAACAATTTAACTCCCTCTCTAAGGCACCATAGGGTTCGCAGAGGAGCAGGCCTCAGGGATGAAAGGGGAAACCTTTGAGCAGACAGAACTCTCTTCGCTCTAAGCTTGGCTGTTTTTCTTTCCTGCGCAGGAAGGTTGCAGTTATGCATGATGGAGTCATCTCGCCTAGGCTGCCATGGCAAGGCCTCTTATTGAGATGTTAATAGGGGGAAAGGCTCTATAGACAGCTCTCTCCTTTTGCTCCCTGTTCCTGGGGCACAGGCAGTTGCTATCTTTCCGACAGCTCCATTTGCTGCTCAGCAATGGAAACATAAACCTAGCCCCCTTCTCGCATAGGATTTTTAAAAAAGTGTTTCAAATCCTTTGGTTTACACACTGGAAACCTAGTGCTGTTGGATATTGCTCCCAGTGAATCACATGTGTTAGTAATAAATAAAGAAATCAGGGGCACAGCCTCTTCAGGGCACCCTAGCTTGGCTATTAGAGTGAATGGCCAAGTTGTAACTTTCCATTCTTCATCAGAGTGAGAGATGTATCCTGAAAGGTTCTCTAAATGTGGGTTCCATGTGACTCTAATACCCATCTCAGGAAGAAAACATAGCATTCCTTCCTTCTTCCACTGGCTCATTGGTGATTTGTCACACATTTCTTTCATGGATACTAAAATTCTGAAGTTCATACTAAGGTTTTGAAGACATAAAATAATTGTTGTCTTTTATGTCTTCACAATCTAAGTTTTTTCTATAAGCATTATAATCTTTTACGCTGAGGCTCAATGGATTTACTTAAGTGTACAAAGACCTTCAGGAATTATAATTTTTGAAGACAATAATTTATTATAAAAAACATCTGTGAGTTGTCAAAAAAAAACTCCTCAGGTTTTTCTTTCTTTTAAAATTCTGAACCTAAGGATGAAATTCAAAAGCTAGATGATGTTTGTGACCCCAAGTCTCCAAGGGAGCTGCTTTCCACCAAAAAGAAGCCTTAGAAACATATATCTACATAAAATCTACAATATACTCAACTCACAGGGAGCCAGCATGGCATAGTTGTTTGAGCTCTGGACTATGACGCTGGAGACCACGGTCTGAATCCTCACTTTGTCATGAAACTCATAAGGTGACCCTTGGAAAGTTATACACTCTCAACCTCAGAGGAAGGCAATAGCAAACATCTCGTGAATTTTTTCCCCCAAGAAAATCCTATGATAGGTTTGCCCTACGCTGGAAATCATTTGAAGGAACATCACAACAACACCACAAAAACATACACCACATAGCACAGGACAGAACAAAACACATGAACACACACAGATGATCTAGTGATGAATTTCCCATCCCATTTAATTAACTGTTTCAGAGGGAAGTCAACATATTGTCCTTCTTTCTACGTCACTTATGCCACTCTGTCCCACACATTGGGACTATAAACTCCAGAATTCCCAAGGTGGTTGGAGGTAATCTGAGAGTTGTAGCCTTATAAATAACTTTTCCACATTCTCTTCCGTCTCTTCTCTGTTCCTCCTGTTTCACTCTTCCTCTCATGAAGGCTGTCCTGCTTCATGCAGTCAAGATTACAAAAGAGGTTTCAATTGATGAGTTAAACTTCAGTAGTATTTCTAAAGGGAAAGGATTTAGGAATATGCTGCTGCCTGGAGAGTATAAAGGGTTAATGCTTCCATCTCCAGCTGCAATCTTAGGAAATAACCACATAAGAACTAAAAAAAACACCTTCCCATTGGTATTCCATTAGACAAGACTTCTGGGGAACAAATTAGGGCAAGGACCTCATCTGGAGTGTGTAGTTCCAAATTGTGGGCCATGTCTGTAGTAATACTCTTTCTGCTTCTGTTTCTAATGATTTAGATAAGACACTATATAGCAGACATGTGTAGGGTTGAAAGTTGCCAACAGAAGTTTGGTAATGCATTTTATTTGGTTGCAGAAAGACAAAAACACCCCAGAGCTGGAAACATTTTAGAATTCAATCAATATATGCAGGATTCCAAGTATATATTAGTAATTCTCAGCTCCCACCATGACCCTGCCACACAATAGAGAAGCTTAGCTAGCTTTACCACAGGAGTGGAAAACAAATTGAAGAAATAAAACGTATCTTGTGGGTGTTCCTTCTATGCACTGACAGATGTAATAAAGCCATGTGGAAATCACTTGCAAATGCTTTTTGTGTGTATTTTAAAAATCAGATCATGAAGGCTGCCAAGAGAAGAATTTTGCATGTATATATTTTCAGTCTCCTTTCAGTCCCTCCCTCATAATGGAGTTTACAGACTAAAATGCTTTTATTTTATGGTAAACATTTCATTTTGTTATAGTCCAATTTCAAGCAACAAATGTTGCATGTCCAAAATATTGCAAATATTGAATTCTACTAGTCTTAAAAAAATTAAACCTGATAATGAAATATATGGCTTTGAAATTGAACTCATCATTTTGAAAAACCTCACAGAGCTTTGATATCTATGGAAACATAAATTGTAAAAGAGGGCTGCAATAGGAAATAAATAATTATTGCTCAGCAAATGATTTTTTCAGCACTATGGAAATTGATATCTTCAGCCTTTAATAATATCAAAGCTTACATTAATAGATAGTTGTGAGAGATTAAAAGAACTGGCCAATGTGTACTGCCCCTATGTCAGCCTTCCACAACCTGATGTTCACAAGAAGAGCAGGACTGCAACACCAATGGCTATGCATGATGATACTTGTAAGTCAATACATCTGAAGGGAATGAGATGGAAACCCTTCCATGGTACCCTTCTGTTGACAGGCATTTGAGAACTATTTACAAGGAAAAGGCTTGTCAGCGTATACTAGGTTATTCCTTGCTTTTTAATGATTGTTTTAAAACTACTTTTAATCATATTAATAGTTTTGTGATAATTTTACAAACTATGTTTTATTGATGTGAGATTTTATCTGTATCGGTTTTCATTTTTGCAAGCTACTGGGGAAAAGGTGGGATTTAAAAAACCCATAATAAACAGAAGAAGACTATATGCAAATTGTAATATTCTGGAAACACATTTGAGAGATCTGAAAGGGTTAAGCATATCCATATCTACCAGTACTGTGCATACTGCTAATAAAATGCCCAAAAATGAAATGAAAGGTGCTACCTTTCTCTTGAAGTCTTTAAAAAAAAGATCAGGAAATTATTTGTAGAGCAAAGCATTAAAAAGTAAGATTACCGTAAATAGTAAAAAAAATAAAAAATGGCACAACCCCATCTGTTCTGCACGAATCCTGTGATAAGATCTCAATGACTCGCTAACCATGGTTTTAACCAAAAAGATATGTTGGTACACAGTGTGTGGAATACAACAGTCAAAATAATATGTACAATAATTTTATTCAAATGGACTGGAATTGTGTCTCACTCTGTGCCACTGTTTTGCTACAATATACTGTGAACCAATTCCTCCAGCCCCTGTGAACACTGAAATCTAGAAAGGTGGTACAGGCATGCTTGTGAATCAGTTCTGGGAAGAATAGGTGGCTGCAGAGGGCAGGAAAAAAAAACACTTTATTAGGTGACAAGCTGAGAAATTATAATTACTTTTTAAACTTTCATTTATTACCTAAAACTGCACTTGCTGGAAAATTGTGCAGAGCAAAAATAATAAAAGAATGATCCATGGGATTGATATTCATGGTTTCATTTATCCACAGAAGGCAAAATACGTTTTCACTAGGCATTTTTTGGGTCCTCAAGAGTGACTCTATGATATTCTTTTGCTAGCTATCCTTTATTTCAATAGATATTAGCTGCAGTTTTGTACATCCACGTAAAATCCAGAACATATCCCCCTCAGATATGGGGTCCTACTGTACATTGTAAAACTTAGGGAAGCCAACACATAATTGTTTTTTGCAAAAACACTGCCTCTATTTATTGAATTCTGGAACTGTAAACATAATCATTGAGATAAATATTTATATAAATTATTCCCAGTTTAAGAGTAACCACTGCATTTGTTCTTTGCAATGTAGGGTGCCCACTCTCCCTATTTTACAATTTTAGCATTGGAAATTAAAAATCACAAAACTGATGAGCATTACCAACAGTTTGATTTAGCACAAAAATTACATTATGGATATGTTTGAAACTCAACAAATAAAGCCAAAGAACGGGTCTCCTCTGCATTCTTAGGAGGGGATTTAGTTCAGTTCTGTAGCGCTAACATAGGCCTAGCCATCAGATGCTCAGATATGTTAATGTATTGTCCAGGTGTGGTAAAAAGAAAAAGGGGCTGAGAGACTGACATTTTTCTTTTAAAAAAGAAAGGGCCCATAGAGGAGTGATGACCAAGAAGGCATGAGGGGAGTGGGTAGATTACAAGGATTTAAGTCTTTAAAGTGGAGACCACCTAACAAGATGATTTTAAAATGCTTCTAATTTCAGTAAGGCTATAACCCCCCTCCCCATTCCTCCATTGTAAACAACTAATCCCAGCAGAAAACAACAGAGAGTAAAATGTATACTCATTCTGCAGCATTCCAGGGGCCTTGCTTTATCTTTTATTTATTTTCCTAAGAGGTCAGAGATTGTTTGAAGGGTGGGAGGGGGGAAGGAAGCCAAAGACACAGGCCATCTCTTGTGTGGGCTTAAAGGAAGCTGTTCTAAAGTCAATGTCCAAGAACATACAATCTGGAGTTTTTATAGCAGAGCAATCGCAGGCCTCCTCCACCCCCCACAACTCTTCACCACACTTTTGTGGTAAAGCTACACAGCTTTAAACCAAAGGACAGGGTGGTCGATTGCTTCGGAAAGAAATGTAAAGAATTGGGAAATAATTCCTTTTCCTGTTGAAACTATAAATAAGGAAGGTTGATTTACACAGTGCTAGCATTGCTGACTTTCAAAGCTTGCTATCTGTCTATAAATCAAAGCATGTTGAAGGAAGTTAACCCTATACTTAAAGAGAGAGAGCACCAGCAAAAAAGAAAAGAAAAAAGGTAAAGCCTCCATCACCTAATGTAGCAAGAGTGCCAAGAAATTGTGGTCTTCTATTCTCTTTAGCCCCAGAAAACGCAAATTGAGTGAAATCAAATGTGCCGTGGGGAAGTGAAGACTGAGAAGGGAGGGAGATCAAAATATGCAGTGTTTTGCACACAAGGATGAGTCTGAAGAATATCCAAAACACAGGCCATAATTATAGGCTGCCCACCAATTATTTAGGACTCAGTGATTAAAAGTAATGGAGGAAAAGGAGCTTAGATAACCGAGGTCAAGACCTCAAGGGCAGCTTTGGCCCTGAATTCGCTTGCCAAAGAAGGTATGGATGACAAACACTTGCCTGGCACCCAGTCTGCAAACTTGGTGAAACACAAAACATCCAGGTCTTTATCTGGGGATTGTAAATGACAGCTCAATGGCTGCTGGAGAAGTAACCATGCATGGTTTGGTACTGGGTGAAGTTGGCACTATTGATTTTGTAGGATGATACATATTGTTTAAAAATAGTTGTTTGGATATTTTTGACATTTGAGGCCTGTAACACTTAGCAGAATACAATATTACTCAGCCCACCGCTTCTTAAATTGTGGATTCTGACCCCAAATGGGGACCTCTTAGCTCTGTGATTGGGTTACCAAAAATTGACAACAGTAAAAAGTTTCTGAGTGACACCCACATATACAAAGCTGTCAGCAACAACATGCAGTGTTTACAGTAGACTCTGCGAAAATGTTTCAGCAAATCAAGCTGTCTAGCAAGCTCTGTAAGTATGATTTTATTTTCAGTCAATGTTTAATTTTTATACCTATTTTATATGCCTGGGTTCATGTAAACATTTCTCAGGTGGAAATAATTCACAAATAGAAAAAGTTTAAGAACCCCTGACTTAACCAAATCTTGGTTGGCCTATTGTAGAGCTGGTGGTCACCTTGGCGATCAGCAAATGGCGACGGGGGCAGGACTGTGAAATCTGGAAGCCTCTAGTCACAGACTGGCACATGGGCAGTGGATATGGACTCAGTCGTTCTACCTCAAGGACCGAGGCAGTTGAGTAGTCCGGCAGCTGTATCCATGACTGAGCAGCCCTTTTTAGGATCCGCTCTGCTCACCCCACATGGGGAAGGGGCTAGAAAAGGTGCCCTAAACATAGTCTGCCTCTCCTACCCTGACTGGACTGCCGCGTCCAGAGGGGTCACCACTCTGCGGCCAAAAAAGAAAAATGAACTTTGGAACATGGAACGTACGGACATTGTTAGATAACACTGACAGCGAACGCCCCGAACGCAGGACTGCTATCATTGCAAGGGAGCTGGGACGCTTTAAGATCGACATAGCAGCCCTTCAGGAGACCCGGAGAGCAGGAGAGGGGCAGCTGAAGGAAGAAAAGGGAGGCTACAAGAAGAGGGACTGCCTGAAGAAGAGCGGAGAATACACGGAGTTGGCTTTGCGATCAGAAATGACCTGGTGAAGCAACTGACTGAAGCACCCACTGGCATCAACGAACGACTTTCAACCCTCCGAATTAACCTTGCCAAAAACCAACAGGCAACCATCATATGCGCCTATGCACCAACTCTAGATGCTGACGAAGACATCAAGGAAAATTTTTACTGTCAGCTGGACACCATCCTATCAGAGATACCTAAGGAGGACAAAATCATCCTCCTGGGGGACTTTAATGCCAGAGTCTGACGGGACTCTGACCTGTGGCCAGGGATCATAGGAAAAGACGGGGTCGGAAACAGCAACTCGAATGGCATCTTGCTTCTCACCAAATGCGGAGAGCACAACCTTGTCATCACCAACACGCTCTTCCGCCAGAAAAACAAGCTCAAGACATCATGGAAGCACCCTCGGTCAAAGCAGTCGCACCTCTTGGACTATGTTATTACACGTGCCAGAGACCGCCGCGATGTGCTTCTCACAAGAGCCATGACAGGTACTGATGACTGCTGGACAGACCACAGGTTAATCCGATCCACGATGGCTATCAAGATCGTCCCCAAACGCAGACTCCAAGGAAGAAAAACAAGGCGCAAAATGAACACCCAAGCCCTTCAGGAGCCCTCCAAACGAGCCCTTCTCCAAACAACACTCAAAGATCATCTACCCACAGAACACCCCGAAAATGTTGAGGAACATTGGAACAAACTGAAGACCTCCATCATCACAGCCTGCGAAGAAACCATTGGATACCAAACTAAGAAACATCAAGACTGGTTTGATGATAACGACAAAGAGATCCAACAGCTGATTGATAACAAAAGGAAAGCCTTCCAAACATGGCAGAGAGACACCAACTGTGCTGCCAAGAAAAAGATCTATGCCAGTGCAAAAGCTGAGGTCCAAAGAAGGACCAGAGAACTCAAGAACATCTGGTGGACAAAGAAGGCTGAAGAAATCCAACACCTTGCAGATACCCATGACGCTCAGGGATTTTTCAAAGCCACAAAGATCATTTACAGACCAAGAAACCATGGCATACAGCCCCTACGCTCATCAGATGGAACCAAAATTCTGAAGGACAAAACATCAATTGCACTACATTGGAAAGAGCACTACCAGAACCTGCTGAATCGCAGCTCCAATGTGGCCGAAGAGACCCTCTCACAAATCCCGCAACAACAAACCAGGGATGAGCTTGCAGCACTGCCTAGTTTGGAAGAAGTCAGCAATGCCATCAGCCAACAAAAAAACAACAAAGCCAGCGGACCTGATGGGATTCCTGCTGAAATCTTCAAAGAGGGTGGACCTGAGCTGACACAACAACTCCACCAGCTCATTGAAAAGGTGTGGATGACCGAGAAAATCCCAGCAGACTTCAAGGATGCCACCATCATCACCCTTTTCAAGAAAGGGGACAGAACAGACTGCGGGAACTATCGTGGTATCTCCCTTCTAACCTCCGCCGGGAAAATCCTTGCAAGAATCCTTGCAAACCGCCTTCTCCCTGTCTCAGAAGACACCCTCCCAGAATCCCAGAATGGCTTCCGCCCCTCCAGAGGAACAGTGGACATGATCTTCACTGCACGACAGCTCCAAGAAAAATGCAGGGAACAAAACCAACCTCTGTACATGGCATTCATTGACCTTGCAAAGGCATTCGACACAGTGAATCGCAGCGCTCTCTGGACCATCCTCCAAAAAATCGGGTGCCCTGACAAATTTGTGAACATCCTGCGGCTCCTCCATGATGACATGATGGCAACAGTCTTGGACAGCAACGGCTCCCAAAGTGACCCATTTAAGGTGGAATCATGTGTCAAGCAGGGATGTGTTATTGCCCCTACCTTATTTTCCATCTTCATCGCTATGATACTTCATCTTGTTGATGGGAAACTTCCCACCGGAGTGGAAATCATCTATCGGACAGATGGCAAACTATTTAACCTCAGCAGACTGAGAGCCAAAACCAAGGTCACCACAACATCTGTTATAGAACTCCAATATGCCGATGACAACGTAGTCTGTGCGCATTCAGAAGAAGACCTACAAGCCACTCTAAACACCTTCGCAGAAGCATACGAGAAGCTCGGCCTCTCACTGAACATCGAGAAAACCAAAGTGCTCTTCCAACAGGCACCAGCTAATCCCTCTGCAAAGCCAGGAATACAGCTTAATGGTGTAACATTAGAAAATGTTGACCATTTCCGCTACCTTGGCAGCCATCTCTCCACAAAAGTCAACATCGACACTGAAATACAACACCGCCTGAGCTCTGCGAGTGCAGCATTTTTCCGTATGAAGCAGAGAGTGTTTGATGACCGGGACATCCGTAGAGATACCAAGGTGCTTGTTTATAAAGCCATTGTCCTCCCAACCCTGCTCTACGCCTGCGAAACGTGGACTGTCTACAGACGTCACACCAAACTCCTGGAGCGTTTCCATCAGCGTTGCCTCAGGAAAATCCGGAGCCGCCCTGAGTCCCTTCGGGTGAGAAGGGCGGCATATAAATGATGGAAATAAATAAATAAATAAATAAAAATCCTGCAAATCTCTTGGGAAGACAGGTGGACAAATGTCAGCGTGCTTGAGGAAGCAAAGACCACCAGCATTGAAGCGATGCTCCTACACCATCAACTCCGCTGGACTGGCCACGTTGTCTGAATGCCCGATCACCGTCTCCCAAAGCAGCTCCTCTACTCCGAACTCAAGAATGGGAAACGGAATGTTGGTGGGCAGGAAAAGAGATTTAAAGATGGGCTCAAAGCCAACCTTAAAAACTGTGGCATAGACACTGAGAACTGGGAAGCCCTGGCCCTTGAGCGCTCCAATTGGAGGTCAGCTGTAACCAGCAGTGCTGCAGAGTTCGAAGAGGCACGAACGGAGGGCTTAAGGGAGAAACATGCCAAGAGGAAGGAGCGTCAAGCTAACCCCGACCGGGACCGCCTTCCACCTGGAAACCGATGCCCTCACTGCGGGAGAATATGCAGGTCAAGAATAGGTCTCTTCAGCCACCTAAGAACCCACCCCCAAGATACCAAGGATGGAAGACTATCGTCCTCGAACTACGAGGGATCGCCTAACGTAATGGTCACCTTGATTCAGGGATTCTCTATATACCCCAAGAAGGCCTTGCTGTTAGAAAAATGTCATCCTGCACTGCCTAAGTCTCTATGGTTAGATAGGAAGCCTAGAAAAGAGTTAGGGACACCTTCCCACAGTCCTATGCATGCTTTGATTAGGCTTCACTATTGTTTCCTCCTTCCTGTCCTGTTTAGGTCAACCCCATCCTTTGATGCTTTAGAAATGTGATCTCTCCTAGGGGTTGACGTAACTTCCCCAATTTGGCCTTTGTAATGTTTATGGCCCTAGAGAAGAAAGAGACTCACCACAAGGGAGTCGCCATTCATTCTTCCTGCTTTGTTTCAGAGAGAGGATGCATTTTTGTCCCCTCTTGTCGTCAAGATGTAGCTATCTAGATCTTTATTTTGATCCGTCTACCTGTCTTAGATCAGATTAGATAAGCTAGTTAGCTCCATCAATGGATTTCTTTTTACCTCAATAAATGCTTTTAAACTTTATAGCTGGCTTTGTGGTCCTTCGCCATCCTGAAGAGACAGAGGCTTTCCTAAACTCACGCTGCGTACGTCTCACTGCTACATTGGAAGAAATGCTTCCATACACTCTGCTGTTTTTCTTGGGAATTTACCTCATAAAGAGGGTATTTGAGCTTAACGGCTCCTCAATTCCCAACACTTGTCAGGGCTGGCTTGACAGTTCCCCACTGCCATGGATAGCAATAGAGGTCATCAAATGCGTTAGAAGCCCAAAAGATATGGTAAGGCATACAGAGATTCAGTGTATGATCTGCTGACCCACCCATATGCCAGGATTTGAGAATAGTAGGATGTTATCCCTGGCTACTTGGGCATGTCTCTTGTGAGCTCTGAACCTTTGGACAAAAGAAACACCAGTATTATTAAAATGGTCCAATCCTGGAGGTCATGCAACTGCTTTGTTTTTCTAAATTCCCAATTGCTCATTTGACTTGATTTCTTTTACTGCCAATAATCTAGTCAGTTTCTGCAACAGGCTAACAATTATTTCTAGGTACACCAGCACCCCCTTTATTTGCACAGCAAGGCAAGTCTCTGATTTTGTTGCTGTTGTGTACTTTCAAATTATTTCTGACATATAACAACCTTTAAGACAAATTTGTCTTTGCCTTCTGATGAGGCTGAATGTATAACTTGCCTGAAGTCACCCAAATAGGCTTCCACGGCAGGGCAGGGATTCGAACTCTGGTCTATAGAGTAGTAGTCCAGCACGCAAACCATTAAACCAGGCTGGCTCTCTTCCTGGTTTACAGGTAAATTTTAGGAAATGAAGTAGTAAGGATGCCAGAACAGAAGTGGTAGAACACAAGTCGAATCTAATTATATTGCCAGATCCATAATAGCGCAAGAAAAGTTACTGCAGCTATCTGAGCCTGGGGGAATGGCTCCAAGTAGCACAAAGACTGATGCAAACTTTTTCTCACGTTTGTCTATCTTCTTGAGTTTTTGCTAGGCAAGTTCGCAATTACATTCATATGCATTGGGCCACCAATATTGAGATTCAATGTGGTGCAGTGGTTTGCGTGGTGGACTATGACTTTGTTGACAAGGGTTCGAATCCCCGTTTGGCCATGAAGTCTATAGAATGACCTGGGGCAAGTCACACTCTTTCAGCATCAGAAGAAGGCAATGGCAGGGATACATGAATTAATCTAGCAACAGTAGATCACTGATTTGGGGAACTGCCAATTTGAAAAGGCTCTTTGTACATCTTTTAACATTCATGTGTCACTCTACATTTCTAAAACAAACTGAAATACATCTGAAACCTTGTGACTATGGAGGGAAAGGGGAAATCCCATACGTTTGACTTTGTTTATTATTGCTTGCAATATGTTTCTGTGATTTTATTACTCCATGCAACCAAGTGTAGTGAACAGTACCGTTCAACTTCTCAGTGTAAAACCCATTACACAAACAACAAGGGCGTGCAGGTGGTGGTGGTTTGGTAATGACTCAGTTTTTCAAGCTGGAACTAGGCCTCCTGGCAAAACTACTGAAAGAGACAATATCACCAAAACAACACATTTTACCCAGTGGGCATTCCCATGAGGTCATGAAGCACCATGAGTTAGCTAGTCCTGGGTGGTCTGCTGAGCTGGGTCTTTCATAATGGCTAATAGCGTGTAAAGGTGTCAACAAGCGACATTCTCTATTACGATAATGCAGTGCAGAGCTCATCTTGGAGCTCCAGAGGCATAACTAGCCAGGCCCTATGCCAAAGCAAGCATCTTGTTGGCTGGCTTTTGTCTGTCTCTGGCAAGAACTGCCTTAGATTTAATTATAATCTTCCATGATGACTATTTCTGTATGTTTGGTCTTTTTTTTTTAATGGAAGACATTGTCCATAAAATCCATCAAATACAATCAGGTACATCCACATTCATGCTACTCTAGTTTTGTAAGATAAAACATTTCCCCAAAACTGGCAAATTTTGTTTCCCATTAATGCACTCTGCTTAACTTATACTGCCTGACTGATAGCAAACTCTCCTTGTTATAAAATCTACCAGCTAGCCTTGGCTGAATATGAGAGAAGAACTACTTGAACATCACTAAGAGAATGCTAAAATGACATTTTGACGTGTCGCAGCAATGTGACAGTTACCACCCTAACAAGCAAACCACTACAGTATCAAATGTCTGATCATCATTGCATGAGCTTCACATTAGTTGTAGCTTTGCAAACTATGAGGTTGGAAACGACTTCACATTGTCATTCTTTCTCATGGAAGACTGGATTGTAAAAGATATTTTATGATGCCACACAAATATTGCATTGGCAGCGGGCTGACTCTCTTGTATGTGTTATACAAGCTGATGGAAGAAGGGAGTTTGAGAGAAAGCTTCTGTGCTGTACCCCTATAAATCCACAATACCACCCTGGGCTTAATTAGGACTTTCTTCAGATCACTCACAACTTTGTACATAAGGTGCTGATTTGGCACTATCAAGGAAACAACCTATAAACTTCATAATCAATCTGCAGTGAGCAGCAAGTTCCTCTTGCCTTGCTGTTTTTTTCTGTTTTATTTCCCTTGTACATATTCCGATTGAAAGTAGCATTAAATTGGAGCCATGTGGTAGGCAGCAGAAGGGCTTAAAGAGACACATGTGTTCACTCTCTTGCTCTTTTCTGTCTCTCCCCCTCTCTATTTGCCCCATAACCTTCCTGCCTGAACAACAATGAATACATATTTACATCATCTACTGAAACAAGTTACCTACCTCTGAGAAGCACTCATATATACTCCTGGAAGACCCCGCTGTACTTAGTATTCATACTCAATGGTAGGGTCCTATGTGAAAAAAGTGAGACAGTACCTTCTTGGGGTAGAAGAATGAGCACCAAGGTGTGACCTACTAGAAACTCACTTGGCAAGCTCCACTGAAATGAACAAAGCTTCATAAACAGTTTGGTACTTTCTTCTGATATTTTCTGTGCTGCTCAATACAGCTTGAAGAAGAGAAGCTCATGTTGGAAGAACCTCCCTGTGTCAAAGGAGGAATTAGGAGTTTTTGACTCAAGTGCCAAAATGTCTGAACATGTTGGACGTTGGGCTCTTCCCTCGCCCCCACTCAAAGCCTTACACAAAAGCAAGCCTTGAAAACTGTTCAACCTATGAGATCACACTGACACATTTCAACAGGGACCAAGTTTTCAACTCATCTAACTTTTCAAAGCTTAACATGTCCATGATATCTAATACTTTTCTGTTCTCTGAACCGAGCTGCCATTTGATAAGTGTCTATTCACCAAAATATCTAAAGGAGGCTTTCATATCTAGTTTCCCTCTAGATATATTGGATTACAACTCCCATCACCCCAGTTAGCAGGACAACTGACAATGCTAATTGGTGATGGTAAACATAGTCTACAGGTGGGGAACAGTTGGATTACCCCCACCCCACTCTGGAGGCCTTAGGGGGTGGAACACCATGGTCCAACCCCCTTGCATTTTTTGTTTGTTTTTGGGATGTGTATAATTTCCTGTTTTTTTGTCCCTGTGGATCATTTTAGACCCAAGAAAGCCCTTTTTCTATATAACATACTGGAATACTGTGTCCAATTCTGGGCACCGCAATTGAAGGGAGATGTTGACAAGCTGGAAAGCGTCCAGAGGAGGGCAACTAAAATGATTAAGGGTCTGGAGAACAAGCCCTATGAAGAGCGGCTTAAAGAACTGGGCATGTTTAGCCTACAAAAGAGAAGGCTGAGAGAAGACATGATAGCCATGTACAAATATGTGAGGGGAAGTCATAGGGAGGAGGGAGCAAGCTTGTTTTCTGCTGCCCTGCAGACTAGGACGTGGAACAATGGCTTAAAACTACAGGAAAGGAGATTCCACCTGAACATCAGGAAGAACTTCCTCACTGTGAGAGCTGTTCGGCAGTGGAACTCTCTCCCCTGGGCTGTGGTGGAGGCTCCTTCTTTGGAGGCTTTTAAGCAGAGGCTGGATGGCCATCTGTCGGGGGTGCTTTGAATGTGATTTCCTGCTTCTTGGCAGGGGGTTGGACTGGATGGCCCATGAGGTCTCTTCCAACTCTACTATTCTATGATTCTATGATTCTATGATTGAACATGAATTGGACCAGAAGTTCACTTCCTGTTAGAAAAAAGCCCCCCCCCCCCCCCCAGGGTTTAAAACAGCCTAAAAATATGATAAAATGCTGCCTCCTCATTTCCTCTATACATTGGGGGGGGGGATAATTCAAAAACTGTTTTTGGAGTGGAGGGTGACCATGTTTGGTTTTGGGGACCACCAAAAATCCCTGGAGACTCATGTAGCTTGTGGGCTACATTTTAATTGCTCTGCCATAGTCTAATACATCTCTAATGAGGTTGGAGAAGGCTGATCTAAAGTCAGAAAACTGTGTAGTGCTATAAATAAAAACTACTCTGTTAATTTATTTTGCATAATGTTATTGAAACCTTACTACCAATCCTGATCCATGGTGCCAAGCACTATGATGGAGGAAGAGAAAAGAGTGAAAGAGGCAAGACAGAAGGCAGGAGGACCAGAGGTTAAACACGGCTTCATTAAGGTTGTTTGATAGATGCTATCACTTACTAACCTCTTCTATTTTACGAATAGGTGAGCCAAGTGGTTTTCCATAATGTAGGCACCAAACATATAATCACCTGTCTTGCAGTAGGTTATATGTGGTCAGGGGGAGGAGGAAGTTGCATGGAGCATCAGACTCACATATTTGTCTGATTTCCACAATACAATAAATCAAGATTCTAGAGGAATCCTGGTTTATTATTTGTGGATAGCATACTAGAATATGTGTTGTTGAAGGCTTTCGTGGCCAGAATCACTGGGTTGCTGTGAGTTTTCCTGTTGTATAGGCATGTTCCAGAAGCATTATCTCCTGATGTTTCACCTGCATCTATGGCAGGCATCCTCAGAGGCTGTGAGGTCTGTTGAAAACTAGGCAAGAGGGGTTTATATATCTGTGGGCAAAAGAACTCTTGTCTGTTTGAGGCAAGTGTTAATGTAGCAGTTGATCGCCTGGATTAGCATTTAATGGCCTTGAAGCTTCAAGGACTGGCTGCTCATTCTGTAACAGGTGTACAGTTGAGTGTCAGAGAAAGACAGTATGCATACAGGAGTTTCCCTTATTGCCACAGAAGTACTAACTTGTTCAGAGATTCTACGCGGTCCTCTGATAGCTTCTTAAATACATTAGTTCCCTATTAAAGGCTATTTGGTTCAATATGAGACACCGAATGTACTTCTACACATTAAAAAGGGTCTACTGTGTATTCGGATAGCTGGATAGTTAAAAAAAACCCCAAGAAAAATACATGAATGGAAGTTGTCACTCGTTCCTTGATTCTCCAGAGTGATATTCATATGCAAGCGCTCCATGTCTTCACATGTCAAAACCTGGCTCAGAAAGCACTTTGTCTTTTAGTATCTCTAACATAATGGATTAGCCATGTGGACCCAGAGGCAAACACTCTGTATGCAAACAGAACCAACTTGAAATGATGGCTTCTGGGAATGGGAATGTAGCCAAGAACATCTAAGATTTAAGTAACATGCTCAAAAATAAAACTGAATGAATCATACAGTAAGAGAAGGGCTCCTGCTGAACATGTTCCCATTACAAATGACATCAGTTTTACTCTGATGACATCCAACAATACTTGAAAATTTCTCATGTGGCAAGCTAACTCTACAGATGCATTGTGCATGTTAAGGCAGTTCAATGTCGTAAGAACTGGACTGTACATACCAAAAAAGCCACATTTTCTTTTGATATTATCACAGCAGACTGAATTACTTCAACATGGAGATTTTGAAACATGCAATTATAAATTGCGCGGCATAATGGCAAGTATTAACAGCATACCTTTTCAAAAAGTTGACTGAGCATGTGATTAGACACCTACTTTTCCTATCAACAAGACACTGATCTATCAACTAAGTACCCCAAAGGTTTTTCCATTCTGTTTAGATGTCAAAACCAGATATGTTTCATTGAATATTCTAACTCACAAAACAAACAAAATCTCCACAGAATGTGGCTCTGCTAGGAAGAGTATCCATGAGTAAACTATCTAAGTCCATCTCCAGTTTTGGAGGTGTCTAGTACTTTTAACATACTTCTTAAATTTTAATAGCTTGGAAACATACTTCATTCACTAAAACCTAGTCTTGCTCAAATTGCTCCTAAGTACTATTCCACAGTTGCTTCCGATCCACTGTCAAAAGGCAGTTGTATACAAAAAGAGTTCTAGAAAAGATGTTATGGGAGAGCAAGTGTTGTGTAGTGATTTGAATCCCCACTTGGCCATGGAAACCCACTGAGTGAGCCTGAGCATGTCATACTCTCTCAGCCTTAGAGGAAAGCAACAACTAACTGTCTCTGAATAAATTTTGCAGAAAAAAACCCTGTGTTGGGTTTGTTTTAGGGTTGCCATATACTGGAGATTGTTTGGTTATGCAACAACAAAGACCTTACATGTTTCATGAAAGTAAACATACCTGAGGTGTACATCTGTATGTCTGTACACATTTACTGCATGAGCATTGCACATTACCACCATAATGAAAATAAATTTGAGCAGATCTGGGAATCTAATCTTACCGTATCATTGTTTTTCATCTGACTACCGAGATCTGCCTACTAGTCAAGAGCAAGGGGAGTGGGCCATCAGAACTCAAAATTAAGAAAGAAACAGCCAGGTTTGAGTAAATAATTTTTCATATTCTTAAAACAAAGCAAACATATATTTCTTCTTTTTTTTTTTTTAGCTTATCAGACTAATATAAAGTATCAGGAGAGCCAGAGGGTTGTGTCATAGAGTCCATTGGGTGCTCTCTTGCTAGACACTGCTCTCAAGTGTGTCACAAGTTGCTGTTCTTTTGCTATTATTGAGATAAGATTATGCTGCCTGTTTGGTCTGTTTCTATACAGGAAAAAGTGAAGAACGTCTTCTTATTTACTTCAGGAAGTAAAATGCCTGGCCAAAAAGCTCTTTAAAGAAGGAACACAAATATAAGAAATCAAATACTTCAGCTATCCTGTTATACAGGGCCGGGCTTTGGAGCAGCTGGTTAGTAGCCAGCTACAAAAATCACTACTGACCAGGAGGTCATGAGTTTGAAGGCAGCCCGGGTCGGATTGAGCTCCCGACCATTAATAGTCTAGCTCGCTGTTGACTTAAGCAGCTCGAAAGATACCTGCATTGGTCAAGTAGGAAATTTAGGTACCGCTTTATGCGGGGAGGCTAATTTAACTAATTTGTGACACCATAAAAACATCCAGCAGCATGTGGAAGAATGAGAAAGTACTCCATCAAGGACTCAGTGGCACAAGTGGACGATGAAGTGGCAGCTTCCCCTGTGGCCAGAATCGAGCATACCCTCATGAAGCCGGAAGCTGGAAAATATTAAATTGCCTCTGTGTCTGTCTATATATGTTGTATGTCTAATGGCATTGAATGTTTGCTATGTATATGTGCATTGTGATCCGCCCTGAGTCCCCTTCGGGGTGAGAAAGAAAGGCGGAATATAAATACTGTAAATAAATAAATAAATAAATAAATACAGTTAGTCAAAAACAACAGGAACTGTCTTCAATCAAAAGGAGGATAATGAATTGGATATAGAAAGATCATAGATATTATTTGAAAATCCATTTTGTTGAAAATCCTCATCTTGTTAGTTTTTCTTTTTTACCAAAGAGGTAAATCAATAGAATGGGAGAACTATTCATCAAGCACAATTCATTTTCATTGTGATGGCAAAATTGTATGGAATCAATTTACAAATGAACTTCTGACTGGGTATCATTGCTGAGTTAAGGGATTCTGATTACGTGCTCACAATAACCCAAAGTTTAGCATATGGGTACCAAACCCACCTCTAATTTAGTTCTGCAACTGTAGTTACATTTTGTGCTTCCTCCCCTTCATCAAAGCATGTGGCTGCAAGAGCCACGTTCATATTTCTCATCACTTCATGAGAACAACTAGCGAATTTCAAGGATTTATGAGGGAGAGGTCAATAAAGGTTTCTTATCTACTAACACCCACAGGAAGCTGTCATGTAAATGGGATGTGGAATCCTCAAAGAATAACTATAATTTATAAGTATGGTATAGGAATAGAATAATGACTGGCAAAATCCCTTCTAAAGTCCAGAGACTGCAGTTGTATGAGAACATCTCCTGTGTGTCATTTACATTGAAAACAATACATACTTCCACCTAGCTCGTGTATAGAACACCAGAATGTATACCTTATTCTAAACAAAGTGTGCAATAACTCTTATCTAAATCAACATGACCCCCACATGTTGGACATGGTAATTGAAAATCAGTGTCTCGCCTAAAACCACTTAGCATGTCCTTCATGCAGGCAAAGTTTAATCTCTTAACCAGAAAGTTACATTAGCTCAAAGCACAAATATGAGTTCTCCATTGCTGCTTATTTTATCACTCCAAATAATTTAGTTTCATCAGTAGGTGTTGCAACACTGTTTACTAATTAAAAAACACAGACTAACTACAGATGCTTGGAAGAGCCCACCTATATTCTGAGTCCCCCCTCAACCACCTTGAGTCACCCCTTGGTCGCTCTGAGTCCCCCCTCGGGGGTGAGGAGGGTGGGATATAAATGCTTGTAATAAATAAATAAATAATTTCTCCCGCTATGAGCACTGTTTGTACACTTTTTGTTCTATAACAACTCACTGGTGCAAAAGAGGACATGTCTTTTTATCACATGGTTGATAAATTTTGTTCAGAAAGGTTGTTCACAAGTCTAGTGAACTAATAAACTAAGTCAATTGGATTACTCTGATTTACACCCTTGTTGATATTCTTAGCAAACTCTAAAAGGTTACTGAGATAGATCTTACCTTATGAGAAGCTATATTTGATTCTTCTTCATTAAGACTAATGCTTATTCTTATCTTTAAGAATGCCTTCCACCAATCTACCCATAGCAGATGTTCCATTAGGAATGGTTACTTACCTGTAACCGTGTTTATTTGAGTGGTCATCTGTGAAATCACACATATGGTAGTTTGTGCACATGTGCAGCAAGCTCGGAACCTTCTAGAAAGCTCTTCAGAGTCTTATGGCTATAGCCCCATCCACCTTCCCCAGAAGGCATATTGGCCGTGGGAGGGGCTGTAGCCTCATTTCCCCCACCACAGTGCAGTGGCTGAGGCACGGAGGCATAACAATAGCGGGGAGGATGTGCGGATTTCACAGATGACCACTCGAAAAAACACAGATTACAGGTAAGCAACCATTCCTTCTTTGTGGTCTCTGTAAAATCGCCCATATGGTAGACTAGGAAGCTACAAACCCTGGTTAGTGGGAATCATGGCACCACTGAGAAGAGGACCGCTCTTCCAAATCCAGCATTTCGTTTGGAGAGGAAGTCCATCTTGTAGTGCCTGCCCTGAAGATATCTTCCAGGGGTACCCCCCTCATGTACACCGTGGAAGTGGCCACGACTCTAGTGGAGTGGCTTATGACACCCACAAGCACTTCCTTTCCCACCTGCTGACATGCCAGCTGGATGGCAGATACAAGAGGCACTGAGATGAGACTGGAAATCCCATTATATCAGCTCTGTATTTCAAGAAAAATCTGGGCAACTTCCTTATTTCTACAACTTACTGATGTAGAAAGGGAGCACCCTCCGGGCATTCAAGAGGTGAAGGGAGTTCTCCAATGGCATGGTTGGGTTTTGAAAGAAGGCAGGAAGGACTATGTCCTGCGCCATAAGGAACGCTGAAGCCACCTTTGGCAAAAAGATAATGCAGGTGCATAGTACCACCTTATCTCTGTTGAAGTGCAGATAAGGCTCATCTACGTGGAAGGCACAGAGCTCGCTGGCTCTACAAGCCGATATAACTGCTACAACAAACACAGTTTTCCATGGCTTCATGAGAGAATACAGAACACAGGTCCAGTTGCCAGGCCAGAGGTGGTGGAGCAGGCGGGGGCCGAATGTTTTTATAGCCCTGCAGGAAGAGCTGTAACAATGGATCTCGAAAGCATGAAGGAAACCTAACTTTCTTGCGATAAGAAGAGAGCTGCCAGGTAACATTTTATGAAGGATAGGGTAAGGTTGGCATCAGCAAGGGAAACCAAAAAGGAGCAGTGTAGGGGTGGTTATGGGATCAGCTGCCTGTGGTTATGTAAATATAGTGAAACAGTCCCATTTGGAGGTGTAAGAGTGCTTGGTTGATGCCCTGTGCGCTGTGTCAAGAATGGCTTGGACTGGATTTGCCACACCGTGATACATAAGTGATTTAAGACCGGGTGGTGGACATGGTCTCGCTGGATTGTGATAAGTTCCAGTCATTGGGTGAGGGGAATGAAGTTTCTACTGGACATCGTAATCAATGGGGCAAACCACAGCTGCCGAGGTTACCATGGAGTAATGATGATGCAATTGGCCCTGTCCACATCTATTTTTGTGACCACCCTGGCCAAAAGGGTGATAGATGGAAAGATGTACAGGAGACCGTACCAGTTGAAAAGAAATGTCTCCTAGGGAGCCTGGTGCAGGTTCCTCCAGAGCCATGTGCAATAGAACTAGCATTCTGTGTTGCCTGGTGCTTCAAAGAGGCTGACTACAGCCCATCCCCAACTACCAAAAAGGAGGGAAGCTTCGTCTGGATAGAGGGTCCACTCATGGTCGATGGGTAATGTTCTGCTCCAAAGCAATGTCTTTTTCCGGGAGATTAATTGCTATGAGACGTACCCCCCTGGGGATGCACCAGGTCCATATGTCTATGGTGAGGATGAGAAGTGAGAGGGATTGAGTGCTGTCCTGCTTGTTTATATACCAGTTCATGGTAGTGTTGTTGGTCAGTAGTTGCAATACCTGTTCCCGAAGGCATGGCTCAAAAGCTCGGAACCACCAATAGCTCTAGAAAATTGATGTTTCGATCAACGTCTTCCACTGACCACAGCCCTTGGATTGTGAGGGTTGCCATGTGTGCCCCCCAGCCTTGGAGAGAGGCATCTGTTTTAAGTGCCATTGTCAGCCCCAGTGCACTAAAGGGAGTCCCTGCACAGATGTTGCCTCATACAGTCCACCAATGTAGTGAACACCGAACCGCCCGTGGCATTCTCAGGAGGGTTTGTGGGTATGCCCATCTAAATCAGGCAGCTTGCCTCCACAGGAAACACGTTTTTAAAATCATGCAGTAGACATAGTGGTTTGAAGGTGAAAGTAAAGTGGTAGTCACACAGTCCAGGTGAGGGTCACAGAGGAGTTGTAGAGTAGCCGGTAAGGTCCAAGGTCAATACCGTTATGAAGTGAAAGGAGTCATTGTCAAACAGTCTAGGGTCAGGTAAGTTTTTTTTGAGGTTCCTAAACATTGCTGCTGCAACTGTGGAAAAAAGGAACTGAGGCTACAGCCCCTCCCATGGCCTATATGCCTTCTGGGGGAGGTGGGCGGGGCTATAGCCATAAGACTCTGAAGAGCTTGCTAGAAGGTTCTGAGCTTGCTGCGCATGCAATTATTAATAATAAGCTTTTATTACAAACTACCATATGTGTGATGCCACAGAGACCACAAAGAAGAAACCAGTCTATAATTTCATGGAACTTTTTAAAAATTTGGCTTTATATAGGCCCCAAAGGCAAGATGGATAGATGATATCCTTGAAGTGACTGGCTTAACCTTGAAAGAGCTGGAGGTGGCGAGGGCTGACAGGGAGCTCTGGCGTGCACTGGTCCATGAGGTCACGAAGAGTCAGAAGCAACTGAACGAATGAACAACAAGAAATATAGGCCCCTTTCCAGTCTTGTGGTATCAAATAACTTTTGCTTATCCTATCAATATTATCTCTAGATGAAAATCTTCTTCAACATTAGTTTTATTATTAGAAACATTATAATTGCAGTATAGTACTATTTCTTAATTGTGATTCTGCTTTCCACCTTGGAGATGAAGAAGCAGCTTTTATCCAAGAGCAAACATGCTTGGGATATTCTTATATCAGTAGCTAGTGATGGTTCAGACTAAAATCTTGCAACATTTTTACAAGATCACCTACCCTTCCTCAATTCTGACAAAATTCATGATGATGCAGTTTGTAATTTTCACTTTGTCTTTGATAATGCAGGAGGTACCAATCACAGAGCGTTTTATTGCAGTTTTTTCTCCTACTTGTGTAGCTGCACCAACAATGCTGTCAGATCCAACCTGGAGAGGAACAGGGAATAAACAGTGCTAAACAAATGAGAAAGAAACACACAAAACAAAACAAAACCAAGCAAGCAAACAAAAAACCCACATGTAGTTAATCTGGCACAGCATTAAGCAGTTTTTGTTTGACATTCCCATAAACATTAGTTCTTGGTGGGCCAATCAGCAGACAAATATACTTAGGCAAACTGAAGCAAACCCAATAAGGAAGAGCAGAACAACAACCCATTATGACATGAAGTGGAGGCCCAGACAGTTTTCATTTCTAAACAATGGTCATGTCTAATACGTATTGTGCATGTACTGGTCAGGACCTTTGTCAACATCCCTGAAAGCTGTAAGTGAACAGAAAAATGAGAAAGAAAAGTATATCATTAAATTCTCTGTCATAAAAGCAAATGGCAATCTCTTGCATTTTAATGCTAAATGTCTGATACAGCAGGATATGTCTGTTCAATTTATATTCTCTATGAGCTGAACAATATTATTATACTGAATAAGGAAAAATCCTTCACTCACTTTAAGAAAGATTGTGACATACACTTTTCTGCAGCAAAGATTGGGGCAAATTCCAACTACTGGATTTATAAATTAGGGGAGTGTTATTAGAAGTAGAAGAGTGGACAAATAGTGTCATTTAAAGGGAGAAGGAAAACAAGGAGTTAAAAGCAATAGACAAAGACTGAAAGATTAACAGAGTAGTTCTAGTAGTTGTATGTCCAATATGTGTTTATTAGTATGTTCTACGTTAGAGTGATTGTCTTGGATCTAGTTGATGATGATGACGATGACGATGATGATGATAATAATAATTTTCAACCACCTCTCCTTGTGGCTCGAGGCGGATTACAAGATTGCTAAAAACAATCATCTAAAAACATGCTACAAAATATACATATTAAGCATATTTTTACAAAGTATATATTACAATACACAAATTAAAGATTAAACATAAGTTTAAATTCGTGATTAAAATTTGCTGGGCAGGCCTGCCAAAGAGATAGGTCTTTAGATGGTTTTTAAATTCCGACAGTTATTAGATGTAGCAGTTTTAGTTTTATATATTATGAAAAATAGCTTTCTTGTATTGATTGTGTCTTCTTTTCCACTTTAGTTCTGAATAAAAATTCATTTTAAAATACTATCTGTTAATCGTATCTGTTAAATGCATACACCCAGTTGGGAGAGACATTAACTAGAATAAAATATTCTGGAAAGCAAACACAGACTGCTTTGATTCAGGCAATTTTAGTGAGCCTTTTGTCTACAGAGGCAGCCACTTTCTTCTTCAGCGTGCCCACATCCAGGGCAAGTGTGTGCAACAAATGATAGCTTTCTGCTTCAGGAAAACCAGAAAACTACAGTTATCAGCTTTCTCTGCATCCTGAACAACTACTTGAAGTTGACTTAAGATCCTAGTTGTTCTGGGAACAGTAACCATAGTTTCCTGAATCTGACAAAACAAGGAATGAGGCTTGCTCATAGCATTAACCAACTTAAGATAAAGTGAATGAGGCCTCTGAAATCTTCCACTGTTACATAGACATTTAATATAGAAGGAAAGTGTGCAAAAGTAAACTAGAATGTACTTATTCTTAATGTTTTTATATATTGATTTTAAACCACTTCATTGGATGTGTCGCGATAGAAGATTCCCAGATTAGTTTAGTGCTTACACTTTATTATTATTATTTTGGTTATTTAAAATTTAATGTTTCTTCTACTTAAGTGGTATTTCTTTTTCTGTTCAAATGTATCACAAATCCAGATTAATATTAAAATCTGAAATACATAAAGTCTTTATAGCACAGAGAGTGTCCAATCCTTATTCATCCTGCTATCTCAAAGGCATTTACTCACCAGGAATTTGTCAGTGATTTGTGCAGTGCTGTGAACCAAAGATTCTTCTGGACAAAGTGAAGGCAGCATCTTAGGAACCTGGAAGATGGCATCCAAAGTCACAAGTTAATAGGCAAAGATAATGTGTTCAATTACTTCTATATGATTGTAAAAAGGTAAAGGTTTCCACTAACGTTAAGTCCAGTCATGACCGACTCTGGGGGTTGGTGCTCATCTCCATTTCTAAGCCGAAGAGCCGGCGTTGTCTGTAGACACCTCCAAGGTCATGTGGCCAGCATGACTGCATGGAGCGACATTACTTTCCCGCCGGAGCGGTACCTATTGATCTACTCACATTTGCATGTTTTCGAACTGCTAGGTTGGAGCTGGAGCTAACAGTGGGCACTCATTCCGCTCCCAGGATTTGAACCTGGGACCTTTTGGTCCGCAAGTTCAGCAGCTCAGCGCTTTAACACACTGTGCCACCAGGGGCCCCTTCTATATGATTGTACCCATACTTAAATTACAAGAAATGTACAGATTATTATATCCAGGTGACTAAAAAGGATGTGCACAAAGATGAATTATAACAGGCAGTGATCAGACAGGTTCTGGAGATTATGAAAAACAGAAATGTATGAACCCTTTCATAGAGAATATGAATATAACTTTGACATGTTGCCAAGCAGCTAACAATTAGCAATATGCTTCAAGAAGAAAAATAAAATCCAATCTAAAAAGAATGCTTTCATTGGAACTCATGAACCTGGATTCAGACTTTAGTTTGGTGTCAAACCACATGCAACCCATGGGTCTGATGACTTTTTCTTGCCACTAAAAATAAGAACAACAAAAAACAACTGCAGATTTACATTAGCAGTAGCTTATGAGGTGAAAGGAAGGGGTTATTTCACTCTTTCCTCTCCTGCACTTTGTATTTGTTCTACTATAAATTTTCTTCCTTCTGGAAGAAACTTTAAACATTTTACGCAGCTTGAAGCATCATAACTTTTCTACTGTGCACTTGCATGGAAGAACTAAATAGGACATTGGAAGCAACTAATATCAATAATATTCTATGAGCAATTTCCACATGTTTCAAGTACAGAAGGTTCATTACTGTATTTGTTATTCTTGACATATTCTGAAAGACTGTTTTGTTGCTCCCACAGAGGCTATTCAAAGGCATAATGAATGACCAACAATCTGAAGAAACTTAGGTATATGTGTATCTCAACCAGGTCATACTCATGGTGCAAGCAGTTCAATTCTAAGTGCTTTAGAAAATGTACAATAGTACTGGGGAGATTTCTCTTGTATGATCATCAGTCTTGAATGCAATGTATTGAAAAATGGCTTCCAGATCTATTCAGAGCATAACCCTTGGTTAAATTATTTGAGCCTACTACAGCATGAATGATCAGAGAGAAATAGTTGCTACACAGAAAAAAAGGAGAGATGAAAGAGAGCAGGATTTTCAGTGAGTGCTAGGGTCAAGGGGAGGTTTAGCTTAGCTTTTAGGATTTTTTTCTTAAGAAACCTACTTCCTGTTCTCAGAGCTAGTCCCTCCTGCTGCCACCTGCCCACACAAAGGCAGTGGCAAACTTGAGAGGTCAGCTGAAACAAGTAAGACATTTCCTGGCTACAAGGTCTGGAAGGTAAAATGCTGCTCTGTTTCTGTTCCAAAAGCATTAACAGCTGTTTCACAAATTGCAAATGAAAAATGCATATTATGTTCATACAGCCACATTTGTGAAAGCATCTACTGTCATGGTGAAGCTATAGCCAATCATACAACTGACAGAACAGCTATTACAATCACTTCCCTATGTTCTGTAAATAAATTGTGGACACTTGCTGAAATACATAGACTTAGAAGAATAATGCTACAGACAGGGATTCTGCGTGATAAATGAATCCCCCACTTTGATTAGTTTTCCTTAGGATACAGTTATGTAATTCTGGGTCACAACCAACCAGAATGGATAAATGTGCCTACATGAGGGAGGGAGGGAGTATTTTTAGTGTAAGACCTTAAAAGAGCAAAAGAGATATGGAAGGAAAAGTACACAGTGATAAAAACACAATCAGTATTTTGTACCAGTACTGGAAGATGTGGAGGAAAAGACCCATATCAGACTGCTAAAATGTGCACTTCTTTTAAAGAAATTTTCACTGATTTTTCTTGTAGCATTTTACCTAGGCAGAAATGCATTACTAATGCTACCATCCTGGAAAGTTAATCATTCAAGAAAAATCATCTTGGACCACTGAGACTCTAGTGAAGATTATACATTCACGTCCCCCCCCCCTCACTTACCCTTCTTCAATTTTCCCTTATCCTTTCCCTCACTTCCTCTCACATACCCCTGTTTTTAAACCTGCACTGTATTTGCAAAATGTTAATAAAATTATTTTTTTTAAAAAGATTTATACATTCACTAGGATTACCACTGATCCCAAATGTTTCAACTACTTAAAACATGTTTAAAGAGGATACAGACAGAAACCCACATTGTTTTGGCATAGTTCAGTCTTAATTTTCTTGAACAGGCTCCTAAAGGTATAGACTTCCTTTCCGTTCAACTCAAATTCAGAACTATGTAATAACAGTACATCCTTTCTTTCACCTCTGCTGTAAATTAAGGTCTTTTGTCAACTACAAACAGGTCTTAACAGTTAGTCTCTCCTTTTGCATGGCAGAAAAACGTTCTGAACTATGCTTATCTCTATTTATATACAAACACAACATCCCTTAAGAGTGTCAGCAATCTCTAGTCATTCCCTTCCACTGTGTCATGTAGCCAAGATGGAGAACTTCCACCCCAAGCTCTTGCCAATGTACCTCTCAAAACAATCTTGTTAACTTACTATATTTATAAATAATATTGGCAATAATTCTGGGTCTAGAGGTTTTAGATTTCAGACAGATTGAATGATACCCGCAAGAGAAATATCAGTGCAATCCTTCCCACCTACCCAAAACCTGTCTGGAGAAGGAATAGACAGGAGTGGAGGTGTTTGAGTGATAGGGTTATAGTGCCCCACAGGCCTTGGTTCCATCAACAGAAAGCTCTTCTAGCTTAGATTTATAATTCACAAAGTTCCTATTGCTATAAACCTCAAACTATGAGGGCTTTTGCCTCTTCCCACGATGCTTCATCAACTATACCAATATGGTAGCAGTTCAGGTATTTTCAGTCTCAGTGGGAAGGAACATTTCTATACATTTTTAAAGACTGTGCTAAACGAACATACAGAAATTCCTGTTCTATGCTGAATGCTATTTTGTTATTTCATATACCTGTCTGTTAGCTTCAACATATAGCCCAAGTGTGTTTACTCGATAGCACAACCCATCATCATTCATAATGTGAACATAGCAACGAACTTTCCCGGTGTGGAATGCCTCATCCATGTCTCCTCTCCGATTGTTCCAGCAGGTTTTGTCTGAACCCAATTCAAACAAGCTATCATCCTTCAAGAAGCTGTAAATGTCTGCAAAATACAGGCAGACACAAAAATGAGATTAGAGAGAACATCACATCATACCTTTCTACACTGCTGTTTTCAGAATGCTTTCTTGGAGAAAAGATATGCAGTCGGCCCTCCACATTTGCAAATCTGACTTTTGTAGATTTGATTATTCAGAGATTTGATGAAAATGTTCACTCTAAACATCTGTAGGTAATCCAATGTGATTCTGTGGTCAATTTCTGCAAGAAGCTGACCTTGCAGGCCCCCTGAAGAACTTAGATATTTCTAGAAAGGTATTCTTTCGGATTTAAAAAAAGCAATCTTTTAAAATTCACAGCTTTTCACTATGCCCACAACTGCATCGAATATGGAGGGTTGACTAGCATATTTCTATTGTATGAAAAAGATTAGGTCGCAAAGTATAGGGATAAATAGGAGGGAGGCTAATGTTCATCTCTTTGTCACTTCTCAGAGGAACAAAGGGCACTGAATACTTCCTCCCTCATGGGTAAACATCAAGGCAAGCACAACACAGCTTGACTTAATTCACTGGCTGGGGGGAGTTTACCCCCTCCCAAATACCAGAAAATGGTCTGATCTAATTGAAACTTCCCCTGGAACTATAGAAGCAAGAAGGACACTAATTTTCTCACATACCAAAGGAACAGAAATCAATGAGAATGTGCTTTCCCCATGCTTTTGAGTAAGAATACCATAGGTCTACTCAGTTGTAAGACGATAACATGCTTTCCTAGTACATGAACAAGCTTATACAAGCTTCAGCCTCTTGTGCAGCTGCAAGAAGATGGGAAGTTTCTGCTTTCACACAAACCACAATTACGAGGGAAATCTGAACTTGGAGAATGACTAAGCTGATTGTTTTGAATGAGCCTGGATTTGGAAGAACATTTTGATCTTGGTTTACTGTAACAAACCATAGTTTTCTAAATATGAACATAATAGCAACTTGTGGTTTGGGTTTTGGCATTCTGATGCTCCTTCTCTACTTTTCCAGTCACTCTTGTGTGCCTTTTGTTTATAGGCTGTAAGCCTGAGAGCAAAGCCTGTGTTCTTCTTCCATTTATATGTAGTGTCTATCACAAGGAATAAATGGATTTTTAGAAAACTGTTGCAGAATGGTTTGAAAAAAATTTGTCTGACAAACAGAATAAAACTACTGGATTTGATATTTATTATATCAAGCAATTACTACACTACATAGTCTCAAAATGACATTCAGTCTCTTCCCCGGTGTTGAAGCAAACCTGTGAGCCACTGTTTTGCACTAACCTAATGATTTCTGGTCCTTTTTCTTTTGTTCGTGGTCATTCATGTTTTGCCAATCTAGTAATGGTGTAGGAGAGGAAAACTGCTTTCTAACCAAATATGGAATCAGCTCACTTCTGATTGAGGTAAATGATCTATGGAAATAAAAACAAAATATACAAATGTCAAATCTGGGGACCTGAGAAAACTGAGAAAGGAAAGCTGTGTTAATGATTTATGAATTCACACAATGATTATTCTGCAACTGAGGAGAACATTTCCAGAAATGGCTGAAGCTTCAGATTGTGAAAGCTCATACAAAAGTGGTTGTTTTTTAAATCCATCACTCACCACAAAGGATGCGCTTAAAAATACTGTAATAAATAAATACTATATGGTTCTCAGCATTTAATAAATAAATAGCTTTTTAGGATACATTTTTATGAAGAAATCTACTTCCTGTTTTCAGAGCTACTCCCTCTCCTACTGCCATCTGATCATGAGAACAGCAGATTTGAAAGGGCAGCTGAAACAAGTCATTTTAGTAATGGTGTAACTCACCTTGAGCCATAAGGAGAGGCAGGTAGTAAATACAATTACTATTTTTATTATCTTGGAATAAAGGTCTGACAAAATGACTTTAACCTCTCAGGTTTATCCAAAAGGAAAGACACAGTGGTAGTCACAAAGTGGTATGCAACATTAGATGAACTATCATCAAGTTCAGGGCACAAATGTTTTCCTAGCTAGGAATAGTCTGAAAATATAGTATGAAGAAAGGAATTAAGGTTTGGCAAGATTTGGATCTAGATATGATTTTAGATTTGGATCTAAGAACGGACTTATGGCTGTTCTATGATAGCATTCACTGTAATCTATATATATATAAAAGGGTAATGGAATCACGGCACCGGACAAAACAACTAAACTAAATGCCCCACAACCTTGAAAATTGACAGCACAACCTCTCATCCATGCCTCTACGTTCATACAACAAAAAGAAAAGAAAAATAAAGTCCTAGCCACAGCAAAGCGTGGCTGGGCACAGCTAGTCTTACTATAAAGAGAAAACCCAACATTTTCTTGCCACTGGTATAAATAACATGGCATTTTAATTCAAGTTTCATAACTGTCCCAAATAAATTTTAGGAACTATATGGGAAGCAATCTGAAATATTCCAAATATGTCATCATAATCTGTCATCATTTTGCCTGCTTTTGTGCATTATATTTTGAACTCTGTCCTAAATGCCTGCAATAATTTCAGAACTGATGTTAACTATAATCAAAACCTAATGAATCATTCTCCATTCCTGAATGAGAAAATCTCTCCCTGCTGTTCACAGTCTGAGTGCACCATGGTTCCTCCCCCACAATCTTGCCTTCTGCCATGCATGTGGGTGTGCAGATGGGCAGTTTACGAGTTTAAAATGTTGCATGCAGCTGTGCCATTCAAAATGATTTCCTGCTTTGGTTTTATGCTTCATCCAAAACTGACAGTTCGGTGTTTTCCTCAGAAGCTAGCCATGGCATTTATGGGGTTCAATCCATATAAAGTCACAGTATTTGGCAGATCCTAGGATCTTCTGATGCAATCCACACAACACTATGCAGCAATGGAAGGAATGGAAATAAGAAGATGGCAAATTTGTTCTTGGTTGTGATAGCTGCACTTATGTCTTGCAAATGACTATACCTCAGCATTTTTTGTGAAATGGCACTGTCCAAATAATTCCTAATTGTCACACAACTTTTAAGGGGGAAAAAAACAACATAATCACATGTGAATGCTAACCATTCATATATATGCTGGCCTACAGGGATGATCTGGGACAGTTCCAAGAACGACTGTATATACTCATATATAAGTTGACCTCACGTATACGTTGAGCATAGGTTTTGGTGCCAATATTATGGATTTTCATATGACTTGTACATAAGTCAAGGTATACTGTAGAGAAAGGAAATCACCTTTCTTTGGGAACTGGCCACCCCTAGCCACTGGAGTTGCTGTTTTCCTGCCCAGGCATTCAAAAAGGCCAGAAGCGATGTTGTAGTTGAGAGAATAAAGGGGGCAGTTCTTCTTTTATGTTCTTCAAAAAGAAACTAAGCTCTCACTTTTCACCATTCTACTCTGAGAAATAGGTAGTTCCTTCTTTGTTAAGAGTTAAGGTTCAAAACTTACACTGACCCATTGATAAGTCGACCCAGGTTTTTGGAGTTGATTTTTTGACTAAAATTTCTAGAGCTGTACATGAGTTTATACAGTACATCATCAACACCACTATGAACTTTCTCCATGTCCCACCCTTACCTCAATTCTGTGGTTTAGGTGGCTACATTTAGAAGATTGTATGTTATTAGTAGAAAGGTGCCTTCTGAATGTAGTTTTCTTTATGGCTTTTATCAACATTGACAATGGTATGAGAAAGGAATATGGAAACGTTCTCATTCATTTGGCCAAAATAGCAATGTAGCAAGAAGGAAATGAAAGACAGAAGAATTAACAAATGATAGAGGTTAATCAGAAGGAAAATGTAGCCCTCCAAGCAGCTGAATATTTAACATTTTGTATACATGAATAGAAAAATTAGCCACATGAAAAACAACATAAAAGCAATACAGATAGGTAACAAACACCCTGGTTTGGTTCCAGGGCTCCTGTGGATAATAAAATACATAGATTTAGCAAAATTTAGTAAGAATTTAGAAACGTCTCAAGATTTGAGAGATTGGACCAGGAATGTGTCATGGGTAGAGAATAACATTTTAAAGGCTTTAACTTTAACTTTAGGGCTTGTTTCAAGAATAAATCTGAAGATAAAAGAAGGAAGTTGTGCTGGCTGCCTCTATGGAATTTCCTAACTTTGACCACCCCTTTTCCTTCTTGACCTCCACATCAAACAAAAGCAGCTATGGGGTTTTTTTTTAGCTTTCCAGAGCCAGGTTTGGGGACAAAAAGAAAGCTGTAGCATGAGGGACAATCATCTCAATTCAAATGGATGGGATGGTCCAGCCACCAGAGGTCCATTATGGGATCATGTCCTTATCATTGTTAAATTGGAAGTTATAGGAGAAAATGCAATTTAAATGAACAATTATTTTCTTTGGAAGGGAGGAATGGGAAGTGCAACCTATTGCTTTCCATTGATCTCTTCAATATGAGTTGATCTTCGAATCTTCCTAGAATGGCTGAGTGGAATGGGTATTGGAGGCAATTTTTCTAGGGAAGAGTGTTTCATGTTGATACCTGTTCAAATCAGCATTTTGATTTATTAGGTGTCCAAGAACATCACGAACCCTTTTTATGACTCAGACAAAACTGAAGAGACAGAATAATATCCTAAAACAGTGCTATTGTTATTGCTAGATGCAATAGATGTACATAAATCGACATGAATATCAGAAGGTAGCTTTGGGAAAGTTTTGCTTAGCTCAGTGGCAAATATGCTATGGGGCTCCATAATATTCCATCTTGATTCCTAGGACAGGAGAGTGTCCTAGGAATCAAGAGGCTGAGAGAGTGTGAGCTTCCCTTTTTCACTCAATGGTTTTCCAAGGTCAATGAGGGATTTGAATGTTTCCCAATGTTCTAGTCCAGGGGTCCCCAAAATAAGGCCCGGGGGCCGGATGCAGCCCTTCAAGGTCATTTACCTGGCCCCTGCCCTCAGTTTTAGACTTAGGCTCACCCAAAGTCTGAAATGACTTGAAGGCACACAACAACAACAATCCTAATTAACTTGACTATCTCATTGGCCAGAAGCAGGCCAACACTTCCCATTGAAATCCTGATAGGTTTATGTTGGTTAATTTTTAAAAAAAATGTATTGTTCTTTTGTTGTTGTTGTTGTTTTTGCACTACAAATATGACACGTGCTGTGTTCATAGGAATTTGTTCATCTCCCCCCCCCCCCCCAAAATGATAATTTGGACCCTCAATAGTCTGAGGACCATGAACCGGCCCTCCACTTAAAAAGTTTGAGGACCCCTGTTCTAATCCAACACTCAAACCACTACAACATGCTGGCTCTCAATAATGTTTTGCTATCATTAATTATATCTTGTTAAATAACCTTGTAGTGAGGATGCTGATACCTTTGAATTTTACACAATAATAGTATAATATAATTGTAATTTATGCAAATATATTTCAGCATCTGTATTATGGAAGGAGATCTCATTTTAAAAGACTAAGAACAATTATGTTCAAAAGCCTAATCAAATAAAACAATATACTTCAAATAGTACGATTTCTAATCAAAATGTAAAATTATTCTAGTGGAGCTGACTATACTGACTTTTAAAATTCTACGACAAGAGTAATGTACACTTACCCACTCACTTCATCATAGCTGAAGCTTCATTAATGTTTTCATGAAAAGGATGAAATGCCCACTCTCCAAATAAAATACGTAATGTTAGCTTTATGCCTGTAGCTTAGAGTATATTTGCAGAACACGATGGCCACGTCAGAAGAAGAGGTTCCCAAGAAATGAAATGTATCAAATATATCCTCAGCTTTTCAAAATGAAGACACAGATCCAGGAAATCTAGTACTCTGTCACTACAAAAATGGCCTGTTAACTAGCTATTCCAAAATCGCACATCACAATAATCACTCTTGGATGGTCTGCTTTGCCTCCAGCCCTCAAAATGTATTAAGGGAGGTGACAGTATGTAGCTCTTTGGCCTGACCCCCAGCAGGAATGGATGCAGCAGCTGCTTATACTTCCCTGCACTGTTTCTTGCTTGCCTGGGATGTTTTTACTGCAAATGTCAATCCCATTTGACTGGCTGTCACTCATCTTTATTTTCTGTGTTTAAAGTTAAACACCAGAAAACCGTATTAATGAGTATTAGCATTTTAATAGCTCTCCCTTTTTACTGATCTGTGATGAAGCGCAAAATCTTCTATTGTTGCCAGCCCCCACCTGTGAAATCTGTGGTCCTTTCTTAAGAGCTAGTTACAGGGCAAGAGAGTCAATCGCCTAATTAGCAGCAACCCTGACACTCATTTCCTCAGGTGTTAGTTATGGAGCAGAAGAATGGAGCAGAATCTTTCCCAAAACTCAAATGGCTTTATTTGAAGACTCATGAGACTGAAGGTAGAGGGTTTTTTTTAGCATCGTAGGGGTTAAGTCCTGAACAATGATATTACTCTGCTGGGCGTTTGAAAAGGGATCTCTGTCTCTGTCTAGACCAGCGGTTCACAAACTGATCCGTGGAACCGCAGAGTTCCGCAAAAGAATTGTAGGGGTTCCACAAAAAATCTTTAAAATCTTTTTAAAAAATCTTTATTATTATTATTATTATTATTATTATTATTATTATTATTATTAGTGACATTTATATCCCGCCCTTCTCACCCCGAAGGGGACTCAGGGCGGTTTACATTATATTATATTATACAACTATATTGCCATATTATTAGTAATATTGCATGTAATATAAATATACAATTATAATAGTGACTTGTAATTATTATTACATTGTATTGCATCATAATATTATCAATATTTATTATTATTAGTGACATTTATATCCCGCCCTTCTCACTCTGAAGGGGACTTAGGGTGGTTTACAAATATTTATACATACATTATATTATATTTATATTGCAATATTATTAGTAATACTGCATGTAAGCCCTACTTATAACAAGTCCATGAACTTCTTATTGAAATTCAATGTGCCTTTGCTTTGAAAACAAAATTTGAATCTTTGTTGCTGGGCTATTGGGTAGGTCTGATAGACATATAGCTTCAGTAGCTGGAAAGCCTATCTAAGCAATGCTCCCATTTGTGTCCACATATCCATTCAAATCAGGCTTTTCAGTTTATATTATACCGCCCGCCCCCCTCCAAAAGGGGGATGATTCTGGGTTAGCATTTTATTTCTCAGTATCTTTAGAACAATATTTATTTATTTGATTTCAATACTATTTTCTCTTAGTATGGGATCCAAAGTCGTCAAGCCTGATAATTATGGTACCTTTCATACATTTTTTTAAAATTGTACTTTAAATGTATGGTTCAGAATTGTTGCTGCAGATCCAGTAGTCCTCCCTCCATTTAAGATATTTATTGTGAGGGAACAATCTCCCTCAGGACTCCAGCAACAAGGTGTTATCATTAGGGAAAATACCCAGTGATTTTCCTTATCTAGCATTCTCCCCCCCCCCCCCCACACACACACAGAAAAAGGGTATATCTTCTTATATACACTTAACTTATGCAAAATATAGTCTGAGTGATCCAGAGTATTATTACTATGTTTACACCAAGTTGCTCTGCTAAAAAACATAATGATTGAAAATTATTTTGCCTTGGAAATAGGAAGGGTTTAATAACTGCCTTGGTGACAAAAGTCACCACAGATCGCAAAGGCCAACCAGTGAGTATGGCAGACCTTGTTGAAATTTCAAGAATTAATCTTGTTCCTTTCCATACAGAAGCCTACATTCCCATAAGGCAACTCCCCTTCCCCTGTCCCCATTTCAACCTAATAGATCTTGAGAGATAGCCTGGAGCCCCAGGTCTCGGTGGTGGCCAGGGGAGCATTTGCACAACTCAGACTTATGCACCAGCTGCGCCTGTACCTTGGAAATTCTGACTTGGCCACGGTGGTCCATGCTCTGGTTACATCCCGTTTGGATCACTACAATGCGCTCTACATGGGGCTGCTTTTTAAGACAGCCCAGAAGCTCCAACTAGTACAACGGGCGGCAGCCAGATTAATAACTGGAGTGGCATGCAGGGAGAGCACTACTGCCTTGTTAAGCCAGCTCCACTGGCTGCCGATATGCTATCGAGCCCAATTCAAAGTGCTAGTCCTGACCTACAAAGCCCTAAACGGTTCTGGCCCATCTTACCTGTCCGAACGTATCTCCTCCTATGAGCCTTCTAGAACCCTTAGATCATCTGGGGAGGCCCTGCTCTCGGTCCCACCAGCCTCACAGGCATGGTTAGTGGGAACGAGGGACAGTGCCTTCTCGGTGGTGGCTCCTCGGCTGTGGAATGCCCTCCCCAGCAATATTTGGCAGATTCCAACTCTTCTGGGCTTCAGAAAAGCCTTAAAGACATGGTTGTGCATGCAAGCATTTAATGAATGAGAACATTGATTTCACATGGTCTGGACTAAGATTTATGTATGAGGATTTTGGACGAATGGATTTTAACTCGGATATGTTTTAAATTTTGTATAATGTGTTTTTATTCTGTAATGTTACATTGTTTTTATATGAACTGTTGTTTAGTGTATTGTTTGCAGGCATTGCATTTTTGCCTATTTATTGTAAGCCGCCTTGAGTCCCCTCGGTGAGAAAGGCGGGGTAAAAGTGCTGTAAATAAATAAATAAATAGATTTTGTACTTTCAAGCCGATCCTACCTACACCAAACAAGGTTCTCTGCAAAACCTCTTTCTATCTGCCTGAATTCATATTTGAGCCACAAGCATTTTGTAAAGTACCTGTGGGGGCATAATTTCTTTTGCAAATTATATGCAAGCATTTTAGCAGTCTTGTCTAATGTATGTCATATGTTCTTGTTAAAAGCTAGTCTATATATATATATAAAAGGATAATGGAATCACGGCACCGGACAAAACAACTAAACTAAACGCCCCACAACCTTGAAAATTGACAACACAACCTCTCATCCATGCCTCTACATTCATACAACAAAAAGAAAAGAAAAATTAAATCCTAGCCACAACAATGCGTGGCCGGGCACAGCTAGTGTGTTATACAGAAATGTAAATACTCATATTCAACTATGTCAAGAAAATAAATACAGTAGCACAAATTCAAAATACTGTCAGATCCTTAACATTACTGACAATTACCAGAAAGGCTAAAATCTGGGGGAGGGGGAGTCATCTGTGAGCGTCAGGAGTGCATTCAATAAAGGCACTGGAATAGCTACCTGGATAACTGACCAATTTCAAAAGATCGGGAATTCTATAATAATTCCCAGGTGGGTTCTTTATGAATCATTGAAGACAAGAACTTCATCATTTGTTACAGCTAGTTACTACAGTTCTTCAAACCCAGTTCTTCCTAATCCAAAATAGAAAGTGTCATTGCTCAAGAACAATAAAATATACAGCATCCAATTCCTAAGTTAACTGATAATGCATTTATCTATTACCTGAAATAGTAAATGACAAGATAATTGAATTGCCCAGTAAGTTTACTTCCTTACGGAAGTATTCTGTAAGAAAATCCTGTTATGAATGATGACATCTTAACTATGAGAGCATTGATTGACCTAAGAATTGCAAAAATGCTAATCAGCCTAAACCTCTCCTTTTAATAGTTATTGAGGCAAAACAAATTCTACTGTTTTAGTTGTAATCTATTTATAAGAAACTAGCTGTGCCTGGCCACACGTTGCTGTGGGTTGTTTTAGTGGTGTTGGTTAATGTAGATTAGGTTTTATTTTTGCTGTGATTGTGTCCCTGTTTTATATTTATAACTAGTAGTAGTTGTTGAAGTGTGTTACGTTGTTTATTTTTTATGTTGATTAATGTCAGGGGAAAGCTTTATCCTTTTACTTTATAGTTGTAGTATATTGTTTCCTGATTAGTTGTTTTGTGTGTTGGTGGTAAGCGCGATGCGTTAATGTGTTGTGAGGTTTAAAGGGGTGGGTGTTTATTGTTGTTATTATTATTGTTATTATTGTTATTATTATAGTAGAGTCTCACTTATCCAACATAAACGGGGCGGCAGAACGTTGGATAAGCGAATATGTTGGATAATAAGGAGGGATCAAGGAAAAATCTATTAAACATCAAATTGGGTTATGATTTTACAAATTAAGCACCAAAACATCATGATATACAACAAATTTGACAGAAAAAGTAGTTCAATACGCAGTAATGCTATGTAGTAATTACTGTATTTATGAATTTAGCACCAATATATCACGATGTATTGAAAACATTGACTACAAAAATGCGTTGGATAATCCAGAACATTGGATAAGCGAATGTTGGATAAGTGAGACTCTACTGTATTATTATTATTATTATTATTATTATTATTATTATTATTATTATTATTGGGAAGGGGGGTGGAGTGGATGGGTTGTGGGGTTCCTTGTTGTTGTTGTTGTTGTTGTTGTTATTCAAGAGTGGGAAGTGATTGTAAGGGAGGAAAGTACGATGCGATTTGTAGTGGGAGATAGGCATAAAAGAGATAGTATAGAGTGAGAAGGGAACTCCAAAGTGATGAGTTTGTTTCCGGAAGATGGCCATGTAACCAATAGATAGTATAGAGTGGGAAGGGAACGCTAAAGGCCATGCAGTTGGGTATAACCGACGGAATGAAAGCCGTCCCGAGAAAGGTTCGTCCGGGTTGCGGTTTGTAGAGGGCGAGAGGTCGCATTTACCGGTAGGGCCATCTTTGACGGGGGTAGCGAGGGCCGTGCTCCTTCTTGTCCTTCCGAGGGCGGTTGAGGTGGCGGAGGCTTCGGCCCTTCCTGGTTGTTCTCGTCCTTCCCTCCTTCCTCCTTTTGGGTTTGTTTGGGTGGCGGCGCTGGGAGGAGGAGGTTGCCCTCGTGTACCTTCATGGGTCCTGCAGGGAGGAGGTCGTGAGGGAGGCCTTGAGGGAGACGCAGAGGCTGCGCACCGCTGGCATTGCCGCTTCAGGAGGGAGAGGCGGAAGCCAGGCGGCGGAAGTCCCGCTCTGCCGCCTCCACAGGACTCACGGTTCGCAGTGTCCTGTCGGGGAAAGGCGGGGTGTAGAAGGGGTGGGGTTTCCCGTAAAGTGGTTTGGAGGATGTAAAACAGAGGCAAGGGAGGAAGGAGGCTGCAGGGAAGGGTAAGGGGAGCATGGGTAGTTTAGCCTCGTGAGACGGAGGTGTGCTTTCTTCTGCCGGGTTTTTGCCTGTTGCATTCACGGGAGTCCCTGGCTTTGGCGGTGGAGGGTGGGAGACAGGGTGAGCGAGGGGTTGACGGTTGTGTGAGCGCGTGGGCAAGGGTTAGAGGATTGTGTTTGTGCGCATGCGTACATCTCCTGATGCGGTTTTTGGCCTTTTGTTGTTGTTGTGATTGTGTTTTTTGTGTAATTCTGATGTATCTTACTTGACACGGGGATGATGGATTGTGTTGTAAATTTTCTAGTTTGGGGGTTTGGGGTTTTGATGTTTTGTGCGTCGCCGCGATGCAAAAAGCCTTTTATATATATATATAGATAGATAGATAGATAGATAGATAGATAGATAGGAATGGGAAAATAATCCATCCATAGCTGCAGATATTTCAAAAAATTTCATTTAATATATTTGGTCACATATTCTGCTTACTTTTTGAGTGCTTGAAATATTGCAGTTTGCTTAGTTTCTCCTGAACCAATTTGTTTCTCTATGCATTTCAATCACAAGGAAAGTATTCATTATACAACCTGATCTTTACAGGGCAGAAAAATACATTCCAGCCATACAGCTGACGTGTTCTCTCTTAGGTGTCCACAGAGCAAGCTCTGTTTTGCAGCCATCTTTTCGGCAGGCGAGAAAAGAGAGAAAAAGCATGCACTAAGCCAGAAGTTTGGCTCTGCCAGACCTCCCTCACAGTCTGCAGGCTTTGCCAGGAAACACAGGTGACACTGTGAATGATAAAAAGGCATTGAGAGAGAGAAAGCGAAACGATGGACTGGTTTAGTCTGGGCTGCATCGTAATGTAAACCTGCAGGGGCCTGTGTGTACAACATACCACAAAGCAAATCAAGCAGAAGCCTGAGGACAAAATACACCCCCATCGACTGAAGCAGAGCTTCTCACCGTACCCCCCCCCCCCCCCCGGTAATCTTAGTAGTCTTCATAGGATGTAACTTTTTTTTTCTTCATCAGCTTTTTCTTTATGGGAAGAATTTTAGACTGTGGCTCAGGTGGGAGAAATCACCTTTTTTGGAACAGTTTTCCAGAAAAGGTCAAACTTGGAAACCTTCGAAAGACGGTTGATGGAAGGGGAAAGGCAAAGGAAATGCTTTATCAAAAAGCGAAGTTTTTCAACCACCCACACAGATTTTTATTCTTGTATTTTCAGCAACACTAAAAGTGACACTTAGCTGTTCTCAATACAAGTGAGCCAAGATTTCAGCTTAAGTGTTACAAACTTTTCTGCAAAGTAGATTAACTTCTTTGCTCAGGGAATGCTCCATACATAGCTGTAGAATCTGGCTGCTAAGGGCCAAAAAAGACAAAACTAACTCATCCATTTCAATTCTAATTCTGTTAACTTCAGCAAAACATTACTTTTGTACTGCTTATTTTCATCTCCCTTCTTGCTTAGTTAAGCCTAGAATTTTTCCACAATGAAGTCCCATGGTCATATTATTGAAGCTGCCTCAGTTGTAAAGTAGATAAAAGCCAATGTGATTTAATGGTCACAAATGTTCTCCTAGGATTGGAGAATGCCAATCTAAGATCTCCCCATAGCCATGAGATCATAGGTCACATAGTTCATGCTGTGACCTTGTACCCATCACTATCCCTTGGCCTAGTTTATTTGAAAGGGTTGTTAGGAGGATAAAACTGGGAGGCAAGAAACTATGTGCCTCAGCCCACACTCCTGGAAGGAAGGACAGGATATAAATTAAATAATCCAACACATAAAAACTATTCAAAGACAGTTGGATTCAGATATATGGAAGTGAGCTAGTCTGGAGCATAAGAAGAAACAGGTAAGAGCCACAAAGGTCAAAACTAGAAACACCACCTACGTGAATTGTTCTGTAGTTTTCATTTAGTTCAAAACAGTATACCTAACTGACAACAGGACAAAGAACATATGACACTAATACTCCAAATAACTGTTAGCTATTTACACAAAGCACATGCCTCTTCTTACAGGAAGTCATGTGCTTTTCTGTTTGTGTGTTAATAAGCAGAGAAATTCCAACAAGAATTGACACACAGTGAAAATAAAATGTATTTTGGGATGCATCCACACTATGCAATTATAGCAGTTTCATAGCATGTTATCAATCATGGCTGGAAGCTAGGCATCTTCAAAATTCTCTGCTATGTAAAAAAAAGGTAAAGGTTTCCCCTGACGTTAAGTCCAGTCATGTCTGACTCTGGGGGTTGGTGCTCATCTCCATTTCTAAGCCAAAGAGCCAGTATTGTCCGTAGACACCTCCAAGGTCATGTGGTCGGCATGACTGCAAGGAGTGCCATTACCTTCCCGCCAGAGCGGTACCTATTGATCTACTCACATTGGCATGTTTTCAAACTGCTAGGTTGGCAGAAGCTGGAGCTAACAGCGGGCGCTCACTACGCTCCCGGGATTTGGACCTGGGACCTTTCGGTCTGCAAGTTCAGCAGCTCAGTGCTTTGCCATCAGAGCTCCCTGAGCATAATATTATTATTACTATTATTATTATGCTCCCTGAGAATAATAATAGGCATGCCTAATTTCAAGTTGAGTATGTGTGGTGGGAGTCCGGGCAAATCTAGAGAATTCAGGAATTCTGTTGGGTAATGAATTGCCTCACTGGGTTCTACAACTGTGTCAATGGATTTGTATGTTACATGTTCTTCTGGTATGTTTGCCAGAATGGTCTGATTTATGGCGTAGACATCTATGTTTTTTGATGCCAAAATAGCCCATTCACTGAGCCAGTTTTGGTCTTTGTAATTATTTTCGATGTGTGGAAATACCTTTTGTAGGAGTTCTTCTTTAGATGTTGTAATGGTGCAGAAGTTTAGAAGGGATAGCTGTAGGTCTATACACAGTATTGTTATGTAGTAATTACTGTATTTACAAATGTAGGCCCCAAAAATTGTAAACTTAGTACAAAAGCATTGACTACTAAAAGGTAGACTGCCTTGGAGAATACTGAACATTGGGTAAGTGAAGCTTGGATAAGTTAGATTCTACTGTATTGTTTTTTTGTTGTTTTTTTTTTTGGAGGCCCAGTGTAGCACTGAATGGCCTCTCAGCCTCAGTGCCTGGCTGCTTCTTGCCTATGATGGTGTTGATTCTTATCGTTGTTGTTGTTGTCATTGTTATTATAATTATTTTTTGGAGGCCAAGTGTGAATGTAGGCATTGGCAAGCTGGATGAGCACTTAATGGCCTTGCAGTCTCAGTGCCTGGCTGCTTCTTGCCTATGTAGGTGTTTATTATTGTTGTTTTAGTGGTCATGAAGCTTGGATAAGTTAGATTCTACTGTATTGTTTTTTTTGGAGGCCTAGTGTAGCACTGACTGGCCTCTCAGCCTCAGTGCCTGGCTGCTTCCTGCCTGTGATGGTGTTGATTCTTATTGTTGTTGTAGTCATTGTTATTATTGTAATTGGGTTTTTTTGGAGGCCAAGTGTGAATGTAGGCACTGGCGAGCTGGATGAGCACTGAATGGCCTTGCAGCCTCAGTGCCTGGCTGATTCTTGCCTATGTAGGTGTGTATTATTAGTGGATGAGTTGATGAATAGATGAGTGGATGGATAGATAGAGTGGCTGCATAGATAGAGTGGCTGCTCTCCTTGTTTCCTTTATTCCTATGTCGTTCCCTTTCTCTGCTCCGATCCTGGGCTCGCTGAGAAGAACACACTGGTCAGAAAGGAGACTAAATATAACCGGATCGATGGTCTTTCTCTCCCTTTTGCTCTTGGCCTTCTGTGATGTCTCATGGGCCATGTAGTCCCCTTCCTAGTACTATTGTGGCAGACGAAGAGGAAAACTTTGGTTTCCCACCGTTTCAGCCAGAATTGGAGCCCTTGCACCTGCAGGATGTTTGCCCTCCAGAAGTCAGCCAAACAAGCCTTGGGCAGAATTCTCCCCCGTTCTCTCATAAGGATAATTATAATCGAGATAGAGGCGCTAGGGAGGCGAATCGCCGAAGCGCCAGAATCGCTGCCAGACAATTAGCTGATTAAGCCTGTTTCCCTTGGGAAATCTTAAGGAGTCATGCATCTGGACACAGTATGGGTTTCACTTCTTGTTCCCCAGGGAAAGTGTTCCTTGGCGGGAAAACAAGATCCTATATAGGTGTTTACCCGCAAGGAGATCCTTGCGGAGTCAATTCGTCAGCTTCGGGAGTGAGATCGTGTGTGGACTACGCTACTCCTGTTCCTTGTTTCCAGGACCTTGTTCTTGTTCCAACCCTGCCTTGTTCCCCGGACCTCGCCACGGACCTCGCCACGGACCCTGTTCTTGTTTCTTGCTTCTTGTTGCCTCGAATCAAGCCTTGTTTGCCAAGAATCTAGTTTGCTCTCCAGCCTTGTTGTCAAGCTCCATTGGACTAAAGGACCCTGTCATTTCCCCACACTTTGCTCGGCAAAGTGTGTGTTTCGGTTATTGGATTATAACTTTGGACTCTAATATCTCATATTGGACATTGATTTCCTGGACTATATTTGACCTTTCCTGAAGGTCTACTTCTGAACTATATTCTTCACTTGTTTTTATTGACTTTATATATTCCTTTAATAAAGATATTAGGTAGATTCTGGTCTCTGTGCATGGTTATTGGTGCTCTGCAGCCTGGGTCCTGACAGTTTGACTCCGCCACCCTAAGCACCAATTAACCTAGACCAGAATGTCTACAGGAACCGGGGCGGAAGCCCAACCACTCAGCTACACCATTTCCAAGGATGAATTAGACAGAATCCGTGATACACTCCATACGCAGGAGGGAGAAATACGGGGCTTGAAGGAACGAGGTATCCGGCTCCCTGGCCTGGCGCTTCCAACCAAGTTTTCTGGAGAAGCCTCCAAGGTTCATGTTTTCCGTCGCCAATGCCAGGCATACATAGAAGCCCGTCAAGCCGAGTTTCCCCAAGAAGATGTCAAGGTGGCGTGGATTTACAGTCTCCTAGAAGGGCCAGCGGCCAATTGGGCGACGGCGCTATTTGATGCGGGCTCCATGCACCTAAGTTCCACGCAAAACTTCCTGAATCACCTTAAGGCGACATGGGGGATTGAGGACAATGTGGAGGCGGCCGGCCATAAACTCCGGCGCCTTTCCCAAGGGGACAGGCCGTTGTCCCAGTACATAGCCGAGTTCCGAGTGCTGCCCCAAAACACCGGTTGGAATGATATAGCCCTCAGAGGACAGTTTCGTGAGGGTCTCAACTTCGAGATGCAGGAAGAAATCTCCAAGGTGGATCCCCCAAACTCTCTTGAAAGACTTATCGATCAATGTTTACGAGCCGAAGTCCTGCTTGCCAACAAAAAACAGTGGCTCCGAGGCCAGAGTGGAAGAGCAGGAGTGAAACCTCCCGCTTCCGCCAGTATTCAGCCACGTCCAGTATGGAGACCCCCACCACCAGCCCCATACCCCAGAGGAAGCGAAGAGGAGCCGATGCAGTTGGGCAATGTGCGTCCCAGATTAGATGTTGCCGAGAAGGCCCGCCGCCAACGTTTAAACCTCTGTTGGTACTGCGGAAACGGGGGCCACTTCGCCAGAGAATGTCCAGCCAAGAGAAAGCCCGCCGCTCGCTTGGCGGCGTCCTCCTCCGCGGAGACGGAGACGGCCGAGGTGACTGGCGCAAAGCCGGCGGGGGAAGCCAGCGACCGGGCATAGAGAGGCTCGCCAACCCGGTCAAAAACCCCACTCAAGAGCCGCAAACCGGGGTCCTATTTCTCTTAGTGGTCACGTTGTGGTCAGCGAAAAAAGGACCCGTCATGATCCATGCCATGATAGACTCAGGAGCAACAAACAATTTCATCGATAGAGAGTATGCCGACTCTCTGGGATTACAATATCACGACTTCAAGAACGCCCGGGTGGTGCAGGCTATCGATGGCCGTCCCCTAAAGACGGGTCCAGTAAGTCAATGGACTGAACCCACCAGAATGTGGATAAGGGAACACCTGGAAGAGATCTCCTTCTTTGTTACCGAGGTCCCCCACTTCCCTGTGATTTTGGGAATTCCATGGCTGACGCTTCACGACCCAAACATCTCCTGGACCAACAGAGAACTACAGTTTGCTTCAAAATATTGCCAAAACCATTGTCTAGTAGCCAAGGTCTGCCATACCACAGACGCTGAGCCCATCATCACCTTACCCAAGAAATATTCAGACTTTTGGGATGTTTTCAATGAAAAGGAAGCCGAGAAACTACCCCCACATAGACCATATGACTGTGCCATTGACTTGGTGGAGGGGGCCCCGATCCCGCGAGGACACCTCTACTCCCTGACGGAACCAGAGCAAGAAGCTCTCAGGGAGTTCATAGAGTCAAATCTTCACAAGGGATTCATCAGACCCTCTCAATCCCCAGCTGCCTCCCCAGTGATGTTTGTGAAAAAGAAGTCAGGGGACCTACGCTTGGTTGTGAACTATAGAGCATTGAACAATATCACGAAGCGGAACCGCTACCCCCTGCCTTTGATCTCGGATCTATTAGACCGGCTTCGAGGGGCCAAGGTTTACACCAAGCTGGATCTCCGGGGGGCTTACAACCTAGTTCGCATCAGGGAGGGGGACGAGTGGAAAACCGCTTTCCAGACTAAATTCGGATTATTCGAGTCCCTGGTCATGAATTTCGGTTTATCCGGAGCTCCCGCAACGTTCCAGCATTTTGTCAATGATATTTTCCAGGATTATCTAGATCGGTTCTTGATCATATACCTAGACGATTTTTTGGTGTTTTCTAGATCACAATCAGAGCATGAGAAACACGTCAGAATGGTGTTACAACGATTGCGGGATCATGGACTATATGCCAAGTTGGAAAAATGCGCTTTTGATCTGCAAGAGGTAGATTTCCTGGGATACCGTGTCTCGCCACTAGGGCTTTCCATGGACCCGGCAAAGGTTTCAGCAGTATTGGAATGGCGGGCGCCAACCAACAAGAAAGAAGTGCAACGTTTCTTGGGGTTCGCGAACTACTACCGCAAGTTCATTCCAGACTTTGCCCGCTGGTCTGACCCAATCACCAGCTGCATCCGTGGAAAACAGCCTTTCCGCTGGACGGAGCAAGCAGAGAAAGGGTTCCAGCAACTAAAGAAGCTATTCACGTCCCAGCCAATTCTACAGCACCCTGATCCTAAAACCCCTTTTGTTGTGCAGGCTGACGCCTCCGATGTGGCAATTGGGGCTGTACTCATGCAACCAGTGGGAGAACATCTTCATCCTTGTGCCTTTTACTCCCGTCAACTAACAGCCCCAGAGAGAAATTACACTATTTGGGAGAAGGAACTTTTGGCCATAAAGGCAGCCTTTGAAAATTGGAGACATTGGTTAGAAGGGGCCAAATTTCCCATTGAGGTTCATACTGACCATCGTAATTTGGAACATCTAAGAACTGCCCGCAAGCTAAATCAGAGGCAGCAGCGCTGGGCTCTATTTTTTGAACGTTTTGACTTCCAGATCCATTATGTAACCCCAGCTCAGACCAAGCAAGCAGATGCTCTATCACGGAAACCAGAGTATGCTGCAGGGCGCAGAGAGACCTTCGAATCCCAATTGCTACAGCCCGAAAACTTTGCCACGCTCACAGTGGGAAACACCAAATCCACCGCAGTTGAACCAACTCCCGCTACTCCAGGACCCCTTTGTCCTCAAGAACTTAGAGCTAGTCAACAGGCGGATGCCTGGGCTCAAGATCAAATTCGCCAAGGACTACGTTTCCCCTTCTCACTTAAGGATGGGCTATTATGCTACAGAAATCATGTCTACATCCCTCCAGGACCAGGCAGGGAAAAGGCACTTCATCTGTGTCATGACTGCAAGCCAGCAGGACATTTTGGACTTTTTAAAACCATGCATTTGATCCTAAGAGATTTCTGGTGGCCCAAGATCCGCAAGGATGTAGAGAAATATGTCAATACCTGCCCGATATGCCAGCGTTCCAAGACAAGAAGGGAGAAGCCCTCAGGGCTACTACATCCCCTTCCTACTCCATCTCGCCCATGGGAGATAATTTCTGCGGATTTTATCACCGACCTACCACCCTCCCTTGGATATACCACGATCCTAGTGGTGGTGGACCTTTTCACCAAATTGGCCCACTTCATTCCTTGTGATGGCCTTCCCACGGCCAAACAGACTGCAGATTTATTCCTTCAGCATATTTTCCGGCTACATGGATTGCCCAAGAGTTTGGTCACTGACCGTGGATCTCAATTCACCTCCCGATTCTGGAAGGCACTACAACAACTACTAGGCATAGACTCTCGTTTATCTTCAGCTCACCATCCCCAAACAGATGGACAAACGGAGCGCACCAATGCTACTTTGGAACAATACCTTCGCTGTTATGTAAACTACTAACAGGACAATTGGGCTTCCCTGTTACCTCTGTCAGAGTTTGCCTACAACAACGGTGTCCAGGCTTCAACCAAGGAAACCCCGTTCTTTGCAAACTATGGATTCCATCCACGTTTCTTTCCTTCTGTCATTGAAACCTCAGAAGTCCCCGCAGCGGAGGACTGGCTGCAAGAACTCACAGCGGTGCAACAACTATTGCTCCAGCAACTGGACCAAGCCAAGGAGGACTACAAACGCCACGCTGACAGTCATCGCCAACCGGGCCCCGAAATCAAGGTAGGAGATCGGGTTCTGCTGTCCACTCGCTTTTTGCCCTCCCACCGTCCCTGCCGGAAGCTAGATGCCCGTTTCATTGGTCCCTATCCAGTGGTGGCGCAACTTAACCCCGTGACTTTCAAACTCCAACTTCCGCGCTCTATGCGCATCCATCCAGTGTTTCATCGCTCCCTACTCCTTCCGGCGGATGGTGTGCGCCCAGATGCAGACCGGCCGGCCCCCACCCCTGTTTTGGTGGACGGGGAGGAGGAATTCGAGGTTCGGGACATTTTGGATTCTCGCTTCCACCGCCGCCGCCTTCAGTATCTCATTGACTGGGTGGGTTTTGGCCCCGAAGAATGCTCTTGGGAAGACGCTTCCACAGTCCATGCCCCCGACTTAGTCCGCCGCTTCCATCAGGCCTACCCTGCCAAGCCGCGGCCCCGCACCTCGGGAAGAGGGCCCATTTTGGAGAGGGGCCTTGAGGAGGGGGATAGTGTGATGTCTCATGGGCCATGTAGTCCCCTTCCTAGTACTATTGTGGCAGACGAAGAGGAAAACTTTGGTTTCCCACCGTTTCAGCCAGAATTGGAGCCCTTGCACCTGCAGGATGTTTGCCCTCCAGAAGTCAGCCAAACAAGCCTTGGGCAGAATTCTCCCCCGTTCTCTCGTAAGGATAATTATAATCGAGATAGAGGCGCTAGGGAGGAAAAGCGCCGAAGCGCCAGAATCGCTGCCAGACAATTAGCTGATTAAGCCTGTTTCCCTTGGGAAATCTTAAGGAGTCATGCATCTGGACACAGTATGGGTTTCACTTCTTGTTCCCCAGGGAAAGTGTTCCTTGGCGGGAAAACAAGATCCTATATAGGTGTTTACCCGCAAGGAGATCCTTGCGGAGTCAATTCGTCAGCTTCGGGAGTGAGATCGTGTGTGGACTACGCTACTCCTGTTCCTTGTTTCCAGGACCTTGTTCTTGTTCCAACCCTGCCTTGTTCCCCGGACCTCGCCACGGACCTCGCCACGGACCCTGTTCTTGTTTCTTGCTTCTTGTTGCCTCGAATCAAGCCTTGTTTGCCAAGAATCTAGTTTGCTCTCCAGCCTTGTTGTCAAGCTCCATTGGACTAAAGGACCCTGTCATTTCCCCACACTTTGCTCGGCAAAGTGTGTGTTTCGGTTATTGGATTATAACTTTGGACTCTAATATCTCATATTGGACATTGATTTCCTGGACTATATTTGACCTTTCCTGAAGGTCTACTTCTGAACTATATTCTTCACTTGTTTTTATTGACTTTATATATTCCTTTAATAAAGATATTAGGTAGATTCTGGTCTCTGTGCATGGTTATTGGTGCTCTGCAGCCTGGGTCCTGACACCTTCTGGGCAGAGAGGGGGGGCTCTTGTCCTTGGTGTTCCTTCCCTTCCCTCCCTCCTTCCTTCGTTCTGTCCATCCTAGCCTTTCCTGCCTGTGGAGCCATGGTACTGGGTCAGTGGGTTGGATGGCGGGGAAAGGGAGAAGGAAGAGTCCTCTCATTGAAATGCATGGACTCCATGCCATGGGGTGCTGGGATTTGTAGTCTGCATCCAGTCCAACCCCTTTCTTTTTGTTATGGAGGAAGACCGCACCCAAACCCCTCAGACAGACAGCCATCTGGCCTCTGCTTGGACTCCTTCAGAGAAGGAGGCTCCCCTAGACTCTTGCATATAGTGTCCATTCCAGTGAGGGCTCAGCCCCCTCCGAGACAGAGGAAGAGGAGAAGGCAAGCCATGGGGGCCATCGGGGTGCCGGGTTCGTCGGGAGACACTTGGGAGAGTGGGTCTCTTGCCCTCTTTATGGCCAGAGGAGGCAAGGGTTGTGCAAAGTGGGGTTGCCTTGGGGTGGGGTGGGGGTGGAAGGACCATGTGACAGGGAGGGGGGAGGGAAGGGGGGCTGCAGGGGGCTCCATGCAGGCCTTGGTGCTCCCTCCTCCCCCGGCGGTGTTAGTGCAGAATTTCCATGGGCCGCAGGTCCCTCCAGGCCTGCACTAATGCCACCGGGGGGGGGGGGGGGGAGGGAGCACCAAGGCCTGCAAGGAGCCCCCTGCAGTCCTCCGCCGAGGCCTGGGCGGGAGCTGGGCCAGGGAAGATGGCGAATGGAGGAAGGACTGTTGAGAGTGGGGTCGTGCCCTCCCCTTCCCCGTGGATCTGGTTGAGCTCCCTTTGAAGCTCACCTTTTCCTTTTGTGGATCTGAGGAGTCCCCGCGGCCGTGTCTTTGGTGAAGGGAGGTCAGTGTGCGGCTGGTGAGGAAAAAGGCGGCTGCGGCAGGAGTAGTTGGACGACCGCTGAGGGTGGGGGTTGGGGATGTGCTGTGCATCTTTGTCATTGTTTTGAGTTTTGTGGCTCCGGATTGTGGTTTTTTTGGCGTGGTTGTGTTGTAACAACCGTGAGGCAAGGCTTTTGCGTTGTGTTGCCAAGTTTCGTATTTCTGGGGTGTTTAGTTGTGTTGTTATAGTCACGGTGCAAACATTTTTACCCTTTTATATATATAGATGGTGTAATAAAATGGTATCCCTTGGAATATTTTCAGTCCATGAATGGTGGAATCAGTAGATGCAGATTCTGTGGATATGGAGTGTCAACGACCAATGTTATCTATGGTTGGCATCTTAAAGTTTCTTAGAAACTCTGGATAAATAATCAAATGACGTGTGTGAACCATCATGCTAAGAGCTTGAAAAATAATGTCTACAGTCTAAGAACAGGAGATAGAACAACTTATTTATATGAAAAGAGATTTCAGATAACTTTAAAACCAAAGAGAAGGTTTGAATCGCATATGGCTAGCAAAGAGTAGTTATAAGCCTGAGAAGTACAAACAATTCCTCCTATCACTTTGTATATTGAAGGCACACTTTACTTTGCAAATGCTGTTGATCAGATTTTTGCAGCTGTTCTGAAAAACACATAGTAAAAATGGAAAGTCAGGTTGGTCACATAGTCACATTAATTGTAAGAGAAGAAGGCTGAAAAAACAAACTTCTCTTCTGATTGGTATCTCATGAGCTACTGATTGCAGGAAAAGCACACTCAAAGTATCCCTGACAGATAGCCATTAGGCAAGAGCAATCCATGAAAAAAATGGTTCTAAACTCGCTTCTAAAGTAGGGGGCGCTGGCACTTCGTTTCTGAAACTACTTCCGAAATTTGGCCCAAAAAAGTTTCGAAATTTAAGAATATTCGGAATATTAAAAATTAATTGGTTAATGGCGGACGCGCATGCACAGTGACCAAAAACAGCACCGGGGGGGAGGGGACTTTACAGGACTCTCCCGCCCTCATTTTTGAACTTGGTACAGTGGTAGAACCCATATAACACTGCTAGCTCACCAAAATGTTTCCCTTATCCTTTGACTTTTGGCGAATTTTCATAGCTTTTATAATAAACCATTTTTTAATAATTGCAGAAATCTATTCCTGGTTTGAAAGTCTTATTTCCTGTTTAATTGGGTTGTCTTTACTTTGAAAGTCATTGTTCTACTTCAGAAACTTTGTTTTTGTGGCTGAAACTTTGTTAAATTGGTGGACAGTGTCCCAGCAAACCATAATGTGCTCCATGCCCCCTGCGCAAAGACAAAGTTCAGGCAGTGTCATAAATTTTGCCATGTTTCTATGGCAGAACCAATTAGGAAATGACATTTATCACCCAGAAACAGAAATCATAGTACACCATCAAATCATTCCTGACAGATGGCCATCAGCCTCTGATTAAGGAAATCAGTTCGTGGTTTGAAAGTGCTATTTCCTGTTTCATTGGCTTTTCTGGGACTGAGAGTGTGTCCTTGCCCAAATGGGTGGATGAGTGGGGAATCAAGCCACAATCGGAGTCCAACAGTCAAACCTCTCCCTCCCTCCCTCCGCCCTCCCTCTAAACTTCTCATACCTTCCAAGAATTCACATACCTTATGAAAATTTGGTCAAGATCGTCAGAGGAGGGCAACTAAAATGATCTAGGGTCTGGAGAACAAACCCTATGAGGAGCGGCTTAAAGAACTGGGCATGTTTAGCCTGCAGAAAGGAAGGCTGAGAGAGAGGAGACATGAGGAGGGCCATGTATAAATATGTGAGGGGGAGTCATAGAGAGGAGAAAAGAAGCTTGTTTTCTGCTGCCCTGGAGACTAGGACGTAATGGAACAATGGTTGCAAACTACAGGAAAGGGGATTTCACCTGAACATGAGGAGGAACTTCCTCACTGTGAGAGCTCTTCAGCAGTGGAACTCTCTGCCCCGGAGTGTGGTGGAGGCTCCTTCTTTGGAGGCTTTTAAGCAGAAGCTGGATGGCCATCTGTCGGGGGTGCTTTGAATGCGATTTCCTGCTTCTTGGCAGAATGGGGTTGGACTGGATGGCCCACGAGGTCTCTTCCAACTCTATTATTCTATGATTCTAAGTGAGGACAAAAGGGGGTGGGGAATGTTAAGAGGAGAGAGGGCCTGGGACATCTGGGAATTGTAGTTTTAAAGCGGGCATAGTACTATTGGAGAAATGTCTGCTTCAGCCCAATGCATTTATAAATTGGGAAAATTCAGAGGCTTCATTCTGCTTAATTTTTAAAGCTATTGAGATGAAATTTGCCAGAATGGAAACAAATATTCATAACTCTTTGCCTATTAAGTTTCATAATGTTTGACCCATCCACTGCTTTTTTGGGAATTTTCAAACAACATTTTTTTAAAACACTACCGGAATGATGGCCCCGCCTCTCTGTCCCTCTTCCTTCCGCCCTGATTGGCTTCCCCTCTCAGAGGGGCTACAGCTATATCCAAAGACATCAGAGACAGACGAAAAAAGGTGCTTCTTGATTCAAATTCTTAATATTTGGAAGGCAGTGAGCAGATGTTTCAAAACTCGCTTCAAAAGTGCTTTCGAACCGAATTTGAAATGAATTTAACTGACTAATGAAAAATTTGCCCAACCCTAATAGCCATCCAGCCTCTGTTTAAGAGCCTCCAAAGAAGGAGCTTCCACCACACTCTGAGGCTAAATTCCACTGCTGAACAGCTCTTACAGTCAGGAAGTTCTTCCCGAAGTTCAAGTGGAATCTCCTTTCTTGGAATTTGAACCCTTTCAGATATTTAAACATAGTGATCATGTCAACCTCTTCTTCTGCTGGCTAAATATACCCAGCTCTTTAAATCGCTCCTCATAGGGCATGGTCTCCAGACCTTCGATCATTTTTGTTACTCTCTTCTAGACATGTTCCATAGCTTGTCAATATCCCTCTTGAACTGTGGCACCTAGAACTGGACACAATATAATAATAAGTCTTTATTTATTCCAGGTGAAGTCTGACCAAAGTAGACTAGAAGGGGCACAATTACTTTCCTTTATCTGGACCAGTGGCTCTCAATATGTGGGTCCCCAGGCCTTCAACTCCCAGAAATCCTAACAGCTGGTAAACTGGCTAGGATTTCCGGGAGTTGTAGGCCAAAACACCTGGGGACCCACAGGTTGAGAACTACTGATCTAGACACTATATTCCTTTTGATGCAGCCTAAAATCCCACTGTAGTTTTTTGTCATGGGACCAATTCCCAGGGCTGAATTTGCAAGCCCTGGAATTGGAGCCATAACATCAACACTCCTGAATGTCTCATGAAAACACCTGGCAGCAGAGCATGGGAACTCGGGGGTGAAAATCATAACAATTATAATGAGTAGTTTGTGTGGGAATAGTAGAAATGTGATACAGGGGGTGGGGTTTGGTGATGATATTTACGTGTGATGTTACGTTGCGACCAAGGTGATAAAATTGCTTGTATGTAAACATTATGTCATTCTCGACTTTTTCCAAGTCGTGTGTTCTTCAATAAAGATTGGTTTTGATAGCAGCTGTCTTTGATCTGCGTTCATGCTGGTCGTTTGAAGTGAGCGTGACATTTAAGTCGAGAATCCCATTCTCACCCTCCTGCGGAGTCGCAGTGAAGTGAAAATGAGTGGAGGGGGCGATCAAAGCCCGAAAGGATCAGAGGGGCCCTTGCCAGAGGCTCGGCCGCTGGGAGAGGAAACGCTACAAGCCATCGCTTCCTCTACCGGATATCCCAGACCGAACGGGGTGACCCAGAGGTTCCCCAGAGGAGGAAGAGGTGTCTCAGCAGCTGCAGAGACCAGTTGGGGGTCTGGAGGGAGCATGCCGGAGACCGTGGCCCTACGGTTGTCTATCTTGGAGACCAACCTGTCCAGGCTGTCGGAAACCGTGGGAAGATTGGTGCCGCTGTTGGAGGAGAATCTCCAGAGGGAGCCCACTCGATACGGTGCCGAAAGAGAGCCGAGTAAGGACGAGGCTTGGAGCCAGCACGCATCGACGCAGAGCCCAACGGCGACAGGCGGCAGTGGAGATGAGGAGTATTGGCAGGAGCTGGAGTTCCGAGAAAGGATGGCGCGCGAGGAGGATCGCCAGCGAGCCTTGGGGACTCTGAGACCGCCAACTCCAACAGTACTCCCAACCCCCCGAATGGGTGTCGGGGTTGAAAGACCGCTGGGACCAGGGATCGGGTCCAGCGGGTTGGTGGAGGAAGGCGAGGAGGAGCCGGAGA